>NC_136057.1:1645006683-1646329207 GCF_964261635.1 Lissotriton helveticus | reverse complement strand
TGGGGGTATTAACAAGTTGTTTGAGTCCGAGGTTGGCGAGATTGTCCAGAAGGGTGGTGGTGTTGCTGTCGTTGTTTTTTTCCAGGTGAAAATTGAGGTCTCCCAATAGAATGTAGTCCTCGGAGGGGAGGGCGTGAGGGGTGATAAAGTCAGTGATGTCTTCACTGAATTGAGCACGGGGTCCTGGTGGCCTGTAGAGGAGGGTGCCTCTGAGTGTAGTCTTGGGGTCAATGTGGATCTGGAAGTGAAGGTGTTCGGCGCTAGCGAGGTTGACGTCTGAGGTGGTTGAGATGCGGATGGAATTCTTATGGACGATAGCGATGCCTCCTCCTGTTTGCTTGGCGCGGTCTTTCCGGATGATCTTGTAGCCTTCTGGGATGGCAATGGTGATGTCTGGGGCTGAGGAGGCGTTCATCCATGTTTCTGTTAGGAAGGCGACGTCCGGGGAGGTGGTGTCTAGTAGATTCCAAAGGTCGATGGCATGTCTGTGGACCGAGCGGGTGTTGAGCAGGATGCATTTTAGGTGGTTGGTGTCAGGTCTCAGTTTGGTTTTAGTGGATGTGGAGTTGGACTTGGTGCCGTCGAATTTGCAGGAGTGGCAGGCGAAGGGTCCATGGGTGTGTCCTGGTGCTGCTTGGGCTCAGTTAGGGAGTCGGCCAGGATTAAGTGCTAGGAGGGTGGCTGAGTCGTATGTAATGCGGGTGGGCTGGGCATTGCGTGGAACAGGGGGTCTGGCGCTGGGCGCGGTCCAGGCGCGGACGGGCGTAGACGGGCTTACCTTTGGCGCACCTTCGGCGCGGCCGCAGCGCGTGGACGCTGCGCGTGGACGCTGCGCGTTGAGGCATCAGCCATAAATGAGTGGTGGGGGGGCGGAGCGTGGGAGGGGCAACTGGGAGGCGGGATCTGGGAGGAGCCACGGGCTGCCGAGGGTAAACAGAGCTACAATGGGGCCCGGACCCTGAATCGAAACTGGGTCACAGCCGGAGTGGCCAACACGTTTCTAAACACAGTAAAATGCACTCCACACAATCGACTCTTCCCCTGATTAATTAGCAGTAGTGCGCAGCAGGAGATCAGTATAGTGCAAGCAGGCAGATACCACCAAGCGCCGAGTACAATATTGAGATAAATAATTAAATCTACACAAGATTAGTGAATCAGAGAGCACAAAGTATAAGTGAGACCACCAGTCATACGGTTTGTAGCGAGCAAGCGCAGTGAGCGAGCCTGACCACTACTGGGGAGGTTTGGGGGTTCTCCCCTAAGAAAACTTGCGATACAGAAAGGTCAAAACAATGCATTTTTCAACACATTGTTCAACACAAATTTTCATTACATATTTCATTACATATTTAATTGCATTAACTTATAAAGTATGGTAAATGATGACCTTTTGGGGCACCAGGATACACAGTCATAAACCACAGACATTCCTTTAGAGAACACCAAACAAATTCAATGTCGAGCTAGAAATATGAATTTAAATATAACAGATTTATTCTTAATATAAAATAGTATAAAAAGATTTAAAACGCACTTAATCTCAAACGACAAAGGTTTAGAGGAAAAAATATACAAGACAAACACCCTTCGGGCCACTCTTGTCTTTTCAGTCAAAAGTACTAAGCGTTTTAGACTTTTTTTAAGACTGTCTCAATGCCATAACTTTACAGCAATAACTACTTTCTGATATTGTTTTTTATGTTTTCAATAAATTGTCACTCACATTGTCACACCTTAAGCACTGAAATATCACGAGCACCCAGGCCAGTAAGCATGGAAATGTCACACATAAGCACCCAGGCCACTGAGGCCAGAAACTGTGGAAATGTCACAAATAAGCACCCAAGCCATTGAGGCCAGAAACTGTGGAAATGTCACACATACGCACCCAGGCCCTGAGGCCAGAAACTATGGAAATGCCACACCAGGCCAGAAAGCATGGAAACGTCACACATAGGCACCCAAGTCAGTAAGCATGAAAAAGTCACACATAAAACCCAGGCCACTGAGGCCAGAAACTATGGAAATATCACACATTAGCACCCAGGCCAGAAAGCATGGAAACGTCACACAGAAGCACCTAGGCAGCCAGAAAGCATGGAAATGTCATACATAAACACCCAGGCCAGAAAGCACGGAAACGTAAAACATAAGCACCCAGGAAGCCAGAAAGCATGAAAATGTCACATATGGCACACAGGCCAGAAAGCATGAAAAAACAATCATGCCATCAGTGTTACATCACTGAAGTCATGGGATTGTGAAAAATTCAAGAATCACACAAAGAACAATGGTAGCAAACGAGTCTCGCCTATTCTGGCGGAGGTTGTGAGGGTGTGGTTCAGAGTGGAAGAGGTCAAAATTTCATCTCAGTACATAACATCCCTTCAGAACAGATCAGATACTTTGACAGATTTACCATCTTTGGGAGTGTCATCGAAGCTGAAGACCCTTCTTTAGCAGATCTGAGCATTCCCACACACACCCATTCATCACCACTATAAGGAAGATAACAGCATTTATCAAACGGCACGATAGATGCCACTCTACCTCACAGACAAATTTACATATAGCAAGCACAGCACATGCAGTCTTAGCAAGGCTAAGGACCAGAAACTGCAAGAATGACAACCTGAAGACAGGCCTTCCGCATCATGCATTTTAGTTTGGCTGCTTGAACAGAGAAGGATATGCCCTAAGTGTGTCAATTAAACATACCAACCCAAACCAATCAGCATCATAATCACTTTGGTTGTGAATATTACATTTTTCTCCAGCCGGCCTTAACTTCTAGTAGGTGCATGGGATTTACAGTCACCGTAGAAGAATCTCCCTCTTACATGGTATGGATGAATACAAGTTGATAATAAAATAAAGTGACAAAATACACATATTTGCACCATTACCTCAGAGGATTGCAACAAAGCGATGGTTAACAAGATTTTTTAGTCACCAGACCCCATGATGCCACAGCATCAAGATTTTACCTTTTTTTGATTTGGATACTTTTAAAGAAATGTGACCTATGATGGAAATACTAACATAAAGGTGTCCTGTACCCACATCTTCACCACAAGACATGTTTTATGTCCGGATGAAGTGATGGCATTTTTTCACCGACAACACACGTCAACACTCAGTTTGGTCCCAAAGGAAGGAGAAAGACCATGAGACTGTATAGTAGTGCAGGAGGAATAAGTAGAAAATATTTGTATGGAGCTCTATTTAAATGTATAGTCAAGTAAGGGAGTACTACCAAAACTGAGGAGTAGGAATTTGAGCACTTCTCGTCTCCACTAAGTGGGTGAATTTTAATATTTTTTTATGTATGTAGCATGATTGATGTACTGAATTGGCAGTGAGTGCAGGCTCTGTTAGCAGGATTTAGAGTTACTTTACAAAAAAGCTTGCAAGAACTGATACTTACGAAATATGACTGAATCCGGAGACCTTTATAAGATGTACATGCATTTCTGACTATTGTATGAATAAAATGAAAAATTAATTGAACATAATATTGCAAATTATTTGTCCCTATCCTGACCTTAAAGGCAAAAAAATATAGGTCAGGCGGGTGTTTCTATTTTAATTATGCCTCTTTTCTGTGGCCTGATAAGATACAATTAGGGATACTTCGCTGATATATTTGAAGCAAACAACTAATGACTTAAAAACCCAGTTTCCAAATGCAAATGGAATCAACTGAAGATTATACAAGTCACAACATCACTATGGAGGTTACATAAAAGCAGATGAATGAGGCGGGGTCATTGCACTAATTTGCAACAACACATCTGCGTAATAGTGTTTGCTGCAGTCTTCTTGTAATCCTCTCATGTTCCTTAAATGTGTCTGCCGATCACCCCCAAAAATTCAATCTTACGTGTTCTAGTACACAACTTCTTTTTAACGCTGTGAATGCTGGGAGGTCAGCTGTAGTTTTAGTTCACTTCCATTGACTAACTGGACTGATGCACCAAACGCCTGTGATTTGTTGGAGCATGGGAGGTGGTCCCGGATGACATCTGATTATCATGCCATGGATCGGAACCTAGCCAACAGGTGGGTGAACCGGTATCCTTTTCACAAGCAGCCCATAACAACGGCGCAAAAGAAATATGAAAACACAATAATTTGGACACAAAAATCCTAGTCTGCAAAAGAGACATCTTTGGGAAATGATTAACTCTAACGGGACGGATTAGTGGGTTTTAAGAATGAGTTGGAGAATGAGAAAGAGTGTTGTTATTTGTAGTGACCCCTGACGAAGGGTGCCTGCAGCCCGAAATGCATTGGGTGTATTGAATAAACACTGCCTTTTAATGAACTCTGCATCAATCATGTTCTTACAAAAGTCCGGAGGGGCACAGTCTGAACAGAAGAAACCTGCAAAATAGCACAGAAAACCGCGTGTGGATTAAAATACAAAATACCCAAGTAAAGAGAGGAGGAAAAGGTGGAATTTCAGCCTCCTCCTCACAAGGAAGGAGCACTACTGAAGAAAAACAGGTGACAATCGAGATGGAGATCATCGACAGCCATCAGGCCACAAAGACGTAGTAAACATGTGTTGGGAACAGGCAAAACTAATCATAGTTGTATTGTGTTACTTACTGATGCCATCAATAAGAACTTTTATTTGGCAAAAGGCAAAACCAAGGTCATCTGCATTGCAGTACTGATGCAGTCAATAACAACTTTAAAATGTTATTTGTGAAAAAAACAATAGCAATTGTATTGTGTCAATAGTGTGATGCTTAAAATTTTGAAAATTAAAGATTAGGGGGCAGATGTATATTTTTTGTCGCAAATGCTGCGATTCGCAAAAAAGCAGCGTTTGCGACCCAAAAATCGGCAAATGCGATGTATGATGAAAATCGCATTGCAAAATTAAGGAATCGCAACCCAGTGCATCCATCATACACATGTTGAGGGCCACGGGGAGAGCCCCAGGACCCCGCGGCACCATCCAGCTCCCTGCATGGTGATGGAGCAATATGTTGATCTGTTTCCCTGCCTGCATTAGTTCAGGCAGAAAAAACAGATCTCAAGTCTACTCCCAGCTTTCAGGAGCATTTTTAAAGCTGACTTTGTGTTTGCTCTCGTTTGGTGGGAGATTCAAAAATTCTCCAGCCAGACCGGAGCAAACACATGTTTTTCTGCCCGAAGTAGTGCATACAGGAAAACTACTGTATCCCAGGGGTGAGCTCCCAGTAACACAAGAAGTGAGCCAGCACTGGGGAAGGGGTCCTTGGGGCCAATAAAGCCCAGGGAGTGCAGACTCCTTCCCCTTTTTTGGATATTTCAGCGCTGGTTTTTGGCTTCTGGGGGCCTATAATTGCTCCTGGAGGAGGGCCACGTGCCCTCCCTTTCCCTTTAATTGAAGAATAAAGTTGACAATTTGTTTTGTTTTGGCCCCATGGTAGGACCCTCTGGGTCCCCCATGAGGCTTTGATGGGGTTTAGATCCAAGTACATGACAAGGCTGAGATTACTATATACTATATAAGGAACCAGGTAAAGGTCAGACCCCTTCCGACTAGAGAAGATATGTTACTCAAGTTCTTTGCATTGGCTTTAGAACCCTCAGCAAGTTAGGTCAGCGGGACACTGCTCATAAGGGGCCTGATGTGGGAGAACAAAAGGGATGAGAGAATATCAGTATAGGCTGACAATATCCTCTTTTACGTTGCTGAGCCAGAAACAGCAGTAGGTAGCATTGTGCAGATCATTGTAACTATATAAAACTAGTAAAAATCACCGCTGTATCCCTTGACTAAATACTCACTACTAAATTGGCACCGATGTCCAGCAACTGTATTCAATAATTAGGAATAACTATATACATCACACGTCGGACAAATTGTTTAACCGCAACCAGATTAACCAACTAAAATTTGAAGAATATGTCAGGCACTGGAGATCACTGCCAATGTCAGTCCTGAGACAGGCAGCGATTTTTAAAATGATAGTTGTAAAGAGGCGATGGAGTCGGTAACTTTAGCAAAATAGGTTTATTTATCAAATAAATTAAAGACCCACTGGTGCATAGCAGTAAGACGTCCTATAACCACCAACTCCAACTGCTTCTGCCTCCCCTTGCAAGATGACATAACAACATTCTGAAATGACCTAACACATTCTACAAAACTATAGTAACAGAACATAAGAAAGAAACTTTATTAGACATGAAGATAAGAACACATTAGACATGAAGGTAAGAACACACCAATTGTCCCTTTTTTTATTAACAAAAGAAATCTATTCCATGAGATAATCTTCAAATTTCTTAGGTACTTTAACAATTCTTTTTTGTAAAGACAAATCTTTTCCAAGATGACTACTGTCTTTGTCACACACAACCAAATGATCTCCCATTTGCTCATCAGACTCATAACTCATGCTCATACCAGCAGAACACTTAGGAACCACTCTCCTGGAAGAAGTGACCTCACATTTACCACCATTCTCCCAAAAGAAAGTACCATGACTTTCCAACTCCTCCTTTTTAAAGAAATCCTCCTGTCCAGGTTTAAGCACAACAATGGCACTTTTATTCCACCATCCTTTGTCTTTCAACAAAACAGCAGAATCACTAACCCTTTCCACCAAATAAGGTAAAGAAAATTTTGAAGAACCTTTAGTTTGTTGTGAAACAGGTTTGATGACTCGCACCCAATTTCCCACTTCAACAGACTTGCATTTAGCTTTCTGCATAAACATCATGATAAGTCTTATTCAGATCACGAGATACACCTAAATTGTGTCTGGCTTTAGTGACACAACCCTCAAAGGATTGATTAGTACCATTTTTGACAAAATCAGGTGTGAGAAAAGTTCTGCTCTGTCTACCCCTCATCAACACATAAGGAGATACACCTGTACTTGAATGAGGAGTGGTATGATAACTCCAAATGTTTTCCTTTAGAAACTCAAAAACATCCTAATCATTGTCTAAAGCAGATTGAATGCCCTCTTTGAAAAACCTGTTAGCACGTTCTACTTGACCATTGGCCTTGTGCCAAAATAGCGGTGCCCTTTCAGGACAACTCCAAACTTTTAAAGAAAAGTCTGCATTTTAGCAGAAACAAACTGAACACCATTATCAGACATGATAATTGTTGGTGCTTCCTCTCGTTGAAAAATCTTATCAAAAAAACAAATGACCATATCAGTATTGGAATGCTCAACAAATTTGTAGTACAACCACTTGGAAAAGTTGTCAATAACAACAATCAAAAACCTTTTTTCTCTACCCAAGCAATCATAAGGACCAGCAAAGTCTATGGAAACTTTCTCCCAAGGTTGTTGAGGAATCTCTCTAAAACCCGTAGGTTCTTTAGACACTTTCCAATGTTTATCCGAACAAATACACACTTTACAATTATCCGCAAAACGTTCAACAGCAGCATCCATTCCTGGCCACCAATAGTGCAATTTAAGTCATCTTTTAGTACTGGATACACCAGGATGTCCAGCATGTGCCAAAAGTACAAGTTTGTTCCTAATACCCATAGGTGGAACAAACAAATCATGTCTCATTAACATATTATTTACAATAGTAAATTCACTTGCAATCTGAGCAAAACTTTGAAAGCTAGAATCCAAATTTTTACACGATGGCCACCCATTGACAACATATTCTTTAACTTTAGTTAACATTTGATCTTGTTCTAGAAACTCACACCATTCTTTCTCAGAAATCTCCATACCACAATTTCCTATGGCATCAACCACAGCTACCACACATTCATGAAAATCAATCATCTCCTCATCCACCAAACCCACAGGAGGAAGTCTAGACAGACAATCAGCTGTTACGTTTTTCCCCCCTGCAATATGCCATATTTCAAAATTGAATTCCTGCAGCCGTGCCATGAGTCTCACTAACCTTGATGATGCATTACCAGATCTTACTCCATCCATCATATACACTAACGGTTTATGATCAGTAACAAGAACAAAAGGACGGCCCCATAAAAAATTCCTAAATTGTTCTACATCCCATACACATGCAAGGGCCTCCTTTTCAATAGTACTGTAAAATTCTTCTGCTCCTCTTATCCCCCTAGAAATGAAAGAAATAACTCTCTCCTTGCCATTAACCAACTGGGTAAACACTGCACCTAGACCTATAGCACTTGCATCAACTGTGACAAATGACTTGCCCTTAGGATCAAAAGCGTTGAGACCTGGTGCTTCCGCAATAAGTTTTTTTACTTGATTAAATGCTTCATCATGTATTTGTGTCCAAACAAATTTTGTACCTTTTTTAAGCGATTGTCTTAAAGGTTCTACTACCAAGGCATATTCTTTGACAAATCTAGCATAGTATTCCCCTAGTCCCAAGAAGGAACGCAAAGAGTCTTTATCATAGGGTTTACTTGCCTTATCCAAGGCACTCACTAAATCATCTTTGGGAAAAATACCTTGACTTGAAATTCTGTGACCTAAATAATCAATTTCCTCAACAAGAAATTTGCATTTGTCTTTGCTAACCGTCATGCCTTTGGTTTCAAGGATGTTTAACACAGACTCTAAAATACTGTCATGTTCTTCACAGGTCTTTGCAAAAATTAAAATGTCGTCTTGAAATGACTGTACACCTTTAATACCTTTAAAAATAGTCTCTACAAGTTTTTGGAAAACACTGTCAGCTGATGCCAGGCCAAACGGGAGTCTTAGAAATCTATAAACACCAAAAGGTGTAACAAAACAAGTAGCACCTGATGATAAGCCGACTTTATGTCAATGACAGAAAAATATTTAGCATCATTGACAGTGGCTAATAATTCCTGAATTCTGGGAAGTGGATAGATTTCAACAACAATATTCTTGTTTAAGGATCTGTGATCCACACACAATCTTAGCTCATTATTTTTTTTAAGAGTGATCACAATAGCTGAAATCCTATTATACCTTCAGTCACTAAATTATCTAAGTGTGATTTCAAATTCTCTCACACACTCAATGGAACCATTCGAAATTAATGTTGAACCGGGATAGCTCCTTCTTTAAGCTTGATCTTGTGAGAAAAACCTTTTACTAGACCGACCTTATTTTGAAATACAGCATTATGTTTAGCAAGGAAACATTCAACATTTGAATTTTCAAATTTGACTGAGTTAACAGAAATGTCCCTCAATCAAATAGGAGTATCTGTACCAGGACATAACATGATTCCCAATCTTCCTAGATCATACCACCCTACAATATTTTTTCCATCAATAGCAACATATATTTCCGTAAAAAAATTCCTTCCCTCAAATTCTAGACTATCTTCAAAGCACCCTTGCATCTTAATAGCACAGTTACCAAAAGCTTTTGGATTGATATCAGTATGTTTGAGCTCAATATCAGTCCAATCTTCCTAAATAAAAATGTCAGATAAAATGTTAATAGGTGACCCCGAATCTGCCATCACATCCAAACTTAGGGGCCGATTATGATGGCGGACGGACCTGAGTCTGTCCGCCACCATAGAGTAGGAGGGAACCTCCGCATGGCCTGCGGAGTTCCCTCCTGTGCAATTAGGATGTGACCGCCACCCTGGCGGTCACATCCTCTATTTTTACCATTGCGGCGGGTGCGGCTTCAAGCTGCATCCGCCGCAATGGTAAAAATGCATACATTGCATTCGTATGCAGAAAGCGGCAGGCACTGTGCGGTGCCTGCCGATTTCTGCATACAAATGCAGGGGGGTACCATAGGTACCCCCCATGTGCACCCCCCACCCCCCCTTCACCCAGGGGGCCCGCAACGGGCCCCCGCAGTGAAGTTACACATGCTTTTCCACGGCGGAAAACCCGCCGTGGAAAAGCATTTTGCGCAGCCCATCCTAATATGGCTGACGGTGTCTGAGAGACACCGTCACCATATTAGAGCTTTTCTGCCGCGGTTGTAAGCCAACCGCGGCGGAAAAGCTGCGGACGGAAACCAGGACCCACCAGCCATCCTAATGTGGCGGTGGGTCTTTGGTGGGTCCGCAGAGGATTTTCCGCATCCTCCGGGCCGGCGGTGGCTTCCGCCGGCCCGGAGGATGCGGAAAATCCTCCATCGTAATAGGCCCCTTACTTTCCC
This sequence comes from Lissotriton helveticus, assembly GCF_964261635.1. Classification (NCBI taxonomy): domain Eukaryota; kingdom Metazoa; phylum Chordata; class Amphibia; order Caudata; family Salamandridae; genus Lissotriton; species Lissotriton helveticus. The sequence continues at coordinate 1,646,319,125 of NC_136057.1, read as the reverse complement.
AATGTGAACAATACCCAAAGGTGCTTTAAAAGGTAAATTAACATTATTAACAGACCATTCAGAACTAGGATCATACAATGTCAGAAGTAGGTTATTCAAATCCTCTTGAACATTAGAAACTGCATTTACAGAAACCTTAGTGGATGACTTCATGGTTTTGCACAAACTTTGAAAATGACCAAACTTATTGCATTTTAAACATTTTCTTTTTAAAGCAGGACAATCAGGAAAGTTAGCGAGATTTATTTTCGAGCCACATCTAAAGCAACTTAGTTTACCACTTTTAATAACTCCTGGTTTAAACGATCTTTGCCCTATTGAATAGCACATACATCAGAATAAGTGTTGAACTCTTCATTTGAAATAGCTTTTGCTGATTGAATAGATCTCTCTATACCTTTAGCGATATCTGAAACTTCTTCTAACGTCGGATTTCGACAAGCCAATAACCTTTCTTGCACTTTCTTGAATTGACAATTAAAAACAAATTGGTCTCTAATGCAGTAATCAATAGTAGCCCCAAAATCGCAGTTTGCTGCTAAGACTCTAAGAGCAGCAACATAGTCTTTTATGGACTCATCCAGATGTTGCTTCCTCTTGTTAAACGCATGACGTTCTATCATTACATTAGGTTCATCCACAAACTGTTTTTGTAATCTCGCTGTTGCTTCTTTGTAGACGTCCCATCCTTCACCTTGACCAGCTATGGGAGTTAAGTTTTTAAAAATATCAATTGCCGCTGTACCTAAAAAACTAAATAAAATAGCTTTTTTCCTTTCAGGTGATAACTTGACACCATCAATACCCAAAAGATAGTTTTCAAAGGTATCAAACCACTTCTTCCATATTAATTTGGGTTTTCCAGGAGCTTGTAGAAAAATTGCAGGTGGATTACACAATTGTGGTGCTGCCATAATAAACTAAAACTTTTTTATTTTTATTTTTTTAATTAAAGTATAATAAATAGTGTGCACGTCACTGTAAAATATGTATATACTGCCAAAATTGTGCACTTTCTCAAAACAAATGCTGATAATAAAGTGTGCACATCACTGAAACAGATTAGAATTCATTTTAAAAGCAAGCGTAGAAAACAAATTCAAAGTGTGCACATCACTGAAATGCACCAAACGCTGTATGAGCACTTTAAACAGTGAGCACATCATTGAAATGCACTCGAATAAACGTGTGGCCCAAAATGATGAAGAAATCTGCTTTGAATAGCTCCGGTATAGCTTTCTCTGAGAAATCCAATATGCCCGACAGGACGTGACTTGCGTGCGTAGAACGTAGCTGACTAGCTGATGACAAGACGTACAAGCGTGAGCGCTGAAACATCACAGCAAAGCTTCATCAGAGAATCTTGCATCGCATGAGAGATCCGCTCGAGCGTACATTCAAACAATGCACGAGCAACGCCTCTCAGCCACCGCCAGTATGTAATATTAATTACAGTACCTTAATTCCTTGAAACCACAGTGAAGATAAGGAGATGATCACGTAGAGGTAACCATAAAACGAAGACTTAAAGAAGGATTCTTTCAAAATACAAAGAATCCGGACAAACAAGGACGTCGAAGTATACACAGTGGGTTTTGGCGTGGCCAAGAGAGCCATCATGGCAGATGCAGCTTAACGAAGCTCCGTCCCGCCTGACACATATCCCCCAAAATATCCAGAGGGGCAAACAGTAAGGAGGTGTGCGGTGCTCACTGGGGGGTGCGCTGGGGGGCCCCGCGGAGCTGCGCGGCTGAAAGCTGTTGCTGCGGTCAGATCGGGCCGCATTGGTGGAGAGGGTCGTGCGGTGGCCCACTCGGGGCGCGCCTTGGTCCTGAAGCCCACGGCCAAGGGGGGGCTGGACTGAAGAAGGACCGGCTGACGCTGGGTCCACCCTACCGGTGTCCAAGGGCCATGGGGGAGCAAATTGCCTGGCAGGAGGCCCCCTAGCAGTGCGGTACCCAGGAGGTGGCGAGGAGGGCGCTGCCCCTATCCCAGGGGACGTGATCTGGGGCCCTTACTGGCATATAGGTCAACAAGGAGCCAACCGCATACCCCTTCGGGGGTCAGACTGGGCCGCGGCGGTGGACCGGGCGGTGCAGAGGGCTCACCTACAGGGAGAAATCGCTGCCCCCCTGGCAGAAGGCCTGGCGGAGGAGACCGGTGGCATCAGACCAGAGTGTGGGTCTTGACCGGATAGGGGCCAGACACGCGCACGTGGCACCCATGATAGCAGAAGCTGCCCGAAGGATGTGAGAAAGGCAACATGGAGGGCTTCTTGACACAGTGGCTGGAGGGCTGGCTCCCCCCTGATTCAATCTCCCGATGTTTCGTGATTGAGCGGGCGCATCGGGCCCTCATGCAAAAACCGCTGGTAGGAGCACGGCCACGGCCGGTGATAGCTAAACTGCTGAACTATCATGACCGCGACACTATCCTGAAACTCGCCAGAGCGAAGGAGCCGTTGTTCTATGAAAACCACCGAATCCTGATTTTCCGGGACTATACTCGTATGGTGCAACAGCAGCGGCAATCGTTTACAGCGGCCAAGGTTCGCCTGCAAGAACTAAAACTTCCCTATGCCTTGCTCTACCCGGCCCGCCTGCGCACTCACTTCTTTGACACCCCTGAGGAGGTGTTCAAATGGACACACAAGACCGTGTCGGTCAGAGTGCATACACCTCCAGGGCTGGAGTCGGACTCCTCTCAGAGTGGGACGCAGTCACGGGCCTCCCGAGGGGCTCGGCGGAAGGGTAATTGGGGGTCCAGGTCCCGGCAGAGCTCTACGTCGGGCAGTGCATCAGAGAAAGGGAAAGGGGCCCATGGCAGCCGAGCGGAGGGAACTTGATATCTATGGTGGACAAACCTTGGGAGCGAAGTATATAATATGTCTGGGCACAGTACTATACATTAGCGTGTTGATGTTTTTTAATTTACCATATGGGTGTGTGGCTCTTGCGGAGCTGATTCACATATAGCTCTGAGAAAAATGGGGCGCGGAGGGGTGGGGGGGATGTTCTGGGCGGGCTGTTCCCCAACGTGCGGGTTGGTTGCAGGCAGTTGAGGGGTTTGGGAGAGTTCAATGCTCATGTTGGGGGCTGGGTGTCCGCTATACCGCGACAGGTACTTCAACGTTTTTGAGGTATGGGGTGGGGGGTTGGGGTAGGGGGAAGGGGGGTTGTTAGAGTTCGGGGGCAGGGTCAGTTGGGGGGGGTCGCATGGTCCCATGGGGGTCTGGAATGTTGGTTTGTGTGCACCGGCTGGGCCCAATGTCTGGGCGTTCGCCCTAGATGTTCCCCTAATGGTAGGTCTCGAGTATAGGGCGCGTGGGTCCAGGGGCTCTCTTAGGGTCCTCAGGTGGAATGTACAGAGAGTTCTGGACAAGGTTAAGAGAGGGGCAGTTCTGCGGCAGGCGAAGAGGGCTGGTGCAGATGTGTTGATGCTCCAAGAAACCCACCTACTGGGCACGAAAACGCTGTGCCTACAGCGCTATGGCTACCAACATGTGTTTCATGCAGGCTTTGCGAGGGGTTCTAGGGGAGTAGCCATCCTCGTACACCGCAGGATCCCATATGTCCACTCAGCTCACTGGGTTGATATGCAGGGTCGCTATATCATTATTAAAGGTATGGTGGGGAGGAGTCGCTGGTCCTCTGGAGTGTCTATGCTCCGCCTCCCCAGCAGTGGTCTCCGGTCGAAAAGCTGTTTGAGGTGTGGGCGGACATCCCTGAAGCGCTGCCAGTTATTGGGGGTGATTGGAATGATGTTATGGACAGCCTTACGGATAGGTTTCGACCTGGGGGCGGTGGGGTGGTGGGTCCCCCCACTAAACTTAATGACATGGCTCGGGGCTTAATTGGGTGGACACTTGGCGGCACCTGCATGGTAACATGCGGGGATACACATACCTATCTGCAGTTCATAGATCCTTCTCTAGGCTGGATTACATATTTGTCCCCGGGGCAGCGATTACTATGGTGGAGGCAGCAGACATCCTGCCACACGGGCTTTCGGACCATTCCCTCACCACTATTGATGTTTGCTTGGATAAAGGGCGGCGGCCATTCAGGTGGCGCCTCTCTGTGTGGCACCTACAGCAGCCAGACTATCAGAAACATATAGGCGAGGCCATCGCCCACTTCCTGGCTGAGAATGTGGGGTCTGTGGCGGAAGTCGGTACGGTATGGGAGTCCATGAAGCCAACACTTAGAGGGGTGGACATAGCCTGGTGCTCAGCTGCTCGGAAGAAACGCAGGAAGAACCTGGTTCGGGCTGAGGCCAAAATTGAGGTATTAGAGCTCCAAGAAAGTACAGAGGGTATGGCGCACGTGGCGGGGCAGCTTCTATTGGCGCAGCAGTCGTATGCGTCCATGCTGATGGATTGTGACAAGCAGCCAGATTTACCAATGGGGGATAAATCGGGAACGATGCTCCACCGGCTCTGTCAGGGCACGTTCCAGGCCCAGACCCTGCCTCGGATACTAGATGACGAGGGGTCCCCGGTCACAGATCCCACAGAATTGGCAGAGGGATTTGCCGCTTATTACGCAAGTCTATATGCCCCGAACGAATGCCTTCCCGCCGACGTGGTGGACAAATTCCTAGCCGATCTGCCACCACACGTGGTTTCGGACAAGGTACGGGAGCGTCTGGCGCTCCCACTGACAGAGGAGGAACTTGGCACAGCACTGGGCGAACTTAACACAGGTAAGGTGCCCGGGCCCAACGGGTTCCCCAGTGAATTCTACCGGAAGTACCACGTACAGCTCGGGGCCCATTATAGAGCGGCCGTGGAGGAGGCCGGGGAGCGAGGTAGTCTCCCCCCTGACTGGAGACATGCAGAGTTGGTTGTCTTTCACAAGCCGGGCTGACCCCCAGAGTAACACGCATCATACCGCCTGATTTCCCTACTAAATGTAGAAGCGAAGATCTTGGCCAAGGCGCTGGCCAATCGGCTCCTACCCTATGTAGCAGACCTTATTCACCCAGACCAGGCCGGCTTCATGCCCCAGAGGGCGACCAGGCATAACATTTGAAGAGCGCATGTGGCAGTAGCGGCTGTTTGGAATACCGGGGTGCCGGCGGCGATCCTGTTGGCCGATATGGACAGGGCGTTCGACTCGCTGAGCTGGGTCTACCTGTTCGCCCTTTTGCCACGGCTTAACGTTGGTCCCCACTTCCTGTCGTATCTATGGCTGCTGTATACAGACCTGACGGCCTCGGTCAGGGTGGCAGGGGCTACCTCCTCCAGATTCACCATCGGGCGGGGCACCAGGCAGGGCTGTCCCCTCTAGGCCTATCTATTTGCCCTGGCCATGGAGCCGCTGGCTGTATGGGTGCGCATGGATGCGCAGCTACGGGGGTTCAAATGGGATCAGGGCCTGTCAGACAGAATTGCGCTGTATGCGGATGATGTCCTATTTTTCCTAACGAATAACAACAGGTCAGGGCCGTGCATAATGGAAATCATGCAGATTTTTGGCGAGACGTCGGGGCTCTACATGAACCACCGCAAATCCACCCTCTGGGTGCTGGGGGGGTACTCGCAAGTGGGGGATTGGGCTTCAGCGTTACAGGTAGAGGTAGGGGGCATTAAATACTTGGGGTAGTTCATCTCCGAGGTCCCAGCGGTCTCCTGAGAGCGGAATGTGGTACCAGTGTGGGAGCGGGCTCGGGCATATATTAAAACATGGACCCGCATGCCGCTGACCATTTATGGCAGATCGGCCATGTTTAAAATGGTGGCTCTCCCCAGGCTGCTGTACCAACTGCAGAATCACCCCTATCCAATTCCCTCTCTCTGGTTTCGACAAGTGGATGCTGTGTTAGGACAATTCCTCTGGGCGGGGGGAGCAGTACGGGTTGCGGTGCGCACCTGCTTTCTGTCCTCCTACTGTGGTGGCTTGGCGACCTCTGATATCCTTTCCTACTATCAGGCATCCCATCTCCTCATCTTAAATGATTGGTGGTATGGGGATAGGGGAGACCCGGCGTACGCCCTGGAGCGCTTCCTGATGGGGGCTCATACGCTTCACACTATATTATATGCATCGCAGATTCGGAAGACACCACCATCGGTTACGCAGCTAGTGTTTCAGATTTTGAGGTAGGCCTTGCGGCGTATGGGTTGGTGGAACACACTGACAGGTGAAACTCCCCTATGGCGCAATGGTCGATTCCCCGGTCTGGCTGCTCTACAGGGGTTTGGGGGGTGGGACAGCATTGGAATATCCACACTACTGAATGTACTGTCAGGGGTGACCCTTAAGTCTTTTCAGGAACTGAGCCAGGAGTTTGGCATGCCCCGATCTCAGTTCTTTAGGTATCTCCAATTCCGCCATGCCCTCGCCCCGTGTCGGATGTATGACATTACAACGCATGCTTTTACCACGCATGCTTTTACATCGCGGTTTTTACAACGCATACCATTACAACGCATAGCGCTTTGGGTTGCTGTATAGTGAATAGTTTAATTTACTATTCCAACTCCAGTCCCCGTGGACACTAGGGAAGGTGTTGGATAGTAAAAAAAATCTATTCCCTATCCTAGAGCGCCCCCCAGCGCAATGCGTTGTAATGGTTTGCGTTGTAAAAGTTGCGATGTAAAAGCACTGCGTGGTAAAAGTTGCGTTGTAAAGGATGTTTCCCCCCGTATCTGGAGGGATTGGAATCACTCCCCGAGTTTAGCCCCCTGGAAGCTAAAGTGTTCATGGGAGACCTGGGGACCAAAAAGATACCAGTCCCTGGTTACACATTGTTCCCCCTCATTACAGAAGCTACGAGAGTCCTGGGAGGCGGATGTTGGTGTGTTAGAAGAGGAGGATTGGAGGGAGGCATTGGCAGGGCCCCGGGGTGCCGCCATTTTGATACGCCTCCGGCTTATACAGTTTAAATACCTCCATAGGGTGTACTTCACTAGACAACATTTGTGGCGGGCGGGTCTGATTGCATCTCCAGTCTTTCTACGATGTGGGCTCGAAATTGGGACATTTCTACATACAGTGTGGAGTTGTACTTTATTGGCCAGGTTTTGGAAAGGGATGTGGGACTGTATGTCTGAGGTCCTGGGGTGGGAACTCCGCCGTACGCCGCAGCTGGGCCTCCTCCATGTGCTAGATGGGGTAGGGGGAAATATCTATAAGAGACATTTACTATTGTTGGGCCTTACTTTGGCTAAGAGGGACGTGGCCAGTGCCTGGAAGGATACGCAACACCACAATAGTGTTTAAAACGTATACATATTCTCAAAAATAATCACAGGAGTGAGGGATACTAAACTTTAGAGACCTATAGGGTGAAGATTGAGAAAAACATCTTCAAGCACCGAGAGAAGTGGAGTCGCATCCCATTATATAACTACATACATATGATTTGGTTATGCTCTCATCTATGAGGGTATATGACCACATTATCTACTCAGTAGGAGTATGTAAATATTTTTTAATTGATCATTCTTGCAATTTTTTGTTGTTCATATCACAAACAGCAGCATATATATGATGACACGTGACAGATGTATCAGAATCAACATAATAGGAAAACTCAGCAAGTAAGTAGTTTAATGTAGTTTGTTAAATTTATACTGTGGTCCTACAAGTTAGGTAAGTCAAGCCATCAAGACAATATGTGAAGACAATACACACATCATAACAAAACAATTGAGGAAGACACCCAAAGTCATTTCCTGAATTAATTATGTGTTGGGGACAAGCAATCTATGAAGAACGTTAGATGGGTTTTTGAGAGCAGCGACAGTTATAAAAATGTAGCAATAGCAAGACATTGGCGGTTACGGTGGCTTATGATTCCATTTAGGTGTCATAGCCTGCATTAGGGGATCCCAGTCTAGCATCATGAGCTGCCTGTTAGCAGATGACATAAAGTGACAACCGTCGCACATTTCAGCTTGCACATATTTACATAGGTCGCCATTCCAACAGATCAGGTCTGGGGCTAAGGGGCGGCTACAAAGGCTTCGTCCTGTTGGCTAGGCCAAGTGAATGTATTTACTTGTCAATTTCCCCAACTTAGGTCTAGGCATCGACCCAAACAGGCAGACGCTGAAACTGTCAAGGTAATGCCCAATTTTGCATTAGGCGACTGTTCAGGGACATCAATAATGACATGAAAGAGCAGCCAGACATGGGATAGTATTCTTCTCAGTATAAACCCGCTTTGGTATGTGTGGAAGAACCTTAAACGCTCTAGTCTCAAACAAATTGTGTAGAATTCTACAATCCAGTTTCAGCATGGCAAGTGGGTCTTGGTCCTCCTTCAGTAGTACCACTCTCTAGCCATGTGAGATAGAGCTGCCCCCAGAATCAGTTGAACGTTAGTTAAATGTCTAGTGATGGGATCCTTAAATGTTTTGTAGAACTCTAAGGGCAATCCATCGCTGCTGGGTGTCTTGCTGGATGCTAATTGGAAAATGGCGCTCTCTACTTCATATTTGATCAGTACATCAAGATCTGTCACTTGTTCTGGTGTCAGTCTTTGCAGTGCGGCACTTTTGAAGAAGTTCAATGGCTCATCCCTCCTAAGGAGTGCTTGCCTCTGAACAACGATCAGTAGAATGTTGCTAAGTATTTGTTGAAGTCTGATTATTTGGTCACTATTCGCCCTTCTGAGCATCTCAAGACTGTTACTGTGAAGCATGGGTGGCCAGGATGGGCTAGCCCGGTCAGGAGGTGGCCCCTTGAACCCCACCAGTATGACTGGTTGATTTGAACTACCAGTGGTCCATATAGGCTGGGCCTTTCACATAAATCTGCTTCCAGATGAAGGAGCTGGTGTCGCAATACCTTTTATGTCCCTGTATTGTAATAGTAAATGCATTTATATAGCGCTTACTACCCCTAATGAGGTGTTGAAGCGCTATTTCGGAACCTATAAGGGATTGGTGGTGAATTAGTATAGTGAAATATGAAAGTAATTTGAGTGGTGGATAGGTAAGTCAGTTATTTGGATTAAGAAGGATTGTGGAGGGATAGAAGATGGAAAATGGTTTACATTTATATAGCACTTGCTACTCTTAATGAGGTGGTGAAGTGCTTTTTCGGTGAGTATCACACTACTCCCGGAACCCATAAAAGATTAATGGTGAATTTGTATAGTGAATTATGGAATTAATTTGAGTGGTGGACATGCTAGTCTGCTATTTGGATTAAAAGGGTAGTGGAAGGATAGAAAAGGGAAGAATTTAGCGTTTCTTTTTTGTTTGTTTTGAAGCTCATAGCAGTAGTAGAAGGCTTGTGATGATTAAAAGGTAGATAGAGGGGGAAAGCGTCAGAGGGAATGGTTTAGAAGGGCTTGTTTTGGGGTTTGGAATAGTAAAAGAGGTATGAGATGATGCAACGAGGGGTAGAGTAGGGAAGAGTGTAGAAAAGGTTTTTTTGGGGATCATAGTAGTGGTATGGGGTTTGGGATGAATGAGAGAGTGGAGGTAGAGGATAAAAATGTAGAGGTATAGGGTAAGAAATAGGGTAGTGCATTGGAAAGAGTAGTAGAAAGAGGTTTGAGATGAATCAGAGAGTTGAGGTAGAGGATATATTGAGAGCAGTATAGTAATACATAGGATATGCTGAATAGGATATACTGAATTAGAAGAAAAGTAATAAATATATAGATCCATGAGTACATGGAAGGTATATAGATGCATAAAGGGAGGTAGTACATGTAGATTAAAGATGTATTAAATAAATTCTGGCTTTTAAGTGTTGTTGTACTTTAAATTAACTCATTATATATATATATATATATATATATATATATATATATATATATATATATATATATATATATATATATATATATATATATATATATATATATATATATCAGCACGCTTCTTTTGTGAAAAAGAAAACAGAAGCCACCATGGGGAAATCCGAAGGAGCAGCTTTATTCTCAGTAACAACAGGCAAATGCATTTCAGCCGTGAGGCCTTTCTCAATGCCCTCAGTTGCAGAAATGAACACGCCTCCTCCCCTTGGATTAATTTAAATGTCCTGCCCAGTCTTGATTGGCTGTTCTCCCTATTCCTCCCACTCCAGCCGGAGTGGGCTGCCCAACGTGCAGTGGCCACCAGGTGACCGGACTGCATGTCCCAGAATGCCATGTTCCAGCGAAGGGGTCTGCAGGTTAGGGATGACATCCCATACAAATGTGTGACTGGCAGGTAAGTCCAAAGAAAGAGCGTGCCTCCATTCCATTAAACTTGTAGAGTTAAGCAGGCTCCCTCGAGTCCCCAAGCCGCAGCTACCTTAAACGCCCAGGTTGCGTTCTTTACGAGGCTCCATCCCCGCCTTCTGGGGTCACCAGGTGTCCACCGGAAAAACTGCTACCGCAGAAACACTCCCACACCAGCCGAAGCTGCCGATGCCAATGGTTCCGGTGGAACTTGCGCTGCGGGTTGCTTCTGGACCGTGTCACTGGCTCACACGGTAATGAATATCAGCACGCTTCTTTTGTGAAAAAGAAAACAGAAGCCACCATGGGGAAATCCGAAGGAGCAGCTTTATTCTCAGTAACAACAGGCAAATGCATTTCGGCCGTGAGGCCTTTCTCAATGCCCTCAGTTGCAGAAATGAACACGCCTCCTCCCCTTGGATTAATTTAAATGTCCTGCCCAGTCTTGATTGGCTGTTCTCCCTATTCCTCCCACTCCAGCCGGAGTGGGCTGCCCAACGTGCAGTGGCCACCAGGTGACCGGACTGCATGTCCCAGAATGCCATGTTCCAGCGAAGGGGTCTGCAGGTTAGGGATGACATCCCATACAAATGTGTGACTGGCAGGTAAGTCCAAAGAAAGAGCGTGCCTCCATTCTATTAAACTTGTAGAGTTAAGCAGGCTCCCTCGAGTCCCCAAGCCGCAGCTACCTTAAACGCCCAGGTTGCGTTCTTTACGAGGCTCCATCCCCGCCTTCTGGGGTCACCAGGTGTCCACCGGAAAAACTGCTACCGCAGAAACACTCCCACACCAGCCGAAGCTGCCGATGCCAATGGTTCCGGTGGAACTTGCGCTGCGGGTTGCTTCTGGACCGTGTCACTGGCTCACACGGTAATGAATATCAGCACGCTTCTTTTGTGAAAAAGAAAACAGAAGCCACCATGGGGAAATCCGAAGGAGCAGCTTTATTCTCAGTAACAACAGGCAAATGCATTTCGGCCGTGAGGCCTTTCTCAATGCCCTCAGTTGCAGAAATGAACACGCCTCCTCCCCTTGGATTAATTTAAATGTCCTGCCCAGTCTTGATTGGCTGTTCTCCCTATTCCTCCCACTCCAGCCGGAGTGGGCTGCCCAACGTGCAGTGGCCACCAGGTGACCGGACTGCATGTCCCAGAATGCCATGTTCCAGCGAAGGGGTCTGCAGGTTAGGGATGACATCCCATACAAATGTGTGACTGGCAGGTAAGTCCAAAGAAAGAGCGTGCCTCCATTCCATTAAACTTGTAGAGTTAAGCAGGCTCCCTCGAGTCCCCAAGCCGCAGCTACCTTAAACGCCCAGGTTGCGTTCTTTACGAGGCTCCATCCCCGCCTTCTGGGGTCACCAGGTGTCCACCGGAAAAACTGCTACCGCAGAAACACTCCCACACCAGCCGAAGCTGCCGATGCCAATGGTTCCGGTGGAATTTGCGCTGCGGGTTGCTTCTGGACCGTGTCACTGGCTCACACGGTAATGAATATCAGCACGCTTCTTTTGTGAAAAAGAAAACAGAAGCCACCATGGGGAAATCCGAAGGAGCAGCTTTATTCTCAGTAACAACAGGCAAATGCATTTCGGCCGTGAGGCCTTTCTCAATGCCCTCAGTTGCAGAAATGAACACGCCTCCTCCCCTTGGATTAATTTAAATGTCCTGCCCAGTCTTGATTGGCTGTTCTCCCTATTCCTCCCACTCCAGCCGGAGTGGGCTGCCCAACGTGCAGTGGCCACCAGGTGACCGGACTGCATGTCCCAGAATGCCATGTTCCAGCGAAGGGGTCTGCAGGTTAGGGATGACATCCCATACAAATGTGTGACTGGCAGGTAAGTCCAAAGAAAGAGCGTGCCTCCATTCCATTAAACTTGTAGAGTTAAGCAGGCTCCCTCGAGTCCCCAAGCCGCAGCTACCTTAAACGCCCAGGTTGCGTTCTTTACGAGGCTCCATCCCCGCCTTCTGGGGTCACCAGGTGTCCACCGGAAAAACTGCTACCGCAGAAACACTCCCACACCAGCCGAAGCTGCCGATGCCAATGGTTCCGGTGGAACTTGCGCTGCGGGTTGCTTCTGGACCGTGTCACTGGCTCACACGGTAATGAATATCAGCACGCTTCTTTTGTGAAAAAGAAAACAGAAGCCACCATGGGGAAATCCGAAGGAGCAGCTTTATTCTCAGTAACAACAGGCAAATGCATTTCGGCCGTGAGGCCTTTCTCAATGCCCTCAGTTGCAGAAATGAACACGCCTCCTCCCCTTGGATTAATTTAAATGTCCTGCCCAGTCTTGATTGGCTGTTCTCCCTATTCCTCCCACTCCAGCCGGAGTGGGCTGCCCAACGTGCAGTGGCCACCAGGTGACCGGACTGCATGTCCCAGAATGCCATGTTCCAGCGAAGGGGTCTGCAGGTTAGGGATGACATCCCATACAAATGTGTGACTGGCAGGTAAGTCCAAAGAAAGAGCGTGCCTCCATTCCATTAAACTTGTAGAGTTAAGCAGGCTCCCTCGAGTCCCCAAGCCGCAGCTACCTTAAACGCCCAGGTTGCGTTCTTTACGAGGCTCCATCCCCGCCTTCTGGGGTCACCAGGTGTCCACCGGAAAAACTGCTACCGCAGAAACACTCCCACACCAGCCGAAGCTGCCGATGCCAATGGTTCCGGTGGAACTTGCGCTGCGGGTTGCTTCTGGACCGTGTCACTGGCTCACACGGTAATGAATATCAGCACGCTTCTTTTGTGAAAAAGAAAACAGAAGCCACCATGGGGAAATCCGAAGGAGCAGCTTTATTCTCAGTAACAACAGGCAAATGCATTTCGGCCGTGAGGCCTTTCTCAATGCCCTCAGTTGCAAAAATGAACACGCCTCCTCCCCTTGGATTAATTTAAATGTCCTGCCCAGTCTTGATTGGCTGTTCTCCCTATTCCTCACACTCCAGCCGGAGTGGGCTGCCCAACGTACAGTGGCCACCAGGTGACCGGACTGCATGTCCCAGAATGCCATGTTTCAGCGAAGGGGTCTGCAGGTTAGGGATGACATCCCATACAAATGTGTGACTGGCAGGTAAGTCCAAATATATATATATACATGTGATCAAGGCCTCTAGGGGCTGAAACGCATCATGGCGGCAATGCACAAGTAAAGAAGAAAAAATTACTTGCACAAACTAAAGTGGAGTCCGTTCCTTTCTTGATTCCCGAGTGAAGGGATCGTGGAGAAAAGGTGTTGTGTGTATATATATATATATATATATATATATATATATATATGCAGCAACCACTCGCACCGACAACACCAGCAATCCTTCCTCCACCAGGATTTCACCAGTAATGGAAACAAAAGCTGACCCAAGCTTGAGGTGAATAATATTATTTTAATTTTTTATCGCCACCAGCATAACGTTTCGGACTGCCCAGAGGCCTTGATCACATGACGCCATAGGAGGGGCAATTCATTTTAAAGTGCAAGTGCAAATGATTTAGTTACATGATTGGTAGGTTTTCCCGGCAGTACAACTAGACATAGAAGACATACTATTTAAAACACATATTGCATCTACATGATGTAAGTGCAAAAAAGTATTCATATAAATCATTCAAATGTCACGATACAATTTAAAATTAAATCTGTACACGAGAATATTTAAACAAACCCAGAGGAAGAAAAACCGGGCGAATTAAATGCGTCGCCCTGCAGTTCATACCTATGTTAAAGTATGTACCATTTTCCTTAGTATAAACAAGCCCACAATGAGGCTTACGTACAATAATATATATATCTTCTTGCTCGAGTTTACAGTTCCGATTCTTTGCAGAAAAAACGAGCGTGGTCCCAGATTACTGTGCATTAATTACTTTATTTAGCCACCTCTGCCATAACGCGTTTTGGGCGCTCCCGCCCTTGATCGCATGATACACACATATATATATATATAGTTAGATAGACAGATATTGTAATTCAATATTGAAATAATTATATGTAAATAGTTATGATAAAAGATGTACTTATTTATGCAGTAACTTATATACAGTTAAAAACAGAATAATGTAACTATCAGTAATATGTACATTTGTTAAGCAGAACTATGGAATATCTATTAAAAAAAAAGAATTATTCTACATGTTTAAACAAAGTAATACGCATATATAGGTATATAGGTATATAGGTTCATATCTATAGTACAATTAAATGCTTTTATACATATATGCTGTATATTCCTTTTTGCATATGGAGGCTGTATGGGGAAGGGCCAACTCTAGAGTATTTTTCTGAAGATAAGGTGGTTATCTTTGGATCTTATGTTGAGGGGTAAAGGATTTCAAAGTGTGGCTGTTTGAACAGAGAAGGATGTGTCACCCATGGTTTTTTTCTTGTACGTTGGGATTTTGAGGCGAGGTGTCACCCTAGAGCAGATGTTCCTTTGTTGAATGTGTTTGGTGATTTTATTCCTGATGAAGAGTGGTCCTGTTCCATGTATCGATTTGTGGGTGATACAAAGCAGCTTGACAATGGATCTTCTGGCAACTGGTAACCAATGATGGGGTTTCAAGGCAGGGGAGATGTGGTCTGGCAGCCGAGTTCTGAATCCGTTGTAGCGGTTTCATGGTTGTTAAAGGTGATCTGTGGTAGAGGCTATTGGCGTAATTGAGCTTGGATAGAACAAGGGAGATGGTAGCCTGGACTTGTGTGGAAATCCCAAATGTGGTAAGAATCGTCGCAGAGTTTTTATAGTAACAAAGGTTGATCTTGCTAGTTTGTCCACTTAGGCATTCATGGATTGCTTGTAGTCCATGGTCATTCCGAGATTTATTACTTCCTTCAACACTTTAGGTGGTGTTCCCAGATCATCAGGCCCCACGGCGAGCAGGTCATAATGTTTCCAATCGCCAAACATGAGTATTTCCTTTTTGGAAGCATTCAACTTGAGATGGCTTCATGTCATCAATTGATCCACAGCTCTGAGACAACTGAAAATTGGCATATTTCCAATGTCTTTTGGACATTCCAGTTGAAGGAGTATTTGCGTGTCATCTGCATAGTTATAGTACATTAGGTGAAAATGATCCGTGGTAGAGGCTATTGGCGTAATCGAGTTTGGACAGAACAAGGGAGATGGTAGCCTGGAATTGTGTGGAAATCCCAAATGGGGTACGATTGGTCGCAGAGTTTTTATAGTAACAAAGGTTGATCTTGCTAGTTTGTCCACTTGGGCATTCATGGATTGCTTGTAGTCCATGGTCATGCTGAGATTTCTTACTTCCTTCAATACTTTAGGTGGTGTTCCCAGATCATCAGACCACACGGCGAGCAGGTCATAAGGTTTCCAATCGCCAAACATGAGTATTTCCTTTTTGGAAGCATTCAATTTGAGATGGCTTCATGTCATCAATTGATCCACAGCTCTGAGACAACTGAAAATTGGCATGTTTCCAATGTCTTTGGGACATTCCAGTTGAAGGAGTATTTGTGTGTCATCTACATAGTTATAGTACATTAGGTGAAATTGATTGATCAGTGCCGACTTCATGTAGATGCTGAAAAGCATGGGCAAGATGATAGAGCCTTGAGGGACCCCTACTTTTGTGAAGTACGGTTTGCATAAGAAAGGTGGGGTATGTCTGACATTAGTTCCGTTGCGAAGGTAGGATGTGATCCAGTCTAGAATAGACCCCTCTATGCAGCTTCGTAGAGTCTTTGTATCAGAGTGTCATGGTCAATCGTGTCCAAGGCTGCCAAGAGGTCCAAGAGAGGTAGCGCAGGAACCCCATTGCGGTCAACTGTGTTCCTCAGGTCATCTCAGATGGCAAGGAGGGCAGATTCTGTGCCTCTTCCTGGACGGAATCCTGTTTGGAAGTCTGAAAGTATTGCATTATCTTCAATGAATTGTGACATCTGTGCAAACTCTGCTCTTTTTATCAGTTTGCCCAGGAAAGGTCAATTTGTAATCGGTTTGTAGTTGTCAGGGTTCAGCGGGTCCAAGTTTGTTTTCTTCAGTAATGGGCATATGTATGACTTTGAGTTTTTCTTGAAATATTCCAGGAGTTAAAGAGTTGTTGATGATTCTGCTTACTGGAGTGGCAGCAGAGGTTGTTAGAAGAATTGTCTTGAAGGTTTGCGGTGGACACGGGTCAGAAGAGCTGCCGGCAGGCCTGCTTGCTTTGACCAGGTCCATAAGTTCATCATGTGAAATGTGTTGAAAGGAATGGAGAGGCTGGATTAGAGTATTCTTGGATTGTGTTTTGTAAAAGGGTCAGTGCTGGTGCTTCGTCTTTGTTTTTTAAGTATGAGCCCAACATGTCGGAGTTGGCCGTGTAATGATTTGCCAGTTTGTCTGTGAAATCTTGATTAATGGGATGAGCTCCTTCGAGGCATTCTGGTTTATGAAATGTATTGAGAAGTTTATAGAATTCTTTATTTGCACTTTTAGCCTTTTGAATTCTATCTGAATAGTTTATTTTCTTAGTTGTTTGATAGATGATTTAAATAATCTGTTAATTTTCTGTAGGTGAAGTTTGTCTTGATTGCTAATTGTTTTGAACCAGGCATGTTGCAGCTTTCTAATTTGTTGTGTTATCTCTGTTATCTCTGTATTTCTCCAAGGGGCTTGTTTGCTTTTGTTCTGCTGCATGGTTTTTAGTGTTATCAGTATATTAAAAGCGTCCTATAGCCACTCATATAGTTTTGTAACAGAATGAATTGTGTCTAGAGCTGTACTGGATGTTAGTTGTGTTTCTAGGTGTTCTAAATTGAATTTGTTCCACGTAAGGTGGTTTTAAGTGCCTTGTTTAGTATTGTTTTAATACATATGCCATGCATGTAGACTTTAAAAGTATTCCACACCAGTGCGACTTTTTCACTAAGCTCTTGATTGGCTTTAAAAAAATGAATAGCTTATCCAACAATGTTGTTGCAAATCAGTATCACCAAACATCCTTTTTTGGAGATGCCTTGTCAGAATCAGGGTGGGTAGGTGACTCCACTGTAGAGTCAAGTGAAGCGGGTTGAAGTCTGATGACGTCTTTTCAAGGCATTCCGTGTCACTGCCCTAAACTGTGATGTAATAAAAAATATGTCAATCCTAATGGGAAGATCATTTAATGGTGAGAAGTAGGAGTAGTCCCTACTAAGAGGGTGAGCCGCCCTCCAGGCATTGGTCGGGTTCCATCCCTCTAAACAAGCTTCCAGCATAGCTTAGAGTCTTCTGGCTGGGGCATGGGATAGAGGTGGATGAGACCGTTGTAAGTCAACATCAATCACACACATTAATTCCCCTCCTCATATATACAGCTTTTGTGGGTGTTTGGCTAATAACCGCACGATATGATCTCTTTGAGTGGTCTGTCCAGAATTAGAAGAATACGCTTCTATCCAATGAAGGGCTATGCCATCAAGATGACCAGGTATGCAAACAAACCAACACGAATGATCAATATGATGACTCTTCACACTGTATGCCATCCCAGAGTTAATCCAGATGAGGACCACCACAACATATGTAGAGTAGCTCATGAAGAGGATCTGCCATTTCCAGTTAGTTAGGTGGATTTCTAGCAATATTGCTAGGTCAATGCCTCAGAGGTAGGTGCTAAATTCATCCTCTATGTGTGTGTACTTGAGTAGTGGATAGGTGAGCAATATATTTTTTTTCTGACCTTCACTGCCAGGGCGCACATTGTCTCCAGGGAAAACCTACCAAATGCATATATTTTTGTAAAGTAGACACCAAGAAACTCCAGGGTGGTGTGCTTTGCATGGAACCCACAAGGTTTTCTTACCCAGAAGCCCTTGCAAACCTCACGCATTGGCTAAAAAGTAAAAGCACATATGTTCCTCACATTTGTTTGAGTGAAAGTATTAAAATCTGGAAAGAGCCACAATTGTCGTTCCCACATGTTCCCCCAATAAAAACGGTAGCTCATTTATGTGAGCCTGTGGCATGAAAGGGTCCAAATGAAATGAGGAGACATCCACAATTCCTATTGAAAAATTACCTGATTGTACAATGAGAGTGGCTGCAGTATTTGGGCCCAGGCTCGGCGGCCAACCGGGGAAACCTACCAAACCCAGGCATCCCTGAAAACTAGACACCCATGGGAGTCTAGGGGCGTGTACCTCACCAGGATCCCACAATATTTTCCTACCCATAATGCTCTGCAAGCCTCAAACTTTGCCTAAAATTGTGTATTTTCTTTGCATTTCTGTCATAAACTTCCGAGATCCACATGAATCCATAAAGATCCTAACAACCTTCTTTCCCTGACTTGTCCCAGTACAATTGCTACCCATTTGTGTGTCTGAGTCTAGTGCCCAGGGGAAGCTCCTCCGTTATGAAGATTGTTGTTCCTCTCCCTCTCGGTTCCTCTCTGTATATTCCCCAATATGTCATCCGTTTGTGTGCTCTCTCTTTCTCTCTTGCTTGCCTCCTAACTAATGAGCAGTGAATTTGCAGTGATGTCCTGGAACCCTCAGCTTTATTCCTGGTCTGCTTCAGGTTTGTGAAAGCAACACCCACTGCACAACCTGGTAAGATTCTCATGCAGTGATATAAATGTTCAAACTGACTGGTATTTTTTACCTGTTATCCTCCACCTTCCATACAGTTGGATCAGTAAGAAATGTCTCGGCAATATCGAGATAGAGTTGTACTGTACCTCAATTGCGACAACTCCCTTTCTAAAGAGTGAGAGACAGTCTGTCGCCTTTCACTCTCTCTCACATTCCTTCCCTGTTTCCCCAATCTGCTATTGTTGGCAGCAATTCCATCTTGTTCACTTGAGGTAGGGCTTTCGGCGGGTCTGCACTTTTGGAACCTGGCAGCATCTCTAGATCCAAGAAGATGGATATCACCTCCAGAGTCCGTCAAGGTTCCACATTGTCCCTCATTATCTTCAACTTCTACTTAGAGCTATTTGCAATTCTACTAAACTATACCTGCATCAAAATGCAACAATATGCTGACACCACATAACTCTAGTAGAACGTCCCCACTGCTCCAAACATCCAGGTCCTCAAACCATGCCTGCACATCATCCAGATAAGAATGTCCAGCACATTCCTGAAGCTCAAAGCCACGAAACCAAAATTCCTACTATACTTCAAGAACAAGAAGCAACAACTAGGAAAAACCTGATACAACAATATGAACCTGGACGGATTTGACCATTAATTTCACCCAAAACCAGGTCACTCAGATTCACCCTCGATGCTGACTTTACCTGAAGGAACTCACTGTCAAGAAAACCAAGACGTCTTTGTACAAAGTCTCTGTTAAAAAAGAGTGAAATCATTACTCCCAGTACGCAACTTCAGAACTACGGTTCAAGAACTCATATTCTTGCATCTGGGTGGTTGTAACATCTTGCTACACAGCCTCCGCAACTCCATATTGTTCCCCCAGGATTGCATCCTACATGCTACAGCACACCTCATCAAGAGCCTGAAAAAATATGACCACATCATCCCCACTATGGTGGATTCCATTCCCTCCCCTTGCTGGTCTGCATCATATTGAAATCTAGCTGCATCATCTGCAAAGCCATTAAGACCAGACCACCTCCTAAATGGCAGGTAGAGTAACATTTTCAGTGGCACTTGGCACACCTGCAGCCAGGAATCAGTCAGACTGAAGACAAAGAAGTGCAAAAATGAAAATTAAGGTAATATGCCTTTTCCATCTTTACAGGCAGATTTTGGATTTTGTATCCTGTAGGATCAATCCAAATTTGCTCCAGTTTAGAAAAGACCTGAAGACACCTATCTTTAAAGAACACTACATCACAACGCAGTCAAATTCCACTTCCGCCCTCAGCACTCAGCCACCCCTCCAATCACTTGTTGACTGTATCTTTACCATTGACCATGTATAATGCTCCACTGACTTTGGGCTATGTTTGTGATGTACAGATGCTACATACAAGGAAAGCGGTGTACAGGTCTGAAACAGTGAGTTGGCTACATCAACACCTAGGACAATATCAGCTCATAGCAATCATGTGCCTAAAAAATACCTTTTTTGGATAAACATTGCAGTGGGCCTTTTCAGAGCATTTCAGCACTGCGTCACAACACCACTCTACTGTCCTTTACTCATTACAGCCTACATTTGTATACTAAAGTCTACAGACGTGTTGGAGTGGAGTACAAACTGCTCCCCCTGCACCTCCTCCACCGTCACTATTAAATAAATGGCATTTACTCTAATAGCAGTCCGCTGCGGAATGACAGGGTCTCGTAAGGTTATAGAAATCTAGTCTAAGGTTGCAGAAGCTGACTCATTACACTAAGGGCCATATGTATCACCAAACTATTTTGCATTTCCTAAATAGCGAATTTTAAGGAATCGCTATTTAGGAATTGCAAAATGGTATGTATGAAAAAAATCGCTTTTTATTTGCGATTCCTTAAGCTTCCTTATTTGCGAATTCGCATTTTGCGAATTCGCAATTAAGGAATAATTTCCAATGCATTCCTATGGGCCAGGAGGCCCATAGGAATGAATGCAAAATAATTCTCAAATTGCGAATTCGCAATTTGCTAATCGTAATTTGAGAATTATTGCAAGGGTGCTGGGGTGTCTCAAAGACACCCTGCTGCACCCCTGAAAAGAACATGTGTGTGCATATGGCGCACATACATGCCCTATGGGCATGTGTGTGCATCACATGCCACCTTTAAAAATGCCAAATTGTGCATTTTTGGAAGAATTTGCAAGTTACCATCAACTACAAGTTGGTGGTAATTTGCGAATTCTTAACCAAAATTCGCAAGCCAAAAATGCTACATACATAGCATTTAAGGAATCGCAAAATTGCGATTCCCTAAATGCTATGGAAAAATAAGGAATCGCACAACTTTGCAATTCCTTATTTTGGGAATGTTTCATACATTCCAAAACATGCAAAACGGCCGTTTGCGAGTCGCAAAGGACGAAATTCTGCGAATTTCGGCCTTTGCGATTCAAAAACAGCTTGATACATATGGCCCTAAGTGCTTTGAAGTCCCTGGAAAAAACCTTTTGTGTGAGAACCATTACAGGCAACGTTATAATTTAAGTATGTGGTGCAGGAAGGGTGATATTATTCCTACTTTACCAACATCCCCACATGGGCTTGTTTCAGGAGTGTCATTCATGGGAGGTCAGGCACTGCAACTGCTAGTATTGTGTTGCTGCGTGCATCCCCGTTGGACTTATTCACAAACCTTGGGATTTAAACAGTCTGACTGCTGATCTTTTAAAAGTAATTTACAACAAGGGGTGGTGATGGACAGAGTCTCTGAATTAAGCAGAGTACTCTCACCCAGTCAAGAGATCAGGGCTAGATCCAACACCGTTTTTTAGCTCATTGCACCATCCCAGTTTCAGAACCTGGCTGTATGCAAATGAGTCTGTCCCTGGCCCAGTGCATCATGGGAACAGGGCAGACCAGACTACAAAAGCCAATTCTTACACTGGGAAGGAAACAAGCTTCCGGGGACCGGTTTCTGCCATTTCAGGCGTCTTCGGCCCGGCTTGCTTGAATCCTGATGGTGCAATGAGCAAGGGACTCACATCTGAGTATACCCTTCCACGCTTAGGGTGGACAAAATAATTTACAACAAGGGGTGGTGATGGACAGAGTCTCTGAATTAAGCAGAGTACTCTCACCCAGTCAAGAGATCAGGGCTAGATCCAACACCGTTTTTTAGCTCATTGCACCATCCCAGTTTCAGAACCTGGCTGTATGCAAATTAGTCTGTCCCTGGCCCAGTGCATCATGGGAACAGGGCAGACCAGACTACAAAAGCCAATTCTTACACTGGGAAGGAAACAAGCTTCCGGGGACCGGTTTCTGCCATTTCAGGCGTCTTCGGCCCGGCTTGCTTGAATCCTGATGGTGCAATGAGCAAGGTTCTGAGCTGGGATGGGGCAGTGAGATAAATAACGGTGATGGATCAAGCCCTGATCTTTGGACTGGGTAAGAGTGGTCTGCTTAATTCAGACACTCTGTTCATCGCCACCCCCTTTTCTGGATCTTTTAAAAGTAAGCATTGTGAGAAAATCTCCTTTTTTGCATGGTCACCCTTATCTTTTTTTGCAACATTTTATTACTAATGTGTACACTCTGTAAACTGGGGTACTGCTCTCTAGGGCCTAGTGTATGTGTTCTGATCCCTAAAAAATTTTGAAAATGGTTAATCCCTGATTGACTTATTTAATTTTCCTCTAAGGCCATAGTATATACGGAAATACACCCATGGCATGAAAAAACATTTAAACAAAAATTAGGTACTGTTCCTGTCAAAATCAGGAAGAAAAGAGAAAAAAGGAAGGCAGACGATGACATGGGAAATCCAACAGATTAGCCATAATGCCCGGGGCGAGCAGAGGAGGGTAGGTTGTTCGGTTTTGCAGCGCCTGAACCAATCATAGCGGAGCTCTGACTTCTGCTTTGCGACCTATGGGGCCAATACTTACCGATCCTATGGGTTAGTCAGTTAGGTCATTCAATTCTTTATAAACAGGTATTTTTTAGGGAATGCCTACGATTACATTTAGTAGGTGTGGAGTAGAGTATGGAATAACCCATTCTTGTTCCTGAAGCAGCATCACGGACCCGGTGTCTTTGGGCCACAAGGTGCAAAATATGTTGATCTACGATTACATATGAACACACTACGGGGACACATCATCTGTCAACAGTAGATCGAATCTACATTTGGGGCCAGATGTAGGAGCCCTAATACCGGTCGGAAACGGACGATTTGGGCCGTTTCCGACCGATATTAGGGTTTTCAGATGTAGGGGGCTGAAAATTACAGAACCGGTATATTTACAGATTCGGTAAAATTACTGAATCTGTAAATTACCGAATCGGTAAATATACCGATTCTGTAATTCCAAATGTAGGTGGCACAGTTTACAGTGCAACAGGCCCTTCAGAGTCGGTATTTTAGCATGTATGTGTGCCACATGTCACAAAGCCTGTACTTGGGGTGCTGGAGGGTGTCAAAGTGACACCACCTGCACCCTTGCAGGATTCGGTATTTACCGATTCGGTAAATACCGAATCAGTATTGCCCATTGATTCCTATTGGCTTCAAGGCCCATTGGAATCAATGGGCAATACCGATTCGGTATTTACCGAATCCGTAAATACTGAATCTTACAGATTCGATATTCCTGAATTCGGAATTACCTACATCTGCCCCCTTCCCATTTACAGACTCTTAAATACCGAATCGGTAAAATTCGGTATTTAAGAGTCTGTAAATGAGAATTACCTACATCTAGCCACTGGTCTTTTAACCCTGACTGTAGAGCCTCCAGAATAAAACCTTCGAAGTAGGCATCTTTTATTCAGTTTTAGATTTTTTCCACTCACAATCACACCCCAATCTCATTTATCCTACTGATTTTAGGAGCCCTCTCACACACATCATACGGCTAGAACCATGAAAATATCTCTGACAAAGTGACCGTTCAGGGGACCTGTTGGGCATTACAGCGCCGGCCCAATGGGGAGAAAGCCCGATGATAAAGCCTGACATCCTTAGGGGTGTGTGAGGGCATCACAAATAATCTGTAGGATTTCCCACCTCTCCATCCACCTTCCTTTTCCTCTTTCCTTCCTGACCTTGACCGGGACAGTACCTCATTTTTGTTTAAATTATGATTTAGGAGCCCAGGTACTGGACCGCCGTTGGCCCCCTCTCTTTCCTTCTTTTTTTTTAATATATGAAAAGTTAAAGGTCCCCTGTGGAATGCAGCACTTATTGTGACATCCACTAGTGTGACTAAGGAACGCATTGCTTCATGTCTACCATTGTCGCCTGACTGCTGCAGTATATAACCTGCAGTCCAACCTGTTGAAATAATCTTTTTTAACAGGCCAAACTCCTTTTTTAAATAGGAGTAAGTCATCTTTATGTTAGCCTTGTAGGCCGCAAGGTAGGCTGCATGGTATTTAAATGTGGTACATGTAGAGAATTAATGCTACCATGTCCCTACAGTCTCAATGCCTTAAAAGCTATGTTCACTATGGCAGGCCTGGCAGTCCTGTGTAGAAAAACTGACCTAATAGTAATACTATTATCTTGAGCATAGGGCCAGCTAAAAAAATAATTATACCACTATCTTAAATAGTTATTAAACATCAAATTTAATGGAGCTTACATTTTTAATAAATATTAAGGAAACATATATTTTAGAAAGTTAGCTTTTACCTGTCTAACCTGTCGAAAGGCTAAACAGCATAAGCCACTGCCAGTACCAGTCTGTGATCAAGTCCGGGAGTAGGTGCGAGATGCCTCCCAGAAGCAATCAATAGTATGACCTCAATGGATAAAGACAATTCTGAGCTCCACAGAGCCTTCTGAGTGGGGGCTATGGGCATCCTGTTTACACTACACTGTCCAAATACTGCTTGACAGGTCTGTTGAGCCCATGTAACATTTAAGGTGCAATTAAAAGGGAGAAAGAGGATGCCAAGACAATTTAGTGTTCTGTTTGACTCCTGAAGGACCCTGCTTTTGTCCTAATAGACTTCATTGTTAGGGATTGTTATGGGTACAGTGCGTGCTTCAGACTGGATTTTAGTGTTAGATGTGGGATGACACTAGTGATTTCCTCATGACACTCCCACACACAAGCCCAGCCTACAGAACCCAAGTTTAGTTTGGCCAACGTTTTTCACCATCCTGAAAATACCCTGCTATGTGGCATTTAGGGCCTGTTTGTAAATAAGGAATACATGAACAACTAAATAAGTGGGTAAGGCTCCCTGAGGAGCTTTAACTCCATTGATTAGGGAGTACCCAGGAATCATCCCCACCCACTAGCTAGAGTGAGGCATAAATATGGCAACCCAAAGTTCCCCATAAGAACTGCACTTGCAAAAGGATACTAGGTGGGCTGAACCTGCTGCACTTGGCATCTGTGACTTTGGAGAAGGATCTTGTGAGGCTGGATGCTCAATGGCCTTGAACCCAAGGATAGAAAGATCTCCAAGGATCATCAGGCTGATCCCATGTGTGGACACAAGAACATATCTAAGCTCCATTTGTGTGGAGAATCCCAGCTGACAGTGAAAAATGGGCCTGGACTGGACTTTATTGTTGCTCTCAGTTTAGTATCCTAGGTGTCTCGAAGTGCTATCTCTGACGTCCTAGCAGCCCTGGAAGAGTACTCCTATGGTCATTTGGGTTCCAAAAGAGGTTTGGGAACTTTTTCTGAAATTTTGTTCCTGAGCTTCAAGGTTACTGACTGCAATAAGTATCCGATGAGCTGGTATATGGTGCCAGATTAAACTTCAGGTTTGTCTCTTGTGCAAAAAAGTATTTCCCTTCAGAAAAAGCGACTAAGTACCCTTTCAGAATGGGACTTAGAAACTTCCTGACTTCCCTGCTCCAGGCCTTAGTGGGGCCAATCCACTTGACGTATCAGACCAACCCTTCATGTCAATCGGCCTCAAATTGTGTCTAGGCCCCAGTCTACTATAGCCATTTACTGCCTTTGGTGCTTTGTGCTTCTTGGCACTTTGCCACTTAAATCTATAAAAATTCATATCTCTGGTTCTTCTATTTGATTTTTATCATTCTGATATAATTTTTCTTATTACATTCCTCTCTCTTTTTATAAATTGCACAGGTTTTTTATTGTGTTGTCATTTTCACTTCCTTGACTGTTTTAGTACTTCTAAATGCTTTACACATATTCTTTAAGTTATGCCTGTCTTCGCTGGACCATAGCTAGCAGTGGCTTAAATTATTGAAACCTTTGACTTGACCTAACTGGATAGTGACTTTATTTCTTGTAGTAAACAGCAAGCCACCCCAAATTATTTTTCACTTTCTCACAAATATGTTTTTAGAGTTTGCTAGTTTAATGGCTGAGTGTGTGTGACTGTGGTGCGTCAGTATTTATTAACACACTGTAGTCTCAAATTTGTAAAATAGAGTGTAACAATGGCCTATTCTTAAGATGGGGGCATGTGTTGTGTGATGTCACATCTGTATGCAATGCATTTTTGTTATCTCAAGGATGAAAAGAGCCCCCTGCTTTTTAGTAACTAATTGTTGACCGTACAATGAGACAGAGCTCTACTAAGACCTACCTTAGAAAGTAGTATGTGTATCAGTCAAAAACAGATTGATGTCAAGTTTATTCTATACTCTGACAATACAGTCGTACTTTGGTGCAGGATGCAAAGCAAATGCGCTAGATATTAAGATGTAACAAGGGCATGAAGGAAGATGCACACTGGCTCCTACTCTTCTTAAGGTACTGTAATATTTCAGATGACTACATAAAATACTGCGCTAATGATGTTTTAATATTAATGGGGAAGCATGCCCATGCCCACTATACACACATGACAGATTACTGCTTTCTACGACTGAGATTGCATTTCCTATGCTGATCTTGCCTTTTGAATCCATACTACTTATAAAACAAATTAAAGCCCGATGAAAGGAAAATGTCAGGTATTAATCAATCAATCAATCAATCAGGGGGCTTGCATAGCGTGCTACTCACCCATGAGGGTCTCAAGGGACTGTGGAGGGGTGCGGATCCGGAATCAGTTGAAGAGCCAGGTCTTGAGGTCTTTCCTGAACGTGTGCAGGGTCGGGGAGCATCTGATGTTCACAGGGAGCTCGTTCCACGTCTTGGCTGCGATGTAGGAGAAAGTTCTCCCGCCTGTTCTGTGTCTGCAGATGCGGGGGGCCTCTGCCATGGCGAGGTTGGCAGAACGAAGCCTCCTCTTCGGTACGTGGAAGGATAGTCTCTCGTTGAGGTATTTGGGTCCGATGTGGTGTAGAGATTTGTAGGTGTGGGTGAGGAGTTTGAAGGTGATCCTCTTCTCAATGGGGAGCCAGTGGAGGCCTCGTAGGTGTTGGGTCATGCGCTCATGGCGCGGTGTCCTGAGGACAAGTCTGGCTTCGTCGTTCTGGATGGTCTGGAGTCTACGCAGGAGGGTTTTGTTGATTCCGGCGTAGAGGGCGTTGCCGTAGTCCAGTCTGCTGGTGATGAGTGCATGGGTGACAGTCCTTCTGCAGTCAGAGGGGATCCACGTCAGAGTCTTACGCAGGATGTGAAGGCAGTTGAAGCTGGTGGAGGTGACGACGTTGATCTGGCGGTTCATGGAGAGGGAGGAGTCGAGGATGATGCCGAGGTTCCTTGCGTGGTCTGTAGGGGTGGGTGGGCTCCCGAGGGCGGAGGGCCACCAGGTGTTGTCCCAGGCGGAGGTGCAAGGCCCGAGGATGAGGACCTCAGTCTTCTCTGAGTTTAGCTTCTGGTAGCAGTCCTTTATTCAGGCTGCCACATTCTTCGTGCTTTCTTGGAAACAGAGTCTGGTGTCTTCGGGATTCTTCGTGAGTGAGAGGATGAGCTGGGTGTCATCAGCGTAGGATACAATACTGAGCCCAAGCTGTCTGACGATGGCGGAGAGGGGGGGCATGTAGATGCTGAAGAGCGTAGGGCTGAGTGAAGGTCCCTGGGGTACTCCACAGTTGATTCTCGTTGGTTCGGAGAAGAAAGTGGGAGTGTCGGATTCTCTGGGTTCTGCCGGAGAGGAAGGATTGGATCCAGCTTAGTGCGGCTCCTTGAATTCCTGCGTCATGTAGTCTGGATGCTAGAGTGTGATGTGAAACGGTGTCGAAGGCTACGGAGAGCTCTAGAAGGATGAGGGCCGAGGTATGCCCCTGGTCGATTAACATGCGGATGTCGTCGGTGTTGGCGGGGGGAGCGGTCTCGGTGCTGTGGTTGCTGTGGAATCCCGACTGGGAGGCGTCCATGATGGAGTTCTCTTCTATGAAGGTGGTCATCTGGGTGTTTACGAGTCTCTCAATGACTTTGGCCGCAAAGAGGAGGAGAGAGATGGGCCGGTAGTTTTTCAGGTCCGTAGGGTCGGCTGATGGTTTCTTGAGGAGGGGTTTTACTTCCGCCCCTTTCCAGTCATCTTGGCAGATGCCGGATCTGAGGGAGGCGTTGATGGTGTGTCCCAGTTTGGGTGCGATGGTGGTGGCGGCCCTGTGGAAGATGTGTGGTAGGCAGGGGTCCGTAGGGGCTCTGGAGTGGGTTCTCTTCATGGTAGCTGTGATGCATTCAACGGTTGCAGGTTCCAAGGACGTGATGGTAGGCTTATCGCCGGTGGTCGGAAGGGGGTGGTGTTCGTCGTTGGTTTGTTAAAGTTGTCGTAGAGGGCTTTTATCTTCAGGTGGAAGTAGGAGCTGAGTTTATCGCAGAGTTCTTGGGAAGGTGTGACGTCCGCGGCTTCGCAGGAGGGATTAGCGAGCTGCTGGACGACGCTGAACAATTCCTTGGTGTTTGTCGCGTTGGTCTGGACTTTGTCTCTTATGAAGGTCAGTTTGGTGTCTCTTGTGCGCTGGTGGTATTCCTTCAGGGCGCTCTTGTGGTCGTACTGTGATTCCGTAGTTTTCAGGTTTCGTCAGGTTTTCTCTAGGCGTCTGCAGGAGCACCTGGCTTCTTGAAGTTCTCTGGAGAAACAGGCGGCTTTCAACAGGCGTTGGAGTTCCTTGGCTCCGGAGTTGGTGTCGGTTGTGGCGCTGTGGGGGTCCTGAAGTAGGGTGGTGTTTAGGAGTTCCTCTGTGACTTTACTCCAGTGCCACTGTGGTGGGCGTACAGCGGGCTTGGGTGTGGTGGCGGTGTTGAACATGAAGTGGACACAGTGGTGGTCGGTCCAGGGGGGTTGGGAGGTGTGGCAGAAGTGGATGTTGGTTCCTCCCGCGAAGATGGGGTTGAGGGTGTGGCCCGCTCTGTGGGTGGGTGTGTTGACGAGCTGCTTCAATCCTTGTTGAGGAGAGCAGTGGAGTCGGGGTTGTTGCCGTTGTCGAGGTGGAAGTTTAGGTAACCGAGTAGGATGTGGAGGTGATGGCGTGGTGGGTGCGAGGGCCTGGTGGTCTGTAGATAAGGGTGCCGTGTAGCATGGTCCTGGGGCTCGTCTGGATCTGGAAGTGAAGGTGTTCAGTGTCGAAGTGAGGGTCAGTCGTGCTGGATGTGGAGAGGCGGATGGGGGGTCTCGTGTGCGATGGCGAGTTCTCCTCCTGGGTGGTGTGGGCGGTCCTTTCTCTGGATCTTGTAGCCGTCAGGGTTGGCGGTGGTGAGGTCGGGACCAGGGGAGTCGTTGGTCCAGGTTTACGTGAAGAAGGTGATGTCGGGAGAGAGGGTGTCGAGTAGTTCCCAGATGTCAATGGCATGTTGGTGCAGGGAGCGTACGTTGAGCAGGATGCAGGTCAGGGTTTTGGTGGTGTGTGCAACGTGCATTTCTACAGCGGTCAAGGGGGCTCTGCCGATGGTGAAGGATTTGCAGCAGGGTCTGCAAGAGAACTGCTTGATAGGCGAAGCTGTCGCACAGTTGGCGTGACTTCCAAGGTTGAGTGCGTGGAGGGTGGTAGGGTTGCAGTGGTGACGCCTCTGCAAACCAGGGGTCCTGGCGCTGGCCACGGTCGGGTCATGGACTGGCACAGACGGACTTGCCTTAGGCGCCCCCGCTCCGTGTGTCCGCTGCGCGACTGCAGCGTCCACCATTATGTAGGGGAGGGGGGAGGGACGAGTAGCTGGGAGGCGGGAGCGGGGTGGTCAGGGGGAGGTCAGTGGAGATTAATGCAACAGACAAAAGAACAGTGAGGCTGAGACCAGAATCGGGTGGAATTGAACTCTGCACGTAGGGGCTGGTAGGCGTCACACAGCACCGCTGAGCTGCCGGGGAGAGTGTGAGCCAGGGACCAAAGTCGGCCTTGGAAAGCAATGCATTCCGAAGAGCTCCTGACCATCACACACTATAAAAAGTAGTCTCATTTTCAGAAGTACATACAAGTGGTCTCTGTGTAAAACTTAAACTTAGAGGAAGGTGAATTATCAGCTGCGCTGGAAACACTTTTGGCGAAGGGGTAAAGAAACACCTTATACGTTGTGTACACCTGAAGGAGTTTCTCAAATGGTATTCAAGGGCACTGCCTCTTTTCAGCCCAACCAACTCAGTCAGAACTTTCATGTGTCTCTAAGGAATGAAGGCTTCCTGCCTCACTATAGCTCCCCACATTGGGCTCCATATGTGTCCATTACAAGAATGCCCTTCTGCTCAATGATCACAAGTAGAGGGTCAGTGGGACAATCAAGGGATGGTGAACGGTCAGTTCCCATTGCTTTCTGCATTTGTGGAAAAGCAACCAGCTGCCATTTTCTAGACCCCATTGCACAAGTCACCATCATCACGGATGACTCCCTCGCAGGTTGGGCGACATCGCAACCTATGAACATACAGGAAGTGTGGGCCCCCAACACTTGGGGCACCACATCAGTTACCTCAACTTCATTGCTATACGTTGTGCTCTCAATGCCTTCCTTACAGTAATTTAGGAAAAAGTAGTCCTCATCAAGATAGGCAATGCGACTGCAATGTAATATCTCCAAAACAGGGCAGCACTCACTGTACTCTGTCACCAGATAACCTCCCGGAGGAGTATCTTTGGGGATAAAGACCAACTTGGCAGACCTGCTCAGCAGGACACATCAACAAGTCCTCGAGTGGGAACTCCACCCACACCGTGTACACTAGTACTTCCATGTTGTGGCACTCTACAAATTCATCTGTTTGCTACCTTAAAAAATGCAAAACACCAAACTTCACATCCAGGTTCACAAACCCACAGTCCAATAGCAATGCTCTACAGATAAGTTGCTCTGAGATCTTTGCTAACAGTTTTCACCTCTCCCAATTCTTAAACATGTGGTGTGGAAGATGAGGCAAACATCTCAAGCCCTAATACTAGTACCCCACGTTCCAGACAACCCTGGTATTCAACACTCATCAAGATGTCAATCAGCCCCAGCGAGAAGCTTTCCAGTAGGCTGGACCGTCTTATGGGGAAGCTAATCAGACCCACAGAGACCTCAATCTAGCAGTCTGGCAACTGATAACCACACATTCTACATGGCAAAATAGAAGAGATGTGTCCACTATGGTATCCCCAAACACCCAGACCCCTTAAATCTACAGTCCAGGACACTATTTGAATCGTGCTCCATCTGCAAAAATCAGGCCTCGCTTACACTTCAATATGGCTCCATTAAGCAGCTTTAGCTGCTCACATGCAAAATAGGGAACATTTCTACTTTTTCTGCATCCCTGTATTTAAGGCCTTCATGAAGGGCCTCCAGAGGACCATCCATCCCAGAGTTCCCTGTTCCCCAGCATGGAACCTAAATGTGGTCCTTATGAGACTCATGCCCCAACCCCCTTTGAGTCCCTCCACTCTTGCTAGCTCCAGTTCCTCTCCTGAAAATTAGCCTTCCTTGCAGCTATAATATCTCTCAGACACATCTGTGATTTTGAGGCTTTTACATTATAAGAGCCCTTCAGTCCAGTCCACAAAGAAAGTGTCATGCTCAGAACCGACCCAAAGTTCCTCCCCAGTTTTCTATCCCTCTGTTTTATTCAACTAAAACATAGAGCTCTAGGTCTTTCCCCTCAACCAAACTTGATAGCAGAGAGAACCCTGTCAAATGGGCTCTCGTGTACTACATTGACAGGAGCAAGCCAAGCCATTCTGCAAGGTTGCCCAGCTTTTCGTAGACTTTGCCAAAACCCCCAATGGCCAGCCTTTTTCCAAAGCTGGTATCACCAAGTGGATAGTCATTTGTATCAAGTTCTGCTATCACAAAGACAACCAAGCCCCCCCTGTTACCACCAGGGCACTCTCTACAAGTCAACATGCAAAAAAGCAGCAACCATGGCTTTTCTAGGCAATTAGCAGCTATCTGACATATGTAAGGCAGCTACTTGATCAACCCCATACACTTTTACCAAGCGCTACTGTGTGGATGTCTTAGATCGACAGCAGGCAATGGTTGCCAGACAGTCCTAAGTACTTTATTTCAGACATCTGCATTATCTACATTCTAGATGCCACTTGCAGGGGGTACGAGCTAACATTCTATGAAAAGCATGTGCATCTACAGCTACACTTGCTACAAACAGAAATGTTACTTTCTGTGTAAGCATCTGGTCACAGTGTGTTGTGCTGTAAATTCACATGCGCCCACCCTTCTCCGCAGAAATGTGGGGCTGTACTTGCACATCTCATCTTTATGAACTAACTTCCTTTCACAATACATATTTTGAAAAACAAATTCTCCCCTTTTTTCTCGCCCTCTGCATGCTTCCCCAGTGTGATCCCGAACTGCCCCATTCTGACCATATACTATATGTACTGGATCCCTTCACCTTATTTTACTGAGCTTTCTCCCTTTACAGCCTCTGTTTCTATCTCTTTATCATCCGCTCTGCAACCAGTTTATTTCTCTCCTTTTTCTCTAGCGCTGCACTATTCCTTTGGGTGACCTCGAACTGCCCCTGATCATCCCCCATCATGTACTCCATTTAGTGACTCTGCTCTCCTTCTTTGCTGTGCTCTCCCTCTTTTAATAGCCTGTTTCCCTCTGTATGTCCCGCCCACTCTTTCTGCCCCCTTGATTTTTCTACTCATAGACCACCCCGCTGACTACTATTTTGTACTTATCAGCCCAGTAGCTGTGTACTCTTAGGGGCCGATTCCGATGTCAGACAGACCGGAGTCCGTCCGACATTGGTTGGGAACTGGAACCGAACGACCTCCTGTCGTTGGTTCCAACCCAGCAAGTAGAATGCGACCAAACCCTGTTCGGTCACAATCCTACACTTTACAATGGTATCATGCATTCCAAATGGAATGCATGCTCTCATTGTGAAGAGCAGAGGTGCTGTTCATCCCTGCACCCCGTGGCAGGCACCTCAAGGTGCCTGGCACCAGGTGCAGGGATACACAGGGAAGGACCGTAGGTGCCATTAGGCAGCTATTCGGTGGCCTTGCACCCATGGGGGCCCTGCTAGGGACCCCAAAGACAGATTACCAAAGCCTTTCAGTGTCGAAAAAGGTCAGCACAGAAAGGCTGTGGGAATCTGCCATCGTTAGAGCCGGCTGAGGGATGACAAAAGTCTTTCCAAATGGCGGACGGGCTCTCCAGACCTGTCGGATGCCATATGGAAATCCAGTTCAGATTCTCTTCCGACTGACGCTATCAAAATGGGTCGGTCGTAAAGGAATCTGATGAGCAGATTACGATGAGGGCTGAAGGGCCACGACGGTCAGAGTCGTTTCAGCCTGCATCGTAATCAGGTCCTTAGCCTATAATCAAAGTGAGTTTTTAGAGCTATATAGCAGCAATGTTGGTTACAACCTATGCTTGTGCTCATTGTAAATATTTGTGAATTTGTGCAGTCCTGCCTGCCAATAATCAAGGTTTACTACTGCCAGACGCCGTTTTCCTCCTCTCCCCTCTATTTCTGTCATCCTATCGGCTCTCCTAGACAAAGCATGTGGATTAGAAAGCTGATCACATCCCTCCTCCAGGTGCAATGATTTGGTGGTTGCTGGGCAGCAACTTAACTAGGCCTGCAACTGAGCCTAAGAGTTTAAGAAAGGGTCATGTGACCTCATCACCACCCTTTACAAGTCATCCCCCCCAGGGTAAACCAGCCTGGGAGTCGAAGCTGTGGGTGGAGATGACATATAAATGAGCCATGTATAGTTGAGATTGAAAGATGCTGCATGACTTAACTATCAGATATGCTGTACTCTAACCCGTGCCCATGACATTAAGCTCACATGTATATGTGTATACTTCCAGAATTCTCACCTAAATCGTGGTAGACTGACACTCCTTTATGAGCCGTGGATTATCAGTTCATCGGTATTTGCCATCTGATTACCCACAACCATGAGTAGGTAACATATCGTATTATTTTTCTCTATCTTTTTAATATTTACAGAATTAGTGTTATGCTCATATGTTGTCCTACTCCATAGGTGTTTTACTTTTGCAAATTGGTTAGTGTATGTTTGTAACTTAGGCTCCTTATCCTTCGATGTCGGCCTGCTCTGCTCAATTCCAATGAATCCCTATTGATTGAAGATATGGCATCAATTCTTGGTACAAAAGCATATGGAGATTTAATACTAGAATCACAAGCCGGGTACAAGTACTTAACCTAAAACTTGTAGGAGTCGCACTTATATAGTAATATACATTCTATGTTTTACTCTATTTGTTGCTACTCATGCGTTTGAATTAGGACATGCATGTGTTACAATCAATGTGTATATGAACAATATATTCTGTTTTTTGCTACTCATGCGTTTGAATTACAACATGCCTGCTTTACAATCAATGTATATATGAACAATACATTCTGTTTTTGGTACCTGTGCTCCTGCACCAAAATCTCTGATATTTACTTTTATCTTGCACTGTATATATATATGAAAGGGTGTTTTACTGGAGTCGTAATGTATTATACACAAAATTAGTTTTCTTTGTATATATGTGGTCGATTAATAAGCTGTTTCAGGTCTGCATTTATGGAATAACATATGCCCCCCATATGTTTGTGTGTAATAATAATTATATTTTGTCTTATTTAGTTTTCAGTGCAATAAGACGGTGACCTGATGAAGGCAATAACGCCGAAACGCGCATAGTCTTATCTACCGCCTTGCCTCTATCAACTTCCCTGAGTTTTGGTTGTACTGCTCTCTATTTATGTTTTGTATAAAGAATGTTTAAATGAATATGAATACTAGGTAAAAAACGTATGTGAATCATGATATATACCATGTAAGCTACACAGAAATTAAAAAAATATAAAAAATATTGACAGTATAATTATCAAATAAAAGAATATAAGCTTTTTGAATATATTTATTGTATACTTCTGGTTTCATGTAATGAGTTGTGAATATTAAGAGGGGTGGCATATTTACAAATTTCTCTACAAATCTTTTGACCTGCATCTGCTTTTGTCAATAGCATGACTGACTCAGCTATATACCTTTACCTATAATGTTCTTTTCCCTATGTATAGCGAGTCTAACATATATGTAGGCGTCCCCTTCTTTCAAATTAAATTAAATCCATGCAAGACGGCTCTGTGGTATTACAATTTATATCCTATTCAAGTTTTCCCAAGCACAGAAGATTTTCTTCTTTAGGTCTCACAAAACTTCCACATGTCAAGTTCATGTTAAAGGGTAAGCATTTCGCTTTTAAGATATTTTTTTTACTTCGGTAGGAGGAAATCGTCCATCTGGTTGATTATGTAAGTCTGTCTTACATGAAACACATACCCTTTCTACTCACACTTGAGACAGTCATGGTTAAAGGCAAGCCTATACTGAAACAATGTGAGGTCACAACTTGGAAACAAATGTGGATGTGCAAGGAGAATGTTAAAATGCACCATTGTTACACAAATGTGGGTGTGCTTTGGTACAAATGAGGGAAGAGTTCAGGCTGTTATAGTTTCATGGAATGCAAAGTCATGATGAAGGCAAATATTTTATTCTCCAACTTTAATTTTTTAAGTGTCTTTCAGTGAGGAAAGTGCATGATTTCATATGTATGGAACGGGCACTGAACTCACATAAAGATGTTACTCTATTGGTCTGGACTGTTTAAGATACTACTGAGTGACAACTATTTCCTAAACCATGGCGTGTTTGTTTCCTAAATTAGAATGATACAGGGAGGAGTTTGATCCTCTTTTTTGCATTGACATTTTATTTATATCAAGGCATTGTGCATTAGGACATCCTCTGTTGTAGAGCTAGAGAAAGTGTTTATAGCAGTGCAAGGTTTAAGTTTGATATGGTTACAGGATCGACCTCAAATCCTTCCACTGTCTTAACATAAGAGGGATCATGATAGTTTCTTTATGTTCCTAACGTTTCACTTACACAATGCTGTTGTTATGGCCGTACAGACCATTTATATTATTAAGCTGACCAGAAATTAATTAATTAAATTGTGGTGGCTCTCCCCGCTAATTTGAATTGCTTTAGTGAGAATTAGATTTTTCTGCTTTTTTATTCCAATACCTATATAAGCTATAAGGTTCTATTGTTTGAATGAAAACCTCTATTTTAATGACGTTTCTTCAACACACAACAAAATAATTTTGTAGGCTGATTTAATGTTTATATGGGTTGTTTGGTTATACTTATGTATTACCCCTAATAGGTTTTCCCTCGATGACCAATCTCTACCAAGCATAAAGAACAAACAGTTTTGGAGGAGATCATAAGTTGGAGACCTATGAGTGTGGGTCCAAATTTGTTCACCATTCTCATGTTTATTCTTTACTAAATTACCTGATTTTGTATATACTGGGTTACGCTGTTTCAGATGTTTTTTAAGCGTCCTTGTGCTGTTTTAAATGGGAAGTTTATTGATCGAATTTTATTAATGTTTTTACTTATGATTTTTTCTGAGATATCCGGCTCAATTGAATCGGAATTGGGGGAAATGTCTGGGTCCATTCTACAGCCAAATCTAGCCATGCTACATTTGGACTCAGAATGTCGGAGGATAACTTACTGCTCCAATACCCTCAAGGAAATGGGATAAATGGTCAGGTGCAGAATGCAGATACAAGCGCATACTATCTTAGGGCCTGTTTGCTTAAGGGTTTTGTCAGAGACTTATTTGGGGGGAGGGGAAGGAAAGCTCAGGTCACGCAAAGAAACCTTTAGGTGTTGATTGTGTGAAAGTGGAAAGAGTGACACTTCGAGTGCGTCTCCTGAATTCACGCTCTATGGTGAAACATACTTGTGCAATCAGCGATTTGATTACTGATTTTAAACCAGAAATCGAGCTTATTGCGGAAACCTGGCTTAATGATGGATCCAATCCAGATATTGCTATTGCGAATTGGGAAAAAGGGGAGGAAGAGTAGCTATTAGTTATTGAGATAGTTTTCAGTGCTCCATGTTCACACTGGTAAAACTGTTCGGTGCAGAAGGTGTTGCATTTAGTCTTAAAACTTCACATCAAAGCTCGTTTTCAGGAGCGCTAATCTATTGACCTAGTGGTCCATCTTTTAATTTCATTGAGTCATTTGGTGAATTTATTGCCCATCACTCCGTTCAGTATTTAACTTTTACAGTGTTGGGTAATTTTAACAGTGACCTAGATAATGTTGATGATGTTCATGCTCAGTTCCTCTTAGAGACTATCTCAGCTTTACACTTGAGTTTGTTAATCTACTCACCGACACATGTAGCCGGAAACATATTAGACCTAATTTCCACCAATTACCAGCCTCTGAGAGTATAAGAATTAACGGAATTATCTTGAACAGACCACCAACTGATACACTTTAGCTGGGAGTATTAGGGTGAAACTAGGAGAAATTCCTGAGGTGGGATATGTTTTTAAATTTTTTTATATTTTATTTATCTCCTGGAGAAAACATAAAAACAATACATCAATAAAAGTAATATTCAAAATGTGTATAAATAAAATAGATGAAAAGATCCATATAATAATAAAGTATCACATTAATACCTAACATTTTTACAATCCTATATTCAACATGGGCCCCCAAATTCGGTGAAATTTCCTCCCAGAATGAATGTCCATACTCTTAGCTATGGCCATTTCTCTTTCATATATTTCCCTTAGCATTGCCCACCATTTCAGAGCCCTAGGTGGTGTTTTGGAGACTCAAGCCCGGGCAATGCATAGTCGCGCTGTTACTATGATGACCGAAATAAGAGATCTTAATCTAGAGTCCAGCTTTATTTTATAGCCATACATACACTCTTTTTCCGTAAATTGTATGACAATCTTCAAGCAATCACCTATTATATGCATAACATCTTTCCAAAAAGCTGTCAAATCTAAGCAAGTACCAAACATATGTAAGCTGTCTGCTGCAATCAATCCACATTTAGCACATTTGCCTTTATCGCTCATAATAGTACCCTTAATAGATGCCCACCTAGCAATCCGTTCTGGAGTGTAATAAAGCATGCATGTGGTTTCAAACTATTGCAACTTTAGATTAGTGGAGAGTACCGCCTCATCAAGAGTCTCTAGCGCATCTTCAATATCTCCAGAACTAATATCTTGACCCAATTGCTGACTCAAGTAGATGCCAACTTTGAACCATCATTCTCCCAAAATAGAGAGAATAACTTATAGGTCTTGCTAATAGTGAATTTTGCATTTGAGTGCAAATAAGTCAATATATCCGATCACCTGGGTTTTCTTATATCCTTGCACCCCCATAAGCAGTCTTTAATTTGTAGGTATTTGTAAAACATATTCTTGGGGACACCGGATAGCATCCGTAAATCTTAAAACATATGAAACCTATTGTTATCATACAAATGCCTACGTTGGCTAATACCATATCTATCCCACAATTTAGATTGAGTGTCATGAAATATTTCCGGAAGCATGGGATTGCTCCACAATGGTAAACTAAGATGCATCAATGGCAAAGAGCATTTAGCTGTGATCTCACGCCAGATATATATACTATGTCCTTAAGAGTCTTACACCGTACTCTTTTGAAGTAATTTGGATCATTGATCCTATATAAAAACATACTACTAATACTACCAAAAGCAAGGCTATAGCAGCAATTTTGTATGCTAGGGGAGAGAAGATCCCGTAAGCAACCTGCGAAAGAGGCCCAAAAGTAAAGTTTAAAGTCAGGTCATTGAAGTCCTCCGTATTTATAGGGAATCTTTAAGTATCTTAAGACGCGTCGTGGTTGTTTATAGCCCCATATGAAACTGCTAATAGCCCCCTCAAGTTTAAATAAAAGTAATTTGGGACTCTCATTGGTATTGCTCTAAATACATAAAGAAAGTTTGGTAAAACAATAATTTGTAATAATGTTACAGCGCCCAAGCTACTAATAGGCAATTTATGCCACTTTTTCATTTTGGAGATCATAAATTTTAGCAAAAAATCATAATCCAACTTCATAATCTATCCCAGATCCGAGGTAATCTGTACACCTAAGTAAATTGCTACTGAGCTACTTCCCTATTGGTTTGGTAATTGAGTATAGTCTGTGTCTTATTTACATTCAATTTGTAACCTGAAAAATGTCCTGATGTCCTAGCCTCAATTTGAATTGCCTCTATAGCGTTGACTGGATCTGTAGAAAAAACAGCTACATCGTCAGCATAGGCTGTTATTTTCAGTTCACCAAAACCTAAAAAGACTGGCAAAATGGATGAGTTGGCAAGCAGTAATCTCATAAAAGGTTCTATGTATAAGGGAAAAAGTAATGGGGAGAGGGGACAACATTGCCGAGTGCCCCTAAGTATCATAAAAGAGGCAGACTGATAATGTAAGTAAATTCGTTTGGCACTTGTGCATTTATGTAAGGCTCTAATCCACTATTAAAAAACGACCATGGACGTTATACACAATAAGTATGGCCCAACGACAGTCCCATGTTACACAGTCAAATGCTTTTTCAGCGTCAAGCATGACCATCCCCATATCCAGGTTTAGCTTAGAGGCAGCATCAAAAGCAAGTACAGTAGTGTTCACATGTGCAGTCGTATCCCTACACGTATAAAGCCATGTTGTTGATCAGAAACTAATTGTGCCATATAGGATGCAAGGTGCATTGCCAGTATTTTTGCAAAATATTTTGAATCAGCGTTTATGAGTGAGATTGGGTGATATGATCCAAACTCTTCCTTCGGTTTGTTCTTTTTTAAAAAGAAGACAATGTTTGTCATATCCCACGAGCTAGGTAGCGATCCACTCACACTGATATGGTTCATGATTTTGCACATAAGGGGAATCAGGCCTAAGGTGGGATATGTTACAAGGACGTGGAATCAAATTAATGATGTACATTTAATTCCTACTCTATAAAGCTCCCTTCCTAGCTTTATGTGCAATATAGAGGTTAATGCAGTATGCATTTTTCCAGGGTTGGATAGTTCTTTGTCTATGCTAGCTACTCCTGTGCACCAGTTTCTTGGAAAAGAAAAGCTACTTCTTTTGGAGCAGTTAAGCCTGGAGAAAATAGAATGTAAATATTTGGAACGGAAATGGAGAAGAGAGTGCAACATAGTAGAAGACAAATTTACCTAGAGAGCTGCTGTCAAATCAAACTGGAAGGGAATTAAAGCTGCCCAGTAAGACTTCTTCTCCCAGGAGATTAATAATTCCAAGAATGACCAACGGGAGATTTTTTTGTGTGGGAATCTCTTTTTACAACATAAAGCAAGTAACACAAAGATCAAATCTTCACTTCATCTTTGTAATGATTTGTCTAACTTTTTTAGGACAAAATTAGGAAACTGCAATTTGGTTTTGATGTGATTATCAAAGAACATCGGGGGTGGCAACCCTTATAACTGTTTGTGTCAAAAAATACTACATGTTCCAGTTTTAAGACTGTCAGCCTAACCCAATCTGAAAAAGCAATTAGAGAATGCAAGGCCGGCTTGCTATCAGATCACTGTTCTATTAGGGTGTTGGGTAAGGCCACTTAAGTCCTTACCTAGTGATAAATGTGTTGTTTAACAACTAGCTGACTAGTAACAGTGCCATCACCCTGGAAGCAGGCTTAGATGAAACCATTACCGAAAAAGCCCACACCTAATTCAGAGGTATTGTCAAATTCCAAACAATTTCCCTACTTTCAACTTTTTCCAAGATGTTGGGAAAATTGATGAATTAACAGCTATCTGAATATCTAGAAACAATAGGGCTTCTACATCATTATCAGTCAGGCTTTAGACTGAAATTTAGAAAAAGAGTCAGCTTAATTAGAATTCTCAGAGTATTTAAAGGTCACCTTGGATAGTGGCGCAAATGCTACCCTCATTCTTTTATATCTTTCGGCAGCATTTGATACTGTTTGCAACTCCCTTTTGCTTTATAGGCTGGCAGAGGTGAGAGTATGTGGTCTAGCGTTAAACTGGTTGCAATCTTTACTATCGGATAGATATCAATTGGTTGTGATGTTACAGAATTCCTCAGAGAACAGGGCTCCTCTCTAAGTCTGCTGCTTTTTCATGTGTATGTGGAACCTCTAGCTGAGTTGATTGAATCAATTGTGGTTAACCGGCTCCCGGTCGTCATCAGTTACGGTGGGCGTGTGCTGATGACGGCCGGGAGCCGTCATGACGAATGTTCCCTCTAATGTATTTCCTCTGTGTGCGGCAGTGTGAGGTCTCTGTGCGCATTAGCCACAGCAATGTGCGCCAAGAACTCAACCGCGTGTCTGGGTGCAGCAACAGGGGTTCTGACACTGGAGTTCCTGCTTGATTGTGCAGATAAATGACCTATGTATTGGAACAGAGGAGGCCTGTTTGATGAGGCAGGCAGGGCTGGACTGGGAATCCAAAGTAGCGCTGGCAATTTTGCCGAACTGGCTCCCACCCACCCGAGGTGGGGTGGAGGGGGTCAAGTGTCAAGCACTACTGCTTAAACCCAGTCCCCAGCACTTGTGCTTTTGTTACTGAGTGCCCACATTGCAGCATCACTGCAAAACTGCCCCCAGTAACACAACTGACCGCACTGCTCCAAAACTGACCCCCAGCCTTCCAGGCAAACTCCTGATGCCTGCTAAGGCCAGTCCAGCCAGGGGGGGGGGGGGTGGCCTTCATATTGGTGACTGGCGTACAATTGTTGTGTCATGTTTGAAATGAGAAAGTGCAGTGCAGAGCTTCTGCAACCACAACTAACCACTCATATATATATTAGGAAAACGGGGCAACCGGCCTCCTTCCACAGTGCCAGTGAACCTTTTCTTTCCTAACTATCTACACACTGGCAGCTCAGGGACATCTTAAGGACTTTGAGCGCCCTTGGCCAAACGTATTTTGCAGGCCTCTGTGCGGATCAGTTTTGAATTTATGATCCAGTTTCAGCTTTCTCGTGTCCTTTTGGCCAAATGACAAACAGTGCACAGGCACACTGGTTCACATTCCAAATGTGTTTATAGTTAATATTCCGGGATAGTGATGCATTTTTCCAATATTGTAACACAGTAGACACCCACTAATACTACTGCAAATAATCACTGTGACATCCTACCATTTCTCATAGCTGAGATCCTGTTTGGATCTAAAATAAACATTGTGTATGGATGTTGCATGAAACAAAAACACATTTGTCAGAAAATGTCTATAATACAATCTCACACATTACCTAGATTAAAAATAAATGAAAGGAGATTGCTATTTGCAATAATATGTTTAAGAATTATTCAAGGTCATCAGGGCAAGACTCTGCAGAGCAGAGCTGGCTCTATCAAGGCGGGGGCTACTCCACTCTTTAAAACGGATAATCATGAGTTCACTTATCCGCTCTGAAGATGGTTTCTTGGATTCGCCGGGGGGAGGGGCAAGATAGGAGCCTAACACCAGAGTTACACTGTTTTCTAGACACGATAGGAGCCTAACACCAGAGGTACATTTTCTAGACATGATAGGAGCCTTACACCAGAGGTACATTGTTTTCTACACAAGATAGGAGCCCAACACCAGATGTACATTGTTTTCTAGGCAAGATTGGGGAGAGGATGTAGCCTTATGGCTAGAGCGTTCGACCTCAAAGCTGAGAAACCGGGTTCAAGTATCTGCAACGACGCTCAACATCCTGTGATTCTGGGCAAATCACTTAGGGCCCGATGTAGGTCGGTCGGTATCGGCCGAAAATCGGTATTTTCAGCCGTTACCGATCGGTATCGAGCCATCGGGATGTAGCAGTCCGAAAACCGCCCAAATCGGTGATAATACCGAATCGGAAAAGTTACCGATTCGGTAGAATACCGAATCGGAAAAAACACAGATTCGGTAAGTATACCGAATCGTTAACTAACCGATTCGGTAAAAATAGGGATTCGGAAAAATCACCGAATCGGTAGAATACCGAATC
Organism: Lissotriton helveticus; assembly: GCF_964261635.1. NCBI lineage: Eukaryota > Metazoa > Chordata > Amphibia > Caudata > Salamandridae > Lissotriton > Lissotriton helveticus. Next base: position 1,646,276,194 of record NC_136057.1, on the reverse strand, counting down.
GGAAAAATCACCGAATCGGATAAAAATACCGAATCGTTAAAAAACCGATTCGTTAAAAATACCGATTCGGTAAAACTGAAGATTGAGATGTAGGAAAGCTCTGAAATACCGAATTAGCTTCAAATTCGATATTTAAGAGTCGGTATTTACCATAGATTGGAATCAGGTGGTAACCAGGTGCAACCTATAAAAATTGACCCAAAATGCATTTCTTCTTGCACCATGGCAGCATTTTATGTCATAGCAAGACGGCTACGGCTACAGCAGGAAGGAGAGAGGGAATGGCTGAGACAGGAGCAGGTGTACAGAGAGCGGATCAGCCTGTCCATGCTGACAGATGCAGAGATCCTACAGAGGTACAGGCTGGACCCAAAAACCATCTTAGAGCTCATTAGGGACCTCCAACCCCTGTTGCAGCACACCACCCCAAGGGCACACGCAATCCCAGTGCACGTGCAGGTGCTATGCAGCCTACACCTGCTTGCGTCTGGCAGCTATCAAAGTGTAGTTGCTGTGGCAGGAGGGGTGACCTAGAGCAGCCTGTCAAGGTTCTTCCACAAGTTCCTTGACGACATGATACAAAGGATGGACCAATACATTTCCTTCCCTGCAACCCAAGCAGAACTGGTACAGACAAAAGCAGACTTCTACCAGATGGCAGGATTCCCCCACATCATTGGCTGCATAGATGGCACACACATTCCGATTTGCCCCCCTGCTGACACGGAATACGTATACCGCAATCGGAAGTCACGGCACACCATAAATGTGCAGGTGATTTGTAATGCGAAGTGTGTCATCACTGACGTGGTAGCAAAATTTCCAGGGAGTACCCACGACTCCTACATTTTCCAAAATAGCGGAATTTATGCACGGCTGACGGCAGGGGAATTCGGTGAAGGATACCTCCTAGGTAAGACACAGTGTCAGACCCCCATAACCTAAATAGCAGTGTGAAGTACATGTGAGTAATGTTACCCCTTTTCCTTCTAGGCGACAGTGCATATGCCCTCCGCTCATTCATTCTCACCTCCTACCTCAACCCCTCAACACCCAGCCAAAGGAGGTATAACCGTGCGCACAAAAGCACAAGGAATGTAATAGAACGGACCTTCGGCATCTGGAAAAGCAGGTTCAGATGCTTGCACAAGAGCGGAGGTGCAAGGCAATATACCCCCATCACCTGCTGCAAGATAATTGCTGTCTGTGCAATGTTGCACAACCTTGCGGTCAAGAAGGGCACAGAGGTAGAGTTGTCTGACTACGAGGACCCTGACGATGACATTGCTGTGCCACAAACACAACCTGCTGGAGTGTCTACACCAAGTGATGGCAGGGTCAGACGTGAGGAGATAACAGACAACTATTTCTGAGTGAGTACAGATGCACAGACACGTTATGGATGTGAAGAAATGAAACTGTTTTAATTGTGGTACACTGATGTGCAACAATTGAAATGTTTAACTACAATGTGGGGACAGGAAATGGGCCGGGTTGCCTCACCCACACTGGCAGTGTCATTCCCTGCTGCGCTTTGCAGACCCACTGGGATGCGGCTCCCCCCCCCCCTCTGCATGTCCGGCTGCCTCTGCGGAGCGCCTGGAGCTCCGGCGCGGCTCGGACACTGCGCTGGCCGGACTGCTGCGGCTGCTGCTGTCCCCAGCCTCGGCCACGTCCAGGGCAGGATTAACCACTGCGTTGGAAATAATGAGTGTCTCCATGGCACTGGTGATGCGAGCCATGCCCCTGGTCACCTCCACAGTGTTTTGAGTGAGGCACTCTTCCATATTTGCGCCTCGGCGGCATAGCAGGGCTGTTGCTGCGGCAAGCCGGTTAATTGCCCGGTTCTGTACACGGGCATCCCTGCGCCTTATATGCTCATGCTGGTCCATCTTGGCACACAGCTGTGTTATGGCAGTTGTAATGCGCCCCATTCCTGTTGCTATCTCCCGGTTACTTGCCACAAAGTCTGCAAATCCCTTTGTCATTTCCACCATCTGCAGGTTATGCACACGCAATTGCCGGTGGCAAGCGAGGATGGACTTGGCCTGCATCCGATGTATTCGGACCATGCTCCCCTCAAGCCCTTGGAAGACGGTGCCCTCCCGTGATGGATTAGCACTGCTGGAAGTGCGTGGGTGGCGCCGATTGGTGCTGGTCTGCTGGGTGTCCGGCTGTGCCACAGGTGTCACAGGTGTGGGTGCTGGTGCCTGACCCGCAGCTCCCTCCATGATGGACAATGGGGCCACAATACTCCTCCTGGCTGGAGCAGTGGCAGGTGCTGGCTGGGACCGTGTGGGTGAGTTCTCTGGTGAGAACTGCAATGGTGGGGATTGTGACAATTGGGGGGAGTGGGGAGATAAGAGGGCATGTCCTGAGTCATCCTCATTGGCCATGGCACTGCTGTCCTCCACCTCCTGCGAGGAATCCATGCTGCTTGGCCCTGCCATCGCACTGTCTGCTGTTGCTGGAGCTGAGACTTGTGCAGCTGCTGCTCCACTACCTGATGGCGCCCCTAGGAATAAAGTAGCATTTGTCAACTGAGCGGAAATGTCTTACTGTCACTATAATAAATGCATTGCACATGTCATTTTCATTACTCTGCTTCTTTCTTAAAGTGCATTGCAGTTTAATGTGCACTATAAATTGTTCCTACATTAGCTGTCTACATTTTCCATCATGCATTGCTCATGTATTTTGCTAGCAGTACTGGACTGGGGTTTGGCTGTACATTGGGGCAAATGGGGAGGTGTCTGGTAGGGTGTGTCATCCTGTGCATGCTTCTTACCTTTAGCTTTGGCTCTGGCTGAGCTGTCCATGTCCCCAACTCCAACCACACTCGCAGTCTCAATCATTGTGGACACCAGTTCCTCCAGTTCAGTGAGGGGGGGCGCGGGGTTCCTGCCTCCACCGGTCAGTCCTGCCTGCTTGTGCAGCTCTGCCAATTTCCTCTTGGTGAGGCTCCGGATATCATAAAACCTCTTCTTGAGGTCATCCATGCTCCTGGGGGTCACACCAACAGCATTGACCCTCTCACTGATGGCACTCCACAGTTTCCTCTTTGTTGACTCAGGGACTGTGAGGGACAGCCTCCCATACAGCTGCCTGTGGACCCTCACCACCTCCTCCACCAATACTTGCAGCTCCATGCTGCTGAACTTGACCTTGCGCTTTCTGTCAGCCTTCTGGCTCTCAGAGCTGCTTGCCATTTCCACTGTGTTCACAGATCTCCAAACACTCTCTCTGCTGCTCACTCTCACTGCTCAGCTCTGGCTGCCTCTCCAGAAAGTTCTGATGAGTTGCACCTGCCTGGGTTGCCACTCCCTGCTAGGGTGGGGGAGGGTTCTTTCACCTCATTGGCTGCTTTCATTAGTTTCACTTTCTTGCTTGCCGATTCCGTGTTTGCCGATTCGGTATTTACCGAATCAGTATTTATACCGAATCGGGAACTACCGAATCGGTAAATACCGATTCGGTTTTGCCAATGCATTCCTATGGGACTTTAGGACCATACGGTTGTATTGCCATTACCGAATCGGTATCTACCGATTCGGTCAATACCGAATCGGTAAGTCTCGAAACACGATACCGAATTTACCGAATCGGTATTCCAGCACATCTGGAATACCTACATATCCACCCCTTAGATTTACCGATTTTTAATTACCGATTCGGTAAAATTCGGTAATTTTCGGTAATTAAGAATCGGTAACTCTATTCTACCTACATCGGGCCCCTAATCTCCCTGTGCCTACCAAAAATTAATGTGTCCATCTGTAACAAAACAGGTGCTACTTTAAAGCGCTCTGATACCCAATATCTTTGGGTCTAGTTCGCACTATATAAAACTCTATTAAAAAAAAAGATAGGACTCTGATACCAGGATTGCATTCACTAAAGCAGATAGCCAAGCCACTAAAGCAGGATTATCTACAATGTTTCTCCAATATCTTTTGCCAATGTAAGACTGCTAATTCCCAACCCTGGAAATATAGTCTGATCCCTGCTTGGAGAAATGATGAGATAATATCAATAGGAGTGCTGACTTCAAACTTGATATCAGACCAGGAATTCTGCTTGTGGACGAATCTTTGAAGGAAATGTATTAATTATCTATAAGAACCCAATATCTTTTGAAAAAATGTTCGGCATATGAAGGAATGAATAATAAATTAGTCAAAGGGTCAATTTTGCAAAGCTGGGGTGCCCAGTGTTGGTTCACAAGGGCTAGATCTATGTCAGATTTTCAGGATAAACATTGACCATGTCAACAATTCCCTTCACCTTGGTTGTGTCTAAAGGTATCACATGCAGATATCCCAAAACAAGTGCATTAAACCCTCGAGGACATTCCTGTTTAAACTGTTCCTTCCCCATTGTAGGGGTTTCTTGGCACTAATAACAGACGCGTATTGTTACACATCCTAAAATGGATTTCATGTTATCAAACTCCAAAGGATGAAAGAGTCGGTGGTGGGTTCATTAATCCACTATGCCACCAGACCATTGCAGTGCTCGTGTGACTGGGCTACTGCACTGGATTAAAACATCATAATTGTGCAATTGGGAAATAAAATAAATTAAAAGAAGAACATCTATGAGGTCTCCTGGCCGTCGGACCCGAGCCTCAGAAAGAGGCACATTTATGAGGGACATCCTCATTTTGGAGGAAAAATGATTAAAGTTCTGTCTTTGTTTCGTCTTTCTTTCTCACATTTATCAACAGGATATAGCATATTTTATGGGAGCGAGTCTTTTTAAAGGTGATGTAACACACACACATATGATTAACTTGGACTCCACCAATTCTGTGATCTCTCTCAGTCCATGACACATTAAAAGGTGTGGAAAATCTGACAGATATGGGTATCAAGCAGGCTACAGTGGAACAGAAGAAATAATATCCACCCATTCAATCCTTGGCCTCTATGCTGTGAACGAGATGATCAACAGGGAAAAGGAACGTTAACTTTTTTTTAAAGAAAATCTGGAGAGAGGAGGCACTTATGTATCCAAAGATAGAAAGTGCAGCATGGCGCTTGGGACAGGGTTTCACTGGAGAACTGCATATCGTTTTTTCTCAAAAACAAATATGCATCTCAACTTCCAGCCCATGCCAAAGTTTTCAGTTTGATTGTAAAAGCACACGTTATGTTTTTAGGCTTGCTGCATGCCTTTTATTAATAGAGGGCGGCAGATTACGTGCCTTTTGGAACGTTTTCATGTTATTTGCAGAGCCCGACATACTAATGCACGGGGCTGCATCTAGCATGAAAACTTTTAAAAAGGCACACAATCTGCCACGCTCTATTAACAAAATGTGTGCAGCCAGCCTAAAAGCACCATGTGTGCTTTACACATCGTTCTTTTGTGCTGGTTGCATGTCTTCTCTTAATAGAGCACGGCTGCGAGCTGATTGCGGGCCATTGTGAAAATATTCCTGTTAATTGTAGCACCGTCGTGCGCTGCATTTAACATAAATATTTTTACAATGGCCCTCAATGAGCTCTCAGCCGTGCTCCATTAAGAGAAGACATGCATCAAGCCCAAAAGAACGGCGTGTAAAGCACATGTCGTGCTTTTGGACTTTTGCATTTCTTCTCTTAAAGCAGCACGGCTGAGAGCTGATTAAGGGCCATTGTGAAAATATTTATGTTAATTGCAGCGCAATACGGTGCTACAATTAACAGGAATATTTTCACAATGGTCCTCAAACAGCCCCCATCTGCGCTCCTTTAGCATCAAGTGCAGGAGCCACCGCAAGCCGGAAATAAAATTTTTTTGCGCCGCTGCTGTTCTAAAAGCGGCGGCGCGAATGCTCTTTCTGAGATGTTCTGTGGATGCACGCTCCCCACGCAGCACTGCGCGCTCGGGGGATCAGACGTGCGCGCGCGCGCTGCTGCGCATGTTCCTGGGAACACTGGTCATGACCACGCCCGCGATCGGAATGTGCCGCACAGGCGCAGAATTCCGGCCGCAGCCAGGGGGTTAAACCAGTATCTTATGCAAATGATGCCCAGCTCATCCTATCTTCAGATAGAGCTTCATCTTGGATGTCAGAAGAAACTTTATATTTAAAACCTGCCAAACACAGGCAATCCAATGGATGCAACATAATCATTTGAAATCTAAGTCAGAGAAGCCAGAAATACTAGTCTTAGGGAAAGCAAACAACTTTACCTCCGATGATTGGTGGCCAGCATAAAATTTTATAACAAGTTGTCTTTAAGCCAGAAAATTCTTAACACCACTGGTACCTGTTTTGCTCTATTATGGGCTCAGATTTTATTTTTTAGATCTCCTAACTCTGGATGTCGGAAAAACAGGTATACTATCTTAATCACTTTACTTATTGATTACGCCAATAGTCTCTATCTTGGTCTCCCTAAACCTCTTACCAATAAACTGCAGGCAGTGCAGCACGCAGCAACATGTGTGATTTTAAAGTCGCCCAGGTGTTCACCAATATCAAGTCATCTTAAACAGCTACATTGGCTGCCCGTGTACAAACAGATTCAATTAAAATCCTTGATCTTGGTACACCGCATATATCATGAGATTGACCCTAAATACTTGACAGACAGATTTCAGCCTTATAAACCAATTAGAAATCTAAGATCCAGTAAAGAAAGACTGTTTCTGCTCCCCACCTTCAGATTTAGTAGAATGGTAGGCAAAACTTTTTCCTATCTGGCAGCCAAATTATGGAATAACCTTACCTTATCATTGCGAGAGATGGGGGATGAATTTCAATTTAGGAGTAGCCTAAAAACATGATTGTTTTTTATCTCAATAGCTGTGATATTGAATGAATTGTGGACCCTGATTGTTGGCTTAACGCCAGGACGCCCATTTGGGCAATTGATAGCACCTTATAAACCTTTTTTTCATTCATTCATTTTCATCAGGCAAAGGGTTCTAAATTATGACATTTCCCATATCAAATGTGTGTACACTGTAATACTGCTAAAGGGATGGTCACCAGATTTTTATGGCAAAGCAGCTTTCAGTCATTTAGTGTCTTTCCTTGGTTTGCTGAAAATCCATTTATATTTAACAGAGACTTATGAAATATGGAAAATATTTCAAAGGTCCCGTAGAAATGTAAGCATTATGATAAATCTGTCCCCCAAACAACTTTGCAGAGCTTTATTGTCTAAACTGCTAGAATTATGCATTAATGGAGGGCCAGATTATGTGCCTAGAAAAGCTCAATCATGAGGCATTGTGCTGCACGTTCTATGGCAGTAATATTTTGATCATTAAAGCTAGCAGGACCATGTTACGTTGAAATCCACAAATTACGTCGCAAGCATGGTAAATCCATAAATATGTTGTAACCGCTGCAAACACAAAGTCGCATACCCCTGGCTCTTGCCATTGTCTATTGTTTTATAATCAGTCTATGCATGAAAGATAAACAAAACGTAAACATTCTAATTCCACTCACTGCCAATTGTTAACTGCACTTTAAAGAGAACACCACAACAATGTTTACACTCTATAGACAGAATGTTTTTAACAACATAAAAAAATTGTTTTTTCTAAAATTACCAAACAGTAAACTCCACGACTTCACTTAGGATAGTCAATAAATATGTCCCTGTTTGAAACGCCACCATTTCAAGCTACAGCCACAAAACAAACGTGTACATTGTTGGGGTTCTTGAGACTGCGGTTTGTTCGCTGGCTTAATATGTGCCGTGCATTTTGTTTTGAATCATCCCCTGTTCAGATATTGCATCTCCGCTCACACCAGGGTGAAAATGCCATTGTCGCTGTTGGCATTTAGACTACAAAATCCCCTGCGGAAGTTTAGTCTTGAAGTGGCACAATTAATTTGACTCTCATCATGTTGTATTTTGACTGGTCCAATGCCTCATCAATGTACATACACATGTTCTGGCACTGCATACATTCCTCACTGTGGGATCACACATGCCATGAGCACCTATTTATGACTATTTCATTACATCTAAGTGTATACGTTTATGCTTCAGGTAGTTTTAGCATACATTATGTTACACTGAATGGCTCTGTATGCTCAGTGGCCCAAAAAGTGTTTTTCGAATACCAAATGATTCTTATTTGATGATACCACAGGGAGCTACTGTTTGTTGCTTGATATCTAAATTACTGAGGGTTCCTAGTGGTGTCATGGTCGCTCCTGCTTTGTGAGACCAAATATGTATTACACTGTGGCCTTTCCGCCATTCTGTGCTTTCTGTGGTGTGGTGGAAATTCGTCCAGCCATTTTGGAGATGAGAGGAAATGTGATTGTCTAGTCCACATGTCATAGTCTATGTACTGTCTGGATTTTTTTAGATCGCGAACTATAAGAATACAGTGCACACGCACAACGCACTACAACGCAGTGGATACACACAGCGAATTTTCTGCCTAAAGTTTTTTTAACAGTAGGAGAAAAACAAAAGAAAATTATCAATAAAAGAAACAGCACGAAGGGAGAGCTAAAATTGAACTCGTTTATTTTATCTCTCCCCAGCATGCTTGAGAAAAAGGGGAAGATAAAAAAACACAAGGTCTTGCTCAGGGGTTGGGGGAGTTAATTAATTCTCTTCCCGGCAATGCATTAGGACTGGGAAGAGGTGAAGACCACCAATGCCCTCCAGTCTTGTCCAAGGGCAAGAGGGCAGTCTAAAGGTGGACTATGACAGTGGTAGCTACAACAGTATGGCCATTTCTCGCGTTTGCAAAGGTGAGGGGGATTGCACAAAATCACCACTAGACTTTCCCAGGGTGGGGGGTATAACACCCTAGCCTTGCAAAAGAGAAAAAGGAGGATACCACACCACCCCGACACTGCCCAATTACCGGGGCTGTATAACAACCCCTGCTCTGTCCTAGGAGGAGGGGCAATTGCCACCTTACACCCTTGCCTCATTTACCAAAAATAGCCTCTGGCATTGCTCAAGGGAAAAGTGATGAAATGGCTTAAAGAGAAGAGCCAGTCTGCAGACACCCGTCCCTGATCCCTGTTACCACCCCTCTGTGAATGGCAACAGTCGCTGTCAGACTTTGGAGATCACCCAAAATTAGTGAAAGTAGTAAAAGCTTTGATTAAAATTTGTATGCTTAACTTAATTCAGTTCATAAATTTTACCCATCCCATCTTCATTTTAATTTCTTCCGCAAATGTTATGAAAAATACTTTCCTGTTCAGGACTTGAGGGATGTTCTTAATGGCCCTGGTTCGGGTTTGTCTCAATTAAATTTGTTGCTCGCATCTGAGACTCCTTAAATATTGATGGTCGAGGATGCAAGTGCTCTAAAATCCATACATTAATTTCATTCAAACTATTTGTTTGAAACATCTCGGAGTTAATTGGCTAAATCCAAAGTTTTTAGGCCAAATCTTCCCCCCAAACACTCGGCAGTCACATTCTGTGGTATTGTGACCAGGTGCCAGGGCAGGCTTTAACACTGGTGGCGCCCTGTGCGACAATGTTTGTTGGCGACCCCCAATGACCACCTCGGCCACGGATTGCTTCACTACCGCCCTTTACCAATGCCCCTCAAGTCTCCATAACCAGTGTCTCTCGGATTCATTTAGTTTTATAGTACCACTCATACCAGTGTAAGGTGTCAGAGCACTTTACATCACACATACATTGCACAAAGACAATCATATGTGTGTAAATCAGTGCATAGCCTCTTCGCTGCTTGCGTCGGCAAACGGCCATCGCGCACACTACCTTCGTAGTGCTGCGCACGTCCGTTGGCCGACGCGGTCCCACCAACTGCGCTAAACCGCCGCGGTGCGGCGGAATTGTCACCGCGGTTAAGCGGATAGGAAATGTTACAGGACTACAAGGTGTAGTGTAGGAGTAACATGTCATCGATACTGGAAGGCAATATAGTTTAAGAGTCCTTAGTCTGGAAAAGCACAACTTCCGATATTAAAAATGTAACACCATTGTTAGGGGTTTTCTTTAATAATAAGATTTTTTTCTACCCAAATGAACCCATTTGGCAAGATTAGGATTATGAAAGACAGGGCAAAAACACATATGACTCTAAAATATACCTTGCCGTTTACATGCTGCTCTTTGATGACAGGTAATAGCTCAGTGTTTTATGTTAGAATTTTGACTTACAAATGACAGGTAACAAAAGGAGCTCTCTTACAGAAGCAGTAGCCAACTGACCTATTTACAATATATGCACTTTGTCATCTTCATTGTACAGGCTCTTAGCAGCAGGCATTTTAACCCTCTGCACTACCTTTGAATGAGTCAAAACTTCCACTAGACAAACCCTCTGTCTCTTTCCAGGAAGACCATTAAACACCTGAGTTATCTTTACATTTTAATTGATGCCTGAAAATTGCTGGAGGCCAGGAACGCAGCTACAGGTGCTTTTTAAATGATAATAAACGTGCAAAATTTACGCTCCCACCCCAAGTCAGCACCCGGTGTGGTGGCACCGATCGCACCGCCTTAGAGCCGGCCCTGTCAGGTGCCTGTGAACATATTACTTACCGATAATCTTCATTACTTCGAATTAGGAGCTCCTTATCCGAGTCCTAATGATTGAAGCTTAGTCACCCTGGCCAGCATCCTTGAGATCCATCTAAATCATAGGGTAGCCTTCTTCTCTATTTCACTACTGTGAAGCCCCTCCCTGCCCCACGGCACTTCCCATCTTAACAAACAGTTCTATCTGTGCCACTTCAGGAGGGAGGATTGGTAACTTGATTGTAACAAGAAGCTCCTGATTAGGAGAAATGAAGATGACCAGCAAGTAATAGGTTCATTATCTCCTTTTCATCACACCTCATCCCAGACTTAAATATTGAGTTTATAAACAAGCCTCTTATGCATTGATAAACTTTCGTATAGACTTTATTTAGTCAAATATATCTGGTCCAACATATCATAGAAATGTACCACAATTACTTCATTGCGGCTTTTAAACCCCCAGTAGCAAACTTCACAGAATCATTGGAGTAGTGTGGCTCACTGGTTAGAGGCGGCAGACCCGAGAGCAGAAGTCAGCCCGAGACCAGGGTTCAATTCCCTACGCAGCAGGGTCGTGGACCTTGGTCAGCGGACTTGATAATTCTCGCTTCGGTGCTTACTCTAATCAGGGGTTCCACTTGGCAACTCTGGGCATTAGCTTGCCTAATCTCCACAACGGCCCATCAATTCCGGGATGCCTGGCTCCACCTTGGGGACTTCCTGCAGGGACCATCCCACAGGGAAAGCCAGGACGGGTTCCCCAGAGTTATACAGCGCCAGGAGACCTATGGACGGGTAGTAGTGCGCTTTACAAGCTCAAATACATTTACAATCATCTTCCTTCACTTCCAATCGATAATGTGCTATGAAATTATTAGAAGTGTACCAAGTGGCTACCCTACATATCTCCTGTAGCGACAAATCATCTGACTCTGCCCAGGATTTGGATACTGCCCTGATAGGTCTCCCATGCAACCCTTTTGGGAACTCACACCCTGCTGAAACATATGCCTAATTATGGCTTGTTTTACCCATCGTTCAACGTCGCAGTTACCACTTTCTTACCTTCATTTGCTGTCCCATGACCTACAACGAAACTCCTTTGTTTTGGCTAAATAGACCACCAAAGCTCCAGCGACTCAGGAACCCGTGAGTCCGCCATCAGCTACCACTATAAGGACAATTTCTGCACACAGTGAATCCGCTTTTAGGATTGTGTTTCAACACTGTCCTAGCTGTGAGGAATTTCAGGTATGGGTAATTAATAACTACCTAGCTCTTCCAATCTTTAGGCTGTTGTAAACACCAGTGTAAAAGCAACCTCTGGCAAGACCGAAGCAACATTTGCAGTCTCTCATGATTGAAACTACTTTTTCGTCGTAGTAGATAAATCCCATGTGGCTGTAGGACCAAGGAATACTGGTATGTTCAACTTAACGCTTTTCAAAAGCTTGAAAGCCATAGGAATAATCTTATCATTATTACCAGGTGTCTCTCTACAACCTCCAACTGCTGACAGCATCAAGCTGAATAAATTTCACGCAAAAATATCACGTAAAAATCCAAAATGAGGAATTTACAACAAGGATTTGCATCTATCCACTTCTTTTTGGCATCAATTCAAAATACTTTTCCAGCGCCTTGCATACCAAGCAAGAGCTGAAGGTTTCCTACAGACTTGGCTATCAATAGTTAGCTCCATTGAACACCCTCAGTCATGTAGGACTTGCACTTCAACCTCTAAGTAATGAGACCTAAAGTCTTCATCTGTGATAGTGACAGTGATGGAGACAGAAGAGGTGAGGATTGAAGAGGGACTTGGCGACATTGCCCCATGCTAACCAGTTCAGCAGCAGAAACCAAGGCGATCTCAACCAAAACTGAGCCATCTGAATCACCAGTTCCTGCTCGCTCTGAACCTTCTGCAATACCCTCAAAAGGAGAGGTATTTGTTCAAACAAAAACAGAATCCCTGTTGGCAACTGAAATTACATTGCATCTTCTATCCACACACTCTGAAGCCACGTCTCTATGCAAAAATGAGTAGAAGGGCATTGCTCGGACAAACAAAGAGGTTCAACCAAGAACTCCCTCACTGTCAAGTGAAAAGTCTCGCTGTTCATGTGATATGACACTGAGGTTTATATAAAAATGAGGTACTGTTCCTGCCAAGATCAGGAAGAAAAGAGGAAAAGGAAAGTGGGAAATCCTACAGATTATTCATGATGCAGCACTCCTTTGTTAGAATTTCAAGTTCTTTTCTGACAACTTCAATTTGCACTTTCTTCCCCCAGCCACCTTTTCTGGGTCGTGGCTGGCCATTCCTGATGTGCACAGTTGTTATTTGGTGGTCCCTAGATCACTTTACCAATACAGCTAATCTCCAACCTCAGACTGGATGCTTTCCTGGCTTCAGTGTGCCCCAATTCCTGGATGTGGGGGTCATCTCCCTGAATCTGGAAACAATTTTGCATGTTTGTGAGTATGTTCGCTAATTGCGACTTTATATGCAATTTCGGAAATCACGAAATGAGGTTTCTAAAATAAGGAAGAGACTAATTTGCAAGTCGCTAACGCCGCCGGCCAAAGTACATACATTCTGATTTGCAATTACCAAATTGCGATTTGCCAAAAAATCATGATTTGGTAATGGCAATTCAGAAGGTTTGTACATTTAGCCCCTATTCTTTTATGTTCCAGTTTACCTCAAGAGTACACTTATAAACCACCCAAGGAAATCAGGGGATGCACTGAGAGATTCACAGGGTGTCAGGCCGAGACCAACAGCCGGGTCCAGTCCAGGTCTGGTTGCCACTGGTCAGCTAGGTACTTCCAGGAAGAGGCCTCTTGCAGATTGTAGTCTCCCTGTGGCCACACAGAACATTAGCCAACTGACTCTTGGAGTCCACTACTTTGCCCTGCGTACAAGAGGGAGTAGGTCCAGGCCTCCGGTGCTACTCTCAGGTTTTCTAATCTTCCGAAAGTCCAGAATGTGTTCTGAAATGGGTTTCCGGACAAGTCACTATATGCCTAGCACAAGCTAGTTGGTGGGGTGACTATTGGGCACACACTACCAATAGGTATGGGTTCATGGGGCCAGTTCTTCCCACTTTTTCAGTAGTTCCTTTTTCCTTACTGCAAACATGCTTAAAATGCAATGCATCAGGGCATATCCCAAGATGTTGAACGTTTTCATCCACAATAACCATGGGCTCTGAGGGTTGGGGTTGTGGAGTGGGAGTGTACTATGTCAATCCTAGTATCTTCCCATATCTAACAGTAAACTACAGTTTGAGATAGGCACCATACCCACAACAAACACAGAGAGAGACATCTGGACGGACAAAAACAAGGTACTTCAGCAAACAAATAGAAGATCCACAAGCATTGTCTTGGCATCTGGTTCTCCCCCTTTCAAACATGTCCCAAGTGTTACATGTAGCACACCAGAACTGTCAAGCAGTGTCAAAATGAATGCCGACAGCCCCAATCCTGCATATTTGTGGAGTTCAGCAGTTATCTATAAAATTACTTTGCCGTAATATTTTTTTAAAATCTGAATGTACTATTGTTCCGGATAATTAATATCTATTAAAATTAATTATATGATTCTTTTTCTTAATGGTCCTGTTCCTGAGATACATTATTAGTGTTTTCATCTGTACACTGATTTTCTACATAAGACAGCTACGCCTGTCACAGTGAAAATAACTTTTATGGCCATGTCACTATAAGGACATGGTAATATTAATTTTTGACATGTCCCAATTGTCTTTTTTTTATCTTTTCACAGCGTTCTCGTGCTGTTTTGCGTAATTATTGCCCCGCCAGCTCCTGCATGACTTTAAATGTGTGCCTGCACTTGCCCCCAGGCCTGGGAACCAACACGTGCGGCTCACACACTGCCACAGATCTAGACTTGTCACCGTTCCCCACCCTGCCGTGCACGGTCACTGTGCTGCTGGGGAAGAGCCTCCAGCCCCGCTGGCTGTGTTAACTAAAAGTCACAACATTTTTCATCCAAACAACCTTAATATAATTCCTGTCGTGTCTCTTACCCTACCGGAAGGCGCTCATTAAGACATCTCTTTCACTCAGGGCGCCGACCTTCGAGCAAACAGTAAGTGCCTGGGGCAGACAGAGACTTTATGGTAGTCAAAAAGAGAAAGACTACCTTATGAATTACTGGAAGTGCGAGGGCACGGGAAAGGAAGGCTGTGAGGCTGAAACGAGGAGTGACGGTGATTAGGTATTGGGAGTACCACGCTGCAAAACACAGAGGAAAACAGTTAGAACTTTTCTTTCTCTGTCTTGAGCCCTGCAGCATGGAATGACTTTCCTGCACCCCTTCACCAAATTTCCAGCCATTTATTCTGCAAACAACTGAAGCGTGGCTGTTTGCGCACGGCTATTTAGACTACTTGTAAAACCAACCTAGTGACATGCGGAGTGGTCATTCAGTCAACTCCAGATATACCATGCTGGGGTCAGAGCTTCACAAAAGACAATGAGAAAATGAGAGTGCAGATCAAGTAAAGGTGTGACAAAAAAAGATAGAAAAATCAGTAAGTGCGCCACATCGGCTGGAAGTGACAATTAATGCGATTCGGTGGGGAGTTTCACTCAGCAACATCAGCAGCTGAATGTTGAGCTCATTATTCTGCGTCCGGAAGGTCTAGGCCCTTTCAAAGCTTTTAAAAACGATGCTATTATCCAACAGCGCTGACCTTCATTACATCTACGTTGGGAAGGCCTAGGATGGGTGGTGACAGGCTTGTGTCACTCAAGGTGTGCACAGTTCATTCAAGCATTTGCATTACCCGCTGAGGTATTTTGTAAACCTATGAGAGGTGCAACACCAGTACGCTCCCTGGTTTACGCCCTCAGTCCCTACCACCAATAAATAGAGACCCTAACTCATGCTGGCCAAGGATCAGCTTTCCAATCGCAATAAACAATCATTGGATTCCAGGCAATGCCACAATTCTTGCACAAGACGTTTAGGAAATTGTAGTACATGCTGAAGACTCATAAAACCATATTCATTCATCCTCGTAGCTGTTCCCTTACTCCTCTGTCGCTGGACCAGAAATTCCATCTTTGCCTCTTCGGTACCTGCTTAGAGTCATAACATATTCAATGGAGTAGACAAAAAAATTAAATAACCTCGAATTTAAACCACATCCCGAATGGCATAGAATAGGTAACTGAGGCGAGCGCTCCTATCACTCGTTAGGTTGTTTGAAGAGGTAGTTCTGAAAACAATGTGGCCAAACGGTGCCCATCACTCTGTCCATCCTTTCTCTGTACTTCCTTCTCTTCATGTATCTCTCCTTCTCTTCATTCACCCATCCTTTCCTTCTCCATCAGTCCTTTCAATGTCCAGACTTCCTGCCTTCTCTTCATAAATCCATCCTTCTCTGCATTCTCACCATCCCTTCCCCACTCCCTCTTTCTTTTATTCCTCTTCTGTGGTCCTGTTGCATGTTTCCCCCACCCTGCGGTTCCACCGTGCTATTGTTTTGAGACACATGCCTCTAGTCAAACGAGCTACAGCTCACACGTTGAAAGGCTTATGTTATACATACTGCCCACTGCCAACCACTCACCCGATCAAGCTGCTAAAGTAAGGGGTTCGTGGTGTCCCTGTACTGACCCTATACCCTCTGCCAGCATCCTTCTCATCTTTGCCACCTCATCAGGCAACCAGAACCTCTTACCCCCCATTACCTTCACCTTGTAAACATTTTAGGTGACCATCTACGAATGATTTCTGCAGACTCTAGTTGCACAATATAGGTCTGGAGAGGAGATGGAACTACTATGGAGAATAATTAATTTGGTTGCATCTTAAAACTAGCCAGGCGCTCAACATCCATTGGGCTTTGGGGATTCCGCCTTCAAAGGCACACATAATTCTTCAACTGACAAACGGCAACTCGTTGGAGATGGGGTCTCAGTGACAGCCTCGTACAAAGAAATGTGCAGTTCATCCACAGGTTGAAGTGCACAAACGTGCTTGGGAGATGTGTTCAAAGTAATCCATGGGAAATACATTCTTGTATGTTATGAAAGTTGGAACATAAGATCACTGCAGATGTCTATGAATGTAAGAATTCACATAACTGAATTCTGGTTTAGGAACTTGGGAAGAGTGGTGAGTATTTGTAGTGCTAAGAGTCCCCCATCCTGGGACTGAAAGGACTGGAAATTGTACTACATACACTATGGCTAATACAAAATATACCAAGAGATTTAGGCCCAGATTTACTAACTCTTTTCTCCTGATTTGCATCACAAAAGTGATGCAAACCCAGCACAAAGGGTTGTGATGGGATTTACTTTTCAAAGCAAATCATGATTTGTGTTGCAGTGTTGCCTGAAGTAAGTCAAAGTAGTGCTGTGTACTATTTTGTGCTACTTTACACCAAGGCAGCACACTATTTGTGGTACATGGGCATGCCCATGGAACTACCTGCAGGATGGTAGGATTCTTCTGCATGGTTACCCCCACTTTTTGGCCTGGTGCTAAGCTGTTATTGACAAGTCTTACTGGAATCCTGCTAATCAGGACCCCAGACGATCTGCTTTTTCCCTAAAATTGGTATGTTCCGTTCTTAGGTACATCCCAGATTGGAAACGGGGGTACCCTTTTCATTCCCTAGTATATGGTACTAAGGTACCCAGGGCATAGGTACCCCAGATGTCCCCCATGGGCTGAAGCATGCATTATGCCACCCATGGGGGACCATTCAAAATGGAACTACAGTCTTGCCATTGCAGCCGTGTAAGTTGGTGCTAGCACCACTTACTAAAAGATATAGGTTTCCTATATCTAGGGTCACTGCACATAAAACCTATAAGTCACCCCTATACCTGCACTGACCCCAGGTCACTCCCCACGCCGATCGACCCTCTGGGACCCGAGGGCTGACGAGGGTTCGCCCCTGGTGTGCCCCGGGTCTTTGCATTCCGTTGGGTAAATTGTTGTTGCTCCTGTACTGTCTATATTTTTTACTGTTTTTCCTATTTTTTGGTTTCTTGGCACTCCTTGTGCGCCCCTGCCCCTCTTTGCCCCCCATTCCCCGCTTCCTGCCGCTGCTCCCCCGTGGCCCTGACCCCTTTTTCCTTCTGTACCCCTGCCCCCCTATTGGCCGCCCGCTCCCGCCTCCCAGCTGCCACTCCCTCCCACTTGGCCTCTTAAGGAGGTCGTGCAGCACAGGTGAGCGTGACCTGACCCCAGGTCACTCCCCACTCCGCTCGACCCTCTGGGAACCGAGGGCTGACGAGGGTTCACCGCTGGTGTGCCCCGGGTCTTTGCATTCCGTTGGGTAAATTGTTGTTGCTCTTGTATTGTCTATATTTTTTACTGTTTTTCCTACTTTTTGGTTTCTTGGCGCTCCCTGTGCACCCCTGCCCCTCTTTGGCCCCCCGCTCCCCGCTTCCCGCCGCTGCTCCCCCGCGGCCCTGGCCCCTATTTCCTTCTGTACCCCTGCCCGCCCATTGGCCGCCCCGCCCCCGCCTCCCATCTGCCCCACCCTCCCACTTCGCCTCTTATGGAGGCCACGCAGTGGACGCGCGCAGCGGGCGTGCCTCGGCGCGCCAATGGCAAGCCTGTCTGCGCCCGTCCGTGCCTGGACCACGCCCAGCGCCTGAACCGCGCCCACGCCTGAACCCCTGGCCCCAGCAAAGGCCTGGGCACCCGACTGAGATACAACACCGCCACCCTCATCGCACTCAACACCGGACGACCTGCCGCCTGCCACCGAGCCACCCAGATGCGCACCCATGGACCATTCACCTGCCAAGCATGCAAATTCACCTGCCTCCAAACCTGCACCCCGCCCACCGAACACAGCAACGATAACAACAACCACCTCAATTGCATCCTCCTCAACACCCACTCCGTCCACAAACACGCCGTCGAACTTTGGGAACTCCTTGATACAACAGTCCTCACGGAAACCTGGATGAACGCCTCCTCGGCCCCCGACATCGCCATAGCCATCCCGGACGGCTACAAAATCACCCGGAAGGACCGCGTCAACAAAACTGGAGGAGGAATCGCCATCGTCTACAGGAACACCATCAGCGTCACGAGCAACGC
Organism: Lissotriton helveticus; assembly: GCF_964261635.1. Taxonomy (NCBI): domain Eukaryota; kingdom Metazoa; phylum Chordata; class Amphibia; order Caudata; family Salamandridae; genus Lissotriton; species Lissotriton helveticus. Next base: position 1,646,257,606 of record NC_136057.1, on the reverse strand, counting down.
CGAAGACACACTCACCGCCGCCGAACACCTACACTTCCAGATTCACACCGACCCCCAAACAACCCTCAGAGGAACGCTCATCTACAGACCCCCGGGCCCACGGACACAATTCAGCGAAACCATCGCCGACTTCATCAGCCCGCACGCCCTAGCCTCACCAGAGTACATCCTCCTAGGGGACCTGAACTTCCACCTGGAGAAAAACAGCGACATCAACACCTCCACCCTGCTCAACAACCTCGCCAACCTCGGAGTCAAGCAACTGGTGGACACGCCCACCCACCTCGCTGGCCACACGCTCGACCCCATCTTCTCCGCGAGCAACCACGTCTCCTTCAACCACTCCACCGGACTACACTGGACCGACCACAGCTGCATCCACTTCACCTTCAAGAAAACCACATCCCACCACCACACGATACAGATCCCCCGCAGATGCTGGAGCAAAGTCACCACAGACCAGCTGACAACATCGCTGAGCCAGAACCCTCCTGTTAACACCCCTGACACCAACAATGTAGCACACAATCTCACACAGTGGATCACCAACTGCGCCGCTGACCTCGCTCCACTGAGGAAACCCCCAGCCAAGACTAACAACAGAAAAACCTCATGGTTCACAGATGCCCTCAAAATTGCAAAGAAATCATGCCGAACCCTCGAAAAAGCTTGGCGCCACAAACGGACATCAGAAAACATGAGAGCCCTCAAGAGCGCCACCCGCGAATACCACCAGATGATCTGCACCACCAAAAGGACATTGTTCAAAGAGCGGCTGGACAACAACACCCACAACAGCAAGGAACTCTTCAGCATCGTCAAAGAGCTCTCCAACCCCAACGCCAGCAACAACGACTTCACACCGTCACAAGACCTCTGCAACTCCCTCGCCACTTTCTTCCACCGCAAGATTGCAGATATACACAACAGCTTCAGGCCCCAGACTTCGCCTCCAGCCACCAAACCAACGACCCCCACCACCAGCCTTAGCGCATGGACCCCCATCAGCAATGAAGACACCACCCACTTCATGAACACCATCCACTCTGGCTCCCCTTCTGACCCATGCCCTCATCATATCTTTCACAAAGCCAATATCATCATCGCACCCCACCTCCGGAACATCATCAACAGCTCCTTCACGTCAGCCACATTCCCTGAAAGCTGGAAACACACAGAAATCAACGCCCTTCTGAAGAAACCAACAGCGGACCCTAAAGACCTCAAGAACTTCCGCCCCATCTCTCTTCTCCCCTTCCCAGCTAAAGTCATCAAGAAGACCGTCAATAAACAGCTGACTGCATTCCTCGAAGCAAACAACTCACTCGACCCATCCCAGTCCGGATTTCGAGCCAACCACAGCACCGAGACCGCCCTCATCGCAACCACCGATGACATCAGGAGGACCCTGATGGACAACGGAGAGACAGCCGCTCTCATCCTCCTGGACCTCTCGGCAGCCTTTGATACCGTCTGCCACCGTACCCTAATAACCCGCCTCTAGAACAGTGGGATCCAAGGAAAGGCCCTGGACTGGATCACATCATTCCTCTCCGACAGAACCCAGAGAGTCTGCCTCCCTCCCTTCCGCTCCGAGGCCACCAAGATCATCTGCGGCGTACCCCAAGGCTCCTCACTCAGCCCAACCCTCTTCAATATCTACATGACCCCCCTCGCCACCATCGCACGCAAACACAACATCAACATCATCTCCTACGCCGACAACACCCAACTGATACTCTCCCTCACCAAAGACCCATTCACCGCCAAAGCCAACTTCCTGGATGGAATGAAAGATGTCGCAGAATGGATGAAGCACAGCCGTCTGAAGCTCAACTTGGACAAGACGGAGGTCCTCATCCTCGGACAATCCCCATCTGCCTGGGACGACTCCTGGTGGCCCACGATGCTGGGCACCACACCAACACCCACGGACCACGCACGCAACCTGGGATTCATCCTGGACTCCTCCCTCACGATGACCAAGCAAGTCAACGCAGTCTTGTCCTCTTGCTTCAACACCCTGCGCATGCTCCGAAAGATCTTCCGGTGGATTCCCCACCGAAACCAGAAAGACGGTCACCCATGCCCTCGTCACCAGCCGACTGGACTACGGGAACGCCCTATACGCAGGAACCACAGCCAAACTGCAGAAATGCCTTCAGTGCATACAGAACGCCTCCGCACGACTCATCCTCGACATCCCTTGCCACAGCCACATATCCACCCACCTGAGAAATCTGCACTGGCTCCCCGTCAGCAAGAGGATCACATTCAGGCTGCTCCCCCACACACACAAAGCGCTCCACAAGCGCTCCACAACATGGGCCCCGAATACCTCAACAACTGGCTCTCGTTCTACACCCTCACCCGCCAGCTTGAGTCCACCAGCCTCACACTCTGCACTGTCCCACGGATTCACAGAACCACCACCGAAGGAAGATCGTTCTCCTACTTGGCAGCCAAGACTGACCCAGGACCATCTCACCTTCAGGAAACACCTCAAGACCTGGCTATTCGAGCAATAGCGGCACCCCCCCTCCCTACAGCGCCTTGAGACCCTCACGGGTGAGTAGCGCGCTCTACAAATGTATTGATTGATTGATAGCAGGCCATTTCAATCCTGAAGGCAGGGTGCTTAGTTCTAAGTGTGAGGGTGCCCCTGCATGAGCAGAACACCCCTACAGCCTACAGAGTCCATTCTCCCAGGTTGTACAGGGGCACCGAATAATTAAGAGATGACCCTCTCGAAAGCGGCTGCAACGAATCCTATCATGTTTGGTATCAAACATGTTGGAATCATAACCCCACACCGTAAACGGTATGGGAGGTATGATTCCACGTACTGGAAGAGCCCTCCGTTAGGCTCTCTGTGCTCCCGGTATCAGGTTTCTTGCCCCGAACAGCACAAAATGGTTGCTGCCGATCAGAGACACGATTCTGCCCTCCTGCTGCTGAGCCAAGCTTGAGGAAGAGAAGGCAGAACAATAGGCATCCTGTCACAGGGAGTTGTACCACCTCCCAGGGAGGATTTAGTGTATTGGGGCAGGGTAGGTCTGCATCAGGGGCACATTTGGTGTCCCCATGCATAGTCCAGTTCTGGGAGCCGTTGACTCCCGCTCTGGCATGAAACTGGACAAAGGGAATGGGAGTAACCTCCCCACTGTCCAGACCCGAATTGTCCCAATTATTTCCTTAGGGTTCTTAAGGGTTTACCTGTGGATGGGTCCCTAGATTCGTCATGGGACAAAATTCAGATCAGACACCACTTCTTCTTCTACTGTCTGGGCACTTTGGACTTCGCTGGACTTTGTTTGGGCTCGACTTCATCTCCCTTCCACTCTGCTGCATTGTCTGTGCCTGCGTACCATACAGGAACCTTCCAAGACCTGTGAATATCAAAGACACCTGTAGGAATCTCCCTTGGAGTGAAGGAATCACTTCCCTGCATTTGCAGGCACCACAACTAAGTCAACCAGTCTGCTGATACTGACCTCTTCTGGACTCTGTAAGGTTCTGCAACACAGGTGGTAGTTTTCAACAGCTTCAGAGGCCTGCCCTGCCCTCTCACCAAGTTTGTGGCCAGTATCCCTCATGGGGGTTGCAAAAACCGAACCCCTGTGCACAGCATCAACTTGAAGTTGCAAAGGCTTGTTGACTTCCTTCCAAGATGATCTTCAGGCTCCAAGTAGCCCCAACCTCGAGCACCTCCAGTGATCAGAAACTTGAGCCCCACAGCATCGTTGTGCATTGTGGCCTGCATCTTTTGGTGAGCTGCTTGAGGTCCTCTCGTGACTCCAGTGCCTCTGGTCCGTGAGTCCATTTGAGGGTCACCTTTGCTTCTTTTGGGCTCTCCTGATTTCTTGGAGCCTGCCCTGACTCCCCTGCTTTTCGTGGGTCCCCAGGACCTTGCTGGTTCCAACATTGCACCTTCTTCGACTTCTGCGTGGGTTGCAGTGCCAAGGCTGGTTGGTGCTCCTGCCGGACAACAACCCCTCAGCAATAGACATCCGATGTGGGACAGCTCGTGCACGTCTCCTGGTGTTCCTCAGCATTGCCTGGTCCACACAGCTGAAGAGTCAAGGTCATCGTCATCCATCCTGCAACACCCAACATCAGAGGGCATTTGCCTTCCAAGTCTTCTGGTCACTCCTGAGTTACATAGACTCTGACCCCTCTGCATGCAGGTACCTCTCAACTTGAATCCACCTTTGGATTCCACCGGACACTTTCTCCTCTTCCAGCTGCGGCACTTTCCTGAAGTCCTCCATTTTGTTCGACAGCGGTTTCCAACCCCACTTCACACCTATGCATCCGTCTTCACTGGTGTAGGTATCATGGGTACTAGGGTATCCATGGGAGGGGTGTCTCCCCAACCTTCTGTCTACCACAGGATTTCTTCAGGGTCCACAGGGAAGGGTCCTTAATCTTTAAAAATCCAACCGCAGCTTTCACATAGAATTGTACCGAGCACGCAGTCGTGTTCCCACACTGCACACACTCTCTGTGGGGTCCCTATCTACTCACCTTGGGTGATTCCTTAACTCAATGGAAGTGTCACCCAATCTGGGGGCATCCTTCTGAGCACCGCAGGAACCCACGACCACACTGGTGTGGATCTAAATGCTTGTTGTCTTTGTATAATGAAACATATAAATAAAGTTTGTAGATATATCCAAGGACTTGTTTATTTTAGTTTCAATATTGTATGTTTCATATTGATCCTGTGAATGTCAAGATAAATCCATCAATGTACATCAATATCAGCATGTCTCCCAATGCATTTTGGGCATCATAGTGCCCTTCATCAGGGAAGAGTGTCAGAAGGATAAATGAACAAGATTAACATGAGTAGAACCACATGTGAGTAGAGATGAATAGTCATCAGATTGTGCAACTTGTTAAAAAAAATGTGTAAATATACTAGTGCAAAATATAAAAAGCTGTCATGCTGATATGAAAGATACAACAGTGCAATGTGCAACCTGAGAAAACTAAAAAACCGAGGGTTATGAACAGTGACGAGATCAAACAAACTCTTGTGAGTGTCAAAAGGTTGTGAAAAACAAATGAGGCTTAAACTGCTACACATCCTCAATTGTCGTGAGGTTACCACTGGCCGGTCCAAGCGTGTATGGCAAGAATTAAAGAAAAGACGATGTAATCCATCTTTGAAAAATGCCGGTAAACAAAGCTGCGTGGTGCATCAATAACATAGGTAAAAAGTGCTATAGCATGGGATATAAAGAATGAAGTATTTCGTGAACACAGAATATTAACGGCGAGAAGCCTAAACGGTATCTGGTGAAGCAAACATGTACTTACTTCTACATCGATGTGATGACTTCTATGTCCTCTCGACTTTGTCTTGACCCGAGTCGTGGTTCTTATACCACTTTCTTAGTATATGGTTTGGTCCCCACTAGGGCCCACTGTGTATTCTGTGATATTTACTGTGTTTATTTGCAAAGTATTGTATGTATTGTGTTTATCTCCGGGTAGGAGATATCTAAACATGTCAGAGAGTATTATATGATAAATACATATTTTTATAAATACCTTGTGTGGTTCTTTTTCATTTAATCTATACTATAAGTTTGCATTCTGGTCAAACAAGCTGCTTTACACTCCTCTTGGATAAGCCTGAAGGCTGCTCTCCACAGCTACCACTTAGAGAGCTTCTAAGGTTGTCTAAAACCTCCTAAATCACGGTAAGGGTTGTCTGGACTGGTGCAAGGTGTCCACTTACATTAGTGGACATTATATACCAAGCCAGCTTCTCAAACACCGAAGAGTTTTGACGCAAATCTCCATCTACTAACACTGGTAGACAGAGATTTGCACCAAAAACGTATATGCCTCCTTGAGGCAGGCGTAGCAGTGGAGTAACTTTAAAAAGTTGTTGTATTTTTCCAATATGCATGTGTACTTCAGTGTACTGAACACATACAAAGTGTGGAAAGTATCGAGGCATAGATTTTGTCCTGGAAGGGTCCCCAACCAGTATAAAACCTATGCTTGACACTACACACTCTGTTGCACAGTGGTGCAAGGATGATTGAATGGCGCAAGATAGCCTAAAGTGTGCCAGCAACAGAGGAGTGCCAGGATTGGGTAGTGAAGTTCTCTGAGTCCAGGCCTTCAAAGATAGAAGGCATCTGAGTGAGGAGGATGTCTTGCGGCAAGTCAGAAAGGTAAGTAACATTTTTTTTTATTATGTTAATACCACCTGTATTTTGCCTGCCTCACCACTCTAAATACATGCCCGCCACCACTTCTTATACCCAATTGGCATGAATTAACTTACTTATATAAGCCCCTAGTCTATGGTGCATGGGGCACCCAAGGCCTTTAAGTTAAAGTGTCCCTCATGGACTGCAGCACTTATTGAGCCACCATGAGTATTACAAAATAAAACATGTCTCCCAACCTGCCATTGCGGACTGATAGAGCATTTTTAAAGTCCTAACCCAACTTTGCCATTTAAACTCATGACAAAGTCCAGACCTCCCTTTTTAATATAGATAAGTCACCCGTAAGGTGGGGCTGTTGAGCTCTAGAACAGAGTTCTGTATATTAAAATTAGGACATGTGTTTCTATATATCCTAACTGTAAAAAAAACAAATTTTTGTTTTTGCCATGTAAAGCTAGTATCCCCATTGGCAAGTACAGAGTTACACGCTGACCACTCAGCTATGCTAACATCTGAAAGGGACTACTAAAGTGGTACTTCAAGATATCAAAAGAATCATTGCATTAAATTGGACTCAATGCCCAAGTTGAACTTAATGTGACTTTTAAGTAAAAGGCAACTTTAGAAAGTTGGCACTCTGTTGCCCAAGTTTTCTAGTTGCCGTTTATGGTACTGGCCACAAGGTACTCTACTGCCCTTCTGAGGAGGCATGTGAATGACTCCCAGGAAAGGATAATATAGAGGCCTGGTGCTGGAAGAGGTGTTACCTCTCCCTGGCAGAAAGTCAAACAGGGTAGAAGCCCAAAATACTAGCTACAAAGGGGAAGCCGACTTTGATGGGCAAATGGAAGACCCACATGAGAGGGGCTACTCTTCTGTTCTGGTAGACAGATAGGCATTGGAGACAGAGAGGGGGAAACCATTGCCAAGCCAGTTTTCCAGTGGGCGTACAGCCCTTAGGTAACCACACCACCAGGGTGGGCTACAAAATTCCACACATCGAGAGAAAAGTTCTGCCATTTTTAAAGCAGACAAAATATTGGACTCTGGGATAGCTAGATGCCACACATTGCAGAAAGTCGTCATCAGACGGGATGGGACCTGGTAGCCCAATGGCTAGTAGTCACCGCATCCTCGAGAGCAAGTTGTAGGTATAAAAGTGGCACCCAGACCTCAAATTACTTTTGCACTTGAGAGAGGACTGAAAGAAAAACTGCCTTTCTGTTACCTGGACCCAGCAAAGAGAGGCTGCTCCAAAGACTGGACTGTGCCTGCTGCTCCGTGGGATAGCAAAGAGAGGACCATGCCTGTGGTGCTTTGTTCAAGGGAAGTTGTCCCTGAGCCCCAGAAAAAAGAGTTGAACTCCAAGTCTGACTTCCTGTTACAGTTCCAGAGTCACAAAGGCTGAAGAAGGTGCCTTGGCAAGTTGGTAGCCACAACTGCCTGATCACAACAAACTTCTGAAGCGCAGCCTGGAAGATCGAGTCCAGGCATTCAAAAGTTGCTCTCCAGTCTGTTGTACACAGGAGAGTCAACGGAGTACATTTTGGGCCCCCAAGACTGACACTAGCCACAGTTAAAGACATCCGCTGCTTTTGCTGTGCCCAGAAGACCAGTGGCAACTGGGTTTTGGCTAGACTCCACCTTGACTTCGAGGACATCAACCTCCATAGCCAAAGTCCCCCCAACATGTACGTGGCCTGAAGGCTGGCCCCAGAAAGACCCCAGTCAACCGGATCAGCATCCAGAACATCCTGTGTCCCTTTCATCAGGACCACTCCACTGATGTCTATGGTTGTTTGCCCACAGAGAGTGAAACTGGAGACTGCTTTAACTGCAAAGTAACTGTCCTGCTATGCTCCACTGGCCCTTGTGACTTGCTCCTTGCCGGAGTTGGTTGACCAAAGTGGGCCGAAGTAAGTGAACACAACTTTACAAAAGTTTTCTAAAGTTTTCAAAGTAACCACTGACTGCAGTAGTTGCCAATGCTGTTTACGATTGGAGTGAAAAGCAGTGATTTACTATTTGCTTAATAATTTGTGCCTCCAGAACTCTCTGGTGGATTCTGTTCATTTTGGTGTCTAAAAATTCATAAAAAATAAGATTGATTTTATATGTTGGTGTCAGATTTTTTTGCGTAGCATTTCTTTCTTGTTCCCTTCTTTTTGTACTCCTAAATTCTTCACACTTGTTCCTTCGTTTAAGCCTGACTACTTGAAGCCATTGCTATCCCGGGTTGGGCTAATGTTTTACAAATGAGCATGAATGGACCCAAGATGGGTTTGTCAGTTTATTACATGGTGAGGTCGCACAACAATACCTTGTAATAACCCGCATTTCGTCATATATATAGCTTTTCAATATAATTAATGGGTGCCTTCCTGCACTAAACACAGGTGCCTTTATGCACTAAATTCATCAATTTTAGATGACGAAATTGAACAGAAATAATATGTTATGACTCTGTCCTTTTGGTGCCGGACAAGTGTTACCTGTAGTGTTTAATTTGAGCCGGTGGTAGCAGGTGGGGCCCACTGACACTCATTTTTGGGGACCAGCACCTATTCTTCCTCAACAAACTTTGATCCAGAGCAAGAGAGATAAAAAACACAAAAGTGGGAATAGAAGAACTAATAGAAGGTAGGATAAACAAAGATAAAAGTAGAAAACACAGGTGACAAAAACCCTGCAAGAGTGAGATAAAGAGGGAGGAATTGACTGATAGTGGATTAAAGAGGAAATAGGTGAAATCCAGATCTTTCAGCCTTGGTATCCTGACCTTGAATAACTCAGGCCTCGGGCTTCTTAATTAAACTTAATGCATTATGTAGGGATGTAGGATCCTTCTAACATGATTACTCTGACTTTTTGCCTGGTGTCAGTGTGTTTTTTATTTAGTCTGCTGGGATCCTGCTTATCAGGACCGTAGCAACTGTGCTTTCTCCCCTAAATTGTCATGGTAAGTACTTTCGTACCTTCAAAATTGGCTCCTGGTGCACCCCTGTAAGTCTCTAGTATATGGTAAAGGTATCCAGGGCATAGGTATACCAGGGTTCTCCCATGGGCTGCAGTATGTATTGTTTGTCCCATGGGAGTCCACTCAAACTGTGACTACAAGCCTGTCCGTGCAGCCTGCTTGAGTTGGTGCTTGCACCTCTCACAACAGATATTGCGTTTCCTTATATCTGAGGTCACTGCACTTAAAACCTATAAGTCACCCCTATGGCAGTCTCTTCAGTCCTGATGGCAGGGTACTTGGTTACAAGTGTGAGGGCGCCCCTGCATGAACAGGACACCCTACAAACCCTGGAGTCGATTCTCCAGGTTTTGTAAGTGCGGTCAGCCATTATTAGACACATAGTGGACATCAGTCATTACAAGATCTCTAACTATATAGTGGCTGCACTGAACCTGGTCTTGTTTGGTATCAACTGTGTTGGAATCATACGCCACCACTGATTCCAGTGTTGGAAGTATGATCCCATGTACTGGAGGGCTCCCTAAAGAACCCTCCTGTACTCCTGGTACAGGGAACAGCACTATATTGTTAGCAGACCCTTTCAGGGTCTGCAAGCAACCTAGTGCTGCTGTCAACCACAGACACGATTCTACCCTCCTGCTGTTTAGCCAAGCTTGAGCAGGGAAATGTTTCCTGTCACAGGGAGGTGTGACCCCTCCCCCCCTCCCAGACAGGACTTAGTGAATTGGCATGGGGTGGGGTGCGTTCCAGCACCACCAGACTACTTTAAAGGCACATTTCATGCCCTCCTTGCATTCTCTAGCCTGAACCAGTTCAGGAACCCTTGGCTCCCGTTTTGGTACACAACTGAACAAAGGGTATGGGAGTATCATCCCCTCTGTCAAGCCCCACCTGTGGGAGGGACCCCTGAGTCGTTCCAACCCTTTCCTTAGGGTACTTAAGGGCTCCACTGTGGGTGGGTCCTGAAATTCGTAGTGGGACAAGACTCAATCCTGAAGCTATGTCCCTCTTCAATCGTCTGGTCTTAGACTTCATTGGACTTTGACTGGAACCAAGACTACACCAAAGAAGACTCCTGGGGGCAGATTTACAATAACTGGCGCATTCCTGCATATCAGCAGGGATGCACCAGTTTTTGTGTGCCGCAACTATGCCACCCTGGATGCGCCGCATTTACAATGCGGCGCACCATGGGCGAAAACGGCACAGATGCGTCACGCATCTGTGCCGTAAAAGCGGCGCATTGCTGGAGTTGCATCGCAAGCACGACGCAGCTCCAGCAATGCCCTGGGAGGGCCCTATCTCCACAATGCTGCGTCAATCCTTACGCCTGCTTCAAGCAGGCGCAGGGTTTTGACGCAGCATGGGCCCAAATGTGACAGAGTGAAATCTTGTAGATTTCACTCAGCCACTTTTTAGGAGGCGTTCCTGCACCGGAACGCCCCCCCCCCCTGCGCAGGAACGCCTCCTTCTGGCGCAGGTCTTTACAACATGACACATCTGGGAGATGCGTCATGTTGTAAATACCCCGCACCATGGCGCATTTTTGCGCCGCCGCTGTGACGCAACGGCGGCGTAAAAGAGGCGCAAGGGGCTTGTAATTTGCCCCTTGGTCTCTCTAGTCTTCAGGTCTTCTTTGTTGTCTGTCTTTGTGCTTCATCCAGGTTCTTCAACAGACATGTGGGTGTCAAGGACACATGAAGAAATCTCCATTGGTGTGATGGAGTCACTCCCCAGCATCTGCAGGAACTAGAACAAAGCTGAACCGTCTGCTGCTCCTGTCATCCTAAGGACTTTCCAAGGCTCTGCAATACTTGTGATGATTCAGCAACTCCCTTGAGGACTGACCTGCCTTCTCTGCAATTTTGAGGCCAGTATCCCTTGCCGGAACCGCTGGGACCAAACCCCTGTGCAACGCGTTGACTTGCTGTTGCCAAGGCTTGTTGGCTCTGCACTCCAGATATCTTCAAGTTACAAGAATTCCAGTCTCCAGCATCTCTTCTCTCCAAGATCAGCATCCTCAATGCATCCTCTGCACCGTGCGCCCTTCATCTTTGGTAGGCTGTTCAAGGTTTTCTTGCGACTCCTGTGCCTTCCACTGTGGGTCCTCCTGAGGGTCTTTTCTTGCTTCAGTGGTGTACGCCATTTATTCAGGGCCTGTTCTGAATCTCCTGTTGTTGGTGAGTCCCTTGACCCTTGCTGGTCCCAATAATGCTCCTTTTTCATCTTCCATGCCAGTTGCAGCTACTAAGGCTTGTTGGTGCTCCCGTCGGACACAGACCACATGGTCACTAACATCCTACATGGGACAGCTTGTGCACAGCTCCTGGTCTTCCTCAGCATTGCCTGGTCCTCACAGCTGCAGCGACAAGGTCACCATTGACTCTTCTGAACATCTCGACATTAATGGGCATTGTGTCTCCGTGCCTCCAGGTCACTTCTGTGACGCATAAACTCTGTCCCCTCTGCTTGCAGGTTCTTCACTTCATGAATCCACTCTTGGATTCCACTGTACTCCTTTGCAATCTTCTCCAGAGACATCTTCTTCAAAGTCTCCGATTGCTGTCTACAGCAACTTCCGATGTCACTTCACCCCTATTCAACCAGCTTCCCTGGTGCAGGTAACCTAGTTCCTGGGGGATCCATGGGTAGGTGGCTCGGCATCCAGCTGGCTTCCAAAGGGTTTCTTCGGGGTCCGCCAGCAAGAGCCCTTCTTCTTTAAAACTGCAACCACAAATTCTCCATTGACCTCCATTGGGTACGGGGCTGTGTTTCCACTCTACACACAGCCTCCATGGGGGTCATGGGTACTTACCTTGGGTGCTTCCTTGTGTCCCCGGTTCCTCTAAGTATTCTGTCCAAGTCCCATTCTCTTTTGCAGTTCGCATTCCACTTTCTTAATATATGGTTTGGTCTCCCCCTGGAGACCACTTAGTTTGTGCTACTTACCTGATTGCTTTTGAAGTATTCCTGTGTATTGTGTTGATATCTTCGGGTAGAAGATATACCAATGTGTTAGTGATTGTGTGTGTGTATAAAATAGACTATTATTGCTAAACACTGTGTGGTTTCTTTTCACCTAACTTACACAACAGATTAAACTGGTAAAACAAGCAGCTTTACACTCCTTCAAAATGTGCCTGACTGCTGCTCTCCACAGCTACCACTTAGAGAGCTTTCTAAAATTGTCTAAGACCACTAAAATCACCATAAGGTTTGTCTTTATTAGTGCAAGGTGCATCATATACTAAACCAGCCTCCTACACATGGCACTTATTTTTTTATTATAGCCTTATAGCCCGCCGTAGCGCGCTATACCGGCTATTAAAGGCACGCTGAATCGTTAAAGGCCCGAGCCGAAGGCGAGGGACTTTAACCGCTTCGACGCTCATGACGAGCTGAGCTCGTCATGAGTTGTGCCGCTCGCACGCTGATGACGAGACGAGCTGAGCTCGTCATGTAACGCGGCTTTTTTCAAATCGCAGCGCACAGCGGGAAAACCGCTAGCGCGCATGCGGTTAACGAAACAGCGGGACTTTAATAGCCGGTATAGCCCTGCTACGAAGGGCTATAAGGCTATTAGAACATTCTGCCACTAGAGGGCAGAATGTTCTAACAAATTAATCAAAGGGTTCTCGAAGCTCGAGGGGATATAAATCCCCTCGAACTTCGAGAAGCCTTTGTAGAACATTGGAATGTTGCTCTGCGGGCCTTTACCGGCCCGTAGAAGCAGGGAGCACTCCATTGTGGGCAATGGAGCACCCAACATTCCAATGTTCTAATACAAATTAAGCACTGGCTTGAGGGATAGCTCAGGTGTCAGGCACTTGACCTGTGTAGACTGGGAGAGAGTTCAGCTATGCGAAGCAAAAAATATAATTTAGGTCTAACCAGAGTCATACTATTTGTGGGTAAACGAAATGCCTCTATGATCAGTTTCTGGGAGGGCATTGTAAATATGTTGAATTTGCTTAGCATATGGCTTGTGAATTTTTCCTCCAAGATAAGGCTTATGTAGAGCAAATATATACCAGCACTCCCTTGTGTAGGTATGGCATCACTGTATCCTGCCTCTTTAAATGACTGCAATTTGGCAGCAAAATGCTTGAAAAACCCTATTGTGCTGTAAAGCTAAGTATTGGTCTGTAAAAAGCTGCATAACTCTGACATTGTGTATAATTGATTTCCAGTGCAAAATGATTACACAATGAAAGCACAAATGTGTGCAATACTTGTTCCAGTGTCACAATGACAAACTGGTAACTATGTTGTCTGCCTGATGTCTCTCTTGTGCCTCGTTCACGGGTGTCCCCTTCGCTACACAGGCCTGCCTAATTGCTGTAATTAGTATAGACATTTAGGAACAACCATTATAGTCAATATGCTCATTCTTCTCAAAGGAATTTTGGAGACATTTGTGAAAAAAAGGTTGCATTTTATAAAGCTTCTGCAGTATTTAATAACAACATTGATATTTTAGTGGATTTGACACTTTATATGCCGAGGACTTCAGAACAGAATTGAAAGTGTATTTTTATTGTTACAATATTTGCTATTAAGGGGAATTATTTATGGTTCTGTTGGCGTGGCTTCTTTAAAGGACACTGCCCATCAGATTCACATTTTATGGGTTCTACAGTTTGAAGGAATTCTTATTTATCTTCTTTGTAAACTAGAACACCATTCGTTGTAAAGTTATTTCAAGGCAACTGCCTTTGTTCTGCCAGTTGTTGCTCCTGCTCAGATGTAGCTCACTCACTCGTCTATTATGAACAGCTTCAAGGTGAGATGCTCTTTTACTTCAGAGTTCGGATCTAGCTGGGCCCCTAGAAACAGGCTGACAGTGTCCAAGGTGTCTGATAGTTATTTATCCATTAGACTCTCCCTTACCTTTTCCACAATATACTGCAATGTAAAAGAAAATGCAATGCTGGGATTGAAGCCAATTGAAGCTATTTGTGACGAGTCCCTGACAATTCCTACAGAAATTGGACCTTTACACACGATTGCTCATTGTATATAACATATATATACACATATATGACCATCGTATAAGTAGGTAAGTGGCGGTAGAGGATCTAGCTTTTTTTCCACATATTATCAACAAGCACGTTTACCTCTTCTGCACATTGTTGAACCCCTGCTGTCGTGCTAAGCAGCGTCGGGGCCATCCGTCGCTCAAAGCTGCATAATTTCCACTCACCATTCTGAGTTTTCCAAATGAGTCAATGAAAATATTCATAACCATTATTATGCCTTTCTGACATTTGAACGATTCGACTATTTTTTTACAGGAGTACATTTTTGTACATAATGTTGTATATGGATCCGTCTTTGAATTGCATGGCCTATTTTAAGCAGAAACTGTCAATGAAAGGAAATGTTTTCTCACTCGCCCATAGCGTGCGCACTCGGGTAATTATTGGGGACAAACGCATGTGAAATAGTCATAGTTCAAAAAAATGCGAACGATGTCCTCGATCTGCCGAGCGACAACAGAATTCCTTAATGGTTTCTGTGGTACGTGGGTCTGACAAAACTTTATCAGCCGTCTGCAGCCAGAAGCCCGTTTTCATATCAGGCTGTTTAAGCGGAAAGGCAGCAGACTGTGTAAAAGTGGCTGTTGCAAGGAGCGCGGCAACAGCGCGGGCAGGCGAGAGGTAATTATTTTTATTAGAGAGGCAAATTATAGGCCGCGGCGGCAGCACTCAGCGCGAGCCCGCGGCAATCTGCGCATTAGGAAGGGGAGGCGGAGCCGGCGACCTCGTCCGCCTGCGAGGGCCGCCCGTCCACGCTTCCGTCAATGTCCAGTCTCCCTCCATAGTACTTTGGGGCAGATTTATGATAACTGGCGCATCCCCAGGGATGCGCCAGTTATTTTGCGCCGCTGCTCCGCCACCCATGGTGCGCCGCATTTACAATGCGGCGCACCATGGGGCAAAAACGGCACAGATGCGTGACGCATCTGTGCCGTAAAGGTGGCGCATTGCTGGAGTTGCGACGCAAGCGCGACGCAGCTCCAGCAAGGCTCGGGGGTGCCCCATCTATACAATGCTGCATCAAGACCTACGCCTGCTTCAAGCAGGCGCAGGGTTTTGACGCAGCATTGGCCTGAAAGTGACTGAGTGAAATCTTATAGATTTCACTCAGCCACTTTTGCGAGGCGCACCTGCCCCGGAACGCCCACCCTGCGCCGGAACGCCCACAAGTGGCGCAGGGCTTTACAACGTGACGCATCTGCCTAGATGCGTCACGTTGTAAATGGGTCGTAGGGATGCGCCACGTTTACGCCGCAGTTGCGTGACGCAAACGTGGCGCATTCCCATCATAAATCTGCCCCTATGTCTGTTTCTAAGTGCGCGATTGCCACATTAAGGCACTGACGCATAGGAAAATTAAGTGGGCAGCAAAGAACTGCACAAGAGACGCCAAGAGGCCCGTACCTGCGTGACAATTGCAACCAATTCAGGCTTTTAGATAACTGCGCGGTGCATTTTGGGATTTGTAGTTTAACCTTTTACTTTGTAATCATCGTCTCAAAATGGAAGCATTCACAGTACTTTTGGGTAAGAAGATATTCTTCCCTGAAGATGGCACACATTACGTGGGGCCTCTTGCAGCTGTAATTGGGTCAAGACTCAGGACGGAATGCAAAGGCTGCCCGGGGGGCCACGTAGGGAACCCTCCAACAGGGCAGCCGCCTTAGTGCCACACTAGCCAGCACACTAGTGCCCCCAGTCTAGGGACCAGGGGGTCAGTCTGCCGTGACACTTCCGGCCGTAGTGGGGGAGGACAAGGGTACAAATACCCTCCCCCGCCCACGGTGCAGCCTCTTGCCTGCTGCCCATCTCGCTGTTTCCCACCCTACTTCTTACCCTGCAGACGGCCAGAGGGTCTTAAGGGGAGGGGAAGTATCTAACCTATTGTTTTGTGTTGCAGGAGGAGTTACAGGGCGATCCAGGGTCTGCAAGGTACAGAAGGGTACTACATGCAGCAGCACATTAAGGGTGCTAAGATAAGGATACCCAGGGATGTCTTAGCTTGTCCCCTGGAAGTACAACGGCGCCCCGTTTGTCCAACGGGCGGTTGTGGACCTGAACAACCGGGGGCTGCCTGGAACGCTCCGCCCCCTTTTGGGAGGCGTGAGTAAGTACGTGAGCTGGCGGTCCACTGATGGGAGGGGTGGCCCCTCCCAAAATTGGTAACCACCGATTGGCGACGGCCACAGTGTAATTTGGCTCATCAGGCGGGCAGGCAGCATAGGGGCTGGCCTGCCCTTGGATGGCCCGTAAGATAACCCACCATGTTGGCATATTTGTTATGCAAATAAACCTACAGCAATATTCTCCACTAACAAGGTGTCTTGTGGTTTATTTATGTATGTTGCCGTATGAAAACTGAGGAGTGTTGCCGATATTGGCACTATGGAGAGTATGAAAGTCATGTCTCTTGCTTTCACAGTCGAAAATACATCCACCATGTCTCATTGCACACGTTAGGTGTCCTCACAGAATACAATCACCTTATGAGCACTCTGGTATGAACTGGCTGCGGGTAAAACACTTGACCCTGGTGCAGGGCTCCTTAAGTTTCCCAGGCTCATGCATGAGTAGCTAATCTAGTCTGGGTTTGGGCTTTGCATTCTAGTTCTTTTCATCGCGATTTTATAATGGGGTGAAGCTTGATTGGATGAGTGACTCATGCATGGACTAATACAGTTGGGAGATCTGAGGTTGTGGGTAGCCTGCCTTGGCAAGGAAAGGGAAGGGTTAAGTGGAGACCCTTGACTAGGGTCGGTCCATAATTAGCATCACTAGCTGTCAGATCCTGTTCAAGGCACCACAGTACTAGGCAGGGGCTACTGGGCCATAGCTGTGGTGGTTGTGGTAGTTTTCCTCTCGTGCAGTGGGGTCCATCCTACTTGGCTCTGCAAAGGACACCCCTTCCACACTTGGCTCTCGGGGTAGCGAGTACGAGCATTCAAAGGCTTCACAGGGAGATAGTGTGGGGTTCAGAAACAAGGAACGCTCACAGTCAAGTAACAGACCAATTAATTATGGAGCCCAGCGCCTGTATTTGCTTTTAAAAAAAAGTCATTTAATATCACAGCAAAAGGGAGTACTCCACCATTAGATTGGGTTACAACTACAAGGCTAACAATCTCACTCACAGGCTTTTAGTTCAGCACTACAACATCTAGCGTACCCTTCTCCCAGCTCAGCTGTGTCCACCAATGTCTATGATGTCTTCCACATGATTCGGTCTCAGGCAAGATTAGGCACCGGTGCAAGTATACTAAGCCCTCACCACACTGGCAGGCAACCAACAGAGAAATTAGAGTAGTTACTTAGCCCAAAGAACTCTCACTGGTAAAGGTACCTTCACAAGGCTTGAATATTTGTGAATTAGTGCCACAATCTTTCAGTCTTTTGAAGACGAGCTCTGCAGAGACGCAGCTTGGGTGGAAGTGAATGGCATACTTGTCAGGTCGCATCGTTGGCATATACTTCGGTGCCACTTAAAGGCAGCAGTGGCCTAGCTTCTGACAGGTCGCTGAGTGGATCAAGGTGGCAGACTAGATCTAACTCCATCAACAAGAGAGTAAGGGTCAGAAGAAACACTCTCATGCCCCTCATAAATCCATATATCAAACAACAAGAGACTAGATCTATACATGCTCGTTTTCTGCAGTTGCAAGCTTCAGGTTGGGTTAATGTCTTACCCTGTGGCAGCAACAAGGGCTCCCGAAGAGAATGCACCACACATTAGCAGTGGCAAAAACCGTCCTCACTCTGCATGAGTGCTGGACAAGATGCTACTGTTTGGTTCAAAGTTTCCTTGTTCAGTTTGCTACATAAATTATGCTCTGAGTGATCAGTGAGCCGGACACAAATCACTTCAGTCAAAAGACGCCCTTACTTGACAGTCAGCTTCTTCTGGGTGCTCTACATGCTGGGAACACATCTGGACTTCAGTAATCTGCAGAGCACTGCCTTCCTTGGTTAAGAAGAACTTGAAACTGGAACAAAGTGCAGTGACACAAGTCCCACTTTAAGATGCATTTGCCAACTGGGGCAGGTGGATCCACTGTCTAAGATTCTGGAACCGGTTTGCCTTGCTTCCCCTTCAAATGTCTTTTTCTGGTTGTACTAGAGACACAATCTTTGTGTAAAGTGGTGCCTCTATCCATAGATGGTGATGATCCAAGCAGGAGTATCCATGACAATTAAGGGTGAAGTTACTGTAACTGGTTGTCATGAACCTTCCTGGAGTAGCAATCAGGGAGAGGCAAAAGGGCAGGCCCTGAATAGAAACTTCCCTGTCTTTAAGAGATTCTGCGGGCTCATCACTTCTCCATCACCTTTCACCAAATGGTAGTGCTGAGGAAAAATGAATCTGCAAGCTTTTGCTAAAAGGTCCTAAAAGAATTTCTACGGATAACACTCTCTCCATCCTCTCTCACTTCAGTGTTTTGGTCTCCACCATGTAGCCTGGGGAATGCAAGCAACATGCTTCCGGCATCTGGGAAGCTGTAACCACTTGCCAACTTGTTCTATATGGATCACTCTGTGTCCAGCAAACATAAATTGGCGACCCTAACACCAGGTCCTCTCCCATTGTAATCTCCTGTTGGGCTCCTAAATGCCATAATGGCTGTTGCTGGGCCTTTATTGAATACACTGATAGCCTCAAATCAAAGCCATTCTTCAAGAACTGCAGGACAGTGTGCAATGGGTAGTAAAAATTATAAATATCTCTTTATTTCCACCAGTTCTGAAAAGATGATACTGTGTCTATAAAATCGAGCGGGGGAAAGCTGGATTGTTTAATCTGAATAGTTAGTTTATCTATTATTATTATTGTTATTATTATTATCTATTATTATGTTTATATTATATATTTATTTGTTTTTTATTTCACAATCCAGGCCCCCTAGGGCAGACTATCTTTTTACAAAGCAGAAGGCATATTTACAAAAAACAAAAATAAAATGGTACAGGATCTCAGTGCAGTGCAAAATGAATTAACACCTAAATTAATCTATGAGTGGTAGAAGAGGAAAAGGTGTTGCCTCCAAAGTAGGTTGCAAGCAATGTATCATGTAGAGATGACTAGTCAAAGGTGTGTGATGGACAGGGAGCAGAATCAAATTAATTATCTTGGTATTCATATCCAGGCTAGAGTGTAAATATATTATTTGTTGAGATTGGGAAGCAGACCTGAGGTTAAACAGATCTCTGGTGATCTCTGGTGAATAGTCTTTTATTACTGCTACAGGCTGGGTCTCCGGTTTCAGAGTTGAATTGGGCTCCCCCTGTGGGTCGCCCAATTCAACTCCCCCACCAGGGATGGCAGCAGAAGTGCTTTGGCTGCAACCCCAAAGACCCCCATCGGCACTCTGATGATGTCACAGCATGCCTTCATCCTCAGATGCTGCTGAGGACACGCTGGAAGCCAAATTGCTTCCAGTGTGTCCTGAGAACGGACACAAGAAAGATACCTCCTTTTCTGGGGTGTGTTTTTCCTTTCTCCCTATCTCTGTTTAGAGTAGATCGCTGCTCTACAATCGCAGGTAGGGCCGCGATCGTGGAGCAGGAATCCACCAATTAGACCACCACTGATTTTATTTGGCATTGCTGGGGAGCGACCCACCAGGCAAGGGTCGCTCCCCAGGGGCATGTTTGGTCCTTGTATCAGCTCTTCCTGGGGGTTGGTTCACCTGTTTTATATGCAGATCAGCCCCGTGGGTCCAAAACCCACTAGAAGCCAAGGAATCACAGGGAGAAACACCCAAGGTTGCTCCCCTTGTGGGACATATTTGTTATGTTAATGTTAATGGGATTTGTAAAGTGCACAAATACCCGTGGGTGTCTTGGCGCTATTTTCTTAGTAATTCCCCCCCCCCTCCCGTCATGAAGGCAGTTCAACCAATTTTGGGGGAGGAGCAGAAGCCCGCTAAACACAAGGGATTGCATGTTCTATATGTTGTGGAGTGGTCACTCCTTTTTACTGGGGAAATGTTTTGGCTGTTTCCTGCCCCACCTATGGGCAGATTGGCCATATTTTTAGGCCCATCTGCCCCCATAGGGCAGCCACTTGGCACCACAGATTTGTACAGTTACATGTAGGCGAGCAGCCCCTTAGGCAAGGGTTGCTCCCTTTTATTGGGCAATGTTTTGGCCGTTTTCTGATCCCCATGGGAGCAGATCGGCAAAATATTTAGGCCCACCTGCCCCCACAAAGGCAGAAAGCCACTAGACACCAGGGATTTTATTAATGTATATGTCAAGAAGCGGCTCCTTTGGCAAGCGTTGCTCCCCTTTTTTGGGGCATGTATTTTGGCCTTTCTGCTGATCTGACATATTTAGGCCCAACTACCCAGAGGGGGGCAAAAAGCCTATAGACACCACAGAAAGTTTCTGTGTGTGAACTGGAGATCAGCTGACAGTCTACGTATACTTGGTGTGTGTTGGCTAGCGCTTGGCTGGCGGTGTGTGTAGAATGGTGCTTGGCTGTTGGTATGTATGGACTGGCGGTGTGCTTGCACTGGCACTTGGCTGGCGGAATGTGCGGACTGTCGCTTGGCTTGTGGTGTGCATGGGCTGGCGTAGGTTGGTGGTGTGTGTGGACTGGTGCTTGCCTGGTGGAGTGCATGGATTGGCGCCTGGCTGGTGGTGTGCATGGACTGTCGCTTGGCTGGTGGAGTGCAGGGGTTGGTGTAAGCTGGTAGTGTGTGTGGACTGGTGCTTGCCTAACTGTGTGCATGGACTGGCGCTTGGCCGTTGGTGTGTGTGGTTGGGGGTGTGTAGACCTGCACTGGGCTGTCGGTGTTTGTGCACTGGTGTTTGGCTGATGGTGTCTTTCAATTACAGATTTTGCAGGCTGTGGATGCCGACTGGCTTCTTGCTGGCGACGTGTGTGGCTGGCATTTGGTTGGTGATGGGCAGACAGAGGGTTTTATAATGTTAACTGTTTTATTTCTTGTCATCGTTGGACTTTGTGAATGTAATGTTTTAATTATTCTTTTTATTCCAGTGCAAAGCTTTTGATTTCCTTTGCTGTGACTCCTGCTTGCCGTTTCGGCACTGGTAGATCTGTAGTTGCATGTGTTTGGTAAGAAAACATTTTTGTACTCTTTACTGTAAATGAGTATAATTTCCCTGCATGAATGTGATTTTTGTAAATACTTTTAATAATCGCACCAAATTAACTTCTGTTTTACTATGTGTAGAATTGTCCTTGAATTTGTGCACAATGTGTATTGTGTTGACTTGTGTGGAATTTTCTTTTGTTCTTCATTTCTAGTGGGATATCATTGGTGCTTGCTGGGTCTGTGCAGAATAGGTGATGTTGACTCTAGCTGTCTCTGGCAAGTGAGTGGTATTGCTTTTAAACATTTCGGTCTTTGTGTGCTTTGTATTGATTGTCTTTTCCTTTCAGATTACCAATAGATTTACTTTCAGTTTGATAAAGCCACACTTTCTTCATTTCCTATTTTACACAGTGGTTGGTATTGTTGGTAGGGCAGGAATATGGTGGCCATGAGCTAAGCGGTCACAGGCTCCAGATGAGGAGAGCGTTTCTGACAGGTGACACTCCCTCCCCTTGACACTTACCAATGAGAAGACGCGCTGCATTGTGCTGTCACGGCGGTGGTAGGCAGGAGCGCCTGTGACTGGTTTTCATCCCGAGGCGGTGAGGACAATTCCATGCTTGGAGAGGGCTGCAGTGCAGTTGCAGCGGTGCAGGGCAGCCTGCGCTCGAGCGCGCATTCACAGGGTCAGAATCAGCGCAAGCTGCTTGGAAGATAGTAAGAACCTTCCACAAGATGCTCCCACCGCTAATCAGCCACTCAGATGACTGCAGAGTTTGGGGGAGAACTGGGAAGCAGGGAGAGAAGGACAGTGTGCACAAACACCCACACCTATGTAGAGGAGAAGGCGGATAATTTCAGAGACAATGTCTCCAGGTTCACTTTACGCAATCACTACATTCTCAGGAGTAAGTTCTGGGTCAGAATTACTCTCAGTCTTTGTGGCCCCTAGAGATAAGGGTATTGCTAAGGTAGTTGGTGCAGAAACTACCCTAAGTTGGGGAAATCTGGGAAGCCCGTAAAACAGCTGGGGAAGAGTCCGCAGGGAAGGGGCAAAAGAATCTCAACCCCTCGGGTCAAGGTGACTCCCTCCCTCAAATCCTTCTCCAAAGTTTTGACCCAACCAGTACTGCAAAGGGAAGAGGGTGGAGGAGAAGAGAGTGCAACCCAGAAGAATCCCAGAATGGATAGTGCTAGTACTATGTTGGTAACTGACAAAGATACTCTGCCTAGTGACAATAGGAGCGTAGAAGTGTGCAAAGAGTCCAGGTATTCCCTTACTAGTGGTCAGGGGCTTGCTCTAGCAATCCCAATGTGCTCTTCTAGGAGATAGTGTGGTTGAGCAGCCTTAGGCTTATCAGAGAAGAGTGTTAGACATCTGTTGCACGCACGCAGCCAATAAATGATGCACACGACTCAATAAGCTGATCCACACCAATGTATAAAAATAACGTTTATCTTCATATAACTTTAGACACCAAGATCATTAAAATCAGATAAGTACTTTTTAAAATAGTATGTTTGAAGAAAGCAGGTTTTTGATACTTTAAATCATAATTGAAGCACTTTGCCGCAAGGTTAACCTAGGAAGGAAACATACACTGCACATACACTGCACACCGTCATTGAACAACGACTCACAGGACCCTTCCCCAGGACTTAAGGTGAGTAGGGGGCAAGGTCCAAGGCAGCACCAACTGGGCACCTCAGGAGGCACTAGGACGTCTGGGTGCACAGGTGTGTTTTTCAGAGTTGTGTTATTTTGATACTTTGAATCTTGATTGAAGCACTTTGTGGTACTGGCAGTGGAGGTCCGTGACGGTCGGCTTATAAGGAGAGACTTATCAGGGTCTTGGAATGTTTTCGTAACACAGAAGAACAACCTCCACTCAGAAATACTCTTTTACTTACAAAAACAGAGAATACTGAACTCTTTTATCTAACGTGAAGCTGATATCAAGTAGGTGACTTGTGGTAGCCAGATTTGACTACGTTATCTTCCTATAATTGCGGAAATTTACCTAGGTGGTTGATGTGACTAAGGGAACCAATTTACCTATCTTTGAGAGACACGGGTCGTCGGACCGGAATACCTAAGACCACGTCTCCACAGCCAATGTTCTTGCCTTGAAAAAGTCTCTATGAGACGAAACACGTGTCGGCGGTGTGAGCTGGAAAGTTTTTTATGTCTATGAAAATAAAGAATTGGAAGTCTAATACTTGGTCTGGATCCATAATTTGGAGTCTGCTGCTAATAATTGAACATTTCATATCGATGAGTGAGAACTAATCCAGAATATATGATTTTTGATTGACAGATCCACGATACTAGTCCAGGACATTCTATATTAATAGATCTAACTCAGTAGTCCTTGTGAGTGCTGTAGGGTCCTGTTTTTTTTCTTTGACATTGGCACTTTGTGCTGTTTGACACCCCAGGTGGTGGGTGTATATCAGGCCATAATAGCACCTCGTTGGATTACACTGACATAACTTTGTTTAACATACTTCGCTTTGTAAAATTCATCACAGAAATCAACTCCTTGACTCTACCATCTGATCAAGCTTGAATTTTAATCCTCCCTAAATGACATTCCTGTGGCCTCTCTGCCCTCCCTTCCTTTTTCCCTACCCATTTATCCTATAGCTTTTTTTAATAGTTTGGAACTTTCTCCTTATTTAAACAGTCATTCTTGTATAGAAATTAATTCCTGGACTCAACCATTTGATTAAGCTTGAATTTTAAGCCCTGTTAAGTGATATTTCTTTGGTTTTCCTGTTTTCCCTTCTTTTTTCCCTACCCTCCAATCCGACAGCCTATTTTTACAGATTTGAATTCTTTTTTACTGAAACAGTCATTTTTTTGTATGTGCATATTGCAATGATTTTAAATAATTGTGCAATAAAATCTTTTACTTACTTACTTACTTCACGTAGAACAATCTTGTTGAGATATGTATTAACATTATGTGCGGACGTTTTCTCCTTTGTTAGGGAAACACTACCACCAATCTTCTTTATAACACTTTGTGGT
Source organism: Lissotriton helveticus (assembly GCF_964261635.1). Classification (NCBI taxonomy): domain Eukaryota; kingdom Metazoa; phylum Chordata; class Amphibia; order Caudata; family Salamandridae; genus Lissotriton; species Lissotriton helveticus. Next base: position 1,646,233,304 of record NC_136057.1, on the reverse strand, counting down.
ACTGTTAACCTGTGGAGGAAAAACATGTTTTGCATTCGGGCACTGAACAGCAACTTATGGGCCCAATCTTGTGGAACTGAAGGTCAACATGGGCAAGGTCTGAGGCTCCACCAACAGTTCACTTAAGACAGCACTGGGGCAGCCAGATGCAGAGGTTCCTTATAGCGTCAGGTGTCCCATATAAGTCTATTGAGATTGGTCCATCGGAAAAGAGGCATCAGGCTCGGACTTGGGCGCCATTTGATCTGAACCAACAAGGGTCTCAGGCCTCACTATGCTTGGGGCCGTGGGAACACCTTTGGTCCTCTTCTCCAGGTGCGAGGAATGCAGAGGTGTCTTTAGACATCAGATTCTCATTACCCGTTGCTCTCACGGTAGAGGGGGCCTGCAAACAGAGGCTGCAAACAGAGGCTGTAGGTGGCATCAACAAACCACAGTGGATAATTCCAAGGTGGTCTTGTCTCTGGAGGACGGGAGGATCACACTAGTTTCGTTGGCCCACTTCAGCTTGGGTTAGGAGGAATGAGCGCAGTGGTGCTTTGCGGCATCAGGTTTTTGTAGTTAGGAGTCTTACAGCCTACTTTGGGGGTGCCTGCAGGATGCAGGCAAGCATCCCCACTGCTCCACAGGAGTCCCTGGTTCTTTGTTGAAGAAAGGCAGGACACCAAGGCTTTGGAGGCACAGCAGCTGCAGAAAGAAACAACTTTTGGCTCACTTCTACAAGAACAGCAGACAGGTGGCTGGTCTGGTGCTGGGTCAATTGCTTCTTCTACAGTCTGTGGGTTTGTGGCTCTTCAGTGTCCTTCATCTTTGTAGGTTGGCAGGAATCTCTTTTCCTAGTGCCAGGGCTCCTCTAAATAATGAATTTAGGGGTGTTAATAGAGTGTACGTCAGTAGTCAATGGGCTACTTACCCCTGGGTCACTATGATCCCTAATTGACCACTTCCTAGAGAAACCTGTCCCAGAAATCCTAAATTTGCCATCACCAAGATGGTCACTTCTGAAAAGTTACATTCACTTTAGGTAGCCCAGTTTAGGGGTGGTACTCACCTGAGGGTAAACATGCCTGTCGTGCCTAGCTAGTTGTCCCACCTGTCAAGGTGCCCATGGGCTCTGGACAAAGGGGGTCAGTTTCATCTCCTGTGAGAGAAGCCAGATTTGCATACTAAAGGTGGGGAGCCTCTTTGAAGCTCCACAGCTCTGGAAGCTAATGCGCAGGTCATTCAATAGGCAGGGGTGCATTGCACCCTCAGCCGAGCAGGCTTGGTTTATGGCCCGAGAGCAAAGGCCCTCACCCTTGGGGGTTAGAAACCAGTCTCTGGTGACAGTATGGTGAAAACTAGTCAGTCAGCACATCAGTAACTGGTAGGTTTTCAGGGGACACCTCTATGGTGCCCTCTGGGTGCATGTATTAATACATCTGACACTGGCATCAGTGTTGGTTTATTAATACAAGACGTTTGATACCGAACATCAATATTTTCAGTCAAGCCATCATGTAGCTGTGAAACGAATTTTTCACCAGTGTCCAGCACATGCTTTTAAAATTGGCTTTCCTGATCACTTGTACTGGCAGTAATAGTACTGACCAGTACGGAGGCATACCTGCTCATGCAGTTATGCCCTTACATATAGTATAGTGTCCCCTTCCTTAGGGCGGTAAGGCCTGCTGTAGAGGTGATTTACTGATACTGCATGCAGTATCAGCAAGCAGGAGTTGGAACTGGCACTGTCTGGATGGCTGATGGGATGTCCCAGCCAGGCCGAAGGCACCGCTCCCGTCAATGGCAGGTGATTATACACACTGCACAAACAATTCTCACTCTTGGGTAGCTTTGCACTGAGCAGTCGGGCATCCTTCGGATGCAAGGTGTAAAGCAAGAGCACAGAACGCACACCCAATAAATGTTCCTCACGACACAAAAGAGAGACTTCACACTTGGCTTCTAGAAATGCTGTTTATATTCCACAAACATGAAACAATACAACATGAATATCATGAATCTGGGGCATAAATAAAACTTGGCAATACTACTAGTAGTACTGGGCCCAGTTTGTGTTGAACAGAACTGGAAAATATGCACACATGGGAAAAGTCCTATTCTAATCCCCACACAGCACCCCTATGTGGTGCGACACGTTGTCAGCTCCTGGCCCACCCTCACAATCCTAATAATGCAATTTCACATAGTTATGGGATGCACTCTGGGCTATCATCATACACAGAATTCTAACACATTTAGCAGCACTGTGGGACGAGGCCTGCGGGTAAACCCACTGTTGAGAGGTAAAGAATTTTGGCACAAGAACAATGTATAAACCAACACCACCGACCAGTCTCATGAAGCACAGGTGGTCCACAGATGGTCACTTCTGCACACTCACACTCATTTTGCACAGCCGCGCAATGCAAGAGGTACTAGCCCAGTCCATATGGGTACTTTCACACACAGATGTACCCAACATCCTAATGCTTTATCACTGATACCAAGCAGGTCAATAGATAATACTGTGCAGACCCCATGGCTCCAAGCCTCCCGCCACTCTCCAGTTCACCACCACTGTTCCAGACACCCCTGATGGAAGTTCACCAGCCCCTCCCTCCAGACACGGCCACTCATGGCTGAGGTCACACCTCGTCTGGGTCCCCGGAAAGCAGGTGGGGATAGACGGTAAGCATAAACAATAGGTAGACATAAACAAAGGGGGTCTTGGCTCCACTCAGGAAGTTTACAAACAAGTTGTGAAGCAGAAACAGGATAAGAGCAACAAATTGTTACAAACAGGGATCCACCAGGGCCTTCTGGCACCAGCCCAGTTCTGCGAAGCTCAGGGGGTTCACACAGTTGCTTGACCTGCTCCCAAGCCTTCTTGGAAGCGTCCCTTTGGCCTTGACAATTCCTCTTAACCCTACCTAGTGCCACAAAGTCCTCAGAAGGGGCATATTGGGGAAGGCAGTTGGCCATGGTGATGGTGTCCAGTGAGGGAGCAAGTAGAGAATGGTAAACAACACACATGGGAGCCTCTCAGCTTGAGGAGGCACCCCGTCGGTTACACGTTGATCTGGCTGTGCCCCGGCAATCTGGGTACAGGGTCTGGCACACGACAAGATGAGTCACACCAGATTTCCTCAGGTTACACAAAATAAAGTTTCAATTCTTTACCTCCCTGGAAATGATGCACAATGTCTGGCACACCTTGATGTCGGGTGCACCAGACGATTCCAGTCACACACACAGGCACAAGTTCAGCAAAGCCTCACGAGGTAGAATGACACTCTGCAATGGATGCATCTCCTAACTCCGAGGGTCGCAACCTGTGAATCGTACACCGCACGGAATAAGCATGCTGTCAGCATGGCACAGAAGAGAAATGCAGCACAGTCGACAAAGCAGGCCACTTTGGATCCCTCTATTGGTACATGAACTCGCCATTGACAAGACGCTTACGCGTGCCAAGGTCCCTGCAGTACAGGAACCACTTCACCCCAGATGCGGGCAACTTCTTGAGTTCGGCACTAGGCACTCCAGTCTCCAGAAACAGTTCTGTAGTTCCAAGCTCACATCACACTGTACAGCTTTCAGCAGGTGATAAGGCACTTAGAGGGCAGTTCTCTCCAGATTTCACCGGTAGATGCGTGGGCCCTCGTAGGAGATCTTTGACATCTCTGAGACCTCCAAAAGAACTGGAGACCAGCCCTCTGGTCCTTGGGAGCACACTTCAGAGTGCCACATGTCAGCAGGTCATTGGTCCAAGCCAGACACTATTCAGGAAGGCATACAGTCCATTACCCGGGCAGTTATACTCCACATGCACAACTCTGGCAATGTGCATCACGCAGACCAGGTTCTCCGGTTCTGTGTCCTTACAAGTGGGGTCTCCTGTTAGTGAAGTGGCACAGGGTAGTTAGTTATACCCCATTGGGCCTTTGAAGTTGGGGGAAGGTTCAAAGGGTATTCCTTTGAACCACAGATGTGTCCCTAAATTTCCGTCCTGTCTGCCATGAGACCGTGGAATGCAGATCTCTATCTTTGTGGGAGTCATGATCTGGCCCCAGAGGCCAGGTGTCAGTGTCTCTGCCACTCATATATTCCACCAGATCAGCAAATGGCAGAGATCAGCAATCTCAATTGCATGCCCAATCGTTTATGGCTATCACTGGAGAATGCCCAGATGTCTTCCCCCGGACTCTGGTGCTGACCAGTGCCAAAAACCATGGCACACAAAGAGTTTGATGCATATAAATGTCCACTTTCAGTAAGTGACCTTTTCACACAAGATATGCCAAGCCCACCATTGCCATTGGAAAAGGTTTGGCTTTAAAAATCCATTGATAGGAAACATCATGAAGGTGTGCCACTGCAATCCATTATTGCAGCTTGAAATACAGGCATAACTTAATGGAAGAGCCAACCTCCTTGTTCTGAGTTTTCCTTACTACCTAGGCAGCGAACACCCGTGAGTGCCTGTCCAGCCCTTCACCTTCCATCCTAGTGGAGGAAAAATACCTTCTCCAGTTGGACAGTGTGGCTACGGGCCAGCCGGATTAAGCGCACAAGGGCACTCTCACAGACCAGCTGTGGCAGGTTGGACATTTGTTTAAATGCAAAGTCCGTGTGAGTGTGCACACCGGTCTGCAACAGCAGGTCGTACATGTAGGTAAATCACACCAGCGGTCTAAGTGTGAACCCAGACTGCAATGGCAGGTCTGTCCTACATTTACAAACATCATGTTCACACCACTTCCAAACGTGTCAGAAGGGTGGGTGCACTTTCCCACTACCATACAGTGGAAAAGCAAATAACACACAATTGTTGGACGGAATGCGGAACAAATCAAAACATTCACACCCAGGAAAAGAGATTTGGGTTAAATCCATCATTCTTTTGCTCACCATGCCACCCCAGTTTAGAACTGGCTATATGCAAATCAGTCTTGACCCTGTGCCTCATGGGAACAGTCCAAGTCGAACTGCCAAGCCAGGTCTTCCCTGGACCGGAAACAAGCATTCTAGGACCGTTTTCAGGGTTTCACCCCTCTTCATCCAGGATTGCTTGATTCCAGTGGCACAGTGAGCCAAGGACCCACGTCTGGGCACACCTGCCGCACTTAGGGCGAGAAAGCAAAAGACACACAATTGATGGACGGAATGCAGAACAAATCAAAACACTCACCCCTAGTCAAGAGATCTGGGTTAAATCCATCATTCTTTTGCTCACCATGCCACTCCAGTTCAGACCTGGCCATATGCAAATCAGTCTTGACCCTGTGTCTCATGGGAACAGTCCAGCCCGAACTGCCAAGCCAGGTCCTCCCTGGACCGGAAACAAACATCCTAAGACCGTTTTCGGGGCTTCATCCCTCTTCAGCCAGGATAGCTTGATTCCAGTGGCACAGTGAGCCCAGGACCCACGTCTGGGCATACCCGGCGCACTTAGGGCGAGAAAGCAAAAGACACACAATTTGTTTGCTGTAACACTTTTCGCCCTAAATGGGATGGGTATGCCCAGACGTGGGTCCCTTGCTCACTGTGCCACTGGATTCAAGCTAGCCTGGCTGAAGAAGGGTGACATACCCTGAAACCGGTCCCAGGATGCTTGTTTCCAGTCCAGGGAGGACCTGGCCTGGCAGTTCAGTCTGGACTGTTCCCATGAGGCACATGGTCAAGACTGATTTGCATATGGCTGGGTCCAAACTGGGGTGGCGTAGTGAGCAAAAGATCGATGGATTTAACCCAGATTTGTTGACTGGGGGAGAATGTTTGCATTGTCAGCATTCTGTCCATCATTTGTTTGCTGAAATACAGTGGAAAAGGGCCCAGAACCTTAGGGCTCCACTCGAGAATTAACAAAATGTAAAGGGAAAAAGCAAAACGTTTAGGGAAACGCTGCCTGACAAGTATCAGGTCCAACAGCAGGGCACACAGGCTGCCTGCCATGTCGTGTTTTCACTTATGTCTGTGATGCAGCGCTACTCCGGAATTAATTTCTAAAACCATGTCACCTTTCCCTGAAGTACAAAATCATTTGATTATTAAAAGCAAATTTAGCAATGTCTAAAAGTTTATTCACTTTATGTATTTCTTTATTCAAAAATGACATTTAAAGGAATATGAGTTGTTGGAACTGGCCCTTTTTGCAGGGTTATCCCCAAACTTTGGAATCAAGAAGGAACTTCTGCCAAGGAGAAAGCTGAAACTGAAGAAGGAAGATTGTCCAGCTGTTGCCCTGCTGGATTGCCCTACTGTTACTTTGCTGCCAAGGAGAGGGGAATGACTTTGCTGTGTGCTGTGTCCCCTTGCTTGAAGGAATCTCCAAGGGACTGAGAAGAGCTGGCTCCCTGTTCTGAAGACCCAGGAACAAAAGGACTTCACCCCCCAGCTTCCCCTGAGCTCTACTGAGAGAGTTCTGTCCTTCCTGGAGTGCGTGGCCCATGTGTAGTGCCTCTGGAAGTTGTACCTGTGCTGGGAAGCTGGAAACTAAGCTTTAAGGACTTTGCTATAGAAAAGTTGCTGCATCGCTCCCTGCGGAGCGCATCCCCGACAGAGCAAGGAAATTCCCCCTGCTACGAAGGCCGAGATCGTCGCAGCGCCTGTTGCTGCTCCAGAGTCGTCGCATCCTTCGTTTGCGGGACGCACCAGACCGGTGCGGGCAGTCTAACATCGCTGCGAGTGTCGGCGCAGAGCCTATCGTCTCTGGGTAAGATCGCCGCAACGCTTGCTTGCGGACCGCATCCTATTGCTGCGAGTATCATCGCCGAAGCCATCGCATCGAGGAGCTGCGAGAGAGAGATCACCGCTGGTCCACGCATCTTCACCCCGGAGATCGTCGCAACTCCAAAGATCGTCACATCGTGCCTTTGCGAGAACAAACTTCCTACAGAACCCACGCACCGGAATCCAGACAAGTGGCCTTCCTCCCCATACAGATCGGATTCATCGCAACACGCCCGCTGCTGCAGCGGGGTTGTCGCATCGCCTCTCCAAGGTCTCAGGAGCAACGCATCGCTTGTTTTCCACTGCATCAGCTTTCGCTTTTAGAACTTTGCCGCATCTAAAGTTACTTTTGGCTAAACGTGACGCAACGGTGAACTTTTCACGCATCTACAGATTATTTTTTATCGCAACCTTAAGAACTCTTTTGCAGCCATATTCTTGAACTGTGCATGTTGGATTTTTATTGTTTTGGTCTTGTGTAGTTTAGATTAAATACTTTTATTTTTCTAAACTGTTGTGGAGTCAGTTTGTGGTGTTTTCACTGTGTTACTGTGAGTATTGGTACAAATACTTTACACATTGCCTTCTGATTAGCCTTGACTGCTCGTGCCAAGCTACCTAGAGGGTGAGCAGGGGTTATCTCAGAGGGTTTCCTCCTTAACCTGGCTAGGAGCAGGGGTCCCTATTTGGACAGTGGTACCTACCTCTGCCAACTAGAGACCCCCAGTTCTAACATTGTTGGTCAGCGGTGGGGATTTGAACTTGTATTTGTACTAGACCCACAGTGATTGGTGTACATCACTAGTTAGTGCAGACCACTACGCCATCACATACTACGGTTGAGTTTTGTATTTTTTGTTCTATTTTTGATCGTAACCCTGAAAGAATCCAAGAATCATGTCTCTGAATGGTAAACCAGCAAGTGATGTTGCAGAACTGGAGTTTGATATTGAAATGTTAAGTGATTACAAAATAGGTCAACTCAGACAGTTCTGCAGGAACTTTGGATGCCCCATAAAGCGCTGCCCCAAGCAGGAGGAGCTACAGGAGGCCTTATGGGCCTGGTGGGAGACCAAAGAGGCTGGGGAGACAGGTGGTGCAGAAGTGGATGAGGATGCAAAAGGGATGGTTTCAGGCCACAGGATCTGCCTGTGTCCAGAGCAGCCTCAAGGGCTAGCAGCGACCATTCAGCTGAGAGTTTTTCCCCAGAGGAGTTGGAGGAAAACCAAACGGCTAGAGATCATAAGTTAGAAATGTTGAGGCTTGAAATAGAGCTGAAGCAAATGGAGAGAGAAAGGGAGGCGGAGGAGAGAAAACATGCCCGTGCCCTGGAGGAATTGAAATTGACCTTGGCCCATGAATTAAGAATGAGGAAGCTTGCTTTGGAGCTCAAGAGGCGTGAGGCCATGAGGGTCTCAGCTGAAGAAGAAACATGGGTAGCTCAAGAGATGAGCTTTGCTGAGTTGGAGGTGGAGTCCAGCTCAGATGGTGGCAGCATGATTATTGTTTCCAGTGCTGAGAGAAAGGTACAAACACCCAGAGATGCGGCGCCTGACTTGAGGGAAGGGGTTGACATACACCAGGGGGTTCAGGTTTATGATGTAGTTCCAGTGGAGTGCAGTGTCCCTGAAGTAGGTTGGGGGACTGGCACAGGGGACCATATTCCTAGTGGTGGGAGGGACACTCTACTGACTCTAGATGAGATGTACAGGGAGAGGGGTTCCCCTATGGTAGAAACCTTGGTGTGTGTGTGTATGAAGACCAGCCAGAAGAGTGTGGGTTGTGTGACAGAGACAGTCAGATACTGTCTTGCCAGTCTCAGGAAAGTGGTGTGGGTTACTTGTGTGAGGCACTGGAGCGTGAGACAAAGGGTAACTTGGTTAATAACTGTGGGGGGTTAAGTGATTCATTTGTCGGAGAGCATATTTTAAGTCCCTGTTTTCCAGAGCTATGCTAACACCCGGTGGAGTGTAAGTTCTCTGATCCCAGGGAGCTTGCATTGGAGGCAGACCTCTTGGTGGATTCCAGAGAGTCTGAGGAGGCATTGGGGGGTGATCCCAAAAGGAGTGGCACAGATATCTTCCAGACCTGTGAGGTGGAAGAGGTTCAGTGTAGCCCAGTTAGGTCCCAATGTAGTGGGAAGGGTGTAGGGGCTCATGTCCGGTCTCAGTGGAGAAGGAGTGAGTATGGGACGGTGTGTCTCACGGTGCCTGAAACCCAGTCTCAGGGCCTGGAGGGTTCCTCAAGGGAACACCAGGTTGGGGGCCTGAAAGGTGCTAGTAGGCCATTTGAGAAGGATCTCCTAGTGTTTGTTGAACGGGGAGTGCCTGTAAACAGACCTCCATCAGTTCTGGTGTCTGGCTGTGCCACTCCAGTTGGGAGGGTGCAGAAGTCCAGACTGTGGGTTGAGAGGGGGAAGGAGTCCCCAGTGGGAGAATCAGTGGGTCAGGGGCCAGCCAGAAGGGCTGAGTCTCCCTGGAGTGACCATGGTGACACCACTTCTGTCCTGGGGGATCTTTGCACACTGTCAGGTGGACAGGCGTCGGGAGATCTGCACCAGGCAGACTGTCACGCGACACATGATTCATGTGTCACCCTCAAGGGGGTACTGTGTGAGTCCCCAGAAGTCCTGGCGTGCCAGGCAAGTGCACAACCACAGGTTCTAGTCCCTGGGTTGGGAGACCAGGTTCAGGATCTGCCTGACCTGGAAGGAAGGACATCTGTAATCAGTGTCCTGCCCAATATGGTTCCCAGGGGTACCCCTCCAGTAGGGAGGGTGAAGCGCTCTGTCAGGGGGTGCAGATGGAGGGAGTCCTCACCTCTGACCCCGATGCAACCTGAAGGTTTAAACCCTAGGTTGGGAGACCAGTTGCTGGAGGGAGGTCCTGAACTGGTAAGAGAGTTGTGTTCTTGGTTGTCCTGGTGGACAGGGTTGCCCCTGGAAGGGGGGCAGGAGTCACACCCTAGGAGTGGACTGGGCCACACCATTGTCTTGGCCAGGTGGATACTGTCTACCAGTGTGGGCACATCCGTGAGTGAAGTCCTGGTTTGCCAGACAAGTGTTCCACCGCAGGGGTTGGTCCCTGGGTGGGGAAGCCAGGTTCAGGTGTTGTCTGACCTGGAGGCTTTGGAGCCTAGGTTTGAGGGCCCGGTCCGGGGTGTCCCCCCTGACCTGGAATACCAGTTGCAGGATAGAACCCCTGAACTGGTGGGTGAATGGTGCAGGACACCTGCCACAGGTTCCCTGACTATTCTAGAAGGGGGTACCGCTCCAGGTTGGAGGGGACATAGCCCCAATGAAGAGGAGGGCCGGGTGTGGGGAAGCCCACCCCAGCCTCCTGTCCAGCCGCCGGATACAGGTCCGGGACTGGTGGGTCAGTGCCAGAGTGTCAGACCTGACCTGACAAGAAAGGGAGTGGACAAAGGGTGCCAAGCACCTCGGGCTACTGCCCCCACCCTCTGACGCCACAGGGGTTTGAGAGCCCTGAGAGGCATAAGGCCTGGGTCTCATCCCTGATCACTGGCGGTGGTCACTGTGGCTTGCTGTTTGTCTGTTGGGACACACCTGTGAGCAAGTTACAGTTGGGTGCTGCACAGGTGCTATCCACAGGTGAGGAGAAGGGTCCCACATGGATTGGCATGGTGGACCCTCAGAGTATGGGTAGAGTGATCCAACTAGGTTCAGGTTGGCGTAGAACAGGAATTGTGCCCTGCTGTTTGGGCCAGTTTCCGTGTTCTATCGCCTTAAGCAGGGAATCCCATCAAGGTATCATTTGGTCTACCCTGGCTTTAGGCTGGAAGGGGGTTCTGTTGGAACTGGCCCTTTATGCAGGGTTATCCCCAAACTTTTTGCTTCTTCCTCCCTTATTTTTCCTGACCTGTGTCTGTTGGCAATAGTACTCTGCGCACTTTACCAATGCTGATCAGTGCTAAAGTGCATATGCTCTCTGTGTAAATTGATATTGTGATTGGATATACATGATTGGCATATTTGTATCACCATGAAGTCCCTAGTAAAGTGCACTGGGTGTGCCAGGGCTGGTGATGACAAATGCTACTAGTGGGCCTGCAGCACTAATTGTGCCACCCACATGAGTAGCCGTAAAATGGTGTCTCAGGCCTGCCACCGCAGTGCCTGTGTGCAGTCTGTGAACTGCCATGTCCTCCTGGTCAGTGTCCCCACAGACCGGGCCTAACCCTTCCCTTTTTGTGCATATTGGTCACCCCTATGGAAGGCCCAAGGTACCCCCTTGGGCAGGGTGCAGTGTATGTGAAAGGTAGAGCATGTACTGGTGCAGGTGACATGCTCTGTTAGTGACTTACAGCTATTTTCGTTTTTCACTGCTGCAAGGCTATCTTGCTCCATAGGCTATCATGGGGGATGTTGGCTACAGTGGCTACCAGCATATATTCCCTTAGGAACAAGATGGGACATAAGAGTCTAGTATCCCTGAACTCAGAATTTAATAACACATCTTTTAGGAAAGGTTGTTTTTGAATCCTGTGTTTGAGAACAGCACTTTTAGAAAGTTGCTGTTCTCTTGTCTGACCTTCCTGTGTGCCTTGGCCTGTTTGTGTTTTGACTGTCTGGTTTGAAAGTGACAGGGGCTGGGGATTCTCCAGGAGGCTGGCTGAGTCAGCCCTAGGCTGAATGACTGCAGTTGCAACTTGAGTGGTGGGAGGAGATAGCACCTGGGCCTGAATAGGGCTGTGCCTGCCTTCCACAATACTGGCTCCACCTCCTGCTGGGCGGCTGATGACCCTGCCCCTCACTCTGAAAGGAAAGGAGAAGCCAGGAAAACAAAGTGCTCAAGGAACACCCAGAACTGATTCAGACCAGGCTCAGGGCCCACTTGCACAAAGAGAACAAAGACTTTTAGGGGTATAAGTACAGGACCCCTGACAACAGAAAATTAGATCATCCTGGAATCAAGAAGGAACCTCTGCCAAGGAGAAAGCTGAAACTGAAGAAGGAATATTGTCCAGCTGTTGCCTTGCTGGATTGCCCTGCTGTTGCTTTGCTGCCAAGGAGAGGGGAAGGACTTTGCTGTGTGCTGTGTCCCCTTACTGGAAGGAATCTCCAAGGGCCTGAGAAGAGCTGGCTCCCTGTTCTGAAGTCCCAGGAACAAAAGGACTTCACCCCCAGCTTCCCCTGAGCTCTACTGAGAGAGTTCTGTTCTTCCTGGAGTGTGTGGCCCATGTGTGGTGCCTCTGGAAGTTGTACCTGTGCTGGGAAGCTGGACACTAAGCTTTAAGGACTTTGCTATAGAAAAGTTGCCGCATCGCTCGCTGCGGAGCGCATCCCTGACAGAGCAAGGAAATTCCCGCCGTTACGAAGGCCGAGATCGTCGCAGCGCCTGTTGCCGCTGCCAGAGTCGTCGCATCCTTTTTTCTTTTGCGGGACGCACCAGACCGGTGCGGGAAGTCTAACATCGATGCGAGTGTCGTCGCAGAGCCTGTCGTCGCTGGGTGCGATCGCCGCACCGCTTGCTTGCAGACCGCATACTGTTGTTGCGAGTATCATCGCCGAAGCCATCGCATCGAGGAGCTGCGAGAGAGAGATCACCGCTGGTCTGCGCATCGTCGCCCCGGAGATCGTCGCAACTCCAAAGATCGTCGCATCATGCTTTTGCGAGAACAAACTTCCTACGGAACCCACACACCGGAATCCAGACAAGTGGCCTTCCTCCCCATACAGATCGGATTCGTCGCAACACGCCCGCTGCTGCAGCGAGGTTGTCGCATCGCCTCCCCATGGTCTCAGGAGCAACGCATCGCTTGTTTTCCACTGCATCAGCTTTCGCTTTTGGAACTTTGTCGCATCTAAAGTTACTGTTGGCTAAACGTGACGCAACTGTGAACTTTTCATGCATCTACAGATTATTTTTTATCGCAACCTTAAGAACTCTTTTGCAACCATATTCTTGAACTGTGCATGTTGGATTTTTATTGTTTTGGTCTTGTGTAGGTTAGATTAAATACTTTTATTTTTCTAAACTGTTGTGGAGTCAGTTTGTGGTGTTTTCACTGTGTTACTGTGAGTATTGGTACAAATACTTTACACATTGCCTTTTGATTAGCCTTGACTGCTCGTGCCAAGCTACCTAGAGGATGAGCAGGGGTTATCTCAGAGGGTTTCCTCCTTACCCTGGCTAGAAGCAGGGCTCCCTATTTGGGCAGTGATACCTACCTCTGCCAACTAGAGACCCCCAGTTCTAACATAAGTTTTATCTCAAACAGTTATTTTCATTTATTTTTAGAAAATTCAGAAATAGACATTTTATTTAGGTTTCAGAAATGCAAGTATTAGCAAAAGACAGATAGTTCTCAATATTCATTTTTTTCCTCCTAAATTCCCTAACTAAAACCCTCAACTAAAGTGCATCTCTCATTCAAGGAAAATAGAAAATTATTCAGAGTCTTACATCTCAGGAAAATCAGCATACCAACAGCATCTCGGGTGGAAATCGAAAAGAAGTTTTTTCCTCAGTAAAACCAGCACTTTTATATACCTTTTTTCACTAGCTCTATCTATCTAAAAGAGTAACTTTCAGCCTAAATTCAAGTTCTGATTGGACAATTTGGGGTGGATGAGCATCACCTCATCATTAAAATAATAATTTTTTTTTCCATCAGATAAATTTTAAAGGGTTCTTTGTTTAAGCAATGTCCGGCCTAGTCACTTTCTCAATTAGCAACTTCATGGAATCTTCTCAGGTTCAGAACTATTGCACTCATCCTTTTTGGCAGCCATCTGGACTTCCAGGCCACACCGTCCTTGAACTACCTTCACTTCAGGCAAAAGCTGCTCGCATTCGAACTCGGACTTGGGCTGCGCATGCTCAGTTCATCTTCTATTTGCAGTTTAATAAAACAGCCATGTTTTCACTAGGCCTCACAGGCCAGAATGGGAACTATCATAGAAACAAACGTTAAATTTGGAAATCTAACCCTTCTGTTTACCTCCCCCTTACTAAGGTTTTCCCTATTAGTAGTTATCTAGCGAAATACGCAACATTTATGCATAATATGCTCACCTGTCTTCATGTTTTGCCACAAAATACCTAAACAAAAAGCACATTAATGCCGCATTTTATTATCTCAAAGCTGCTTATTAGTTCAGGACATGACAGAATCACATAATTAGTTAATTATGATTGCAACATAAGCAAAATTAGTTGCCATGTATGTCTGTGTAGGTGCAACTTTTTATTCTAGGTTGGTTAATTTCACACATCACTCAATTAGTTCAAGTTATGATTATGGAAGTGTGATTTAGCAAGGGGTACACAAAAATGTGTTTCTCCACCTTGCTCCATCATCTGCACGTAGACACGCAGCCTGCAGTGGCAGTTTGATTGAGCTTGGTGGGGGTCCCTTAGGGTGGCACAATTAATGCTGCAGCCCTTGGGGACCCTCTTTGGTACCTCAGGCCCCAGGTACCAGGGGTACTATTTACTAGGGACTTACTAAAGGTATCCCCAATTGTGGTAAACAATTACACAGTTTTGGGAAAAATATCTGATACTGGGGACCTGGTTAGCAGGAATCCAGTGCACTTCCAGTTGAAATCACATCAAGTACCAGGCAAAAAGTTGGGGTGACCATGTCAAAAAGGGCAGGTTCCTACAAGTAGGACCCTGCCTCTATATTAAATCCTGCTGCCCTTCCAGTCCTTTCCCACTTGTGTGGTATATGGGTTGTTGGCCTGACCCAGATGCCCTGCTTGCTTCAGTTCTACAAAGTTTCTCAGCCAAGTCGCCTTACGTGCTGGAGGTCCTGCACTTGACTGGCGTAGCCTGTGCTGTGGTGTGGGTAGGTGTGCCTTGATGCATGGTGAGCATGTAGTTTGTCTTCTAGGCTTGTTTTCTTAGGTGCCATTCTCAGCCCTGGCCTTTGTGTCAGTGTACTTCTCCTGTGGTCTTGGTTATTTAAATTTTTTAACCCTGATACATGGGGTCTTACCCTCATGTGTGATGTATAAGGATCTGGTAGCTTATTAGTGACAGTTCACCCTGCTTCTGGCTTCCCCATTGGTTTGCCCTTGGTAGCATGTTTGGGTTGATGTCCCCTCTTTTGGGTGTTGCATTGTGTCAGAGGTTGGCATTGTTTAGGGAGCCTTTATCTCCTATCTCGGCTCTGGACCTTATTGTTTGGCATTAGTGTTCATATTTCTCCCATGGTGGTGGGGTATGGTGACATTTTCTTTTGTGGGCTCTCATTTGTGCTTGAAATGGGGAATGTCTGTTTGATGGACGGTCTTCATATTGATGTCTTATGATCCCGTCTGACTCTTTCCCAACATAACTGGCTGTGAGTTACTTCTGCTGCCTTAGGCTTCCATAACTCTCTTGTTGAATCTTTAAGTCACTGTCTAGTTTTTGCCCTATTTTTGGGCCCTGCTCCTCTAGATGCACTGGTTGACCCTCTCTATTTTGGGCTTCTAGCATTTGTTGTTGTCGCCTGTCACTGAAACTAAGGGCTTTGTTGACCTTATGAGTTTGGTCCTTTCCCGTTTGTGTCTGGACTTTGGCTTTTCTGCTTGGCTACCTTGGTGAGCAATAGATGCCGGTCCTGCCTGCTTTAGTATATCCTGATGACATAAGTAGGAGGATGTCGAAGTGTTAAGAAAGCTAGAGAAATTGCTGCATACCCTCTGGTATGTAGATTTACTGCGCACTAGTGGAGGAAACAAACCCACAAGAGTACGTTGATAATTCTTGAACATCATCTCAGTGGGTCTACATACATACAAGAGGGTATTCAGTAATTTCTCTAGTTTATTCTAATTCTGTCTTGGGCAGAGGGCACTCTGCTGCAGCATAGAAATGCGGCGCCACCAAGAAGAGAAATCTTCAATAAAAAAGTTTTCAGTCTTTTTCATTTCTTTTGGGAAAACTATTTTTTGAGCTCAGCTCAGTAACTTTATTTGATTTAAGTGATAAGGAAGAAATGCTTGATTACTTACCAGTAATCCCATTACTAAGATTCTACTTCCTCGGCCGAGTCCTTACTACGCTCGCTGCTGTGCACTCAGATCTGATCGTACTCAGGCACGCTGCTTTGCTAATCATCTGAGGAAGTTTCTGGGTAGAGGTGGTCCCATATATAGGTACACCAGGAGGGGAAGAGTTTACTTTTTTCTTTTGGTTGAGCAGGTGGGGGTATCACTAGAGTGTGGCATACACTGTGATATAAATACAGGGTCAATGACATAGAATCGAAGTCACAGGATTACTCTGAGTAATCAAGGCAACAATTCCTCTGCTCTTTGAGTAGACGCCCAGATCACTGCCACACCAGCACTGGTAACATAGTACACGAAAAGAACAATTGATGAACAGAATACCGAACAATGTCATACAATCACCCCAGTACAGAGATCTGGGCATAAATCCATTGTTTTTCAGCTCTCCATGCCATTCTAGTTTGAACCCAGCCATATGCAAAACAGTCTGGACCCTGCGCCCAATAGGAACAGTCCAGCCCGAATAGCCAGGCCAGGTCCTCCCTGGACTGGAAACAAGCATCCTAGTACCGGTTTCAGATTTTCACCCCTCATCAGCCAGGAAAGCTTGACTCCAGTGGCATGGAGAGCACAGGACCCACATTTCGGCATACCCGTCTCACTCAGGATGACAAATGCAAAAAGAACAATTGATGGACAGAATGCAGAACAATGTCATACATTAACCCCAGTACAGGGCCTTAATCCATGTTTTTTTTGTTCCCCGTGCCATTCCTGTTTGAACCCAGCCATATGCAAATCAATCTTGACCCTGCGCCCAATAGGAACAGTCCAGCCCCCACTGCCAGGCCAGGTCATCCCTGGACTGGAAACAAGCATCTTAGGACCGGTTTCGGCGTTTCACCCCTCATCAGCCAGGATAGCTTGACTCCAGTGGCATGGAGAGCACAGGACCCACGTCTGGGCAATCTAAGCGTATTCATTTCGGAGCACAGAATGTGTAAATAAAAACAATTCTAGACCAAACGGTGAGAGCACTTATGAAGACTGTATGTCCTTTGCAGCAGCTCAAGGATGCGCCCTGTGATTTATCAGGAATGTGCACAGCTCCCGTTTAGGAGACCCTTTCCTTTGAATAAGAAACGTAGCTCAGCTGTCCTGTCCCATATGCTGTGACTGCTTTCTCCAATGCACCCAGATGGCAGCGCTGCTAATGAGATACATAAGCTGGGCACGTGGTGCCTGATTCAAGCTCCACATATGTCAACAGAGCCCCAGGACCTGCTTTCCATGTGTTCTGCGCTTACCCAGAATCCTTGCTCAAGACAAAACGTGAGTCACTCTAGAAATCTCAGCATACTTTTTGACCTAGCATAAAAATAATACTTAGAATACGGTTTGCTCCTAACAAGGGAAGTCTTCAAGAAGTCCTAATTTCTGATTTCAGAATGTGTCACACTCCTTTCTGTTCCTAGTGTGTACTTTTATTGTGAGAGAGCGCAAACTGACCTAAATGTATGAGTGCATCACACTTACCTGTAGTAAGCACAAATCATGAGGAGAAATGCCATGAGTGCTAGTAGTATCTGCAATTATATTCTGAATGTATAGCTAATGTAGAGATTTAAGTAGAAGTGGAACTAATACAGAAATGTGTGACACTATATGATTTTATTAGATGTGATTATTCCTGAATCCATGTCGTGTAGCTGCTAAAATGTAAGATGGCATGTGGTTAAACGCAGAATGTGGTAGGCCTCAGGGCCAGAGCTAGAAGGGAAGGGGAAGGTGTTTCTTTTCACGACATAGATTGAAATAATGTTTTGGCTATTGCATTAATGGGCCATGATTTATAGATGTGTTTACTGAATAATAGAATAAGAGTATTAACATGCTTTAATTAATGAAGAAGTTGAATGCTATAATTATTATGAGAAATGCTATAGGCCTGAAATGTTTTAACATTGATTTACACGTACATGTCTGGGCCGAGAAATGTTGCAAACCTTTTTGGAAGTCTATGAGAGTTGGGTTCTTGGCTGCAGATGTCTGTCTGCAAGAGAAAGGGAGGATCCGATTATAAATAATATGAATAGAGGTCTGTTCAGTAGACGGCCCAGACATGGAGGAGGGTTCCGGAATGTTTTAAGGGGTATCAGCGGGCCGGAGAAGAGTCTGAGAAGCAAGGTCAACTCCAACGTATGAGGCCCAATACAAAGCAGCATGGAAAAAGCCAGAAGCTACACCACGTGAGGGGCGTCTCATGAGGGGCGTCTCAAATGTTGTTGACTGTTTTGTATTAGGGACAGCACCCCTGGGTGGAGTTAGAGCAGATACCTGAGGACCCTTTAGAGAGCGGATGGGTAGGCAGAGAGGGGTCATGACTGGAGAACTATAGGTTTTCACCAAGAGACTTAGAGTGAGTGACTTCCCTTGGGGGTCATTCACTGCTGACACCTTTGTTAGGTTGGGATTTGGTTAAGTAGGGATACCATCTAGAGCAGGGTAGGGACAGCCTAACCTGTGTGTTTTCCTCCAACTTAAATGAAGGAGAGATATGCGTCAATGCTGATAGCTTTATTATTCTTAGAACTTGTGTTAGTAATTTCCGTTGCTCGTCTGAGGGCTTTCAGAGAGCACATGTATGTAGTTGGACCTGTGTATCTCGTGAATCTCATTCTGAGATGCCTGTATTTGCAGCTTATCATATCTTTACAATAAACTTTTGAAAGCTAGAAGTTGTTTGTGATCTTTTGGAGCGGGGTCCTTTATTGGGTGAACTAACTTGGGGAGAGAGGCACTTTCTTCCTCAAAGACAGGCAACAAAGGTTCAGTCGACCAGATCGGGGTTTAGATCAATAGTGATAAGGTATCGATCAAAATCCCGCCCTTCCAGTTGGTAGCTATAGAGGATGGTTGCCTTCTTGAGGACGGTGACCTAGGCCAGGTTAGCTTACCCCAAGGCCCCTAGAAATCGATGATCGGAAGAACCGCCCGCTGAAGAAGATCCGGATGACGTGAGACAGAAAAAGCAGCAGTATCGGTCGAGAGTGAGTATAAAGGGTCATGCGTGTTAGATTGCGGTGTTTTTGTATTGTATCTATGTTGTAATGTCTGGCGGAGTTGAATGTCTGTAGAGTGACTGTGGAACAGGTTGTGAGCGCGCGCAACCGGTGGAAATCTTAAGTTCAAGGAGAGCTTAAGTGGTTCGGGTGTATCGGACACCCAGAGTAATTGTCAAATAGTGTGAAGGGGGTCATGAGGTACCATTGATCACCCGAAAGACCGAGATAGGGGGAACGTAAGAGTGAGTGCGTGAGTAACGGACGCCGGTCGGAGGTTACTGTGTGTGTAAGCAACCTATCAGAGAGACGATAGACATTTCGTCAGTTGTGTTGACAATTACATATAGACTGTGGACGTACAGTCGAGGGAAGTGACCGCTTGGTCGGAAGTAGTCATTTTTCGGTGTATGAATGGGACGCATGCATGACCGGGAGACGAGTTGAGAAAGGAGGGGTGCTGCTGCGAAGCGGAGAAAAGTGACGTCAGGAAGTGTCGCGCAGTGATTGGCTGACCGGAGAAAGACCGCGCTGTGATAGGCCAGCTAGCAAAGACGTCAGAAAGTGTCGCTCTGTGATTGGCCGACCGGAGAAAGACCGCGCTGCGATAGGCCAAGTTAGCAAAGCCGCGACAGGATTGGTGGATTGTCATCAGGAAGTAAACAGAGTAGCGAGGCTGGATATTGTGCGCATAATTATGAAATGTTTTAAATGGCTGAGAGCGGTGTTTAAAAAAGAGAAGCGGGGATCGTATGAAGGGGAAGAAGCCCCGCCGGAGGGTACGCCAGCTCGTTACATGGCAGTGAATGTTGGGTTGCATACGATCCTTTGGATATCAGAGTGGAGTAAGATTACGGAAGGAAATGAGGAACTGACGTTCCCGAAGTACGGGACGTTCAGATTAGAGGTGTTACATCGATTAAAATCAGTCATGACCTCAATGAGACCCTTGCCTAGACCGACCCAGTTTGAAGCCCTTGATGCATGGATTAGGGCAGCGCATGAAAAGAATATGAACAGACGACAAGAAAGGGTGAAACGATCGGTAAGGGCAGTGCAGGATGCCAGGTGGGATGCGGATGCTAAAAGATGGAGAGTGCATAACATGGAAGTAAATAAACTGTACCCAGTGTTAGAGGTGCCCGGTAATAAAAGCCCCCTAGAAGAAGATGATGAGAGCGAAACAGAGGACAGCCTGATAAACAGATTATTGACAGACAGGCCACCCCCGTATAATAGAGCAGGGGGGGAGGTCGAGCATAGTGAAGGAGAAAAGGGGGGCAATGCAGGAGAGCATAGACCGCTTCCCAGTTCAGAGTGGGATCCGGAGGCAAAGAAAGAGCTGTCCCAGCCTAGTCAGGTGCAACAGGTAGTCGGGAGGTTTGTGGTACAAAGAGCGCCGGAAACGGAGTGCGCCACATCCTACGGATTACCAGATGCACTACAGGTACCTGTTACCATAGGTCCTATAATATCGATATATGACCAAGAGAGAGCAAGAGGGGAAGAACGGGTACGGAAGGACAGAGAAAGAGCAGGGACGGCAAGGAGGAACGATACGATTAATTCCCCAAGTCAGATGCCGATACCCAGAGAGTGGAGCACCCCGATGCACACAGCAGGGGATCCAGGAGGGGACCCTGGGGGCCCTAGATGGCCAGCGGATCTGAGGGGAACCGGACGAAAATCCTTTCAAGAGCTAAATGAGTACATGAAGAAGTGGGATGAGGCAGTGGAGGCTCACAAGAGCATCATAGCTGCAGAAGCTGAAAGGGAAAGTCAGGACAGCAGAGCTCGGACTCACTGCGGGGCTGGGGAGAGCAGCCCGGAGTGGGACTGTAGAGAGAGAGATAGTAGGGGAGTCACCCATTGGGCCCGGAGTGGAGATAGAACAGACCTGGAAAACGGGGGCCCCGGGAGTGGAGGGGTGGCGCGCCCAATACTCAGTGAAGGGGAGAGGAGAGCGCAAGAGTACAGAAACAGCTTTAAGTGTCCACACTGTGTGCCCGGCACCCGAGAACAGAATGGGAGTTGTGAGAGGTCGCACCATAGTCCCTGTGATGACGGAAATAAGCGCAGCCCAGGGAATATGGGGAACCAGGAAGGATCGTATCGGATACTGAGCGATACTAGGCAAAGGGAGAGTAGCGACCAGAGGGAAAATAACAGAGAGGCGTACGGTGAAAGGAGAGAAGAAGAAGAGAGTGGGCAGAGCAAGAGTGGGGGTAACAGGCCCGTGTTCCATCACCTTCCAAGATCGGATGGCCGAGCATGGGACCTGGAGAGATGGGAGCAAGGGAGAGCACTCATTAACTCTCCCGAGCCCAAACGTAGAGCTCGGAGTTGGGATGGTAGGGAGACCAGTGAGCCCCCTTCGAAAGACATATTGCGAGCTGAGATAAAAGCTAAGAGACTCGATGTCGCCAGCTTAAGGTCAGACCTGGATGACATGGTAGATGGTACCCTGCCTTTAGAAAGAATGGAAATGTATGAGCAGGATGAAATACTGTATATGGCAAAGGACATCACTCGAAAAGCGAGAGCAATCCATGAGAAGTTAGTCGAACTAGCAGGCAAATATATGGTGGACCTGTCAAGAACCAAAGCATTACAGGGTAACCACAGGCTACATTACACAGATCGAGACCTAGATGAGAGGAGAACGATTGGGCTGAAAACGCACATAAGGGAACTGATCACTGGAATAAGGACATGGAGGGCACTAGATAAGTGGGAAGAGAGGTGGTCCAAGAAAGGGACCGCCAGGAGAAGCACGCTTGGGACGACACCAGGAAGGCTGCAGGAAATAGAAGCATACCCTTTGCGTGAAGTCGCCAATGGGAACTATGTGCATGTCCCTTGGAGTAGGGGAGATTTAGCTGCTTTTACCACCTCCTTCCCCAAATTGCGGGAAAACCCAGTGGAGTGGTACAAGCAAGTCGAGAGATTTGTAAAAATCTCAAAGGTCCTATGGATAGATCTGAACACGCTGTTCGACATTGTAGTACCAGGAGATCTGTGGACAGCATGCAAGGTTAGCGCTGAGTGGCCCACAACGGAGCCGGAGAGAGATGCTAAGACTAATGGGCCGTCCGAGATTGTGATGGCAAAATTCGAGAGAGTGATGACTTGGCTGAAAGAGAAAGTGCCAATGCAAGACATAGATTGGGTCAGAATAGACCGAACCAGACAGGAACCCAAAGAGACCGTCCACGAATATTACGAGAGATTGCTGAAGGCGTTTAAACAGTATAGCGGCCTGGATGTAATGGATCCAAAAGACATAGGGCAATTCGTGTCCAAGTTCGTCCTGGGACTGAGACCGGATATTAGTTTAATGATTCAGCAACACTCGATTTGTTGGCAAAGTAAACCCCTAGACGAAATACTGAGGTATGCCAGGTACTGCTGTGATGAGATAGACTCCAAGGCTAAGAAACTAAAAGAAAAGTTGATGGTGGTACAGATGCAGGCAGCAGGAAAGGGGGGACAGCAGCAACAGCAGCAAGGAATAGGTACAGGAGGAAAGAAGCAGTACAGTCAGAACAAGGGCAATGAGGAGAGTTCCACCTTTAGACCCAGATTAGACATAGCTGCCTTGAAGAAAACGACTAGGTGCCACCAGTGTAACGAGGTGGGGCATTGGAAACGCGAGTGTCCCTACAATGTAGAGATAGGAGAGCAAGAGATAGAGGAGGAAGAGGTCCAGAGCGCGCCTACAAGAGGGGTGACGCCATACCAGGGAAAGGTGCTCAAAGGGGGGGGGGCTCCTCCCCGAGCCCAGTTCCCGCAACCTCCCCGGGTAGGGACTATGGGTAAGACCTATAGACAGATGCCCCTGTTTGTAGAAGGAGAAGAGTGCTATTATGTGGACCCATTAACCGGACAGAGAGTGGAAAGAGAAGACTGCACCCTCGGGGCAGCCTTGGAGGTGGACCAGAGGGGACCCTATGTCGAAGCAGAAGTAGCAGGGTGCCCCACGACCTTTCTGGTGGACACAGGAGCCACTAGGTCCACGATCAGATCAGCTGCAGTTCCAGACCTGCCCATGTCTGGAGAGACCATACAAGTGGTGGGGGTCGCAAACAGGAGAATAACCAGCCAATTGACAGAACCAGTACAGGTGAAAATAGGGAAGTACAGCGATGAGCACCAGTTTGTGGTTTGCGATTCAAGTCCTGTGTGTCTGCTAGGTAGAGACCTGTTGTGTAAATTGAATTGTACAATATACTGTACACCTCAGGGAGTGGAGGTATTGACCAATGATGATGACGCAGACTTCAAAGTTGCAAACTCAAGAATATGCGTGGAGCTGTACCCTACTTTGACAGTAGATGAGCTCCCCTGGGACTTGAGAGAGACAGTGGCACCAGAAGTATGGGACTTCACTGGGGAAGAGATTGGATTGGTCAAAGGGGTGGACCCAGTGAAAATTGTAGTGAAACCGCATGCTGAGTTCCCAAGAACACCCCAATATAAATTGACTCCAGAAACGATTGCAGGCATAAAACCCGTGATCGAGTCCATGATTAAACAGGGAATACTGAAAGAAATCGTGGGTAGTCCATGCAACTCCCCGATTATGGGTCTGCAGAAACCAAATGGGAAATTCCGGATAGTACAGGACCTTCGAAAGATTAATAACATAGTCGTTTCGTGTTGTCCAGTGGTACCGAATCCATCAGTGATACTGTTTCAGATTCCATTCCAAGCTGAGTGGTTCACTGTGATTGATCTTTGTCAGGCTTTCTTTTCGATCCCTCTGGACGAAGAAAGCCATTTTCTTTTCGCATTTAAGCTGGAAAATCGCGTCCTAACATGGTGTCGTATTCCTCAGGGGTATACAGAGAGCCCATCGATCTTTAACCAGCTTTTGAAGAAAAATCTTGAAAGTCTAGTGCTGCCCCAGAAGTCAGTTCTGGTCCAGTACATAGACGACCTCCTCGTGGCGTCAGAAACAGAAGAAGCTTGCAGGGAGGACTCCATTGCTTTGTTAAATCACCTAGCTGCCAATGGGCACAAGGTGTCCCCGGGAAAGTTGCAGTACTGCCTGACAGAAGTGCAGTACTTGGGACACAGAATAGAGAAAGGCAAACGAAAGGTGTCACCAGACAGGATAGAGGCGATCATGAAAATGAATGCGCCTAAGACACAGAGAGAGGTCAGGATGTTCCTAGGGATGGTGGGTTATTGCCGACAGTGGATCGCGAACTTTTCACTGAAAGCAAAGCCCTTGCAAAAACTGACGCACAAGGAGGTGAGCGATCCGGTACCATGGGACAAAGACTGTTTGATGGCATTCCTACAGCTGCGAGAGGACCTGTGTCGTGCTCCGGCATTGGGAATGCCTGATTACAATAAACCATTTTTTCTTTACTGTTGTGAGAGAGAAGGTTGCGCGTTGTCTGTGTTAGTCCAAATCCATGGGAATGCCCGTAGACCAGTTGCTTATTTCTCGGCTACTTTAGACCCAGTAGCCGCAGCGTTGCCCGGATGTCTCAAATCCGTTGCTGCAACGGGTGTCAGCATTGAGAGATGTGAAAATATCGTCATGGGGCACCCGTTAGAGGTGTGCGTGCCCCATTCTGTTGAACTGTTGATGACCAGGACCAAAACACAGCATCTGACCAACAGCAGGCTCACGCGCTATGAGCAAGTTATTCTTGCTGCAGAGAATGTGACCCTCAAGAGATGCTCTGTTTTGAACCCTGCCACCTTGATGCCACTCCCAAATGATATCGAGGATGATGATGAATGTACAGACCATGACTGCCTCGATGTGACTGAACTATGCACCAAACCCAGACCCGACATCGTAGATGAGCCACTGACTGACCCAGATGAAATTTTCTTTGTCGATGGCTCATGTGTAAGAGACGAAGTTGGGCAGTTGAGAGCAGCTTACGCTGTTTGTACAATTACTGGAGTTGTGGAAGCTGGGTGCCTGGAAGGAGTACACTCCGCTCAGGTAGCCGAGATTATTGCCTTGACACGTGCTTGCTTGGCAAGCAATCAAATTCGAGTCACCATATACACCGACAGCCAATATGGTTATGGGGTGGTTCATGATTACGGGCAGTTATGGTCTCAAAGAGGGTTCATGACCTCTTCAGGCTCTCCCATTCGCAATGGAGAGTTTGTGCGCCTGTTGTTAGAGGCGTTGCAATGTCCAGCAGGTATCGCAGTTGTAAAGTGCACCGCACATACCAGAAATGAGGACTTCGTCTCGAAAGGCAATAGATATGCCGACGAAGTCGCGCGGTATTGCGCAGAACAAGGGTACTCTTTCACAGAGGTGGAAGTGGGTGGAATAAATGTAAGGACTGAATTAGCCATGATATTGGAAACTGTTGATACTTGGGATGAACTGGCAAACATGCAAGAAAATGCTCCTGATTTTGAAAAAGAAACATGGGAAAAGGCAGGATGTGTAATGGGTGAGTCCCATTTTTGGGTCTCAGCAGACGGCAGAGCAGTGTTGCCCAATGAGATGGTGAGCCCAATGGCCAGACACATACATGGTCCCGTACACCTAGGGAGAGACGCTATGCTGAGAGTGTTTAGACAGACTTGGTACAATCCTAAGTTTAGAATAGCAGCAGAAGCAGTGTGCCAGCGTTGTGTGACCTGTCAGCAGCTGAACGTAGGGAAAAGAACACCAGTTGCACTGAGTCACATAGGAAGGTCTGGAGGTCCATTCAATCGAATGCAGATAGATTTCATTGAAATGCCGAGGTACAACCGCCTCCGCTATGTCCTGGTGGTTGTTTGTGTGTTCTCCAGATGGGTTGAGGCATACCCTACACGTAGGTGCGACACCCTCACAGTGGCCAAGTTACTGCTTAGGGAACTCATTCCGCGCTTCGGGGTGCCGGCCTCTTTGGAATCAGATAGGGGAACGCATTTCAACAGCGAGCTTGTGAAGATGATTTGTGCAGCTCTGAATATCGATCAGAAGTTGCATTGTAGTTACCGACCAGAAGCCTCAGGAATTGTGGAGCAGATCAATGGCACGATCAAAGCCCGAATTGCAAAGGTGTGCTCCTCAACGACCCTGAGTTGGCCTGACGCTCTGCCATTGGTCCTCATGAGCCTTCGTAGTACCCCAGACAGAAGAACGGGGTTGTCACCACATGAGGTGTTAATGGGGAGAGCAATGAGGCTGCCATCTGTCCCAACTACTGCACTGTTAAATATCACAGATGATATGATCCTGGACTATTGTAAGGGGCTGTCTGACGCCATTCGTTCTGTGTCCCTTCAGGTGCAGGCTGCCGAGGTTCCATCGTGCCAGGGCCCGTGCCATGACCTGTACCCTGGGGACTGGGTCCTGGTGAAAAAACATGTGAGAAGAAGCTGCTTGGATGTTCGTTGGCGTGGGCCCTTCCAGATCATCCTGATCGCGAATACGGCTGTGAAGGTGGGAGGCCTGCCCAATTGGATCCACGCATCACATACGCGAAGGGTTCCAGCACCTCGGGAAGAAACAGCTCCTCTCTCGGATAGACGTCCAGCAGAGGACCGAGAAGCCATAGAGGGGGCTAGCCAAGCTGTAGAGGTGCCAGCGGAAGCAGGGAACGAGTCTGACCAAGCTGAGGACGGTCAGTACAACAGCGAAACAGACGACGCTACAGAAGGAGAAAGTAGCTGGGAGTACGAGTCAGACACTGACAGGTCTGACAGAGAGCGAGAGCAGACAAGAAGGAGAAGGAGTAGAAGGGTACGTGGAGAAGCTAATTGGCCGCAAAGAAGGAGCTCTAGCCTGAGGTCAACTCCAGAGATAACCCTTCCTCCGATATCAGAAGACTCAGACCCGGAAGAAGGTGTTCAGGGCGCTGAAGCACCGGACCGAAGAAGGTCAAGAAGAGTGCGTGTGCCTAGCAGAAGATACTCCACCCCTGAGTGGACATATCTGGCGACAAATGTCTGTGAAACAGGAGACAGGGAGGATCCGAGCGGTGGTGGTGTCCAGTTCTGAGCCCATCGTCACCGTGGAAATACGACTGTTGGTACCCGGAGTCGAACAAGAAGGGTCACTAACATTCATGCTCCCCAGACCTCCCCGCCTCAGCAAGTTAAAACACATGTTTCTTTCAGAATTGCAATTCCCCGACTTTGGTACAACGATAACAGCCCATGAAGAGCACAATCTTCGTTTGGAAATACTGAACTTTGCTATCGAAGCTGCAGGCACAAACCTGATAGTAGATGCTTAAAGGACTTTGTAAATAAAGCGAGCAGAAAAAGAAGATTACCTAGCGCCCAGGAAGCAGAGAATATTAGGGACCTTCCCTTGAGTTGATGGAGAAGGGCTAGGGTTGTCTTTATTGAACTGTTAAAGGACTTTTGCGAAAAAGGTTGTCAGCTTCCAGTTGTGTGATTCTAAAGACAAAAGGAGTAAAAAGAGACTGTAAAGGAACGAGAAGAAAGGAACTTTGTGCCAAGATAAGAGAGAGCCATATTGTCTGACGAAATGGAAGCCGGCACCCAGAACCGCAGAGCTAAATGTATAATAGGTACACTAATAGTAGGAGTGATAATATTAATAGCTTTAGTGGTAACAATTTCTTATGTACAGGGACATGAGGAAGAGGCGAAGGTAACTGATGTGAAATCTGTAGAAACGCTTACACCCACTGTTGCTGGTGAGAAAAGGGAAAACACTCAAAAGAAAGCGTTATTAGCTGCAGAAGCCCGCAGGTTACACGTAGATGAGTCCCAAGGAGACTTTAGGTCAAATGCTTATGCTAAACTCTTATATGAATACGTGGATGCCATGGAGGTTAAGGACTGTTACGTCTGCATGCAGTTGCCGGCGTCTGTAGATGAAGGCATTAGATATCATCACCTCCCGCTGACATATGGCATTACATGTAGCTTATTGCTTAGTATATTTTATGAGAGAGATAGTTTTGAATACTATTTCTCCAACTATGATTCAGTGTTGCCAGAAGTCCCAAATTATAAGCAGATGAACAAATGGGACTACTGGAAGAGTGAAGACAGACTGGCTAAGTTCTTCATTCCTTGGATTACCTTAGATACTTCACATGCCCGTAGAAATAACCTGACATGCAAAGTGTCAGAAGTCGAGAAGAAGTTCATAGGGCAGGTGGATGATCGTTACAGGAGACAAAAGATTTTGAAAAAATCAGGACAATGGAAAACAGATTGGACCGAGGAAGAGAAGGCACACAAGAGAAAGGGTAGTAGTGGTCCAATAGCTTTAGATAAGACGCAGAGAGGAAAGCTATGTCTTCACCGAGCCAAAACGTATTATGAAAATGTATACGTGGGAGAAGTCGACTGTGAACATGCTTTCAATATAGAGTACTATACTAAGGATTTCCTGAAGGGAATGCAAGTGATTCCAAATGTGTATTTTGTATGTGGAAGAAATGCCTACGTGAGACTACCTGACAACTGGTATGGATCATGTTACCTAGCAATTGTCTTCCCCAAAATATATCATGCACAAGACTTAGTGATCATCGAGGGCAAGACATCATCGAGGGGAAGGAGAGATATAGGAGATGCAGAAATGGTTGGAGATGTCTTTGGAGCTATGTTCCCTCTTTTGGGAGTAATCCTTAATGATGTTAAAATTAGACGACTGGCAACAGTCGTCGACAGGTTGTCTGCCAGCACTGCTCAGTCCTTAATGCTGGTAGAAGGAGAGATGCAATCGATAAGGGCTATGGTTCTTCAGAACCGTCTTGCGTTAGATGTCCTACTAGCAAAAGAGGGCGGAGTCTGTAAGGCTTTGAAGGTCCAGGAATGTTGTACTTACATTCCAGACAATTCGAAGCCCCTTGAGAAAGTTATTAGGAACATAACTGATATTCACAAGGAGATCGAAGACTTGAGTAGAGAAAATGTCTGGGAAAAGGTGGGCCACGGAATGAGTGAAGTTGGAGGGTGGATCTCCACCTTAGGCAAAAGCTTTGTGTGGTATATACTAAAACCTATCATCATAATATTGATCTGTGGGATTATATTGTGGGGATTGGTGAGGGTATTCAAATGGTACAGAGCAAGAAGGTCAGAAAGGGCCCAAAGAGAGCAGCTGCAGAGATTGGCTGCCATACAAGATAATCAGTACAGGAGTCTGAGGGCTCTGGAAGCGCAGAGACAAGTTATGCCAGCAATAACTGCAGTTTAAATGTTAGTGATGACCCCGAGAGGTCATCAAAGGGGGGAACTGAGAGAGCGCAAACTGACCTAAATGTATGAGTGCATCACACTTACCTGTAGTAAGCACAAATCATGAGGAGAAATGCCATGAGTGCTAGTAGTATCTGCAATTATATTCTGAATGTATAGCTAATGTAGAGATTTAAGTAGAAGTGGAACTAATACAGAAATGTGTGACACTATATGATTTTATTAGATGTGATTATTCCTGAATCCATGTCGTGTAGCTGCTAAAATGTAAGATGGCATGTGGTTAAACGCAGAATGTGGTAGGCCTCAGGGCCAGAGCTAGAAGGGAAGGGGAAGGTGTTTCTTTTCACGACATAGATTGAAATAATGTTTTGGCTATTGCATTAATGGGCCATGATTTATAGATGTGTTTACTGAATAATAGAATAAGAGTATTAACATGCTTTAATTAATGAAGAAGTTGAATGCTATAATTATTATGAGAAATGCTATAGGCCTGAAATGTTTTAACATTGATTTACACGTACATGTCTGGGCCGAGAAATGTTGCAAACCTTTTTGGAAGTCTATGAGAGTTGGGTTCTTGGCTGCAGATGTCTGTCTGCAAGAGAAAGGGAGGATCCGATTATAAATAATATGAATAGAGGTCTGTTCAGTAGACGGCCCAGACATGGAGGAGGGTTCCGGAATGTTTTAAGGGGTATCAGCGGGCCGGAGAAGAGTCTGAGAAGCAAGGTCAACTCCAACGTATGAGGCCCAATACAAAGCAGCATGGAAAAAGCCAGAAGCTACACCACGTGAGGGGCGTCTCATGAGGGGCGTCTCAAATGTTGTTGACTGTTTTGTATTAGGGACAGCACCCCTGGGTGGAGTTAGAGCAGATACCTGAGGACCCTTTAGAGAGCGGATGGGTAGGCAGAGAGGGGTCATGACTGGAGAACTATAGGTTTTCACCAAGAGACTTAGAGTGAGTGACTTCCCTTGGGGGTCATTCACTGCTGACACCTTTGTTAGGTTGGGATTTGGTTAAGTAGGGATACCATCTAGAGCAGGGTAGGGACAGCCTAACCTGTGTGTTTTCCTCCAACTTAAATGAAGGAGAGATATGCGTCAATGCTGATAGCTTTATTATTCTTAGAACTTGTGTTAGTAATTTCCGTTGCTCGTCTGAGGGCTTTCAGAGAGCACATGTATGTAGTTGGACCTGTGTATCTCGTGAATCTCATTCTGAGATGCCTGTATTTGCAGCTTATCATATCTTTACAATAAACTTTTGAAAGCTAGAAGTTGTTTGTGATCTTTTGGAGCGGGGTCCTTTATTGGGTGAACTAACTTGGGGAGAGAGGCACTTTCTTCCTCAAAGACAGGCAACAAAGGTTCAGTCGACCAGATCGGGGTTTAGATCAATAGTGATAAGGTATCGATCAAAATCCCGCCCTTCCAGTTGCACCTGTACTTTTGAGACAGACTCTCATCTTTGATAGTGATTTATGCACTTTAGGTTCTCTGCTAACCTTCTCCTTCCCCCACTTTCCAAAGCATTATTTCTTTTTATCAGCACTTACACTTTCTATTTTTTTGTCTCATAGTTGAGACCTTTATATGTGCGGTGTACAGACTACACCACGGCTAGTGCGAGCTATACTTACCCTCACTCACCCCATCCATCTGCCCCATCTTTCTGTTACTTTTCACGTCCCTCCCTCTTCTTTGTCCAGTCTTGTCTAGCACGCCTCTCAGCCTTCCCACCGAACTCGACGGTGCACTTTCTGTCACAAGCATGGAAATACAACAAAGCAATAACGTGTGGGCTGTCAGGTCCCCGATAGCATCACTGCAGCAATCATAGACGCTATTTACCCAGGCTGTGATGCCACTGTATTCACACAGCCCAGCAGACAGGTGTCACGGATACCAAATCAGATCCTATAACCCCAGTGATGGCGAATTCTCTAATCTGGAGAACACGATCTGATGCTCGCACAACATGGCGGCAAGTATCGGACGATCGGGGCGGGATTATAATCATGTAGCTCTTCATCTAGCACAAAATAGTAATCTGTTGCTAAGTATTTTAAGATGTGTGTTATTTTATTTGGTGGATTTATAAGTGAAGATGCAGTTTTCCGAGCGGTGAAATGCTGCAAAGAAACCATTGACAATATACAAAAGTAACTGCGGAATGTGGGTGGGGGGTCGTACTTATCGACACATTTGCCCGGGAATCACCTTTCCTAACCTTGCTTGCCCACTGGAACGCCAACGCCTAATCACCGTGCTTTGCCCCACGGCAGATTCCCCCTGAGGAGAGCCACTGAGTGTCTCCACCATCACCACATGGCACCAACTACATGTCACATAACTCCCTGCTCCTCCCCACCTGAACTTAATTACCGCGGGTACCATTTAAGCATAATGCGTGGGCCTTGCCCGGGCAAAGTCAGAGCCAAGGGTGGGCCCGTGACAGAGCCCGGAGGAGGCTGGGCCACCTCCCTAACGTTTTCCTTATCAATGTAACTTGTCTTTACCTCAGTCACACGCCGCACTCCAGCCTAACTGCCGACTGTACAATTTGATACCTCACAATTGATGGTCATCCGAACAGTGTTAGGCGTCTATGCATTTTTTTTTGGCATACTGCATTTCCGTCTGATTTAATAATGTGAAACGGAAGGAAGGTCAAGTGTAGGGGCTGCCAAAACCCGAAAAACTAGGAGCATCCGCAAAACTGCTAGGGAAAATTGTGTATATGATAGGATTAATACACTCCGTGTAGAATGTGAGCAGATCCACTCAGCGTCTGAAGCCCTCTACCTCACATGCAACAGAAAATCATTGCAGAATACCAACTAAATTCTCACTGCCTTTGTAGCAGGGACACAAACGGTCTACTGTTGCTCAGAGCCTACCACATCCCACCTCACCAACTGCCATTTCAGTTTCTCCATCCCCCACTGACACTCCAATTATTCATTCACATTCCGATGTTTTCCCTGTAGCAGTCGCTTTGATCCCTGGTACAACGGTACATCAGATGACATAACCAGTTTTCTCAATTCTTTCATCCCCGTCATTCCTAGCAAACGGGATAGACCTTCGGGAAGCCTAACTCCATGGGTTAGAACCTCCCTCAACTGTGCCATACGCAAACTCTATTCTGAGTCCCCTGGTATTTTAGCTATTGAATTAAGTTGTAAAAACAAGCCTAAGGGTATTTTCATTAACATGTATGTAAGAGGGACCAGAGCTGGGGTTCAATTTCGTATGATTCACATATTGGAAGGTGTACTCAATCAATTTCTTTCCAAACAAAATATAATAATAGCGGGCTATTTTAAGTCCTCTTTCAAACCGCTTGACATTGATGGGGCCTACATGTCCTGCAATGAAGGCAAGACTTGGCCAATTCCATTATTGGTCACAAAAAATAGAACCCTCAATCAATCAATCAATCAATCAAACCAATTTGTATAGCGCGCTACTCACCCGCTAGGGTCTCAAGGTGCTGGGGGGAGGGGGAGTCACTACTGCTCGAACAGACAGGTCTTGAGTTGTTTCCTGAAGGAGAGATGGTCCTGGGTCAGCCGTAGGTGGGTGGGGAGGGAGTTCCATGTCTTGGCCGCCAGGTAGGAGAAGGATCTTCCTCCGGCGGTGGCTTTGCGAATACGTGGGACGGTGGCGAGGGCGAGGCTGGCGGATCGGAGCTGGCGGATGGGTGTGTAGAATGTGAGGCGACTGTTGAGGTATATGGGGCTCATGTCGTGGAGAGCCTTGTGTGCGTGGGTGAGGAGTCTGAACGTGATCCTCTTGTTGATGGGGAGCCAGTGCAGGTCTTTCAGATGGGCAGAGATGTGGCAGTGATGGGGGATGTGCAGGATGAGTCGTGCAGAGGCGTTCTGTATGCGCTGGAGTCTCTTCTGGAGTTTGGCTGTGGTTCCAGCGTAGAGGGTGTTCCCGTAGTCCAATCGGCTGGTGACGAGGACCTGGGTGACCGTCTTCCTTGTTTCGGTGGGGATCCACCGGAAGATCTTTCGGAGCATGCGCAGGGTGTTGAAACAGGATGATGAGACGGCGTTGATTTGCTTGGTCATCGTGAGCGAGGAGTCCAGGATGAAGCCCAGGTTGCTTGCGTGGTCCGTTGGCTTGGGGGCGGTGCCCAGGGCAGGGGGCCACCAGGAGTCGTCCCAGGTGGAGGGGGATGGTCCCAGGATGAGGACTCCCGTCTTGTCTGTGTTGAGTTTTAGACTGCTGAGGTTCATCCATTCCGCGACGTCTTTCATTCCTTCCTGGAGGCTGGCTCTGGCGGTGGCAGGGTCGTTGGTGAGGGAGAGGATCAGCTGGGTGTCGTCTGCGTAGAAGATGATGTTTAGGTTGTGTTGGCATGCGATGGCTGCGTGGGGGCTCATGTAGACTTTGAAGAGGGTGGGGCTGAGCGAGGATCCTTGCGGTATGCCGCAGATGACTTCGGTGGCCGCGGATCGGAACGGGGGAGGCGGACTCTCTGGGTTCGTCTGGCGAGGAACGAGATGATCCACTCCAGGGCCTTTCCTTGGATTCCGGTGTTGCTGAGGCATTGTATCAGGGTGCGGTGGCATACGGTGTCGAAGGCTGCTGAGAGGTCCAGGAGGATGAGGGCCGCTGTTTCCCCGTTGTCGAGCAGGGACCTGATGTCGTCGGTAGCTGCGATGAGGGCGGTCTCGGTGCTGTGGTTTGCTCGGAAACCGGACTGAGAGGGGTCGAGGGATCCGTTTGTCTTGAGGAAGGTGGAGAGTTGTTTATTGACGATCTTCTCAATGACTTTGGCAGGAAAAGGGAGGAGCGAGATGGGTCCGAAGTTCTTGAGGTCCGTGGGGTCCGCGGTGGGTTTCTTCAGGAGGGCGCTGAGCTCGGCATGTTTCCAGCTCTCCGGGAAGGTGGCGGATGTGAAGGAGCTGTTGATGATATCCCGGAGTTGGGGTGCGATGATGGAGTCGGCTTTGTTGAAGATGTGGTGTGGACAGTTGTCGGTTGGGGAGACGGAGTGGATGGTGTTCATTGTGCGGGTTGTGTCTTCGGGGCTGACCGAGGTCCAGGCGCGGAGGGTGGTGGTGGGGGGCATTGGTTTGGTGGTTGGGTGCGTGGTCTGTGCGCCGAAGCTGTTGTGTATGTCGGCTATCTTGCGGTGAAAGAATGAGGCGAGTGAGTCGCAGAGGTCTTGCGAGGGTGTGATGTCGTTGTTGCAGGCGCTGGGGTTGGAGAGCTCTTTAACGATGCTGAAGAGTTTCTTGCTGTTGTGGGTGTTGTTGTTCAATCGTTCTTTGAATGTTGTCCTTTTGGTGGTGTGGATCAGCTGGTGGTGTTTGCGGGTGGCGTTCTTGAGGGCTGTCATGTTTTCTGTTGTCTGGTCCTGGTGCCAGGCTTTCTCGAGGGTGCGGCAGGTTTTCTTGGAGTTTTTGAGGTCATTTGTGAACCATGAGGCTTTCTTGCTGCCGGATCTGCTGGGAGGGTCCTTCAGTGGTGCGAGGTCATCGGCGCAGTTGGTGAGCCACTGTGTGAGGTTGCGGGCTGCTTCGTTGGGGTACGTCGCGTTGGTGGGAGGGTTCTGGCTGAGGGAGGTGGTGAGCTGGTCAGCGGTGATCTTGCTCCAGCATCTTAGGGGAACCTGTTGCGGGCGGTGGTGGGTCGTGGTTCTCCTGAAGTTGAAGTGGACTGTCAAGTTCCGCATCCTCCTCAACGTTAATCATCAGACAGGAGATAGGTCGCGGCATACAGACGATAAAAGAACCAAAGAACTACAATAACGGCCGCCAAGGGAACTACAAATCCCGTGAGCCCAGGCGCCGCGCATGCGCGAACATCCGTGACGAATAAAACAGTGGCGGCGCCGGGAAAACCCATCGGATATTGACGAACTCCGGAGAAGAGACGCCGTGGAGGTAAGGGGCTCCCATTCCGTGTTCTCCGTCTCAGCCGATAGCGGAACCGTAGTGAGACCTTGATCCTCGTAGTGCGTCAGCGCTTGGTACAGCCCGGGGAAGATTTGGACTAGTGTAAGGCTCGCGCAGGAACTCTGTCACTAGCGCGCTGAATCTCCTGCCGAGATACACGCATCAGAGACTTCAGAGCAGAGGCTCTATACCGCAGTGCACCCCAGGACACTACAACCCCAGAGAGGGTGAGACTAGCTTGTGATATTGCTCCTAGGTCTTCCAACACCAAACAAGCATTGGCTAGGAAAACGAACATACAAAGACTAAGGGGATTAAGAACACTCCTTAAACCTGAACATTATACAGTCCTTGGTGCTAATTAACCAGGACATACTGTACCCCACGTTGGAAGGTGCTGGGACCAGCATCACTGCGGGGGACGGTTCTTGAGCAATTAAGGCTTTGTTCGAAGGGTCGAGTGGCATTGTCGGCCACCACTTAGCACAGTGCCCTCCGTTGGGGAGTGTCAGAACAACACTCATGCAGAGGACGGTACCGACACAAAATCATTGTCCATGAGTGGTGAAACTCAGTTACCCTGCATATGTTGTACTGTTCTGTGAGAGAGTATAAACAGAACTCAACCCATCTTAGACTGTGTCTGTGTTCTTTCTGCTGTGGCAAGACTAGTAGCGCTGCGTCACCATCCAATCCTGAGGGCAAATAAGGTTTACAAAATATCCGATCTTATTCCATAACCTGCCTCCCGGTTGGGTTGTGACTCATGGCCGACATGGACGACGTGTTAGCCGCTTTGCAGGCTGTTCAGAACGAGTTGGCAGCATCCAGGCTGGAAACAGCCGATATAAGAGCCAGAATGGCATCTCCAGAGGAATCCATTCAATGCCGGACAACCCCCGGTTACTCAACAAACCGCAGTAACGGTGGAGATGCCGGTATCCATACCGCTTGCCACGCCGGAGAGGTATAGCGGAGATCCAAGCACTGTTCAAGTATTCTTGACTCAAGTAGCCCTACACTTTACGTGCAAACCCCGCTCCTTCCCCACCAACCAGGCGAGAGTCGCCTTTCTGATATCCTATCTAGCGGGAAACGCAGCCCAGTGGGCCGTTCCATTGGTAAGCAGAGACGACCCGCTTATACATGACTGGGATACCTTCCAAGAAGAGTTCATAAAGGTATTCGACCGGAGGGCCGATTCCTACACAGCGGACCGAGAACTGCTTGAACTAAGACAAGGCAGCTCTGGGCTGGTTCACTACATGAACGCCTTCAGACAGCTGGTATCGGAAACAAAGTGGCCTACCGAGAAGAGGGCTTAGTGAGGAATTAAAAGATGTGGTGGCACAGATCGACCCGCAACCAGCCACCTGTGAAGACCTCATAGGCTTGGTCCTTCGCCTAGACCATAGACTGGGAGAACGTAAGGGAGACCACAAGAAAAAAGACAAACCCACACCGGTCCATGGCCCGGCTGGGGCCTCCGATGTAACGACAGCTTCACGCACAGAGCCCATGGATGTAGGTGCTATTCGAGCCAGCCTGACATCAGTAGAAAAGGAATCAAGACGCAAACAAGGGCTTTGCCTTTATTGCGGAAAGAAAGGACATTTCGTGAGGGAATGTCCGGCCAAACCAAAAACCAGTCGGTTTCGGTCGACACGGGTGACAACCGCCGCCGTTGACGGAGAGGCGGGAAACTAGAGGACTCCAGGAAGAAAGAAGGGGATTCTAGGAGTCGTTGTTTTGTCCCTTCCATGCACATGAGGATGCCTCTAAAACAGAAACATTTCTTCATTCCCATCCGCCTCAAGGTGAAGGAAACTTGGGTCTCGGTGGATGCTATGGTGGACTCTGGGGCCACAGGGCTCTTCATGGATATTACGAAGGCCAGGGATCTGCCCATGGTCCTCACCGAGAAAGAAAATCCTGAGAACGTGTACGCTGTGGACGGGCGCATCTTGGCCTCAGGACCCATCCGACAACACACCGGAGGGGTACTGGCACGGTACGGAACGGAACACGTTGAAACAATCGACTTCAACATTATACAGGCACCTCAGTATGGGATAATCCTAGGGCTACCGTGGCTACAGAAACACAACCCTACAATAGACTGGACAAAACAAGAGATCAACATGAATTCAGCCTATTGCATCGCTCATTGTGGTGTGACCATCAAGCAGGCTGTCAATTCATGGAGCGGACCATACACAGTAGCCACTGCAGCAGAAAAAGAGGTAACCCTCCCTGAAGTGTACCAGTCTTATGCCGATGTGTTCGATGACTCACAGGCCGAAGTGCTGCCCCCTCATCGGGTGTACGATTGTCAAATCGACCTGGTCCCGGGGGCGAGCGTGCCAAGTGGAAGGCTGTATGCGCTATCGGAGCCCGAGAACGTACATCTGCGCTCTTATCTGGACAACATGCTGCATTTAGGTTTCATTCGCCCGTCCAAGTCCCCTGCAGCTTCTCCCCTGTTTTTCATCCCTAAGGCCAATGGGGAACTCCGCGCTTGTGTGGACTTCAGAGCCCTCAACGCCATCACTGTAAAGAACAGATACCCACTGCCCCTCATCAACGTTTTGTTAGAGCAGGTAAAAACAGCTAAGATATACACCAAGCTGGACCTAAAAGGAGCGTACCACCTGGTGCGTATGAGGTCGGGGGACAAGTGGAAGACCGCGTTTAAGACGCGGTTCGCGTTATACGAATATACAGTGATGCCCTTTGGGCTCTGCAACGCCCCTGCGGCGTTCCAGCTCTTCTTGAACGACGTGTTGCACGAGCTCCTGGACGTCTTTGTCGTGGTATACATTGACGACATCTTGGTGTATTCGGACAGCGAAACAGAACACGTAAGCCATGTGTCCACCGTCTTGCGTATTCTCAGGGAAAACAGGCTCTATTGCAAGCTCAGCAAGTGCGACTTCCACGTTACATCTGTGGAGTTTTTAGGAGTCATGTTGAGCCCGGACGGCCAGACAATGGCCGACAGAAAAGTCAACGCTATACAGGAGTGGCAGCCCCCTTGAAACATCAAGGAGGTGCAGAGCTTCATCGGCTTTGCCAATTTCTACCGCCGCTTTATTGAAGGGTTTTCAGGATTGGTGGCCCCTATAACACATCTGCTGTGGAAATCACAGCCGTTTGCTTGGACCGAAGAGGCGGAGGAGGCCTTCTCTGCCTTGAAAAGAGCGTTCGGCTCCGCTCCGGCGCTGGCTCACCCGAATCCGGACTTGCCTTTCGTGGTCGCAGCGGACGCCTCAGACGTGGCGATTGGGGCCATTCTGTCGCAGAGGGACGAGAGTACTGGAGTGCTGCATCCAATGGCTTTTATGTCCAGGAAGCTGACGGAGGTAGAGAGGAACTACCACATAGCCGAAAAGGAGCTGCTGGCGATCAAGGACGCCTTCTTAGAGTGGAGGCATCTCCTGATGACCGCGGCGAGACACCTCTCACCCAGGCAAATGAGGTGGATGCTGTTCTTTTCAGGGTTTGATTTCATTATAACCTAAAGACCCGGAGCCGAGAATCGCAAAGCGGATGCTCTCTCTAGGCAAACCTCTGGAGATACAGTTCCCCATGCACCGGTGGCCTCTATCATTCAACCGGAGAACGTGATTGGGGCTATACAACCTGGCAGCTTCATGAAGCGGGTGCAAGAGGGGGTACGGACCTATGAATGGAAAACCTGGCTTCGCCACCACCCGGAGTGGCGCGTTAAGGAGGGCATTCCCGTCAAGGGGACGGCCATGTTGTTGCCAGCTCTGCTATTGAGGAAACAGGCGTTTCGATGGTGTCACGAGTCGCCCAGTGCGGGACACTTGGGGACGGAAAAGACAAGGGAATACGTAGCGAGGCAGTTCTGGTGGCCAAGCATGTGAAGAGATGTGGCGGAATGGGTCACCGCAAACCACAGGGAATGCTACAACCCCTTCCCACGCCATCACGACCATGGGAAAACATCTCCTTGGATTTCGTGGTTGGGTTGCCCTCTGACCAAGGGAACACGGTGATTCTAGTGGTGGTCGACTACCTCACCAAGATGGGGCACTTTATAGCCTGCAAAGGACTACCGTCGGCAGGGAAGATGGCTTCGGTGTTGCTGCGAGAGGTCGTGCGTCTTCACGGCCTGCCCAACGTGATAGTGTCCGACAGGGGTTTACAGTTCACGGTCCAATTCTGGAGAACCTGGTGCTCTTCTTTGCACGTCAAGACTGCCCTGCCCACGAGCTACCACCCGCAAACGGACGGCCAAACCGAGAGGCTCAAAAAAACCTTGAAACAGTATCTGTGTTGTTTCATTGACCAGGGTAAGGAGGAATGGGTGGAGCACCTCTGGCTTGCGGAGATAGCGTACAACAATGCCTCACACAGTTCAACCAAGGTGTCACCGTTCTATGCCAACTTCGGGCACCATCCAAGATTCCTGCCTTTGGGGCACCCAGCTGGAATAAAGACTTTGCCCGAAACGACAAGGAGAACAACTCACATCAGGGATCTGCTAGTGCGTACTCAAAGGTGCCTGGTGGAGGCAAAGGCCAGGTACAAGACCCAAGCCGACAAGCACCGGAGACCAGGGCCGCTGTACAAGGTCGGGGATTTTGTGTGGGTGTCATCCCGCAACATGCGTTTCAGAAAACGCAGCCTGTTCCACCCTAGGTACATCGGCCCGTTTCGCATCAAGAAATGCATCAGCCCGGTTACCATGAAGCTCGCGTTACCCTCCAACATGCGGATCCATCCTGTATTCCACATTTCTCTGCTGAAGCCCTCCAGAGCCAGGACGCCCACATCCCTGGTTGATGTGCACGTTGAGGCTGAACGCGAGTACGAAATCGAGGGAATCCGTGATTCCAAATGGAGACGGGGCAAACTGTGGTATCTGGTAGCGTGGAAAGGGTATGGCCCTGAGGAACAGTCGTGGGAGCCGGTGGCAGGCATATCGGCTTCAAGGATGCTGAAGGCGTTTCACAGAAAACATCTGGGCAAACCCGGCCCTTCTGGGAGACAGGTGTGAAGGGGGTTGTACTGTCAAGTTCCGCATCCTCCTCAACGTTAATCATCAGACAGGAGATAGGTCGCGGCATACAGATGATAAAAGAACCAAAGAACTACAATAACGGCCACCAAAGGAACTACAAATCCCGTGAGCCCAGGCGCCGCGCATGCGCGAACATCCGTGACGAATAAAACAGTGGCGGCGCCGGGAAAACCCATCGGATATTGACGACCGGAGAAGAGACGCCGTGGAGGTAAGGGGCTCCCATTCCGTGTTCTCCGTGTCAGCCGATAGCGGAACCGTAGTGAGACCATGATCCTCGTAGTGTGTCAGCGCTTGGTACAGCCCGGGGAAGATTTGGACTAGCGTAAGGCTCGCGCAGGAACTCTGTCACTAGCGCGCTGAATCTCCTGCCGAGATACACACATCAGAGACTTCAGAGCAGAGGCTCTATACCGCGGTGCACCCCAGGACACTACAACCCCAGAGAGGGTGAGACTAGCTTGTGATATTGCTCCTAGGTCTTCCAACACCAAACAAGCATTGGCTAGGAAAACGAACATACAAAGACTAAGGGGATTAAGAACACTCCTTAAACCTGAACATTATACAGTCCTTGGTGCTAATTAACCAGGACATACTGTACCCCACGTTGGAAGGTGCTGGGACCAGCATCACTGCGGGGGACGGTTCTTGAGCAATTAAGGCTTTGTTCGAGGGGTCGAGTGGCATTATCGGCCACCACTTAGCACAGTGCCCTCCGTTGGGGAGTGTCAGGACGACACTCATGCGGAGGACGGTACCGACACAAAATCATTGTCCATGAGTGGTGAAACTCAGTTACCCTGCATATGTTGTACTGTTCTGTGAGAGAGTATAAACAGAACTCAACCCATCTTAGACTGTGTCTGTGTTCTTTCTGCTGTGGCAAGACTAGTAGCGCTGCGTCACCATCCAATCCTGAGGGCAAATAAGGTTTACATGGACGCAGCTGTGATCTGTCCAGTGTAGTCCGGTGGAGTGGCTGAAGGAGATGTGCTTGCTGGAGGAGAAGATGGGGTCCAGTGTGTGGCCGGCGTAGTGGGTGGGGGTGTTCACCAGTTGCTTGAGTCCGAGGTTGGCGAGGTTGTCCAGCAGGGCGGCGGTGTTGCTGTCATTGTTGTTCTCCAGGTGGAAGTTGAGGTCCCCTAGGAGGATGTAGTCTGAGGAGGTTAGGGCGTGCGGGCTGATGAAGTCTGCGATGGCTTCGCTGAATTGTGTGCGTGGTCCCGGGGGTCTGTAGATGAGAATGCCTCTGTGGGTGGTCTTGGGGTCGGTGTGTATCTGGAAGTGGAGGTGCTTGGCGGCGGTGAGGGTGTCGTCGTAGTTGGTCGTGATTCGGATGGTCTTTCTGTGGATGATGGCGATGCCTCCTCCGGTTTGGTTGACGCGGTCCCTCCGGGTGATCTTGTAGCCATCCGGGATGGATATGGCGATGTCGGGGGCTGAGGAGGCATTCATCCAGGTGTCTGTGAGGAAGGCGACGTGGGGCGGGGGGGTCAAGGGGCGCGAAGGGAAGCCACAAAATACAAATACCAAAAAACAAAATCCAGCGACAGGAACAGCAGCACAATACAATACCAACAATACCAGTCCCAGGGGCAGGGGCACACCAGCGGCGGGCTCCAGGCAGCAGGAGGGGTCTCGGAGGTACAGGGGGAGCCGTGCAGCATGTGGGATGACCAGAGGTCAGGTCACAGCCACTGCTGCGCGGCTTCCTCCATAAGAGGACAAGTGGGAGGGAGGAGCAGCTGGGAGGCGGGAGCGGGGTGGCCAATGGGCAAGGGAAGGGATAACAGAAGGAAACACGGGCGGGGGAGCGTCGGTGGGGAGAGTGGGGCGGGGGGTCAAGGGGCATGAGGGGAAGCCACAAAATACAAATACCAAAAAACAAAATCCAGCGACAGGAACAGCAGCACAATACAATACCAACAATACCTGTCCCAGGGGCAGTGGCACACCAGCGGCGGGCTCCAGGCAGCAGGAGGGGTCACGGAGGCACAGGGGGAGCCGTGCGGCGTGTGGGGTCTGAAAGTTGAACAACAGCAAGAGAGATTATCCCAAAAATTATCACAGCATCCCCTGGGATATTCCTTTTTTAGGACAAAATCCCTCACCCACCAAAGGTGGCATGCTTCATCATTGGGATTCTCCTCATACTGGGAAAACTTTTAGACCCGAGGGTTCTAATTTTTGTGACTAGTTTTGAATTGGGGAGTCAACCCTCGCAGGTCTTTAACATTTTTTCCGATGCCCCATCCCTTTGTGAACCAAGCTACGGCTCCGGGTCCTGTTTTATGATAATCACTCTTCACTCTCCTTGAGGGATCCATCCGCCTCAATGAAGGTTAGTCAGAGCCCTTCAGTGAGAAAACACTATTTGTATAACCTACACGCCTGTCTAGAAGCTTCATGTCAGTATTTCAAGGACTAGCCTTTGATGAGGCTATGGTCCAGACAATACCGACTACACCAAGCATAATTGACATTACACGCAGTGGTCCAGCAGTTCAAACAGATGACTGAACTAAACTAGTAACTTTGAAAAGATCCTACACTCCCACCCACACACATGAGCCATCCTGACAGAATATCTATGGGGCAATTGTGCCCACACTGGATTAATAGTAACCAATGCCCCTATTTTAGCATAACCAGGCTTTGATGCCACTGTATTCAGACAGCCCAGCATACAGGTGTCACGGATACCAAATCAGAACCTATAACCCCAGTGATGGCGCATTCTCTAATCTGGAGAACACGATCTGATGCTCACACAACAAGGCGGCAAGAATCGGACGATCTGGGCGGGATTATAATCATGTAGCTCTTCATCTAGCACAAAATAGTAATCTGGTGCTAAATATTTTAAGATGTGTGTTATTTTATTTGGGGAATTTATAAGTGAAGATGCAGTTTTCCGAACCATTGACAATATACAAAAGTAACTGCGGAATGTGGGTGGGGGGCCGTACTTATCGACACTTTTGCCCGCGAATCAACTTTCCTAACCTTGCTTGCCCACTGGAGCGCCAAAGCCTAATCACCGTGCTTTGCCCCAAGGCAGATTCCTGCTTCTTGACTCCTCCGGCGGAGAGCCACTGAGTGTTTCCACCATCACCGTACGGGACCAACTACATGTCCCATAACTCCCTCCCTCCCCACCTGAACTTAATTACCGCGGGTACCATTTAAGCATAATGCGTGGGCCTTGCCCGGGCGAAGTCAGGGCCAAGGGTGGGCCCGTGACAGAGCCCGGAGGAGGCTGGGCCACCTCCCTAACATTTTCCTTATCAAGGTAACTGTTGTCTTTACCTCAGCCACACGCTCACACTCCAGCTTAACAGCCGACTGTACAATTTGATACCTCACAATTGATGGTCATCCGAACAGTGTGTTTGATTGTTACTTAGGTGTCTATAAATTTTTTAAAGATACTGCATTTCCATCTGATTTAATAATGTAAAACAGAAGGAAAGTCAAGGACGGGGTGTAGGGGCTGCCAAAACCCGGAAATCTAGGAGCATCCGGAAAACTGCTGGGGAAAATTGTGTATATGATAGGATTTATACACTCCGTGTAGAATGTGAGCAGATCCTAGCGTCTGACCCTATTGCCCCCCACCCCCACTCAGCGTCTGAAGCCCTCCACCTCCCATGTTCTTAGAGGATAACACTTTCAAGAAGGACTGGTCCCTGATCGCCAGGCGATGGACTAGGGATGGGCTAATCCTTATAATAAGCACAGCAAAGTGAATCGCAGATGCGATCTTGGTTGAGATCCAGACTCTCGAAACACATTTGAAAACCATTGTCCCGGTTTCTCTACAAAAGAAAAATGTAGATGAGGCCATCAAGACCAACAAGGAATGCGAAGAGTCCCTACTCACGGCCAAGATAAACAAATTCAAGAAAGACCTAGCCTGTTTTTTTTTAGAGAGGGCCTATCCCTACACCAGAGATGATTCCATACCACCACAGTTCAATCAAAAAGGAAGGAAATTGGGTCCAACTATTCATCATCTGGCAGTGAAGAATGGTCCAGCGACTCAGATTCTGGCAATAAAGGTGAGACAGAGAAGAAAGGAATGCCAAGAAGAGGTAAAGGAAGATGGAGAGGCCAATTTTTTTAGGACCACCGCATCAACACTGGTGGACCCGTCATCATGGGGATACCCAACATCACATTTCCAGCCACCTTTGTTACCCTTTCAATCACAGCCTCAACCTTACTTCAGCCAGTCTTGTTTAGGACATGGTCGCGGACGATTGCGAGGAAGAAAGAGACAACAACAGCAGACACAGGTACATTAGAGCCCTCCGCTATCCC
The DNA here is from genome assembly GCF_964261635.1 of Lissotriton helveticus. Taxonomy (NCBI): domain Eukaryota; kingdom Metazoa; phylum Chordata; class Amphibia; order Caudata; family Salamandridae; genus Lissotriton; species Lissotriton helveticus. Next base: position 1,646,189,090 of record NC_136057.1, on the reverse strand, counting down.
CTCGTCATACTTGGAGCAAGTAGAAAACCAACCCCCAACCAGAGACAAGCAACAACACAGTTTAGTCATCAATTTAGCGTTAAGGCCTTGTTTACAGATGAAATATAAGAACTCAACAGAAGACTTTGTTTCATACCCACATTCAAAGGTAATGAATTCCAGATTCATCAAGAACTGCCACAGTTTTTTCATAAAATTCGACTTCACTTTCTCTTTGCAGACAAACCAACACCCACTGACTTGAAAAATATTTCCAACACCAACTTATGTTGACGATCTTCATTCAATCTACCTACCCACGTGGTACCAGCCCAAGTACTCACCTTTGAGAAAGCTGTTCTGAAGTAGGTGGAAGGTATCTTTAGGAACACCAAGAAAGACTTTCTCAATCTATCGAAGAACGAAGTCCAAGCATTGGAAACTTTGAGTAATGACGAGTATATCACCATAAAGTCGTCAGATAAAGGAGGGGCAACAGTCATTATGAACACAAGTACATACAGAGCAGAATTCCTAAAACAACTTCATAAGAGATGTTCCTGTCGCCCTTTGAAGCTTCATCCTACAAAAAACCTCATGTTGGAAATCACCACACTGGTGAACACAGAGAAAGAGAGTGGCTAGATCACCCCAAAGGAAACAGACTTTCTTGTTACTTCAGATCCAGTGATTCAATACTTTTATACACTTCCAAAAATATACAAAGCAAAGAGACCTCCTCCAGGAAGACCTGTCATCACTGGAATAGGCTCCCTACTCAAGCCATTATCCCAATTCATGGATTACTTCCTCAAAGCACTTGTCAGCAAGATGCCCGCGTATCTGCAAAACAATAAGGATGTTCTTAGACAGCTGACCGAGTTGTCCTTTGTAATTGAAACAGACTTCATGGTCTCATTAGATGTAGAGTCTCTATACACATGCATTCCACAAGATGAGATGTTGCCAACCATCGAGACCCCACTGTGAGAGAGAGACCTGAATACCACCACCCCAGCCCAATTTATTTTCGACTGTCCACACATAGCGATAAAAGAAAACTTTTTTCACTTTGAGGACACCTTGTACCTCCAAATATCAGGTACATCGATGGGTAGCATCTTTACACAGAGCCTGGCGAACCTGTATATGCATTCCTTTGAAGACGGACAGGTGTTTTCACCGACCAATCCTTTCAGGTCCTACATAATCACGTGGAAATATATTGAGGATATTTTGGTCATCTGGCGTGAAGAGACCCGAGACCTTCAGTAATTTTAATTGGTGGCTGAATAACCAGAACAATTTTCCCAGGTTCACTTTGGAATACAGTAAACTAGTCTACCCTGCTTAGACATACTCATTTTTGCATCAGGAGGAGGCCTAGAGACTTATATAGAAAAACCAATGACTCAGAATGCTCTGTTACCTTACAACAGTTACCATCCGATGTCTCTACGAGCAGGGGCGGCTGGTGACATTTGAACGTGGTGAGTCATAAATACTGCACTGTGGCGAGAGAACGAGCCCAAACCACTTATGGGGGGGTACCGGGTGTCTCCCCCGAGAACATTTTGAAAAGAAGAGTGGGCAAATGTTGCATTCTCAAGCAAATTTGAGTAAGAAAATAGGTGGTTTGGCGAACACATCTCTGGAAGTAGCCAGACAAGTCTCTTTGCACTTGCACAGATACATCACTCTCCCTGCATTGACATAGGGACAGTCACCCTGCACTCATAGACCCATTACTCACCCTTCTCTGACAGATCACTAAGCCAGCATTCACCCATCCACATCACTCACCCTGGACTCACACAGGCACAGGCACATCTCTCACCCTTGACTCACACAGGCACACTGATCAACCTGCAGTCACACAGACATCACTCACCCTGGACTCACACAGGCACATCACTCACCCTGGACTCACACAGGCACATCACTCACCCTGGACTCACACAGACATCACTCACCCTGGACTCACACAGGCACATCGCTCACCCTGGACTCACACAGGCACATCGCATATTTTTTGGTAACCCAAGCATGGGTTACCAAAAAACAAATCTGCAATCTGTGTGCATGAAAAAATACAAAAAAAGACGCTAAAAGACCATGAGCTTCTCTGCACTCAATACCGCGCTGTGGCACGATGCTTACAAAAAAAAATTGTTGTGGAAAAAGGTGAACAAAGATGCACTAGGCTTTGTCAAAGCGCAGAGGTCCCAAAGGCAAGATTCATTGGCTTTGTAATACTTGGCTCTTGTTCCGCCCTCATTTGTTTGCGACCTAGGTTCAAATGTACATATATCTCTATATATTCACATACATTTGTGCAACAGAAACTTTGGTTGCTTTTGCCAATATTGTTCCTGTGTAGTTTACTAAGAAAGATTGATCAAATCATACAACTTTCCAAACACCAGAACGACTGACTTTATCAATGCTGGTTGCTACGGGATTAGCATCTTTAACATTTCCTGCAACAATGATCCTGCCCTACTACTTCCCTGCTGAACCACTGGCTTATAAAGGCAACATAAATTTCACTTTCACAACACCGTCTACAAAATGTCTCCCTATATTCTAAGGTAAATAATGTTTGCCGCACATAAGAGTAAGTAGCATTGATTGTGATGCCTTTATTAGGTTACATTATTCATCATATATCCCTATTTCTTCTCAGGGATAATCTCTGCTATCGCAGGTATGAGGAAGCACTCCACCAGGGCAGTAAACACAATGCGGGGCGCTATCTCCCATTGTTACGAACATCAAACAGCTCCCAATTAGGTCAAAAGGATTTATGAGGACTTATTAATATGACTTAATAACTGGACTGAGCCCGGCTTCAGCAAGCTGCCTCCTTAAAGGGCTAAGAAAGTTACACTCAAGCTCGCGAGGCAGAAGGCTAAACACGGGCACAAAGGCAGCACTTATGAACACGCGCACCAGCTGACTGCAGCTTAGGCTGTGAGCATGTGTGCGGGGCGGTGGAGGTGGGGCGATTATTCATTTGCCCCTGTTCCAGCCCACCCTTTTAATGAGTTTGTTAAGTGACAGAACTGGCATCATGTTTTCAGTCCTGTTTTCTTCTTTTAAATGCGAGTGCATTCTGGGAGCTGTAGTTGTAGTTGTCTTGGTTCAATTTAGCCAGATGGAATAACGCAGCTTGACATTTGACATTTGCAATTACATAGATATCGGTGAAAAACTGTATTTATTTGGAATGTCCTTTAGTCTATGAAATCCCAGCAGCAAGATTCACACTTGTATACGTGCATTTCATTTTTAAATAAACAGCGGTGACTCGGTCGCGCCGGGGCGGGGGTGGGTCGTGCCGGGAGGGGGGGGGGGTGTCGCACCGGGGGGGGGGGGGACGCGCGGGAGGGGGGTATTAAAATACATTTAAAGATGAAAGAATCCTACATGAGGTCCTGAGCAGGTCCGCGCCGCCCCGGGTCCGTTGGCACCACTACAGCCCCTCGCTCTCAGCCAATCCTGGCGCTGCCTGCAGCGCCAGGTCATGGCTATTCTTCGCCCAGAGCACGCCCTTTAGGAGCCCAGGGCTCCTATGGACTTACGCAAACAACTCAAAACACAAGTGTGCATGAGTGGGCACGGTGCAAAAATTCGCCCTCCGTCCCCACTCATGCGCACTTGTGTTGTGCTGCTGCCTGTTGCCCCCACTGTCTGACAATCATGTCAGTCAACATGACGTCGGACCGCCCACTGAAGGGGTGGGCGGTCCGACGTCATGCTGACTGACATGATTGTCAGTTCTCCCTCGGCGTATTTGAACTTAAGTAAACTGAATTTACTTAAGTTCAAAGACGCCGAGGGAGCAGCGGGCGGGGGGGCTACGCCCCCACGCCCCAATGGACGGACCGCAGCTGTCTACGAGATAACCTCCCATTTGGGCAGTTTATACGCCTCAGGAGGAACTGTACTTCTATAGAAAAATTCAAAGAACATGCCGAGACTTTGACTCTACAACTACAATAGAGAGACTATCCAACACGTTTGGTATGCAGATCTGCTAAGAGGTCACCGAAAAATAATAGAGATGCACTATTAGAAATTTCCCCACACAAAGAATCGAAGTCCAGATTTACCTGTGTGTACATTCTCTAAACAGATAAAAAAACGATCAGTAAGAACTGGAAAATTCTGCATACAGACAATCCCTCAGTTGAAATCACTTTATTTGCATTCAAAAGAAGTGTCAACTTGAGAGATAGACTCGCACACACTGGGCCACGGGATAAGAGGATACAGTGTATAAACAACCTGATTGTACTTGAACACCAATATTTTTCAAGGATACCAGGGGCAGCTTAATAATATCTCCCCAAAGTCTGGCTTCATAAAGTATGCCTATCACATCCGGATCCAGGGGTTCAATTTTTACTGTTTGTCAATCCACCAAACTGCAGATCCTCTTGTAAATGTGATCAAGAAGAAAGAATGTGAGAAACGTCAGAAATTACCTCATGTAAGCATCACCAAGGGAGCCGCTGGTTGGTACTCACCAGTTTGCTCACGCTTTCATCATTGGTGACTTTCATGACCATGAAGAAAGCAAAATGGTGTCAAAATTATGTTTAGAGGTGATGAGAGAGAAAGAGACAGAAGTGACATGTGCAAGAATCCACAGAAAGTGCTTGTGTCATTCTATGCCAACTGGACCCCGTAGTGAGATAAAGAAAGTTGCTTCTCCAAGCTACAATAAGTTGTTACTTACTTGCAAATATGCATACTTTATTGGATGCTGTGAGCACACTCAGATTAAAACAAACCGGTGTGTTTTAGACCATTTCAATTAGGAAAGGCCAACATGTTTCATTGCCAATATCATGCGGCAATTTTATCAGGGCACGGGGACCAGTCTTCACCTCACTGGTACTTCAAGCTTAGTCTATGGTGATTGACAAACGATAAAAGAAAGATCGATCTTTTCAGAGAAGGTGGACCAAGTGGGCCTGAATGACTGTATCGAATTGAATAAAGAGGGTAGTACAACTGAGATGTATATCACATTGCGCTTGAACTACTGGATGGAGGTACACTGATCAGACAGCTAGGAACTTATTGAAACTCACAATAACAGGGACCATGGTGTAAAGTTCTTTTGACAAGAAGCACCTCTTGTTAGAGCTCAATCGTGGTGGTGAATGAACCCCTAGTGATATTATTTTACTACCTCAAAATGTGGAGTATAGTGGTTCCCAGTATATTGACAACTGACTGGACCTACATACTATAGCACCATTACATAATTGTGAACAGTGAGCATTCCTGTCTCTGTTTTGAAATACATTTCGGAATGCTGTTAATTAAAAAACTGTAGAAAGAGAATTAGCTCCAATGCAGTGCAGATGCATACATACTAAGCGTATCTCACTTTTGTGCTACCACACTTTTATGCAGAGTGCGGAGAGGTCTGCTAAAAGAACAATGTATAGCCAGAATGCAGAACAATGTAATACATTCACCCCAGTAGAGAGATCTGGGCCTAAATCCTTTGTTTTTTGTGCCATTCCAGTTTGATCTCAGCCATATGCAAATCAGTCTTGACCTGTGCCTAGGAGCGCGTTGCAGAGAGGTGTCCTGAGTCCACGCCTCTTTTTACACCTCTCTGCAACGCAGCTCTGTGGCACTTACTGGAGGTACCTAGTGGGCTAGTTGGACCCTAGGGACCCTCAGCATTCAAGGGGATTTAATCTCCCAAATTAAAACGGCCACAGGGCGTGTTTACACAGTGGTGAAGGGAGGGGATGGGGCCTGAGGTGACGTGTGCAAACACGCCCTGTGGCATGTTTTAAGTTGGGGAAATAATTCCCCTTCAATCCTGAGGGCCCCAGGTGCTTCCAGTAAGTGCCGTGCCCCTTTTTACACCTCTCTACAACGCAACTCTGTGGCGCTAATCTACTGGCTAGTTGGACCCAAGGGACACTCAGGATTCAAGGGGACTTTATCCCCTAAATTAAAACGGCCACAGGGCGTGTTTGCACACATGTCACCTCAGGCCCCCCTCCATTCACTATTGTGCAAACGCACCCTGTGGCACATTTTAAGAGGTAGTTTTAATCCCCCTGCCCTATTATGTACTAGGGACTTACAGAGGAGATCATGCTAATACAGGGGTACCTCAACACATAGTGTTCCCTTGTGTATGTAGGGTTTTTTTCTGTATTCTAAGTGTCTTGTTGCATAGCATTGGCTCTAGGACTGGTTAGTCAGTCAGTTACCACCAGTACCCATCTGAAAAAGTTGAGGGTACAGGATGATTTTGCAATAAGGCCTCTTTCTGCTCCTCTGTTTGTGCTTTTTGCACGTCTTCCTTCTTTCTGCACTTTTCTTCGTCTTTGAGGACTTCTGTTACTTCTTTCTGCATTTCTTTTTTTTTCGCTCTGTGCGTTTTTTTCTTCTTTCTTCACATGTCCTACCTCTGTAGGCATAATTAGAAACTAGCATTTAAAAAACCTTTGAAATTCACTTAAAAAACCATAGGTTTCAGTCACGTTATAGTTAGAATTTAGCATTTAAAAAACGTTTGAAATTCACTGAACAAACCATAGGTTTCAGGGGCGTTATAGTTAGTTGGACATTTCACTCGTACAAAACCACAGAAATTCCCCCATTATAGTTAGTTCAGCTAACTATAACTTGTGCGCCCGCAATGCACTGCTGATGATGTCACATATTACTTTGCCCAAGAAGGCCTTCGTCCGATATCAAAAAATTATTTTTTAATCTTGATCTTGATTATGAGTGACAATTCCATGATACATTAATTAATAATGTATCAAGGAATTGTCACTCATAATTAATGTATCAAATTTTCAATTGTATACATCCAATACACAAAGTGATATTTACTAACCCTTTTTTAAAAAAATCAAGATTAAAAAATAATTTTTTGATATCATATTACTCTATTGCACTATTTGTTGTTTTATTCTTTGTTTATTTATCTTATGTTGTTCACAATATGTGTTGCGAATTGGCCAGTTTCTTGTAGCTAAAGTCTGCCTGGGCGTATACTTTTTCAAAAAACTTTTGTTTCCCTGACCCAGGAGTCGATCCTTAACAGGGGGTCCCTGATACTTACATAAGATGTCACATATTACATCACTCATGACATGGTCAGTGACATCACTCATGACATCACTGATGACATTTCAAATGAAATCCCATGCTTTATTCCGAAAACAGTCTTTGATGTGCTTCATTTTCTAAAGTTAAATCCCTTTCCAGGTGGTGCTGTGTTGTGTTTTGTGTTTATTGCTTCATCATGCTTGAGCCTCCCTGTGGGAGAGTGGTATTCCCTATTATCTGGGAGTGCAAAGAAGTACAGCATATTTTGATAGGTGTGCCCACTGCATTGCAGGATTATGCACAGTATCTGTAATATGGCCCAGGTGCAAGCCCATCTTCAACAATCAGTAGTCGGAATAAGGGACGACTGGTACCCCTGATATCTGTAGATGAGCTGCAACTACCGCCATCACCTTGGTGAACAACAGAGGGGTGCTGGTATGGCCAAAGTGCAACGTGGCAAACTTAAAGTGTTCTTGTCATACCTTGAATTGCAGGTAATGTCTGTGGGGAGGCAGGACAGAAATGTAGAAGTATGCGTCCTGCAATTCCAGCACTACCATCCAGTCTCCTGTGTCCAAGGTTGACAGGACTTGAGTGAGCGTGAGCATTTTGAATTTCTCCTTTTTCAGGAAGAATTCAAGAGGGCACAGGTCTAGGATTGGACGAAGGCCTTCTTGGGCACCAGAAAGTAGCAGAAATGACAAAGACAACCTATTCCTGAGGTTGGCACCCTATCTATGGCTCCCTTGGCCAAAAGAGCTGCCACTTCCTGGCGGAGTAAAGAGGTGTGGTCCTCCATCAGCCTGTCTCAAGTGGGTGGCATGGGTGGAGAGGTAGTCACGAAAGGGTGGGACTGAAAACCGAGTTACAAAGCGAATGAGAGTATCAGCCCAAAAGGCACACACTGTTCACCGATCACAGAGACAGGCTTGTTTGAAGAAAATATCTTCTTTCCCAAGGTATCCAGCCTCTTGGATTCCCTGTCCAGTGAAGTGGTAGGGAATGCGCCAGGATTTACTCTGGAAGTGGAGTCTTGGACCACCAAGCTCTCCTAGGTGGGGTGCTGGGTGAGGGAGTTGGGGTCCCCTGGGGCCGTCTTGACAGTCACGGAGGGCAGCTGAATGTCAGAGGAAAGGCAAAGCCTGTTTCTCGGGCAGTGTCCTGTCTACTGGCACTGGCAAAATCCTTACACCAGATGTGCTCAGTGACATCTAGGGACTGGAATTCTTCTGGGTCAGTGGCCCCTCCCAGTCATCCCCAAGCCCTAGCTCATAGGAATAGGGTACAGGCTTGGGTCTGGATGGAATGCCATCAGTTGGCATCAGAGTCGTACGATGCCCATCCAGCTGTGTGTAAAATGTGAGTATTAATATGGGGCGGTGACACCTGTGGGTGCCGGCAGCACTGGGGACATCGGCAGTGGAGCCGGGAAAAGTCGAGGTTGGCTAGCCCGCCAGCGGAAGCGGCCCAAAGGCACTCTAGTAGGAGTGGGCTGCCCAAATATGAGGTGCATGGTCACATAAAATTCAGAGAGTTGGGAAGAGGTCAATATGGATCCTCGGAACACGAGGAGGTGCGGAGAAGGGCCAGGGGCAGGCTCAACTTCAGAGCCAGGCCTCAAATGCTGACAATCCTTTATCTCATTGGATGACTTCGTCGGAAGGGGCAAAGTTGAAAACCTCTTCGACTTCTTTGCGCTTGTGGGATTTACCCGGACAACTTCAAGTGCGGCGATGAGCACTTGGAGTGGCTCTGCAACCCATCCCAGGATCTTCCTCTCGACTGTAATCAAGACCGTTGCAGCATTGCCCGTCGAGTGGCAGAGAGCTTCAGGAACAGCTACTTCAAGGCCTTGGGTGCATGAGGTGACAATCAACACAGGTCTTAGCATCGTGGTCATGCTCAAGGCACCAGATACAGACTCGGTTGTGAGTTTGTCTCCGACATTTGACAGTGACAGGAGCCAAGGGGATAAAAACCAGACTTCTTGGCGAACATTACTGCCACACAAGGAGATGTCTAAAAAATCTTCGACAAAAGGGTTGAAATGAAGAACTAAGCACTTTCTAAAAGGCAGTGTTTTTTTAAATCAGCGAGTTGTTTTTGTATTAATCACACTCTTTTATTTGACTTGGAAGGAGGGGTGTTTTTAAAGTATTTTTAAAAGGCAAAAACACTCACCAAGCTGCAATTGCGCCGCACTCCCGCTCTCCTGCTAAATGGCCTTATCCCCTGCCCACCTCGGAGTGTTCTGATTGCTGTGGAGGTAAATGGTATTAAGAGGCGGGGCACAGGGCAAAGGTCAGAAGGTGGAGCCACTGACTATTTCAGTCGCATGGCAGCACAGACGACCAGCGAACGTGTGCGGCGGGCGTGCCGCTGGCCCGCCTCAGGCAAGCCCATCTGCGCCCGTCCGCATCTGGACGGGGCAAGAGGCCATGACCCCTGCCCCATCCACAAGGGACAACATGAGCTACTCACTTAAACAGCCAGCTATACGAGCTCCAACCAATCAGACACAATGACTGTAATTTACTGAATCTGGAAACTCCAGATTCTAACTGCTCCTGATGGGGCTATGTATTTGATATACCGAGTAGACCATATACCACAATTGCTACCGGCACTACCAACAATATCACACAGAAGCTATTCCCCGCTACCAGTAAGGTCACGTCTCCCAAAGAATTCACGTTTTTTTACATCAATTGCAGGTCGCTTGCTAAACATAAGAATGACATCTTTGACCTCTTGTGGAATAAACAACCCAATGTTATTTTCCTTACGGGAACGTGGTTACACGAGAGCTCTCGCCCACATGTTGCTGAAGCTTTGCCCTTCACTTATACGATAATTAGGAAGGACCGTGGCGCCAAAATAGGAGGCAGCATTGTTAATTTTTAAAACCTCATACACCTGTAAATGGGAGTACTTGCCCTTTAAGGGCTGTGAGGCCAGCTTATTCAGACTCTCCCTCACACCCAAATTTACAGTTTCTGGGATCTTGATTTATCGCCCACCTGGGCCAGCTGGGCCATGGGCTGCGGCCTTTCCTGATCTTTTTGCCCCTCTCCAGTTAGACGCTGCCAAGTTTACCATCTAGGGAGACATGAATATTCCTTTATATGACCCAGCATGCACAACTAGCACGTCTTTGACGGCAGATCTGGCTGCAATCAATGTCCTACTCAGCAACTGAGGCCCCACCCATTTGGCGGGCCATCTACTGGACCCCATTATCTCAAACCTATCTAATTATTTCATGCCAGGAAGCTCTCCCAGTACTTTGGTCTGATAATTTGTTGGTTGGTTTCGGAGTTAGGCAGGATCCACAGTATGCCATCATGCCCACCTCAGCCATTAAGTCCAGATCTAGAAACTAGACATTGATACTTTTAACAAACACCTCTCCAACACCATTCCTGCCATTACTCCAGTTAATCTAGCACACTTGGACACTATTCACACCTGGATTTTATCATCCATTGATACGTGTCTTCCATCATCCATTCAAAAAGTGAACAATCAGTGACCGCCTGCCCCATGGTTCCCTGAAAGACTAAAAATAGAGAAATCCAAATGTAAAGCAATAGAAAGATGCTGGAGGAAGGATTATGCGCCAGAACTTAAACTTGCATACAAATCAGCAAAAAGGGATTACCACTCCCTCTGCAACGCTGCCCGAGCTGATTATGTGAGCAACACCATCATGTTGGCACAAAACAACTCCAAGACCCTGTTTAAACAAGTCAAAGACCTTTCGGGCGCAGCATGCCAATCTATCCCCCATGTGGTCACCGAAGCTCAATGTGAGGACCTAGCCAATTTCCTCACCAATAAAGCGGAGACAATTTACTCAGCACTGAACGTAGGCCCAAACAATGTGGTGCAGCAATCTCAGAACTTCCCCCCTATGTCAGGTAGCTCTGCTCCACCAGTTAATCAGACCATCGTACCCTCCAACACTTTAGAAAATTTGCCGCCTCTGGATACCAGCTCTTTTAAGCGCATCTTAGGCAGCCTTTAATCCGGCTCTCCCAGAGATCCTCTCCCCATCTCCATACTTCAGAAGCTTGAGCCATCGTCATTAAAGTTAATCATGGAGCTGCTTAATGCATCCCTGCAGGAAGCAGTTGTCCCATCCGAATGGAAGCATGCCATGTTCTCCAACTCCCGAAAAAAGCTAATGCTGATTGGGCTGAACCATCCAATTTCCCCCCAATCTCTCTGCTCCCAGCTTTTTCTAAATTACTAGAAAAACATATCAACCAGCAATTGACGCATTTTGTGGACTCCCAAAAAATCTTACATCCATCTCAGTCTGGTTTCAGAGCTGATTTCTCCACAGAAACCACTCTTTTGGGAGTCACGGAAACACTGCACCACCGTCTCGATATGGGTGAAACTGTGGCAAAAAAACAGAAGTATTAATTTTTGGGAAAAATAAAGATCTTTGGGGCCCCCAGAACTGGCCTCCTCAAATGGGCGTTCTTCCCCAACCTTCGCAACAGGTCTGTAATCTAGGTGTAATTGACGACCTGCTGACTATGAAGCAGCAAGCTCTCAAGGTCGCCTCAATCTGCTTCACCATCCTAAAGTGGCTAAAAAAAATCCTTTGGATGCTGCCTGGTCCCACGCAAAGAACTGTGGTTCAGGCTCTTATTACTTCCAGGCTGGACTATGGCAGCAACCTTTATTTGTGAGCCAATAAGGAGGTGATTTGCAAACTGAAGGTGGTGCAGAACTCGACGGCCAGATTACTCTGCCAGGTTCCTAGTTGGGCCTCCATCTCAGGCTCGCTCCGCGATCTTCACAGTTTTAAATTCACGGCCCTGAGCAATATGCACAAAACCAAATCTGGTATAGCACCACAGTATCTAAACACCTTAGTCCATCCCTACCTCCCGCCGCGCCTCCTTCGCTCTTCCACTCAGGCCTAATTTTTGATTCCCACGACCAGACTGTTGCGAATGGGTGGCCGCTCTTTCTCCAGCTTGGGCCCTTCTCTGTGGAACTCGCTCCCTATGTCACTCCGGAATGAAACCATCTGTACAAATTTCTACAAATGCCTAAAAACGTGTCAAACAATAGGCTCCTTCTACTCTGTTTATGTCTGATGGCGCCGGGAAACCTCTGGGTAGCGGTGCGCCTTACAAAATTAATTAATAATAATAATAATTAACCGCTTAACCGCGGAGCAAATTTCGCTGCAGTGCGGCGGTTAAATTAAGTGGGTAGGGCTGCATCGGCCAAAAGAATTGTGTGCAGCTGCTTTTATCGGCCATCGGCGAAGGGGTTAATAAAAAGGTCAGTCAAAAAGTGACTGGGGTAGCTCGTCCTTGGATCTGCACTGCCTGGCATGGAAAGAAAAGAACTGACGCTGCTGGCTGGGGTGGCACCTATATAGGCAACGCACATGTCACTTCCGGAACTGATGCTGCCGAAATCATGCAGAGCCAAACAATGCCACCTACTGGCATGCAGGGGTACTGCTCATGAAAAATGTCCAGATCCAGTCTGACACCTGTAATGCAATAATTGTGGTTGTCTGTACTAACAAGTCTTTACTACTACAAAATGGAGCCCTACTTTGTAAACTTAGAATGATAACAGAATGAGAAAAAACAATAAGGATCTACACTCAGGATTTGCAACTCGGTATTACAACTCAGTTGCTCACGGTCATATATTAGAAAGATTGATATTTAGGAACTGAGACGAACAAAATAATCTCTGTGCCAAAAACTGTCACCCCCCTACCTATCTACAAAAAATACAAATCAATGATCTGCATATTGCATGATGTGCTCTGCCCTTTATGCAGTGGTGGCTCCTGTGTTAAAGCGGAGAAGCATCGCCCCTCTAACTATATTACCCACCAGAGATGGAAAAATAAAATGATAATAAAGTTCATTCATTACCATTTTATTATTCAAAACCCAGTCCTGAGCGTAGCGTAAGGACGGGAATGGGGCTTTCTGCTGCTGCTACTCAGGCAGCAGCAGTGATGCGCAGGGCACTTTAAGTTTAGAATGCGCATGTCTCTTGGTGTCCGTTTCGCTATGGCCAACCAGACATGCGCATTTTATACCTCTCTAACCCATCTGTCTAACACAGCTGGGGTAGAGACAGCACAGCGCTCCAGTGTCCTCGGAAATGCCGAAGGAGGCTGCTCCCTCCAATCCTTGCGCTTCTTTCATGCTGCATGAGAGCAGCGCTGGAGCCTGCCTGCCTATAGAAGACCTGAGCAAGAAGGACGTCACGCCAATAAGGTAAGTGTAAGTGTTTTAAACTTTTTTTAACTTTAATTTTTCTCCCACCACCCTCACCAACCTCCGTACATGCCAGCCACCACTGCCTCTATGCTAATGTACAAGTCAAAACTGTGACTAAACAAAACACAGATCTCTCCAGGAAGCGCACCAACAACCAAAGTTATCTTACTATTATTATTCTTCCAATGAAATTTGATGAGCACACAAACATCTCTACAGCAGATGCTTTAATCCACAAGATATTTCAAAATGCAGCCTCTTTGTGACCAATTAATTAGGCACAACAGATGATTTGCTGTCACATTTGTCTTTGTTGCCAATTTCTCTGTGGCAGATTAATTTTTTTTTATAAGTTTGCAGTCATATTCTGATTTTCATGACTCTGCCTCTCAGAACTCCACCCCCTATGCTCTGCCACACAGTGCGTTAAAAGGAAAAAAAAAGTGCAGATACTCACAAAAAGGAGCAATGGACTGGAGGTGAAGGTTGGGGTGGGCTTAAGGGTGCTGCTGAAGGCATGGCAAGACTACGTTTTTCACCTTTCTAAACTTTGTATGCAAGAAATCTGCATGCATTTTAAGATTGACTGATGTATCTGTCCATGAGTTATTACACTATTAGCCATTTATATTGCACTTAATACTAATAAGTGTTTATTATTAACTAAAGTAATTCTTTTTCAGCAACGTTAGGATAACAAAATATCAAGGAAAAACGGCAAATATGCCTTGTAGTTTGAGTGCATTTCCCTGATGAAGGATCATAATTCATAAGCTATATGACTAGAATGATAACGTGTGACATGCGGGTAACACAAGGATCTCTGCAACAAAAACAAAGACCAACTAAGTTATCTACATAAAACACAAATCTGTGATCTGCATATTTCATGCTGTGCCTTCCAACAGGCACTTATACCCTCCATGCAAATGTATGCTAAGTTGAACCTTTCATTACAGTGCACACAGAACTTTCCATCAAGTGCATTAACTTCCCAAGTTATGAAAGTGCCACTGTAACACATGCTGTGAAGGATGTGCTGCCGGGTAGAGCTGATGAGTGCAGCACTATCTGCATTAAGGCCTCGCCCCTATGAGTACCGGTACTGTCCTGTCCGATAAAAATGTCCGGTGAGTACTGGCGCATTTATAGCACTGCTGCCATACTTTCACTCCCAATGTATGGGTTCCAGGAGCATTTTGTCCACGGAGAGTCAAAACTGCTTTAAGAGCAAAACTCCCAGCGAATGAAAAGACCTCCCTTTCTCCACAGTTAATTTGCTTTTTTCACAGAATGAAAAAAAATATATATATTTTCTATTGCGGAAATGCAGAACACCTAACGGTTGACAAGCCCAAAGTCGCAATTTATTAGGGCTGAGGTTGACTGGAACAACAGTCCCAGTGGCTTTTGCATACACAGATATTGTTTGAGGCACGTAGATTGGAGCCTGCTGCTGACACGATTACTTCTTCCCCACAGACACGGATGGGCAGTGGTGGCTCCTGCCCTTAGATCTAATCAGTATGCAAATAACCAATTGCACAGGCCAGCCTACCCTGAGGTGCATCCTACAAATGTAATTGTATTTACATAGCAGTTACTGCCCCTGACGAGGCGTCAAAGTACTTTTCAGTGAGTAGCCAGCTTCTCTGGAACGCAAACAGGATTAGTGAGGAATTAGTATAGGGAAATATGAAATTAATTTGGCCGGTGGACATGTGAGTCTATTGGATTGAAAAGGATAGTGGAGGGATAGAAGAGGGAAAGGTCCAGAAAGTGTTTTCTTTTCTGGAGATCATAGCAGTAGAATGAGGTTTGGGATGAGTAAAGGGGGTGGAGGGGTGAAGAATCAGAGGGAAGGCTTTGGAAAGGCTTGATTGGGAGATCTAAATAGTAAAAGGGGTTTGAGAAGCTGCAAGGAGGGGTAGAGGAGGGAAGAGCCTAGCAATGGTTATTTCGGGAATCATAGTAATAGAATGAGAGCTCTAAATAGTAAAAGAGGTTTGATATGATACAAGGAGGGGTAGAGCAGAGACAACTCTAGAAAGGGTTATTTTGGGGATCATAGTAGTAGAATGGGTTTGGGATGAGTCAGAGATTGGAGGTAGAAGATATATTGAGAGAGGCATAGGGTGAAATAAGGATAGTGCATTGGAGTTGCTGAATTAGAAGAAAAGTAATAAACATACAGATACATAAGTAAATGGCCGATATATATATATATATATATATATATATATATATGTATATATATATATATATATATATATATATATATATATATATTCACTGAAAAAAACATAGGTTTCAGGGGCGTTATAGTTAGTTTGACATTTCACTCATACAAAACCATAGAAATTCCCTCGTTATAGTTAGTTCACCTAACTATAACTCACGCGCCCGCAATGCACTGCTGATGATGTCACATATTACATCATTCATGACATGGTCAGTGACATCACTCATGACATCACTGATGACATCACTCATGACATCCTCCTTGTGATAGAGTGGCAGACCTCCTCTCACTATAATATAACCTTTGATACACACACTCAAAAATACAAACTAACATTTTCAAAACAATGTACATACCAATACCATTTACAACACACCTATTCAGTAATTCCAAGATCTACACAGACATCCACCCATTCCCCAACAGTCCTATACAGTCACTCGTACATGTACTCACTCATCATATATACTCATACACCTATACATCCTATTACACACCGCCACTCATCCATAGAGTTACTCACACACATAGTCACACATGCCAACAAACTATCAAACATCCATTTACTTGCATATACAGTTATACACACACTACCACACTTACTTCTACAGAAACGTACACATACTTACTCTCTTAAACAATCACTTAAAGAAACACCTACTTATTTGTACAGGAACTCTTCCAATCTCTCACTCTCAAATATAGTCACTTATATACACCAATACTCACATATACTAGTTTAAGACATATGTAGTTACTCATAAACACACTATTGAGACAGTCATTCACTCACTAACACACCCATACACACACACATCCACCTATACAGTCCTGCACACATGCTGTCTTCAAAAAATACAAACAGTGAGTTACTCATTCATGCATAAAGTAATACCCCCACCGAACCATACAGATACTCAGACACGTACTGATACTCAAAAAACAACTAAATAACCCATATAGACACTCGTGTAGCTACTTACCAACCCATGCAGCCACTGATACACAAAGTGAGAGACTGATACAGATATTTACATACTTAAACATTACTCACTAACCCATGTATTCACTAAGATAAACTTAATCAGTCAGTTATACAATCAGTATTACAAAAAAAAAACATCCATTTTAGGCACTTATATACCCATTTATTCTTCCATCGACCTTGGATATACATATATAAAACGTATTTAATTTTCAGAAAAACACTCATTCACTGGATGAAGTCATTAGTGATGCCATCAATGATGTCATTTAAGATGTCATCAGTGAAGTCATGAGTGATGCCGCTGACCATGTCATTAGTGATGTAATATGTGACGTCATCAGCAGTGCATTGCGGGCGTGCGAGTTATAGTTAGCCAAACTAACTATAACAGGGGAATTTCTATGGTTTTGTACAATTGAAATGTCCAACTAACTATAACGCCCCTGAAACCTATGGTTTTTTCACTGAATTTCTAAGGTTTTTTAAATGCTAATTTCTAACTATAACGTGCCTGAAACCTATGTTTTTTTCAGTGAATTTCTAAGGTTTTTTAAATGCGAATTTCTAACTATAACGTGCCTGAAACCCATGTTTTTTTCAGTGAATATATATATATATATATATATATATATTTATTATACTATGTATACATGTGAAAATGCCTCCGTCAGTCCTCTTACTAATGGCGGCCGCATAATACCAATGAACAAGTCCTTTATCTGTTGCTACGTGTTAAGCAATAGCGGGTAAACAATAAAAAAGGACTAACAAATTAGAGGACTAGTTCCGGTCGGCTTTCCCGATTGAAAACGCCACACCGCGCGGGACGATTTGCGCTATCGGTAAGACTTTAAATAAGCACTAAAGTGCGTTTCACCGGTTCAAAATTATGAGCAGGCCACTGAATGCGTCTATTTTGTTATTCACAGCCTAGACTGTCTTAACGAATCAGCGAGACCATTTAAACCACCTTGGAGGCTCGCAGGTAAAAAAAAACCTCTTTTTCAATTTAATAGAGTTCGAGATGCAGACCTCTTAAACATCACGATGCTTATTGCAATATATACATTTCTTTTCATTCCTATAGGGCACTTTCATTTTCGGTCCAAAACAGACTTGAAGGTGAGCAAATAAATTTGTTATTTTAAAACAACGCTTCACGTTGATGATGATATGAATTCTGACACTCCTTGGAAGTGACCACAATCATAATGCTTCTTTTGCAGACACATAATATAGAAGCAAGGCTCAGGTAAACCAATTCATAAAACCTCTTAAAGAACTGTATACAAAGTCCATAAAATAAGATATTTAAACAATCCATTTCTTTTAGATTGACCGCTGCCACGAATTAAACTTCTTGATAAAGGATTTATCGAGTTTACTCTACACTCGCGGTAAGATACGGCAAGATCACAAGCCATAAAAGAGTCGATAAGCCTCAATGGCACCATTAGTAACTGAGTTTCCTTCTTTTTCTTTTTCCTTAACAGACCCCTGACGAAGGGGCCCCAGCCCCGAAATGCATTGGTTTTTTTTAACACACTGATTTGAATTATGATTTGAACATGTACTGATATGATGGAAATATAATTGATTACTTTGTGAATAATTTTCAATGTATACGCCAATAATGTGAAACTTTGACGTTCTTTGCAACTTCTGATAAAATTGTATTTGAAACGTATAACTGGAGAATTTGAACTTATTGTTGTGCGCGTTAGAGCCCTGGTGACCTTTTGGGACCTGGCCACACATTTTCATTTAAAATAGTGAGCAGGCACTAATCTAACGCAGCACACTTACCGAACAAACATACAAAAAGGGCGAAACAGTGTGCAGTACCCACACACATTCATAATCATCCGTCAGCCTGTTTGCCTCGGTGGCACGGAAAAAATGGGTGGAACTGTCGTCAGCACGCCGACGAGGTGCTCTTTTGGCTCTGATGATGTCATACAGTGTCGCGTACGCAGCCGTGCTATTATGATGTCCTTGTTCACGTGGGAGAGCTAGGAAAGAATTTCCATGGAATGCTGGTGCAGGGGATATTCACCTAAGTGTGCAGGCTAGTCCTTTGGGAGCAACTGTTTATGTTGCCACTCCAGAACCCGAAACCAGTGATCCGAGGGCAGAGGCCCTGCAGATGGCACACGAGGCGGAATGCCCAGTTGTGTGCACCGGTGGGGCAGCGAAGTGACAAGCACCACAACCCACAAAAAAGGTAACAAGGGCACTGAATAACACAGGATCTTCTCTTTGTATCTGGCAGGAACAACAAAGTTAAAATGCCCTATTACCAAAATGTAGAATTAGTGCTACAACAGTCTTCAAGAGGACCTGCAATGCCGCTTCTGCCACCCGTACCCTGGAGTCGGCACATGGGTCATGCGGTACGGTCATAATGTGGTGGGACGCACACTCGTTGACCTGTTATGGCACTGCTCCACACTTCAGGGAGGACGCTTTCCATTAGCTATGTTTTATGATGACATGTCGCGCCGGCCCCGTCCGACAACAGAACTCCTTTAGATATAAACAGACTCTTCTACTCTCTCACTGGAAGTGAAACCAGGCCACGCGGACACTTTCACAATACAACAGCCGGGAATGCACTTTTCGGTAAAAAAAAAACACATTCCTTCCTCCTAATTAATCAAATAAACATCTCACTGAAGAACAGGGGCCAGCTTCGATCGGTAAAGTCCGTAACAACAACTTTTTTACTTCACAATACCATTACAACGAATGCATTGCCACACATGTGTTGTACATCTCAAAGTCATTACTACGCATTTTTTTAGAATGCATGGTCATTTACCACGCATGCCTTTACAACAAATTTTGTTGTAAAGGTATGTATGGTAAATTACCATGAGTTCTAAAAAAACATGTAGACGATCCACGTTGTTGTAAAGAAACTGAGGCTGTTCTTTTTCCTCACAATGATGTGCCCCGCCCCTCAGAGATGATGTGAAGCAGGAACCATGAGGAGAAGGAACCAAGAGGAGTGAGAGGTAAGGGGGATAGGGCATGGGATGGGGGTAGCTTTTCTAGGGTTTAGGGTAGTGCAGTGGTATTTCGGTAGTGTAGGGGTTCATGCTGGGGGTAGTGTTTTAGGGTTTAGGGTATGGCAGTGTTGTTTGAGTTGTGTAGGGGGTCGTGCTGGGGGTAGATTTAGAGTTTAGGGTAGTGCAGTGGTGTTTGTGTTGTGAGGGGTTCGTGCTGGGGGTAGTGTTTTAGGGTTTAGAGTAGTGCAGTGGTGTTTGTATAGTGTAGGTGGTTTAGGGTAGTGCAATGGTGTTTATATAGTGTAGGGGGTTTAGGGTAGTGCAATTGTGTTTGGTTGTGAGGGGTTCATGCTGGGGGTAGTATGTTAGGGTTTAGGGTAGTGCAGTGCTGTTTGGGTAGTGTAGTGGGTCGTGCTGGGATAGTGCTTTAGGGCTTAGGGTAGTGCAGTAGTGTAGGGGATCGTGCTGGGGTAGTGTTTTGGGGTTCAGGGTAGTGCAGTGGTGTATGGGTAGTGTAGGGGGTCATGCTGGGGTAGTTTTTTAGGGTTTAGGGTAGTGCAGTGGTTTTTGAGTAGTGTAGGGGGGTCATGCTGGTGGTAGTGTTTTAGGGTTTAGGATAGTGCAGTGGTGTTTGTGTAGTGTCGGGGTCGTGCTGGTGGTAGTGTTTTATGGTTATGGGTAGCACAGTGGTGTTTGTGTAGTGTAGGGGGTCATGCTGCGGGTAGTGTTTTAGGGTTTAGCGTAGTGCAGTCATGTTTATGTAGTGTATGGGGTCGTGTTTTAGGGTATAGGATAGTGCAGTGGTGTATGGTAGTGTAGTGGGTCATGCTGGGGTTAGTGTTTTTGGGTTTAGGGTAGTGCAGTGGTGTTTGGGTAGTGTAGGGGGGTATGCTGGTGATAGTGGTTTAGGATTTAGGGTAGTGCAGTGGTGTTTGTGTAGTGTGGAAGGTCATGCTGGGGGTAGATTTAGGGTTTAGTGTAGTGCAGTGGGGTTTGGGTAGTGTAGGGAGTTGTTCTGGGGATAGTATTTTAGGGTTTAGGGTAGTCCAGTGGTGTTTGGGTAGTGTAGGGGGTCATGCTGGGTGTAGTGTTCTAGGGTTTAGGGTAGTGCAGTGGTGTTTGTGTAGTGTAGGGGGTAGTGCTGGGGTAGTGTTTTAGGGTTTAGGGTAGTGCAGTGGTGTTTGTGTAGTGTAGAGGTAGTGCTGGGGGTAGTGTTTTAGGGTAGTGCAGTGGTGTTTGGGTAGTGTAGGGGGTTGTGCTGGGGTAGATTTAGGGGTTAGGGTAGTGCAGTGGTGTATGTGTTGTGAGGGGGTCACGCTGGGGGTAGTGTTTTAGGATTTAGAGTAGTGCAGTGGTGTTTGTATAGTGTAGGGGGTTTAGGGTAGTGCAATGGTGTTTGTGTAGTGTAGGGGGTCATGTTGGGGGTAGTATTTTAGGGTTTAGGGTAGTGCAGTGCTGTTTGCGTAGTGTAGGGGGTAGTGTTTTAGGGTTTAGGGTAGTGCATTGGTGTTTGTGTAGTGTAGGGGGTCATGCTGTGGGTAGTGTTTAGGGGTTAGGTTAGTGCAGTTGTGTTTATGTAGTGTAGGGAGTTGGGTTTTAGGGTATAGGATAGTGCAGTGGTGAATGGTAGTGTGGGGGTCATGCTGGGGTTATCGTTTTAGGGTTTAGGGTAGTGCCGTGGTGTTTGTGTAGTGTGGAAGGTCATGCTGGGGGTAGATTTAGGGTTTAGTGTAGTGCAGTGCTGTTTGGGTAGTGAAGGGAGTCGTTCTGGGGGATAGTGTTTTAGGGTTTAGGGTAGTCCAGTGGTGTTTGTGTAGTGTAGGGGGTCATGCTGGGGGTAGTGTTTTAGGGTTTAGGGTAGTGCAGTGGTGTTTGGGTAGTGTAGGTGGTCGTGCTGGGCATAGTGTTTGAGGGTTTAAGGTAGTGCAGTGGTGTTTGTGTAGTGTAGGGGGTCATGCTGGGGTTAGTGTTTTAGGGTTTACGGTAGTGCAGCGGTGTTTGGGTAGTGTAGGGGGTAGTGCTGTAGTAGTGTTTTGGGTTTATGTTAGTGCAGTGGTGTTTGGGTAGTGTAGGGAGTTGTGCTGATGGTAGTGTTTTAGGGTTTAGGGTAGCGCAGTTATGTTTGGGTAGTGTAGGGGGTCGTGCTGGGCGTAGTGTTTTAGGGTTTAGGGTACTGCAGTGGTGTTTGGGTAGTGGAAGGGGTAGTGTTTTAGGGTTTACGGTAGTGCGCCCAACCAGCCACAATATCCGTGGACGAAGGCTCTTTTGAACGCTCCGCCAATTGAATAAATTGGGACAAGGTCCCTACCACATCCAAGACCTATCAATTCCTTTCTTGGGATCCCACATATACTTGGAGAAAAAGGTACATAGTTTCTGATCAATTTCAGGCATGTGTGCCACCTTCCCCTTCAGTGAGGGCCCGGGGCAATCTCCCCTCATCCTATTCCTGACCTCCCTTTCAAGGGGTTGATGGATTTTCCCCACCACATGCTCTGACACTTTGGCATCAGGGGTCCACTCCCCCGACCTAGGATGATAAATTAGGGTAGGCTCGAACATGTCCAAGTGGACCCCATCCCCAACCGGGGACTGAGAGGAGTGGGACCCTGGACGCCAGGGACGCCCCGAGTCCTTATCCTCATCGGAGGAGAAATCGTCCTCGATACACCCTCTCCCTGAAAGGGAAACCCGCCGGTGGGGTCTACAAAGTGGTGACAGCATCGCAATTTTCTCCAGGGGGATCTCCTCCTCCCGGCAGGGTGCATTTTAAGCGTTCGCGCACTCGTGAGGAAGTTTATCAAATTCTTCCAAGTGCCACACGTTATGCTTTACGGCCCTTTTATTCCCCATCTTGGAGCTACTGGGACCCGCCACCACCAGATCTGGGTCACTGATCACCCCAGAAATGCTTTTCGCCAGCTTATCAACCTGATCCCTAAGAGGAGCCAGCGCCCTAGAAATAGCTAGAGAGGGGGCTTGGTCCACTGCTGGAGGGAGAAGTTGTGGGGCCATTCCTCCTCCACTACCAGGTAGGAGGAGTACAAATTGTCTTCTGGAGAAGACATGATAGCAGAGGATGTGAGGACAGAACAAATTCCCTTAACATCCTTAAGGCAGCCCCCTCGCCAGTGCTCCAACAGCTGGGCTTTCCCCGAAGCTGTTATAAGAATAGACTGAGGCGCAATACCAATTACCACCACCAGGTGGCGGTGGTCACTAACGTGGCCGTGTGGGAAAATCACCGCATAGCGGTATCAAAATTAGGTGAGGGTTGGTCGGGAATCAAGCGGACAGTAAAGCAGTGACCAGATTCCCAAACGCACGTAAAGACCAGCAGGAGCGCTCGACGGCAGCCTCGCTCGGACCAGACGTGCCTGACAGGATCTCACCGCGCGCAGAGTGGGAGAAACTGTGATGGGGAGAATACGCTAGGGCAAGAGTCTGCTGTGCAGGGAATATTAAACAATTCCAAGGCAATAAAGCTAATAACGTGCACAAGAAACTGCTATACAAACAGCAACAACATCAGATTAAGCCAAGAATGTAAGGAATGCACTTAACTGACGAGCAGAGAAGAAAGAGGAAGCGGAAGGGACGTCACAATATTATATACGATGGACTGTGATATGAGTGGACTATAGTTGCCTTGGAGACTACCCCCTAATGGTTCATGGGTTGTGTAGTCTTTTGTATAATGATTGTTGTGTTACGTTTTCTTTGAACTGCTATTCAACTAAAGTGAGGAAGGATATGCATAATCCTCGCATATGTCCTGCCATAGAATTCATTAAACTTTATTCAATCTGATTTGGAAACATAGATCATAAAAGTGTACATGAAAACAGTAAATCCTCTTTCCTAATACAATACAGTGAGAATTAATTAAAACCAGTAGGTAAAAACGGGTGTTACAAAGCCCGGTTCAGAGCAACTTCAGGTTAACAGAATCGTAAAGTTCAATGTTTCGCAAGATCAATCTCATATACTTCGTGCAAAATACACAATAAGGGGTGATGTAATGCTCCAATACCTGACCAGTCTGCACTATATAAAACTGCAGAAAAACTCAAAATAAAAAGTGTTTTGCACACTTCTGTCATTGGGCTATATGTGGGCTACATCTGGGTGATATTTGTGCTACATTTGGGCTCTTTTTTCTCTGGTGGCCATCTTGGAAGACTTATTTCTTATGAAGTTTCCTAATTTCCTCACTTACTGCAGTCTCCTCAGTAGGAAATGCTCTCAGATTTTTACTTGGAATCCATCACGAAGGCATTCAGATGTGTCACACATTTGCCATACATTCAGAAATAGCACTCTAGTTGTTCATTAGATCACTGTAGCAAAGCTACTGCTCGCCAGGGAGTTAACTGGAAGTCTACTGCTGGTACTGAAAGTGATTGTTTCAGTCTGCAGGTCAGAATGTTCATTTTTTTTTTTTTTTGTGTAAATTTTTTATTGAGCATTCTTTAGATATACAACAATGATAAAGAGAGGCAAGGCTGAACGTAAAACGTTAAATACAAAAACAATTGTTAACGAGCATTACAAT
The DNA here is from genome assembly GCF_964261635.1 of Lissotriton helveticus. NCBI lineage: Eukaryota > Metazoa > Chordata > Amphibia > Caudata > Salamandridae > Lissotriton > Lissotriton helveticus. Next base: position 1,646,164,936 of record NC_136057.1, on the reverse strand, counting down.
TTTGGATGTAGTAGATATGTGACAGATACATAAAAGGTAAACCTAAAACAAAATAGCAAAACACATCTGATATAACCTCATTTTCCAACTCTACGCCTCTTAATAGAGGTGAAAGATATTTCTAGCTAGTTTAAATAGCTTTGTAGTCAGACCCTTTGTTGTTCATACCAGTTAGCTACGGAGGCCCAGATCAAGTCCCCTTTAGCTCTTGATTTTTTCCCTCTGGTTTTGTATATCGCCATTTCTTGTTTGTATATAGCCAGGAGTCTATTTATCCATCCCTGAAATGTGGGGGCCTCTGTATCCTTCCAACGGGCTGCTAAGATAATTCTATATATAGCGGTAGAAAGAAAGATCGTATAGATTTCTGAGTTGTTGAATTCCAGGGAACTATCAAAGCCTAATATAAACAGGGTTGATGAAGTTTGAATCTCCCGACCAAAAATCTCGGTCCAGTATTTACCTATACTTTCTTTTAGTTGTTTTAGTTTCGGACAGTCGTAGAACATGTGTATTAAATTTGCAGGGCCAAGTGCACATCTAGGGCATTTATCGTGACTAGCCTTACCCCATGAAAATAATTTAAATGGTGTATAATATAAATTGCATACCGTTTTATAGATTTGGGCTTTTAGATTACTCGCAAGTATGACCTTAGAGGATAGTCGTAGCACCATATCTATGTCCACGTTAGGATTGTTTAATTTGTTTGCCCAGCTATCTTCTATTCTATCGAGATCGTCCGGATGGGTATTTATAAGGATCCCATATATATCGCTAATTCTAACTGAAAATTTTTGCATCAGGTTTAGTAGCGGTGGCGACTGTAGCTCGGTATTTGTAATATATTGTCTTAATGATGTATAAATTTGAATAAATTTAAGGTAGTCTGCGGGGCGAATCTGACATTTAAGACGCAATTCGTCAAATGTTGTACTACCATCTGAGTTTAGGAAATCGCCAATAGTGACAATACCTAAATTTTCCCATCGCTTAGTAATGCTATCATTGAGATACTGAGGGACTATAAAACTATGCCATAAGGGTGTATAATTGGTGTGTTTGGGTATTGAAAGTATTTTTGTAGCTCTGGTCCAGATTTTATATGCGTCTGTGATTATCTTAAATTTAATCTTTTTATAGTATGACGGCTCGATTTGCCTTAACAGTAATCCTCGTGCTGTATCACCTAATGTGAGTTCGTAAATAGAAGGGATATTATGCAAAGATCTGTTGTGGTCTGATTTTTAGATGTGGTTAAAAAGGCCATCTGTTGTAAGATGGCAGCCCACATGTAATAGGTTAGATTTGGCACTGCTAATCCGCCACGGGCTGTTGGCAACACCAATTTGATTATTGCCCTTCTTGTCTTCCCATAGTTCCAAATAAATGATGTTATTGTTTGATCTATCTTCTTTATATAGGTATTGTCGATTAAAAAAGGGATTGCTCGAAATAGATATAGTAGTTTTGGAAAAATTGTCATTTTGATATAGTTGGTTCTACCGATTATGGATAAATGAAGGTTGTTTACTCTAAGGAGATCTTTTTTAATTTTAGCAACTAAGGGGTCATAGTTTAATATAATGATGTCAAACTTCAAGAACTAGGGGAGTTACTCTGCTTGCAAAAACAAGATTTGGTAGCCCGCTACGTAAAAAAGCTGACGACCATGGACGATGGGCCATTGTCCAACTAGATGTGGGTATTACAATATGCTCTGTGTATGGCCCTAATCTTGACGACCCCACATTATTTGTTGAACTGGAATCAGAACTGGCATCATGGCCAAGTACCTTGATCGTGTGTGGCGATTTTAATTTAACGTTTAACCAGACCCAGGCCCTTCAGAACCATTATACATACTCCGGACGGAAGCCCAGGGTGTTCAGAGCAGTTCTAAATCTAATTCAGACCCATAATCTTCAGGATTTATGGTTGTTAAAAAAGGGTAAAGACCCAGGTTACACCTTCTTCTCTTATCCACATCGGAAGTATGTTCGCATAGACTATTTCTTTGCAACACCTGATATTGCTCTGAATGCCCTGATCTTTAAAGATCCAAAGACAATTTCTGACCATAATTTGATTTTCATTACAGTGGAAATATCTGGGTACAATCGAGTCCACACACAGTGGTCATTCGATAGGAAACTACTAGCCAACCAAGAGTACATAACTCATATAACCCAATGGACGAAAGAATTTTTTGACGCAAACCGATATAGTGCCTCACGATTTATCGTTTGGGACAGCTATAAGGCCGCATTAAGGGGGGAAACTGCCACATTTGTTGCCACTCGCAAGAAAGAACGGATGAAAATTCATAACCAACTGATAAACGATTTGACACAACTAGAATATAAACATGCAATCCAAACACAACGTGGCGAACAGGCAGAGGATACCCTAAGAAAGATCTTAGTGCTTAAGGCAGAATTAAATAATGAGTTAGCTGTTAAAGCCGCCGAAACTGTCCAAGCTTATCGAAATAAATCATACGAGGTAGGCGAAAATGTCGGGAAACACCTAGCCTTAAAAACACGACAGACTCAATCCTATAACACAATACAAAGTATTGAACATTGTGGACATAAATATACCACCCAGAAAGAAATCGCTAATTGCTTCAAGGAATATTATCAAAAGTTATACCAGAATGAAGATGAACACACGGCCAATGAGATTAAGGAGTTTTTAGCTAATTGGCATAGCGAAACTAATATGTTACAACCCGTTGACGATAACGTAAGGAATGAATTAGAGAAAGAGATCACTAGAACAGAGGTGGAGTTGGCAATAGCAGAACTAGCCGCAGGGAAGGCTGCTGGGCCCGATAGGATACCCCTAGACCTATATAAGATACTAGGTAATATAATAATTCCACTCCTTCAAGACTTATTCTTAGGTATCCAATGGCATGGAAAATCCCCAGAGTCATGGAAACAAACAAACATATCAGTTTTCAGGAAAAAGGATAAACCACCTGAGTTAACAGCATCATACAGACCAATCTCTTTGATTAATTCAGATTCTAAAACCTACGCGAAGATTTTAGCCAACCGACTTGGTAAACACATAGAACAACTAGTGTCTCCTTGGCAACATGGGTTCATACCCGGCAAAAGCACCACCGATCACATACGCCGAGTATTAACACTGTTTGACATAATGAAGATAGAGAAAGGTCAAATGTCCCTGGTCCTATTAGACGCCGAAAAGGCATTTGACCGGGTCTCCTGGCAGTATTTATGGGAGCTCCTAGCCCTTAACAACATAGGCCCGGGGTTTATAAAATCAGTAAAAGCCCTATACGCAGAACCTAAAGCTAAAATCCTGACCGGAGGCTGTGAGTCCGAAATTATAAATATCCAGAGAGGGACAAGACAAGGGTGTCCGTGTTCTCCACTCTTATTTTCATTATACATCAACCCACTAATTATTAAACTTCTAACATCACCGGCAATAATTCCAGTAAAAACAAGTATATATAACACCAAAATACTCGCCTACGCTGATGACATAGCGATTCTAACCACCAACCCTATCGAGGCCATAGATGAAATAGAAGTAGTCACTCGAATATTCGGTCTGTATTCAGGCTACTCATTAAATCAAGACAAAACGATGGTAGTCTGTACTGATAACACTCCATACACAGGCCAATATAAAGTAGCAAATGCGAAGTACTTAGGGGTTACCATCTCACCTAATACTAATGACATCATTATATTAAACTATGGTCAGAATTTTCAAATGAAGTAGAAGAGGATTTGAGGTCTCACTTAAAACATGCCCTACATTTTCTTTCTGCAGCACTAACCATAATTTCTATGGCAAAATGAACCCCCTCATTGTGTTCCTTTTTAAATTAAAAGTGTTACCAGTTTATTCCAATCAAGATGGCTTCAGGTGTGCCAAAATGTTGTCATAAGTAAGACTGTTAGCGCTCTAGTTGTTCTTTAGAACACTCTGGGAGGCTGCAGTAGAACACAAAGGCATCAACTTACAGGCTGCTCCTGTTGAAATATAACAGGAAGATATTTGGGATCACACTTGAAACATGTCCTAATTTTTCTTTCTACAGCACTAACCATAATTTCTGTGACAAAATGAACCTATCATTGTGTTCCTTTTTAAATTAAATGTTTTAAGTGTTACCAGTTTATTCCAATCAAGATGGCTTCAGGTGTGCCATATTTTTGTCATAAGTAAGGCTGTTAGCGCTCTAGTTCTTCTTTAGAACACTCTGGGAAGCTGCAGTAGAACACAAAGGCATCAACTGACAGTTTCTGCCCTTGATGGATGTACATGTTTTACTGAGAATGTCAGACTTCATTCTCACATTTACTGAGAAAGATAATGTGAATTTACAGAAAATATGCTCTCCTTTTAGCTTCTGGAGCACCTTCCAAAACTCTATGGAACGAGGATGTGAAAATAGTTTCCTCTCAAACATGATTCATGATATCCCAGTAGAAGGTTTTTCACAGGGTAAAATCACCTTAGAACACACCACAATTCCTGAAATTAGTATGGTACCATCAACAAATGAATTCTAATGTAACTAAAGTCTGTTATCACCCTTTATAGTTCTCCTTTTGGTAACCCTCAAAATCTTCGATTCACTACAATGCATTTCAATGAGGTACTATCATGTATATTGGTCCCAAGATGGCTACCAGCAATTCCAGGATGAAGTGCTGACAGCCAATCAGATCTCACGATGACATGTGTGGTTAGGCTCCGCCCAGATATCGAAATATTTATTTTTCAAATTTCTCAGGAACTACTGAACGGATTTACACCATTTAACAAAAAGAGTTCTTTCTGAACCAAGGGCTACCTTTTTGCCAAATTTGGTGTAATTCTGTTCAGCATTTCGGGCTGTAGCCGTGTCTAAAGTTTCCTATGGAAAATAACATGGAGAAAATACGTTTTGGGACCCCCTTTTTCCTCGGCCCCCGCTTGCCGAATCATTCCAAAACTTTCAAGATAGGAGCGGACCGGAGCGCCCTACGAGTTTTGAAAATTTTGCGAAGATTCATCAATTGGGAATAGAATGTTGCAATTTTCCAATGGTAACTAGGTCCTAACTATAACTATCTACTGGTGACCGCCAGTAGGATGTGTATATATATATATATATATATTCGGTATGTAGACGTCCAAATAGCCAGCAACTGGATAGATAGACGAAGCAAGACCCATAGATAGTGTAGAATTTCTTTATTCAAAGACCCAGCACCAGTCCGCCCATTTATATATATATATATATATATATATAGTTATGACTTATTTATGCAGTGACCTATATACATGGTAAAAATAGAAAAATATGACCATAAGTAGTATGTACACTTGTTAAACAGAACTAACGAATATATATATATTTATAAACATAATTATTCTACATGTTTATACAAAGGAATACACATATCTAGGTACACATATATAGTCCAAATAAATGCTTATATTCATCGGGATATTCTGTATAGTTATGTTTAAGTATGGTGTAGGGGTGGGTGGAATTTGCGTAATCACGTTATGCCAATCTCCGCGAAACGGTAACAAATCTCAGCGAACAAGCAGAAATTCCGCGAACACGCTGTTTGCGTGCTCTGGGGGAAATATCTTGCGAACACGCACTTTGAGAACGCAAACAAGCTAAAATTTTGCGAAGTCGCGGAACGCAGGATTTTTGGCAATTTCGAGTTCTCTGCAGAACACGAAATTACTTAAATTCCGCAAATTTGGCGAGCGGAATGGAAATTGCCGCCCGGGCCTAGTATGGTGGTTATGTGGGGAAGACCCAACTGTTAAGTAGACTTCTGAACATAAGGTAATTATCCATTGATCTTATGTTTGGGTTAAGAGTTCCATAATTTGGCTCCCTAAACAGAGGAGGACATGCCATCTAAGTTATCTGTCTTATATGTTGGGATTTTGAGGTAAGGTGCCAATCTAGAGCAGAGGTTCCTTTGTTGAATGTATTTGGTGATTTTATTCTTAATGGAGAATGGTCCTGTTCCCTGTATTACTTTGTGAGTGATACAAAGCATCTTGAATGTGGATCTTCTGGCAACTGGTAACCAATGTAGGGCTTTCATGGCAGGGGAGATGTGGGCTTGTGGCTTTACATGTAAGAGTAGTCTGGCAGCAGAGTTCTGAATCCGTTGCAGTCTTTTAATAGTTGTTAAAGATGATCCATGGTATAGTCTATTGGCGTAATCATTTTTAGACAGAACAAGAGAGATAGTAGCCTGGACCTTGTGTGGAAATCCTAGGTGGGGAAAGATGTGTTGCAGAGGTTTAATGGTAACTAAGCTTGATCTTGCTAGTTTGCCCAATTGGGCATTCGTTGACAGGTTGTAGTTCATGGTAAGTATGAGGTTTCTTTCTTTCTTAGATACTTTAGGCGATGTTCCCATATGGAAGAATGGAGCTGATAACCCTGAAAGGAGTCATGGAGGTCATGGTAGAAAACGAAGGAACAAAGACTCAGGCCAGGTTCCCAGTGATGAAAGGAAACACTAGTACCCTCTTAGGATGTCACACAAAAGAAGACTTGGGCCTGGTATTCTTTGCCCGACAGGTGCATCAGTCACATGCAGAGGCCATCCCGGAAGATTTCCCAGAACTATGCAAGGCCTAGGTTGCATAAAAAGGGCGAAGATAAAGCTACACATGGATGAGACCTTAAAGCTGGTAACTCTGAGACACAGAAAAGTCCACCTACATCCACTAGTCAAGAAAGGGCTAGAATAGCTTAAATGGCTAGGGGTGTTTGAAAAAGTAACCAGACTGTCCTCATGGGTATCACCTCTTGTAATACCTCCTAAGCCCAAACAACCTTGAGCCATAAGACTCTGTATAGACATGAGATCACCAAACAAAGCCATTCACCAGTAAAGGCACATCACTAGACAGTCAAAGACATTGTGGCAGATCTAAATGGTGCACGCTGGTTCTCCAAGTTGGATCTAAACGCTGGATATCACCAGCTTGTGCTAGATGAGGCAAGCTGTATAACAACCTTCTCAACCCACATAGGTCTCTGTCGATACCAGCGCCTCAACTTTGGGATCTCTTCAGCTACCAAAGTCTTTTAAGACGCTATTCGAGAGACCCTGTCGGGGCTGGTCAGAGTGATCAATGGGAGGGATGACATCTTGATATTCTCAGACACATTGGAGGAGGACCACGTGAGGTTGAGAGCCACCCTCAAGCATCTGGCAGACTGTGGGCTGACATTACACCTCCAAAAGTGTTCCTTCTACACAAATGCTGTTGAGTTCTTTGGGAACCCCTTCTCAAGCGAATGAGTACAGGTTGATCCTAAGAAGGTGGAAGCCAGCCATATGATCGGCAGCAGGTACACAAAATCATCTGAAGTATGAAGTTTTCTGGGGATGGTAAATTACTTTGGATGTTTTATCCCCAACCTGGCCACCTTGTCGGAGCCCCAGCAGGTGTTGACCAAACGTGACTGCCCCTGGGAGTGGGACAGCAAGATGAGGTAGGCTTTCAGGAAGGTCAAAGAAGCCTGTGTTGCCCAGACCCGCGTAAAAGCAATAGGCTGCAGATTTCATTACGGCTAGAAAGCTCAGTGGGCTGCTGTGTTTGCGGCAGATATGGTGTCTAACTTGTACTCCGAATGCTTGAATCTTAGTAATATAGCACAGGGGGTTGAGTGATCAGTACAGAAATCTTTTGCCAACTTGCTTGTCGTCACTGATCAGTATTTAACAACAATAGTGTTGACACTGAATATTTAAACGCTGCAAGACCCTTTGGTATATGGTGGTGCTTTGTAACTGGGCAATCCAAAATAATATTTTTTTACTATTCTAAATAGAAAATAATTAGAAAGGTGCTACATTTATTTATATAAAATATTATTTGAACGAAAGCATCTTGCATTTATTTCATATAAATAACACAGGTTATTTTACAAGGCAATACAGGGTAAAGGTCATGAAGCTAAATGCACAGCTCTAAAACTTGTCCAGGAATTTCATTTTCCAGTTCTTTTTTGGTTGCATCATTTTAGTCACGAAAACCTGCATTTCTGTTTAATCATTAAGACAAATGCACACTTACATTTTTTTTTTTATTGTGCCCAGGAAGAGCACGCGCAGCATCTCATACTTTTCCAGTATTATATTGTCAAGACAGTGAAAAAAAGATAATTCTAGTAAATATCATAGCCTTCAAACAAGCGTTTTCACATTTTTCGCATCCAGTTGGACTGTAATGTTTGTTTGTGCTGAGTGCACTTTGCCGCATGGAGAAAAACAGTGTGTATTTTTTCTGTGTGCAGTTTTATATATAGCGCAAACTCGGCCCAAAGGTATTGGAGCGCTTTACACCTGTTACATTACCGAAGGACACATTCATTTTTTGTAGGCATTAGGTAATTTGTTCGCAGGGGGTGGGGGGGTTATAATTAAAAATGTTAAACATACTTTACAGCTGGGTCCCGCGTGCGCCGCCTCTGCTCCTGGTCCCACGCCGCCTCTGCCCCTGAACAGTCATGCTCCTTCTCCTCCTGTAAGCGAATCACAAAGCTGCAATGGCAGCGTTGTGATTGGTGCTGAGTCGCGGGCAGCGCCCAGCTGGGCACCAGTAGTGGGGCCATTTTATCTATGTAGGCTGCATGCAGAGTGTGCATGACTGCTTTGGTCGGCCCCAGTGCCGACCAAGCAGTCAGGGCACATAGAGTGGTAAAAGCCACTCCTCCCCGACTCACCCACCCGCCGGCCCCCAACCAGGCATATCCTCCCACCCACCCCCAACCAGGCATACCTCTGCCTTCTCCAAGCACGAGAAGCAGAAAATAAATAGGCATTTAAAATACCATTTTATTTCCTGCTTCTCACCCTGCGAGAAAGCAGTGGGGCGGCGCTCCTCTGCCCTAATAGAGGAGCCGCCACTGAGTATAGCTCCACAGCATCTATGTAAAACACCAGAATGTGATACCGCATGACCCCAAGCCAATGGAGAGGTTGAGCGCTTAATGCGCACTTTGAACAAAACTCTGATAGTTGGAGTAGGGAGAGGAGAAAAAGCAGAGTGCTGCTTGCACCAGTTTTATAGAGCCTATTGTCAGACACCCCACAGCACCACAGGGTGTGCTCCAATTAACTTGTTTATGAGGAGGTGTGCTCGAGACATCATTCCGGCAGGGCCTAGCTGGAATCTAGCAATCATCAATGTTCGGGATATGCAGATGAAGCACCAAGCCACCAATGAGCAGGCCAGCAAAGAACGCAAGGCAGTGGCATCTGACATTGTAGTTGGGGACAAAGAGAGAATTAAAGATCACCACCGGGATGGAACCATTTGAGAAGTAAGTGTGGGAAGTCCACAAACAATGGTCACGGTTCAGAGAGGGTTCTCTGTAGTCTCCCGAAATATTTGATGGTTCAAGAGAGCCAGATCAGCACAGCAGGAACCAAATGAAGACCACAATCTCATGAATGATGCCAACAGCCTGGAAGACACTCACCCCAACCCAGGCCAGAATACATCACCAGCGAGGCTTCTACCAGGTGAAGGAGCCACCACTACAGCCCACAGCCCGCTGCCTGCTTCCCAACAGAGTTGGAGTGATGGAGGTCCCAAGAACCAGTAGTCCAGTGGTTGCAGCCAGAGGTATGGACTCCGGCCCAATCAAGCACCCAGCCAGATTCAGAGATTATGGATGCTTTGTCTCAGTTCCATGATACAGCCATTGATTTATTACTTTTCCCTTATTGTTTTCATGCCATTAAAAGCTGGGAGGGATGTAGCGTGCCACCCGGCCTCTACGATACAATGTATCGAGCATACAGCATCTTCACATGGGTCGCTCTAAAGAACTTTCAAAAGTGAGGGTAACTCACATGGAAACAGTGCTCAACAAAGCGGAACCCATCACCCTGGTGACATCCATGAAGCCTGCCACAAGGCCCCTTCAAAACCAACAGCTTTGAGGGCTATGAGGGTACTGTAGATGGTCTATACACCACCCTGCCGAATACCCAGCGAGAGGAAAGATGTGTGGAGCATGTAAGAAATGGAACCATTTCACTAAAATATGTTGTTCAAGCTGGAGGACCGATACCAATTAAAGTAAAACTGTCAACACCACTTCAGACCAAGGGCCTGGTGCTGGCCTGGAGGAGGTAGATGATATAGACGTTGACAACATTGTGGTGTTGATGCACTTTGTTCTCTCCATTGGGAAAGTCAATCACAGAATGAAAACCCCCTCCACATGTACAATCCATGCATGATCCCCGGAACTCACTGCCATGATCAACATGGTCACCTAAGTCAATGTTATGGCCATGAACTCCAATAAAAAGCTGATTCCCCCACCAACCCTATGCTCCACTTGGGCTAAGATTTATGCGCACTTCCAGTCAGAGCCTCTACCACTAAAAGTTCAATTCACCACTGAGATCACACATGACAGAGGATCAATCTCAAACTGATATATGTCATTCAAGAAGGTCATGGGACACTCCTGAGTTGTCGCACCGCAGAAGTACTTAATTTCACCCATTCTGCCCTCCAATTTCACACCAGTCAATTGGCTGACATGCTCTGGAACTTCCCAAAGATATTTGATGAATATAAAATGATGTTAATACACATTGACAGCACGATCCAACTCGTTGCGCTACACCGTCACAGAGTAGTCTTCCATTTCGGCCCTAAGGTGGAAGTCAAACTGAACAGTTTGGAAAAGGTGGACATAATTGAAAGCACTGAAGTCCCCACGCCATGGGTGTCACCCATCGTAGTTGCAAGAAAACCCAGCCAGGTGAGGCCAGTGAATGCCTGGACTCGTGGCTACCCAACATACCCATAAAGAGGGACAGCACCTAATACTGCCTGTTGATAACATCATAAGGGACCTGAGTAGAGAGGGGTAGGTTTCAAAAGTTGATCTGCGTTCTGGCTATTACTAGGGGTTGTGTGATGGAACCACGCATGCATTTATCATGCATGCTGGTTCCTCACAGTCTCAACAACGCAGGTCTTAACCATGAATATGCCTTTACCACGCATGCCTTTACAACAAATTATGCATTGCTAAGGCCTGTATGATAAAGACATATCCGTGGTTAAGACTTGACAGGTAAGTCTTAACCTCCCAACCCCTGCCCCCATCCTGAGTCCTTAAACTACCCCCTCCCTCCTGAAAACTAACCCCCTCCCTCTAAGCCTTAGAAACTTCCCTGCCTCTAGTCCTAAAAATGACCTTTCCCTCCCTTATGCCCTAAAAACTACTTGACCTCCCTCTAAGCCCTAAAAACGACCCGCCCACCTCTAATCCCCAATAACTACCTGACCTTCCCGAGCTCTAAAAACTACTGTGCCCCCCTAAGCCCTAAAAAGTATTATGATCCCTGCTTCCTTCCGTGAGCCCCAAAACGGCCTCCAAATCCTGATGCCTAAAACTACCCCATCCCTCCTAAAAAACAACCCCCTCAGTCCTGAAAACGACCCCCCAGCACTGAAAATGACCCTGACCCCCAGTCCTTGAAACCTACTCTGACCCCCCAGCCCTGAAAACTACCACAAACCCTCCTCAGCCCTGAAACCTGTCACTTTTAACTGCGGACTTATCAACGCCAGATCTTTAGCATGTCATTGACAGGATATTCACGACCTCATACTTTCTTACGACCTTGACGCCTTTTTTATCACTGAAACCTGGCTAAACGCCGCATCTAACCCTGACTTAGCAACCGCCCTCCCCCCCGATTTTACCATCCTTAGGCGGGATAGACCTTGCGGTAGGGGAGGGGGGATAGCTATCATCATCAAGAAATCCTTCATGTGCCACACATTTGATCTGGCCTCTCTCAAGGACTGTGAGGGCATAGGCTTTGTGATTCAAATTAACTCATCCACTTCCTTTTCAGGAGGACTCGTCTATCGCCCCCCTGGGAACGCTACGCCTTTCCGGGATTCCCTGGACGAGACTCTTGGATCACTTATGACCCACTATCCCACCTTCACCCTTCTCGGTGATTTTAATCTTCATTTGGAATCCTGCTCAGACCCCCACACTTCGAATTTCCAACACTCACTTGATATTTTCGGCCTCTCTCAACTGGTCTCCCCCCCAACGCACCGGGCCGGTCACACGCTAGATGGCATTTGTACAAACTCAGTTACCCTAGCTGTTTCCCCCCCTATTCCACAAATATGGACCGACCACTGTTTTATTCCTTTTTCCATCATGGCAAAACCCTTAGCGCGACCCTACACTACGTGCTCCCCTACCCCCTTCTCGATCAACTGGAAGAAAGTGGCTGAACGCATTAAGTCGAACCCCCAGCCCCTTGCCCCCCCCCCACTATCGTCGGAGATGTATCACAAGACTCTAAAAACTTCCATTACTGGATTGACAGAGTGGTTTCGGCCAACGCCAACTCAACCAACCAAAAATCAGTTCATCGCAAAAGAAAGCCCAATGCCCCCTGGTATACCCAGGCCCTTACTGAATGTCATCTTAAATGCAGGGTCCTTGAAAGAGAGTGGAGGAAAACTTACGATCACACTTCCAGATCCCTTTACATCCTACAGAGGAAACAATACCTCTCTAATATAAAAAAAGCCAAAAAGGAGTTTTTTACTACAGCCATAGTGGAAGCTAAACAGAAACAACATACTATTTTTAATATAGTCAAGTCTTTCACCCACCCCAAGGCACTGGCACTCGAAATCCCGCCATCTCAAACCCTTTGCGATCAAATAGCTGATTTTTTCACTGACAAAATAAATAACATTCACAAGGACTTTCCCCCTCCCTTAATCCACATACAAGATGCTGTCACTATTTCACCCTCTCTGGGCAATTTCACAACAGTTTCACTATTACAAACACAGAAGGCCATCATGACCTGTAGATCGGGAGCCCCCACGGACTCCTGCCCTCCGATCATTCTCCACCATCTTATTGAGGCCGTCAACCCCTCAATCAATGCCATTGTTAACAAATCCCTCAGCTCAGGCATTGTTCCCGCTGAATGGAAGAAGGCCATAGTCAAGCCCCTAATGAAAAAACAAAATAAATCCCCGACAGATCTATCTAATATGCGCCCAATCTCTCTACTCCCGGCACTAGGCAAAATCACTGAGCAGCTAGTTCATGAGGAATTAAAAGCCTTCGTGGAAAACAATCACGTTCTGCACCCACAGCAATCAGGTTTTCGCCCTGGCCACTCAACTGAAACTGCATTGATTGAGCTATCGGACACCATTAAGTTCCTGCAGGATGAGGGGAGACAAGCTGTACTCATCCTGCTCGACTTAACCGCAGCATTCGATACCATCTCACATGCCATCCTCATTAACAGAATGCGCGAGATTGGTGTGTCGGGTACTGCATTAATATGGATAACATCATTCTTATCCAACAGATCACAAACAGTTTCACTAGGCCCTTTCCTCTCTGGCGAAAGATCCATTACATCTGGTGTGCCCCAGGGGTCTATACTCAGTCCCCTCTTTTTTAATATATACATGGCCCCCCTTCTCTCACTGATTGAATCCCACGGTATCCTCGTAACATCCTATGCTGACGACACCCAGCTTGTCGTCACCATTGATAAAAACCACCCTGACGCCGCCCCCAGATTTCAGAATTGCCTTTCCCAAGTCTTCTCTTGGCTTAACTCTAACCATCTTAAGTGCAACAGCGCCAAAACTGAAATAATACCCTTAGGCAAAGACATCCTCTTCTCCCCAAAGGATTGGTGGCCTCAAAACTCTGAAGCACTGCCGTGTGCGGCCTCCTCGGCCCGCAATCTAGGCGTTCAATTTAACTTGTCTCTTAGTTTTGATGACCATGTGCGCATTACTGCAGGGTGCTGCTTCAATCTTATCAGACAGCTGAAGAAATTCTTTGACTTCCTCCCCATCTCAGCCAGGAAATCAGTCGCGGTGGCTCTAATCCTTTCCCGGCTGGATTATTGTAATGGCCTCCTGGCAGGAATAAAGAAGTCTTCTCTCAAGAAACTGCAAAGCGTCCAACACGCAGCGGCCAGGCTCGTTCTTAAACTCCCAAGAAGGTCCTCGGCCTCTGCAGCCCTTAACACTCTTCATTGGCTGCCCCTTCACAAAAGAATTCTTTTCAAACTCCTTGTCACGGTCTTCAAAGCCACCAGGAACACCGGCCCTCTTTACCTGGCCAAGCGCTCTCGGCACTATATTCCATCGCGCTGCTTGAGGTCATCAGGAGCCAACCTGGTTACTATACCTAGAATAAAGCTAAAAACAAAAGGTGGAAAAACTTTTTCATTCCTGGCGTCCAAGGCATGGAACGGTCTCCCCTTCAACCTTAGGCACGCCCCCACAGAAAGCCTTTTCAGGAAACTCCTGAAGACTTGGATTTTCCTTCAGCCTGATCCATCGGTCCTCGCAGCCATCTGATCTACGCCTCCCCATGCTGGTTCTTCTGTTTGCCCAGCGCCAAGATGCTCCTTCCGGAGCGATAGTCGCGCTATACAAATCCCAATAAATATCAAATATCAAACTACCCTGAGACTCCATCCCTGAAAACTAATCCAACCCCCTCCACCCCCAACAATACACACTACCCCCCAAAACCCAGCCCCAGCCCCTCTTACCTCACTGCATCCTCTCCCGATCCTTCCTGCTGTTTCCTGCTTTTCCCAGTCAGCAGCTAGACCTCACAGTGCCTTAATCACACATATGCATGTTTAAAGTATATGCTTGTTAAGGCAAGCGTGGTAGCGGTTGCATAATTGTAACTGGCATGGCTTAGGCCACGGTGTTCCAACTGTTTCCCATCACTAGGTACTACTCCATCCTCCCTGTCAATATATAACCACTTTCTCAACCCATGTCGAGCTTAGGTGGTATAAAACTCTGAATTTTGGCATTTCAAGTGCTGACAAACTTTTCAAAAACACAATCAGAGAGCTGCTGGCAGGCCTTCCAGGAGTCATCAATGGAAGTGACATTATACTTATATACACCACCTCCAAGAAAGAGCAACATGAGAGGCTGGGGAACGTGCTGCAGAGGCAGCAAGACAATGGGCTAACACTGCACAAGGAAAAGTGTGAATTCTTCACAAATAAAATCAGGTTTTTTGGTTATGTCTTCTCAGCAAATGGGAGTAGTTCCCGCACCAGACAAGGTGCGAGATGTCAAATCAGTGCCTGCCCGTCCTATGTGTCTGAAGTTTTCTTGGCAAGATGAATTGCTGTGGGTGGTTCATCAAGGACCTCAGGTTGCTCACACAACCTCGAAGAGAACTCACAAAGGCAAACACCTCCTGGACTTGTGGCCCACAGCATGACGAGGTGTTCCAAAAGAAAAAAGATTCTCTCAGCTGACACTGCACTGTCCTATTTTGACCCCCAACAAACCACCATCTGTCAGTTTATACAAGGCCAATGGGACTAAGGGCAGTCGTAGCCCAGGAACAAATTGTGGGGAATGGGCCTCAGTTATGCATGCAAGCCGAGTACTGACACCAACAGAGCAACAATACTCACAAATTGAAGGATAGACTATTGCAATTTACTGGGGCTGCCATCATTGCCATGTTTATGTCTAAGGTAATCCCATTGCTCCCCATATGGACTATAAGCCTTTAATTCCGCTGTTTCAAAGGTAGTCATCAAAACCTCTGTCCCAAATCAAGAAGCGTATGCTCCAGCGAATACTCTTTTAAATTGGAATGTAAATCAGGTTACCATAATCCTGGAGATTATTTGTCCCAGCACCCTACAGAGACAACGCCATTGGGAGAGTGTGAAGCACAAAAAACAGAGGAATATGTCAAGTATGTAGTGGAGCAGTCCCAACCAAGGTCAATCACATTGGAAAAAATCAAAGCAGCTATATTACACAATGACTGCCTACAATTAGCCATCAGTGAGCTGACGACAGGGCAATGGAGCTACTTAAACCTCACTGGGAACAAAGAACACTGTAGACATGGAAGACCCTCAAAGCCCTCTATAATGTCCTACACAAGTTGGTCAAAGACGAGAATGGGTGTCTGTTGTGCGGTAACAGAATTCTGATTCCTCAGAGTCTGTTACCTGTTGACAATATAATCAGTAATGTAAAGTAATCACAATAGTACACTAAGAGAGATCGTCTTTAGAGTTGTCCATTGACTCATTTCTGCGAGAATATCACCTGACTACACACACCACTACATGAGTAATTCTGAGTAATGTCTGCATGATGAGAGTGGTGTGTGACAGCATTCCTTATCATCTCCTCTGGGAGCCAAAGGCAATGGATGACAGCCAAACTCTCAGCAGGAGGTGAGCATCCAACGGGAGTGCAGCCTCCAATGAGGAGCACAGGAGTCAGCTATCCAAGTGGGCAATAAGTTTATGGTAAGAGACGTGGCTTGGCAGTAACTTTAGGTTGACTTTTGAGCCCGAATCATGAACTGAGTTCAGAGAAAAGGTACCATGATGACTGCCAAAAGCAGAAGTGAAGAGATCACTAGGAATATCTTGTTTTTGAAATAGTATTCCAAGGGGGTGGCAGAGAGCCACGGAGAAGAACAAGGTGAAGTTGAAGATATGATGCCACTGTCATGTGACATGAATCCCACAGGCTCGCAACCTCCAAAGGTTCCAGGCTGTAGAGTCATGAGACTATGTGCGCTAGGACTCTTGTGCTTCTGGATGGACTCAACAGTGGAATTGAGTAACTTGCTAGGAGGTGTTAAGGTGTGGTTGTTAACAGTTATGATATAATAAGAGTGCAGTGTGTGATCATATGCTGAGCAATAAAGATGTCTGATGCATAACTCTGTGTGAGGAGTATTTATGTGCATGCTGCCGGGCTGGGGAGGACACTACAACTGGTGACAAGTGTGGGATATGTGCCCCGAATAAACACAACTGCTCTCTCTATGAGTTTGCAACAGTACAGAAAGCTTCTCATGTGTGCCACGTGTACCCACATTGATAAGAAGCAGTTCAAAGTTGGCATACATTGAGTCGGTGACCTGCTCCAGCCCAGACACAGCCTTCAAAGAAGGTGAAGGCCTTGCAAAAGGGCACAGTTGTAGAGCCCACCAGACCCACTGGTAAAGCTGAAAGGAGTGATATTGAGCTGCACCATAATATGGAGAAATGACTCAAACTAAACAGAAAGGCGATAGCAAAGGCAAACAGGTGTGAGAAACGGAACACTCACTCACCATCAAAGAGAGAAACACTATATGACCTCCAAGCAGACATGATGACCCAAGTTCAATCACAAGGCAAATGTTACAGAAGGTGCAGATTCAGGTGCACAGTAAAAGCCATCGACACAACACGTGCTCTCAATGGCAGCAGAAGGAAGAGGGAAATATGTGGCAGGCAAGTTCCAGAAACCACTACCACCATTCGACACTGTCAAGAAGGAGAATATTGGCGCCAGACGGACTGCATGGATTGAAATGTTCGAAAACTTCATAGATGCCCTGGTAGAAGTAGATGATAAGAAAATCATTAAATACTCAAAGAACATTGCCGGCGACTGAGTAAAAGAAGTGCTGAAGAAAATTTTGCAGACTGATGCAATGTCGTAATGTCAGATCAAAGAAGCATTGGCAACCCATTTCAATTTGATGGATGAGTTTGTTGAGAGACTTGATGTGCTTATCAAATAACCTATGTTCAATGAGTTTAATGATGAAGATGCCATATGCCTCAGAGTCATCGATGGCTGTCTTTCAGACTCATTAAGAAGAGGCATGTTGAGAGAGACCCTTGGTTTGGAGTGGGCATTAATGGATGCACGGGCCGATGAAAGAGTGAATCAACAAACGGCTTATATGGAAGCTGAAACAGCAAAAAAGTGAATCAGTATTGGTTATTAAAAGCAAGCACCAGTACAAGGTAGATGCCCGCAGGTCGCTGTCTCCAAAGAAGAAAAAGGTATGCTTCCGATTTTGGTTTTCATTTCCCCATGAAGGTAAATGTCCAGACATGCAAAGGTTGTGGGAAAAAACCAGTTCATATCAGTTTGCAAAGCAAAGCAGAATCCAACTGTGTCACAGTGTTAAGAGAAAATGGGTGCCTAAGGGTTCAGAAGCTATCTCACCAAGCCCAAAAAGCCAAGAAGTAACATCAGTTATGACCAGCAGAAACCAGACAAAGTCAAACGTTATCAAGCTCATCCTACAAAGGCTCTTCAAAGTCATAATCAAGTGCCAGTGCAGAAGACGGATGTGAGATGATGATATCGACCACAAAATGACATGAACATGTAGGTTTGGCTGATTGCAGAGAAGAACAAAAGACAAACCAACAAATGAAACTGAATTCCTTTGGACACTGTCCCGAGATTATACTAAAGGTCAACAGTTGATCCATAACATTTATCATAGACAGTGGTGCATCAATTAACATCATGCCAGTTGAAAAATTTAACAGCCTCTCTCCTGGCCATGTCTCAACTTGTCAAACACAAAGGTATACACCTGTGTTGCCGCCAAACTGTTATGGAGTCAAGGGTCGTTTATAACAACCATGCAACATGAAACGTCAGTGCAAGCAACAATTCACATTCTTCAAAGAACTTCATCCAGTGCATACCTACCCAGTTTTGCCACTACTGCAGACATGGGACTGATATCCCTCACCTATAACCTCTATACTCAATCTGAAATTGTGAGTCAGTTCCCGTCATTGTTTCATGGCCTGGGAAGGCATAAGAAAATGAAAGTGCAACGCCATATTAACGAGGACATTTGCCCTGCTGCCCAGTGGCAACAGGGCAAATGAGAGTAATGAGGGTAATGAGAGTGTAGTGTGTGATCCTATGCTAAGGAATACATACGTCAGTTACAGAACTCCATGTGTGGCGTATTTTTCGCATTTTACGTGCCAGACTACGTTTGATGATGCAGTGCCACCCGGTAATCAGGAAAACGTGACAAGACATGATCAGATATCCAGGGGGCAAGGGCGCCACTATAACTTGTGGAACAATCCTAGACCATCCTGTAGATTGAATGACTTTGCAGTCTGAGGATATTATCTAAATATGCACGTCTGTATGGGTCAGAGAGCCATTTGTGTGGCAGTCTGAGAGTCATGTTTGATTTTGCTATGAGGTGGGGAGGGGTGTAATGTCGTTACCTACTGGTGGGTTTGAGACCACCCACTAGTCGAGGGATGTATGATAGTACGCCCCGAAGGAGGGTCCCTGTTGGCATGTTCGGGACGTGAGTGACGTCCTAAATTCAATAAATAGAATCGCCAAATTCTGGGGTTGTTAATTGTGCTTGAGTCCGTATGTGTCCCATCTTTATTGTCGCAAAGCTACGTCTGTGCGAGGCCCTAACTCCACCCACGAATTCTCTAGGCCCACAACAGACGGGAACGGTTCAGTGTGCACGTGACTCGCTGGCAAACTCTCCAGTTATTCTTGTATTTCAATTACAATTATGGGCCATATTATCAAGCAAGGGCGATACGTTATCGCCACTTTTATCAGCAGGAAACTGCCGCTAAAGCGGCGATAATGGGATTGATAATTTGCCCTTGTGAATTCCCATAGAAGCCCAGGTTCTGGTGTTAACCTGGGCTTCTATGGGAACTCACAAGTGCATATTATCAAGCTCATTATCGCCGCTTTAGCGGCAGTTTCCTGCCGATAAAAGCAGTGATAATGTATCGCCCTTTGTTGATAATATGGCCCTAAATTCTTCCAACCCGCATCTCATAGCAACCTCTTTTGAGGGGTTCGTTGAGCCACTGTGCCAAGTTCTGAAGGTCACTTGTTTATTACTTTGTCCAATTTGGCAGTTAACAGTGCACAGCAGCGTGGCTATTTCAGGAGTCAACCTCAGGTATACTGGTCAGAATTCCATACATTACATCCCTCGACCACCTAAAACCAAAACAGAGTTATTCCAGCGGAGAACTAAGGGGCAGATTTACAAGCCCCTTGCGCCACTTTCTGCGTCACTTTTAACATGGGAAAAGTGATGCAAAAGTGGCGCAAGGGGCTTGTAAATCTGCCCCTAAGTGACTAGTACAATGTCCGCACCGGTAATTATTAGTAAGAGAGACCTAAGGATTGTCCTGAAGGTGAAGAGATAAGAAATGCTAAGTACATCGCTCCTAAATTACTTAGCTACGTTTGCACTTTACAAAATACCAACACATTCGGATTATTAGGCTTGGTAAGGAGAAAAGGAAGTGGCTGACAGAAAAAAAACAGAGGAGAAACTATTGAATTTACCATATTTCAACATGAAGACCCTATGAATCTTGTGCGCGTGTGTGTACCCGTCATATCTAGGTATCAAAATGTCCTCAAAGCTGGCATTCCAGTAGACCAGTCTTAAATTGTCATGCATCATCCCTAGTGGCAAAACAGCAAGCGGCTCCTGCAGCCGCCCATTCTCTGCCCCTGCCGCAAGCAGAGCTTCTCCCCTGAGCAGCTCGCGCTGGTCCCTGGCAGGCGCGAGGATGACGCTGGCGCCGCGTGCGGGACATGTGCCACCTGGAGGCGCCGAGTGCGAGGGCGTTGTGTGGAGGAGGGTGGTTTCTGCAAATGCGGAATCCAAAGCTTGGCAGAAAAAAGGCACTGGGACGAGTGCCAGACCCAAAAAATGTAAATAAAAAATAATAATCTGGTACCCAAGTGAGGTGGCGCTGCCGATCTGTCTCTACTGTCAGGCACTCGTCGAAGACGTTGCCGAGGCAACAGTGTATTCTGAAGAAGGCCGGGCCTCATATACCAGAAATGAGTGTTGGTAAAAGGTTACCTCAGGATCTATCTACTCTGCTTACATTGCTTCAGGTTTTGTAGATAGTGGGCACCGGTGCACATTTTTGTGACTGGAACTTATTTTCCGTCGCCAGACTCTGAAACAGGGTAAGAGAAAGAAAGACAGAAAAGAGAGAAAGAAGTGAAAGATTGAGAAAGCACGGCGAAAACAACCTACTAGAGTGGAATAAATATCTAGTGTAGGCTGGTGGAGAAACGAGACATGTAGTTAAATTAACATTAGGAAGCCTTGAACTTAAGCTAATCTGCATTTGGCAGCACTGGAGGTGGGCTCCGAGAAAACCATGACCACCAGCACTTACTTATCAGTTTATTTATTTTCACAAATTTAGCTCTGGAACTGGTCAATCTTAAACAAGGATTTACAAAGTCATTAGGTCTGGATTTGGCTAGCAAGAGATTGGCCTCACTTGTTTCATCTTATCATTGTTTTTGTAAAAGTTTATTGTTGTGAAAATTGCTGGGCTGTCGCCAATATAAAAAAAAACTTGAGTTAAAAGCAAAACTATATTTTGATCTCAAATAGCGCACATTGTTACAGTAGTTCCTGGCAATAAACTGACACATGGTGTATGTTGTAATGGGCAGAAAAAAATGTGTGACTAACACAACAATATACCAAAGGATTAATATGACTGACTGAAAGCCCCATATATATATATATATATAGCGTGCCCCCTCGTCTATCTTGTTGAAGAGAGACAGCCTGTGGAAATACTAGCGCGAAGCAATACCGTGAGAGGGAGGCACCTTCCGAAGTATCCGGTGTGTCACGTCTCGGTGTGGACTAGGAAGCATCTGGATCGCCCTACATCACCAGGCATTACAATTCCGCTATCAACAGATAGTCCATGACATACATGGATAGACACCACTACTTGAGAGATGTCACGGACCTGCAATTGCCGGCGTTGTAAAGGCTGGAAGTTTGGACAAGAACGGATAAAAAATTTCGCCCAGGAATACACTGCGCATCCCTACCTGATCTCATTTGCAGCCAGCCTCAACTGTGGGGAATGAAGAATCTGGCTGAAGGACCGCACATCGCAGCACGTTGTTGAAAGCAAACTGCACTCTGGGAGTTGTAGTTTCACGTGGTGGATTACTGAAGCGGCTCCTCCCAAATGACAAGCAGGTGTGCAAGCAAATCTACTTTAGATGCCAGAACATTTAAAACTTTGGACCGCAGTGGCAGTGGCAATTTACAAGGAAGCGCATCTGAGGAAAGCTTATTGCTGAAACGCGTCATGCCAAACCTTGAACAATAAAGAATTTTGTTTTAATCCAGCGTGCCCCCTCGTCTATCTTGTTGAAGAGAGACAGCCTCTGGAAAAAAAAAATATATATATATAAAAGCTCCAATATATATTACCTACTGGCGGTCGCCAGTAGGTATATATAGTTAGGATTTTTTCTCTATGGGATTTTTGAAAATTCTATGTCTAATAACTTTGGCGTTTGTGGACGGAATTGGCTGAAATTTTCTGGAAAATGGAACATTTTGTTTCTGAGCAGCCCCTGGAAATTTGGGGGGGGGGGTCGTCAAGGGGGGGCCGAGAAAAAAGGGGGGTCCCAAAACGTGTTTTTAACATTGAGTTTTCCATAGGGCGGTTGGCCTCACTTTTAGCCCGAACGGCTGAATGGATTTCCACAAAACTTGGCAAAATTGTAGGGACTGGTAGCCCGATGTGCCTTTGCTAGGTCTCAATATATGTGCTTCAGTGGATTTTGAGAAATTAACGTTCAAAAAAAGATATATATCTGTAACAGCGGACCGGGCAGCGCTCCGGTTCGCGGACTTTTCGCGGTACGGAGCTTTGTGAAGCGAAGCTGATTGGTTCTCCGGCGTCTGTGAACATTCCAAACAGTCCGTAGCGGCCGCCATCTTGTCTCTCGGTAGGATCGAGAGACAAGAGGAGGCCAAAGCGAAGGGGCAAATGACCATAAGGGGGCATAGTAGATCCTCGCTGACCCCCTAGGTTTGATGTGGAGGTTTTAAAAGGGCCCCGCGGGGCAAAAAAAAAAAATAATAATAATAATCGAACGGCTGAATGGATTTGCACGAAACTTGGCAAAATATTAGGGACTGGTAGCCCGATGTGCCTTTGCTAGGTCTCAATATATGTGCTCCAGTGGATTTTGAGAAATTAACGTTCAAAAAAAGATATATATCTGTAACAGCGCTCCGCTTCGCGTACTTTTCGCGTTACGGAGCTTTGCGAAGCTGATTGGTTCTCCGGCGTCTGTAAACATTCCAAACAGTCCGTAGCGGCCGCCATCTTGTCTCTCGGTAGGATCGAGAGACAAGAGGAGGCCAAAGCGAAGGGGCAAATGACCATAAGGGGGCATAGTAGATCCTCCCTGACCTCTTAGGTTTGATGTACCATTTTGCCAAGTTTGGTGTAATTCCGTTCAGCCATTCAGGCTGTAGACGTATGTAAATGTCCTATGGAAAATTGCATGGGGAAAACACATTTGAAAGTGTTGAAATTTAGAACCAATTAAAATGTTACTTTGGTTTTGTATTTGTGTGTGATGAAAGTTAATTGGTTATGTATATATCTCAAATGAGAGGAAACCACAGCCATTTTGTGATACTACTGTCTGAGGTACATTTGTGAGGAATTTTTGGTGGTCAATTTCTGGTGTTTGATTTACACAGTACTAACACTTCTCCTACTTTTAAAAAGGTGAGTTGTTAATTTGTAAGGGGAACTATGTTGTACACTTGAAGATAATTTGAAAAATGTTTTCTGTTATTTATTTGCAGTCCTTCTGTTATACTAAATACTTGATAAAGTTAGTTTTATATTATGTATTACTAAAAACGATAAATGAAAGTGATTATTTTTTTTCTGCAATTTACAGCAAGCAATTTCAAAATAAAATGGCTCACAATGAAGAGACCGTGGCAATTTCTTTTGAATTATCCACTACATTGATTGAAATTGACAGCACCAATAATGAAATATTGTCACAAGGAGGAGATGACTTGAATGATTTTTTTGATCAATCTGTTGATGGCGAATTTATCGAATGTTTGGAGACCATAGAGTTACAAGAATCATCATTGCAGACATTTAATGAGGAGATTCCAGATGAGATGATTGAAGAGGAAATTCCTGATGAGGACATGTTACTAGTTCTTTCAAATTTAGAAAATTCAGAAGAATAAAGTTATATTTAGAAATCAAAAATTGTTTGAGACATTATTCATTTTTATTTTTAATTTATGAGGTTGTAGAGAAGTGATTGTAGTATAAAATGAGACTTATAGTATAGAGTGCAACATTTTTATGTTACATGGTAAGTTTACTCATATTTACTTCCCTTCTCCCACTATATTATCTCCAATGTGTATTTGACATCTCTTCTTCATCTCCGGCCTCCTTTCTCTCACTGTGTGTCTCTGATGCATCTTATCGCTGCTATTTTGTGTAATTACAGAAGAGAGTAAAATAAAATAGTTCGGAACGTGAAAAGGGGGCAAAGTAGAGTACCCCTCACCCCCTAGGCCTTCTCAGGCGGTCCCAAAAGGATCAGTTTCTGCTTTCCTGAGAGATTATGGTATGAGTTCCATATACCACAATAACTTGCATTACAACATGCAAGATATCTATCTCCTATTACCAACTTTTGGAGATATTCGCGCTAGGCGCGAATATCTCCAAAAACTAACACCTGCCCTGAGCAGTTCTTAGCCATGTTATCCAATGGGAGGTGGATAACATGGCTAAGAGCATTAGCTCGGTAATGCATGAATATCGCTGACTTTTTAGCGATATTCATGCATTGCGGCCGTTTTTTATCGCATTTGCGATAAACCTTGATAATAGCAAGGTTTATCTTCGATAATTTCTGACGATGCTTAGCGGTAAAAAATTCGTTGGTAAGCATCGTTAGCGATAAATATCGCTTAACTTTGGTAATATGCACCAACGTCTGTTAACGTTCGATTCGAAGGAAATGAGGAAGTGTTGAAAAACATTGTTTGCGCCATCTTGCCTTTTTTGAAATGCCACACTTTTGTCGTGCACGGCAGCCATTTTAGATGCCTTGACCAGACCCACTCTCTGCACGCTGTCGATTCGTAGCATGGCTCCCCACCCTCGCAAGCATCTTCCCCAGGCACTGGTCACCCCCGCTCTCTGTCTTATGCATGGGCAATAAACCTCCCCCCATCTGCGCTGCTCTTCCCTGAGAATCACACTCTGTGCCCGCCCGACACCTCCCTTTCGCCCTATTCACTATCGCACCCTCTGACACTCCTCTTCCTCTGTGTCCGATTGTCCAGGCTATCAGCTAGCCCTGCAGATGTAGTTTATGGCCCCAGCTGTAAAGAATCACCCCTCTTCAAAGGAGTTATAGTAGATCAAGGCCCACACCCGATGAGATCCGTCACACCACACGTGTTCCTACTATCTGAAAACCATCCTGTATTGTGATTGGGGAGGGGACCGAGCCTGAAGCGGAAGATTCCAGGGATGACTCTTTGTACATCAAAGTTTTTACATTTATGTGTCACATTAAAAATATATAGCACTCCAACAAAGTAGTAGGATTATAAAACTTTAATAACTTATAAATATATACAACAAAACAAAAACAGTAAAAACATTTAAACAACGAAGAGACCGTGGCAATTTCTTTTGAATTATCCAATACATTTATTGAAATTGACAGCACCAATAATGAAATATTCTCACAAGGAGGAGATGACTTGAATGATTTTTTTGATCAATCTCTTGATGGCGAATTTATCGAATGTTTGGAGACCATAGAGTTACAAGAATCATCATTGCAGACTTTTCATGAGGAAATTCCTGATGAGGACATGTTACTAGTTCTTTCAAATTATGAAAATTCAGAAGATGTTGCCTGGGTGCCGCACTGATTTGGGTATCCGGCGTGGGGCGTCCCGGGGGGTGGATTGTCAGTAGCGGTCTGTTGTGCGAATAGTTCCAAGGCAGCAGAAAGCGCTGAAATCTGGATGTCACGAAGGTGATGTCTAGTAAGTTG
The DNA here is from genome assembly GCF_964261635.1 of Lissotriton helveticus. Lineage (NCBI taxonomy): Eukaryota > Metazoa > Chordata > Amphibia > Caudata > Salamandridae > Lissotriton > Lissotriton helveticus. Next base: position 1,646,139,121 of record NC_136057.1, on the reverse strand, counting down.
CCGCCCAGCAAATAACGGCGTGGGGCGCCGCGGGGGTGAGTGAGTCCAGTAGGCACCACAGCTATACTTACCGGCATTGCAGAATTACTGCTGGGGACAATGCCTGTGCTGTAGCAGGGTCACAGCAGAAACAAAAAGGATTCTGTTGAAGATGTTGTTGGTTTTCAATTTGAAAACAGTTCTGGTGTCAACTGCTATGCTAATGTAGTGGTTAATGTTTTGTTTTCTCTAGAAAATGTAAAAGAGGGGGAGGCAGTCCAAAGTTCTGGTAAAAGGGCAAAGGAAAGGATCGGTGGTTTGAACTATCAGTCAAAAAGGGGAGGGGGTGCAACAATTTTTCCTACCGGGTCACAGTGTGCTTTCACCGGAACTGAGGTCTGCAGGATTCTAGTCATTCAAAGTGAGGCTGGCGCCAGCATGGGAGCGCCGACGTCCCGCGGATACAGTTTCGTCACTCCACGGGCGATCATGGCAGTCATTCCCCATCGGGGGTGTCTGCGGGGGTCGGAGACTCCCGCGGCTCCTCTAGAATCTTCAAGGTCGTGGAGGACTACGGTGGTGGAGTCAACCAGTGACCGGGCCATTTCTTTATGCTGGGCCCGCTCTTGCCAGGTCGACCGCCATTTTGAGAGTTCGGTAGCTACTGGCAATCGCGGGGTCAAATGAGCGGACGGGCTCCACCCTGCCGGGCGAGACGTTGCAGCATCGCCACAGTGGAAGAACCCTTTTCCGGGCGCCTGGAGCGCTGAGGGTGCAGGTGGGAAGCCTCCACTGGGGAGGCGGGAGAGGCCTGTTCGCACCGTCTCTCCCTCCCAGTGCACCCCACGGCGTCTCGCTTGAGATTTCTTATGGCCGGACCAGGCGATGAGGACGAGGGGGGGGGGTCGGAGGCATGTGCAAGACATCCCCCCCAGTGGTGTCAAAGCCATTATTGAAGAAAGAAGAAATGTCCCGTCCGTCTTCGGGCCGGGCTTCCGGTGGATGTCGGCCGGACGCCCCTTGCTCTGGCCCCATGAACGGGTTCCTTGGTTTATCGGCTGCAGCCGGATCCCATCGGCCCCGGCCGTTGGTGGCCGGACCGGTAGAGAATGTGGCGGGACTACCTGCAACTGTGAAGGGCCACCGCGGCCGGACTGGGAGAGAGAGGGGAGGGTCGAGGACACGGACATTCCCCCCCCTGCAACTCTCCAGCGTTGTCAATCCCCCTGGCCGGGTCCCGCTGGCCTCGGCCTCTCCTCCGGCTACACCCTACGTGATGATCTCCTGGCCGAGGCGTGGCAGCAGGACCCGTCTTATATGTGTTGCTTCCGGCTGGGCGTAGCCGAAAACCTGTTGCCCTTTGGAAGTTTCTAGAATGGGGCGGATGTCTGCTGACTTCTATCTTTCCCAGTTTGCCGTTATTTGGCCGTGGCAGGCGGTGGGACAGACAGGTTTTGGGGCAGTGAGGGGCGATGTTTTCAGGTTTCTTATTACAGGCTTACTTCTAACGTTTCTTGTTTCTAGGACAATAATAGGTTTTATCATTACGTATTGTTATCGTTTCTTTGTTTGTTATTTAATAAAAAGTTCATCAGTGGCCTACTGATTTTCGTTTTCCTATTCTTTTCTTTCCAGGTTGTTTCATGCTAAAGTTTCTGTTAACAGGATACAGTGATCACTTCGTTATTATTGCATATGTCCTTTTCACTAGGGGTGCTCTCTGGTCGGGCCAGATGACGTATCTCTAGTAAATGGTCCGGGTGAAACAGGTGCATCAATCAGTGGGGAGTAGATAGGCATGACAGATTACAACGGGGGAGAAAGGTCCGCATTACCTACCCTTTCACTACTTGCAAAGATTTTCTACGTATATTTGCAAACAGGGAATACCTCCAAAAAGAACCAATTCCCAAACAGTCAATGTTTGGGCAAACAATCAATCAATGAGGAACGAAATAGGCACGACGTGTTAAAGGTTTGCGTTACCTACCCTTCACTATCTGCAAAGGGAGAGAGAATATTCCTATTCTTCCTCGTTTGCAGGCAGAGAAGATCCTTAAGAGAACCAACTTCGAACAATTCAATGCTCGATTCAAACAATCAACAAGGGGTACTGTGAACACAAATGGACGCCGCTTATGTACATACACATTGCTATTTTCAACAGGTTGTTCTTAATGTTTCTATTTTAGCGAGGTCAAAAAGAGATCCCATTAGTGGCCTACTGATTTTGCTCGATTCCTTTTGTTTTTTTACACGATTTTTCGCTATCTGCAAAGACTAAACAGAGTATTGCGACTCTATGCTTGTTTGTAAATAGAGAATGAACCAAAGAGAACAATCAATCAAATGGAGAGAGAAGCAGGCACGATGGATTACAACGGGGGCAAAGGCCTGCGTTAACTACCCTTCACTATCTGCAAAGAGAGAGTACTCCTAATAGAAATGAGGGGTGGGGGGCAGCATTCAAAGCAGATCAGTGTGCATAAACATGAAAATGTTTTTACTTACCACGTACTTGACATTCGACAGCTTATGATATTTGCTATTAAAAAACCATTGAAATTCACTGAAAAAACCATAGGTTATAGACCATATATAGTTAGGAATTAGCATTTACAAAACCTTGAAAATTCACTGAAAAAACCATAGGTTATAGACCATATATCGTTAGGAATTAGCATTTACAAAACCTTATTTTACTCACACAAAACCATTGAAATTCCATATATAGTTAGTTGCACTAACTATATATCGCGCACCCGCAATCCACTGCTGATGATGTCACATATTACATCATTCATGACATGGTCAGTGACATCACTGATGACATCACTGATGACATCTCAAATGACATCACTGATGACATCACTGATGATATCTCATTTGACATCAATGGTCACATCAATGATGATATCATTAATGTGACAATACAATGCATCTCCTCACACTTTGATATAACCTCTGTTACACCCAGTGTTAAATACAGAGTATAATTTTTGAAACCATTGACACACCAATACTAGTTACTACATACGCACTGACTGATTCCTACGTCTACACACACATTCACTCATTCACCCATACAATCATTCATACATACAATCACTCATCTTTACAACACTATCATATGCACTCATACACCTATACAGACACTCACACTCTGCCACTCATCCATGGAGTTACTCACACACCTAGTCAGTCCTGTAAAGAATCAATCACACTTCCATTTTCTAATCTATACAGTTAAACATAGAGTACCTTACATTTTCAAACATATACTAACACATACTTACTCTCTTATACAATCATTGATACAAGTACACATTGATCTGCACAGAGTCACACATCTCCCAGCCAGCCACACATACACTCAGTCTCCCATACAAATACTTGGACAATCAATTAATAACCCATATAGTTACTCATATAGCTACTGATCAACACATGCAGAAGTTTACAGAACAACAGACATAATAATGCACAAATTAAGACAGTTTAGTCACTAACCCATGCACTCAGTGAGACACATTTAATCACTCACTCATACAGTCAGTCACCCACCTACTAAATGCTTCATCCAGACACTTATACATCTACTCATTCTTCAATATGTAAAACATATTTAAACTTTACAGAAACACACAGACACTGGATGATGTCATCAGTGATGTCATCAGTGATGTCATTTGAGATGTCATCAGTGATGTCATCAGTGATGTCACTGACCATGTCATGAATGATGTAATATGTGACATCATCAGCAGTGGATTGCGGGTGCGCGATATATAGTTAGTGCAACTAACTATATATGGAATTTCAATGGTTTTGTGTGAGTAAAATAAGGTTTTGTAAATGCTAATTCCTAACGATATATGGTCTATAACCTATGGTTTTTTCAGTGAATTTTCAAGGTTTTGTAAATGCTAATTCCTAACTATATATGGTCTATAACCTATGGTTTTTTCAGTGAATTTATATATATATATATATGTATATATATATATATATATATACATATATATATACATATGTATATATATATATATATATTCACTGAAAAAACCATAGGTTATAGACCATATATAGTTAGGAATTAGCATTTAAAAAACCTTATTTTACTCACACAAAACCATTGAAATTCCATATATAGTTAGTTGCACTAACTATATATCGCGCACCTGCAATCCACTGCTGATGATGTCACATATTACATCATTCATGACATGGTCAGTGACATCACTGATGACATCACTGATGACATCTCAAATGACATCACTGATGACATCACTGATGACATCTCAAATGACATCACTGATGACAACATCCAGTGATTATGTGTTTCTGTAAAGTTTAAATATGTTTTACATATTGAAGAATGAGTGGATGTATAAGTGTCTGAATGAAGGTTTTAGTAGGTGCGTGATTGACTGTATGAGTGAGTGATTAAATGCGTCTTACTAAATGCACGGGTTAGTGACTAAACTGTCTGAAAGTGTGCATCAGCATGTCTGTTGTTGTGCAAGCTGCTGCATGTGTTGATCAGTAGCTATATAAGTAGCTATATGGGTTATTGATTGGTTGCACAAGTATTTGTATGGGAGACTGAGTGTGTGTATGGCTGGCTGGGAGGTGTGTGACTCTGTGCAGATCAATGTGTACTTGTATCAGTGATTCTATAAGAGAGTAAGTATGTGTTAGTATATGTTTTAAAATGTAAGGTACTCTATGTTTAACTGTGTAGATTAGAAAATGGAACTGTGATTGATTCTTTACAGGACTGACTAGGTGTGTGAGTAACTCCATGGATGAGTGGCAGAGTGTGAGTGTCTGTATAGGTGTATGAGTGCATATGATAGTGTTGTAAAGATGAGTGATTGTATGTATGAATGATTGTATGGGTGAATGAGTGAATGTGTGTGTAGACGTAGGAATCAGTGAGTGCGTATGTAGTAACTAGTATTGGTGTGTCAATGGTTTCAAAAATTATACTCTGTATTTAACACTGGGTGTAACAGAGGTTATATTAAAGTGTGAGGAGATGCATTGTATTGTCACATTAATGATATCATCATTGATGTGACCATTGATGTCAAATGAGATATCATCAGTGATGTCATTTGAGATGTCATCAGTGATGTCATCAGTGATGTCACTGACCATGTCATGAATGATGTAATATGTGACATCATCAGCAGTGGATTGCGGGTGCGCGATATATAGTTAGTGCAACTAACTATATATGGAATTTCAATGGTTTTGTGTGAGTAAAATAAGGTTTTTTAAATGCTAATTCCTAACTATATATGGTCTATAACCTATGGTTTTTTCAGTGAATTTTCAAGGTTTTGTAAATGCTAATTCCTAACTATATATGGTCTATAACCTATGGTTTTTTCAGTGAATTTCAATGGTTTTTTAATAGCAAATATCATAAGCTGTCGAATGTCAAGTACGTGGTAAGTAAAAACATTTTCGTGTTTATGCACACTGATCTGCTTTGAATGCTACCCCCCACCCCTCATTTCTATTAGGAGTACTCTCTCTTTGCAGATAGTGAAGGGTAGTTAACGCAGCCCTTTGCCCCCTTTGTAATCTGTCGTGCCTGCTTCTCTCTCCATTTGATTGATTGTTTTCTTTGGTTCATTCTCTATTTACAAACAAGCACAGAGTCAAAATACTCTGTTTAGTCTTTGCAGATAGCGAAAAACCGTGTAAAAAAACAAAAGGAATCGAGCAAAATCAGTAGGCCACTAATGGGATCTCTTTTTGACCTCGCTAAAATAGAAACATTAGGAACAACCTGTTGAAAATAGCAATGCGTATGTACATAAGCGGCGTTCATTTGTGTTCACAGTACCCCTTGTTGATTGTTTGAATCGAGCATTGAATTGTTCGAAGTTGGTTCTCTTAAGGATCTTCTCTGCCTGCAAACGAGGAAGAATAGGAATATTCTCTCTCCCTTTGCAGATAGTGAAGGGTAGGTAACGCAAGCCTTTAACACGTCGTACCTATTTCATTCCTCATTGATTGATTGATTGTCCGAACATTGACTGTTTGGGAATTAGTTCTTTTTGGAGGTATTCCCTGTTTGCAAATAAACGTAGGAAAATCTTTGCAAGTAGTGAAAGGGTACGTAATGCGGACCTTTCTCCCCCGTTGTAATCTGTCATGCCTATCTACTCCCCACTGATTGATGCACCTGTTTCACCCGGACCATTTACTAGACATACGTCATCTGGCCCGACCAGAGAGCACCCCTAGTGAAAAAGACATATGCAATAATAACGAAGTGATCACTGTATCCTGTTAACAGAAACTTTAGCATGAAACAACCTGGAAAGAAAAGAATAGGAAATCGAAAATCAGTAGGCCACTGATGAACATGAACTTTTATTAAACAACGAACAAAGAAACGATAACATAACGTAATGATAAAACCTATTAATGTCCTAGAAACAAGAAAACGTTAGAAATATGCCAGTGGTGAGAGACCAGAAAAACAGTAAGAGAAACCAAATCACCCCTCGCTGTCCCACCGCCTGCCACGCCCAAAAAATCGATAGACTAGGGAAAATGCAAGTCAGTAGAACATCCGCCCCCACTCTGGAAACTTCCAAGGTGGGGCAGGGTTCCGGCTACGCCCAGCCGGGAGCAGCCCATATAAAGCAGGTCCTGCTGCCACGCCTCGGCCAGGAGATCCTAACGTAGGGTGTAGCCGGAGGAGAGGCCGAGACCAGCGGGACCCGGCCAGGGGATTGCCTTTACAACGCTGAACAGTTGCAGGGGGGGGGGGGAATGTCTCCTCGACCCTCCCCTCTCTCTCCCAGTCCGGCCGCGGTGGCCCTTGAGAGTTGCAGGTAGTCCCGCCACATGCTCTTCCGGTCCGGCCACCAACGGTCGGGGGGCCGAGGCCGACGGGATCCGGCTGCAGCCAATAAACCAAGAAACCCGTTAATGGGGCCAGAGCTCCAGGCGCCCGGAAAAGGGTTCTTCCACTGTGGCTATGCTGCAACGTCTCGCCCGGCAGGGTGGAGCCCGTCCGCTCATTTGACCCCGCGATCGCCAGTAGCTACCGAACTCTCAAAATGGCGGTCGACCTGGCAAGAGCGGGCCCAGCATAAAGAAATGGCCCGGTCACTGGTTGACTCCACCACCGTAGTCCTCCACGACCTTGAAGATTCTAGAGGAGCCGCGGGAGTCTCCGACCCCCGATGGGGAATGACTGCCATGATCACCCGTGGAGTGACGAAACTGTATCCGCGGGACGTCGGCGCCAGCCTCACTTTGAATTACTAGAATCCTGCAGACCTCACTTCCGGTGAAAGCACAGTGTGACCCGGTAGGAAAAATTGTTGCACCCCCTCCCCTTTTTGACTGATAGTTCAAACCACCGATCCTTTCCTTTGCCCTTTTAACGGAACTTTGGACTGCCTCCCCCTCTTTTACATTTTCTAGAGAAAACAAAACATTAACCACTACAATAGCATAGCAGTTGACACCAGAACTGATTTCAAATTGAAAACCAACAACATCTTCAACAGAATCCTTTTTGTTTCTGCTGTGACCCTGCTACAGCACAGGCATTGTCCCCAGCAGTAATTCTGCAATGCCGCTAAGAATAGCTGTGGTGCCTACTGGACTCACTCACCCCCGCGGCGCCCCACGCCGTTATTTGCTGGGCGGCAACTTGCTAGACATCACTTTCGTGCCATCTAGATTTCAGCGCGTTCTGCTGCCTTGGAACTATTCGCACAACAGACCGCTACTGACAACAATATTTCATTATTGGTGCTGTCAATTTCAATAAATCTATTGGATAATTCAAAAGAAATTGCCACGGTCTCTTCGTTGTTTAAATGTTTTTACTGTTTTTGTTTTGTTGTATATATTTATATGTTATTAAAGTTTTATATTCCTACTACTTTGTTGGAGTGCTATATATTTTTAATGTGACACATAATTGTAAAAACTTTGATGTACAAAGAGTCATTCCTGGAATCTTCCGCTTCAGGCTCTGTCCCCTCCCCAATCACAATACAGGATAGTTTTCAGATAGTAGGAACACGTGTGGTGTGACGGATCTCATCGGGTGTGGGCCTTGATCTACTATAACTCCTTTGAAGAGGGGTGATTCTTTACAGCTGGGGCCATAAACTACATCTGCAGGGCTAGCTGATAGCCTGGACAATCGGACACAGAGGAAGAGGAGTGTCAGAGGGTGCGGTAGTGAATAGGGCGAAAGGGAGGTGTCGGGCGGGCACAGTGTGATTCTCAGGGAAGAGCAGCGCAGATGGGGGGAGGTTTATTGCCCATGCATAAGACAGAGAGCGGGGGTGACCAGTGCCTGGGGAAGATGCTTGCGAGGGTGAGGAGCCATGCTACGAATCGACAGCGTGCAGAGAGTGGGTCTGGTCAAGACATCTAAAATGGCTGCCGTGCACGACAAAAGTGTGGCATTTCAAAAAAGGCAAGATGGCGCAGACAATGTTTTTCAACACTTCCTCATTTCCTTCGAATCGAACGTTAACAGACGTTGGGGCATATTACCAAAGTTAAGCAATATTTATCGCTAACGATGCTTACCAACGAATTTTTTACCGCTAAGCATCATCAGAAATTATCGAAGATAAACCTTGCTATTATCAAGGTTTATCACAAATGCGATAATAAACGGCCGCAATGCATGAATATCGCTAAAAACTCAGCGATATTCATACATTACCGAGCTAATGCTCTTAGCCATGTTATCCACCTCCCATTGGATAACATGGCTAAGAACTGCTCAGGGCAGGTGTTACTTTTTGGAGATATTCGCGCTTAGCGCGAATATCTCCAAAAGTTGGTAATAGGAGATAGATATCTTGCATGTTGTAATGCAAGTTATTGTGGTATATGGAACTCATACCATAATCTCTCAGGAAAGCAGAAACTGATCCTTTTGGGACCGCCTAAAAAGGCCTAGGGGGTGAGGAGTACTCTACTTTGCCCCCTTTTCACGTTCCGAACTATTTTATTTTACTCTCTTCTGTAATTACACAAAATAGCAGCGATAAGATGCATCGGAGACACACAGTGAGAGAAAGGAGGCCGGAGATGAAGAAGAGATGTCAAATACACATTGGAGATAATATAGTGGCAGAAGGGAAGTAAATATGAGTAAACTTACCATGTAACATAAAAATGTTGCACTCTATACTATAAGTCTCATTTTATACTACAATCACTTCGCTACAACCTCATAAATTAAAAATAAAAATGAATAATGTCTCAAACAATTTTTGATTTCTAAATATACATTTATTCTTCAGAATTTTCTAAATTTGAAAGAACTAGTAACATGTCCTCATCAGCAATGTCCTCATGAAAAGTCTCCAATAATGATTCTTGTAACTCTATGGTCTCCAAACACTCGATAAATTCGCCATCAAGAGATTGATCAAAAAAATCATTCAAGTCATCTCCTCCTTCTGACAATATTTCATTATTGGTGCTGTCAATTTCAATCAATGTAGTGGAATCATTCAAGTCATCTCCTCGTGACAATATTTCATTATTGGTGCTCTCAATTTCAATCAATGTAGTGGAATCATTCAAGTCATCTCCTCCTTGTGACAATATTTCATTATTGGTGCTGTCCATTTCAATCAATCTAATGGAATCATACAAGTCATCTCCTCCTTGTGACAATATTTCATTATTGCTGCTCTCAATTTCAATCAACGTAGTGGAATCATTCAAGTCATCTCCTTGTGACAATATTTCATTCTTGGTGCTGTCCATTTCAATCAATCTAATGGAATCATACAAGTCATGTCCTCCTTGTGACAATATTTCATTATTGGTGCTCTCAATTTCAATCAATGTAGTGGACAATTCAAAAGAAATTGCCACGGTCTCTTCATTGTGAGCCATTTTATTTTGAAATTGCTTGCTGTAAATTGCAGAAAAAAATAATCACTTTCATTTATCGTTTTTAGTAATACATAATATAAAACTAACGTTATCAAGTATTTAGTATAACAGAAGGACTGCAAATAAATAACAGAAAACATTTTTCAAATTATCTTCAAGTGTACAACATAGTTCCCCTTACAAATTAACAACTCACCTTTTTAAAAGTAGGAAAAGTGTTAGTACTGTGTAAATCAAACACCAGAAATTCACCACCAAAAATTCCTCACAAATGTACCTCAGACAGTAGTATCACAAAATGGCTGTGGTTTCCTCTCATTTGACATATATACATAACCAATTAACTTTCATCACACACAAATACAAACCAAAGTAACATTTTAATTGGTTCTAAATTTCAACACTTTCAAATGTGTTTTCCCCATGCAATTTTCCATAGGACATTTACATACGTCTACAGCCTGAATGGCTGAACGGAATTACACCAAACTTGGCAAAATGGTACATCAAACCTAAGAGGTCAGGAAGGATCTACTATGCCCCCTTATGGTCATTTCCCCCTTCGCTTTGACCTCCTCTTGTCTCTCAATCCTACCGAGAGACAAGATGGCGGCCGCTACGGACTGTTTGGAATGTTGACAGACGCCGGAGAACCAATCAGCTTCGCAAAGCTCCGTAACGCGAAAAGTACGCGAAGCGGAGCGCTGTTACAGATATATATCTTTTTTTGAACGTTAATTTCTCAAAATCCACTGGAGCACATATATTGAGACCTAGCAAAGGCACATCGGGCTACCAGTCCCTAATATTTTACCAAGTTTCGTGCAAATCCATTCAGCCGTTCGATTATTATTATTATTTTTTTTTTTTGCCCCGCGGGGCCCTTTTAAAACCTCCACATCAAACCTAGGGGGTCAGCGAGGATCTACTATGCCCCCTTATGGTCATTTGCCCCTTCGCTTTGGCCTCCTCTTGTCTCTCGATCCTACCGAGAGACAAGATGGCGGCCGCTACGGACTGTTTGGAATGTTGACAGACGCCAGAGAACCAATCAGCTTCGCTTCACAAAGCTCCGTTGCGCGAAAAGTACGCGTCCTGGGCCGCTGCCCGGTCCGCTGTTACAGATATATATCTTTTTTTAAACGTTAATTTCTCAAAATCCACTGGAGCACATATATTGAAACCTACAAAAGGCACATCGGGCTACCAGTCCCTACAATTTTGCCAAGTTTCGTGCAAATCCATTCAGCCGTTCGGGCTAAAAGTGAGGCCAACCGCCCTATGGAAAACTCAATGTTAAAAACACGTTTTGGGACCCCCCTTTTTTCTCGGCCCCCCCTTGACGAGCCCCCCCCAAATTTTCAAGGGCTGCTCAGGAAACAAAATGTGCCATTTTCCTGAAAATTTCAGCCAATTCCGTCCACAAACGCCAAAGTTATTAGACATAGAATTTTCAAAAATCCCATAGAGAAAAAATCCTAACTATATATACCTACTGGCGACCGCCAGTAGGTAATATATACATATATATATATATATTACCTACTGGCGGTCGCCAGTAGGTATATATAGTTAGGATTTTTTCTCTATGGGATTTTTGAAAATTCTATGTCTAATAACTTTGGCGTTTGTGGACGGAATTGGCTGAAATTTTCAGGAAAATGGCACATTTTGTTTCTGAGCAGCCCCTGAAAATTGGGGGGGGTTTCGTCCAGGGGGGGTCGAGAAAAAAGGGGGGTCCCAAAACGTGTTTTTAACATTGAGTTTTCCATAGGGCGGTTGGCCTCACTTTTAGCCCGAACGGCTGAATGGATTTGCACGAAACTTGGCAAAATTGTAGGGACTGGTAGCCCGATGTGCCTTTTGTAGGTCTCAATATATGTGCTCCAGTGGATTTTGAGAAATTAACGTTTAAAAAAAGATATATATCTGTAACAGCGGACCGGGCAGCGTCCCAGGACGCGTACTTTTCGCGCAACGGAGCTTTGTGAAGCGAAGCTGATTGGTTCTCCGGCGTCTGTCAACATTCCAAACAGTCCGTAGCGGCCGCCATCTTGTCTCTCGGTAGGATCGAGAGACAAGAGGAGGTCAAAACAAAGGGGGAAATAACTATAAGGGGGCATAGTAGATCCTCGCTGACCCCCTAGGTTTGATGTGGAGGTTTTAAAAGGGCCCCGCGGGGCAAAAAAAAATAATAATAATAATAATCGAACGGCTGAATGGATTTGCACGAAACTTGGCAAAATTGTAGGGACTGGTAGCCCGATGTGCCTTTGCTAGGTCTCAATATATGTGCTTCAGTGGATTTTGAGAAATTAACGTTCAAAAAAAGATATATATCTGTAACAGCGCACCGCTTCGCGTACTTTTCGCGTTACGGAGCTTTGCGAAGCGAAGCTGATTGGCTCTCCGGTGTCTGTAAACATTCCAAACAGTACGTAGCGGCCGCCATCTTGTCTCTCGGTAGGATCGAGAGACAAGAGGAGGCCAAAGCGAAGGGGCAAATGACCATAAGGGGGCATAGTAGATCCTCGCTGACCCCCTAGGCTTGATGTGGAGGTTTTAAAAGGGCCCCGCGGGGCAAAAAAAAAAATAATAATAATAATCGAACGGCTGATGACCATAAGGGGGCATAGTAGATCCTCGCTGACCCCCTAGGTTTGATGTGGAGGTTTTAAAAGGGCCCCGCGGGGCAAAAAAAAATAATAATAATAATAATCGAACGGCTGAATGGATTTGCACGAAACTTGGTAAAATATTAGGGACTGGTAGCCCGATGTGCCTTTGCTATGTCTCAATATATGTGCTTCAGTGCATTTTGAGAAATTAACGTTCAAAAACAAGATATATATCTGTAACAGCGCTCCGCTTCGCGGAGATAAAATTATATGTGTATTACCTAGCTGTTGCTAACACCAGTTAGCGACGGCTAGTAGGAGATAGCGACCATCTTGGGTCCCACTTTGCATGTGAGTGATATTTATCACTAATGACATGCAAAGTGGGCATGCCAAGATGTTAGCGACTGGAAACAGTCGCTAACATCGCTATCTCCTATTATCAACTTTTGGAAATATTCGAGATAAGCGCGAATATCTCCAAAAAGTAACAGCTGCCCTGAGCAGTTCTTAGCCATGTTATCCAATGGGAGGTGGATAACATGGCTAAGAGCATTAGCTCGGTAATGCATGAATATCGCGGAGTTTTCAGCGACATTAATGCATTGCGCTCGTTTTTTATCGTATTTGCGATAAACCTTGATAATAGCAAGGTTTATCTGCGATAATTTCTGACGGTAAAAAAATCTTTGCAATGCATCGTTAGGGATAAATATCGCTTAACTTTGGTAATATGCCCCAACGTCTGTTAACGTTCGATTCGAAGGAAATCAGGAATTGTTGAAAAACATTGTGTGCGCCATCTTGTCTTTTTTCAAATGCCACACTTTTGTCGTGCACGGCAGCCATTTTAGATGCCTTGACCAGATCCACTCTGTGAACGCTGTCGATCCTTACCATGGCTCCCCACCCTCGCAAGCATCTCCCCCAGGCAGTGGTCACCCCCGCTCTCTGTTTTATGCATGGGTAATAAACCTCCCCCCATCTGCGCTGTTCTTCCCTGAGAATCACACCCTGTGCCCGCCCGACACCTCCCTTTCGCCCTATTCACTACCGCACCCTCTGACACTCCTTTTCCTCTGTGTCCGATTGTCCAGGCTGGTCCTAGGCTATCAGCTAGCCCTGCAGATGTAGTTTATGGCCACAGCTGTAAAGAATCACCCGTCTTCAAAGGAGTTATAGTAGATCAAGGCCCACACTCGATGAGATCCGTCACAGCAGAAGCGTTGCTATTATCTGAAAACCATCCTGTATTGTGATTGGGGAGGGGACCGAGCGTGAAGCGGAAGATTCCAGGGATGACTCTTTGTACATCAAAGTTTTTACAATTATGTGTCACATTAAAAATATATAGCACTCCGACAAAGTAGTAAGATTATAAAACTTTAATAATTTATAAATATATACAAGAAAACAAAAATAGTAATAACATATAAACATTTTTAGAGAAAAACAACGAAGTAGCGGTCGGCTGTGCGAATAGTCCCAACGCAGCACAACGTCCAGATTTCCGGCGTGGGGCGTCGCGGGGGGTGGGTGATCAGTAGCAAACTGTTGTGCGAATAGTTCCAAGGCAGCAGAACGCGCCGAAATCTAGATGACACAAAAGTGATGTCTAGTAAGTTGCCACCCAGCAAATAACGGCGTGGGGCGTCGCGGGGGGTGGGTCATCAGTAGCAAACTGTTGTGCGAATAGTTCCAAGGCAGCAGAACGATGGCACCAAGGTGATGTCCAGTAAGTTGCCGCACTGGTTTTGGTATCCTACAATGCTGCTCCGAATAACGGCGTGGAGCGCCCCGGGGGAGGCGGCGTGAACGGGCCTCTCCAGGTGGAGTCTCGTCTGTTGTAGTGGGGCGCCCCTTTACCGTTTCAGTTGCCATTCCGTCCGCTTTTGGTCCACTGTGTCAAAATCCGCCATTCAGCTGAGTTGCGCCCACTCTTGCGGTGCAGCGATAGGCGGCTGTCACAGGACTCTCAAAATGGCGGCAGGCTGTTTCCTTTTTGGGCCTGGTCCACTGAAATGGCCCTGGGACACCTTGGAAATCGGACGCTTGTCTGCTAGGTCTTGGACCCCATTCTCGAAAGCGTCCCCTCCGCCTTGAGAATTCATCAAAAGTTTTGGGGGCCCCGACTCCTGCAGGCTTCTGGTGGGGAGCGGCTGCCATGATTGCTCGCGGAATGACCACGACGGAGCTACGAGATGGTGGTGCTCTCATGGTGACGCCAGCTTCAGTCTGAAACATCCAGAAACAAGGTGGGGCTTTCATCGTTTGGGGGGAAAAAAAAGTTTTCATCCAATGAAAAGTGTTGTTTTTAGGTCATATGATCAAGCCTTCCATCATTAGGAAACCAAAAGTAAAATGAACCAATGAAAAGTTTTATAAACAAGTCACATGACCTGTTATGCGGCATAGGGTATAAAATGCGGAGAAAATACGTTGGCACGTGAGGCGGTGTCAGTAGCGGACCGATGTGCGAATAGGCCGAAGGCAATACAACGCGCCAAGATCCGGATGGCATCGAGGTGGTGTCATAGTTGAGAGTTCTGAGCAGCGGTTGTAACACTGTCTGAAGCTTATTTGCAGCTGCTGCAGCTTCACTACGCGCGAAGATCCGGATGGCACCGAGGTGGTGTGTAGGAAGTTGCCGCACTGGTGTGGCCATCCTACAATGCTGAAAGTCGGCGTGGGGCGCCCCGTTGGCCTGTGAGTTTGCGTCAGTAGCGGACCGATGTGCGAATAGGCCGAAGGCAGCACAACGCGCCAAGATCCGGATGGCACCGAGGTGGTGTCTAGTAAGTTGTCGCACTTCTGTGGCCATCCTACAATGTTGAAAGTCGGCGTGGGGCGCCCCGTTGGCCTGTGAGATGGTGTCAGTAGCGGACTGATGTGTGAATGGGGCCAAAGGCAGCGCAACAATATTTTCTACTATATTTCCGGTGTAGAAGAGACCACAAGGCGCTGAGATGCCAAGATCCGGATGGCACCGAGGTGGTGTCTTGCAAGTTGTGGTACTGGTGTGGCCATCCTACAATGCTGAAAGTCGGCGTGGGGCGCCCCGTTGGCCTGTGAGATGGCGTCAGTAGCGGACCGATGTGCGAATAGGCCGAAGGCAGCACAACAATATTTTCTGACTGACACCACAAGGCGCTGAGATGCCAAGATCCGGATGGCACCGAGGTGATGTCTAAGTTGCGGACTGGTGTGCGAATGGGGCCAAAGGCAGCGTAACAATATTTTTTGTATGGAAGATACCACTAGGCGTTGAGATGCCAAGATTCGGATGGCACTGAGGTGATGTCTAGCAAGTTGGTGTGGTCATCCTACAATGCTGAAACTCGGCGTGGGTCACCCCATTAGCCTGTGAGATGGCGTCAGTAGCGGACCGATGTGCGAATAGGCCGAAGGCAGCACAACGCGCCAAGATCCGGATGTCACCGTGGTGGTTTCATAGTTGAGAGGCACTTCATCTGCAGTGGGGCGCCGAGATCCGGATGGCACCGAGGTGATGTCTAGCAAGTTGCTGTACTTGTGTGGTCATCCTACAATGCTGAAACTCGGCGTGGGTCGCCCCATTAGCCTGTGAGATAGCAGTTCTTTGGATTTGGGCCTGGCTCGTCTGCTGTAGTGGGGCGCCCCTTTACCGTTTCAGTTGCCATTCAGCTGAGTTTCGGCTGCTCTTGATGCTACAGCGACAGGCGGCTGCAACAGGACTCTCAAAATGGCGGCCTGTTCTTTGGATTTGGGCCTGGTCCACTAAAATGGCCCTGGGACACCTTAGAACTCGGACGCTCGATTTTTTTTTCCTTTCCTGTACATGCAAAAAAAGGTAAATGCCCGGTACGTTACACGCTTCATCTGCCACGATGAACTCTCTAGAGGAACCGAAAAAAAATATAGTTGTGGTAACTATACCATGCATCGTCATATGGAGAGGTGGCAACAATTAATTATAGTGCTGCATAAAAGAGAGATTTGGAGGAGAACCCCTGACCTGCTAGTACATTCATCAAAGAAGTGGCACTGAGAGCTTCAGAGGCAAGGGAAACGGTCCCAAATATTTAGAAGAACTTTGGAAAGATTAAAATGACATGTTTAGATTGTGGCAAATTTATTTCATGTGGACATCTGAGTGTTACTCTAATAAATACAGCATATGAACATCATCATAGTCGATGGTTGGTAGAGACATTTTGACCATATCCTGGACCTGCCCGTCCTCGCCCAAAATGGCGCCAGAATAAATGGGACTCGTAACTCCTTGTTGTGTACTGGTTGCAGAACCTTGAAATCACGAGATACGTATGCAGTTTTGAAGCACATGGCGGGCGGGGACGAGAATTGATTGAATATTTCGACATCCCTATTGATATTAAGTTCTGATGTGTTATTGATTACTGTACTGTTGAAAGTTCGAATTAACGTCACCCATGGTACTTGCCCGCAAATGTATATCTAGATAATTTTATTGTAACTGGCCCTGTCGTATTTTAATTATAAAATGTACGTCCACCGATTCCGTAACTGTTAGACACCTTAGTTCTTGCAACCTAATGGCCCGCCCGTTACGTTCCTCTACAGTGTAAATGTCTATTTATCATATACGATTACAGTTTGCTCCGTGGCCGGCCCACGTGGTTATAGGCTCGTATTTGTATAATGAAATTTTCACAATAAAGGTTTTTAAAAGAAAACATGGTAGTAGTATATACATTGGTAAAGTTTTTAATAATAGTCACTGTTTTAGAATCATTAAAAGGCAAGTGAAATAAAGCAGACCAATTACATGAAGGGTAAAAGGTATAATACGAAGGAACGCAGTAAAGATAAATGGTCAAGGGCTGTTGTGTTTTCTATTCCTGCAACATAAAGTGATCGATAAGAATCTCATATTCAGGCGTATCGGCGACTAAGACAGCAGGTCGACCCTCTTTTGCTCAACGGCTCCGTCATGGGACGAAGAAACGCTCTTTTTCTCGAAAAAAGAATATATTTTACTTGCAGGACAGTTGTAAAATTTCCGGGAAAGTACATTAGCCTGGAACATTATAACATATATTTAAGAAAAAATAATGTTCGGAAGTAATGAAAAGCGTAATTTTTAGGTCATATGATCAAGCCTTTCATCATTACAATAAGAAAAGTAAAATGAACCAATGAAAAGTTTTATTAACAAGTCACATGACTTGTTATGCTTACGTTACGCGCTGCGCGCCCCGGATGACTTCCGGATGCGCTAACGCGGCGCGTCATATGACGCATTACGCGACAACGCAGGTACAGAATATAGTCAAAATGTCTCCACCAACCAGCGGTCGGAACACAACCCCTTTCAGCAGGCTAAATAGTTCTGTTAAATGACAACAGAAGGGACAGGCAACAAGAACCATCAGTCAAAGAGGGGAGGGCTAGTTCTTCTCTACCGGGTTACATTGGGGCGCTACCGGAACTGATCGAATTGGTAGTCTACAGTGTTTCTGGATGTTTCAGACTGAAGCTGGGGTTAGCATGAGAGCAGCACCATTTCGTAGCTCCGTCGTGGTCATTCCGCAACCAATCATGGCAGCCGTTCTTTATCGTTATTTTGGGCGGGGTGGGTGGCGGAGCAGAGCTGTTTTGCAGCCATCATTGTGTGGAGTTCAGTTCATCTCACTAGTTTTGTATTTGTCATGAGGGGTTGTTCCTAATGTTTCTATTTTAGCGAGGTCAAAAAGAGATCCCATTAGTGGCCTACTGATTTTGCTCGATTCCTTTTCTTTTTTTTTACACGATTTTTCGTTATCTGCAAAGACTAAACAGAGTATTGCGACTCTGTGTTTGTTTGTAAATAGAGAATGAACCAAAGAGAACTAATTCTAAAACAGTAAATACTTGGATAACAATGAATCAAATGGAGAGAGAAGCAGGCACGACGGATTACAATGGGGGCAAAGACCTGCGTTAACTACCTTTCACTATCTGCAAAGAGAGAGTACTCCTAATAGAAATGAGGGGGGGGGGCACCATTCAAAGCAGATCAGTGTGCATAAACACGAAAATGTTTTCACTTACCACGTACTTGACATTCGACAGCTTATGATATTTGCTATTAAAAAACCATTGAAATTCACTGAAAAAACCATAGGTTATAGACCATATATAGTTAGGAATTAGCATTTACAAAACCTTGAAAATTCACTGAAAAAACCATAGGTTATAGACCATATATAGTTAGGAATTAGCATTTAAAAAACCTTATTTTACTCACACAAAACCATTGAAATTCCATATATAGTTAGTTGCACTAACTATATATCGCGCACCTGCAATCCACTGCTGATGATGTCACATATTACATCATTCATGACATGGTCAGTGACATCACTGATGACATCACTGATGACATCTCAAATGACATCACTGATGACATCACTGATGACAACATCCAGTGACTGTATGTTTCTGTAAAGTTAAAATGTGTCTTACATATTGAAGAATGAGTGGAAGTATAAGTGTCTGGACAAAGGATTTAGTAGGTGCATGACTGAATGCATGAGTGAGTGATTAAATGTGTCTCACTGAGTGCATGGGTTAGTGACTAAAGTGTCTTAATTTGTGCATCATTATGTCTGTTGTTCTGTAAACTGCTGCATGTTTTGATCAGTAGCTATATGATTAACTATATGGGTTACTGATTGATTGTCCAAGTATTTGTATGGGAGACTGAGTGTGTGTGTGGCTGGCTGGGAGGTGTGTGACTCTGTGCAGATCAATGTGTACTTGTATCAATGATTGTATAACAAGGTAAGTATGTGTTAGTATATGTTTGAAAATGTAAGGTGCTCTATGTTTAACTGTATAGACAAGAAAATGGAAGTGTCATTGATTCTTTACAGGACTGACTAGGTGTGTGAGTAACTCCATGGATGAGTGGCAGACTGTGAGTGTCTGTATAGGTGTATGAGTGCATATGATAGTGTTGTAAAGATGAGTGATTGTATGTATGAATGATAGTATGGGTGAATGAGTGAAGGTGTGTGTAGACGTAGGAATCAGTGAGTGCGTATGTAGTAACTAGTATTGGTGTGTCAATGGTTTCAAAAATTATATTCTGTATTTAACACTGGGTGAAACAGAGGTTATATTAAAATGTGAGGAGATGCATTGTATTGTCACATGAATGATATCATCAGTGATGTGGTCATTGATGTCAAATGAGATGTCATCAGTGATGTCATCAGTGATGTCATTTGAGATGTCATCAGTGATGTCATCAGTGATGTCACTGACCATGTCATGAATGATGTAATATGTGACATCATCAGCAGTGGATTGCAGGTGCGCGATATATAGTTAGTGCAACTAACTATATATGGAATTTCAATGGTTTTGTGTGAGTAAAATAAGGTTTTTTAAATGCTAATTCCTAACTATATATGGTCTATAACCTATGGTTTTTTCAGTGAATATATATATATATATATATATATATATATATATATATATATATTCAATGAAAAAACCATAGGTTTGAGACCATATATAGTTAGGTGAATATTTTAATCATAAAAAACCAATGAAATTCCATATATAGTTAGTTGCACTAACTATATATTTCGCGCACCCGCAATCCACTGCTGATGATGTCACATATTACATCATTCATGACATGGTCAGTGACATCACTGATGACATCACTGATGACATCTCAAATGACATCACTGATGACATCACTGATGACATCTCAAATGACCTCACTGATGACATCACTGATGACATCATCCAGTGACTGTGTGTTTCTGTAAAGTTTAAATATGTTTTACATATTGAAGAATGAGTGGATGTATAAGTGTCTGGATTTAGTAGGTGCGTGACTGACTGTATGAGTGAGTGAATAAATGTGTCGTACTAAATGCATGGGTTAGTGACTAAACTGTCTGAATGTGAGCATCAGTATGTCTGTTGTGGTGTAAACTGCTGCATGTGTTGATCATTAGCTATACGAGAGGCTATATGTGTTATTGATTGGTTGCCCAAGTATTTGTATGGGAGATTGAGTGTGTGTGGGGGTGGCTTGGAGGTGTGTGACTCTGTGCATAGATGTGTGAGCAGTTGATTCACTAGGTGTATGAGTTCAAGAGTGCATGTGGAAACAGCTACATGGGCGGTTGACTGTGTGCATGAGTGTATTGATGAGTGAATGGATATCTCAATGCTACATGTCATAGTAAGTACATATGTAAAACACAGTACATGTGAGAGTTGGCATATATAAATAACTGTGCATGAGACCCAGTGAATGTGTGAGTGGCTGTATGGATCATTGTGAACTTGTATCAGGGATTGTATAAGAGAGTAAATATGTGTTAGTATATGTTTGAATAAGTAAGGTGTGTATAACTGTATAGTTGAAGAAATGGATGTGAGATTGATTCTTTGCATGACTGACTAGGTGTCTGAGTAACTCCATGGATGAGTGACAGTGTGTGAGTGTCTGTATACACTGAGTGTATCTAAGGTTATATTAGAGTCTGAAGAGGTTCATCGTATTAGCACATGAATGATGTCATCAGTGATGTGATCAATGATGTCAAATGAGATGTGATCAGTGATGTCATCAGTGAGGTCATTTGAGATGTCATCAGTGATGTCATCAGTGATGTCATTTGAGATGTCATCAGTGATGTCATCAGTGATGTCATTTGAGATGTCATCAGTGATGTCATCAGTGATGTCACTGACCATGTCATGAATGATGTAATATGTGACATCATCAGCAGTGGATTGCGGGTGCGCGAAATATATAGTTAGTGCAACTAACTATATATGGAATTTCATTGGTTTTTTATGATTGAAATATTCACCTAACTATATATGGTCTCAAACCTATGGTTTTTTCATTGAATTTTTAAGGTTTTGTAAATGCAAATACCTAACTATATATGGTCTCAAACCTATGGTTTTTTCTGTGAATATATATATATATATATATATATATATATATATATATATATATATATATATATATCCAAAGAATCCTCTCGTTTTCGATCAAGGATGACAAGCCACACCATCAGGTACTTCAGAAGGTTGTTTATTTGGGCATAAACGACGCGTTTCGAGCTCACGGGCTCTTGGTCTGAACTGTCGGGGTAATTTTTAATCTCAGAGATGGGCTCCTCAATTCCCTGAAGCATAGCTTGAATGCCTAGACCTTAGGATCCCACTATGCAGTATCAACATCATAGGAATAGAGTTCTGGAACCTCACTTACACGAAATGGAGACTCGGGTCAGTGCCTAATTTGAGCATGTGGTTTCTGGTGCTCAGCATGAGCACTAACAGCCAGATTCATCAAGCGAAATGCGCTCGCAAAAGGGCCAGATTCTGAGAATCTGGCCCTTTGAGAGTGCAATTTTTGCATTTGGGATTCATCATCCCAAATGCAAAAATCGCTAATAAAGAATTCGCAAATTTGCGAGGATTAGCATTTAAGGAATCTCTATTAGAGATTCCTTAACTGCCATTCATGAAATATTTAGAAATTGCGAATTCGCAATATTTGGCCGCTATTTACCACGAAGTCAGACTTCGTGGTAAATAGCGAAAAAAATAGAAAAAAGCACTTTAGTGCATTATTCTCTGTTGCATGTTACACACACACATGTCCTTTGGACATGTGTGTGCGCAACACCTGTGTAATGTTGCATTTCAGGGGTGTTACAGGGTGTCCTTTGGACACCCCTGGCACCCTTGAAATCGCATCCTTATTTGCGATTAGCAAATTGCTAATCGCAAATAAGGAACATGTAGGAATCGCAATATTTATTACAATTCCTACATGAATCCCGTTTTGCAAGTCCTTAATAGCGATTCCTTATGAATCGCTATTAAAGACTCGCAAAACGGGTCTTTGATAAATCTACCAGTTAGTTGTCAACACCTGGACTTATCACAGTCTGCCACATGGTGGCACTGTTTGTTTAAGAGAGGAGCACACCATCAGTTGTTTATTAATTCAACTCGAATTAAAGATGACTAATAACTGCTGCCCAAGCCATTCTTTTAGCTTTGGGGACCAGGAATATTCTGAATTGTCACACTTACAGGAGTGTGCTGGTTAATAGTTATGCTGGTACTGGTATTGGCTGTGCTAGCAGGAGCAAAGAGTGGTGCAAGCAACAGTGGCCTTCTGATGAGGGCCTGGCACTTATTTTTTCACAAATTAGGCACTGGCAGTGCTTAATTTGTGAAACAATAAGTGCTGGGGCTCTTGTCAGGGGGCCACTGCAATTTGCACCACTCATTGCCCCTGCCAACGCTGCCCATTACATTACCAACACAACTATTATTTAAGAATCACACTCCTCCAGCTTTGTTATGTCAGACTATTTGAGGCCCTCATAGCTATAAGAATGGCTTGGGAGACAGTTATTAACAAACAGCTGTTCTTGTGCTCATCTCTAAATTAGACAAACAGTGCCACCATGTGGCAGACTATCATAAGTGCCGGTGTTGAAAAGTGCCGCTGCTGAGCACCGGATTCCTTTAATTTAAGCACTAGAGAGCTGTAACTTAATCATTGTTAGACTGTTCGACTAGTGTCCACTTCTGCCAAATTACAGACAAACCTTGTTTAAGCAGATATTTCCCATTGCATGACAGGCATCCAACACTCCACACTCTCATGGGCAGGCACCCTTCTTGGGAAGATGGTTGCACACAATTTAAAGAGACCAACGCAAACCAAGTGTACCAGTGCATAGCACCTTCCTACCGCAGGGGAAGGCAGCGTGATGTAATTGGTTAAGAGAAGAGTAGCCGCAACAATTCTTTTACTTCGCCTTCACAAACAGCTTGATGTAGGTTAATCAAAAGACCTTGTTGAAGGAAAGTCTGACAGCCATATTACTTATACACAATGGGCCTTATTTATGAAGGCCTTGCGCCGCCGGTGCGTCACTTTTAACATGGGAAAAAGTGACGCATTAGTGGCGCAAGGCCTTCATAAATGAGGCCCAATGAGTCTCTGCTTACCCCAGCACCCACCCCTGCCTTCCCTGCAAGGGAACTTGCACTTTGATGCCTCAGTTCTTCCTATGTCCCTCCTGCTTCCTCACCCTTGACAAAATCTACTGTGCAGCAGTACGATGGCAGGTAATATCATCCAAGTCCTCTTGCTCCAAGGTTAGGAGGCTGAGTTTCCCCATCGAGATCCATCAACTACCCTCTTTATTAATTAGGTTTTCCAAAGTCCCTAGTAAACAAAACAGCCCAAACCGGGATATAGCAAGGAGTGTCACAGGAGCGGCCCCAGGTGTCCCAAAGAGAAAGCCCCAGTCATGCCATAGTTGTAACAAACATCCTTCAGTAGGGAAACTATGATAAAGAGGTGCAATTCATCTGTAGGACTGCAATTCTGCAGGGTGCCAATGAATGCACACCGGCTAAAAGGCTGAATTGTCAGTCCATCCAACAGGACCACTTATTAAAGCTGCACACTAGGGTTGCCCTAAGCTTCAGGAAATCATAAAAATAAAAAACAAGTAAAAAGGTTTCCATAATTTTTGCTAAAGTCACACAGTTTCATGGATCAATCAGAACACATGACCAGAAGCTCACATCTAACAATACAGCCATGCAAAACGGCATCCAATTTGGCAGCACTGCCCACGGGGGACTCCTTTGATGGGCACCAGAAACAGTGAGCAAGGGCTGTAAAGATGATAAAGACTTTAGTAAGTGTGAGATAACAAACATCAGAAAAAACAGAACTGCTGAGTAAGAACCTAATTTAAGGTATGGTGGGAGTGCCGCCATTTGTAAGGGTGGCGGAGGCCGTTACCTCCATCAACCTAGCCGGACTCCTGCCCCTCCATATCTGAAGGTCACCGCCAACCCTGCTGTGATCACTGTGCCTCAATCAAAACTCATGCAACTGTGCATTGAGTCAAGGCACACACATTGTGGTTCACATTTGCTGTGTTTCTGACAGCCACGGACCAAACTTGGTTATTTTTCAGAAACAAGCTCCCACGGTGCGTTTTCTGACAGTGGAGCCAGCAGAGGCAGATCAGAAATGTAACAGCCTGCCTAACTCGAAATAGAACAGGCGGACCCAGGGTTCGGCACACAGAGTACTCTAAATCATACCCCAATTTCTGACGTGTAGCAATCTCTATTTTTATCAGTTAATTAAACAGTTGACAAGACCCCAAATGATTCAACTCATGCTTTACTGGAGATTGTGCTAAGCTGCCTCCCCCCACAGGCACACACAGTTGTAACATTAAGCTCAGCACAAACCGGTGGGACCTAGACTTGTCTTTAGTGGAGGGCATCCCAAAAATCAGATAAGGGTCTTCCATCTAATATTTTCACTAGCCCGAAGGCAAAATGCTCCAAGACTAGTTTCTTTTTGTCACTAACAGTCTAGAAACAAAGCAACCTGCTTTCCAGCCAAAACTCCTATAAAAAATATTTAAGAATATCCTAGGTGGCCATCATCTTGATGTTATTACCTCCAACATAGGCTAGAAAAAGCTCACTACCAACATATACAGTAAGGGTGTAGTTTAGGCCAGAAGTAAGAACCAACTACCCTTTGAATAGATGCTTCAGCACCTCAAAAAAGAAAACAAACAGCATACTCTTAAAAGCTATGACACCAACACATAATCACCACCACTGCACACCAATATATCATGAAAAATGTTAAGCCTAAAGAGACCAGAATATCTGGGGAGGTTTACAGGTTCATCAAGTTTATAATGAATGCTGGAGTGCTCAACAAGAGTGCTGCCACAATGTGGTGGTGGGGGGGGGGGGCTTGGAGCTCATTGAGTGAGTTGCTACGCCAGTGGGCTCCTGAGGAAGTCTTGCTACCCCACCGGCATCAAGGATGCAAAGGGGGCTCCTCTGTAATGTCCACGGAGCAGATTGAGTCCCATCTACGTTGCCTGCAAGCCGCTGGAAGCAGCTTCCTGGCTGAAGCATTGCCGCATGAGTGCAACACCATGATGGCGGCAGAAGCCAAGCGTGCAATCACCGCTCTGGCCGAAGCAATGGCACGCTTAAAGAGAGCTTTGGGGGCAGTTGCCCACTGCACCTGCTGGCTGATATCCTGTGCTACCTGGAGTAGAGCCCTCTTTGGCAGAAGAGGCGCGGCCAGCAGCATAGATTACGGCGTTGCCGACCAGCAGGGCACAATGACCAGGGATTACCAGAGGACCCCCCCCTCTTTCGTTAACAAGCATTATTAACAAGGACATGAGAGAGATTTCTTTGGAGGCGGGGGTCGGACAGACCCCAGCCGTATTTATTAAAACATACAAAGAAATCAAAATTGAAATAAACAATATTTACACAATTACGCAGCAAACGTTCCATGACATTCGATTACAATTGATATAAACAGATATCAGATGGCTAACCTTAACATAATTCTAGTACAAGGTATTTCCTATCCGAATCTAGCATATCAATTTTTTAATACTTAATTTTCTGCGTATCCTATTTGGGCCTACGGCAAGGTCACTAACTGGTGTCAGATCCTTATCACTTAAGCCACGCCCTCCTGTTGGAGTGCGCATGCGTAGAGGGCCCGTTTACTGAGAGGGTACTTCCCCCTCCCGGTAACCCCCGTATGCCCTATTAACTACGCCCTTCCGTCGAAGTGTGCAGGCACAGAGGGCCCCTTTACCTTGAGGATACTTCACCCCCCTCGGTTACACCCTTTCGCTCCATTAACTCCATTTAATGGGGCCCTTGCATCCCTGCGCCATTTACTGGCGTCATTGTGCACATGCGGGGTGGCCAACCAGCCTAGAGAAAGTGTGGCTCCCCCCTCCCCCGCACCCAGGTAGCCAACAGGCTGTACCTGCCCCTGGAGTTCTAGGAGAGACCACTTGTCCCTCCCCTTGGGCGACCCTATTCAAGAATGGCACCGCCCACTAAGGACCTTAAATTTACTGCTCACCAATCATGACCTTACCGCCACAGGCCAGCGTAGTTGACCAACTATCTGCCCCCCTACCTTCCTAAACTGAAAGGTCATGCCCTGTCCTTAAAATTCACAAACCTAGCCCACTCACTGAAAGGTCCCGCCCTGTCCCTATACACCACTAACTAGGCAAGAACAGTCTCTGCGACGATTTCCTCCCCTGGTGTGGGCAAATGGATGCCATCTTTTAAGAAGCACGACTCCCCCCAGATGCACCCCTGCGCTATAATCTGTAAGTGTCAAGCCCCAGCTAGCCTCAGTAGTTTGTTACCAGGTAGATGTTTTCAGTGGCCCCATGGCCTCACGGACTCGCTTCCTCCCATTGGAAGCTGTGGATCAGTCCTTCCCCCCCCCCTCCAAGTGCGGGATAGAGATGCTAGGGCTGTCGGACTCAGGGAAAGTTGACATACTGCCATGTGGCCACTAATACCGCCATGGGGCCACTAAATGGGCTCAATTGATGGCATCATGTTGTGCCCATTAAGACATCACCCCAGACACTGACACTTATTGTTGGTGTAATTCGAAGGCTACCAAGGGAACCATAGGCCCCAAGATCACCTATAAGCATATCATGAAACCAGTGAACCACCTACACCTGTCCACTATGCTCAGGGAAATGTTCAGCGTATGCCTACCTCCCTACTACGGAATATCCTAACTACGCAGTGTCCGCTACGATGGCACCCGCGAGCACAAGCGCCGTAACGGCAGAATACTGTTTCCCGACAAGGGGTGTTGAGGTGCCCATGAAACAGCGTACTGCAATATTACTGCGGCTGTCACAACCAATGTTAACATGCCCATAAACAACCAATACAGTGCTGGCACCTCTTGAGCCCTTGATTGATCGCCCATCACACTTGATGTCGTCGCTTGCCACTCACGTTCCGGATCTACCGGTCTCCTTGGCTGTCCACCTCTTGCAGTTGTTCCGGTGTGGAGCACTTCCCAGGTATCCGCCATGGATCCGTTCATACATAAATGAAAACAAACGGATGTATGACATTACAACGCATGCTTTTACATCGCATGCTTTTACAACGCGCTGGATAGTGAATTGTTTAATTTACTATTCCAACTCCAGTCCCCGTGGATAGTAGGGAAGGTGTTGGATAGTACATTAAACACATTTCCTATCCTAGAGCGCCCCCCAGCGCAATGCGTTGTAATGGTTTATGTTGTAAAAGTTGCGTTGTAAAGGCACTGCGTGGTAAAAGTTGCGTTGTAAAGGTTGTTTACCAAAACAAACACAACTGATTCGTTTTTTTGGCTCACAGACGAAAGATACTGTTCACATGCCAGCCCTACTTCATGAGACTGACCCCCTTTTTTCACTCACACCCCCAGCCTAGGGTGCATAGGTACTGTTGCGACACAACCCAGACATCTAATATGCCGGCCAACGGCAGCATCGATAGTGCGTAATACTACACCTGTACTCTTTGCCAAATTGTGCGTGCCCGATGGCTCGCAGGTATTGTTTGACCACATAGGCAACCAATTTGCCCAAGGCCCCACGGGGAATCGGTACCGTGCAACACAACACGAGGTAGGATGCTTAGTCGTACAGGCCCCAGGACGCCAGTAGTACGTGTCCCCACGCAAACATCACACTATATAAGTGTTCTAGCACAGGGTGCAGAAATAACGCGTGACCCACCCCAGGCATATGATGCTTCTTTGCACAAGCAAAACGGGGGGGGGTCGGGGGGACGGTACTGTGTGATGTCATATGGCCATTGACTGCACAGGTGCCCAAACATTGGTGCAGAGGTACTGTGTGGCACAATGCACTATTTTACCTACGTATATGTGCATAAGGGTGTCAAGAGACCATGCAACACCACCGTTATACTGCGTATCTCACTATAAGCAGACCAGTGTCATAGCACTGCGTGACATAACGCACTTCCGAAACATATGTGTACCTATAATTGGTGCCTAGATGCTTTTGACAAATACCCCTAATCCATGTGTACCACCGCACATGCGTGCAGAGGCACTCTTGAAGGTGTGACAACCAGGCCTGGGATGTACTGGTTTGACATGATAAGTGTTGGTAATGTACTTGAGTGACTTTACCAGGGCCAGTGCCTCGCAGTACTGACCTCAAAATCTTGGAATCTATTGCTGTAATATGCTAAGCGTAACCCCGCCAGTCGGCATTAAACTGAATATATAATTTGTGTTTCTTGTGACCCGGTCCCAACTCAATTTAACCGTGAATGGTCCTTGCCCTAACGTGTTAATGTGAGAGGCTAGCATAGCATTAGTTGTATTGCATAACGATCATTGGAATCCGACATTCAAGGGGAGAGTCCAACCTAGCACTAATTGCATTACCAACCGAATATCAACTGAGCGTGCTTAGCACCACATCATTTATATTACCTGGGGAACATTTGAAAATTAGGCTTACAGTGAGGGTGCCTACCATAGCCCCAGTTGTATACGTGGGGACCTCTTCATAAGTAACCGCAAGGGATTAAATGCTTTCCCCGATGATATGACCCGATAAATGAAGCCTCTGACAGGGAAACGGATAAGTACCATCGCCCCTCTTAAACCCCTTTGGAGAAATGTTTGCCTACAAAGTGAAATGCCCATGGCTGCCCCCCTGTGTCCTATTAGAGGGGAATGTAGTCCATTACTTTAAGTATACAGTGGATTATAATATCATGTTCATGGTTACTTATGGAAGGCACTGGGTACAGCATGAAGCGCAATAGCGCACTCATGGTTATTTAAGAAATGCTGAAGCCATGGCTCGAATTGCACATTCCCTGCCAAAAGCAGTTTAAAATCAATGCGCCTGAACCCATACGATATTTCCTAAAGCTTGGACCCAATCAGGGCAGAATTCACACCTGTTGGGTTACCTCATGCGTGCAACACATTGGGGCCTTCTTGTCCCCCAGTGTAACACATGCCACTGATCAATTGCAGCGAAGTGGCCAAAACCAATAACCAACAGCAACCTGGTCAGAAAATTATGAGTCAAAAGCAATCGCTTCAAAAGCATCCCCACCTAGGTTCTGTTTCTGGCTAGCCAGCATCACTTTAAACATTTGCCACTTTCAAACGTAGGCACGTGAAAATCTGAAAAGACCCTTAACATAAACAACCCATAAGAGCAGCGCAGCAGTTGTACTGCAAGAGGAACATTTTACATCAGACTTTCCTTGGTGATAGCCTAGCATAGCACCAATTACCAGGTTGTTCCACCCTGTAGGGATGCTCTGCCTGACACGCCAGCAACAAAGACTAACTCTTACTACACTGTGCCAAGCACTGCATACCTTTCTTTCATAGTAAATGTAGATGCCCTCAATTTCCCTTAACACCACCTCCTCCAGTGTTTCTTAATGTTCTTGTAATGTAGGCACATTGCAAAAAAAGGCACTGAGTACTGAAATAAGGCACTGAGTACTCACTTACATGTACCACCCTTATTTGTTCCCGATTGAGCTGAAACCTGTAACAAGTGATATGACCCAGACTTCATAAGACCTGAATAAGTACTCTTGTCTGCTGTGTTGGAGAACCTCCATAAGTGTCAAAGCCTCGCGATCCTTCCCTCCTGTTTGTACGGAGTCTCACTGTAAGTAACGCCTCGGTCACACACATGAGGCCACATAAGCTTCTCCCCCAGGATATGCTTAGGCCAAGGGTAAGAGGTCTTCAAATAAACAAACAAATCCAGATGCCCCTCCCCCACCAGTAAGAATGGCTGGTGAGTTGACGCCTTTTATGAAGATGTGCACAAGGCGTAAGTCCCAGGGTCACATTCGGCAGCCCTGAGTTAGCGACCCCTCATATTGAGGCCGATAAAATGTGTGTAATCGTGTTGTCGAACAACACCTTCTGTTATTCCAGCACAAAAAACAGCTTGGGATATGCAAATGTCACCGATAACAGGTTGCAAATGAGCAATGTTATTGACCGGTGGATGGCTAGTCATCTCCAATCCTGTCTGCTAATACTTTGTTAATTTTCCACCTAGCCTGCAATGTCCCAACACCAGTCCCCATTGCCCACAGAAGCTCAAGAATGTCCTTAAACTGTGACTAAAAAGCCAACATCGACTTTGTTCAAGTCCTAAACATTATGGCTTTCTACAAAATAAACATTAGCACCCCTAACTATAGAAGCAGAGACCCAGTGATGACGTACAAGAATGTGGAAGATCTATGTTTATCATTGTGTGTGTGTTGACCAGCATGATCTGGACACTATACCGTTTCTGCAGGCACAACCTCAGCTCTTAAAACCCTGGCAAGAGCGCGCTGCGCGCAATATTGCCAAAAACACAAAAACACTTGATCACATTGCGCAGGGCTTTAAGAAAAGTCAAAACAGTGGACTAGATAATGCAGTGCTAAACCATGGGGAATACTCCCACCCCACAGTGTTATTCAAATGTTTTTCCTCTACATTTTACTAGGATTTTTAGTGATTTAAAACATGACCTCTGGAGCGCGTTGCTCGCGCTCTTGCAATGCAAACAAACACAGTAGTGGCTCACAGCAGAGATCTCAAAAATGCCGATATTAATCTGGGAACAGAGCTAATGCTGCCAGAACCAACACAAGGCACCGTGGCGCACAGCAGTACTACTCTGAAAGCTGACCTGGATGACTCAAGCGAGTGACTCCAATCAATTGGATTGACGATGCTTGCTATCCTATGGATACCTAAACTCTTAACCGAACGCAACCTACAGCCGCTTCTGAGATCGTATTGCACTTGCTGTAGGGGACTTGCTTTGACCGCTTGTAAGCGTGTGATTAACATTGCAGCCCCGAAATGCTCATGTGACATTATGTGCTCTAAGGACCTTAAATAAACATGTGCCTACTATCCGGATACTTGGGCCCTGCAGAAGCGCTCACATAACTGAAAGCTGCCTCACACGCGGCGTACCCGCTATGCGATTACCTTAAAAGCATTTCAAATGGTTCCAAAGACAGAATGAAGTAGAGTACCCCATCACTCCTGTCTTTTATATAGCACAAACTTGACCCGAAGGTAACAGTGCGCTTTTCAAGAGCCCCAGCTACCTCACAGACATACTCATTCGTTTTGTGAGGCATGAAGTACTGGGTTTTTAAGAACCCAGTGGTGCCAGGGAACACACCCTAAGACTTCGAGTCCTTCCTGTCCCAGACTATAGAAACACAGAGTCTTCTTGGTGAAGTCAAAGATCGAATTTATTGGCTGCAGCCAGTAACAGGTTTCCTAGAAGTACAACACGGTGTATATTCTCAGGAGACTGCTCAACTTACAAAGCCAGCCATCCCTTTTTATACAAAATATTATGCTTTAGGCAAACATTCCTTTTTTTACAGTTGACCATTCACATATTTTCACTACAAAGAAAAAGCAGAATCATGATGACAAGCTTATTTTCAGTTTGTCCAGCCCACAATCAATTTCCCGGCAAGGCCCAACATTTTCATCAGATATCGGACGGACCCCTAATAAAATTGGGCACCTCCTCCTCGTAAAGCAGGTCATAAAAAAGGCAACAGAGACAGGTGTGTGTAAGATTAGGCGTGGTTTGTATGCGGTGAAGGGTTTATGGTATGCTGTGCCTTGATCTAATCTCGATCGGCCACTGAGAAAGGAACTGACCAAACAGGTTTGGCCTCGGGCAGTGGAGTCTGCTTGCCCAGGTCACACAGAAGTCAGCTACAGGTGTACGTGTCCAAAAGACTCATTTCGGCCTTAGTCATCGGCCTATGTGAGGGCAATTCTAAAATGGCTGCCATGCACAAAATGGAACCCGAGGGTTCCGGACGGAATCCCTGATTTAATGGTGATCTTGCCACTCAAACGTGACAAAAATACACGCACACCTTACTCTCGTCATTTTCGGTCTGATGTTACCAAAATCGTCATGATTCGACTACTTTTATAACACGGGTTCAGAATTATCAGTACCACAGGCCCTCCTTTTGCCCTTACATAGGCAATAACCTATACTCACGCTAATCTGAGTCCAGGTTTATATTCATAAAGTCAT
Organism: Lissotriton helveticus; assembly: GCF_964261635.1. Taxonomy (NCBI): domain Eukaryota; kingdom Metazoa; phylum Chordata; class Amphibia; order Caudata; family Salamandridae; genus Lissotriton; species Lissotriton helveticus. The sequence goes on along the minus strand of NC_136057.1, from coordinate 1,646,106,600 downwards.
TGAGATGTTGCTGTAGCATCATCCTATTACTTAGCTCGTCCCTTGATACAGGTTTCCTTACACATGGAGTAGCACAGAGGCCACATGTGTGGTAGTGTGGCTCACTGGTTAGAGGCGGCAGACCCGAGAGCAGAGGACGGCCCGGGACCAGGGTTCGATTCCCGGCGCGGCAGGTTTCTGGACCAGGGTCAGCGGACTCGATAATTCTCTCGCCTCGGTGCCCACTCTGATCAGCGTTCACACTCGGCAACTCTGGGCATTAGCTTGCCTCATCTTCACTAATGGCCCCACCAGACCGCCGGGGATGCCTGGTCTCACCCTGGAGATACCCATTAAGGGACCATCTCTCAGGGAAGCCAGGAAGGGTTTCGCAGCGGTCGAAGCGCCTTGGGACCCTACGGGTAAGTAGTGCGCTATATAAATGCCTATACATTTACATTTACACATTTACATATAGCAGGAGCACACTGTACGCACAGACAGAACAGGAAAAGGATGGCTAAGATCATCCCAATGACCATCAGAATCTTCCATCCCCAGGCGGATATCAGTTCCCAGAACCACCCCATCAACGACCAATCTCCTTTATCCATATGAATAGATTCAGAGATCTTATGTAGTTTGGAGATGGCCTGGTACACTGTTGGAGCGTTATCTGGAATGAAAGCACAGCAACTCGATTGGATCACTTTACATACCCCACCTCGGTCTGCAAGTATGACGTCTAACGCGACCCTGTTCTGAAGGGTCATAAGGCGATCCGACTGGAGCTCAGCAGTCAAGTTACTAAGGGCACCGGCAGTTTCAACTACGGTGGATTCAACCACCCTCGTCAATTGCCTTATGTTCCTGCTGTTAACCATAGGTCCCCAAAACGGCAGAAAACCCTTAAAGAAGTCTCCAAATTCTTGTCCTGCAGTGTCTTCTTTACTGAAGACACCTCTAACTATCCTTGTTTTATGGTAATCTGCCGCAGCTGTGTAGGTGGGAGGCAACAGGAACGAAACAAAACATGTGCCCGAGAAGTCAGGGGGCAACCATGTGTAGGCTCTATCATGGCAGATGAAATAGGTACCCTTAGCTGCTAGGAACGAAGGGGAAGTCTGAGACGCAAAAACATATGTCTCAGTGCAGATACTCTTCCCTAACTGAGCTCTGGGATTCTTGCCATTACCTTGCAGTCATAGGTGACCCTGATGGGGTACAATCCAAATCAGGGAGGATCTCTTAGCTCGCTGTTTCTCACCCAGAGTAACTCCATATCCGGTCACGTTCCATCCAATATATGCTAGTGTCACATCTCTCGGGATAGTCTCCTAGGAAGTATCTTCCCTAATCATATCTACTATACCCTTAACTAGAGCACTATTCTTTGGATTATCTTTTGCAGAACGTAGGGGGTGGACTTCATGTGCATAGATGAACATCGTTCTGTATGCCCACACAGAACCATTATGGCTGAAAGGCAGACCAGGTAAGGGATACCTTTATCAGTAGTATGAGGCATAAGACCACACACCCATCAGTTAGTCGTGTTCACTACTAATTGGTGTTGGTGCAAAAGCTGAATGAAGGAGTTATTAACGAACTCTAATCTCCTAATGGACTCATGTTCAGGTAAAGGGTGAAAAGAATGTGAGGAAACAGTAGAAGGAGGCATGGGCTGTGTAGTGGGTGCAAATGTCACTCGAAAAGAGAATAAAACATATCCTATTAAAAACATCATTACACTGAACAATATGAAAATGCATAATATCAGAAAGCGTTTTCTGGACATCATTATACATAATTTAGCTTTAAAGTTCATCTCTTTGGCAGGTCTCTCCATCTCGAAAAACTCCATCCTCTAACCTTGCTGCTCGCGGAGGTAGGGTGTTCCGTGCTAAGGAATGCGCCTGTCAGTCCAGGGAACTCCCAAGGACCAACCAGAACCGTCGACCTTGTGTCTTCGGCTTGCACTCCAAAGACTTGTCGCCCGCGACCCTACAGCTGAACCCGGATGGTGGTTCGAAAATCAAAAATAAAAAAAGTTTCTCAGATGAGAGAGCTGCACTTTCAAACATAGCAAAGAAAAGGAATTTTTTTTTATTTGTCCATAGTTCTCGGCCTCAGATTATAGCGGCTTTTTCCAGGTAATGTCTGGTCTTGGAACAGGAGCTCAGGCTCGGTAGTGTCCAATCGAATTGACGGTGGCACAGCTTCTTGCAAAAGATTGTCACTTTCACGTTCAGAAATTGTTCCTTTTACACGTGCATCGCTGAAAGGCAGAAAACGAGGCACAGTCTCAGTCTCAGAGTCAGCAACACCCTCCTGGACCCACCGGTCGTACGGCAGAGGCAAAGGGACCCTCTTGCAATGTACGCCGTGGATCCAGTTCTTCTTTCCTTCCACTCGAACGGCTGATCTCGTTGACAGAAGGACTAGGTGGGGGCCGGTCCAACGGGGCTGATCATTTTTTGTCCGCTGGAAGTTCTTGACCAGCACCCACGAACAAGGATCGATAGTATGTCCTGGAGCTTCAGAGACCTGAGGCAGAGTACCATGAACCTGTTGGTGTAAAACACGCAATTTAGCCGTCAAATCATACAAATAATCAAGCAGTACAGGGTGTTCGATCTCACTGAATTTTGTCGGCCTTGGCACTCCCCATATGTTGGCCGGGCGGCCGAACACGATTTCGTATGGACTAAGTCCCATTCGTGAATGCACAGTCATTCTTGTCGATAGAAGTGCTAATGGTAATGCATCGGGCCATTTTAGGCCAGAGCTTGCTTGTATCTTGGCTAGTTTAAGTTTTAGGGTGCCATTGTAGCATTCCACTAGTCCAGCTGATTGGGGGTGATTTGCAGCGTGAAATTTTTGCTGGATACCTAGCCCTTCACATACTTTCTTCATCACTCGACCCACAAATTCACTCCCATTATCACTCCAGACCATTCTCGGCAAGCCAAACCTAGGGAAAAATTCTTTGACAAGGGCTTTAGCTGTGGATAAGGCAGTGTTATCTTTCAGGGGATATGCTTCTACCCATCTTGAAAAGGCACAAACAACAACGAGTACGTATTTCAAATTGTTGCACCTCTCCATGTGGATGAAATCTAGCTGCAAAGCCTTGAACGGATACCAAACCAGCATACTGCCGAATAGAAACAGCTGCTGCCGCTGTGGCTCTTAATCAACTCGGCAATGCTTTAGCTACCGGATCCAAAGTCGATGAAAAATACGCGCATGGACGCTGCTTTTCTCCAAAAGACTGTGTCAACACTGACAATGCACATCCTTCTTTCTCATGGACATACAGTGTAAAGGGGATGTATGACGTTACAACGCATACTTTTACAACGCCTACCTTTACAACGTGGTTTTTACAACGCATACCATTACAACGCATAATGCTTTTAGGCGCTGGATAGTGAATAGTTTAATTTACTATTCCAACTCCAGTCCCCGTGGATAGTAGGGAAGGTTATTGGATAGTAAATTAACCTATTCCCTATCCTAGAGCGCCCCTCACAGCAATGCGTTGTAATAGTTTGCGTTGTAAAAGTTGCGTTGTAATGGTAGGTCGTTGTAAAAGTTTCGTTGTAAAGGTCGTTTACCGTGTAAAGGGCTTACTGTAGTCGGGGGTACCCAACACAGGAGCCGAACACAATGCATTACGCAATTCGGAAAAACTTTTCTGACAATCTTCAGACCATGGAAGGGGATTCGGTGTATCTTTACAAGTCAATGCTACCAAAGGTTTGGCCAGAAAAGAAAAATTCGGTATCCATTTTCTGCAATAGGATGTAATACCCAAGAAAGCACGCTCTTCTCTCTGTGTCATTGGCACACTCAATTTTGCAATTGCCTGAATTCTTTCTGGGGTCAGTTTCCTTCCCTCCTTCGATAAGAGATGACCTAAGTAGGTCACTTCTTGTCGACAATATTGCAATTTCGAAAGGGACACTTTGTGGTGCAAATCAGACAAATGACGCAACAACGACAACGTGGCTTCTTTACAGATTTCCTCAGTATCTGCAGCAACAAGCAAATCGTCGACGTACTGAATAAGGGTAGCGCCATCAGGTAAAACAATCGTATCAAGCTGTGTTTTTAAAGCCTGACTATATATCGATGGGCTTTCACAGTAGCCCTGGGGAGCGCGTTTGAACCGGAAGCTTCGGCCTCCTAAACTGAAGCCGAAAATATCCCTACTCTCCTTGGCAATCGGGATGCTGAAGAAAGCATTCTTCAAGTCGATCACCGAGAACCAAGTCGCGGAAGCTGGAATCATAGTCAATAGGGCAGTGATATCAGGAACAACTGGAAATTGTGGCACAACTATTTTGTTCACCTCTCTAAGATCAATGACAAACCTGTAAACAGGTGGCTGAGAAGGGTCAGTACGCTTCAAAACAGGCAGAACAGGACTATTACAAACGTTGCCTCTTGTCTCTTCAATTACATCTTTTTCAATCAAATCATAAATGATCGCTAGCAACGCTTTTTCACCTTCACTAGAGATCTTGTATTGGGGAATTCGTGGCATTTTAACATTGGCTTTCAATGTCACAACATATGGCGGTATTTCCAAAAGACCCACATCATTAGGACCAGTGGCCCAAAGAACATCAGGAAGAAACGACAATTCTTTCGGGAGTTTATCCTTCGACAAATACATTGGGGAGACCACTTTCTTACCCAGTGTAAGTTGTACTCCCGAAGGAGAACTATACAAAGTCGCATACAATCTTTTCAACAAATCCAATCCTAACAAGTTCTCACCACAACCTGTCGTCAGAATAAGGGGTGCTTCGAATTCACAAGGTCCAACAGAAAGGGACATAGGACTAGAAATCGGGTTCCTAACCGGGGCGCCAGAAAAACCTACTGAAACATTCGTCTTGCCAGACAAAGGTGCGCCAGGGAGTTTAGAGTGCATAATAGAACTCTGTAGCACCAGTATCCAACAGAAAAGGCTCTGACACACCTGATGTAATCACCTCAACGTAAGGTCCACTCTGATCTACTGGAACTGAAACAACTCCCTCTCTTTGTCTATGGCTGTCCTAGCAATCATTACCTTCCATATTCTCAACTTCTGCATAGTCATCAGCATAGTACTGAGTCGTCCTACCAGACGAGTTATTCTGCTGATCAAATCTATTCATTGAATTATGAGGCGAAAAGAAACGCGCGTTCTGGGGGAAATTTCCACGTCCTCTACCTCTAGGTGCTTGTTGAACACCTCGACCTCTTGCACCAGAAGTACCATTCATGCGCTGTAGCAAAATAGGGCAACTATACTTGAAATGACCCTCTTCCTTACAATATGAACACTGATTGGAGCCTACTGGACAACGTTGTTGAGGATACTCGAACCTTTGCGAGTTCCTCTGAAACTGTTGAGGTTGCTGATAATCACGCTGACCACCACGAGGCGGATACGCCTGCTGTAAAAGAACCTTCGTCTTTAACTCTTTCGTTTTCTTGTCTGCTCTATCCTTCTCATATTTATCCCTATTTTCGTAGTACTGTGCAGTAGCCAATATCTGTGCTGGAGAGGAAACGGCCCAAGAACTTTCTGAATCTTTCAATTTCTTACACAGCTCAGGAAGTAAATTGTGCACAAACTTGTCAACGAACAACCGTTGACCACCTTCCGTACTCATATCTTGACCACTGTGGTCAATAAACGTCTCTTCAAACCTGGTGAAAAAATCAGACACTGTCTCATCTTTCTTCTGCTTACATGCAGACAATTTATCCCAGTTCACTCGCATAGCAGGCATTAAAGTTTTCATGTACGTAACAATCTTAGCGGGGAGATCTGCTACTAAAGGCTCGGGTTTAGCACCACCAACTTGTCGGCCATCTGCAGCAGCGATATTGACCCATGAATCACCTAACTCTTGCACATGATCTGTATGACGGATCAATCCCCATAAAGGCTGCGGAACAACATTTCCAAACAACATGTCTATATCAGCTAGATTCATGACACATGAGTCTGCAGTCTGTGATAATTCCTTATAATACCCTGCAGGGTTTTTACGGGGGTCAGGCAAAGTCTGCTTAAGGGCCAAAACTTCAGCTCGTTTCCAAGGAACATGTACCCAAACACGCTGGAAATGTGCTGGTACAGCTGGGGGGTTGTTACCTACACCAGCAGGTATTTCTTCCTTCCATACCAGAGGAACCTCTCTCATTGGATATTGCTTCACTTTCCTCTTCACAGAAAGATCAGGCTCAAACAACTTTTGAGAAATAGTTCCACTCCTAAACGACAACAATATTGCAACTGCTTTCTTAACATCGGAACCCACAATCGTGCCTTTTGCAAACTCGAACCGTACACGGCACAAATCAGGCGGATTGGGCTCCAAATAATTTTCCTCTAAATCCTCACAAAGGAAAACACAGATTTTCTCAAAAACATATCTCTGTTTTGGTGCTTCCCACTGATGGAAGACATCCATAACAGACTCTAGCTCATATTTTGTGGGGTCGGTAACCCATTTATGTGCCAAATAATCCAATGTTTCCTGCTCTCTAGAGTCAGGCAGTTGACTACGCAGCTGTTTACGCGCTGAAACAGGGGTCATACTTGTTGCCCCAAAGAGAGGATATAGAAGACTAGCAACAGTATCAGTCATTCTCTGTTGAACAGAAGGAGAAGTCGACGAGAGAACAGGAGGAAAAACAGAGTGAGGCAAGGTAGATGCAGATGCAGACGCAGAGGCAGTATCAGGAAGAATACCAGAAGAGGTAGTCGATGCAGTAGGTAAAGTCGTAAGAAGTACAGGTAGAGCAGGTAGCAAAGTCGGCAGCCCTTGAGGAGGCTGCGCCATAGGAGTATGAGCCAACTGAAGAGGAGCTGGCGGCTGTGGAAGAACCTGAGGCACAACAATCGGGGGTTGCACGACTAAAGGTTGCGGAGGTGCTGTAGCACTCTGTGCATAGGGGGGTGGCGAACTTAATAAATGTGACATCAGAGGATCTTTTTCAAGTTCCTTCACCGCATCTTGCTGGAGAGGTGATAAAACTGGATAACATTTATCAATCGCCATTTTACGTTGCCTATGCAACTGCTCACTTGCCTGTTCTTCTTCGGTATCTTTAAACTGCGTAGCAGCTTGCATTATCGAGATACCCCTTTCTCTCTTATTTCTCTTTGCTAATTTAATTTCCTTCTGTTTGGCTTCCTTACGCCATAGGCGGAAAGAGTCAAACATCGCCGGCCGGGCTTTCTTCTTAAAAAGTCTAACCTCTAGATTATCTAAAATCTCTGTGTCAAAGCTACCATATTGGGGCCATTTTAGAACACCTTCTTTCCTGGTGTATCGGATCCATACTTCATTATATGTGATGGGGCCTACGCCATGTTTCACATATAGTTCATAGGTTGGAGTTCCAATCGGAGGAACAGGACACGAGTCCTCCAATCGGGAATCCTTATTACAACCAAGACAAAACAAATTTCCAAGTCTGCTAAAATCAGGCATCTTCGCTCTCTAGTCTAGCTTCAAACTTCAAAGGATTATCGAATACGATAGTCTCGTGAATACACGAGTCCCTCGGCTTTGGTACTTGCAAGTTCCAAATCAAAGATCCCAAGGGGATACCCAAACTAAGAACCAAACTAAGGACTGGGAGACGCTCCACTTATACTTAACTGAGGTATCGATTACGTCACCAGAAGACTCGTCTATCGTTTCGCTCTACAAATCATCAAAGGGTCCAAGACAGGGCGATAGTCAGGGCAGCAGTCCTTTGTAGCCGTCGGGAAGCGGGGAACCTCGCAGCAAAGACTTTCGGACCACGAACGACATGCAGGGGTCGATGAAGTGGTTGGCCTTCCTCCAGAATTTCACACGAAGCTCCTCACGAACGTCTGGCTTGGACCGGTACTGCTGAAATCGCCCCACATTGGGCGCCAACTGAAGTACTGGGTTTTTAAGAACCCAGTGGTGCCAGGGAACACACCCTAAGACTTCGAGTCCTTCCTGTCCCAGACTACAGAAACACAGAGTCTTCTTGGTGAAGTCAAAGATCGAATTTATTGGCTGCAGCCAGTAACAGGTATCCTAGAAGTACAACACGGTGTATCTTCTCAGGAGACTGCTCAACTTACAAAGCCAGCCATCCCTTTTTATACAAAATATTATGCTTTAGGCAAACATTCCTTTTTTTACAGTTGACCATTCACATATTTTCACTACAAAGAAAAAGCAGAATCATGATGACAAGCTTATTTTCAGTTTGTCCAGCCCACAATCAATTTCCCTTCAAGGCCCAACATTTTCATCAGATATCGGACGGACCCCTAATAAAATTGGGCACCTCCTCCTCGTAAAGCAGGTCGTAAAAAAGGCAACAGAGACAGGTGTGTGTAAGATTAGGCGTGGTTTGTATGCGGTGAAGGGTTTATGGTATGCTGTGCCTTGATCTAATCTCGATCGGCCACTGAGAAAGGAACTGACCGAACAGGTTTGGCCTCGGGCAGTGGAGTCAGTTTGCCCAGGTCGCACAGAAGTCAGCTAAAGGTGTACGTGTCCAAAAGACTCATTTCGGCCTTAGTCATCGGCCCATGTGAGGGCAATTCTAAAATGGCTGCCATGCACAAAATGGAACCCGAGGGTTCAGGACGAAATCCCTGATTTAATGGTGATCTCGCCACTCAAACGTGACAAAAATACACGCACACCTTACTCTCGTCATTTTCGGTCTGATGTTACCAAAATCGTCATGATTCGCCGACTTTTATGACACGGGTTCAGAATTTTCAGTACCACAGGCAGAGGGAGAATCGGTGATTTGTCCAGATTTACAAGATGTTGAGCGTCCCTCCCGAGAACCAAACCCGGTTCTCCAGCACTGAGGTCGACCGATCGAAACCTAGAGCACAAGGAGCTACCTCCTGAAGGATACCCTGGTTAGGGGACCTGCAGCACTGTCCTTATACACTTGCCAGCTTTTGTCCGATACATGATAAAGCATGGTCAGTAACTATTTAGGCAGCGTTTGGACGAAAATTCATACCTATGGCGCAGTAGGCTCGCTCCAAATCCCCTACACAACCCAGCACATGCAGGGGGGCAACTTTAACAGAAAACAGTGGCTGTGGGCCTATACAGGTATTGTTGCTTAGCAAAGAAAAACAACACCAATTACATGTAACCCTCGGTGAGAATATATGTACCAGGGGTTACCACGCTAACCTGAGTCTCGTGACAAATGAACCTGTTACAAAGGAAATCCCTTGGAACATGAGCCGCTGCTTCAGCGCGGTACTTTGAGCGTGCAAAGCTAAAACACAAAGGCTTCCAAGAGCACACCAAATTGGCACCATGAAGCTGTTAAGCAAGACGAGCAGGAGGATATCTCTTTACCTAGGTCAATTCCCCTGCTGCTCCTAGCGGTGCAGTCCGTTGGCTCACTCTGCACTCCCCTGACTTTGTGAAACGCACGCCGATCGCTTCAGCAACCCCGCAGCTGGCGACTTCCGAAGTGGTCGCCGGTCTTTGTATTTCGCTGTGCCCCTCCTCGCTTAAAGCTCTCGATGGCGAATACCCTGCCAAGGATAGAAACAACAGAGATTCTCCCAGAGGCGTTTCTCGGCGGCGCCCCTCCTTTCCGGGCTGCTCCTCCCATTGCGTTGGCCCCTTGACGTCGATTCCTCTCTGCACCGGTAAGAAGAGAAAAAACTGAAAAATATTTACATCCTCCTAGAGGCTGGAGGGGCATGCCGTGGGGCGCGGAGTCAAAGAGGCAGACTCCCGCGCTCCCCGGCCTTTTAACCCCTCACTGGCCAGGCCGGATCTAACCGGCCTGGCCTTCGTTCCCCAGTGACCCGGAAGTGATTCAATCACTTCTGGGTCACCAGAAGACCCGGGGCCCAATTGATGTGGAGGCGTGCCCGCCGCGTCCTGGTGACGCGATGGGGGCGCGCCCCACCACCGAGAGCGGTTGGGGCCGGTGCACCCGCCATACTTGCGGCGGGGCCGATGCCGGCCTCGCCTGCATCCGGTGAGGGGGCCCTGGCAAGTGAAGTGTGGGCCCAGTGAGGACACAAGAAGCAACGGCAGCAGTCACCTGGACCCCTCAACAAGTGCCAGGTTGGGGTGCTCCTCCTTAGGGGAGCTTTCCTGGCTCCCTCTGCACCTCATGGCTGTTCTCCTTGCTCCCAATCTTCCCAAAGATAATGGGTCTTTGGACACCAAAGGCACTGCGAAAAGAATATATCATAAATAATGCTCAAACACTTTCATAAACTTTGACACAAAAGTGTATACTTATATTGTTTTCAATCTGCAACCTTGAGATGAAAACTCTTCTGTTTGCTAATACATAGACCACTCCTGTTGTCTTCCTTATTTTACATTAACTAAATATGAATGACACATTCATACACATTATAAAGCGTCAGTTTCTGAAAATACAATCACTGCAAAATTATGTTGCCCAATGCATTTAGGGATGCTCTCCCTTCTTCAGGGGATGATGTTTGCAACTACAATGAAAACAAACATAAACTATCATAAAAGTCATGTTAGTACATTGCCTCCGCAACACGTCAAATTAAAATATTCTGATTACATGCATCTCCCATGGTGCTAAGTTGACAAGAATATATGAGTTGTTGTGCTGGAATGGAGAATCTGGTGCATCATGCATGAAAGTCCCTGTAAACAAACGAACAACCACACTAAAAAAAAAAAAAAAAATGTATTAAATTCAAACTCAGTGAAATAATGAAGCTTCTAACCAAAATAGTTGAAAGGTTTAATTTCAATAAAGCCCCGATGCTTACACTATGGAATAATAAAGTTATAAAGTAGGCAAGCAGCAGTGCCAATATTACACCCGGTGATTATTTTGAGAAAGTACTCACTGTGTCGCAAACTTACTGACTCCTTTGTACGAGTTTTCTCTGCAGTCCTGAAGATAACTATGTAAACAATGACAAGAATCTACCTCTTGAGGAAACCACAACCTCTTGCCACACTTGCAATGGCTTCACAAGCTGTATTTATATGTTTTTGCCTACCCGTTAATTACGATTAGGGCTCCCGGTTTTATGGTATTTATTTTTTCACATTTCTGTCTGTATTTATCCATATTTATTTTTTGCCTGTTTAACTGTATTTATCCCTATTTATTGAGTGTTTTGTATATAAATGAAGTTGTAAAACTGTACATTTCCAGATGTATTTAATTAATAGAGATCAAAGTATGAGTGTGTGTCTGTTATGTTTTAGCTATTTAAACAGCCAAATATTAGATAACAATGCATCCTCATGTAAATACTAGCATTATACCACAAATGTATATTGGCTTATGGTGTTATTTAAAGAAATTGTATTCAGTTTTTTAATTTCCCATGCTGTCCATCTGTTAATCTCTTGGCCTATAATTCATGAAAGACATCACAAAGAGTCACTTAGAAGCAGCACAATTTTCTGTATTTATCCACTTTTAGAAATAAATGCAGACAGAACACCCATTGTTTTCTGTCTGTATTTATCTGTAAAAATACAGAAAAAATTACGTAAAAACGGAAAACAGGTAGTCTTAATTAAGATCCACAAAGATCAAAGCCCGATACCTTCTCGATAAGCTGCCCGGTGCACGCCCACCTCTGTCAATGCTACTCCACCTGTAAAGTAAATAACCAAAACCATGGCCTCAGTGAAACTATGGCTCCCTAAACATAAGATTCCTGCTTTTTATTAATCTTGGAGCAAAAATTCCATTTAGTGCATACCTCCAGTGACACTATCTTCTCACGTCAAGCCAGTGTTTCAGTACAACGGATTCAGACCGTGTTCTTCTGGACGCTCAAATTATTGTACGTACCGTAAAACATCGACATAGGACCTACATAATCTGTTTTGCCGCCATACCTTTGAATATGCAGATACCTCTGAATGACAAACAGATAAGAGATCTATACCTATTATACCTGATAAGCGTGGCTCAAATCCACCCGAGTGACTTACCGCACTCACCTATAATTACCAAATAATAAGTCAGCCGGACAGTGGAGAAGAATAAACAAAGTATTTTATTAGGCCACAAACTTCCATATGAGAGGGCCCTGTCCAACCTCACCCCTAAGAGTGCGCCGAGAGGACTGACTCATCTTATCACAGCAATACATTATAACATGGTACAGCAGAGTAAAACACGCCCATACTGGAAAAGTACTGGACCCCGGAGAGGGTGAACAATGGCCTCACACAAGAGGCATCTGCACCTGCAATAGCAACATTTGGTTATCTCTGCCCAAGGCCACGGAGCCGGGCCTCCGCATCTCCAGCGCATGAGAACAGTACTGATTAGGAGTTTTGCTATTAGTTTCGATCACAGTTAGCCAAGAAACGAAAACTGCTGCGTTCAGGGTTTTTCCTATTCCTACGGGAGGGGGTGAGCAAGTGCGACTCGCACGCAGAGAGAAGCACTCCAAAATGGTGGCACACAAGCTAAGCTATGAGAATTGAATAATATCACATGCATAAATGAATAATGAGGTGGAGAATATAAACGTAAATGCATAAATGAATATATCATTAATTAGACACATTATACTAACACATAAGCGTAAGTGTAAGTGGGCGGGGCATCCGAAAATGAAACCTATCAGGCCCTCCTTTTAGCATTATGTGGCTAACATGGGCGCAGCCTTTATTAGCCAAAAGGTAGGGTCTTTACACAACATACTAGGGACGGGGCAACATATCAATCAAAAATATCATCATCAATGAGCATTAACCAGTGAACATCATGGAGCTCTACGTCATTAGAAACAGGATACTGGCGTGTTGGTCTTTTAGGAGCTCGCAAATTACTGGCACACATGGAGCAACAAGGGGGAAGGCAATAAACACATAGGCAACAGGTCAGCAATATACCCACAACTCCTACAACACCCATCAAAATCTTCCACCCCCAAGAGGAGAAAACACTCCACAACATTGTCTGTAGTGACCAAGTACCAGTGTCCTGATGAAGTTCAGTCACCAATCTATGGAGTTTCTGTACAGCTAAGTTAACAGTGGGGGCCGAGTCAGGAATATACACACAGCAAGACGTCCCGATGATGTGACAAACTCCACCCCTATCAGCAAGGATGACGTCAAGCACCATCCTATTCTGGATCGTAAATAATCTCCATAGCCTGCATCTCAACAGACATATTAGCTGCAATGTCTGCCTCAGTATTCACCACTTTTTCCATCACCCTTGACAGTCTCCTAATAGCCCTACTGTTAAATATGGGACCCCAGAACAGCAGTAAACCCTTAGAAAAATCCATCCATTGCTTCAAAGAAGTATCAGTCTGATCTACATCCTCAACTTGGAGTGCCCTCCTTTCACACTGTCTAGGCATTATAGCAAACCGACGATGGGTCTTATGATAGTCTGAGGGTGCTACATAGACAGGAGGAAGCAAATAAGCCAGATAGCAGACCCCACCCCAACCCTCGGGCAACCACAGGTATCCATTTTCTCCACAAACAAAGTAAATATTCGGGGGAGTGACTAAAGAAGGACTAAGGGGCAGACGAATCGAAGCAGTCACATTGCAGGAGCTGTTCCCAACCTTTATAGGACCCCTCCCCAGGATACAGAAAAATGGTGAGGGCCCAACAACTGCCAGGGGTACCAAAGAATGACCACTACTATTTGTCGAAGGGGGGTGTCTATAAGCTAGAGAAGAGTTCAACTGTAAAAAACTCTCCCTAACTTTGTCAGTGTCCTTAGGGGTCACAAATCGTCCTACTTTCCTCAAGCATGTTTCCAGAAATGTCTGATCGAAACGTCCATCAGTAAACAACTGTCCAAGGGAAGAGGTGGGCATAGGGCATACTCGCATCGTCAAAGTCGATCCTTTGCTAGGTAATCGAGGTTCCAGAAAATCAGGTTGTTGAAAGAATTTCACCTTGCCAATTAAGGTGTACCAACCCACACAACTATTTACAGGTGTTAAAGGAAGTGCCAGCAATCTATCCTTTTTATATGCAGCAGAAGGGAGCAACCCACAAACCCAACAATCTGTCACATTATACACGGCATGTGCATGATGTAGAGTCTTGATAAAAACATTATCACGGTAGCCTTTTCGCAAACATTGTTCGCCAACATCAAGAGTAACCATATTGTGCTCGGGAAGGGCAGAAGGAGTAGGGATAAACGCATGAACAGGATAGGCTTCATCCAGGAAAAACAGTATTCCAAGAATTATTAGAAACGCAATGATGAATATCACAATGACCACAATTTTTCCTTTTCGGGGCAGAGCGAACCATGGAGAGTCGGGTTCTGGTCTACGAGGAGCTGCAAAAGGCTGCTCCTCCTCGGGAATGGGACGGCCAAAGGGATACATGTTCCCTAACTAAAAGTCCAAAACTAAACTAAAAAGGTAATCAAACAGTCCCAGTCACACTGAAGCCGGCCAGGGGGGTTCTTCACCCTCAAAAGGGATCTTCTCCCTTTGTCCGTTAAAGCCTCACAGGCAGGCTTCTATTGTTCGTTCCCTAAACCCACGACAGAGTCGCACAGCTTTTGTAACTCAGGAGCACTTAATCCGGGCCCAGGCGCAATCCTAGTGTCCCATTTGACAATGTCTTGACTGTGCACCAGGGCTCTTACCAGCAGTCCATCCCTAACACTTAACTATTCTTCAGCACTGTTCTCTTCTATTCCCTATCTCAGCCCTTCTTCCAGTGCTCAGTTCTCCTTCTTCTCCTTTCTGGGACGCAGATTATAACGAGTGCTCCCTCGCACCTCTGGATCTGTGAACAGAATGGGGGGCTCAATGGCAGGGGACTTATCCGCTGATGTTTGCTCACTGTGATCAGGAGAAGCCTCACCACTTGCAATCAGAGTTGACCTCTCCTCTCTTTGATCCGGCTCCTCACCCCTCAACAAAGCATGTGAGAAGGGTATGTACCGAGGAACCACTTCACATTCATGATCAGCGACGCCGTTTCTCACCCATTCGTCATATGGCAGTGGCAGTGGGACGCGCTTCATGTGGGATGCATGTGTCCACGCCTTGCGCCCCTGTATCTGGAGTGCGGTGCGGGTCGTAAGGAGGACTTGCCTCGTCTCCGACCACCTTGGATCCAAACAGGACTTCCGCTTGTACTTCTTCACGACAACCCAATCCCCGGGCTGTATGGTGTGTCCTGGCCCCTCCGGCCGCGGCTTCAGGGTGTCTGCTACCTGTTGATGAACAGAACGGAGATCTTTAGTCAAAGCATACAGGTAATCTATCAACAAAGGCTATTCTATTTCCGAGAAACATTTAGGTCTAGGGACACCCCACAGGTTGGCCGGATGGCCGAAAATGACCTCGTGGGGTGAGACACCTGTTTTGGAATTGACTGTCATTCTAGTGGAAAGCAAAGCCAGGGGAAGTGCGTCTGGCCAACGCAACCCTGTACTCTCTTGTATCTTGGCCATTTATAGCTTCAATGTCCCATTGAACCTCTCTACTAAACCCTCAGCCTGGGGATGTCGTGCTGCATGGAATTTCTGTGTTATTTGTAGTCCCTTACATATGTTTTTCATCAGTTCAGCATTAAAAGATGTGCTGTTATCGCTCCAGATCACCCGAGGCAATCTGTAGTGGGAGAAATACTCCTTTATCAACATCTTAGCTGTTGAGATAGCCGTGCAGTCCTTGGTTGGGAAAGCCTCCACCCACCTACTAAAGGAGCATACCACCACCAGGACATATTTAAGGTTGTTTACTCTCTCCATTTCAATATAATCCATTTGGATCACTTCAAAAGGAAAAGAAGGAGGAGCAAAATTGCCAACCGGTAGAGGTGTTCCCTTTCCAGGATTATGTCTTAAACAAACCATGCACTGCTGCACTAAATGGGTTGCCACCTTGGAAATGTTCTTATTACTCCACACTGGGTCTAGTAATTTACATATTCCTTTCGCACTAATATGAGCTGGCCCATGAGCCATTGTCACCACTGGGAGAACATATGCGTCCGGGAGAAACCATCGTCTTTTGTGTGACACATCCGTCCAACACTCATCCTTGTCCAACCGCCCCCCACCATCCTTCCATGCCCTCAACTTGTCCTCAGTCGCTTTTTCTTGTATGTTCCGCACACTTTGTATAGTATTCATAAACAAGTCAACGTCTGGTACCCACCTAGCTGGCCCTGTCACAAACATTCGTGGGAGTTTTGTCCTAGCTGTCTCCTTAGCTGTCTGATCTGTCAGTGCGTTGCCCCGTCCTACATCATCCACCACCGCTTTGTGTGCACTATATTTGATCACAGCCAGTCGTCTGGGAAGCGTCAATGATGTCAATAGTCGTAATATCAACGGACCATTCTGGATCCTTTGTCCGTGTGATGTCAAAAACCCCCTTTCTGCCCACAGTCGCCCGTAACTATGAGCCACGCCGAAGGTATATTGGCTCGCAGTGTAAATATTCACGTCCAGTCCTTCACTCAATTCACACGCTCGCATCAATGCTATTATTTCTGCAGCTTGGGCCGAGTGGTACGGGACCCTAGAAGTCTCCACCACTGTTTTCAGTGTTGTGACTGCATATGCTGCAGTTGAGGTACCATCCGCAAGTTTAAAAAAGGAACCGTCAACATACAGCTCCCCGTCGGGATCATCGAGGGGGTGTCCGTTAAATCTATCCTTCCCTTCGTCTCCTCCTCTGTCCGAAACAAACAATCATGGACTTCATCGTCCTTTTCATCTGAAGGGATGGGTAGCAACGTGGCCAGATTCAAAGTGGCACATCTTTTAATCGTAACATGGGGTGCAAATAATGTCATCTCATAACCAGTAAGACGAGCACTAGTTAAATGCTGCGTCTGCGTCCTGTTCAGTAAAAAATCCACAGCATGCGGTACCATTACTGTGAGATCTGAACCCAGCACGAGCCCCGCCGATTGTCTAATTGAGACCGCAGCAGCCGCTGTAGCCCTTAGACAGCTCGGCAACGCTCTCGCCACATTGTCAAGCATAGCAGAAAAATAAGCGCAAGGTCTCTGTTTCCCTCCAAAACATTGAGTTAGGACAGACAACGCGCAACCTTCCGCCTCATGTACATAAAGCACAAAAGGCTTCTGGTAATCAGGAGTTCCCAAAACAGGTGCAGAACACAAAGAAATTTTTAGTAACTCAAAAGCTTCCTGACATGCTGGAGTCCAGGGTAGGGGTTCGCGCACCTCCTTAGTAGTCAGATACAGAAGGGGTTTTGTTAGTAAGGCATAGTTAGGTATCCACTGGCGACAATACGATGTTATGCCGAGAAACGCGCGCACCTCCCGCTGCGTGTTAGGTACAGCCATGTTAGTTATCACCTTGATGCGCTCCGGTGTCAACCTCCTCTCCTCCTTCGATAGGAGATGACCTAAGTAGGTAACCTCCTGTCGACAGTATTGAAATTTAGGAAGGGACACTTTGTGTCCCTTACGAGCCAAATGGTGCAACAATTTAACTGTGGCTTCTCGACACCCATCTTCGGTGTCAGATGCTATGAGAATATCATCTACATATTGCAATAAAACATTGCCTTGGGGAGTTCCAAATCATTCAATTGAGCCTTCAAAGCCTGACTATAAATGCTGGGGCTCTCTGTATAGCCTTGAGGAATTCTACAAAATCTGAAGCTGCGGCCAGCCAATGAGAATCCGAAAAGGTAACGGCTGTCAGGGTGTATAGGGATACTAAAGAAAGTGTTTTTTAAATCTAGAACAGAGAAATATCTGGCTGTGGGAGGGATCATTGTCAAAATCATGGTAATGTCAGAGACCACCGGATATTGGGGCTCAACCACCTTATTAATGTGGCGTAAATCAATCACAAATCGATAGACATCAGGTGCACCATCACTTGCATCAGCAGAGGGCCTCTTAAGGATCGGGAGAATGGGGCTATTACAAATGTTAGAGTCTGTCTCCTCCACTACACCTGACCGTATCAAATCCTGTATTATTTGTAGCAAAACCTTCTCACCATCCCTAGATATCTTGTACTGCGGTATTCCCGGCAATCGGGCTCCCACCTTAACCTTGATGGACACGGGGGCAATATCCATCTTTCCCACATCAGTATCACCACTGGCCCACAAAGTCTCTGGAATCCCCACAAACTCAGCCGGAAGAGGCTTGTCTTTTGAGAAAAACTGTTGCGTGTGCGCGACAGTAGGACCCAAAGTGACGTACACACCGTCCGGAGAACAGTAAATGGTGGCATTCAATCTCTTCAACAAATCCAAACCCAGCAAGTTCTCGCCACAATGCGAAGTCAAAAGGAAAGGAGAGTCAACTGTGAAAGGACCAATCGTAAGTGTAAGAGGCTTAGAAATTGTGCTAATTACCGGAGTACCTGAGATCCCTACGGAAACATTATTCCTGCCAGACAGAGCCGCCCCTGGGACCTGAGAACGTGCTACAGAGCTTTTCATAGCACCCGTGTCCACCAAACATTTCTGAGGAGACCCCAACAAATCAGCAGTCACATAGGGTCCTCGTTGATCAACATCCACAGAAACTGGTCCCATGCTCTGTCCTACGCTGTCCTAGTTATGGGAGAAGCCAGTCAAGTCGTCCAAAGCGTATGCGTCGTTGTAGTACTGTCTGGCTCTGCCATGGTCACCCTCAGTTTGAAAATGTTGTCAGTCCCTCTCTTCGTCAAAGCAATTTCTTCCCGGTCGCCTTCCTTCATCAAACTGTCGGTCATCCCTGCGAAATTCACCACGACCTCTACCTCTGCCTGGTCCAGCATTGGCCCGAAGCTCCGGACAATCTTTCCACCAGTGCCCCTCATTTTTGCAGTTCGCACACTGATTCGGCCCCAGATGCTCTATCTTCTCTCCCCTTCCGTAACTACTTCCACCTCGACCCTCTACCATAGGTGGGGTTCCACGTCCCCGACCCTTCGACACCTGCTGCAGCAGCACCCTTGTCTTCAAATCTTTGGCTTTCTCTTCCTGTCTGTCTTTGTTCTCGTTCTCTCTATGTTCATAATACTGAGCCATACTCAGAATACCAGAGGGGGTGGACGTCGTCCACGTACTCTCCGATGCCTGTAATCTAGCCGATATTTCTGGTAACAAATTCGTTACGAACCTATTAACGAAAAGTCGTAAGCCCCCATCCTGAGAGAGATCCTGACCACTAAAATCCATAAAGGCTACCTCGAAACGAGTGAAGAAATCTGAAACCGCTTCATCCTTTTTCTGCCTACATGCAGTCAACTTATCCCAATCCACCTTCTTTGGAGGAATAAGAGAGTGCATATATTTTATGTATGTGGCAGAAAGAAGTAAGGGAACGACAGATAAGAGAGGAGAAGGTGTCTCAGAAGAGAGCAGCGCAGACGATGGCACAAAAAGTGAGAGAATATACTAAGAAAGAGAATGAGAAACAGATTGAGCGCGCAGATAGACTTCATAGGTTACAGATGGATAAAAGCTATGTCGTAAGAGAGGAAGAGCAAGATGATATGGAGGACATTTTGAATGCTCGGCCCCCTCCTCCGTATGCTCCGCAATCATTGTACCCCGTGTTGACAGGTTCTGCTTCCCCTGCGGTGGTTTCAGTTCCACAAACGGTTGCTCCTCCCTTGTCCGGCACCCCCACTTCCTCTGTTTCGGCCCCAACTTTGTTGAGAGATGTTGAACAAGCATTATCTTCTGTCACCTCTTCCTTGACTACGCTCTTGATCTCCCTCTTTGTGGCGAGCCCACCTGCAGAAAGAGCTGGTGCAAATGGGAGTAGAACAGAGATAAGCGACAAAAAACAGTCGGGGTCAGGGAGGGGGATTAATAACTTACTTGAAGAAGTAACGTGAGTTACTCACGGCGTACCAAGATCGGCACCGATCGAGTACAATGGGAGCCAATCGTGAGGGTTCTTATTGGGATGATGTCCGGTCACGTGATACCGGAGGTGTATTCGGACTGTAGTGAACATGAGGATACGTTCATTCGAAAGGATAAGGGTTGGTAAACAATCTCGTGGAGCGGATTAACAAAAATAAAAAAATAATGCATGACAACATAGGTAATGGACTGTCGGTACTGAAACCGTACACACTATAAACAAATGTAAACTCAATGCTCATTGGATAGTAACAGGTCACGTGGGTGGAAAACCAAGAGGTAAACAATGCCGTGTTGTGTGAGATCAAATAACAGGGTACACCCGCTAGACAGATGCGGGTACAAATAGTTACAACAGTGGCATGACAGAATAAAATGAGGATGAGGGAACCATATGGAAAAATCTGCAAAAAAAAGAAGGAAGGGATGAATAGTCCGAGTGCAAGACAAAATGTGTCCCCATGTTGCCTTGATTGCTGACCCGCATTTTTTCATGTATCGTTATTATTGTTGAGGACTTTTTATTACATGTTGTCTACTTGTATTTTACGAATATCAACAAATCAGATAACAATGGGTCAAACAAAAAAGGACTATCTAAGAACTAACTGTATGGCTAAAGGATACAACTGCACAATCCACTCCAAGTGCAACGTAGTGAAATAATTGTTCCCATCAGATCACCGTCCTGTACCGCCCAACATCATTTGGGATCCTTCAACCAGAAGGATAGTGGTTTCACCCACAGTGGATTAGGCAGGTGGTAGCCTAATCTAGTCACAGTATCTCAAATGTGATTTCGGTGTATTCTGGCATCAGGAGGTGAAATGACTAGCAGTGCAAAAAGTGTAAAAATAAATCAAAATGTGCTAAATGTCAAAAGTGTTTTAAAATTGAGTAATGGGAGAGGAAACCTAATTTTATTATATCCTATCCATTCTCAGATATTAAAAAACAGTGCTAAGTAGTGCAAACAAATAACTACTTCAATTAATATACGGTCGACATGTTTCTGCAGTGAATTCTGCTTCCTCAGGACCTTAATTGTTGCTACTGCTATGTGCAATCTGTGATATGAATGAAATTATAAACAATATCACCTTGGCTTATGGATAGGATATAATAAAATTAGGTTTCCTCTCCCATTACTCAATTTTAAAACACTTTTGACATTTAGCACATTTTGATTTATTTTTACACTTTTTGCACTGCTAGTCATTTCACCTCCTGATGCCAGAATACACCGAAATCACATTTGAGATACTGTGACTAGATTAGGCTACCACCTGCCTAATCCACTGTGGGTGAAACCACTATCCTTCTGGTTGAAGGATCCCAAATGATGTTGGGCGGTACAGGTCGGTGATCTGATGGGAACAATTATTTCACTACGTTGCACTTGGAGTGGATTGTGCAGTTGTATCCTTTAGCCATACAGTTAGTTCTTAGATAGTCCTTTTTTGTTTGACCCATTGTTATCTGATTTGTTGATATTCATATTGTTAAGGGATGATAACAATGCTAGGTCGATAAATATTCCCTTAGACCCCCCTTGTAATTAGTTTTATATACTTGTATTTTACCACATTATGTTCGATACACATTTTGTCTTGCACTCGGACTATCCATCCCTTCCTTCTTTTTTTTGCAGATTTTTCCATATGGTTCCCTCGTCCTCATTTTATTCTGTCATGCCACTGTTGTAACTATTTGTACCCGCATCTTTCTAGCGGGCGTACCCTGTTATTTGATCTCACACAACACTGCATTGTTTACCTCTTGGTTTTCCACCCACGTGACCTGTTACTATCCAATGAGCATTGAGTTTACATCTGTTTATAGTGTGTACGGTTTCAGTACCGACAGTCCATTACCTATGTTGTCATGCATTATTTTTTTATTTTTGTTAATCCACTCCACGAGATTGTTTACCAACCCTTATCCTTTCGAATGAACGTATCCTCATTTTCACTACTGTCCGAATACACCTCCGGTATCACGTGACCGGACATCATCCCAATAAGAAGCCTCGCGATTGGCTCCCATTGTACTCGATCGGTGCCGATCTTGGTACGCCGTGAGTAACTCACGTTACTTCTTCAAGTAAGTTATTAATCCCCCTCCCTGACCCCGACTGTTTTTTGTCGCTTATCTCTGTTCTACTCCCATTTGCACTAGCTCTTTCTGCCCCCCGGGTTGTCCCACATTCACGAGTCCACCCGAGATTGTTCATTTAACTGAGTTGTTTAGTTGTGCACCTCACCCCTTCACCTGTTACCTTTCCATCCGTTCACAAACCACAGTGATATTTTTTGAGTGTTATGCTCGTTTTACATTTGACTCTGCTGTCATATGATATTGTTTTCATGCTGTTCGTTTTGACCTCGTGATGCAGTTTGTGATGCGTTATTTTGTGATTATTTCAAGTTTGTGATTATTGGCTCCCGGTGGGAAGAAGGATCCAGTTTAAGGCTCTGTGTTTGGCCTTCAAGATCCTTAAAACCGCCTCCCCCCCACTGCTGAGCCCCCTCCTGTCTGAGTATACACCCAGCAGATCTCTCCGCTCAGAGGGACAACATCTAGTGATCATCCCACGCACCAGACTTGCTAGAGTTGGGGGACGTTCTTTCAGCCTCCTTGTTGCCAAACTATGGAACAGCCTGCCTGTTACCATACGGGGGATGCATGATCTTTTAGCCTTTAGGAAAGCCATTAAAACTCATCTTTTCCAATAATCCGTTCTTTTGTGCACCCTCATTTCGCACTCTGGTCAGTTCGCAGCGCCGGGACGCCCCTTGGCTGGGGCAGCCGCGCGCTATACAAATCCATATAACATAACATAACATAACATAACTTGTTTTGCTTTGCTGAATGTTAAGGTCCTGTATGTTTCTATTCACAGGCCCCTGACGAAGGGTCATTCCGCTTGACCCGAAATGCATTGGGCATGAAGTAATGTAAATAGATTGTTCATGACTTCAATGAACTTGTATATAAGAGTTTACCATGACATCAAAAATCAAAATGAATAAAATGATTGGATGATGTAAACTTACGTTTGGATTCCTATTTTGAGCATACTTTAACAAGTGAAGAAACCTCGTAGTTTCATGTTGAATGAGCGCAACCTTCGTGATCTGTTCATCACATTTTCTCTTATCAATGTAAGGCACTGCCAGGCACAGTGCGACAAGGTCTGCGCCAAATTGAACCGTCGATATTAACTCAATTCAAAAAGGTGTGCACAGAGATAACAACAACCTTTGACCGCAGCTTACTGAAACACGGCATTTTCACTCACTCAATATCACCCCAACACAAAGTTCACACTCACCACCTCGCCGACACCCAGACCGCACACACACATATATTCACGGATGTATGTCGATACCACGCATACCGATACAACGCGGAATGTAACAACGGGGTTTTAACAACGCAAGTCATTATGTCAACTTGCACTGGAGGGTGCTGGATTTAGGATTAGTTTAAATTACTATTCCAACTCCAGCCTACGTACAGTAGGGAAGGTGTTGGAATAGTAATTCACACTATTCCTTAGTCTAGAGCGCCCTCCACTGCAAGTCGACATAATGACTTGCATTGTTAAATCCACTTTGTAACATACCGCGTTGTAACGATTGCGTGGTAAAGGATGTTTCCCATATTCACGCTTCCTATGCGTCAAATCCCTGCCAAACACGTGTTACCAAAATGGGACAAGGCCCGTCGACCAAGTCCTGGGGAACCTGGACCCTACCGCAGACCGAACAGTACACACACTGTTCCGAGATTGGGGAACACATCCGCCTCCCTAGCGGCACTACAGACCGCTGCACACTTTACCACGGGAGACCCGGGACCCGCTCCCAACGAACCACACACACTAGGGGTTCGGGTGAGTCCCAGAATCCACCCGCAATGAGCCACGCCTCGACCGCAGTACCACCCGGTCGGATGACCATAAACAAATGTCCACCCAATCTCCGCCAAGTCTGTCAGAGCACCACTCGCACTCTGAGTTCCCGGAGCACACTAGCCCCAGGAGCACACAGGCTCCTCCAACCACTAGAGACTCACCGGTCTCGGAGACACACCGGTCTCTTGGAGCATCCCAGCTCCCTCAATCAACAGTCGGACCACTCACCTTCTATACGCAGTACCGACCTCTACCGTTCTCCACCGCCGGCTGCTGGGACCAACACGGTCAGCTCCAAAGTTCCGCCTTCCGGACCCCACGCAGGATCATGAACCGGGACCTCTCCCGATCAGCAGGGTGGGGCAGCGCTGCGAGAACCAAGCTCGGCATCAAAGTGGGTACCCAGACCCACCGTGCCGACCAGAGGGTCGCCGGTCTTCTGCTACCCACTTACAAGTGAGAAAGATCCTTATCGCGGGGTTCCTGTTCGGGCACCATCTGATAAGCGTGGCTCAAATCCACCCGAGTGACTTACCGCACTCACCTATAATTACCAAATAATAAGTCTGCCGGACAGTGGAGAAGAATAAACAAAGTATTTTATTAGGCCACAAACTCCCGTATGAGAGGGCCCTGTCGGACCTCACCCCTAAGAGTGCGCCGAGAGGACTGACTCATCTCATCACAGCAATACATTATAACATGGTACAGCAGAGTAAAACACGCCCATACTGGAAAAATACTGGACCCCGGAGAGGGTGAACAATGGCCTCACACAAGAGGCATCTGCACCTGCAATAGCAACATTTGGTTATCTCTGCCCAAGGCCACGGAGCCGGGCCTCAGCATCTCCAGCTCATGAGAACAGTACTGATTAGGAGTTTTGCTATTAGTTTCGATCACAGTTAGCCAAGAAACGAAAACTGCTGCGTTCAGGGTTTTTCCTATTCCTACAAGAGGGGGTGAGCAAGTGCGACTCGCACGCAGAGAGAAGCATTCCAAAATGTTGGCACACAAGCTAAGCTAAGAGAACTGAATAATATCACACGCATAAATGAATAACGAGGTGGAGAATATAAACGTAAATGCATAAATGAATATATCATTAGTTAGACAAGTGTAAGTGGGCGGGGCATCGGAAAATGAAACCTATCAATACCCAAATAATAGCTTACAAAAACATGTAAAACTATTCAAAATACATAATGAACAAATTATACCCATTGTCTATCATCATTTCAACGTTCGTAATGCTCCATATGGATGGTCTTTAAGGCATGGGCGTAAAATCCGCTCCGCTCGCGGATTTTTCGGATTTTCGGCAAATTCGCAATCCGCGAACTCTCGCGAATTAGTCGAAAATCCGTGAATCCGCTCGCGGCGGATTTTTTGCTTGGTTGCGGCGCGCGGCGTGGTGCACGGCGTTCACTTTCCGTCATTTAGCGTTTGCCGAGTTGTTTTTCTTTTCGAGTGCCGCGCCATTTTGGATCTTGCTGCGTGATCCCGCGGGAGTTTGGCGCCCGCGAATACGTAATCGCGGCTTGCCACCTTGCACAGCACACGTAAATGCATAAATGAATATATCATTAGTTAGACAAGTGTAAGTGGGCGGGGCATCGGAAAATGAAACCTATCAATACCCAAATAATAGCTTACAAAAACATGTAAAACTATTCAAACTACATAATGAACAAATTATACCCATTGTCTATCATCATTTCAACGTTCGTAATGCTCCATATGGATGGTCTTTAAGGCATGGGCGTAAAATCTGCTCCGCTCGCGGATTTTTCGGATTTTCGGCAAATTCGCAATCCGCGAACTCTCGCGAATTAGTCGAAAATCCGTGAATCCGCTCGCGGCGGATTTTTTGCTTGGTTGCGGCGCGCGGCGTGGTGCACGGCGTTCACTTTCCGTCATTTAGCGTTTGCCGAGTTGTTTTTCTTTTCGAGTGCCGCGCCATTTTGGATCTTGCTGCGTGATCCCGCGGGAGTTTGGCGCCCGCGAATACGTAATCGCGGCTTGCCACCTTGCACAGCACACCTCGCGAGAGTTCGCAATTGCAAACACGTAGTTGCGGCGGAAAGGAACAATCTCGCACTCGCGAAATAGAGCTTTTGCAATTCTGCACAAGAAAATCACCAGCAAACAGGATAAACCTTCAGAAAATTATGATTTTTATCAGAATCACTCCTCAGGTTGACATTTGCATGGCCTTTTTTTTTGCAAGGAGTCCATTTTTGGGGGGGGGGGGAAGGAAGTGCCCCACAGTCTCCAACTTCCTGTTCCTGTCCAGCAGGCTCCTCCCAGTGCTTTGTCCATCTCCTGGTCACTTTCATTTGGATCTGGAGCTGGAAGGATTACTTTTTGTGGGTGCTGCTGGATATTTGGATTTGAGGCCTTTTTGACTGTCTTTGGATCACTTTTGGATTAGAAATCAACTTTCACAAGTAAGTTTGTTTGGGGCATTACAGTTGCTGCAAGTACAATTTTGGAACTTTTTCAGAACATTAAATAAATTATATTGTGGGTAGCCACAGTATCCAGTAGGACCAGGGTTGGTTAGGGGTGCATGATACAACTGTTTTGTTGAATTTAAACACCATTGAGGCCATGGATGGGCTGGGATTGTGCTGATTTTTGTCGTTTTTTTGGGCCTGCTGGTGTGGCCCTTTGCCCAGGGGTGGTGAGTGTTGCATGGGCCTAGTCTTTCTGTGGGGTGTCTTCTTGAATTTAAACATAATTGAGGCCATGGATGGGCTGGGATTGTGCTTATTTTATTGTTATTTGTCGTTTTTTTGGGGCTGCTGGTGGGGCCCTTTGCCCAGGGGTAGTGGTGCATGGACTGAGTGTGCCTGTAGTGTGGTCTCACTCTCTTTAATGTAAACATCATGGATGGCATTGGATTGTGGTGATTTCTGGCTGTTTTTCTGTTTTTTGGGGGGTGTACTGTTGATGTGGACTGGCCATGTGGGTGGTGGTGGTGGCCATCTTGAGTGCTGGCTGGTACAGGCAACATGTGCTTGGGGTGTAAGGGGCCATTTTGAGGAGAGGCAGTGTCTGAGGCCTGCACTTATTTTGCCTACTTTTCATCCATTATGCCCAGGGGTAGTGAGTGTTGCATGGGCCTAGTGTTTCTGAGGGGTGTCTTCTTGAATTTAAACACCATTGAGGCCATGGATGGGCTGGGATTGTGCTGATTTTATTGTTTTCTGTCGTTTTTTTGGGCCTGCTGGTGGGGCCCTTTGCCCAGGGGTGGTGGTGAGGTGAGTGTTGCATGGGCCTAGTCTTTCTGAGGGGTGTCTTCTTGAATTTAAACACCATTGAGGCCATGGATGGGCTGGGCTTGTGCTGATTTTATTGTTTTTGGTCGTTTTTTTGGGCCTGCTGGTGGGGCCCTTTGCCCAGGGGTGGTGAGTGTTGCATGGGCCTAGTCTTTCTGTGGGGTGTCTTCTTGAATTTAAACATAATTGAGGCCATGGATGGGCTGGGATTGTGCTTATTTTATTGTGTTTTTGACGTTTTTTGGGGGCTGCTGGTGTGGCCTTTTGCCCAGGGGTGGTGGTGCATGGACTGAGTGTGCCTGTGGTGTGGTCTCACTCTCTTTAATGTAAACATCATGGATGGCATTGGATTGTGGTGATTTCTGGCTGTTTTTCTGTTTTTTGGGGGTGTACTGTTGATGTGGACTGGCCATGTGGGTGGTGGTGGTGGCCATCTTGAGTGCTGGCTGGTACAGGCAGCAACATGTGCTTGGGGTGTAAGGGGCCATTTTGAGGAGAGGCAGTGTCTGAGGCCTGCACTTATTTTGCCTACTTTTCATCCATTATGCCCAGGGGTAGTGAGTGTTGCATGGGCCTAGTGTTTCTGAGGGGTGTCTTCTTGAATTTAAACACCATTGAGGCCATGGATGGGCTGGGATTGTGCTGATTTTATTGTTTTTTGTCGTTTTTTTGGGCCTGCTAGTGGGGCCCTTTGCCCAGGGGTGGTGAGTGTTGCATGGGCCTAGTCTTTCTGTGGGGTGTCTTCTTGAATTTAAACATAATTGAGGCCATGGATGGGCTGGGATTGTGCTTATTTTATTGTTTTTTGTCGTTTTTGGGGGCTGCTGGTGTGGCCTTTTGCCCAGGGGTGGTGGTGCATGGACTGAGTGTGCCTGTGGTGTGGTCTCACTCTCTTTAATGTAAACATCATGGATGGCATTGGATTGTGGTGATTTCTGGCTGTTTTTCTGTTTTTTGGGGGTGTACTGTTGATGTGGACTGGCCATGTGGGTGGTGGTTTTGGCCATCTTGAGTGCTGGCTGGTACAGGCAACATGTGCTTGGGGTGTAAGGGGCCATTTTGAAGAGAGGCAGTGTCTGAGGCATGCACTTATTTTGCCTACTTTTCATCCATTATGCCCAGGGGTAGTGAGTGTTGCATGGGCCTAGTGTTTCTGAGGGGTGTCTTCTTGAATTTAAACACCATTGAGGCCATGGATGGGCTGGGATTGTGCTGTTTTTATTGTTTTTTGTCTTTTTTTTGGGCCTGCTGGTGGGGCCCTTTGCCCAGGGGTGGTGAGTGCTGCATGGGCCTAGTCTTTCTGAGGGGTGTCTTCTTGAATTTAAACACCATTGAGGCCATGGATGGGCTGGGCTTGTGCTGATTTTATTGTTTTTGGTCGTTTTTTTGGGCCTGCTGGTGGGGCCCTTTGCCCAGGGGTGGTGAGTGTTGCATGGGCCTAGTCTTTCTGTGGGGTGTCTTCTTGAATTTAAACATAATTGAGGCCATGGATGGGCTGGGATTGTGCTTATTCTATTGTTTTTTGTCGTTTTTTGGGGGCTGCTGGTGTGGCCTTTTGCCCAGGGGTGGTGGTGCATGGACTGAGTGTGCCTGTGGTGTGGTCTCACTCTCTTTAATGTAAACATCATGGATGGCATTGGATTGTGGTGATTTCTGGCTGTTTTTCTGTTTTTGGGGGTGTACTGTTGATGTGGACTGGCCATGTGGGTGGTGGTGGTGGCCATCTTGAGTGCTGGCTGGTACAGGCAACATGTGCTTGGGGAGTAAGGGGCCATTTTGAAGAGAGGCAGTGTCTGAGGCATGCACTTATTTTGCCTACTTTTCATCCATTATGCCCAGGGGTAGTGAGTGTTGCATACTTGCATGTCCCTAGTCTTTCTGTGGGGTGTCTTCAATGTAAATATCATGGATGGCATGGGATTGTGCTCATTTTTCTGTGTTTTGTCGATTTTTTGGGGTGTATAATTGAACTGATGTTCCTCTGTCTTCCATTGCTTTTAGGTGCACAAGAAGACTCAAGAGAACCACCAGTGCCAGGAAGAAGTCCTGCAGCGGTGTGTGTGTGCAGCATAACGTCACGCGACGTCACGTCTGGACACAGAACCCTCTGCAACTCGTGCAACTGCTGCCTGCTGACCTGCTCTGAAGAAGATGGCCCCAAAAAAAGTAACCCGTAGCTCCTCTAGCAAGAAAGGTGCCAGTAAGGAGCAGAAGAAGCAAGTTACCAAGGACACTGGTGTGACGCCCGCCCCTTTTTTGGGGAGTAAAAAAAAAAGTATGCCTGCAGCAGCAGCGGGATCTGCTGGGGACCAAGCTGGCAGCAGCACCCCCGCTCCATTGGGCTCAGTGCCACCACCACCACCAGGCCAACTTAAGTCCAAGGCCTTGAGTGCTGCAGAGGTAGCCAGTATAGTTCTTCAATCACCATCGACCAGTGATGTTGGCTCATCGCAAGAAAGCAGCAGCAATGTCCCTCAATCAACACAGGTTGTTGTAGCTCATCTGACGAGTGTTGAACAACCACAGCCGCAACAACAATCACATGTGCAAGTACAAGCCCAAGTACATGTGGAAGGAGAGGCAGCGCAAGGAGATGCGCAAGCAGAGGTGCATGGAGGGTCACAAGTGCCCACAATAGTTGTTCCTCCCGAAGTAGGGGCACATCAGGAAATCGACAATCAAGGCGAGGTATCATTTGAGGAAGCCACTCCTCCTGATGATCCTTCATTGTCTTCCACACCCCTAGCAAGGAAGAGATCAAGGGTGGTGTCTACATCTTCTTCAAGCACACCTCCTTCTGATGATACGGATCAAACTTGGGAACCAGCACCACAGCCGTCTGAGAGTGAGGCACACCATGATCCGACAAAGGTAGTTAAGCGTAAAAGGAAGCTCGTCCAAAGTCTCAGAGTTATGGAGTGTGATGAGGCTCAACAAGAAGTGGCGGATACTGCTGCTGATGAAGACTCTGCCAACGACGACCCAGTCATCATAAAGGTCACTGCAGCCCCAGCGGGCATGCAGCAAACAGACATTTTGACCCTAGCCCGAAGAGCTGCTGAGCGTGATGATGATGATGATGTTGTCGATGAGGAGGCACCAACTTGTCCCGCTTCCATATTTCTTTCTGGCAAGAAGAGACCTCCATCCACCTCGACCTTAATTAGTGGCGGTGAAAGTGCACAACGTACAAAAGTTGGGCAATCCAGATCCTCCACTTCATCTGGCATTAGCTTCATGACCACCACCACCAGTATTGCCGCCTCCTCCAGGTCCCACAGACACTTGAAGTCCCCAGTTTGGGACTTCTTTACTGTTTGTCAAAAAAATCCAAAGTTTGCCATTTGTACCCTTTGTAAGGTTGCAGTTAGTCGTGGTAAGCCAGGTACCAACTATGGTACCGGAGGCCAGAGAGGTCATCTTAGGAGACAGCACACTGTCAAATGGTTTGCGCACCTAGATGCGATCAAGAAAGGCCGAATTCAAGGAAACGTTGATGTTTCATCTGATGATGACGAGGAGGAAGAAGACGTGTCAAACACTTCCCTTACACCCAGTACCCCTGTCAGCAGCACACCCAATGTGAGGCACACTAAGAGTGTTGGAGCGAGTGAGACACCAACGCACAAAAGTTCACCAGCGAGCAAAATTGGGTCAACTAAGTCATTATCAGCCCGTAAATGCTTGGTCCAGGGCAACATTAGAACAATGCTTACTTCAGACGTGCCATATGAACGCAACCACCCACTAACGCGTCTGTATAACACTAAGCTGGCTAAAATGCTAGCTGTGGACCTTCTCCCTTTTTCTTTTGTAGAAGCGGTAGGTTTTCTAGAATTAGTGGCAAAGCTCTGCCCTAAATGGAAGGTTCCTAGCCGGTTCTATTTTGCCAGAGTTGCGGTTCCAGCACTACATGAAGATGTGCTGGAGGCGATTGGGGCAGCTTTGCAGAAGAGTGCTGTTCACACAATACATCTGACAACAGACATGTGGACCAGTGGCGCAGGCGCTGATTACATGTGCATCACTGCACACTGGGTCTCTTTTTCAGGTGTTAAAGCAAAGCTAAACGCAGGTGTTGACCCGGACAAAGTTTTCAAAGCTGCTCAGAAACATGCAACACTAGCCATGTTTGGCTTGGAGAAAAGTCACACAGCAGAAAACATTTTGGAAGAGTTTGACAAAAAGGTCTTGAAAATGCTATCCCCCAAAAAACGCAAGATTGGTTATGTTTCCACGGATAATGGCGCCAATGTAGTTAAGGCCATGTCGCAGGGTGGCTATTTCAGAGTGCCATGTTTGGCGCACTGTATCAACCTGGTAGTTCAAAAATTCTTGAGTGATAGAGACAGTGCAGCGTTCGCGGTAATGGCCACCTGCCGCAAAATGTGCAACCATTTCAACCATTCTTTTAAGGCCCGGAAGCATCTGAGGAGGCTGCTACTTCAAAGTCGAATACCAGTGAAAGCACTCATCCAGGAGGTGGCAACACGTTGGAACTCAACCTTCTACATGCTTGAGCGTCTGTATGAGCAGTATACGGTACTCGATCACTATTTCTTCACAGAAGGTACATCTCAGAAGGAGGACCTGCGGATGAGTGTGGCGCAATGGGACATAGTTAAAAGCCTGACAGACATGCTTCGTCCTTTTGAGTTCTTCACGCGTGCAGTCAGCCAGGAGGACTGTAATTTGGGAAAAGCTATCCCATTGTTGTGCATGCTGGAGCACCAACTGATGGCGGTGTCTTCTGAGTTTGAAAAAGATGTACAAAAAAAAGACCATTTTATTTTGTCTGAGAAATTATTAGAGCGCCTACGTGGTGATGAACGTCTTCAAAAGATCAAGTCAGAACAGCATTACATTTGTGCTACTATTCTGGATCCACGCTACAAAAAGGCGCTGGCAGGCGAAGCATTCTTTCCTTTTGCTGATGAAGATGTTCAAAATTACAAACATTGGCTAGCCTGGTCAGCCAAGAGGTTTGAAAAAGAACGGCAGGTTATTGAAGGAGAAGGCAGTACATCAGCATCAGCATCAGCAGGCCATCCCCAGTCACAAGAATCCACTTCTGCACCTGTGGCTGGGGCACAAATGACCTCTCAGCCGTTAAAGACACCGGCAAGTGGATCATCTGCACCACACACAACACTAACAGTGGCTGCTGTGGAGGATTGGCTAAGTTTGCTTGGGTATGGTTCTCGAAAAAATGTCACAGGCACAGCAAAAAGTAAGCAAAGTGGAGGAACCGTTGATGACCTTGAGTCGATGGTGCAGGACTATCTGAATGACTCAACAGAGGTCTTTCTTAATGATGAGCCATTGCAGTATTGGCATGGCAAAAAACAATTGTGGCCACAGCTCTCCAACCTGGCTATAAACTATTTGTCTTGCCCACTCGCAAGTGTGTCTTCAGAACGTGTTTTCAGTGCTGCTGGTGGCATTGTAACTCCCAAACGGAGCCGCCTCTCGCCCAAAAATGTGGAGCGGCTGACAATGATCAAGATGAATCAGCACCTCATACCACCAGATTACAAAGTACGAGAAAGCACGCCGCATGAAGACGAGGAGGACGGCAACGTAGATGAGGGGATTTGTTCTCTGTTTGGTGGCACTGACCTCATCCTGCCTGAATTCGCAGAGTATGATGACGAAATCTTCTTCTTATTCCCTGACACTGAGGCCTGAAAATGAGACAATGAATCAATAACTTTATTTTTCGTCCTTATTCACTTTTATTCCGGTTTGTCTCTCTTTCTTTGTTTTGCACAGTTAATTTAATTCAAACTTTAATCACCTAATCCCAAAAACAAGACCATCAGCAGAACTGTCTTCACTTGTTTGCTTATTGATTTGAAGGTGCCGCAGTCTACATTCCTCAGGTTCACAAGTTCTGAAGAACATGCTCCTCTATCCTCCTCCTCCAGACTGCGATTTCCCTCAAAGCAGAGTGCTGGATTACGTCCAATGAAGAAAGACTCAGCACTTGTGGGGGTGTTGTACTTCTTTGCGGGTGAGTTGACGGATTTGGGCCCATTGCTGTGAAGCTCTAATAATGGACAAAAGTGTTTTGGACCAAATATGAGGTGGAAATTTCTTGCCGTTTTTGCTGACTTGCTTGCCTTTGGGGTGCTCTTTGGCGGGGTTCCGGGTGTTTGTGGGTGATTTTTGGTGTCTGGGAGCACTGCTGCGACAGTCTAATCTTGATTGCATTTGCTTTTCAGGAAATCCGTGGTGGAAAACAGGAGTTATGATGATTGATGATGATGACCTAGCTGCACAGCGCCGCGTTTGGACCGAAGGCCGAGAGATATTGTAAGTATGAGATTTAGCTTTTTCGCTGTTTGGGGGTGTTGTCGGGTGGTTTTTTTCCGGGTGGGTTGGCGGGTCTTGCCTGGGGCATTCCTGGGAAGGTCTAATACCGGATAGAAGTGTTTTGGACAAAATCCTTAAGGAACAGCCTTTTTTTTGCTATTTCTTCTGTCATCTTGCTCAATGTATCGTTTTGGGGGGCTTCCTGCTGTTCGTGGGTGGGTTGCGGCCGGGGTCTCTGTCGAAGCACTGCTGCGACAATCTAATCTTGATTGCATTTGCTTTTCAGGAAATCCGTGCTAGAAAACAGGAGTTATGATGATTGATGATGAATGATGACCTAGCTGCACAGCGCCGCGTTTGGACCGAAGGCCGAGAGATATTGTAAGTATGAGATTTAGCTTTTTCGCTGTTTGGGGGTGTTGTCGGGTGGTTTTTTCCGGGTGGGTTGGCGGGTCTTGCCTGGGGCATTCCTGGGAAGGTCTAATACCGGATAGAAGTGTTTTGGACAAAATCCATAAGGAAACACCAGTTTTGGCACTTTTTGTAAGTTAGGGTTCGTTAGGGTTAGCCCTAGCAGCAGGATTGCATGTGTTTCGGGGGGTTCTATTGCAACGCAGTTCTGGTGTTTTAGAGCACTGTTGGAGCGATGCTGGCTATGGATACTTTTGCTTGCTTGCAAGTGGTTTGAATACAATCCACGGTCTGTATTTGGGCCTACTGTTACTTTCAAAGTACGTTTTGTCACCATTTTTGTGCTAGGCATCGTTTTTGGAGATCTGATTGGGGTTCTTCTAAATTTTTGCGACTGGCTTTAGTAAGGGTCTTGGTGGGAGCATTGCTGGGAAGGTCAAATTTTGTCCTAAAACACAGTTTACAGTACACCTACCTTGAGGGGAAAGATCCGCTATAATATTTTGGCCATACTTATTTATCCTTAAAAAGGTGACTCAGACAGAGCACGCAATTTCAAAAATATTGTACAGTCTATTAGGGAAATCAAAGTGTCACTTTTTGAACCACACAGCGTACATACCTTTTATTTATTTATCAGTGGTATTGTAATAGCTAACCCTGGGCGAAGAACTACGCTCCGTTCGCGGAGCTTGCGGAGTTTTGGCAACTCCGCGTTCTACGGAGAACGCGAAGCTGTCGATTACTCCGCGATCCGGTGCGTAGCGTAGTTCTCGCGCGCTGAATAACATTATCGCGTGCGCCGGGGTAAGTTCGCGTGATATTTGACGCGATCACGTACTTTGGAAATAAGGGAAAGCAAGCGGGCGGGACAAACCTCTTGAGTAACTTAGCGCGCTAGCTATCTCGAGCATGCAGACAGCGCCCCGAACACGTGCACCGCGCTCCCGAAGACGAAAAACGGCGCACGAACGGGTCTAGCAAGCTACTACGCATGTCCACGGAGCTACGCGAAGGTCGCGGAGTGCAACTGCGTCTTCGCGTAGCTCCGCGGAGTGCGACTCCGCGAACTACGCCCAGGGTTAGTAATAGCACTTCCTGTTTTCCGTTCAATAATTACAGGCCGGGTTTCAGTCAACATCCGCCAGGCAGGCAGTGGACAGGGTGTCTTCTGTCAGTGGTCACCAACATTGATGGACGAAGCGTCAGCTGGAATGGAGGAGTGCCGCCAATAAGAGGAATTGTTTGCTGCATGCAACTTACTTACCAAATTCAACAGGACAACTCCAACAACATACGCAATACAGATACAGTATCCATTGTTTTATTCTATGAGTGTGACTGCATGTGCTTAGCCTTAGTTTGTACCCAAAAATTCTCTTTATCTTCAATTATTGTTTGTCCATGCTGTGCTTTTCTTTTCTTTTTTTCTCAACAAAACCTACCCAAAAAGAAACCCCCATTCCCATCCATTTTCCAAACCCTAACCCTCTTCCCCCGGGCTGTGTTGTTTTGCTTGATGTCTGACTAAAATGACATCAATAATTCCACACACTTGCTGGGGAGGATAAGGTCATAGCAACAGGCTGGTGAAGGAATACGAGGATATTTTCTAGACTTACTCAGCTTCAGTACTATATCTTCTAGTAGTAGGAGCCAATGTCAAATAAATTCAACGCAAGTACTAGTTATACTTGCAAGCAAATACTTTACCATTTGTTAGGCTACATTATGGCACTGTTCTAGTGTACTGTCACCTGCTATATTCTCGATCGTACCGTAACCGTTGTAATGCTACAGTAAGGACAAACCAGGTTTCGTTTTCTTTTTTTCCATAGGCATGCAACTGCCACTGTGTCACACCACTAGTACCACCGCAATGAGGAAATTTCACCCGCCCGGGATTGCCAACGTTAATCCCCATTTCACGTGGAGCCAGCCCTGGGCCTAGCCCTAATTTCTAACACAAATTACAGGTAAGATAAGCGTTTGGTGGGAGGTAGTATAATGGAGTATTATTTAGGAGTAGACGAGAGATTGACGGTTGTACTACTAAAGTCCTACGACTGTTCAGGAAAACAAAGTTACTGTTACACCCCCGTCCCCCACCCACCAGACTGAAAAGCAGTAAAAAACAGGTATGGTCAGATAAAGTTTAAAAATGTATATTTATGTATCCCTAACAAAATAATCTCCCTCAAGACCCACCCTAACCCCAACGATTGTCTTTGAAACGTCCCAAAACGATCCCAACTCCCAAATCCCACCCCCCAAAAGTCTATAAAAAAAGGGCAAGGGACACTCCACTACTGGAGGGTGCTGGTGCATTTTGCGGCATGGGCATCATACTCCTTGCGGAGGGTGGCAAGCTCGGAGCGGAGGCCCTTCACCAAGTTCTTATAGTTCTGGACCTCCTGCTCCAGGTAGGACATTCGGACTCCTAGGCAGCGTTGGCGTGCCTTGCAGCTCCTGTGGGGGGCAGCTGGTGTTTCTGTTGCTTGGCGGTGGCGGTTGGCTTTGTTAGCCCGGCTCGGTCCCGCTGGAGCACTGCGCATGCTGGCGTCCCGTGGGGTCACGGAGGAGGATGCAGCGGTCCCAGTCGAGGATGTTGTTGTTGCACCGGTCGACTGCGTGTCCTCCTCCTCCTCCAGGGCCACCAGCCGCCGATATTCGGCGACAGTGGCATCCAGCCTCCGTTGCTGGGCCATTCTAGCCTGCTCCCTCCGTGATGTTGATTTGGAAGGAGCAACTATATGAAGAAAGAAAGACATAGTCTGTAACCAATGCTCCTTAGCATTAATAACACAAAGTGATTGAGCCGAAAGTTGGGTCACAGTACAAGTAGCAAATTGAAAGCACAGTACATAACTATTGAGGACAGTATCTATGTAACCTCCCACTTCTGCATCCTTGCTCTAACATTAGTGGTAGTTTAATGAACAAATTCTACGACCACTATGGACTTCCATTACAGTCGACTATGACAGTACACCAGTCTTATTCTTCTTCTTCTCTCTTGTTTAGGAAAATTGGTACGTTATCTTATGCAAGCCGGCAGAATGACATTGACAGCACAGTGAACTTGCACCCGAGAAAAACAGTTGCACACCATGATGAGTGAGACAGACTTGCGTTACTGTACCGGTCCAGTACATGCAGGTGGTGAAGCTATTACTTTTCTATTACGGGTGGCACTGAGAATACTCTGTTACAAGGGCTACTGCTTAATTAATTTACCTTTCACCCTACAGTGCAAATGAGTACTAGAAAAGGAAAATGAAGAAGCTAACTAATTTGATTATCTATCACTTCACATGGGACGTATTTGATGACATATGGGATGACTTTAGGTGCTTTGCTTAATATTGAGTGAACAGTGATACACCCACACATGAATGACGTACTACAAGTAAACTAAAGTTATTAAGAGAGGTACGGAGTGTCCACCGTAATAACCAGATATATGCTGTGATTGCAGTCGCAATACAAAGTACTGCTACTATTCATGGTAGTATTGGACACATTTACAATTTCTTTTCCTTGCCTTCCCTGCACTGGAACGGACGTGTGGGTGCGGTGGTACATGCTCTTCAAGGTAACACTTAGTTCATCCAGCGACCATCTACTCTCTCTAGATACACATGTGCTATCTAAGAGTCAGAGAATACCATGCTCCAGGCATCCATTCATTCAAAGTATACGCACACATACAGTTTCTGTTTCACCCACCCAGGCTGCTGTCCTTCCACCCATCCTTGCTTCATCATTGACCCAGCCATGCACCATACCATATTCTTTCCTTCCCAGCCACCTCGGGGGCCAAGCAAACACATATCGTTCTTCTTTGCCAGCCATCATACAATTTCGCGTCCCACTTACTTACACCCTTCTTTCGCTTTTCGTTCATCCCATCCATCACGTTCGTCTAAGAACTTATTGGGATTCTTCTCACCAAAAACTTCACAGCTAAGTCGAAGTACATTTCGAGGAGGCTACTACCTGGTTGATTTGTAATAC
Source organism: Lissotriton helveticus (assembly GCF_964261635.1). Taxonomy (NCBI): domain Eukaryota; kingdom Metazoa; phylum Chordata; class Amphibia; order Caudata; family Salamandridae; genus Lissotriton; species Lissotriton helveticus. The sequence goes on along the minus strand of NC_136057.1, from coordinate 1,646,068,793 downwards.
ACCCGTGCAGAAAGCACACTATGCAGTCTTCAATCTCAATAAGTAAGGAATATATAGCTTACCTGTTTCCGCCACCACCGTTTGAACCCCCACAGGACCGTCCGCCGGCTCTTGCACCGCCTCCTCCCCAGAGTCCTCCGAGTCCTCGCCCAACACCGCCACCTCCGCGCTGGCCCCGTCACCAGATGTTACACCTACAAAGTACATTTAAGAATGTTAGAATACACCACTCACTACCATATAATATTTGGTCTAGGAGAAATGTTAAAAAACAGAATACAATGTAATAATTTGTGACTGTCTACTCTAAAGTAAAAATGTCCCTTTTTCCAGGGAAGGCTGTTGTCTTGCTGCACTTTTATGCACAACTGATGAATGCCTGCTTTTTATTTTTAACACGCACCACTTTTTCTCCTAACAGACAGAAGCTTGACTCCTAAGAACACGACCAGGATCAAGTTCAAACCAGGTGAGAGCTCGGCTCGACCACAAGAAATGTGTCCAATTAATCGTCAGCACTAATCACTTTTCCGTTTTCAGTTAAATAGTTTTATGACAAAGTAGATTTTAATAAATGTGTTTACTTTTAATAAAGCTTTTAAACTTAAATAGACTCTGTGGTTTTTGGTCCTCCAGACTAGAGTGGATGAGCTAAAGGTTTTGGAATTTTTGCAAGCATGAGTAGTGCCTCTGACACTTCTTGACTGTGCTGTGACTCCGTACTCTCTTGTCCTGCGTACGATAATCTAGAGATCATTGGGGATCAATAATCGGTGACTTCGGGAGCTGAATGACTCTGCCACACTATCTAGTCAGTAAGGAGACAGTGCATAGAGCTATTGCTGAATAGAATGGGAGTCCAATGGAATTGCCAAATGTCCAATCTTAGTTAGCTACACAGACAGACTAATAAGAATAATCTAGTAATACCACAGGGAGTCATATTAGAGCCAGGATAAGAATTTATATCCAGTCTACAAGAAGATCAAAGACGATTTAGAAAAAATCGAATGAGGAACGCTAGGAAAAAATAGGTACTCTTTATTACAATTAAAACTTACTGGGGCCAGCAAAGGAGCCCTCGCCTGCCCGATCCTGGCCTGCATCCTGAACAGCACCCTCCTCCTCCTGTGTCCTCTTGCCCTTGGGGGGAGCTGATGTACAACATGAAAGAAAGAAAGACCAGAAAACATGGATGAGATTTGTCAACCAAATCAACCATTTCAAAAGAACAATAACAACATTTTTTGGAGAAATAGCAAATAGATAGACAACTATTCCACGGGATCTATCTCATGTGGTATACTACGTTATTCGTATTGCCTGATTTGCGGACCTTTGACTTAGAAAGTTCCTATGTAACTCAATAAACAGACTACTAAAGAGGTTTGCCTAGGCCTGGCACTGCAGGCAGCAGTCCGCAGCACGCGAAGTGACAGACAAAGTCCATCCTGCTTGCAGATCAGTGAATACTCAAACTATCAATCCACCCACCACCACCACTATTTCTTCTTATAGCCATGTGTCTAAAGGAAGGAGTGGACTTCAGTCTGTTGGGGCTGATTTAGAAGTCCCTTGCGGCTCATTTTCCTCCATTGTTGCGTGACTTTTGTGACGCAGCGGCAGAACAAAAGACTCGCCATGGTGTTGGTGCGGCGTATATATTAAAAAAAAAGAAATTATGGGCGATGCATCACGTTGTAAAGCCCTGCGCCATCAGGGGGCGTTCCGGCGCAAGGGAGGGCGTACCTGCGCAGGGACGAATCCTAAAAGTGGCTGAGGGAAATCTACAAGATGTCAATCAGTCACTTTTAAGACAATGATGCATGAGTCAAACCCTGCGCGCTTGAAGCCGACGTACGGCTTGATGCAGCATTGGGGAGATAGGGTACCCCAGAGCATTGCTGGAGCTGCGCCATCGTTGGCACGCAACTCCAGCAATGCGCCGCCTTTACGGCACAGATGCGTAAGGCTTCTGTGACGTTTTGGGCCAATGGGTGGTGGTGGCATGGCACACAATTACTGCCGCATCCCTGCTACTTTGCAGGGATGCGCCGGTAATTGAAAATATGACCCTTAGTGTCTAGCATTACGCAGTTCTTATCTTTACACTACACTCATACATAATTTCTCAGGCCAATGAAATGAACACAATGTACAAAACAAATAAGCATAGTAGCAAGCAAGGCTACTGAGAAGGAGAGCAGTGCACCTGAAATGCATAGAAGATTTTCAAATATAATTTACCTACAATGTAATCGGCAGCATTATTGCTCTTGGTAAAGAACAAAGATTTGCAAATAACAGAGCCGGATAAAACAGAGTAGTGATGAATAGCTACTACTACTCACCAAGCCCGGGGACCTCTACGCCGAGCGCGTCCAGCAAGTCCCGTTCCCGGTCCATGACATCGGTCCAGCGGTGGGTGGCCTGGTTATATATGCGCCGGACCCCAGAGAGCTTATACATGGCCCGGCACACCTTCTCCCACCGCTTCCGGCGCTCCCGGATGCCATAGCCAGTTGCGATCTTGCCGCCTCCCAGGATCGTCTTGGGGAGGCGGCGCTGGACGTGGAAGATGAGTGCCGCCACTTCCTCCGCGCTGAAGATCTCCCGCGGCACCACTTGCTCCCCCCTCAAACGCCCGCACGGGAGCCGGGCACGGGGTGCGGGACCCTTCCCCTTCTCAGGGTGCTTCCCGGCTCCCTTTACCATGGTCTGGGCAGAAATAAACTTAAATGATAAAGAAGAAATAGAATAGTGAAGAAGAAAAGAAAAGAGTTTAAAAAAGTAGTTTAAAAGTAACTAAATGAAGCAGAAAACACAAAAATATACAGCTAGAAAAATAGAGGGATAGATAATAAGTAAAATAGATTAAATAAACTTCAAACAAGCAAAGGATGGCAGAGATTCAGAGAGGATACAGAAAGCATGCCCAGAACCATAGCAATGAATGAGAAACAAGATGGCCGCGCCCGTTCACGACCGCGTGGGTAAGTTCGCGTGAGATTTTCCTCGCGAGCACGCGCGAAATTGTACTAGCGAGCAGCACAGTTTGCGAGATTACACATAGCGGCCGGAAACGGAATTACGTCACGCAAACAAGATGGCCGCGCCCGTGTACGACCGCTAGGGTAACTTGGCAAACGTATAGCTACAAGCGCCTCGCGAACACGCGCAAAAGCACGCGAACATACACGTCGCAAAAAAAAAATACGTGTATTCGCAAGCATTCGCGGCTCCCGAAATCGATCTCGCACGGATTCGCGCCCCAAAAAACGCGCGAAATTGCAGAAAAAACGATTTTTGCTAAACTGAAAGCAATGAGCAGGTGCAAAAGTTCAAACTTAACATTTGTAACATTCACTGTAGTGCTTCCTGAGGGGCCCCTCCAGAGTTTGCAACTATTCTATGACCCTGCTATGACCCAAACAGCAGGCTCATAGAATAGCTACAAGTAGACCATAAAGGTCCTGTGAAAAAAAATTTCACTGCAACAGAAAGCAAATTACAGATAAGGAAGGAAGCAGGTGCCAGCCAGACTGGAACTTTCTAAATAACTGACACATTAATCAACCCCCAATTAATTCATGGCAGTTGAAGTAGGGGAGGTGTGCTTGCTTTTTTCACCCCCCATAAACTACAGTGATAAACAAACCTAATGGGTGGCAGTGAGGATGTACCAGAGGGTGGCATGGGTGTCCCAGAGGGTGGCAGTGGTGAAACAGAGGGTGCTGTGAACCTGTGATGATAAACCAGACGTAGAAACAACATAGTCGCGGCCGTTGCGTGCCGAAAAGTAAGTTCGCAATTGCGAAATTGTACCAAAATCGGCGCGAACGCTCGCCAACACAAAAAACGGGAAAATCCGCAAATCCGCGAGAGTTCGCGTATCTTCGCGGATTGCGAATCCGTAAATCCGCAATTTCGCGTACGCGAGATCCGCTATATCCGCCCATGCTTAATCTCTAAAAACTCCATAACAACTTAAAACTTTTGGGATTGTGACAAAAAAGGACATGCTACGTCCATTGCTCAAGTACACAAGGATAGTCTATCCTCTTAAACACCTGTGTTCCATAAGTAAAAACTATACCATGTTGCAACAAAAAATCTGCAACATAAAAACTTTATTGTTAAAAGCTACTCGCACATTTCCTCTAAAGATATCTTACAAAATACTCTAGTTAATTTCTGGACCGCAATGAATTTCTAGTGTCCTCTTGATATGCAACCTGATAACAGCTAGCACTGTATATATGAACCTCTTGTGTCCCTGTGCCTATACACAAACATAAAAGCTGCTATATTAAGATCATCCCAAATGAAAAGAGATGTTGAAATAAATGAAGGGTAAAAATACATATACATATATTTACTTTAAAATTATTTATTAACTATTATCTTTATTTAATTTTTAAACTTTTAAATTATAATTATATACAAATAAAATATATAGCTATATCAATAATTTAAAATTAAAAAACATTCTATAATTAATTGAAACATTAAACTATTAAAACAAAATTAAAAAGTACATTTCACAATACAATAAATACAACTGTAGGGAAAAGGTTGGATAGCGAAATAATTAAATTTACTATTCCAACTCCAGTGAGTGCAACAGTAGGGAAAGTGTTGGATAGCGGAGGGGTAAAAATTACTTTTCCCACTCCAAAGAGTGCAACAGTAGAGAAAGTGCTGGATAGCGGAGGGGTACAATTTACTATTTAAACGCCAGTGAGTGAAAAGTAGGGTAAATGTTGTATAGCGGAAGAATTACATTTACTATTCCAACTCCAGTGAGAGAAAATGTTGGATAGCGGAGGGGTAAAAATCACTATTCCCACTCAAGTGAGTGCAACAGGAGGGAAAGTGCTGGATAGCAGAGGTGCCAAAATTACTATTCCCGCGCCAAAGAGTGCGACAGTAGGGAAAGTGCTGCATAGCGCAGGGGTAAAAATTGCTATTCCCACTCCAGTGAGTGCAACAGTAGGGAAAGTGCTGGGTAGCGGAGAGGTAAAAATTATTATTCCAACTCCAGTGAGTGCAACAGTACAGAAAGTGCTGATAGAGGAGGGGTAAAACTTACTATTCCCACTCCAGTGAGTGCAACAGTACGGGAAGTTCTGGATAGCGGAGAGGTAAAAATGATTATTCCCATTCCAATGAGTGAAACAGTAGGGAAAGTGCTGGATAGCGGATGAGAAAAAATTACTATCCTAATCCAATGAGTGCAACAGTAGGGAAAATGCTGGATAGTGGTGTGGTTAAAATTATTGTTCCGACTCCAATGAGTGCAACAGTAGGAAAAGTGCTGGGTAACGGAGGGGTAAAAATTACTATTCCTACTCCAATGAGTGCAACAGTAGGCAAAATGCTGGATAGCGGAGGGGTAAAAATTACTATTCCCAACCCAGTGAGTGCAACAGTAGGGAAAGTGTTGGATAGCAGAGAAGCAAAAATTACTAATAACATATAAACAATTTAAAAAAAATAATAATCTTAGGATTAATAAAACAATATTGAAAAAATATACGATTAAATATATTTAACATATAAAAAGAACACATATTATAATGTTAATTACATATAACAAAAATTTACAAATATTATATAAACTCAATTATTAAATACCTTTATAAATGATATTTATTTAAAAGGAGCAAATAATAACAAATACATAAATTATTTAAAACATAAATGTATTTATTTTATTTCCTACCCTGTAACACCACACCAATAAAAAAAGACTTCAATTATTTTATTTACATGTGTTTCCATAATTAACAATTTATAATTAATGAAAAAAATATTACTAATAAAAAAGATAATAAACATTAATTGAGTACACATTCTTTAAAACTATAATATCCACAACACACACCAAAAATTATTTATACTATTACCATAGTTAATTACTACTTAATTCATTAAAATTAATTAACAATGAATTAATAATTCATCAATAAAAAATACATTACTTCCCACCTTTTACACCTATAAACACCACAACAAACACCTCAAATTAATTACATAATTATCATATTGTATTGCTAATTAAAAAAAATTCATTAATTAACAACTAATTAATAATTCATCAATGGAATTAAATTGATACTCACCATTTACTCCTATAAGCACTACAACACACACCTAAAATTATTTACACAATTACCATCATTAATTACTAATTAAGGGGTCGATTACGATGGCGGACGGAAGGACAACCGCTGTCCTGGGGTAGGCGGAAAATGCCTTTTGACAGTCCGCCAGCCGCAGCCTGTCCGTCCGCCATATTAGGATGGGAAGCACTTTCAAATGACCGTACGCCGCGGAAGAACACGCACCGCCGCGGAAATACACCCGCTCGCGGCGGACGTATCCCATCCAGAGACACCGCCGTACGGAATGACGTCTCCGGCCGTCCTCTAAATCACGATGGCGGAAAAGACACAGCAAATCGCAGCGGAAAAACAACTTGCCTGAACACGGCGGATTCACCACAGCGTAGAGACAAAACATTGTAGAGATACCCACCACAGGCAGATCGCCGTCATGGACCCAGCGCTACACGCATTTCCTATACTCTTCGTGCTTCACCACCAGCAAGTCATGGACCGTCGCCGACGACGACGCAGGTACGCAAACACACCAATTGCTGTCGGAAGGGGAGTACCTGCCGGGGCCGTGACGTGGGGAGGGGAAGGGGCATGTTGGGGAAACAGCATTTACGATAGCACCAATATATCAACAATGCAAGGAGACAACCAGTAATGACAAAGACAAACCACTACACACGAGTAACTTGCTTTATTGCACATAATATTGGTTCAATCCTAGAGTAGCCAGGAGCATGGGCACTGGATAGAACAGAGCAGGTACATCTGAGGCAGCACATGAGAGGGCACAATGCAGTATCATAACAGCAACAGGGCAGTGTTCATAACAGAGCAGGTACATATGAGGCAGCACATGAGAGGGGCTAAGTGCATCAACAGTCCATGGCAAGGCACAGAGCAGGTACATCTGAGGCAGCACATGAGAGGGGCTAAGTGCATCAACAGTCCATGGCAAGGAACAGAGCAGGTACAGCAGAGGCAGCATATGAGAGGGGCTAAGTGCATCAACAGTCCATGGCACAGAGCAGGTACATCAGAGGCAGCACATGAGAAGGGCTAAGTGCATCAACAGTCCATGGCTCAGAGCAGGTACATCTGAGGCAGCACATGAGAGGGGCTAAGTGCATCAACAGTCCATGGCAAGGAACAGAGCAGGTACAGCAGAGGCAGCACATGAGAGGGGCTAAGTGAATCAACAGTCCATGGCACAGAGCAGGTACATCAGAGGCAGCACATGATGTAGTGTAGTTCCTATCATCCCAATAGGCTCTGCGCATTGGAATAATACCTACAGCAGTAAAGGCCTAGGCCAGACGTTAACTAGGTCTACTACTGTCGATACTAGACTTAAAGTTTTGGGTTTGCCAGCTTAGCTCAGAGTTCACTAGAAACTTTCTCGAATGTTCAAGGAGGACTTAACTTCCCTGATTAGACAAGAAGGGATTTAGTTTCTGACAACCATAGAACATGACAACTTTGCTCTCCCCTAATCAAGAGTAAATCTCGAGAGTCGTGTGAACAAAAGGCAATTTATTTTACTCAGTCAGTACGTGCATTCTTAGTCTCATCAGAATGTAGAGAAAAGGAAGAGACGGGCGTGTTCAATAAAAAGGTGTTATTTATTGATCAGTCTCTTTTCTCATACAAGAGAAATGGATCGATATTATTGCAATACTTATAGTTAAGTAAAGTGCATACATTAAAAGCAATAGTATAAAATAATACTGTAAAAACATTGATATGGTTTCTAAGCCATAGGATGTTTAAAATGAATAAAATATATTACATACACATATACATTTGACTAAACGTGCTCAACTGGTGTTTCTAGATACGCCTACCCCGTGTACCTGACCTAAGCCTAATACGTGGGCGGGAATAGAAAGTTACAGTTTAAGTTAAGTTTGTTTTTGCCAAGTGAATAACTAAAGAATTCTCTGTGAGGGGTTATTCAGTTCTGTACCTGGAAGTTAGGATGAATGAGGAATGGTATCTCTCTCTCTGGTCTCGATATTCCAGGCTGCCTGCGAGGGCTACCCGGAAATGCCGGTGCTGGAATTCTCGGCAGGAGAAAGCAGCTTCTCTCAGCGCGTCAGGAAGGCGGGGCTGCTGCCAGCGGGGTCTGCTCTGCTCTTGGCTTGGGCAAGTATGGCTGCTCCGTCTCGTCACCACGCCTGTGTTTGCATAGGGCAAGATCGGTAATATTTATACCTTTAAGGTGCCGAGATTGACGTAAGGATGGACATAGATACGTCAATAAGGATGTCATACGACTTGCTCGTTAGCACATTCTTTTACTGAAGTTCTCGGTGAAATCAAAACAATGGCCGCAGGGTTTTGCCCAGGTTGTCATAGGTTTGATTTGTTATGAGAACTCCGTATGCCTTATCAGGGGCTGGAGGAATATCGCTTGTCTAATTAGATCGCAAGCGTTATGACCTAATCAGATAACACGTTCCTGTGCCGTAGTGTGACTGCGTCAGATAACGGTATCTGCATCATGGGGGTTTTCTGCCTCATGGGCTGACTGCTAGTTAACTTGTTGGTTTGTTTAACTAGAATAGGGTCAGGAATAGGGGGATCGATTCAGAACCTATAGGAATACATGACACCCACTCCACGCTAACTATGGACATATTTACTAATCTAGGCATAGTATAACATAGTACAACATACTATAGAGTAGTGTGTATACCTTACCACCTCAAAATACATAAATGCATTTTGAAATTCTTCAAATATACGGAAAATTTGCAGACATATATATTGTATGCACTCAAGCTGTATAATAATGCTAAAGTAATCACGCATTTGTATACATTATTGCTTATTTGGTATATGAGAATTACACATGAAATGGTTTCTTAAATACAGAAAAAAGTTTCGAGACCATTCCATCACAGAATAAAATATTTGTGAACATACCAGCGGGCAGCTAAAGTCTATAAAGTATCTAAAAATAGAAATCTTAGTTCTTTAGGAATAGTTTCTTACTTTAAGCAGAAGATAAGTGTCCCGAAAAACCGAAAAAATGAATTGGGGCTTCTGAAAGAGTTGCTGTCCGTGAACTGGAGTGAAAAATAGTTCATGTGACTTTATTATTTAAATTTGAAGGCCGAATTCAGGGAACGCCGTGTGCGAGCTTGCTCAAAAGTCTCTATTTCTGTTCGGGTGAGAACATCATATCATTTAGGCTTTCGAAAAAACTGTCAACAGCTTCCTGGGAAAGTTCCACTAACTCGGAAATAGGTGTAATCATGCATTCTTGTGCATGATTGTCTCCATTGACATTCTGATTCGCATTGCTGACAGAAGGTCGTACCTGTTCGATGCTGCTTTCATCTTGAACTTCACTACCCATCAATCGCAGTGGTGAAGCTTCCACGAATGCCGTCATCAGGATTGGTAGCCTTTGAGGGCAGCACAAAGCATGAACCTTGATCGGGCTCAACAATGTTTCTGCATCCATCGGCGCCTCCGATTGTAGCGTCAGACATGTGTCTAACACGCATTCTTCTCCGCATAGCAGACACCTTAATACAGGTAAAACACATCTTTGCCACATTGGTCGAAATGATAGAAACCAAGTCATGTTCAGGTCTCTAAGCCGGGAGAGTCCCAGGATTTTTGATATCCGGTCCCGGTATCCAATGGCTAGGATTGTTTCTTCTCTTGTCGCCAGAGTTTTGTCTGTGACATGGGTTGCCATAACGAAAAATAAGGACTAAGAATAGGATTCCTGCAATTAGTCCCAGGATCAGGGGAAGTCCGCCAAAAGTCAAATGGACGAAATCTGGAAAAATACCCAGTATGGCTTTGAATGGTGTTAATGCCATCGAAAATACTGTCTTAAATACCTTTGAGACCCCATTGGTATCAGAAATATTTAAGATTTCATTCAGGATTTCCGCGAAATGTACGGGGGAATTAGTTGATAAAAATGTATGTATCTCTGCAGTCGTCCTTGCGACTTGTAGATCATACGTCTCTTTTGATGACGAGAGCCTGGTAGGCGTCTGAAGAAGCACTGTTTTCATTCTGCTTAAAGTATCTATTCGAATAGAAGTAATTTTCAAATCGGGCCATGCCCTTGCCTCCCTGTCTGGGAAGGAGCTGGGGAACAACGAGCGTCCACAGCACTTGACCTTCGCAGTAGTAGCTACTAGATAAGGAGTCCCGGGCATAAGACTACAACATCTGCGGTCTACAATTAGAATGTAACTCCCATTATAGAGTCTTTGAAAGAATGAATCTATTTCTGTTGCAGGTGCGCCTTGCTGGTGACATGAAAGGTTGTATGAATTCCCTTCACAGGCTCCATGCAAACTAATTCCGTTACACAGAAGTGTGCCACTTAGTGACATCGCACAATTGTTGCCACTAAGAAACACTTTCTGTCCTTTATTACTGACACATGCATGTGAATAGGGCAGGTTCCATGTTGTTTTAAGGTACCCCTTTCCCAATTTCTCGTACATGCCAGCCTGTATATATTTTTGGCAGTATTGAAACCTGAAGGTTGAGATTGGAATATTTATTATCCCATGTATTATCCATTCACTGACAGGTCGTTCTGACATTGTCACTGGTAATCTTTCGAGTTTTTCAATGCTCAAGATTGTATAATCAGCACCCTTTTGTGCCATACTGATTTGTCTATCAGTAAGGTTAAAGATTTGGAATAATGACGTTGTGTTGATTAGACGCCAAGGCACATAGCCTGAACGCAGATTTTGTAACGTCCAGCCAAGCTGTACAATAGAACGCAATTGTGACTGACCGTGTTGTAATAACAGTAAGTCTTGCGATAATATATCGATTGCTGAAGACACAATGCTGTCCAAAGAAAAAATTCTGGAGGACAGAGTCATTAACCCATTGTCCACTACAGAAAGTGATTTTTCCAAATTAATACGGTCAATTTCCCGTATTCTCTCTGCTGTTTCAATTTGAGTAACCTTCCAGGCCTCATTGTATGCTGCATATACAGAGGCTGCTATGAAACACTTTTGACGCTGTTTGCGTGGTCCCATAGTGAAATCACGCAAGTCAGCACCATCAGTAAGTAAAGTTAGGTGTTGCTTAATTTCTGCCAGTGTGGAAGTTTGTAGCCATTGAAGGCATAATTTGCCCACACTGTAGGTGGTTATTATCCCTGGGTGATGTCTTTGAGGATATCTAGGGTCTGGCCTGGTCATTTTGAACCCCTGAGTTTTGTTCAGGAATCTGTCTTGACAGTTATTAGTATCTGTGGGCCAGATCAACCACTGTTTCCAATCAGGATGTGTTCTGTTTTGGTTTAATATATGGTTTACGTCTATCTCTTCATCTGTGTCAGAGTTATTGCTAAACATTGTTGGCTTTGGAATAGACGGTTTATTTAAATCTTTGATTTTGGCTAAGCCAAGACAGGTGGTCTGTTGAACAGTGTCATTTAAAAATATCATTTGTTCTGGGATCATGCAGGCTCTAAACAAAGCTTCTATACCCTGTACTTGCCAATCTTTTGTACCCCAAACACTTTTCAATTCAACATTTTTGTCCCAATAATCAAATCCAAAGGTATTCATTTTTCCAAAGAATGAGTCTGAATATAACAATTTTGTGTTGGTTATCATGGTCTTGGTCCCTGTCTTATTTGACAATTTAAAATAAAATGCTTCAGCATTACTTGTGTTAAAACCTGAAAAATATGAGTATTTGTCGTAAACGGTTCTTGAGCTCCCTTTTGGAGGTGTTGCACAATGTTCCCATTGATTATAGTTTAAAACATTTCTAGGTTGTGCAGATCTATGTAAAAAATGGTTACCATAGTGGTTATAACAGTACATACTATCATAATTTGAAGAACCCTGCAAATAATCATGTTTGGTAAATTTAGCAGACATTACTAAATCAGACATCATATTATTAATGCTTTCGAAGTCCCAATCATCAGCAAATGAGTTTGGTTTTACAAAGTCACTCAAGGAGATCTTAATTTGGTGTGGATATTTCAGGATCTCGACCGGACCATAAATTTCATAGTCAGTGTTGTCCCAGGCTACCCCACCAGGTATCGGATTGGCTGTGAAGTTGGCTGAAGAAAGTTCTCTTTTCTCGACGTGTGAAGATGTGTGTGGTTTGAGGATCAAGTTGATTTTCTGACTTGCTGTGTCCATTTTTGCATATTTTCCCTCAATAAAGCGTCCCAATGTTAGTATCATGATGAGCCAAAGTATGAGGATAAATGCACCAAAACCCACCCAAAATTCAATCCATGGAGAAATCAGATATGTTTCTTTCAGTTGTTTCAAAAGTTCCTTAGCTTTATCTTTAAAGGTTTTTGATGATGGCTGTGTCTTTGATTCACTGAAGCCTTCAGAGGAATCATCGAAGTTTATGAAGTATCCAGATGCTGTTCTGTCAATTGTTCCAATTGCTTCAGGATTACTGTTTCTTGCATTTTCACTTGGTACTTCATTATAGATTGGTGTGTCTCTGCTAAATGTTTTTATTTGGGTTTTCAGAGGTCTGAGTTCTATTGCATTGTTGCATAGTCCTTGTTGTTCTTCTGTAGGCGTTTCGAATGTGATGAGCCTCTTCATTAGGACCTTTGTACTGGTAGCAAACCTTGGTGTTCTGCTACTTATTGGGAGTCCACTTGGCCTACTGTTTGTTATCGGCCACATGTTGTGGTTTTACCAGGTCGATGGATACAACTCGGTTCTCCTTTTTACCAGCAAGTGGCGGTAGTACAACTGATCTTGTCCCGTTGACAGACAAGACAGGAACTGCTTTTCTGTAAGAAGGCCCAAATTCCTTCTTTACCGCGATCTTCTCCCTGACTAGATCCCCGACTTTAGGAATCCAGACAGGTCTTGCTGGGACAGGTGGTGGTTCTTCAGTGGTTGTTGGCTGTTGTTTCAACTTTATGTTGCTCAGGTCTTTTCTTGTTTTGTTTAAGTCCTGCAAAATAGCCAAACGGTCTTTGATATCAAAGCTTTTTTCTTTCACCACTGAAGTCTGACTGTCAAGGTCAGAGATAATCATCCTAGTTCCGAATAATAATTCGTACGGACTGAATCCCTTCAGAGAATTTCTTGGCAAGTTATTTAGACTACGTTGGACACTTATTAGATGTTTGACCCACCCAGCTCCCGTACCTAATATCCTTTCCGTTATAGATTGCTTTATGCCTTGGTTTTTTCTTTACACCATCCCGTACCCTCAGGAAGGAAGTGAGAAGATTCCCGCTGGGCTATGCTCATTTGGCCATGTTTCCCCTCAGGCTGGAGGGCTAGAGTGGAGACAATGGTCAAACATAGCATGCTCTTAGCGTATATGCCATTTAGACTCGCAAATCTTTGTATAACAGTCCGGACGTCAGCCGAGTGCTGGTGATCTACATTATAAGTGGAACTAGCCTGTATAAGTTAATCGCAACCCTTCCTTTTTACTCCTGATTTTTCCTGGAGTAAACCGACGAGGTATTAAACTGTTTCTCTCCCCACTGCGATCTCTGTTGCAGTTTGGGCAGTTTTTTACAAACATGGTGTGACGCAGGCTCATGCCTGGCCACCAGTACCGCGATTGTAATTCTTCCAGAGAATCTTTTAGTTTGAGGTGTCTGAGACCCTCGCCCATATGTGCGTCTGCGATTAACAAGTTTCTCCTGTCCATGTTTGGAATCACTCTATCCCCCACTCCAGGGATTCGAGCAAAAGGGACGGAGTTTGCATCGATTATGTATGTATAATTGAGTGGATAGTTGATCGGTAACGCTGAGCAGTCGCCTTTTGATGACGTTTTTACTGCCAGCACTGTTTCACCGTCAATGTATTTTAATGTACGCTTTTTTCGATCTACGGGAGCCGTTTTAGTTGCTGCCGCTGTGGCTGTTTCAGCCAATGAATTCCCTGCAACGTGAACGCCATCACGCTGATGACTCAGTGAGTGTGTCACGTGAGTCTTTGGTAGTTCTTTTTGTAAAAGAGCTATTTGTTCCCAGAGCAGTTTCTGCTTTATTGGTGCATCTGTGTCATCTTTGTAACCGTTTTGAATCCATGTCTGCAAATCCTTGTTATATGATTTGACGCAGTAATATGAATCTGACACTATAAGTGTCGGGAATTCGCGATCCGCATTATCTAGCGCCATTTTCAATGCTATTATTTCTGTTTGTTGTTCAGAATTAGTTTCTATTGAGTGTGTTTTTGTTAATAGAGGTTTTAGTTTACCTCCGCGCCACACTTCTTTTGTAATCCCACATGTGGGATTGTATGCTTGTTCTCCCCAAACGGGAGGTTGAGCATGTCCGTCTGTATAAATTACACAGGCGTAATGTCGTAGAGGCAGAATGTCGATTGGCAGAGGATATGTTTCTTCATATTCTAGATTTTTTAATTCTTCTAGTTCTGGATCAAGGTAATAGTATACTTTGTCCGTTGTGATTGAATTCACCCATTGTATCCACTTTGGATTCAATGTTGTTGTTGGTAAATTACACGGTGTTGTTAGTGCCTCAAAGGCTGATTCTGCTGTTCTGACTGTGACATGTCTACCGTCAGCTTGATCTTTTTCTCTAGCTATTGCGGTTTGAACTGCATGAACAATTTTTTCTTTGTTGCTGAATTTCTGTTCAGCTTCTGTGTACAAGTGTGATTTGAATGCAATTGGTACCTTTTCTCCCTCATTAGAGGTCAGGTATGTGAATCCGCATCTTCCTGGGATGACTCGAATCACAAGATTGCGTGTGTTATCACGTGTTTCTAATTTTGTTTTAATTAGCATGTCTGTTTGTAGGGATCTCAAAATTTCTGTGTGTATTTGAGTCCAATTGGATCTTTTAAAATCTGGTTTTATCAGATCATAAAGGGGTTTGACCCTTTCTGCGCAATTTGCAATGTATGTTCTTCCGAAATTTAGGAAGCGTAGAATCGACTGTAGGTTTTTTAGTGTTCTAGGTGCTTGGATTACGGCACATTTCTCTAGGAAATTGTCAGCCAGGCTTTTGCCTTCACTTGATAATTCATATCCTAAGAACAGGACTTTCAGATGGGCAATTCTGGATTTTTTAAAGTTGAATTTGTAACCCTGTGCTGCGAACCCAAGTATTATGGTGTTCACTCTCTTCAAGTGAGTCTCCAAGTCATCTTCTGTTAAGTAAATGTCATCGACATAAGATAATGCTTCATCATCATATAGTTGTAGTAATTCTGTTACTCTCGCTGAGAATACCCCCGGGCTGTTCTTGTATCCCTGGGCTAACCGACAGAATTGTTTTTGAGTGCCATTTATTGAGAACGCAGTTAAATATCTGCTCTCTGGTGCTATGTTTTGACAAAAGAATCCATTAGAGATGTCTAAGGTTGTTTTGTATTTTTTGCGCACTATGTTATTCATTAGTGCAGCACTGTGTGAGTTTTGCACTGCAAAAGTTTTGCAACATGTGTTAAGGTGTCGGTAATCCAAAACTAGACGATATGAATTGTCTGGTTTGGAGACCGGAAACAAAGGGTTGTTCATTTGTGAGGTGCAAGTTTCAATCACCCCCTGGTATTCTAGCTGATCTAGTATTTCATTTACCTGTTTTTTAGCTTCTTGCTTAATTGGGTACTGCCTTTGCGCAGTTGGTTGTGATTTTAACTGGATTTTGTGAGGAGGAGAGTCCTCATCCCATCCTACATGATTTTTATATAAGGCAGGAGCTAAAGCCACTGCCCATTTTCTGGCAAGTGTGTATTTTTTATGAATCGGGATATGATTCGAGAAGGCAGGCATAATTACTTCTTCGCCATGAGGGCACTCCCTAACAAACTCTGGTGGCCAGTCTTTTTCAGCTAAAAGGATGTCATAGCCCTCGGATAGGTTATCCCAAAATAGTCCCCTTATTTTCCTAGTCTTATCTCCCTCTATACGTAATGTTATCTCGTATATCTTGTGAGGTTTGCTAACTCTGGTGTCCGCAGTTTCCACTTGAAGATATTTATTCGTGTCCACTGTCTCCAGATGATTCATAAGGACTTTGCGAGCTATGCTCACTTCTGCTGCGCTGTCTAGCATTGTCTGAGCCCACTCTCCGTTTTTCAGTTGTGTCCTCAGTATTCTCGGCATTGTTAACTACCTTGATACTGGCTACCTTCTTTTTTGGAAATTGTAATTTCTTTTTTAGTTGAGCAGGTTCCTTGTCTTTGGACTTGGTGTGCTCTTCTCTTTGTTCTGATCGTCCTCTTCTTTCCGATTTCTGCGAGGAAGTCTGAAAAGATTGAGAGGGACGTGTATCAATGTCTTGATATCTATCAGGCTTTTTTATATTATCCCTATTTCTAAGGTTATATCTTTTCCCAGAGGGGTCACTCTGAGGTGACCTGTGTCTTTGGTTCGGAGATTTCTCTCTTCGCCTAGGAGACCTTCCTCTGGACTGGAATTTCTTTTCTTTAGGATTGGATTGTTTGTTTCCATCCCAGTTCTTTTTTGGTGAATTGTTATTAAAAAATATTTTTTCTGGACTTTCAGTCAGTTGTGGTTTTACTGGTATTCCACCTAAACTATCTCTACCTAGTTCCTCATAGGATTTTTCTATGATTCTGGCAATTTCAGCTGGTTGGTCTGCTATATCTGTCTCTTTTAACCTCTGGCGGATCGCCACGTTTGCTGCTTCTCCCTTTATGTTGGCTAATAATATAGCCGAGACCTGCTTGAAGTCTTTTAGTAATTTCATACCAAGAGTTAAAGCGGGTTCAGGTCCATATTCATCTTGAATTTGTTTTAGCACATCTGGTATTACCGAAATGGATGGAACACCGTGCGTTTTTGTGTAGATGGAAGCAAAGACTGTACCCCAAGTGTCACAGTCCTCAATGTGTGGTGCGATTCCCATTGGAAGGCAGATAGTCAGAATCCTGTGCTTTTCTAGCGGGGTGGTGTCAGGAAACACCGCCTCTATTTGGGTGATTTTTTGCGCTAGCCAGAATGGTATTTGTTCCCGTTTAGCCGGTACTTTACCTAGGCAGGATTGGATGTTCTGTGGTGTAATTTTATTTGTGTTCCCCTGGTGAGGGGTCAGCTGTGGAAGTTTAATCGCTGGCTGAATTGTTGATGTCCGCATCACATACTGAACTAATTGTCTATGAATTTTTATTAATTGTTTTAGCTGTGTTAACAGCTCTGCTGCAGACATCCCATTGATGTCTGGATGTGGTGTGTATCCGGCTAGGACCGGCCACGTTGCTCCTGGTCTACCTAAAGGACCGAGCCTGGTGATGTGATTGTTATGTTTTAGGGCGCCATCAAATAAGAGCAAATGCTCTTGAAATTTGAGTGGTACTTCCACCTCCTCGAAAGGAGTGTACTCATTAGGAGGTTCCTCTATTTTGTAATAGTGGAAGTACTTTGTTACAGCATTTGCTGCTGGAAAATGTATCCATGAATAGTATACCTCTGTCTGCCGATATTCGTGTGCCTCAATTACGAATATGACTGTGCCACCTCTAGGTGTCAGTCCATTTTCTATAAGTTTCAGGGTTATAGATCTCCTTTTGATGACCGGGATGAGTATTATATCCCGTCCGCATCTAGTGCTGCAGCATCAGCCGCTGCGAGTTCAGCTGCTAATCTAACTGCCTCTCTTTCTTCTTCATTGTCTGACATTTTACTGTCCTGAAGGTTATTTCTTTTGTTTGCAGATCAGGTTTCTTATGGAAACAAAGATTAGATGCACAATATTTTGGAACAGTGTATCCTTCAACGTTGACTATACCAAGAACCATACATAGGAGTTCCCTCCTGCGAGGTCTGGCGGATATAACCTTTCACCCACTCCAGACGTCTTTGGAGTATTTGGGAAAAGGGGTCTGAGTGAGAAAGCACGACTGAATTACTCTAAATGTCTTACGTTAGTTTTATCGCCCTTTCCAAACGCGTTGGGCGCCATGTAGTGTAGTTCCTATCATCCCAATAGGCTCTGCGCATTGGAATAATACCTACAGCAGTAAAGGCCTAGGCCAGACGTTAACTAGGTCTACTACTGTCGATACTAGACTTAAAGTTTTGGGTTTGCCAGCTTAGCTCAGAGTTCACTAGAAACTTTCTCGAATGTTCAAGGAGGACTTAACTTCCCTGATTAGACAAGAAGGGATTTAGTTTCTGACAACCATAGAACATGACAACTTTGCTCTCCCCTAATCAAGAGTAAATCTCGAGAGTCGTGTGAACAAAAGGCAATTTATTTTACTCAGTCAGTACGTGCATTCTTAGTCTCATCAGAATGTAGAGAAAAGGAAGAGACGGGCGTGTTCAATAAAAAGGTGTTATTTATTGATCAGTCTCTTTTCTCATACAAGAGAAATGGATCGATATTATTGCAATACTTATAGTTAAGTAAAGTGCATACATTAAAAGCAATAGTATAAAATAATACTGTAAAAACATTGATATGGTTTCTAAGCCATAAGATGTTTTAAAATGAATAAAATATATTACATACACATATACATTTGACTAAACGTGCTCAACTGGTGTTTCTAGATACGCCTACCCCGTGTACCTGACCTAAGCCTAATACGTGGGCGGGAATAGAAAGTTACAGTTTAAGTTAAGTTTGTTTTTGCCAAGTGAATAACTAAAGAATTCTCTGTGAGGGGTTATTCAGTTCTGTACCTGGAAGTTAGGATGAATGAGGAATGGTATCTCTCTCTCTGGTCTCGATATTCCAGGCTGCCTGCGAGGGCTACCCGGAAACGCCGGTGCTGGAATTCTCGGCAGGAGAAAGCAGCTTCTCTCAGCGCGTCAGGAAGGCGGGGCTGCTGCCAGCGGGGTGTGCTCTGCTCTTGGCTTCGGCAAGTATGGCTGCTCCGTCTCGTCACCACGCGTGTGTTTGCATAGGGCAAGATCGGTAATATTTATACCTTTAAGGTGCCGAGATTGACGTATTGATGGACATAGATACGTCAATACGACTTGCTCGTTAGCACATTCTTTTACTGAAGTTCTCGGTGAAATCAAAACAATGGCCGCAGGGTTTTGCCCAGGTTGTCATAGGTTTGATTTGTCATGAGAACTCCGTATGCCTTATCAGGGGCTGGAGGAATATCGCTTGTCTAATTAGATCGCAAGCGTTATGACCTAATCAGATAACACGTTCCTGTGCCGTAGTGTGACTGCGTCAGATAACGGTATCTGCATCATGGGGGTTTTCTGCCTCATGGGCTGACTGCTAGTTAACTTGTTGGTTTGTTTAACAAGAATAGGGTCAGGAGTAGGGGGATCGATTCAGAACCTATAGGAATACATGACAATGAGAGTGGCTAAGTGCATCAACAGTCCATGGCAGGGCACAGAGCAGGTACATCTGAGGCAGCACATGAGAGGGGCTAAGTGCATCAACAGTCCATGGCAAGGAACAGAGCAGGTACATCTGAGGCAGCACATGAGAGGGGCTAAGTGCATCAACAGTCCATGGCAAGGCACAGAGCAGGTACATCTGAGGCAGCACATGAGAGGGCACAATGCAGTATCATAACAGCAACAGAGCCGTGTTCATAACAGAGCAGGTACATCAGAGGCAGCACATGATAGGGCACACTGCCGTATCATAACAGCAACAGGGCAGTGTTCATAACAGAGCAGGTACATCTGAGGCAGCACATGAGAGGGGCTAAGTGCATCAACAGTCCATGGCAAGGCACAGAGCAGGTACATTAGGCAGCACATGAGGGGGGCTAAGTGCCTCAACAGTCCATGGCAAGGAACAGAGCAGGTACAGCAGAGGCAGCACATGAGAGGGGCTAAGTGCATCAACAGTCCATAGCACAGAGCAGGTATTTCTGAGGCAGCACATGAGAGTGGCTAAGTGCATTAACAGTCCATGGCAAGGAACAGAGCAGGTACAGCAGAGGCAGCACATGAGAGGGGCTAAGTGCATCAACAGTCCATGGCACAGAGCAGGTACATCAGAGGCAGCACATGAGAGGGGCTAAGTGCATCACCAGCCAATGGCAAGGCACAGAGCAGGTACATCTGAGGCAGCACATGAGATGGCACAATGCAGTATCATAACAGCAACAGGGCAGTGTTCATAACAGAGCAGGTACATCAGAGGCAGCACAAGAGAGGGGCTAAGTGCATCAACAGTCCATGGCAAGGCACAGAACAGGTACATCTGAGGCAGCACAAGAGACGGGCTAAGTGCATCAACAGTCCATGGCAAGGAACAGAGCAGGTACAGCAGAGGCAGCACATGAGAGGGGCTAAGTGCATCAACAGTCCATGGCACAGAGCAGGTACATCAGAGGCAGCACACGAGAGTGGCTAAGTGCATCAACAGTCCATGGCAAGGCACAGAGCAGGTACATCAGAGGCAGCACATGAGAGGGCACAATGCAGTATCATAACAGCAACAGGGCAGTGTTCATAACAGAGCAGGTACATATGAGGCAGCACATGAGAGGGGCTAAGTGCATCAACAGTCCATGGCAAGGCAGAGAGCAGGTACATCAGAGGCAGCACACGAGTGGGCACAATGCAGTATCATAACAGCAACAGGGCAGTGTTCATAACAGAGCAGGTACATCAGAGGCAGCACATGAGAGGGGCTAAGTGCATCAACAGTCCATGGCAAGGAACAGAGCAGGTACAGCAGAGGCAGCACATGAGAGGGGCTAAGTTCATCAACAGTCCATGGCACAGAGCAGGTACATCAGAGGAAGCACATGAGAGGGGCTAAGTGCATCAACAGTCCATGGCAAGGCACAGAGCAGGTACATCAGAGGCAGCACATGAGAGGGCACATTGCAGTATCATAACAGCAACAGGGCTGTGTTCATAACAGAGCAGGAACATCAGAGGTAGCACATGAGAGGGCACACTGCAGTATCATAACAGCAACAGGGCAGTGTTCATAACAGAGCAGGTACATCTGAGGCAGCACATGAGAGGGGCTATGTGCATCAACAGTCCATGGCAAGGCACAGAGCAGGTGCATCTGAGGCAGCACATGAGAGGGGCTAAGTGCATCAACAGTCCATGGCAAGGCACAGAGCAGGTACCTCTGAGGCAGCACATGAGAGGGGCTAAGTGCATCAACAGTCCATAGCACAGAGCAGGTACATCTGAGGCAGCACATGAGAGGGGCTAAGTGCATTAACAGTCCATGGCAAGAAACAGAGCAGGTACAGCAGAGGCAGCACATGAGAGGGGCTAAGTGCATCAACAGTCCATGGCACAGAGCAGGTACATCAGAGGCAGCACATGAGAGGGGCTAAGTGCATCACCAGCCAATGGCAAGGCACAGAGCAGGTACATCTGAGGCAGCACATGAGAGGGCACAATGCAGTATCATAACAGCAACAGGGCAGTGTTCATAACAGAGCAGGTATATCAGAGGCAGCACATGAGAGGGGCTAAGTGCATCAACAGTCCATGGCAAGGCACAGAACAGGTACATCTGAGGCAGCACATGAGAGGGGCTAAGTGCATCAACAGTCCATGGCAAGGAACAGAGCAGCTACAGCAGAGGCAGCACATGAGAGGGGCTAAGTGCATCAACAGTCCATGGCACAGAGAAGGTACATCAGAGGCAGCACATGAGAGTGGCTAAGTGCATCAACAGTCCATGGCAAGGCACAGAGCAGGTACATCAGAGGCAGCACATGAGAGGGCACAATGCAGTATCATAACAGCAACAGGGCAGTGTTCATAACAGAGCAGGTACATATGAGGCAGCACATGAGAGGGGCTAAGTGCATCAACAGTCCATGGCAAGGCAGAGAGCAGGTGCATCAGAGGGAGCACACGAGAGGGCACAATGCAGTATCATAACAGTAACAGGGCAGTGTTCATAACCGAGCAGGTACATCTAAGGCAGCACATGAGAGGGGCTAAGTGCATCAACAGTCCATGACAAGGAGCAGAGCAGGTACAGCAGAGGCAGCACATGAGTGGAGCTCAGTGCATCAAAAGTCCATGGCACAGAGCAGGTACATCTGAGGCAGCACATGAGAGGGGCTAAGTGCATCAACAGTCCATGGCACAGAGCAGGTACATCAGAGGCAGCACATGAGAGGGGCTAAGTGCATCACCAGCCAATGGCAAGGCACAGAGCAGGTACATCTGAGGCAGCACATGAGAGGGCACAATGCAGTATCATAACAGCAACAGGGCAGTATTCATAACAGAGCAGGTACATCAGAGGCAGCACATGAGAGAGGCTAAGTGTATCAACAGTTCATGGCAAGGCACAGAACAGGTACATTAGGCAGCACATGAGAGGGGCTAAGTGCATCAACAGTCCATGGCAAGGCACAGAGCAGGTACATCAGAGGCAGCACATGAGAGGGGCTAAGTGCATCACCAGCCAATGGCAAGGCACAGAGCAGGTACATCTGAGGCAGCACATGAGAGGGCACAATGCAGTATCATAACAGCAACAGGGCAGTATTCATAACAGAGCAGGTACATCAGAGGCAGCACATGAGAGAGGCTAAGTGTATCAACAGTTCATGGCAAGGCACAGAACAGGTACATCTGAGGCAGCACATGAGAGGGGCTAAGTGCATCAACAGTCCATGGCAAGGAACAGAGCAGGTACAGCAGAGGCAGCACATGAGAGGGGCTAAGTGCATCAACAGTCCATGGCACAGAGCAGGTACATCAGAGGCAGCACATGAGAAGGGCTAAGTGCATCAACAGTCCATGGCTCAGAGCAGGTACATCAGAGGCAGCACATGAGAGGGCACAATGCAGTATCATAAGAGCAACAGGGCAGTGTTCATAACAGAGCAGGTACATCTGAGGCAGCACATGAGTGGGGCTAAGTGCATCAACAGTCCATGGCACAGAGCAGGTACATCAGAGGCAGCACATGAGTGGGGCTAAGTGCATCAACAGTCCATGGCAAGGCACAGAGCAGGTACATCTGAGGCAGCACATGAGAGGGCACAATGCAGTATCATAACAGCAACAGGGCAGTGTTCATAACAGAGCAGGTACACCAGAGGCAGCACATGAGAGGGCACAATGCAGTATCATAACAGCAACAGGGCAGTGTTCATAACAGAGCAGGTACATCTGAGGCAGCACATGAGAGGGGCTAAGTGCATCAACAGTCCATGGCAAGGCACAGAGCAGGTACATCAGAGGCAGCACATGAGAGGGCACAATGCAGTATCATAACAGCAACAGGGCAGTGTTCATAGGAGAGCAGGTACATCTGAGGCAACACACGAGAGAGCACAATGCAGTATCATAACAGCAACAGGGCAGTGTTCATAACAGAACAAGTACATCTGAGGCACCACAAGTACGTGGGTCAAGCACCCCGTCCCATGGACATTAATAATGCAACGGTGGTTACAATGGACAATGTAGACACCAAGTACAATCACATGTGAGTGATGGGAGCTACACCTCACAGCACAGAATCTGGTGGACTGCTTGACCTAGTCGGCTCGGACACACTGCCAGAACCAGAAACAGGAGTGTGAGACACAGCCACAGCTCTAGTGACTGACATATGAGCCATAGGCCCAGACACACTGCCAGCACCAGAAACAGGAGTGTGAAACACAGCCACAGATGTAGTGACTGACACATGAGCCATAGACCCAGACACACTGCCAGCACCAGAAACAGGAGTGTGAGACACAGCCACAGCTCTAGTGACTGACACATGAGCCATAGACCTAGACACACTGCCAGCACCAGAAACAGGAGTGTGAGACACAGCCACTGATGTAGTGACTGACACATGAGCCATAGACCCAGATACAGGAGTGTGAGACACAGCCACAGCTCTAGTGACTGACACATGAGTCATAGACCCAGACAGACTGCCAGGACATGTCCCTGTACAGTGACCAACAAATACCATGCCAGCATCTGAGACATGAGAGTGTGGGACACACACAGTGGCAGTACCTGAAACAGGAGAGGGCACAACTGACACAGTGCTACTGCATGAGTCATGACAGCGAACAACAGACACAGTGCCACTATCTGACACATGAGAGTGAACTGCAGCTGACCCACTAGGACCACCGAAATGATGAGCCACAGGGCTGCATGGGCCAGGAGGCAGGGTGGCTTTGGGAGCTGGGGACAGCTGTACTGGAGCGACATTGGGGTGGTTAGGTGTCGATGGTGTGTGTCTACGTTTCTTAGGGATATGTAAGGGCACCCTGGACATGACTGGATTGGTAAGTGGTGCGGGCTCATCTGAAACATCACCCATCAAATGTGGATCATGTGCTGGTGGGGGTCTGCTCTCTGGGGACGTGCTGGACCCTGCTTGACGTTTGCTGTGGCCCTGCCTTCTGCCCTCTGCATCATGGGTAATGGGGGATGCAACAACAGTGTACTCCTTCCTCTGCTTCAGCGGGGTGTGGATTGGAGTAGAGGTATGGGGGACTCCACCACTGACATATGTGTTTTACGTTCCTTCACCAACACCAGCCTCAGGGGACGCAGGGGTGATGTATGCCTGGCCTTGGTGGAGCTCGTGTCCATGGGAGAACCCTTGGCCCTGGGAGGTGCCTTTGCCGTAGGAGGTGTCCTGTCTATGGAATGTGCCTTATCCGTGGGCGGTGCTCTGTCCCTGGGAGTTGGCTTGCCCTTTGTAGTGTCCCTGTCCATTGTAGTGTCCCTGTCCTTTGAAGTGTCCTTGTCCTTGGGAGTGTCCCTGGCCTTGGGAGGTGCCCTGTCCTTTTGAGGTGTCCTTGTCCTTGGGAGTGTCCCTGCCTTTGGGAGGTGCCCTTTCCTCTGAGGTGTCCTTGTCCTTGGGAGTGCCCCTGCCCTTGGGAGGTGCCCTTTCCTTTGAAGTGTCCTTGTCCTTGGGAGTGTCCCTGGCCTTGGGCGGTGCCCTTTCCTTTGAAGTGTCCTTGTCCATGGGAGTGTCCCTGCCCTTGGGAGGTGCCCTTTCCTTTGAGGTGTCCTTGTCCTTGGTATTGTCCCTGCCCTTGGGAGGTGCTCTTTCCTTTGAAGTGTACTTGTCCTTGGGACTGTCCCTGGCCTTGGGAGGTGCCCTTTCCTTTGAAGTGTCCTTGTCCTTGGGAGTGTCCCTGGCCTTGGGAGGTGCCCTTTCCTCTGCAGTGTCTTTGTCCTTGGGAGTGTCCCTGGCCTTGGAAGGTGCCCTTTCCTTTGTAGTTTCCTTGTCCTTGGGAGTGTCCCTGGCCCTGGGAGTATCTTTTGAGGGGGATGCCTGTGTTACATGTGAATCCCTGTCCCCAGTACCCCTTGAGGATCCTGTGTGTCAACTCCAGGGTAGCTGATGCCATGTTCTGTGAAAGATTTCCTTGTCCTAGGGGATGGTGTCTGTGCTCTCCGTGCCCTGCCTTGCTGCCAGTGGCTGCTTCTAGTGCAATACCCAGAAAATGAGGCCTGGTCTGAAATGTCACTCTCCCCTGAGACATAAAGGGGTGTGGATGGGGGAACTGAAGTAGAACCTTGTCCATGTGACTGTTGAATGGCTGCAGACACTGTGTTGGATAATGACTGAACTGTTCTGTGGAGACCAGCAACATCGCCATGCATCCCCCCCATGAATGCTACCACCTGCCCCAACTTCCTGTCGTGGTCTAGGAATGCATTGATCATGTTGGTCTGCCCTACACACAGCTGTCGCAGCAGATCAACCGCCTCAGCACAAAGGGCACTTTGTGTCACAGGGGCAGGGGCAGCGGTGCCTGCACCGAAGGCCACTCTGCTCCCCCTACTCTGGCGAGCACAAGCAGTACTTGTTGCAGTTGGTGGCAGTGTGGGCCCTGTGTGCTGTGTACCGACTGAAAGTGTTGAATGCCCACTCCCTGTGTCTACCAACAGTGCAGACTCACCACCACTGTCTGAAGATGAGGACGATGGTGTCTCCACATGTGAGTCCTCAGGGACAGTTCTGTCCCCCTCACCGGGGCTGCTCTCTTCAGTCTCAGTCTGCGTGTGTGTGATCTCGGATCCGGATGCATTGCCACCACTCATCTCCGTCGTCTGTGGGTCAGTACCCTCTGCCAAAGCTGAAAGAGAGAGAAAAGAGGTTTACCTAAGTGCCACACTCACATACTGAAGGTTACAAAATTACAACTTCCTTGACTGTTGACCAACATGTAGCACCCATCCTGCACACGAACCACCCCTACCAGACATCCTCATGTCAAAGAACCGGGGGTGCCTGTGAAACATGTACATCAAACAAACAGGGCAAGTGCATGCAGACCACCACACATGTGATGCCATGGGACCACAGACCTCAACGGCATGTCCTGGGCCCCTGCACTACAATGCAACTCGCGCCAGGATACTCTGGTAGTAACAGAGCGCGTTATAAAACAGCTATAAATAAATAAGTATGTCCACCTGGCTGACATGGATACTAACGCTCACTCCGCTAATGGCACCAACATGCAATTGCAGCACAACATACACACCACGGATGTCACTATTGTGTCTGAGCAGCAATACATGCATGCACTCACAAGTCACGAACACATTCAGTGTGCTTACCGCTAGTTTTCTGCTGTTCCCCTCTCAACCGGGCGGACAGGTCAGGATGCGTCACAGCTATGATACGGTGCATTAGAGGGCTCATGGTGCGTTGTGCAAATTGGGATGATCTTGGAATCTGCCCCAGTGTCATCGCCGCCACATTCTTGCTGAGCCTGGAGATGTCGTCCCAGCGCTTGTGGCAGTGTGTGTGTCGTCTATTGCACACCCCCACTGCCCGTACATCACGTGCTATGGTCCTCCACACGGCCTTGCGAAGGTGCAGCTTGACCTACCATGATGGGAGACAAGAGGGAAATGTCAGTGGACAGTTGGCCATTCACAAACATAGGTGCAACACGTATCTTTCAGCAGCCATGCACAGTACAACACATGTGAAGGTCCCACAGCACACCGCCAAGATAGCAGAAGCCAGGAGTCAGTGACCACCTCATGCACACCAACATGCCCCCACTGCACTTACCACCTGTCCGGGGGCACCGTAGAGCCGTTCATAGTGGTGGAGCACACCATCCACAAGGCCATCCAGCTCCGATGCGGTGAAGGGATGAGACCGGGTCTCTCGCACTTCCGGCATGGCAAGGTCCAGGACTGTGGCACAACAGCAGCAGTTTTTGGATAGCTCAGCAGCAGCAGGTAGAGGTGATGGGTGCAGGCAGCAGTTGTTGGATAGCTCAGCAGCAGCAGGTAGAGGTGATGGGTGCAGGCAGCAGTTGTTGGATTGCTCAGCAGCAGCAGGTCAAGGTGATGGGTGCAGGCAGAAGTGGCTGGAAGCAGTGGATGTGTGCTGCTGAAATTCACACATTTATAGGGCCCTGAGCTGATATCAGTGGCACAGTCATTGGTTTTCCCGGGCTGCCTCATTCAAAATGAGCCAATGACTGGCCCTGCTGTGGCGGTGCACGGCTTCCGCTATTTTTGAAATCGCTTACGCGCCCCGCGTTACCTGTTTCCATTGGCTACATGTGCAATGACCATCACGGTCACACACCGGCAACTGCATGTGCGCGCTACCGCGATGGTGCATCATTTGAAATTAATCACTCACTGGCGTTGCAATGGCGGAGCACGCATTACGCGGGGGCGGGGCAGGCTAACATATAAATTTGAATGTGCAAGTGGAAATGGCAGTTGGTACCCCCCCTTACAGTCACATTGCAGCACCAACCGCAGACTGCCGGGTGCGGGAGGTCACCCACCGCCAGGTGCTGGCGGTGGGTGACCGCCCTGTGTATTGATGTAGCCCTGGCATGGATGGCCCTGGCCGGTCATCCACCTCTGGGTGCGGGAGGGGGGTGACCGCCCTGTGTATTGATGTCACCCTGGCATGGATGGCCCTGGCTGGTTACCCACCGCCGGGTGCGGGTGGTGGGTGACCGCCCTGTGTATTGATGTCACCCTGGCATGGAAGGCCCTGGCCGGTCACCCACCTTGCGGGTGCGGGCGGTCACCCACCGCCGGGTACTGGCGGTGGGTGACCGCCCTGTGTATTGATGTCACCCTGGCATGGATGGCCCTGGCCTGTCATCCACCGCTGGGTGCGGGCAGTGGGTGACCGCCCTGTGTATTGATCTCACCCTGGCATGGATGGCCCTGGCAGGATACCCACCGCCGAGTGCAGTTGGTGGGTGACCGCCCTGTGTATTGATCGTAGTTCTGAAAATTCTGGACTCGTGAATAAAACTTCATCGTAGCATGACGATTTTTATATCGAAAGACCGAGAATGGCTAGTACACTATGTACAAGCATTTTCGTCATATTCCAGTAACGATTTCACCTCGAAATCGTCATTTTCGTCCTGAACCCTTGGCTTCCATTTTGTGTACGGCAGCCATTTTGTGGGTTGCCCTCACATAGGCTTATAATACAGCTAAATTCGATTTCAAAGGACACGTACACCTTAATTGACTTCTCTCTGACCTGGGCAAGCTGAAACCATTGCCCCAGGCTGAACCTGTTTGGTCAGTTCCTCTCCCAGTGGCCGAACGAGATAGCATAAAGGCACAACATGCCATAAACCCTTTTCATCGCACACACACCCTGCCTAATCTTGCTCACACCTGTCCCTGCTCTTTTCTCTCTTACTTGCTTTACGAGGAGGAGGTGCCCGTTTTTATTGGGGGTACACCGATATCTGATGAAAATGTTGGGCCTTGCCGGGTAATTTGTTGTGGGCTGGACGAACTGAAATGTGGGCTTGTCATCATGACTGTGCTTTTCCTTTGTAGTGAAAACATGTGAATGGTATACTAAAATGTGAAGAATGTTTGCCTAAAGCACAATATTTCGTATAAAAAGAGAAGCCTGACTTTGTAAGATTGAGCAGTCTCCTGAGAATATACACCCCGTGTTGTTGTACTTCTAGGACGCCTGTTACTTGGTTGCAGCCAATAAATTCGATCTTTGACTTCACCTAGAAGACTCTGAGTTTCTGTGTCTGAATCAGGAAAGTACTCGAGGTCTTAGGGTGTACCCTGACACCGCTGGGTTACCGGTTCGGTACCGGTTCTGAAAAACCCAGTACCTCAGCTGGCGCCCAACGTGGGGCGATACCAACGGTACCGGTCCAAGCCAGAGGTTCGCGAGGAGCTTCGTGTGAAAATTCTGGAGGAAGGCCGCCACTTCATCGACCCCTGCATGTCGATGTGGTCCGAAAGTCTTTGCTGCGAGGTTCCCCGCTTCCCGACGGCTACGAAGGACTGCTGCCCTGGCTATTGCCCTGATTTGGACCCTTGATGTTTGGTAGAGCGAAACGATAGACAAGTCTTCTGGTGACGTCATCTATATCTCAGTTAAGTATAAGTGGAGCGTCTCCCAGTCCTTAGTTGGTTCTTCGTTTGGGTATCCCTTCGGGATCTTTGATTTGGAACTTGCAAGTACCAAAGCCGAAGGACTCGTGTATTCACGAGAATATCGTAATCGATAATCCTTTGAAGTTTGAAGCTAGACTAGAGAGCGAAGATGCCTGGTCTTAGCAGACTTGGAAACTTGTTTTATTGTGGTAATAATAGGGATTCCCGATTGGAGGACTCGTGTCCGGTTCCTCCGATTGGAACTCCAACTTATGAATTATATGTGAAACATGGAGTAGGCCCCATCACATATAATGAAGTGTGGATCAAATACACCAGAAAAGATGGTGTTCTAAAATGGCCCCAATATTGTAGCTTTGACACGGAAATCTTAGATAACCTCGAAGTTAGACCTGGAGATGGTGCAAAAGTGGCTAACGGATAGACTTGATGATTTGGCCCCTATGAAGACTGTTAATTCAGCCCGTCACTTGGCCTCTGCTCCATGGTTTACCTCCTCATTAAGATTAATACGCCAAGAGTGTAAAAAAACTGAAAGGCTCTGGCGAAGAAAATATGACCCTGAGGATAAACAAAGATATAAAGATATGATTAAAACGTATCATAAACAGATTGCCGAGAGCAAGCAAAGCTATCTGGAGCATAGAATAGATGAAGCCACTAATACTAGTAAGGAGCTTTTTAAAATAGTTAGGGAGTTCACCTCACCGGCTGCCTGCTCTTCTGCCCACTCACATTCCGAAGAGTGGATAAAACAGCTTGCAGTCTTTTTTGCTAAAAAAATTAAGACTATTCAGGAGTCTTTTCCGGCTGTAGACCCCACATTGCCAGTATATAGCTCTACCTTTACCTCCTTGAGTGAGGATACTATGCCCTTCCTTTCGACATTCCCTCAAATGTCCTGTTTGACCTCGTTTGATCTTTTATCTCGACTGCAGTCAGGTTCGCCTATGGACCCCTGCCCGGCTAAATTCTTGGGCAGAGTAGCTGCAGCTGTAACTAGTTTGTTGAACCCTCTGATGAACATGTCTTTGTCTACGGGAGTGGTTCCCTTAGCATGGAAGCATGCACTGATTTTGCCCCTAATCAAAAAGCCAAATTTAGATCCCTTGACGCATGCTAATTACAGACCGATATCCCTTCTCCCTGCTCTAGCTAAGGTTGTTGAAAAACACGTGCAGCTCTCGATTACCAACTATATCGAGAGCAACAACCTTCTTCATGACACACAGTCGGGGTTTCGTGCTAATTACAGTACAGAGACAGCCCTTCTGGAGGTCACTGAAGCTATCAGGGAGACGCTCGATCTTGGAGGTAAGGCTGTACTAGTCATGCTGGATCTGTCGGCGGCTTTCGACACCGTCCCGCATGACGGTCTCCTTTTAAGACTCCAGGAGATCGGGTTTCGCGGGACGGTGTTGGACTGGTTTAGATCTTTTTTATCTGACCGCCGACAGGTGATCTGGGCACCACCGTTCTCCGCTGAAATGCCGTCGCTAGGGGTGGGGGTTCCTCAAGGATCCATTCTGAGCCCCATCCTTTTTAATATCTACATGGCCCCTCTGGCGGCGGTGGCGGAGGCTTATGGTGCCCAGGTCATATCCTACGCTGATGACACCCAGCTCCTGTTTACTTGCAGGAAGGGAGAGGCATTTGATGGGGCTAGAATCAGGGACTGCCTTGACTCCGTTTTTTCATGGTTTCAACAACACAGCCTTAAATGCAACTCAGACAAGTCTGAGTTGCTTTTTTTTGGCTGTGCTCCGGATCCATGTTGGAAATCTTGGTGGCCTCGAGACATGTTTCCTCCAGACGCGGTGTCAACGCAGGCCAAAAATCTGGGTGTGATCTGTGACGTTGATCTGTCATTTAGATCCCAGATCAATGTATTATCAGGGAAATGTTTTAGCATCCTGCGGATGCTCAGGAAATTTTTGCCGCTGCTGTCACTGCAATATAAGAAAATTGTGGTGCAGGCATTAGTTGGATCACGTTTCGACTATGCTAATGCACTCTATGCGGGCCTGCCGAAGTATTTGGTGGCAAGATTGCAGATAGTCCAAAATTCTGCTGCAAGGGCAATTTTTGGCCTTCCACGCAGAGCTAGAGCCTCTGGTTTACTTAAAGAGTTACATTGGCTACCGATTTCCAAAAGAGTCATTTTTAAAACTTTGACTCTGGCATTTAAAGCCCTGCATTCTGTAGGCCCTTTGTACATTAGGAAGAGACTGGCTTTTTATGTCCCAAAGAGGGTGCTGCGTTCAGCTTCATCTGCCACGATTGTGGTCCCTTCCTTTAAACGCGCTCGGATGGGTGGTCGGTCCTTCCGCTATCTAGCGGCCCTCCATTGGAATGGGCTTCCGATCTCTTTGCGGAAAGCCAACAGTCTCCTGATGTTTAGAAAAGAACTAAAGACGTGGCTCTTTTCTGCATGATCATCACGACTTTCTGAGCTGCGGGCTGGATTGACTGGTCTCTGATCTCTTTGCTAAAGCGCCGGGACACCCGTTTGGGTAGCCGTGCGCTATAAAAGAGTGGGCACATAACATAACATAAGTTAAACTTTTTAAGAAGAAAGCCCGGCCGGCGATGTTTGACTCTTTCCGACTATGGCGTAAGGAAGCCAAACAGAAGGAAATTAAATTAGCGAAGAAAAATAAGAGAGAAAGGGGTATTTCGATAATGCAAGCTGCTATGCAGTTTAAAGATAACAAAGAAGAACAGATTAGTGAGCAGTTGCACAGGCAACGTAAAATGGTAATAGATAAATGCTATCCAGTTTTGCCGCCTCTTCAGCAAGATGCAGCAAAAGAGCTTGAAAAAGATCCTCTAATGTCGCATCTGTTAAGTTCGCCACCCCCTTATGCGCAGAATGCTACAGCACCTCCGCAACCTTTAGCTGCGCAACCCGTGGTTGCATTGCCTCCTGCTCCTCCACAGCACCCACCAGCTGTTCTTCAGTTGGCTCCTATTCCTCCGGTGCAGCCTCCTCAAGGGCCACTGTCTTTGACATCTGCTCTGCCTTTACTTCCTACAACTTTAACTACTATAACGACTACCACTCCTGGTACTCCTCCTGACACTGCCTCTGCATCTGCCTCGCCTCACCCTGCTTTTCCGCTTGTCTTTTCATCGACTTCTCCTTCTGTTCGTCAGAGAGTGGCTAATACTGTTACTAGTTTTCTATATCCTTTCTTTGGTGCAACAAGTGTAACTCCTGACACACAGCGTAAGCAGGTGCGTAGCCAACTGCCTGATTCTAGGGAGAAGGAAACGTTGAATTATTTGGCACATAGATGGATGACCGAACCGACTAAATATGACCTAAAATCTGTTATGGATCTCTTCCATCAGTGGGAAGCATCGAAACAGAGATAAGTTTTTGATAAAATGTGTGGTTTTTTGCGTGAAGATTTAGAGGACAATGATTTGGAATCTAATCCGCCCGAGTTGAGCCATGTACGGTTCGAGTTTTCAAAAGGCGCAATTGTGGGTTCAGATGTTGAGAAAGCAGTTGCGACGTTGTTGTCGTTTAGGACTGAAGGTGTTTCTAGGTCGTTGTTTGAGTCTGGTTCCTCTGTTAAGGTAAGACAATATCCTATGAGAGAAGTTCCTCCAGTATGGAAGGAAGCAGTAGCAGCTGGTCCGTGTAATGTTCCACCACCTATACCAGCACATTTTCAGCGTGTATGGGTACATGTTCCATGGAAGCAAGCTGAAGTTTTGGCCCTTAAGCAGACATTGCCTGATCCCCGTAAAAATCCTGCAGGGTATTACAAAGAACTGTCACAGACTGCAGGCTCATGCATCATGAATTTAGCGGATTTAGATATGTTGTTTGGGAATGTTGTCCCACAGCCTTTATGGGGTAAGATTCATCATGCAGATCATGATCAGGAGTTAGGTGACTCATGGGCTAATATTGCGGCTGCAGATGACCGACAAGTTGGTGGTGCTAAACCCGAGCCTTTAGTAGCAGATCTCCCTGGTAGGATTATTAATTACATGAAAACTTTAATGCCTGTGATGTGTGTGAATTGGGATAAATTGTCTGCGTGTAAGCAGAAGAAAGATGAAACGGTGTCAGATTTCTTCACCAGGTTTGAAGAAACATTTGTCGACCACAGTGGTCAAGATATGAGTACAGAAGGTGGTCAACGGTTGTTCGTCGATAAATTTGTACACAATCTGCTTCCCGAGTTGTGTAAAAAGTTAAAAGATTCAGAGAGTTCTTGGGCAGTTTCCTCTTCAGCACAGATATCGGCTACTGCGCAGTACTACGAAAATAGGGACAAAGATGAGAAAGATAGAGCAGAGAAGAAAACTAAAGAGTTAAAAACGAAGGTTTTGTTACAGCAAGCGTATCCACCACGTGGTGGTGGTCAGAATAGTGGTGCTCAGAGTAACTATCAGAATAACTATCAGCAGCCTCAACAGTTTCAGAGGAACTCGCAAAGAGTCGAGTATACTCAACCACGTGTCCCTGTAGGGCCCAATCAATGTTCATATTGTAAGGAAGAGGGTCATTTTAAGTATAGTTGCCCTGTTTTGTTACAGCGCGCAAATGGTGTTTCTGGCTCAAGAGGTCGAGGTGTTCAGCAAGCACCTAGGGTAGAGGACGTGGAAATTTCTCCCAGAACGCTCGTTCCTTTCCGCCTCAGAAATTCAATGAATAGGTTTGATCAGCAGAATAACGCGTCTGGTAGGACAGCTCAGTACTACGCTGATGATTACTATGCAGAAGATGAGCATGTGGAGGGTAATGATTGCTAGGACAGCCATAGACAAAGAGAGGGAGTTGTTTCAGTTCCAGTAGATCAGAGTGGACCTTACGTTGAGGTGATTACATCAGGTGTGTCAGAACCTTTTCTGTTGGATACTGGTGCTACAAAGAGTTCTATTATGCACTCAAAACTCCCTGGCGCACCTTTGTCTGGCGAAACGAATGTATCAGTAGGTTTTTCTGGTGCCCCAGTTAGAAATCCAATTTCTGACCCTTTGTCCCTTTCTGTTGGACCTTGTGAATTCGAAGCACCCCTTATTCTGACAACAGGTTGTGGTGAAAACTTGCTAGGATTAGATTTGCTGAAAATATTGTATGCGACTTTGTACTGTTCTCCTTCTGGAGTACAACTTACACTGGGTAAGAAAGTGGTTTCTCCAATGTATTTGTCAAGGGATAAACTTCCGATAGAATTGCTGTTTCTCCCTAAAATTCTTTGGGCTACTGGTCCTAATGATGTAGGTCTTTTGGAAATACCACCATATGTCGTAACATTGAAAGCCAATGTTAAAATGCCACGCATTCCCCAATACAAAATTTCTAGTGAAGGTGAAAAAGCTTTACTAGCGATCATTTACGATCTGATTGAAAAAGATGTCATTGAAGAGACAAGAGGCAACGTTTGCAATAGTCCTGTTCTGCCTGTTTTGAAGCGAACTGACCCTTCCCAGCCACCTGTTTAGAGATTTGTGATTGATCTTAGAGAGGTGAATAAAATAGTTGTGCCACAATTTCCAGTTGTCCCTGACATTACTGCCCTATTGACTATGATTCCAGCTTCTGCTACCTGGTTTTCGGTGATTGACTTGAAGAATGCTTTCTTCAGCATCCCGATTGCTGAGGAGAGCAGGGATATTTTGGGCTTCAGTTTAGGAGGACGAAGCTTCCGCTTTAAACGCGCTCCCCAGGGCTACTGTGAAAGTCCATCAATATATAGTCAAGCTTTAAAAACACAGCTTGATACGATTGTTTAACCTGATTGCGCTACCCTCATTCAGTATGTTGATGATTTGCTTGTTGCTGCAGATACTGAGGAAATCTGTAAAGAAGCCACGTTGTCATTGTTGCGTCATTTGTGTGATTTGCATCACAAAGTGTCTCTCTCAAAATTGCAATATTGTCGACAAGAAGTGACCTACTTAGGTCATCTCTTATCGAAGGAGGGAAGGAAACTGACCCCAGAAAGAATTCAAGCAATAGCGAAATTGAGTGTGCCAAGAACACAGAGAGAAGTGCGTGCTTTCTTGGGCATTACATCATATTGCAGGCAATGGATACCAAATTTTTCGTTATTGGCCAAACCTTTGGTGGCATTAACCTGTAAAGATACACCGAATCCCGTTCCATGGTCTGAAGAGTGTCAGAAAAGTTTTTCTGAATTGCGTGATGCATTATGTTCGGCTCCTGTGTTAGGTACCCCCAACTACAGTAAGCCCTTTACATTGTATGTCCACGAGAAAGAAGGTTGTGCATTGTCTGTGTTGACACAGTTGTTCGGAGACAAGCAGCGTCCATGTGCATATTTTTCGTCGACTTTGGATCCGGTAGCTAAAGCATTGCCGAGTTGTTTAAGAGCAACAGCGGCAGCAGCTGTTTCTATTTGACAGTCTGCTGGTTTAGTGATGAATAACACGTTAATTGTAATGGTTCCACATGCAGTGGACACGTTGTTAAACAGAACCAAGACACAGCACTTAACTAGTGCTCGATTGTCAGGTTACGAGTTGACATTGTTAGCGAGTCATATGCACATAAAAAGATGTAACACACTTAACCCAGCTACGTTGTTGCCGAGTGTAGAGGAATTAAATGCTTCAGAACAGCATGATTGTTTTCTCAGGACAGAAGAAGAAACGAAAGGGAGAATAGATCTTAGGGACACTCCTCTTGTGAAGTGTGATGGTACATTATGGGGGGATGGTTCATGCTTCAAGCTTCCGAATGGTGACACGACTGCAGCATATGCTGTCACGACTTTGCATACAATTGTTGAAGCTGCACGTATCCCACATAATTCAGCTCAAGCAGCAGAATTGATTGCACTTACGAGAGCGTGTTTGTTGTCAAAAAGAATGAAAGTGACCATCTACACCGACAGCCAGTATGCATTTGGAGTGGCTCACAGTTTTGGACGATTGTGGAAAGAACGTGGGTTCCTGACTTCGCATGGAGCTAAGATTCAGCATGGTCAGTGGTGAATGAGCTTCTTGAGTCACTGACTTTGCCCCTGCAAGTTGCGATTGTGAAATGTAGTGCGCACAAGAAAGTGACTGATGATGTTGGTCGTGGTAATGCATTTGCTGACGAAATAGCAAAAGAAACAGCAAGGAATGTGATGAGCCGAATGTATGTTGCAGGCCCTGCAAGATGGGTTGGTGATGTTGGAATGTGTGAAGACACGATAGAGAGTGTGAAGTCTATTCAAGCTGAGGCTACAGAGAAAGAGTTGAACATGTGGAGAGAAAGTACGGGTAGAATGGATGCAAATGGTTGCTGGATTGAATTGTCAGAGCATCAGAGATGGTTGCTACCCGATGCGTATGTGCTTGCAGTGGTTACAATGGCTCATGGAATGGCTCATATCAGCGTGAAAGGGATTTGCAAGTTGTTGGCTCCAGTATGGCAAAATTCAGGAATTCCTAAGTGTGCAGAGAATGTGGTCAAGAATTGCATGGTGTGTCTGAAACACAATCCTGGTAGGGGAACCCCAACTCCAGCTGGTCATTTTGCACCTCCTACGTATCCGTTCGAGGTTTTGCAGCTAGATTTCATTCACATGGAAAGGTGCAACAATTTAAAATACGTACTCGTTGTTGTTTGTGCCTTCTCAAGATGGGTAGAAGCATATCCCCTAAAAGACAATACTGCCTTATCCACACCTAAAGCCCTTGTGAAAGAGTTCTTCCCTAGATTCGGAATGCCTAGAATGGTCTGGAGTGACAATGGGAGTGAATTTGTGGGTCGTGTGATGAAGAAAGTATGTGAAGGGCTAGGCATTCAACAGAAGTTTCACGCTGCAAATCACCCCCAATCAGCTGGACTAGTGGAATGTTACAATGGCACACTAAAGTTAAAATTGGCCAAAATTCAAGCGAGCACTGGTCTTAAATGGCCTGATGCTCTACCCTTAGCACTCCTATCCACCAGAATGACTGTGCATTCGCGAGTGGGACTTAGTCCATATGAGACAGTTTTCGGCCGCCCGGCCAACATATGGGGAGTGTCAAGGCCCACAAAGTTCAGTGAAATCGAGCACCCTGTTTTTGCGTGACTATTTGTACGAATTGACGGCTAAATTGCGTGTTTTACACCAACAGGTCCATGACACCCTGCCTCCGGTCTCTGAAACTCCAGGTCATCCGATCGACCCTGGATCCTGGGTTCTCGTGAAGAACTTCCAGCGAACCAAGAACGACCAGCCCAGGTGGACTGGACCGCACCTCGTCCTTCTTTCCACAAGATCAGCTGTTCGAGTGGAAGGGAAAAAGCACTGGATCCACGGCGTACATTGTAAGAGGGTACCTTTACCTCTGCCGTACGACCGGTAGGTCCAGGAGGGTGTCGCTGACTCAGAGACTGAAACCGTGCCACGTTTTCTGCCTTTCAGTGATGCACGTGTAAAAGGAACACTTACTGAAAAAGAGAGTGACAACATTTTGCAACCAGCTGTATAACCGTCAGTTCCATTGGACACTACAGAACCTGAACTCCTTTTCCGAGATCACACCATACCTGGAAAGCAAAGATACAATTTGAGGTCGAGAACTATGGACTAATAAAAACAAACTTTCTTTTTCAGTACTATTTTTGAAAAGCGCAGCTCTCCCATCTGGAAAACTTAGTTATTTTTATTATTCGAACCGCCATCCGGGTTCCGCTGCTAGGGCCGCGATTGTCCAAAGTCTTTGGGGTGCAGCTGACGACGTTAGGTCGACAGTTCTGGTTGGTCTAAGGGAGTTGCCCTAGACTGACAGAAGCATTCCTTAGCAGAAACAACCTCCCATCGCGGCAGTATTGTATAGAGGATGGAGTTTTTCGAGATGGAGAGACCTGCCAAGGAAACGAACTTTAAAGCTACAATATGTAAAATGATGACAAAGAAAAACTTTTTGATATTGTGCATTTTCATGTTATTCAGTGTGATGATATTTTTAATAGGTTATGTTGTATTCTCTTTTCAAGTAACATTTGCACCCACTACATCGCCTTTACCTCCTCCTTCCACTGTTTCCTCACATTCTTTTCAACCCCTTCCTGAACACGAATCAGCTAGGAGATTAGAGTTTATTAATAACTCCTTTGTTCAGCTCTTGCACCAACACCAACTTGTAATGAACACGACTAACTGTTGGGTGTGTGGTCTTATGCCTCACACAACGGATAAAGGTATTCCCTATCTGGTCCTGCTATTCAGCCACAATGGTTTTGTGTGGGCATACAGAACAATGTTCATATATGCACGTGAAGTCCACCCCCTACGTTCTGCAAAAGACAATCCTAAGAATAGTGCTCTAGTTAAGGGTATAGTCGACATGATTAAGAAAGAGATTTCTAATGAAACTACCCCGGAAGATGAGACACTTGCATATATAGGATGGAACGTAACTGGATATGGAGCTACTCTGAGTGAGAAACAGCAAGCTAAGAGATCGTCCCAGATTTGGATTGTACCCCATCAGGGTCACCTGTGTCTGCAAGGTACTGGCAAGAATCCCAGAGCTCAGTTAGGGAAGAGTATCTGTACTGAAAAGTATGTTTTTGGGTCTCAGACTTCCCCAGCGTTCTTAGCAGCTAAGGGTACATATTTCATCTGCCATGATAGAGCCTATACATGGTTGCCCCCTGACTTTTCGGGCTCATGTTTTGTTTCGTTCCTGTTGCCTCCCACCTACACAGCAGGGGCAGATTACCACAAGACAAGGATAGTTAGAGGTGTCTTGAGTAAAGAAGACACTGCAGGACAAGAATTTGGGGACTTCGCAAAGGGTTTTCTGCCGTTCTGGGGACCCATGGTTAACAGCAGGAACATAAGACAATTGACAAGGGTGGTTGAGTCCACCGTAATTGAAACTGCTGGTGCCCTTAGTAACTTGACTGCTGAGCTCCAGTCGGATCGTCTTATGACCCTTCAGAACAGGGTCGCATTAGACGTCATACTTGCAGACCTAGGTGGGGTATGTAAATTGATCCAATCGAGTTGCTGTGTTTTCATTCCAGATAACGCTCCAACAGTGTACCAGGCCATCTCCAAACTACATAAGATTTCCGAATCTATTCATGTGGATAAAGGAGATTGGTCGTTAATGGGATGGTTCTGGGAACTGATATCCGCCTGGGGCTGGAAAATTCTGATGGTCATTGGGATGGTCTTAGCCATTCTTTTCCTGTTCTGTCTGTGCGTGCAGTGTGCTCCTGCAAAATGTGGCCTCTGTGCTACATCATGTGTAGGGAAACCTGTATCAAGAGACGAGCTAAGTACTAGGATGATGTTACAGCAACATCTCAATGACTTTAGGAATATAGACCTGGACTCAGATTAGCATGAGGATAGGTTAATTGCCTATGTAAGGGCAAAAGGAGGGTTTGTAGTTCTGAAAATTCTGGACTCGTGAATAAAACTTCGTCGTAGCATGACGATTTATATATCGAAAGACCGAGAATGGCTAGTACACTATGTACAAGCATTTTCGTCATATTCCAGTAACGATTTCACCTCGAAATCGTCATTTTCGTCCTGAACCCTTGGCTTCCATTTTGTGTACGGCAGCCATTTTGTGGGTTGCCCTCACATAGGCTTATAATACAGCTAAATTCGATTCCAAAGGACACGTACACCTTAATTGACTTCTCTCTGACCTGGGCAAGCTGAAACCATTGCCCCAGGCCGAACCTGTTTGGTCAGTTCCTCTCCCAGTGGCCGAACGAGATAGCATCAAGGCACAACATGCCATGAACCCTTTTCATCGCACACACACCCTGCCTAATCTTGCTCACACCTGTCCCTGCTCTTTTCTCTCTTACTTGCTTTACGAGGAGGAGGTGCCCGTTTTTATTGGGGGGTACACCGATATCTGATGAAAATGTTGGGCCTTGCCGGATAATTTGTTGTGGGCTGGACGAACTGAAATGTGGGCTTGTCATCATGACTGTGCTTTTCCTTTGTAGTGAAAACATGTGAATGGTATACTAAAATGTGAAGAATGTTTGCCTAAAGCACAATATTTCGAATAAAAAGAGAAGCCTGACTTTGTAAGATTGAGCAGTCTCCTGAGAATATACACCCCGTGTTGTTGTACTTCTAGGACGCCTGTTACTTGGTTGCAGCCAATAAATTCGATCCTTGACTTCACCTAGAAGACTCTGAGTTTCTGTGTCTGAATCAGGAAAGTACTCGAGGTCTTAGGGTGTACCCTGACACCGCTGGGTTACCGGTTCGGTACCGGTTCTGAAAAACCCAGTACCTCATGATGTCACCCTGCCATGGATGGCCCTGGCCGGTCACCCACCGCCGGGTGCGGGCAGTGGGTGACCGCCCTGTGTATTGATGTCACCCTGGCATGGATGGCCCTGGCTGGTCACCCACCGCGAGGTGCGGGTGGTCACCTACCGCCCGGTGCTGGCGGTGGGTGACCGCCCT
The DNA here is from genome assembly GCF_964261635.1 of Lissotriton helveticus. NCBI lineage: Eukaryota > Metazoa > Chordata > Amphibia > Caudata > Salamandridae > Lissotriton > Lissotriton helveticus. The sequence continues at coordinate 1,646,027,968 of NC_136057.1, read as the reverse complement.
GTGTATTGATGTCACCCTGGCATGGATGGCCCTGGCCAGTCACCCACCGCCGGGTGCGGGCGGTCACCCACCGCCGGGTGCTGGCGGTGGGTGACCGCCCTCTGTATTGATGTCACCCTGGCATGGATGGCCCTGGCCGGTCACCCACCGCCGGGTGCGGGCAGTGGGTGACCGCCCTGTGTATTGATGTCACCCTGGCATGGATGGCCCAGGCTAGTCACCCATCGCCGGGTGCGGGCGGTCACCCACCGCCGGGTGCGTGAGTGCCAGTGAGTGCCAGTGAGTGATGATTTCCAAAAGATGCACCGTCGTGGTAGTGCGCACATGCGTTTGGCGGGGTGTGACCGTGATGGTCCTTGACCATGCAGCAAATGTTATGCACAATTGCAGTACCAAGGATCATCTTCTGTGTTGGGGGAAGGCGTACCCGGATGGCGTGTGTACACACACTGCATGTCTCCACACACATGTAATGTTCATAGTTGTACATGTGTGTCAGGACATGTCCGTAATGCAGTAAGAATCATTATGTCATGTCAATGGCCCGTGTCCACGTGTGTCATTTATGTCCATTAGTTGCATGTGTGGTCATACTTTTGACCTTGGCAGTGGTTAACAAAGGCCAGTGATGTGAACCCAAGTTGCGTCAGATGTGCATGGCTATGTGTTGACGTCTTGGTTTTGAGTTCACACGTTTCTATTTGTACACATCTTCACAGTACATCAAGGCTGTGTACCCACATTCAGAAGCTGTTGTGAGTGTGTGGTTTGTGTGTGCAAGTAGCAATGATGGGGGTATACATACATTCTGTGTATGCGTATGTGTGCCGCCTGTTGTATGCCCATGCCTGTCATGTGAGGATGCCCAGCATTGTAGGTGGGGTCATGGGTCCATGAAGACAAGGAGGGTGTGTTCCATGTTCGTGTTGTGTGTGCACGTCCATGTGTGTCTGTGGGGACGCTTGTCCACACTTGGGCCCTCACTCATGTGATGTTGGCTGTTCTTTCAACATGTGTGCACGTAACATTGGACATGTTTGCACACAGGATGTTGTTTGTGGGTGAACATTGTGTGTGTAGTTAGCTGTAGTGCCTTATATTTCGGTCACGTCACACATACAATCAGTGTCTGCAACATGTATTATTTGTATTGTGTTGGTCAAGATGTGATAGTGTGGCACAGCTGTGCGGTGTTGGTCAATTGACATCTGCTCCCATCTACTCCCACACAGGAGGGCTCCAAATGTGCATCGACCATACACTGTGCTGGAGGACATGGTTGAAGAGGAGGTAATCTGCAAATTCCGGCTTGACCGACGGAGATTGCAGGACCTTGTAGCTCAATTGGCATCTCATCTGCAGCCACGCAGGCCATATGCAGGAGCTATTACACCCACAGCATGATGCATTACAAGGATGATTACATCCATTTCCCACATCCGGCAGAGCTGGCTGCAGTGAAAGGTGACTTCTATGCCCTGGGCCAGATCCCACACGTAATGGGTGCCATTGATGGCACATATATTGGTCTGATTCCACCCCAGGCACGTGAACCCGTCTATCGCAATCGGAAGCACTAACATTCTATCAACGTGCAAGTGGTGTGCCTGACTGACAACATCATCTCCCATGTGTGTGCCAGATTTCCCGGGTCCGCACATGACTCCCACATCCTGCGGAGCAACATTGTCCCCCAACTGATGGCTAATCTGCGTCAAGAACGTGCGTGGCTTGTAGGTGAGTGTGCTGTGATCACTACTGTGTTGTATGTGTGCCATGCTGTTCCCACCAATCCTGGTAATGATGTATGTGTCTGTCATCCCCCCACCTAGGCGACTCTGCGTACCCAAACCGCCCATGGCTGCTAAGCCCCCTACGGAATCCTACTACCCCTGGTGAAATGCATTATAATGAGGCCCATGGGAGGACACGTCGGGTGGTGGTACGTACATTTGGACTGCTGAAGTCTAGGTTTCGCTGCCTGGATAAAACCGGAGGGGCCCTGCCATACTCACCCAGCAAAGTTTGCAAAATAGTGATTGCCTGCTGCATGCTCCACAACCTGGCCTTAGGCAATAATATTGAACTGATCATGGACCCTGCAGACCAACAGGTTGCTCCGCCTCCCATCCCACCCATGTCCAGTGATGAGGATAGTGGGGAGGAAGAAGGTGTGGACCAGAGGCGTCAGCTCATTGCTCGCTACTTTCCTTGAATGTGAGTAACTACCTCTTGTGCTGCTGGTCAATGCGTGATGTATGTTTGCTAGTGATGTGTGGATGTGGTGTGTGAATGCTGCCTGTTCTGGTATGTTCTGTTCGCAAATGGGTGTGTGAGATGGTGTACATGCAATGCTCCCTGATGTGTTTCCTGTGATCCACTTAATTAGTGATGAGTGTGGTTTGTGGGATGTTGCAGTACGGTGTGGTGGGATGGGTGTGATTCTGTTTCCTGACCTGTGCTTGTTGTTCTCTCATTATCCCTAGGTCACTCCCACAGAGGCATGATTCTCAAGAACATTGATCCCTGCACCTGGTAATGACAACTACTAAGACAAACCTGTGTTTAAAACATGGAGGTCACACAGCATTGAGTGTTTACGTGGTGTTTATTTACAGGGTGTGGTTTACTGTTAGTGCATATTTACAAATAGGTGTTGGGGGGAAGTGAGAGTTGAAGGTCATGGCAGATGAAAACACCATGGGGACACCACATTGTGTGAAGTACACCTAGTCTAACAGATGTGTGCCAATGCTTGGCATTGTGGGGCAAGATAGTTTGCAGAGTGAATGGCAGGCTCAAGGAAGGGTGAAGTCAGTGGCGGCCTCTCTTCGAGCGGGTGGATGGTGCATTGACACTGCTCTCAGCTGGATCCAGCCTCGGACGGCCCCTCCGTCTTGGAGCCGGAGCGGAGCCAGCGGTGGGGGCAGGTTGTTCAGGGATGACCTCCCTGTCAGTGTCCTCAGGTGATGGTGGCGGTGGTTTTGGTGCCCTGTCCCGCTGGGCACTTGGGGGAGGGGGAGGTGGTGTGGCGCGGGATAACCACTCCCTCCAAAGAGCTGTTTGCTGCCCCATGAGGTCAACAATTTGGCCCATGCGGGTGTCCATGTACCGCAACAGCTGGCAGTTCTGTAGCGTGTCTTGGTGTGCCCGATCCGCCTGTGCCTGCGACCGCTCATAGGAGGCATGGACTCTGGCGATGGCATCCAGGGTCTCGGTCCCCAGGATGGGGTGGGTCTTGTTCCCGACCTCGCCTAGCACCTGCACTCCTGTTTGTGAGCTGTGGCCTCACCTGTGTCACAGGCAGGAGTGGTGGTGGTGGTGGTAGTGGTGGTAGCTGCACAGCTCACAATGGCAGGTGTTGGTGTTGTGACACTGGCCAAGGTGGTGGAGGCAGGGATGTCCTGGGAGCCTGATGGCCCTGGGAGTGTGCTTGGGCCAGCATCGTCCTCTGCACCCGAGGTGTCCATGGGATCTTCACCAGAGAGTCCTGGCTGTGAGGGGGGCAACTGGCGCTGGCGGTTGTTGGTTTCGCCTGTCAAGTTGCAATCACCTGAGGGTCAAGAATTTCAGAATCAATGCTGTGGACATGACAGGTTTGTTGTTGTTACATTAAAAATTACTATGGAATCAGGACTTGGTTGTTGGTGTCATCATGTTGGTGTGGTAGACAGTACTGGGCTTTATGGTGGTGTGGAGGTGGGGAGACAATACTTGGATATGTGTTGTCTGGTCCTGCTATTGGATGGTGCCCCTGTGAAGATGAATACCTCCCTGTAGGTTTGAGGGAGGAGATGCACTGATCAGCAAATGGTGGGCGGACTCCATCTTGCTCTGGGATGAGACATGAGGGCCTGTTGGGAGTTGTAGTGTCTTGAGGTCGTGCCACCGCCTCTGGATCTCGTGTTTGGTGCGTGGCACGGTCCCTGACGCATTTACTCTGGTCCCACATGTTGGTTTTGGTTGCCAAGGTGGTCTGCTGGACTAGGGTACCGAACAGATGTGGTTCGAAACGGATGATTTCATCCACCATGACCTTCAACTCACGGTCTGTGAACTTGTTTTTTTTTTTGGGTGCCATGGTGTGTGATGTGCAAGGTGTTGGTGTGGTGGGGTGTGCAGGTGTGTGGTGTGTAGGGATGGCGTTGTGGGGATTTGTGTGGTGGGTGTGTTGGTGTGCAGGTTGTATGTGTGTTTGTGTGTGTCTGCTGTTGGTGCTATTCTGCCTCTTTCTTGCAGCTATGCTGTGATGCAAAGGATTGTGGTAATGGGAGGGATTCATTTTATACTCTGTGTGGTTGTTGTGTCCCAATGGTTGTTGTCAGTCAGGTGTTCTGTGGGTGTGGTGACTTGGGTGCTTTTGTTTGTGCTGGGGGGGTGTCATTGGAGCGTGTAGTTGTTGGGGGTGGGTGTTTCAGGTGGGTGTGTGTCCTGTTTAGTGTGTTTTCTATTTACTTCCGTCCACCATTTTTGAATCGGTTTGACGGCAGGGATGATGTTCGGTTGGTCCTTCCGCAGTCATGCTCCGTTTGTCAAAGCATTTTTTCCGCGGCGGTCGAGGAAGGTGGTGAGTTCCGTTGGGATGGCGGGGTTATCCTAATCGTGCTGCCGGACCCTCCGCAGGTATTGCGGCAGTTGGGCCTTTTTCCGTGGTCAATTCCGCGGACGGTGTTTAATGTGATCCGTCCGCCGTGGTCCGTGTTTGTTGACAGAAATATCATAATCGCAACTGCGGATTATTCGCGGTGCGGTCGGGAGTATTTTTGCCGCGACCATGGCGGACGGAACACGTTTCCGTCCGCCATCCTAATAGGCCTCTAAGTTATTTAAATTAAATAACAACTAATTACTAAATAATAATAATAAATTAATTTACACATGTAACACTATAACATCACAACGTAACAAATATTAATAAATAAAAATTATTCAATACATTTTATATAATTAAATTACTTGCCACCCTATTTCCCTATAAACCCACAACCCAGTACGGAACTAAAAAAAGGAAATTTCAAACATTTTATTATATAACAACTAAAAATATTCAATACATTTTATATAATTAAATTACTTGCTACCCTATTCCTCTATAAACCCACAACACGCTACAGAACTAAAAACGCAAATTTCAACAAAAAAAATGAATAACTACTAAAAATAATCAATACATTTTATATAATTAAATTACATCCCACCCTATAGATATTCCCCTATAAACCCACACCCTGCTACGGAACTAAAAACGCATAATAAAAAATGTTTTTTATAACTACAACAATTTTAACACATATAATAAAAATACAAACAATTCTTATACAAAAAAAATCACACACATATAAAATATGTACTAAAATACATAACATTAATAAAAAATCAATATTTTTAACGACTATATTTTTGCAAATGATATTAAACACTATGATATTTTTCAAATCGATATTACCTACCTAAAATCGATCATCTTGACCACGAGAATTTGTCTGTCGATATTCCTGACCTACGATATTTTTGCCACGGTATTTGTGCAATTCGATATTTTTTACTCAATATTATGTCTCTGCACCGCTATTGTGTTCTGTGATACGGATTTTTACTTTATGCTCTGTCTTTCCAATATACAAAAACCCGCATGGGCACTTTATGCTGTATATTACATTTTGTGTATTGCAAGTGGTGGAATGTCGTAACCAAGGGCCCGATGTAGGTCGGTCGGTAACGGCCGAAAATCGGTATTTTCGGCCGTTCCCGACCGGTATTCAGTAATCGGTATGTAGGGACACATTATTTTACAGATTCGGTAAATTTACCGATCGGTAAATTTACCGAATCTGTAAAATACCGATTCGGTATTTATACCTATTCGGTATTATTGATATGTAGGTGGGACTCTTCTGAGTCCCACAAGCCTTACAGAATCGGTATTTTACCATGAAATCCAACTTCATGGTAAAAAACCGATTCCGGTGTGCATGCACATGTGTGCATGCACACCTGTGCCATATGACAGGCAGACCTGCCCTTAGGGCAGGTATGCCTGCCACATGGCCCCCGAATCTTTTTTGGGGGTGCTAGAGGGTGTCAAAGTGACACCCCCTGCACCCTTGTGTCAATCGGTATTTACCGATTCGGTAAATACCGACCGGTAATGGCCCATTCATTCCTATGGGCTTCAAAGCCCATAGGAATGAATGGGCCATTACCGGTCGGTATTTACCGAATCGGTAAATACCGATTTTTACCGATTCGGTAGCAGGAACATCTGGATGTTCCTACATCTCAACCCCTTAGATTTACCGATTTTTAATTACCGATTCGGTATGATTCGGTAATTTAAAATCGGTAAATCTATTTTACCTACATCTGGGCCTTAATGACCTCCCCTGATCTTGGGTGTGTGATACTGTGCCCTGCAATCACATTATTGCAATGTATGCAATTGTAACACAGTTGTGTGCCTGTCATGTTCTGTCTTGATCTTACTTTGTAATTTTTTTGTTTTTCTCTCAAATTCTTGGTTCTGGTATAGGTAAATATTGGTCTGTTTGCAAATAGTCCCTTAAAATCTGGTTCATAATGAATAAAATCCCATTACTGTTAATGATTCTTTTAATGCTTCTTGACTGTGTGGAATATTTTGACACAAATACCAATTGCTTCAATTCTTTTTTCGGACTCTTCTTTTACAGTTCCTGTCTGTCCATCGACATCACTTTCTGTTCTCTATCTTCCAGAAGTTTGGGAGGATTTTTCCTTTGCAGGTACTTCTCTTTATGTTCTCTGATAGTTTCCAAACCCGTATCTTGTTCAGAACATATTCTTCTTATTCTTATATATTGAGAAAATGGTAAGTTCTTTAACAGATTCCTTGTATGGAAACTCTGATAGAGTAATGTGTTGTTCCTGTCCGTGGGTTTGGTGTGTACACTGGTCCTCAATCCTGTTTCCTTTTTCTCAATGCAGACATCCAAAAACAATATCTCTGTGTGACTCATACTGGTTGTGAATTGTATTCTGCTGTCAATTTGATTTAGCTTCACATTCTTGGGGCTTAAAATCTCGTACAGCCCCTTCCAAATTAGGAATATGTCATCTATCAACGACAACACATCACCAGATTCTCATGTCATGTGCGATGATCAAGTATATTTTCCGCTTCAAATTTGGCCATAAAAATATTGGCGTACGCTCAGGCCCCGGCGAATCCCATTGAAGTATCTCTAAGTTGTAAATAAAAATTACCATTCCACTGAAAATAGCTGTGATACAAACAGAAGTGTAGTAATTCCTGTAAAAAGACTCTGTGTGCCTTTATGTCTGATTGCTTCAACAAAGTCCATTCAGCAGCCTCTATACCTTCCTGAGGAGGAATTGAGGCATACAGTAAGTCATGTCGATCATGCAGAGTATCCAATCTTGCCAGCCTTCCGATGATACATTTTCAAGTTTGGTTAAAAAATGTGTTGTGGGGGGGGGGCGTGGCAAAGATGGCGGCGAGGTAGGACGCGAACTCTGGAGCTCCTAACCGCCGTCTGCCACAATTAGCTTCTAAAAGCTCTCTGGAGGGACGGAGGCAGAGAAATTCGGCGACGGAGTGTCTCACCGACCTGTTCCTGCCCTCTGTGGCCGTGGCAGTCGGCCGCAGACATCTCATCCCGGCGCAGTACGGTGTGGCCCGGTCTGGGACGACCAGGGCGAAGCAGGGACCTCAATTCAGGGGCCGCCAGAGACGGGGTCCGCTGAGGCAAGCATCAACTTCACCAGTCCCTGCCCAAAGTAAGGATGGATACGGGAGACTTCCTCCGTCGCGGCCTGGAGTCTGCACCCCCAACCCCGGGGTCTCTGGGGGCCGGTAATTCGGAGGGGAGCTGTCGTGGTGGATTGCAGGGAGGCCGGAATATGCCAGGCACCCTGCGAGACCTGCCGCTGATCGGCTGCGGCGAGCGGGCTTCGGAGTGCAGCTTCCCTCTCTCCCACCTCGCCCGCGGCACCCCATCACTCAAGGTACAGCGGCTGCACACGACGGGGGTCGACGCTGCCGCGCTGAACCCGCCATTGAGAAGTAGGCCTGGGTAGATGCCTAGCTGGCTTTAGGCCTGAGTTTTGCTGCGGGCATCGGCCGGTCCACCGGGACACCACCAGAGCCATGCTCTACCACAGTGCCTCCCAGGATTGTCCCCCCATCACCGCAGCACCCTCGAGCCTTCACACATCGGATCCAGCTCCGCCCTCTTGATAAGGGCAGCATAGGCTGGGACAAGAGGAGGGATACGGGGGTGCCATACGACTGTGACCCCCCCACCCGGCTGCCACATCAGCGCTGCGCTTGAGGTGCAAGGACTTGCCACACACAGTGCAGTGCAGCGCCACTGGGGATCTGGAGACCGGCGACGAAGGTAGGCCCCTGCTGCATAGACTGAAAGCGGCCTCTACCCCCAGAGCGCTTGGGGAGGACTATCGAGCACGGCGCCCGGCGTGAGGGGCCCCTGGGAGTCTACAGAGACTGTGACTCTGATTGCGACTCAAGAGACGTTGGGCCTTGATCTTGCACGCCAACCTCCTTTGCTAGCTGCTCTCCGCAGTGGCCCTGCGGCCTGACACATGCAACCCCACACACATCCAGACTAGTCCTCGTGCCGGGGCCTACTGTCATTCCAGTGGTGGTGGGTGATGCTGAGGAGACACCTGAGCTGTGAGCAGCTGAGGAAATTCGCCAATCGTAACAGGTGGGGAGCGCGCTTGCTGCTGGGGCTGTCCCTAGTCCACCATACTTCCTGACTGCTGGAGAGGCACTGCACCCGGCTGGTCTTCCTCTCGACTATCCGGAGGACCCCACGTGGGCTGCGGCAGCCTTCGCTGTGGCCGGGGTCTCACCCTCAAGCTGAACAGAGCATTTTCTGCCAGGGTGCGAGTAGCTGCCTGTGGGATAGAGACACGAGACTTCCCCCAAACTTTGGCCTAGGGTGGGGCTTGGAGCTTTTCTTAGCTGAGGGTGGAGACGGCAGTACCTCAGCTTAATTTATGTGCTATATCAAGGACCCCCTGGTAAGGATAAAGTTCCTGGGTCAGGGAAATTAGTTCAATGCGAAGGTATCAACCCAGGCCAAATTACAAGACAAACAATGGCTATTTCAGGACAAACATTATGTAAACAAATATATGAACTATAACACAGGAAAATATACTGTTATAAAAAGGTTTTTTAATTATATAGATAAAAATAGATTAAGCACATAGATCACGTATACACGATAAATTGATACAATAAAAAGATATTTGTTAATGATAAAAATAAAACATTTGTTTTAAAAAAGGCTCGAGGGACAATATTGTAGTTCTATATGTTATTGACGTGGCTGTAGTCTGTCAACGCGTTTCGACACGTCGTGGTGTCTTCCTCAGGACAATATTTTTTGTAGCCAAATTTTCTAGAGAGAACAAAACATCTTTAGCTTTTCTCAACATATAATATATTGTGTTATAGTACATAGATTCTATTATGAAAAATGAACTTTTTCTTTAATTTTAGGTATTCTTTTTTTAGCCAGGTACAAGAGTCTGATCAATGATTTTTCCACTGAGGATAGCCAAAAGTGCAGTCCTGACAAGAGTCTAAGAACACAATTCCTATAGTGAATATTGGCTTCAGAAAGAAATATTCTAGAATTATTCAATTCATCTGATAAAAGCAGTTAAACACATGTATAGTTAGTAAATAGCGTATAGATGCAGATAGTAACTTATTGATGCAGATAGTAACTTATTAAGGCTTTCCATCAAATTAGGGCTTTCTATCATCTCTAAATGCAAATAGTCAAATCTTTGGATTTTACATCATACTTAGAAAAATAGGGCAGAGAGAAAAAAATAGTAGAAAAAGGTAAAGTTGTTAGAGGTATAAAGCTATATTTCTGTTCTTGTAACTGGTGTATCTCCTAAGGATAGTCTACTTACGGGTTTACATATTTCCTAATATCTATTATCAAGTTGTTCCACATTCATTAATTTGTGAAATCTTATTAATAAAGACGACCTATTTTGTATTTGCTTCCGGTAAATACTTTTTCAGTTTAGTCTGAATTTACAAAATAACTCACCATTGTATGTAAGAAGAACTCGAAATCACTTAGATAGCTGTAATTTCTATGATACCAGGTTAAAAAACAGTCAATATTCATCAGGCCTGAAAGGTTGTAGTGAAAGAAACAGTTGGATATTATTTGTTTACTCATGGTTATTCTTTTTTTCAATCACTTAGTAATACATATTAGTACCATAATACTAACTTTCATTGACTGATTTATTTCCATATTCTTTTTTTGTGTTATAACCAGTTATCCTTTATTCTATTCTTTTTTGTTTTATCACCTAATTAAATTGGAAGCATTTTTTACCTGGAGTGGCTTCTTATATGCCATTCAGTCTTCAACAGTAACCACGAAGAATGAGGCACCTCTAAAAACTCTTTATTTCGGTATGTGAAATCTACAATGACAAAATTATATCTGTAGCTATTCCATCATATTGCTATATACTATTCTAAAGAGGAATACTTAATTTGCATAAACGCGTTATAATATTTGCATATTCACGCGTTACCTCTTTCTGAAGATTTCACTGCTCACTTCTCATTCTTCGTGTAGGGGATACAAAAACACTTTTTTCTTTAAAACCAATGTTCTATGATGGAAGAAATATTGGGACATGGAATCAAAATCTAGAAAAGCGTTTTCAAGTCAAGTTTTGAAGAATAAATTCGTGGTTTCTTACCGCCACGGACGATATTTTAGAAGTGAGGTCGTGTAAAATGCTGATACAGGAGAAAACGCTCAGGATGCCATGATAAGGATGGATGTTACCCCTTCCACCTAGACCATAAGAACCGATGTTAAATAGTCTTTTTAGTTTGAAAATAGTTCTTTAAATAATTTTGCGAGTAAATAGCAGGCGATTTTCTTACCTTTTGGTATTACGCTATAAATATATGAAAGATGATCTTCTATTGTTGATTTTAAAATGTAAGACTACAGCAGATTAGCCGAGTCTTTCTTTTGGCGTATGGCTGGCAGTGGACACAATTCCTAAGCGTCAAGATGCGAAGACGTTAAGATGTGGGGACCTTCCCAAAGCGTGGGGTTTGAGAGATCTATGAGAGTAAGATAACCACCAATAGACATTATTTTAGTATTTTTAAGTTTTAGGGAAAGGTAAAAAGAGTTATTCTCTCTTCCTGTTTGTCATTTATAAAGCGTTTCCCTGGTCTTGCAGCGCTTACCTCTAAGGGTTCTCCTGCTGAAGTACTTCTGACGTCTGCTGGCTGGTTTGAAAAATGGAGGGATTTGCAAGCCACTTCTCCATTGGTATTTATACAGAAGTGTTGTGATGTCATAATTTCAGAGTCCTGCCCCTATTTAAAGGTAAAGCGTTTGAATGGTTGACCTATTCCCTCACCTCGTGTTAGGATATATAGTGTGCTTATACTTGTTGTTTACAAACCAATACATGGATTACTCATACTCATGGTTTCCAAACAAGAATATTGATTCAGACACATATTAAATTTTTGTCTTTAATCTGCCTTATATTCATATAGAATATATTATATCTAACCTTATTGATTCAGACATATATAGAATTTTCTTCTTTAGTCTATATTATATTCCTGTAGAGTATGTTCTATCTAACCTTATTCTCTATATGTTCTTTTATCTTGCTTATATACTACTGTCTATGATTTAGACTTGCTGCACAGCTGTTAAACTTTAGATTTGCTGATTTGCTAAACAGTTATTTATTTTTTAAGTTATGGCATTTTCCCAGGGCAATTCTTGGTTCAAACCATGTTCAAATGTGCCAAGGGTAAAGATCCAAAAAACCTCCCTCTTTTTCCTTAATTTTTCACCTCCTTTATCGTTAGGTGTATGAATCTTTTCTAGAATACGCCACTTCAGTTCCTCGGGGGTGTGTCTGTGTTCCACAAAATGGTTTACTAGTGGCGCTGTCAGTTTCCTAGTTTTAATTGCTGATCTGTGTTCAGTTAGTCGGATTTTTATGGCTCTTGCTGTCTCCCCTACATATCCCAGATTACAAGGGCATGTAATTAAATAGACAATATTCTGCGTAAAAAAAAGATAGCTAAACCGATGTATGCACATAGGCGAAATAAAAATTTGAAGGACCAAATTGTCCGCTCCCGTTTTCCCAAAAAAACAGAGAACCCACCGTTTCTACAGAGGTCATTTGAAAGTACAAATGCAGTAAAAGGTACCTCCCGCTGCGGCTCTTGCAAGTCATGCAACAGTATTCTTACTGGAGAAGTCATGACAATCAATAACATCAAAATCAAAGCTAAAGAATTATGGACATGCAATACGCAGAATATTGTCTATTTAATTACATGCCCTTGTAATCTGGGACAGCGTATCATTGCTGCAAAAGACGCGGAGAGAGACCATCGAGTCTCGCCGCCACCCCGCCTCGGCATTCACGGCCATAATAGCCTACCGGGTGTTGGAATCACATTCGGCCCTTACCGAAGGACACAATCCATTTCTGCGAGTGAAACCGCAAGGATCGCTCGACGTTGAGGTTAATTAACCTCGCCCTGAAACCAGGTACCGGCACAATCACGGTATTCTGACCACCCACTCAAGTGCCTGACCAGGATCTAACAAATTGCCCGGCAGGCATTCTTAAAAACAGGCAAATGATTTAAATAGTCCTGATGATGATCCCGGTTCATTAGGAGCCAGGGGATCGAAACGTTGACGCTTGAACAGTATTACGGAAAAATCAATTGTATGCCATTCTGTAAATACTGTATGTCGAAACTTGTTTTGTATTGATTACTAATTCACAAGCGACATTTGGCTCCAAACTTCTTGCCTGAAAAACTTTCCTTTCTTACTTATCTTTTCTACTATAATTCTCTCTCTTGAAGGATAGGTACAGGACTGTGCCCTATCTAAAATGTTTATATTTGGCCACCTCTAGGTCAACCAAACTCCTTTTATCTCTGAATTAAATATTTCCTTACCCGGCTGGGTCTGGAAACTTGATTATAGTACCGATTGTGGTCTGTAAAATAATTTTTCTGTTCATTTTTGTTCCCTGAGGACCCTTGTTGTCTTTAAAAGTCCAATTTAATTAGGTGATAAAACAAAAAAGAATAGAATAAAGGATAACTGGTTATAACACAAAAAAAGAATATGGAAATAAATCAGTCAATGAAAGTTAGTATTATGGTACTAATATGTATTACTAAGTGATTGAAAAAAAGAATAACCATGAGTAAACAAATAATATCCAACTGTTTCTTTCACTACAACCTTTCAGGCCTGATGAATATCAACTGTTTTTTAACCTGGTATCATAGAAATTACAGCTATCTAAGTGATTTCGAGTTCTTCTTACATACAATGGTGAGTTATTTTGTAAATTCAGACTAAACAGAAAAAGTATTTACTGGAAGCAAATACAAAATAGGTTGTCTTTATTAATAAGACTCACAAATTAATGAATGTGGAACAACTTGATAAAAGATATTAGGAAATATGTAAACCCGTAAGTAGACTATCCTTAGGAGATACACCAGTTACAAGAACAGAAATATAGCTTTATACCTCTAACAACTTTACCTTTTTCTAATATTTTTTTCTCTCTGCCCTATTTTTCTAAGTATGATGTAAAATCCAAAGATTTGACTATTTGCATTTAAAGATGATAGAAAGCCCTAATTTGATGGAAAGCCTTATTAAGTTACTATCTGCATCAATAAGTTACTATCTGCATCTATACACTATTTACTAACTATACATGTGTTTAACTGCTTTTATCAGATGTATTGAATAATTCTAGAATATTTCTTTCTGATGCCAATATTCACTATAGGAATTGTGTTCTTAGACTCTTGTCAGGACTGCACTTTTGGCTATCCTCAGTGGAAAAATCATTGATCAGACTCTTGTACCTGGCTAAAAAAAGAATACCTACAATTAAAGAAAAAGTTCATTTTTCATAATAGAATCTATGTATTATAACACAATATATTATATGTTGAGAAAAGCTAAAGATGTTTTATTCTCTCTAGAAAATTTGGCTGCAAAAAATATTGTCCTGAGGAAGACACCACGACGTGTCGAAACGCGTTGACAGACTACAGCCACGTCAATAACATATAGAACTACAATATTGTCCCTCGAGCCTTTTTTAAAACAAATGTTTTATTTTTATCATTAACAAATATCTTTTTATTGTATCAATTTATCGTGTATACGTGATCTATGTGCTTAATCTATTTTTATCAATATAATTAAAAAACCTTTTTATAACAGTATATTTTTCTGTGTTATAGTTCATATATTTCTTTACATAATTTTTGTCCTGAAATAGCCAGTGTTTGTCTTGTAATTTGGCCTGGGTTGATACCTTCGCATAGTACCTCAGCTTAACCCTTTAACTGAGCCCCACAAGACTATGTCCTCGGCAATGGCGACGAAACAGAAGTCTCTGAAGGATATCTTTGGGAGAGCCCAGTCCAATCCAGACATAACAACTGCAACATCCCAAATGGCGACTACGCAACCAGCCCCGAACACAGGTGATGAGCCTATCACTAAAGCATTCTTGGAATCGCTCTTCAACACCCTCAGAGCTGATATCCACACAGTAAAGACTGAATTAACAGCTGAAATGCGGGAGATCCACCGAGATGTGGATGACGTGGGGGAGCTTGTCTCAACTCTGGAGGACAAAAGTTATGCGGCAGCGTCGGAGGTGGCCATGCTCCAGCAAGAGATCATTCGCCTACAGGATCAACAGCTGAATGTTCAAACGCACCTGGAAGACCTGGAAAACAGATCACGCCGGCATAACATCCAGATCCGAGGGGTGAAAGCGACAGACAACACCAAGGATCTCTTTGCTTTTTACAGCGGGTCTTTTCCGCCACATTTTGGCCGCTCCTCCTGATGCTGAAATCTTCCTGGACAGAGCGCACAGGGTTGGCCCGCCACGTGCACCCAACGCCCCTCCAGCGGATATCCTTGTATGTCTGCAGGACTTCAAGACCAAAGAAGCCATTCTTGCAAAAGCAAGAACCCTCCATCCTATTTCCTATCAAGGACACTCTCCAGTGCTCTACCAGGACTTGGCCCTGATCACTATACAGCGTCAACGTCAGTTCCGACCAGTGACAGAGCATCTCAGGCAGCAAAATATCTCAAACTCCTGGGGACACCCATTCCGCCTCATCTTTCGCTTTAATGGCAAGCTTCACCAGATGCGCTCCATTATTGAGTCTTGCAGACTGTTAGGCCTTGCAGTGCCCAGGGAGGAAGATGACCGACAGAGCGCTAGCTCAGGGCCTGAGACTACGCCCACGGGGTGGCAGCGCCAAAACAGAAGACGACGGGTTCGGAAACCTACCAAAATGGACATAGCAAAAGGCCAGTGGGACACCCTGGCCTCCACATCAGATGCTTTAGCCAGAATGAGCTCCATAGCCGAGTGAGAAGTTGACACCTGTATGCCTCTGACTCCGGCTCTCTGTATCCCGGTGGGCGGCGGGGGGAACCGGACTCCTCCCCTTGGTCACACTACGAGCCCCCATTTGACGACCTCCCGGCTATTCCAGGATGGCGGACTCTTCTCTTTGAACTTGGTTCTTCCAACTGTTTTGGCCTATTCACTTCTAGTAAAGACTTTTCTCTTTATGGCATTTTTTTGGGGGGGGGGTATGTGTTCCCTTGTCCGCCTTTCTAGGCTGTCCCTTTGAAAACCTCTTATCTCCGGACTTGTGGGTCAGCCATGTTTCTTTAGTTGCTTCTATGTTCCCCGTCGCTCACTACGGTCAGCAACGCGCACCGCATCTGAGTACTCACCTCCTGATTTACTGGTTGACTCATGTATACTCAAAAGCTCATGGGTTCTCAGATGTTTATTATACCCGGCAGCATACACTGCACACTGTCGTGCTCCTAGTCCTCCGATGACACACAAATCTCTTAAAATTCTCACCCTTAACATGAGGGGCTTGAACCACCCAATTAAACGTATAGCTGTCATTCACTACCTAGAACACACAAAAGCTGACATATGCTTACTCCAGGAGACCCATTTTCGTTCCTAGGATCACCACAGATTGAGGTCCAGGGCATTTCCCACACAGCTATTCTCCTCAAATACCTCAAAATCGGCAGGGGTGGCTATCTTGGTATCCCGTTCCTTTTCCGGGAGGGTTATACAGAAGGAAGCGGAAATTAGGGGTCGCTTACTCACATATCAGTTCATGCTAGGGGGGATGACCTTTGTCATAGGTTCTATATACGCACCCAATGAAGGGCAGACTAAGTTCCTCCTCAAGGCATTTCGGTAGGCGGCCACAGCCTCGGATATACATCTACTACTGGGGGGACCTCAACATTTGTTGTGAACGTATCTAGGACCCTATTTAAATATTCCCGATTCATGCCCTCATGTGGTTATAACAAATCATATCCTTATAAAGGCATAAGAATCATATCCATATTTAGTTATAGCCAATGCAGTCCAAATACGGCAAGGCTACTCCCATAGACTCCTAGAAAGCACAACGCGTTCTTAAACAAACCAAGCCTCCAGCAGCCCAGGAATTCCCCCTGCTTCTGTATTGATTTGTCCTAGAACTCCTGAAGTCCTAAAAAGAACTGCGAGTTCTTAGTGACGTCTTATGTCCAACCTTACGTCAAACTCGGCACCTTCCAGGTATAAATATACCAACAGCTGCCCTAGCAAACAAACGGTGGTTTGGAGCAGATCAGCTATCTACTTGCCCGACGCCCTGCTGTGGCAAGCGCCGAAGGAAACCGACCCTCCCATTGACGCACTGAGAGAGACGCTGTCTTTTTTCCTGCCGAGAAATCCAGCTCCAGTGTTTCCAGTCACCCTTGCGGGTTTCTGGGAGATCGAGTCCTGAGAAAGAGATACAAGGCCTCCTTCATTCTATAAACAAGGTACGGAGCTGATTAGACCCGTAGAGAATTCTTGATTCAGATTTTTGGCAAAAACTATCTTAACTTAAACTGCAGCTCACTTACTCCTTCCCACGTACTAGGCTTAAGTTAGGTACACCGCGGTAGACGTATCTTAGAAGCACCAGTTGAGTTCGTTTAGTCATGATTTTATATATGTATATATTTTATCTATTTTAAACACGGTATGGCTTAGAAACCGTACCATGCTATTACAGTATTATTTCATAATACTCCTTTTACTGTACGCACTTTACTTTATGACAAGTATTGCAATTGTGGCAACTCACTTCTCTTGCATCAGAAAGAAGACTGTTCAATAAATAACCACTTTTAATGAAAACACCCGTCTCTCTATTTCTCTGCGCTTCTGGTGAAACTAATTATGCACGATTGACTGAGTGAAATAGTTATCTATTGTTTCCGCGACTCTGTAGATTTACTCCTTATTCTGGGGGGAGCAAAGTTGTCATGTTTATGCGGTTGTCAGAAACTAATCCCTTCTTGTCTAGTCAGGAAAGTTAACACCTTCCTGTTTACTCGAGAAAGTTTCTAGTGACCTCTGAGCTAGCTGGCATTCACAATTAAGTCTAACATATTCAATAGAGATCTAGTCGACCTCAGTCCTACGTCTAAACTATCGTTTATGTTATTCCAATGCGCAGAGCCTATTGGGAATATAGGAACTACACTACATGGCGCCCAGCGTTTGGTAAGGCGATAATTTAACGCTAGATACTAGAGTAACTCAGTCGTGCTTTTCACACAGACCCCTTTTTCTCGTAAATATTCCAATAGACGTCTGGAGTGGGTGAAAGGTTAATATCCACCAAAACTTAGCAGGATTGGAATCCTATGTATTAGTTCTTGGTTTAATCAATGTTGAAGGATACAGTGTTCCAAAATATTGTGCACCTAATCTTTGTTTCCTTGAAACTTGCTCTGCAAACTTTCTGTCAACAAAGTGTCGGAAGGTGAAGAAGAAAGAGAAAGAGAAGCGTTAGCAGCTCAACTTTTAGCGGAAGACACAAGTCTCCGGCAAGATGACCCGGATGCTATAATCATCCCAGTCAATGTAAGGAAGAGTGTAACTTACAAACTAATAAATAATGGAGTATCACCAAGAGGTGGTACAGTCATATTTGTGGTGGAGGCCCATGAATATCGGCAGACAGAGGTATTCTATTCCTGGATACATTTTCCAGCAGCACATGCTGTAACACACAATTTCCACTACTACAAAGTAGGGGAATCTCCAACGGAATACGTTCCCTTCGAGGACGTTGAAATTCCACTAACATACCAAGAGCACCAGCTCTGATTTATTGGGCGCCCTAAAACATCAAAATCACATCACCAGGCTCGGTCCACCTGGTAGACCAGGAGCCACATGGCCGGTTCTAGCCAGCTATACACCACATCCTGACATTGAAAAAATGTCAAGCGGAGAACTTTTAGTTCAGCTAAAACAACTAATTAAAATACATAGACAATTGGTACAATATGTCATGCGGACTTCAACAATCCAACCAGCAATAAAAATTCCACAACACACCCCTCACCAGGGGAACACAAATAAAATTACACCACAGACTATACAATCAGTCATTGGCAAATTACCCGCAAAACGGGAACAAATTCCGTTCTGGTTAGCTCAAAAAATCACTCAAATAGAGGCAGTATTTCCTGATACTACACCTAATGAGAAACACAGAATTCTGACAATCTGTCTTCCAATGGGGATTGCACCACATGTGGAGGACTGTGACACTTGGGGAACAGTCTTTGCTTCAATATACGCAAAAACACATGGTGTTCCGTCTATGGCGGTTATACCAGACGTATTAAGACAGATTAAAAATTAATACGGTCCAGAGCCAGCATTAAATCTAGGCATGAAATTACTGAAAGATTTCAAACAAGTCTCGGCTATACTATTAGCCAACATAAAAGGAGAAGGAGCATCTGTGGCGATCCGCCAAAAATTGAAAGAAACAGATATAGCAGAACAACCTTTTGAACTTGCCAGAATAATTGAAAAATCCTATGAAGAATTAGGTAGAGATAGTTTGGGTGGGAAACCACTAAAACCACAACTAACTGAAAATCCTGAAAAGAGGTTTATTAAAAATAATCTCATTATACCAAATAAGAAGTGGGAGGGTAATAAACAAACCACTCCCAGAGAAAAACAGTTCCAGTCCAGAGGAAGGTCTCCCCAACGGAGAAAGAGATCTCTAGAATGGGGGGGGGCAGGTATCCACAACGGGGGCCCTCTGAAAAACGATACAACCTTAGAGATAGGATAAATTAAGAAAACCTGACAGTTCTCAAGATATTGATACACGTCCCTCTCGATATTTTCAGACTTCCTCACAGAAATCGGAAAGAAGAGGACGGTCAGAACACAAAGAAGAGCACGTCAAGTCCAAAGACAAGGAACCTGCTCATCAAAGTAAAAAATTACAATTTCCAAAAAAGAAGGTAGCCAGTATTAAAATAAAACATGCCGAAGATTCTGAGGACACAACTGAAGAACGGAGAATGGGCCCAGAAAATGCTAGACAGCGCAGCAGAAGTGACCGTAGCTCGCAAGATCCTGATGAATCTTCTGGAGACAGTGGACACGAATGAATACATTCAAGTGGAAACTGCAGACACCAGAACTAGTGTACCCCATAAATAATATGAAATAACATTACGTATAGAAGGGGAAAAAACTCGGAAAATAAGAGGTCTCTTTTGGGAGAACCTATCTAAAGGCTATGATATCCTTCTAGCAGAGAAAGACTGGCCACCAGAGTTTGTCAGGGAGTGCCCACATGGCGAAGAAATGATTATGCTTGCCTTCTCAAATCACATTCCAATTCATAAAAAATACACATATGCTAGAAAATGGGCAGTGGCCCAAGCACCTGCATTATATAAAAATCATGTAGGATGGGATGAGGATTCTCCTCACCATAAAATTCAGTTAAAAAATCAACCGACTGCACAGAGGTAATATCCTGTTAAGCAAGAAGCTAAAAAACAACAAGTCAGGGAGATCTTAGATCAACTCGAATATAATTGAAACATGCACCACACAAATGAACAATCCTTTGTTTCCTGTCTCCAAGCCAGACGATCCATATCGTCTAGTTTTGGACTACAGACGCCTAAACTCTTGTTGCAAAACATTTGCAGTACAAAACTCACACAGTGCAGCACTAATGAATAACATTGTGCGCAAAAAATATAAAACAACATTAGATATTTCGAATGGTTTCTTCTGTCAAAACATTGCACCAGAAAGCAGGTATTTGACCGCTTTCTCCTGTATGGGGTCCCAAAAGCAATTTTGTCGTCTCCCACGGGGATTCAAGAACAGCCCAGGATTATTTTCAGCCAGGGTAACAGAATTACTACAAATGTATGATGATGAGGCATTATCTTATGTCGATGACATCTATCTTACAGACGATGACCTGGAGACACACTTGAAAACAGTGAACACCATTATACTTGGGTTCGCAGCTGAAGGGTACAAATTCAACTTTAAGAAGTCACGAATTGCCCACCTCACTGTCCTATTTTTGGGATAGAGTTATCAAGTGAAGGCAAAAGCCTAGCAGACAACTTCTTAGAGAAGTGTGCAGTACTCCAAGCTCCAAAGACGTTGAAAAACTTACAATCAATTCTAGGTTTCCTGAATTTCGGAAGAACTTACATTCTAAACTATGCAGAGAGGGTTAAACCTCTCTACGAATTAATAAAACCTGATTTCAAACCATTCAATTGGGCTCAGAAATACACAAAAATTTTAAGATCAATACAAACAGATATGTTAACTAAAACAAAACTGCAAACACGCGCAAATGAACGCAACCTTGTAATCCGAGTCATCCCAGGAAGATGCGGATTTACGTACCTAACTTCTAGTGAGGGAGAAACGGTACCAATAGCTTATAAATCACACTTGTACACACAAGCTGAAATGAAATTCAGTTCTACTGAAAAAATTCTGACTGCGGTTCAAACTGCTGTAGCAAAAGAAAGAGCCCTCGCACAAGGTAAATGTATAATAATCATTACACCGATACCTGCCCTAGAGGCTGTAACAAAAGCCAGCATTCTGAATGCCAAAGCTTTACATCCTAGATGGATACAATGGGTTAATTCTCTTGCTGCATCAGACGTAGTATACGAATTTGATCCTAACTTAAAACACAAGAATTTCTCCAATACGAATAGGAATGTCCTCTGCCGACAGAAATCCTGCCTCTTGAACATTACGGCTGTATAATATATACAGACGGATCAGCACAGCCCGCAGTTGGGGGTAAACAAGCATATAGTGCTGCGTGCGCGATCGTTAAAGGTCAGTGGCACGAAGGAAGGTTTAGACCCCTGGTCACTAAAACGCAATCACTCGGAGACTGTACAGCTCAGCGAGCTGAACTACAGGCTTTCAAGATGGCGCTTGAAAATACCGATCGCGAATTCCCCACACTAATAGTGTGCGACTCGTATTATTGCGTCCAGTCATACAATGAATACTTGCAGAACTGGATTCAAAACGGTTTCAAAGATGCAAAAGGTGGCACAATCAAGCATATGTTGCTTTGGGAACAAGTAGTTCTTTTACAGAAAGAACTACAAAAGACTCACGTGATACATACACTGAGTCATCAACGTGATGGCGTTCATGTTGGAGGGAATTCATTGGCTGATGAGGCCGCGAAGGCAGCTGTGCAAACAGCTTCCGTTACTGCCATTACCCGGACAAAAACAAAAATAGACAGCGAGATAATGCAAGCTGTCAGTGCTTCAGTAAAAGACAGTGGTAAGACACTCCCGAAAGGCTTTCCAGTAAAGTACTCATACAAAACTGATGCAAATAATGTTCCTTTTGCTGTAATCCCTGGAGTGGGGGATAGAGCAATTCCAAACATGGAACACAGGTTAGAACTAATTTTAGTGGCACATGAAGGACTCGCCTCTGCACATGCTGGTGTTTCCGCCACAGTATCATTATTAAAAAAGAGATATTGGTGGCTACGCATGAGAAAACAGACTAGAAACTATGTTCTAGAATGTGAAATATGCCAAAACATTAAAGTATCAACAGTGAAACGACTGGCACAGACGCCCCTTCTAAAACCATTAGCATGTGTTTACCTGGACCACTGTGGTCCCTTACAAAGGAATGGCAACTATAAATATATCATGGTCGCAGTGGATTCCTGCACGAGATTCATTTGGATGTGGCCCCAGCCCTCGGCTGACGCCAGAACTGTTATAAAAGATTTGCGAGTCTTTATCGGCACATACGCAATTGGCATGCTACATTCTGACCAGGGTCCTGCGTTTAGCTCTCGAGCTTACAAGGAGGCCATGGCCAGCTTGGGCATTGCATTGCGGTACTCTAGTCCATTCCATCCCGAGGGAAATGCGGTAGTGGAGAGAAAAAAATGTGACATAAAGCAATCTATAACAGCGAGGGTATTAGGTTCGGGTGACGGATGGGTCAAACATCTAACAAGTGTCCAGCGTAGTCTTAATAATCTGCCAAGAAATTCTCTGGGGGGATCACTCCGTATGAACTTTTGTTTGGTACTAGAATGATCATCAGTGACCTCGATTGTCAGACTTCAGTGGTGGAACAAAAAACCTTTGATATCAAAGATGGTTTGGCTGTTTTACAGGACTTAAATGAAACAAGAAGAAGTCTAAGTAACACAAAGCTAAAGCCAACGTCCACTGAAGAAAAACCACCTGTCCCAGCAAGAACTGTCTGGAATCCAAAGATTGGGGATCTGGTCAGAGAAAACATCGTGGTGAAGAAGGAATTTGGGCCTTCTTACAGGAAAGCAGTACCTGTCTTAGCTGTCAGCGGAACAAGATTAGTAGTACTACCGCCCCTTGCTGGTAAAAAGGAGAACAGAGTTGTATCAATCGACCTGGTAAAACCACAATCATGTGGCCAATAATAAATAGTAGGCCCAGTGGACTCCCAAGAAGTAGCAGAAGACCAAACCTCGCTACAATTCAAGAGGTTCAAACTGAGAGACTAATCACATTTGATAAACCTGCAGTGAATAAAAAAGGACTATGCAACAAAGCCATGGAACTTATGCCTCTTGACACCCAAATTGCAACAGTTCATCAAGAAACACCAATCTACAATGATGTAGCCTCTGACTACACACGTACAAAGATTAATGAAAATCCGGAAGCAATTCCAACAATTGACAGAACTACATCTGGCTACTTAATCAATTTGTATGACTTTTCTGATGATCCAAGTGAACATGAAGAAACACCAGCAACTAAAACTTTCAAAGAAAAAATGACTGAACTCTTTCATCAACTCAAATAAACATATCTGATTTCACCATGGATTGAAATATGGATTGTGTTAGGTGTACTTTTCCTCCTACTCTGGCCCATTTTGGTTTTAAGCTTGGGAAAATTCATTGATGGAAAATATAGTACAATGGACACAGCAAGTCAGAACATCAACTTGGTCCTAAAGCCTCACAGATCTTCTCACATTGAAAAAAGAGAACTATCATCAGTGAACATCACAGCCATTACTATTCCTGGTGGTGTAGCATGGGACGATACTGATTACGAAATTTATGGCCCGGTTGAACTCTTGAAATATCTATATCAGTTGAAGGTTTCATTAAGTGACTTTTTATCACCTAGTACTTTCTCTAATGATTGGGACTTTGAACATATTAATAATATGATGTCAGACTTAGAAATGTCAGCAAAATTTACAGAACATGATTATTTAGAAGGCTCATCAAACTATGAAGAAATGTATTGCTTTAATCATTATGGGCATCACTATTTGCATAAATCTGCTAATCCTAGAAATGTTTTTACCTATAATCAATGGGAACTTTGTCCAACGCCGCCAAAAGGCAGCTCAAAAACATTTTATGAGAAATTCCCATACTTCTCAGGGTTTAATAAAATGTTAAATAAGACAGGAATGAAAAACATGTTGACAAACACTAAATTGATATATTCCACAAAATGTTATGAAACAATGTCTACATTTGGTTTTGAATTTTGGAAAAACAACATTGAAACAAAAACTATCTGGGGTACAAAAGATTGGCAGGTACAAGGTCTAGAATCATTATTTAGAGCCTGCATGATCCCAGAACAGATAATATTCCTGAATGACACCATTCAACAAACAACCTGTCTTGGCCTAGCCAAGATAAAAGACTTAAACAAACCGTCTATTCCAAACCCCATACCTGATAGTGATAGCACTACAGATGTGGAAATAGACGTATCCCATATTTTACACCAAAACAGAACTAATCCTGATTGGAGAAAATGGTTGATCTGGCCCACAGACACTAATAACTGTCAAGATAGATTCCTGAATAAAAGACAGGGGTTCAAACAGAACAGGCCAGACCCAAGATATTCCCAGAGACAACATCCAGGGATAGTTACAACATACAGTGTAGGAAATCTATGCCTCGAATGGCTACAGAAATCCACACTGCCTGAAATTAAGCAACACTTGACTTTACTTAAAGAAGGTGCTGACTTGCAAGATTTCATATTGGGACCTTGCAAACAGCATCAAAAACGTTTCATATACGCCGGTATATACGCTGCATACAACGAAGCTTGGAAAGTAATGCAAATTGAAACTGCTGAAAAAATACGAGAAATTGATCGTATTAATTTGGAAAAATCACTATCTGTAGTGGACAATGGGTTAACGACTCTGTCCTCCAGAATTTATTCACTGGACAGCATTGTATCATCTTCTATTGATATAATAGAACAGGATATGCTAATGTTACAACATGGCCAGTACCAATTACGTTCTATTGTACAGTTAGGCTGGACGTTACAAAATCTGCGTTCAGGCTACGTGCCATGGCGTCTAATCAACACAACATCATTACTCTCTATCTTTAACCTTACAGATAAACAAATCTCTTTTGCACAAAAAGGAGCAGACTATACGGTGCTGAGCATTAAAAAACTAGAAAAATTACCATTAACAATGTCAGAACGATCTGTCATTGAATGGATAATACATGGTACAATTACAATTCCGATAACGACTTTTCAGTTTCAATATTGCCAAAAGCATATACCAGCAGGCCTGTATGAAAGGTTTGGTAAAGGTTACATCAAGTGGACCTGGAATCTACCTTATACACATAGATGTTACAGTGAAGGGAAAAAAGAGGTATTTCTTAGTGGTAACAATTGTAAAAATTCACTAAGCGGTACACTTCTGTGTCAAGGTATTAACTTGCATGGAGCCTGCGAAGGTTCATCAAATAACCTTTCATGCCACCTGCACGGCACCCCTGCTACACAGATAGAGCCTTTTTTCAGACAACTTTCCAACGGCAGCTACGTTATAATAAGTGACCACAGCTGTTGTGGCATGGTGCCAGGAACGGCCTATCTCGTGAGAGTTACTTCCAGGGTCATTTGCTGTATGCAAGTATTGTATCCAAACAGCAAACCAGACAAGGAGGCAGCAATATGGCCTTCTCTGAATATGTCTTCTATTCGAATTGATACTTTAAGCAGAATGAAGTCTATTCTTTTACAGACAACTGTGCCTTTAACCTCGTCTAGAGAAAGGTATGATCTGCAAGTTGCAAGGACAGCAGCAGAGATACATGCATTATTATCAACAAATTGCTCCGTGCATTTCGTAGAAATGTTAGGTCACATTTTAAACATGTCTGATACCAGTGGCATCGCATATGCATTTAAGACAATTTTTTCGGGACTATTAGCACCCTTTGAAGCAGTCCTGAGCATCTTCCTGAATTTCGTGCACTCTGTGTTTGGCGGCCTGCCTCTCATCTTGGGACTCGTAGCAGGAATTTTATTTTTGTTCCTTCTGCTCCGATATGGCAAATCCAGCCACAAACAAAACTGAGGCAACCATAGAAGAAACAATCCTAGCGATGAGATACCGAGAAAGAATAACTAAAGTACTCGGCTTAGCTCGGCTAAGAGATCTGAATACCACATGGTTTCTTTCATTCAGACCAATCTGGCAAGATTGCATCCTACCTGTTCTACGATGCCTGCTATGCAGAGAAGAATGCGTGTTGGAGATCTGTCTCACACTACCATCAGCAGTACCTATGGATATCGATACTTTGCTTGGTTCGGTAACGGCTCATGCAACGTGTTGTCCCCAGCGGCTACCTATTCTGATGACGGCATTCGTTGAGACCTCACCATTACGATTAGGTGACGGTGAGGTACGAGATGAAAGCGGCACACAGGTACAACCTTCTGTGACCATTGCTGATCTAGACACCGATGATGGCAATGCTTCTCATATATGCACTATTTCTACTTTTTCGGACTTGGTCCAACTTTCACCTACTGTTGTAGACAAATTCTTTGCCAGCCTGAGTTATTGTTCTCTCCTAACAGCGAGAATAACTTTTGAGCACATAGCGTTCCCTGAACTCTGAATTCATCCTTTAATTTTGAAAAACAAAAACTTCTAAAAAAATGTGGAACTAATTTTTTCCTGAAAGCGAAACTATTTTTCCCCGTTCCTAAAATATTTACATTTATTTTTGGCACATGACACTCTGCTTAAAGTAGAACTATTCTTAGAGAATAAGATTTCTATTTTTGAAACTCTAGAGACAATATTTTGACTTAGCCTCTAGCACATGTACAATCTTGTATAAATATGTGATGAAATGGTCTCGACCTTCTCTTCTGTATTAAGAGCCGTTTCATAAATGTAAAATGTCATGCTTCATTCAGTCCTTATTTCAATGTACTATATGCATTATCTGAATTATACCACTGCTTGAAAACGTACAGTATAATACTAATTTTTCGTGTACATACCATTTCAAATGCATTTTATGTAGTTTGGGGTGGGCTGGAAAACACATGCATAGTTATATGTTTAATATTGCTTAGTATTTAGTAATGATGGACATTATACGTGGAGTGGGTGTTGTGAACGTATCTAGGACCCTATTTAAATATTCCCGATTTATGCCCTTATGTGGTTATAACAAATCCCCATAGCCAATGCAGTCCAAATACGGCAAGGCTACTCCCATAGACTCCTAGAAAGCACAACGCGTTCTTAAACAAACCAAGCCTCCAGCAGCCCGGGAATTCCCCCTGCTTCTGTATTGATTTGTCCTAGAACTCCTGGAATCCTAAAAAGAACTGCGAGTTCTTAGTGACATCTTATGTCCAAACTCGGCACCTTCCAGGCATAAATATACCAACAGCTGCCCTAGCAAACACACGGTGGTTTGGAGCAGATCAGCTATCTACTTGCCCGACGTCCTGCTGTGGCAAGCGCCGAAGGAAACCGACCCTCCCATTGACGCACTGAGAGAGACGCTGTCTTTTCTCCTGCCGAGAAATCCAGCTCCAGTGTTTCCAGTCACCCTTGCGGGTTGCTGGGAGATCAAGTCCTGAGAAAGAGATACGAGACCTCCTTCATTCTATAAACAAGGTACGGAGCTGATTAGACCCTTAGAGAATTCTTGATTCAGATTCTTGGCAAAAACTATCTTAACTTAAACTGCAGTTCACTTACTCCTTCCCACGTACTAGGCTTAGGTTAGGTACACCGGGGTAGGCGTATCTTAGAAGCACCAGTTGAGTTTGTTTAGTCATGATTTTATATATGTATATATTTTATCTATTTTAAATACGGTATGGCTTAGAAACCGTACCATGCTTTTACAGTATTATTTCATAATACTCCTTTTACTGTACGCACTTTACTTTATGACAAGTATTGCAATTGTGGCAACTCACTTCTCTTGCATGAGAAAGAAGACTGTTCAATAAATAACCACTTTTATTGAAAACGCCGTCTCTCTATTTCTCTGCGCTTCTGGTGAAACTAAGTATGCACGATTGACTGAGTGAAATAGTTATCTATTGTTTCCGCAACTCTGGAGATATACTCCTTATTCTGGGGGGAGCAAAGGTGTCATGTTTATGCGGTTGTCAGAAACGAATCCCTTCTTGTCTATTCAGGAAAGTTAACACCTTCCTGTTTACTCGAGAAAGTTTCTAGTGACCTCTGAGCTAGCTGGCATTCACAATTAAGTCTAACATATTCAATAGAGACCTAGTCGACCTCAGTCCTACGTCTAAACTATAGTTTATATTATTCCAATGCGCAGAGCCTATTGGGAATATAGGAACTACACTACATATTGTTTTTGATAATGAGCAGGACTGCTCCTGTCAAAGGTCGACCCAGGCAGGTGTTCTCACGCCCGCGGGGCAAGCACTACTAGGGCTTTCTGATCTCTGGTGCCACTTCCACCCACCCACCCGCAGTTACACTTTCTATTCAGGGGCTCACAAGACCTAAGTGCGATTGGGTTATTTTCTTTGCTCCACACCTTTCCAGACCCATGCGCTAGACACTGATATTTTGACGGCCTCCCTTTCGGATCATTCCCCGGTCCTAGCTACCTTTCAGCTCCCATGCTCACCGGGCCCTCGCAGATACTGGCACCTGCGCAATACGATGCTACACCTCCCACTAGTGGTTACTCAAATTCAGAAAGCCATTACGGACTATGTCGCCCTTAACGCCAACTCCAACACTTCTCTGGCAACTCAATGGGCAGCCCAAAAGGCTGTCCTCAGAGGGGAATTCATAGCAATCTCATCAGCCCACAACCAGGAGGGAGACCGCAAGAGAGCGGAACTCACTCAGATGGTTTCGGAGCTTGAATAGCTACACCAAAGAACAGGCGCTTCTCGTGCATGGCGTCAACTCTGTGTGGAACGGAAGCAACTTGCTGCCCTAGACCAGGACAGGGCCGAGCATGCGGCCCTTAGGCTCTGCCAATCCTATTACACGGGGGGACAGATGCAACCGTCTCCTAGCTAATAAGCTGCGCGAGGCCAGACAGAGAGACGGAGTCCCGTCCATCCAGACTTTGGGTGGTGAGCTTGTATCTGACGACGCAGGCATAGCTGAAGCCTTTCAAGACTTCTACGCGGACCTTTAGAGAAGTGTGGCTCAATGGTTAGAGCGGCAGACCCTGATGCAGAGGTCTAGCCCGGGACCAGGGTTCAATTCCCCGCCTCGGCGGGTCTTGGGCTCAAAATTCCATGGACCTGATAATTCTCGCCTCAGTGCCTATTCCAATCATGGAGTCCCACTCTGCAACTCTGAGCAATAGCTTGCTTAATCTCCACAACGGCCCCCACAATGCTAAGGATGCCTGGCCTCCACCTTGGGGGTGCCCAGGAGTGGACACCTCACAGGGAAAGCCAGGATGGGTTCCACAGCGGTATTCGTACAAGCGCCTTGAGACCCTTGCGGGTGAGTAGTGCGCTATACAAGTATCAATTTACATTTACCTTTTTACAGGAGACCCTCTAGATTCCCAACATAGTGCTGAGTATATAGCTGCTGCTGGTATGTCCTCATTGTCCCAAACGCAGGCTGACTACCTAGATAGGGCTATACAGTTGGAGGAAGTTATCGCCGCAATCTCCTGTTTTAAGGTAGGCAAATCACCTGGCCCAGACGGCTATATGGCTGCATTTTATAAGACCTTCTGCAGTCAATTGCCCCTTATTTTGGCAGGACTGTTTAACACCTTTAGGCAAACAGGAGCGATTCCGGGAGAGATGTTGGAGGCGGCAGTGGTCATTATTCAGAAACCAGGAAAGAACAAGGCTTCATGCAGCGCGTATAGGCATATATACCTGCTCAACATAGATTTGAAATTATACACTAGCATTTTAGGTGCCCGTCTGGCGCCCTACATGGCCCAATTGGTTGAGCTTGATCAGGCCGGTTTTATCCCGCAGAGACAGACCGTGACAACACTAAGAGCATCTTACACTTGATAGAAAAAGCATCTTGCACTCAAGGTGAATATATGCTTCTGGCCATCGATGAAGAGAAGTCCTTCGACAGGGTGCACTGGCCTGACCTGTAGATGGTCCTACTGGCCGCTGGCTTTGGCGAGAAACTTCGTACTCGGATCCTGAACTGCTACCGATTGCCTATGGCGACGGTCTGTGTCAACGGCCACTCCTCTTCTTGTTTCCCCATTGGGAGGGGCACTAGACAGGGATGCCCCCTGTCGCCCCTCCTACTTGCGCTCTATATGGAGCCCTTAGCACTTAGAGTCCGACGACATCCTCTTATAACTGGGATCAAGTTTGGGGGGATACTCACACCATAAGCCTTTATGCAGACAACATCCTGCTGTCTTTGTCGGAGCCAATCACAGCTCTGCGCTCCTTTTTATCAAATTGGATAGCTTTGCTAAGGGATCGGGCTTTAAAATTAACATGGACAAATCTGTGGCCCTTAATATTTCCTTCTCTTCGCACACTCTCACTCACCTCCAGGAGGAGCACCCGATGCAGTGGGCGACGGCCGCGATCCCATACCTAGGCGTTCAGCTCACCCCCACCACCCAGGCTACCTCTGACATTAACTATTCTGATCTTCGTGCTCGCATTCAGAGGGAGATTAACAGGTGGAAACACTGCGCAATGTCCTGGCTAGGCAGGATCGCAGCTGTGAAAATGACTATACTTCCTCAAATTTTATACATCTTCCAGACACTTCCCCTCCGGCCTCCTCAGGGTTGGATCCAACGGACCCAAGCGGACCTATCGCCCTTCATCTGGCATGGCTGTAAGCCGCGATTCCGACATCAGGTTGCAGTCTTCCCGCCAGAAAGGGGAGGGGTGGTGGTACCAGACCTTCAGTTATACGTTCACGCAGCTCAGTATTGGTACCTAGTGGAGTAGCAACGCCTGGAATCGGAGAAGCATTGGAAATGTGGTCAAAAACAATGTGGTTGAAGTGGAAATCCATCCCAAATCCTCTGCTTTCTGTAGAATAACTATCAAAACCTCTGATATTTCTGGTGTGGGATCTTTATCTAGTATCATGTATGTCTGCTTGTCTCCAATATGTTCCTTCACTTTAGATGTGTAAAAAAACTGGTCCATCATTACCAATCCCCCACCTTTGTCTGCCGGTTGGAACATTAGATCCTTATTGCCCGCCAATGTCTTCAGTATTTTCTTTTCTTTATTGGTTAGGTTGTGTTTACATCTAGGTCTGTATTCCAGTTTGTTTAAATCCGTTTTAACCAATAATTCAAATGTGTCCAATAGTTTGCACGATACAGGTGCTTGGTATGTGCTTCTTGGTTTAAATTCCCCAAACTCTCTCTTCTTTAAGGTACCCTGAGGTGGTAATATGTTTGTGAAGAAATGCCTTAACCTTATTGTTCTCATAAATCTGAAGAGAGCTACCTCAACCATTCAATTGTTCTGAAGTTAAAGTCACTGATGAAATGTTGATGACTAAACTTTGTCCTGACTTCTTAAGTTATTTCTTTGTTTTTCCTTTTCCGTTACGTGTTTTCCTTTTGTTGTTGTTGTTGTTGTTGTTGATGTAGTCATGCTTGGTGGTTGGCCTGAATCATATCCTGTGGATAAAAAAGACGATTGAACTGAGGACAATGCCATCTCAATGTTCTGTGCTGTAGTTGTTGTCTTGTGCTGCTGAATAATAGTTAACGGAGCTCTAGATGGATCTGTATCTTTATCAAATACTATACTCTCCTCCGATTATGTGTTGGTTGTTCTTTTGATGTTCCTCCGTTGAGCATAAATCTCCACCTATGTGTTTGTTTCAATAAGTTTGTAATCAATCGTGTCTCTTTTGAACTTCCGGGATTTTCCCTCTTGGACCTCTTTTGAATAAACATCAAGTTTCCTATTGATGTAATCCAAAGTGTTCTGCCACACATTATCCTCTATTCTGCTTTCTAACTCCGATTTTATCATGTGGATCTCTTCGTCCAGTTATTTGATCGTACGAGATCATTCTCCACTAGCAATAAAATAAGATCCAATGGACACATGTTCAAAATGCAATACCATTTATCCATGAACTCTTTGTTGTACTGGAACCTGTACGACATAGGTTTTATTGATTGCCGCAATCCCCTTGTGATCCTTTTCACTTTATGGTACTGAATACGTGTAGATGCATGAAGACGTTGATTTAATTCTCTTCTTATTAAATATTCTAGCTGTTCTCCTGTGCTAATAGGAGTAGGGGCCTCCATTAATGAAGTGCACCCCTCCTTGCTGCTAGACAAGGAGAAACTGGCGGCTCTCATTGAGAAACTCGGATGTGTTGTACATAGGGAATATATAATTAGGGCCCATGCAGAATGGGGCAAAGCTGGCGCATTGCTGAAATGGCTGACAAACCAAACTAAGCAGGCCTCGGAGCTAATGAGTGTGGCGTCCGTCGTTTATTAAAAAAATCTGGTCAATATTAATGGGCTGTTCCAAACACATTGCACTGCCTTATATGCTCGCCAACCACCTACGACCCCTTGTCTACACATCTTTTCTTGGACCATTTGCCTTTGCCGACCCTGCTGCCAGACATTCTGGAAGCAGGGTACGTGCAAATTTGGTCGGTGGAGATCACTGGTGCGATCAAGGCCATGACCTTGGGTAAGGTGCCGGGGACGGACAGGCTCCTCTTGGAGTTTTTTTATGTCATTTATGTTACTCAAAGGGCACCCCGCCTCATTGAGTTCTACTGGAAGGTGTGAGTAGACAGGGTCCAGCCACATACTAAGAAGGAGGCATTGGTAATACTGTCCTTAAACGAGGCCGACCCCCTCTAGAGTTGGTGTCCTACTGGCTGCTGTCAATATTAAGAATCTGGGTAGAGTGATGGCCATATGGTTTCTGCCACATATGCGCCATCTCATGCATACTGATCAGACGAGCTTTATACCTGAGAGGACCACAGCAATGAAAATAGGGTGGGTGATAGCGCTGTTGCTTGCTGCGTCCCTTATAAATGAAGAGGCAGCAATGATGTCCGTTGATTTTGATTCAATGGTTAAGACTGGACATATCTGTAGGAAGTGATGCACCACATGGGCCTTGGGGAAGTGTTTCATTGCTTGGACCAGGCGATTATAAGCAGACCCTACTGTGAGAGTTAAAACTGCAGGGTGATATCAGAGGCCTATGCGGTAGAGCGGGGCACTTGTCAGGGCTGTTCTTTTTCTTCGCTGTTTTTTGTTATTACAATGGAGCCCATGGCATGCAGGGCACGGGAAGGCACCATTTATGGAGGTATTAAACTCCGGGGGGGTTGTGCACCACATTGCACTATATGCGGAAGGCATGTTGTTCTTCCTTCATGACCATCAGGTTGATGTCCCTGTTGCCTCTCGTCTTTTGGAGGACTTGGGACTTTATCAGGCCTGCGTGTAAGACCAGTGGCATAAAACTAGTATGTTCCCTCTGCGTCCGGGGCCTGGGAGGCCACCTCCCCATGTGGGGTTCAATGGGAGATTACCACTTTTAGATAGTTAGGGGTCCGACTGTATAGGAAGGAGGCTTATTTCCTGGAGGGTAACCTGGGCAGAGCTTTTAATTCATTTCTGCAAAACTTTTCTCAGATCAGTGGGTGGGAATTGCCAAAATGATAGCCTTTCCCAGGCTGCAGTACTATTTCACCACCCTCCCCATGGTAATCCCCAGGTGTAAATTTCGAGAGATGAACACCTTCCTTACTGATCTCATTTGGGGTGCAGGTAGGCACAGAGTGACCCATACAAAGCTTCAAAATCCTTTTCAGGACGACTTTACTTCTGGAGGCTTCACAGGGGTAAAGCACCTTGGTAGTGGCAGGTGCCTTGGACACTATGTTGGAGAAGTTGTATTCTGAGAGGACCTATGCAGAAGCCGCTTCCCACCTCTCTCCTAAGGAGTTGTGCCGTGTTTGCGTTCACCTTTGGCATGCTTGTTTACTAGGACCCTCTCTTCCTTTACCTCCTAAAGGTCTTATTTCCCTACCCGTTCAGCGACAATCCATTGAGGCTACCCCTCCCCACATTCCTTTCCCTTCCTCTTCCCCTTCGTTTTGCCAGCCTCTCTGCTCCTGTGCGGATGCCCCCCACAGTGTTTGTGCATGATGCATGTCTGTCACTAGTGCCATCTTTGAACCAAGGTATAAGATGGGGGGAGTTGGAATAATTAGAAGGACTTACTGTGATACTCTGCCACAAACGTAATGGATATCCTGTCTGCTGAAATATAAATCCCATAGGATATCATGAGATTTATATTTCGGCGGACGGAATACCCATCACATTTGTGACAGATTAACCCTGTCCACCAAACTAGTAATCAGGCCATTAGTCCTCAATGAGCTAGGGTCACTTAGACATGTACAATGTACAGTTCCTTAGCTCGCCTGACCGCAGTGAGCAGAGACTTAATTGGCTGATATAAACGGTGTAAATATTCGTATACTGTGGTTGAAATGTAAAATATGCAACTGTACCATTACCTGTTACTTCTCAAGGAAAATGTCATTCAAATATGTTTAAAAAGAAAAAAAAGAGTGCTGCCACAATATGTTGTTTTTAAAGTAAAGAGATATTAGAGCTCTTGTCAGCACCTCACTTCCTTAGATACTTAAAGGCACTGCGCTGCCTCGCAAGATAAAGTTGTACATTATACGGTGTGTTTACGCTGAAGGTAGACTCAACAAGGTTTATGAAGTGCAGCTGCAGATAATCATAACTTGCAAAATATCGCTGCAAACAAAAGCTCTGGCTGACAGAAGAAGTATTTTATCATTGCACTTACCAGAGCCTCGATAAGCAAAACTTTACGACCTCAGTACCAGGTGAGGAGAGCCAAGAAGAAGCAGGAGGATTGTGCTTACTGAGCTTTCCAATACCTGAAGTGGCACACCACCTAAGCTGCCAGGTGACAGCTCAGAACAACTCCAGATGTCTCCAACAAGTGGAAGAGCTCTGATGTAAGCCAAAGAGAAGGTCACAGTTCCCCCGATTGTCCACAACAACTCTGAGGCCGATCCATTGCAAGACTGCAGAAACAGAGCAAATGATGCAGGCTTAAATGGACAGCCAAAGGTAGCAGAAAGAGCTCATCCTTCAATGGCAGCCATTCCCATAACTAGTTACCATGCTCCCCCTTCCTGAAACCAACAACACCTTTTAATACCTCCAAAAACC
The DNA here is from genome assembly GCF_964261635.1 of Lissotriton helveticus. Lineage (NCBI taxonomy): Eukaryota > Metazoa > Chordata > Amphibia > Caudata > Salamandridae > Lissotriton > Lissotriton helveticus. The sequence goes on along the minus strand of NC_136057.1, from coordinate 1,645,992,882 downwards.
AGAATATTGGCGATAGATGGCCTGCTTGGCTATAGACATTTGACCATTTCCTTGATGCGCCTGAAGAGACTGATAACAAAAAGATTATCAATTATCTCAAAAATCTTGCTGTTGATGGTGTGAAAGAAGCCATAAAGAAAATGCAGCGAACTGACAAACTAATCACATGTCGTGAGATTAAAGAAACTCAATTAAATCTCAAGTTCAATCCAGTACTAAACGTTGATTATGAAAGATACATTTTCAGTCCAGAACGTCAAAAATCTGGTAAAACCATTGATGAATTTTTGGAGAGACTCAATACACTCAAACCCTGTAAGTTCAAATAAATTATTGATAAAAAAGCTATACATCTTAGAGTTATTGATGAATGCTTGTAAGAATCATTCAGATGACAAATGCTGAGAGAAACTCATAGTCTAGAGCGAGTGTTGATGGCTTCCAGAGGTGTGGAGTGTGCTGAAAGACGAGCTGCTGACATGGAGACCAGAGCCGCCCAGAGTGAATCAGTCATAAATATAAAAAGTAAGCCAGAGCAAAAGACTGAAGGACACAAAGTGATCTCCACACACAAAAAGATGTTATGTTTTAGATGTGGATTTTCATTTCCACACAAAGGTAAATGTCCCGTCATTGGACAGACATGCAGTTTGTAAAGTGGAGAAACAAGTAAGTGCGACACAGCGCGAAGACAAAATGGTCACCAGAACATTCCTGAAGCAATGTTTGACACACAACCCCAAGGCCAAGCGGTGACATAGATTGAGGCAAAGTATAGCAACAAGTCCTGTCTGCTCAGTTTCAGTACAGCTGCTGATAATGGACTGATGTCTGTGAATTACAACATGAATGTTCATCACAAAATATTAAGTCAATTCCCTTTGTTGTTTCATGGTTTAGGAAAGCTTAAGTCTATGAAAGTAAAGTTGCATATTAATTAAGCTGTCCATCCTGTTGCTCAGAGACAGAGATGAATTGTTTTTGATTTCCAAGAAGGTATTGCAAAAGAACTTGAATCGTAACTTAAACTTGACATTTTTGAGCATTCAACAGATCCAACGCTATGGGTTTCTCCCATAGTAGTAAATAAATAAAAACTCTGATTTGTAGAGTATGGCTTATTACCCATGAGAGTATCCAGGCACTATCCATAGACACTGGGAGATTAAGTAATTTGCCCAGAATCACAGGATGTTAAGCCGATACAGAGACTCGAACCTGGATCACCAGTTCGGAAGTCGGCAGCTCTGGCTGTTATGCCATATCCTCTCCTTATGAGGACATCCCCCTTCTCCTTAGTGCCCAAAAGGACAGTGTAGAAGCTGTGCACCTATGCATTGACAGGCATCAAGCAAACAAGGCAATTGAACGAGAACGACATCCAGGTCCACACATTGCAACAACATGACACACAGGACAACTAGCTATACCCATTCGACTTTTGCTAATTACTCTGACATTGTTCTGATAATAATTTACAACCCTACCTCATCGAACTTGACTGTATGACTATGACACAACCTAAACTATATGCACCACTTATCGCTAAGTGCACAGGCGTTAGGAATATATTTATCTAATCACCCTAGATAGCATATTGCCTCCTACCTTCCATATTTGTTTTTGCTGTTTTAATTGCTACTATAATGTCAATTTATTAACCTTCTATGTCAGTTTGTAATCACCCTAGATAGTATATCGCCTTCTACCTCCATATATGTTTTGCTGCTATAATTTGCTTCTATAATGCCAATCTGTAATCTCATATGTTAAGCGCTCTGATACCCACGGGTCTTGTCCGCGCTATATAAAACACTATAAATAAATAAATAAAATAAACAAATAAATTGCTGACATGATAACACAATTAAATGGTGCAAAGGTCTTCTCTCGCCTTGATTTAAATAAAGGTTATCATCAGTTGGAACTCAAAGAAGATTGCAGGTACATTACAACCTTTTCTACACATGTTGGTCTGTTTCGATACAAGAGACTCAGTTTTGGTGTGTCATCGGCTCCAGAACTTTTCTAAGACGTCAATCGGCATGTAATACAGCCTGTTGTGAATGCATTCAATTATAGAGGTGACATATTGATCTTCGTAGCTACACAGACAAAGCATATTAAGCTCGCACACAATTATGTTGTTTACTTATTGGTAAAGGTTCGACTTTGAATGCAGACAAGTGTGAATTCCACAAGCCAAAGTAAAAGTTCTTTGGCCATATCATTTGATGTGTTGGTATGCCATCTGATCCCTCAAAAGTACGAACACGATTAAATGATGATCCCCCACAAGATGTTTCTATGATTCATTCATTGCTTGGCATTATCAGTTACTGTTCAGGATACATAGGAGAGTTTGCTCCATTACAAGAGTTAACTAAGAAAAATGTTTAATTTAAGTGGTCACAAGAATGTGAGAAAAGTTTCAAGAAAATCAAACAAGCTATTTAAACTGCTGCTGAAATGGCCTACTTTAATCCAAAGCTTCATACAGAGGTTGTTGTCAATGCTAGCCCAGTTGGGTTAGCCACTATCCTTACACAGCACAACAGTCACCCAAAGGTTCGAAAGCATATTGTGGCATATAATTTAACCACAGAAAAGAAAGGAAGGGGGAAAAATATACCTTTCTAGGAGCTACTTAGTTCTCTCCCTGGAAAACCCTTTTGTATTTTAATACTGCCCTCACACACTAAATCATGTCATGCTTCATCATAGTGCACGCATCAACACTCTGACGCAGACCAACGTGCAGGGTGGAGTAAAGAATTTTTTTTTGTTATTGTCATATGTTGGGAAGCTAGAGGTAACCCCTCTGCCCCATCTGCACACGTGAGTTGCCCCTAGCAAAACAAAACCGAAAATGACGGGGATGATTGAATGCCTAAAATAGAAGGATCCCCCATATGAAGATCACCAATGGGAAAGGAGAAGGTCAAGAAAGTATTGAATGCTACTGTGAGACGTAAACCATGAGTGTGGTATATGACTGGAAGGACGGAGTTTGCAATCAGAGAATATGCTCCGCCAAGTAGAATTACTATTGGCAGAGGGTAAAGCACTAATAAATATAAGAGGATAAAGAGACAAGCATAGAACTCACCGAAGGTTTGCGATACGCGCAAACTTACACAAGAGTAATGAGTAGTCTGGGGGCATCTGGATCGCTAAGATGCAAATCCCAGTACCTCTTTAAAATTTGAGGGAAAAGGAGGCATGTAGATATAGAAATAAAATGGGAACAGACTGTCCAAACACATAAAATAAGAGGGGAAAAAAGGGATGCAGGTCCCTAGATGAGAACACAGGAGGAATGCACAAAACAAAAAAAAGAAAGTGATATATGTAAAAACAGTCCCTTGTGAATATTATGAACAATTGAATTATGTGTTACTAAAGGGACACTTTGCCATCACTATCCTAGTTTCGGAGAAAATAAGATCAACCTCAGGTAAGAGGAATGTCTGTTGAGAATAGCACAAAAGATATTAGATACATGTGTGCATATACACCATGGGGTGGTTACACCACGATGGGTTATGGCATGTGAAGGGAGTGTTTAATCTAATAGGATGTGCTGAGGAAGATACAAAGAATCACAGATGAGGGAGTTACTAACATGTATAAAAATCACATTTATGAGAGATTTCTTTCTTTCAGATTGCTCCAGAGGAGAGTTGCTTTATGATCAAGTAGGGCGATGGTGTGAGTAAATGCCCCCACACATACCTGAGGATACAAGGTACTGATTGCAGGGGGGTGCGAAGTATACACATGTAAGAGGGATCCTCATCCTGACGAAGGCCATTGACTGAACAGGACATGCTGGAGGTCAAAACAACATGTAGATTTAAAGAACACAAGCATAAAGGGTAACAGATACTAATGATCCCAAAATACCCTGATCAGACAACGTTTAATCCTGCAAGGTGGAGTCTGGAATCTATATTAGGTGGACTAGCCCCAAGATAGTTTTAGAAATGTTTTCTGTGTATTTTCACTCCATCCTGTGCGTTGGTCTGTGTCAGAGTGTTGATACGCGCTCTGTGATGAAGCAAGACACAATTTAGTGTGTGAGGGTAGCATTAAAACATGAACGGGATTTCCAGGGAGAGAACCAAGTAGCTCCTGGAAAGATATCATTTTTTCCCCTTCCTTTCTTTTGTGTGGTTAAGTGTTAGCATTGGGGACGATGAAGGGAAGTGTAGTACCTCTCTTCCCCCAGCGTTGTATGTGTGTGTGTATATATTGTTGCATATGCCAGTAGACGTTTGTCCCAGGCAGAACGTGCTTACTAACAACCTGAGTAAGAAAGTTTAGCCGTGGAATGGGCTTGTGAACATTCCCATGTATTCTTGTAGGGAAAGCCTTTTACACTGGTAACTGATCATCAAGCTTTACTGACTATCTTTGGCAATCCAAAAGCAAAGATGCCTTCTCACATTGAACAATGGGGACAATGATTACAAGGGTACAATTATAACACTGTGCATCATCCAGGGAAGGATCAAAACCCTGCTGACTACTTTTCCAGACAGCCTGTACAAGGTCTAGGTACTCCATCCAAAATGGCTGAAGGCTACAATGATTACATTGTAAATTTAAATATACCAGCTGCTATATCATCAGCCCAGATCATCACAGTCACGAGCAAAGATATTTACATGCAGAAATTGAAAGATATATTCACACATCAGTCATGGAACCGACACATGCGACATCTCACCAGTGATGGTGAATATCAAAAATACAAAAAAGGTTAAAGATGAACTGTCCATATTTCAAGAAGGAGTTATATTGTGAGGGTCTAGAATTGTGATTCAGGAGAGTCTGCGACACAAAGTATTGAAGTGGCTCACAAAGGACATTGTTGTATTGGTGCCAGCAAAAGAGATCGCTGAGACCAAGTTTGGTTTCCATATTTAGATGAGAGGGTTCAAAAGGGACTCGAGGCCTATCATCTATGCAACTGCCTTTCTACAAATGTTACTCAACATACTCTTAACATGTCAGAACTCATTAAGCATGCATGGGAGAGACTAGTCATTGACGTCTTTGGTCCACTCGATAATGGACAGCATCTGCTGGTAATTCTGAATGAGAACTCATGTTTTCCATTAGTAGATGATCTCTCATCCACAACTAATAAGCATCATTGACAGACTCGATTGCATCTTTGTAACCTGCAGCCTTCCAGCCATTTTTAAGGCGGATAATGGCCTGTCTTTTAACAGTCAAGAATTCAAGAATTTCCTGGAGTATCTGAACATAAAGCATCAGAAAAGTCCAACTTTATAGTCACAGGCCAATTAACTTGTGGAGTGTTTTATGAGTACCCTAAAGAAAGCAGTGCAGCATGCAAATCTTGAAAGGCTCAGTTTAAAAACTGTATTGAATTCTACTCTACAAGCCTATCGTTCAAAACCTCACTCGACCACAGGTGAAAGTCCTGAAACTTTCATTGTCTGGAGACCAATCTCACTGGACCACAAAGAGAAAAGGAAGTGAGAACACAGCTCGTACAAAGGACTTGGTTAACAAGCAAAAAATTGAAAGCCCATGCAGACATCAGGCAACATGCACAGAACATCAAGTTTAAGAGAGGAGATCTAGTGATCAATGCAAAGAAGGAAATCTTATGTTCCAAATGATGCTGAACCTTTCCATAGAGTTTACACCAAGGGACACATGGTGACTCTCCAGTGTCCTTGAAAGTCTGTAACCAGAGACTCTTCTCAATTTCAGCATTTGATTCATTGGTCTTCTGATCGAGATGGTGGAGGAAAGACTGAACCTGAAAACTCAGAGACTTCTGTTACCTATTCACCATCTTCAAAAATCTCTGACACTGAAGATGACAGTTCCCAGCTTCCAGTAACCAGATCAGGATGCATAATTAAGGTTGATTAAAGAGATGTCGTTGTAAATACACACACACACACACATATATATATATATATATATATATATATATATATATATATATATATTACCTACTGGCGGTCGCCAGTAGGTATATATAGTTAGGATTTTTTCCTATGGGATTTTTCAAAATTCTATGTTGAATAACTTTGGCGTTGATGGACGGCATTGGCTGAAATTTTCCTGAAAATGGCACATTTACTCTCCGGTCCTTCCCTGAAAGTTTGGGGGGGATTCGTCAAGCGGGGGCCGAGAAAAAAGGGGGGTCCCAAAACGTGTTTTCCCCATGTTAATTTCCATAGGGCGGTTGGACTCACTTTTAGCCCGAACGGCTGAATGGATTTTCACCAAACTTGGCAAAATTGTAGGGACTGGTAGCCCAATGTGCCTTTGCTATGTCTCAAGATATGTGCTACAGTGGTTTTTACGAAAATTAACTTTGAAAAAATGTATATTGGGCTACATTGGGCTATATATATGTTAGAGCCCAAATGTAGCCCAATGTAGCCCAATGTAGCCCAATGTAGCCCAAAGATGGCCACCAGAGACAAAAAAAAACAAATGTAGCCCAAATATCAGCCAGATGTAGCCCAACTATAGCCCAATGACAGAATGTCCCAGAGTGTTCTAAAGAACAACTAGAGCGCTAACAGTCTTACTTATGACAAAAGTATGGCACACCTGAAGTCATCTTGATTGGAATAAAGTGTTACCACTTAATACATTTATTTTGAAAAGGAACAAAATGAGGGGTTTCATTTTGTCATAGAAATTTTATATATATATATATATATATATATATATATATATATATATATATATATATATATATATATATATATATATATATATATATATATATATATATATTCACAGAAAAAACCATAGGTTTGAGACCATATATAGTTAGGTGAATATTTTAATCATACAAAACCAATGAAATTCCCATATATAGTTAATTGCACTAACTATATATTTCGCGCACCCGCAATCCACTGCTGATGATGTCACATATTACATCATTCATGACATGGTCAGTGACATCCCTGATGACATCACTGATGACATCTCAAATGACATCACTGATGACATCACTGATGACATCTCAAATGACATCACTGATGACATCACTGATGACATCATCCAGTGACTGTGTGTTTCTGTAAAGTTTAAATATGTTTTACATATTGAAGAATGAGTGGATGTATAAGTGTCTGGATGAAGGATTTAGTAGGTGCGTGACTGACTGTATGAGTGAGTGAATAAATGTGTCGTACTAAATGCATGGGTTAGTGACTAAACTGTCTGAATGTGTGCATCAGTATGTCTGTTGTGGTGTAAACTGCTGCATGTGTTGATCATTAGCTATACGAGAGGCTATATGTGTTATTGATTGGTTGCCCAAGTATTTGTATGGGAGATTGAGTGTGTGTGGGGGTGGCTGGGAGGTGTGTGACTCTGTGCATAGATGTGTGAGCAGTTGATTCACTAGTATGAGTTCAAGAGTGCATGTGGAAACAGCTACATGGGCGGTTGACTGTGTGCATGAGTGTATTGATGAGTGAATGGATATCTCAATGCTACATGTCATAGTAAGTACATATGTAAAACACAGTACATGTGAGAGTTGGCATATATAAATAACTGTGCATGAGAGCCAGTGAATGTGTGAGTGGCTGTATGGATCATTGTGAACTTGTATCAGGGATTGTATAAGAGAGTAAATATGTGTTAGTATATGTTTGAATAAGTAAGGTGTGTATAACTGTATAGTTGAGGAAATGGAGGTGAGATTGATTCTTTGCATGACTGACTAGGTGTGTGAGTAACTCCATGGATGAGTGAGAGTGTGTGAGTGTCTGTATACACTGAGTGTATCTAAGGTTATATTAGAGTCTGAAGAGGTTCATCGTATTAGCACATGAATGATGTCATCAGTGATGTGATCAATGATGTCAAATGAGATGTCATCAGTGATGTCATCAGTGATGTCAGTTGAGGTGTCATCGATGTCATCAGTGATGTCATTTGAGATGTCATCAGTGATGTCATCAGTGATGTCATTTGAGATGTCATCAGTGATGTCATCAGTGATGTCACTGACCATGTCATGAATGATGCAATATGTGACATCATCAGCAGTGGATTGCGGGTGCGCGAAATATATAGTTAGTGCAATTGGTTTTGTATGATTAAAATATTCACCTAACTATATATGGTCTCAAACCTATGGTTTTTTCATTGAATATATATATATATATATATATATATATATATATATATATATATATATATATATTCACTGAAAAAAGCATAGGTTTGAGGAGTTATATAGTTAGGAATTAGCTTTTAAAAAACCTTTGAAATTCGCTCAAAAAACTATAAGTTTTAGTGGTGTTATAGTTAGCTGGACATTTTACTCATACAAAACCATTGAAATTGCTCCTATATAGTTAGTTGTACTAACTATATTTCGCGCACCCGCAATCCACTGCTGATGATGTCACATATTAGATCATTCATGACATGGTCAGTGACATCACTGATGACATCTCAAATGACATCACTGATGACATCACTGATGACATCATCCAGTGAATGTGGTTTGCTTCGTTATTTAAATATGCATTATATATATAGCAATTTGCATTGAAGAATAAGTGGATATATATAAATAAATATTTAGATGGAGGATTTAGTAGCAGTGTAATTGACTGTTTACTTGACCAATTTATAATGTCTCACTAAATATAGTGGATAGTGACTAAACTGTGTGAATATCTGTATCACTTTGTCAGTTGTTGTGTAAACTGATTCTACAGTTGGTTACTAGCTATGTGAAAGTCTATATTAGTTATTGATTAGTTAACTGAGTATTTGTATGGGAGTGTGAAAGTGTGTGTGGTTCGGTGGGGGGGTGTGACTGTCCAAAGATGTGTGAATAGTTGATTCAGTAGATATATGAAGTTAAAACTACATGTTCTAACAGTTGTTTGGGTGAGTGAATATCTTTATGGGTGTGGTGATGAGCAAATATATTTCTCAATGGTACAGGTCCAACAAACTAGAAAAATAAAAGGCAGTGTATGTGTCAGTTGTTGTATATAGATAAGTATACATAAGACACAATGATTGTGTGAGTGACTGTATGGATAACTGTATACTTGTAATAATGATTTTATAATTCACTAAGTATGACTTACTATCTAAATGAATAGAAGAAGTGGTGTTTGTATAAGTGTTTTGCTAAGTAAATATGTAAGTATGATCCATTGTTTGCATAAGTGAGTAGGATGACTTCATATGTGAATAGGATGCATGCTGTTGTTTAATGTCGATATAGATGTATAAGTATTTTTGATAGTGTTCTATTGTTCATGACAGCATGTATGAGTGAATCCATAGGTAAGTGATTAGATGTGTGTATACATCTATGAATCACTGAGTGGATTTTTAGATACTTGTATTGCTGTGACAATGGATTTAAATATGATACTCTGTATTTTACAAAGAGTGATGAAAAATTGTAATAGTACATGAAAAGGTGTATGTGATTGTCACGTGGATGATGTCATCAGTGATGTCATCAGTGATGTCATTTGAGATGTCATCAGTGATGTCACTGATTTTGGAAAAGGGGGGTGGTGATGGACAGAGCTTCTGAATGATGCAGAATACCCTTACCAAGTCAAGAGATCATGGTTTTAATCCATCACCGTTTTTTTAGCTCACTGCACCATCCCAGCTCAAAACTTGGCTATATGCAAATTAGTCTGTTCCTGTCCCTGTGCATGATGGGAACAGGGCAAACCAAACTACCAAGCCAATTCTTATACTGGGAAGGAAACAAGCTTCCGGGGACCGGTTTCTGGCATCACAGCCTTCTTCGGCCCGGCTTGCTTGAATCCTGATGGTGCAATGAGCAAGGGACTCACGTCTGAGTATACCCTCCCACACATAGTGTGGATAAAAACGATTTTGGAAAAGGGGGGTGGTGATGGACAGAGCTTCTGAATGATGCAGAATACCCTTACCAAGTCAAGAGATCATGGTTTTAATCCATCACCGTTTTTTTAGCTCACTGCACCATCCCAGCTCAGAACTTGGCTATATGCAAATTAGTCTGTCCCAGTGCATGATGGGAACAGGGCAAACCAAACTACCAAGCCAATTCTTATACTGGGAAGGAAACAAGCTTCCGGGGACCGGTTTCTGGCATCACAGCCTTCTTCGGCCCGGCTTGCTTGAATCCTGATGGTGCAATGAGCAAGGGACTCACGTCTGAGTATACCTCCCACACATAGTGTGGATAAAACCGATTTTGGAAAAGGGGGGTGGTGATGGACAGAGCTTCTGAATGATGCAGAATACCCTTACCAAGTCAAGAGATCATGGTTTTAATCCATCACCGTTTTTTTAGCTCACTGCACCATCCCAGCTCGGAACTTGGCTATATGCAAATTAGTCTGTTCCTGTCCCAGTGCATGATGGGAACAGGGCAAACCAAACTACCAAGCCAATTCTTATACTGGGAAGGAAACAAGCTTCCGGGGACCGGTTTCTGGCATCACAGCCTTCTTCGGCCCGGCTTGCTTGAATCCTGATGGTGCAATGAGCAAGTACAAGTAACTATATAGGAGCAATTTCAATGGTTTTGCATGAGTAAAATGTCCAGCTAACTATAACACCACTAAAACTTATAGTTTTTTCAGTGAATTTCAAAGGTTTTTTAAATGCTAATTCCTAACTATATAAGGCCTGAAACCTATGGTTTTTTCAGTAAATTTGCAAGGTTTTTTAAATGCTAATTCCTAACTATATAAGGCCTGAAACCTATGGTTTTTTCAGTGAATTTCAAAGGTTTTTTAAATGCTAATTCCTAACTATATAAAGCCTGAAACCTATGGTTTTTTCAGTGAATTTGCAAGGTTTTTTTAAATGCTAATTCCTTACTATATAAGGCCTGAAACCTATGGTTTTTTCAGTGAATTTCAAAGGTTTTTTAAATGCTAATTCCTAACTATATAAGGCCTGAAACCTATGGTTTTTTCAGTGAATTCGCAAGGATTTTTAAATGCTAATTCCTAACTATATAAGGCCTGAAACCTATGGATTTTTCATTGAATTCGCAAGGTTTTTTAAATGCTAATTCTATTAGCGGATAACGTTTTTATATATTAAAACGTTTTTTAAATCTCAAATGCCTGCTTTGCTAACAGAGTTTTTAAGCACAGGCTCTTTTGTCTCTGGTGGCCATCTTGGGAGATTGCATATCAGAATTTTTTTAATGAAATATAAGAGGATTTGAGAAGTCACTCAAAATGTGCCCTAATTTTTCTTTCTTCAGCACTAATCATAATTTCTATGGCAAAATGAACCCCCTCACTTTGTTCCTTTGCAAATTACATGTTTTAAGTGTTAACACTTTATTCCAATCAAGATGACTTCAGGTGTGCCATACTTTTGTCATAAGTAAGACTGTTAGCGCTCTAGTTGTTCTTTAGAACACTCTGGGACATTCTGTCATTGGGCTATAGTTGGGCTACATCTGGCTGATATTTGGGCTACATTTGTTTTTTTTTGTCTCTGGTGGCCATCTTTGGGCTACATTGGGCTACATTGGGCTACATTTGGGCTCTAACATATATATAGCCCAATGTAGCCCAATATATATTTTTTCAAAGTTAATTTTCGTAAAAACCACTGGAGCACATATTTTGAGACATAGCAAAGGCACATCGGGCTACCTGTCCCTACAATTTTGCCAAGTTTTGTGGAAAACCATTCAGCCGTTCGGGCTAAAAGTGAGTCCAACCGCCCTATGGAAATTAACATGGAAAAACATGTTTTGGGACCCCCCCTTTTATCTCTGCCCCCCCCTTGACGAATCCCCCCCAAACTTTCAGGGAAGGACCGGAGCGCCGCGAGGCAAAGTTAAGGAAAATTTCAGGAAGGTTCCTCAACCGGCACCAAAGTTATTCCCAATAGAATGTTGCGATTTCCCTATGGAAAACATTCCTAACTATTTTTTTAATCTCAAATGCCTGCTTTGCTAACAGAGTTTTTAAGCACAGGCTCTTTTGTCTCTGGTGGCCATCTTGGGAGACTGCATATCAGAATTTTTTTAATGAAATATAAGAGGATTTGAGAAGTCACTCAAAATGTGCCCTAATTTTTCTTTCTTCAGCACTAATCATAATTTCTATGGCAAAATGAACCCCCTCATTTTGTTCCTTTGCAAATTAAATGTTTTAAGTGTTAACACTTTATTCCAATCAAGATGACTTCAGGTGTGCCATACTTTTGTCATAAGTAAGACTGTTAGCGCTCTAGTTGTTCTTTAGAGCATTCTGGGACATTCTGTCATTGGGCTATAGTTGGGCTACATCTGGCTGATATTTGGGCTACATTTGTTTTTTTTGTCTCTGGTGGCCATCTTTGGGCTACATTGGGCTACATTTGGGCTCTAACATATATATAGCCCAATGTTGCCCAATATATATTTTTTCAAAGGTAATTTTCGTAAAAACCACTGGAGCACATATCTTGAGACATAGCAAAGGCACATCGGGCTACCAGTCCCTACAATTTTGCCAAGTTTGGTGGAAAACCATTCAGCCGTTCAGGCTAAAAGTGAGTCCAACCGCCCTATGGAAATTAACATGGGGAAAACATGTTTTGGGACCCCCCTTTTATCTCGGCCCCCACTTGACGAATCCCCCCCCAAACTTTCAGGGAAGGACCGGTGCGCCACGAGGCAAAGTTAACGAAAATTTCAGGAAGATTCCTCAACCGGCGCCAAAGTTAATCCCAATAGAATGTTGCGATTTCCCTATGGAAAACAATCCTAACTATATATACCTACTGACTATCGCCAGTAGGTTATATATATATATATATATATATATATATATATATATATATATATATATATATATATATATAAATATATAAATATATATACATATATATATATATATACATATATATATATATATATATATATATATATATATATATATATATATATATATATATATATATATATATATATATATATATATATATATATATATATATATATTACAACCACCGTCTCCTCCCGCAATCGCTCTCACTACGATCACGCTGTGGACACAGACACGGACCAATGTTTCAGATGCTGGTTAGATTTATTCAGCTGTCGCCATAACGTTTCGGCACAAAGCCTTGATCACATCAGATTTGTAAAACAGAATTAATTATTTTATTTAACAGAGGGGGGGGGTGTAGTGTCTTGCTCGTTTTATGACCGAACCCATTTGGCTCCTAACAGACTCCATAGAGGTGTGACATGGGTGTCCGAGTGAACACAATGAAAGCTTGTTTTAGGATTTTCGGTTAGCAGTTACATGCAGATGAATAAAGATGTGTAATATTAAGCTCGGAATGTGGCATAGTCATTTTGCTGGTACCCAGGTTGGGTACGACACAACAGTGTTAAGGCTAAGAGACCAGAAAGTGTGTGGAGGTTAACATGCACCTAGTACAGGACAAGTGCTGGAGTGCTAAAGGAGCGTGTTGCCACAATATACTGTATTACAACACCTAAGACACTCACCTGTCCTTTAACCCTTCACACCTTGGCCACATTTCCAAACACCAACATTCAGCCTCCTGTCCCATCCACACCATCCATTCAGCCAACCCCCAAACCACCATTGGTCCACCCCTTGATCTCATGTTACCAACTTCACAACTTTCCAGAACCACCAAAGACCCCTAATAAACCTCTCATCATTCACAATGTCTTACAGCCAAATCATTGTGTTGACCTTGAAATGCATCCAACAAAGCTAACAAGCCATTACATAAAACACTCCCTGAAGCACACCCTGGTCCTCCACAATCAATTTTCTGATTCCAAATGATACACAGCAATAATTGGTGACAATATAATTCTGTCTCTCAAACACTTCCTTCACAGAGGCCAACAAAAAAGCATGAAAAATATGGTGTGAGAGGGATTGCCTTAGCTTAAACTACTAACCAAACCTTCATGGATAGCGCTTACTTGACTTAATCTTCAGTTGAGTGGTTAACTGCTTATGTCGATATCAATCCAAATAGATCCTTTATTCCTGCTGTGATTTATCACTCTCTTAACCACAGCCCTACCTTGATGGTGGAATTCATTGAACTGACACTATGCTTACTGTCAACAGAAACCTGATTGTGGGTGAGTTAAAATCAGTTGGTAGACAGGACAGATGCAAAACACAAAGCCAAGTTGCTTCAGAACATTGAGTCACACTTTGCATCTTATATTCACTGATAACCTTGAAATTTATAATCTGGCGGTGCTCCTGCAGGTATGATCTCACCTCTCATTCTTCTCCATTAACTTGGCTGATGTAGTAAACCCACGGCCCGCAACTAGGGTTGCATCTCCTCATCAACTTCAGAAACATTAGAAGCCCAACCTGCCTCACTAGCCAACCGTTACCAAAACATACAAGCAACTCTTGATATCCTAACACCATATCCTAAATGCAGAATACCCAAGTAGAGCCAGCTATGGCATTGGTGGAGCCCAGTGCAACAGTCTTTGTTGAGTCTCCATATGACCTCCCTCTTTACGGATTCGATCACAACCACCTTCCAATGGTGTCCCTCATCTTTCCCTAGTCCCTCCCTCAAATGTATTTTCTTATAGCTCTACTCATTGCAATATAGTCAGTCAGAGCACTTTTCATCAGAAACATATTATACATAGACAGCGAGTCATACAACTGTGTAAAAAATCAATGTTTAGGAAATGTTACTTAAGACAATGAGGACTACAAGGTGTAGATGTCACATGTCATCCGTACTGGTAGGCATTGTATGAAAAAAGTTTTTGTTCCTGGAGAAATCAAGAGGCAGATAAACTTAGTTCTTACGATGCACAGTAACCAAAGTTGCTGCTTTGTGTGAAAATGAGAGAGCACAGCAGCACCATATCTAGTAAGACATGGTCCTGTTGCTCTATCCTCTAGCGCTGGAGTACCAAAGGCTGTCTTGCACCAATGCACACACCCTTGCCCCATAGTGCAAGAGTGTTTGTGTGATGTCAATCTAAGGATTCAAACTGGAAGGGTAACATTCCAGTATAAAATTCTATGAAATTCTATGCTTCAACAAAGTTTAACCCCTTACATGCGTCCGACGCGCTGGAGCCGTCTGACGCATAAGTGCTCGTGTGGTTCAGACGGCTCCAGTGCGTCTGACGCCATGGTACAGGAAATCCCTCTGGTGTGGACACCCGAGGGATTCACTTAACCCCCCCCCCCAACAGCCTCTGGCGCTGGGGAAGAGCTTCCCCAGCTCCCAAAGTTCCCCCACCCTGGTTTCCCTGAATTGACGATCATGGTGCACGTCGCGCTGACGTCATTTCAGTAAAAGCAAAACTGAAATGAGCCAATAGGCTCATTTCAGTTTTGCTCTCTACGTGCTCAGGTGGCTATATCAGCCCCCTGAGCACGTAGAAAGACGGAGAGGTCAATGGTACCCCTCCCCAGTGGATCCCTGCTTGGGGACCCACCCACTACACACCAGGGAGGGGGGAGCGGCCCCTTAGGCAAGGGCCTTTGATCCCCCATAATAATTGCGAAAGTTTAGTCTTTCTGCTGCCTTGGGGGGGCAGATGGGGACAGTAGCCCCCAATCTGCAGAAAGCCCTTTAAATGCCAAGGATCTTTTCCGTAATTTTACCTAGGGTGACACCCCCCTGCCAAAATTACAGCCTTTCTGCCCCCCGTGGGGACAATAAGCCCGCTGGACGCCAGGGATTTTATTTTGGGGAATTGGAATAAGGGTGGGGGCTGCCCAAAACGGGCATGCCATTGCCCCCACCCCCACAAGAAATTACAGTCTTTCTGCACCCCCCCCCCGCAGGGCAGGTGGGGCAATAGGCCCCAATGTGACCCTCCTGGGCAAGGGCCTTTGATCCCCCCATAATAATTGCCAAAGCTTAGTCTTACTGCTCCCCTGGGGGCAGATGGGGACAGTAGCCCCCAATCTGCAGAAAGCCCTTTAAATGCCTGGTTTTTTTTCCGTAATTTTACCTAGGGTGACACCCCACTGCCAAAATAACAGCCTTTCTGCCTCCCCAGGGGGGCAAAAAGCCCATTAGACACCAGAGATTCATTTTGGACAATTGTAATTAGGGTGGGGTGTCCAAAATGGGCATGCCAGTGCCCCCACCCCCCTAAAAAGTACAGTCTTTTTGCCCCCCCAGCAGGGCAGATGGGGCAATAGGCCCCAATGTGACCCCCCGGGGGAGCAGAAAGCCCACCAGACACCAGCAATTTTTCCAGGGCAATATTACTTAGGGAGGGGGCTTCCCAAAATGGGCATGCCAATGCCCCCATCCCCCCCTACCAGAATTATAACCTTTCTGCCCCCTGGGGGGAGATGAGGGCAGCAGCCCCCAATCTGCCCCCCGGGGCAAAAAGCCCACTAGACGCCAGGCATTTATTTTGGGCAATTGGAATTAGGGTGCCCCCCCCCCCCAGAAAATACAGTCTTTCTGCCCACCTGGTTTTCAGAAATGTGTGGGTTTGGTAGGTTTCCCTTGATGGCCGCCGAGCCCGGGGCCAAAAACTCATGGGACCCCCTGTGCAAAACCAGGTTGTTTTGTGATAGGTCATTTTGATGTTGCCTCAATAGGTTTTTGGCCATTGCCTGTCACAGGTACTTGACCCATCCACACAAGTGAGGTACCATTTTTCTCGAAAGACTTTGGGGAATGCGGGTGGGTAGAATTTTGTGAATCTACACAGATTCCAGAACTTTCCACCGCAGAAATGTGAGGAAAATTATTATTTTTTAAAACAATTTTTGAGGTTTGCAATGGATTCTGGGTAACAGAACCTGGTGGGAGCTAGACAAGTCCCCCCCATCCTGGATTCCCCATGGGTGTCTAGTTGTCAAAAAGTATAGGTTTACTAGGTTTCCGTAGGAGCAGGCAGAGCTAGGGTTCAAAATCTACAGTTAGGCACTTTGCAAAAAAAGGGTCAGTTTTCACTGTGAAAATGTGGTGTGTCCACGTTGCGTTTTGGGCTGTTTCTTGTCGCGGGCACAAGGCCTACCCACACAAGTGAGGTACCAATTTTCTTGGAAGACTTTGGGGAATGTGGGGTGAGCAGAATTTTGTGGATCCACACAGATTCCAGAACTTTCTAGATCCACACAGATTACAGAACTTTCCACCACAGAAATGTAAAGGAAAATTTTTTGGGGGGACGAATTTTGAGGGTTGCAAGGGATTCTGGGTAACAGAACCTGGTGAGAGCCAGACAAGTCATCCCATCCTGGATTCCCCTGGGTGTCTAGTTTAAAAAGATTTATAGGTTTGTGAAGTTTCCCTAGGTGCCAGCAGAGCTGGGGTTCAAAGTCTGCAGTTAGGCACTTTGCAAAATAGTGTCAGTTTTTACTGTAAAATGTGGTGTGCCCACATTGCGTTTTGGGCCATTTCCTTTCCTGGGCAGTAGGCCTACCCACACAAGTGAGGTACCATTTTTCTCTGAAGACTTTGGGGAATGCGGGGTGGGTGGAATTTGTGGATCCACACAGATTCCAGAGCTTTCCACCACAGAAATTTGAG
The DNA here is from genome assembly GCF_964261635.1 of Lissotriton helveticus. Lineage (NCBI taxonomy): Eukaryota > Metazoa > Chordata > Amphibia > Caudata > Salamandridae > Lissotriton > Lissotriton helveticus. The sequence continues at coordinate 1,645,975,329 of NC_136057.1, read as the reverse complement.
GAAAATTTGTTTTTTATTGACACATTTTGAGGGTTGCAAGGGATTCTGGGTAACAGAACCTGGTGAGAGCCAGTCAAGACACCCCATCCTGGATTCCCCAAGGTGTCTAGTTTTCAAAAATGTATAGGTTTGCTAGGTTTTCCTAGGTGCTGGCAGAGTTTGGGTTCAAAATATACAGCTGGGCACTTTGCAAAAAAAGGGTCAGTTTTCACTGTGAAAATGTGGTGTGTTAATGTTGCGTTTTGTGCTGTTTCCTGTCGTGGGCACTAGGCCTACCCACACAAGTGAGGTACCATTGTTTTGAAAGACTTTGGGGAATGCAGGGTGAGTGGAATTTTGGGGATCGACGCACATTCCAGAACTTTCCATCACAGAAAAGTGAGGAAAATGTGTTTTTTTCAATACATTTTGAGATTTACAAGGGACTCTGGGTAACAGAACCTGGTGAAAGCCAATCATGTCACCACATCCTGGATTTCCCTGGGTGTCTAGTTTTCACAAATGTATAGGTTTGCTAGTTTTCCCTACTTGCTGGAAGAGTTAGGGTTCAAAATCTACAACTAGGCACTTTGCAAAAAAAGGCTCAGTTTTCACTGTGAAAATGTGGCGTGTCGGCGTTGCGTTTTGGGTCTTTTCCTGTCATGGGCACTAAGCCTACCCACACAAGTAAGGTATCATTTTTCTCTGAAGACTTTGGAGAACGCGAGGGGGATGGAATTTTGTGGATTCACACAGATTCCAGGACTTTCCACCATAGAAATGGGAGGCAAATTTGTTTTTTTGGACAAATTTTGCGGCTTGCAAGGGATTCTGGGTAACAGAACCTGATGCGAGCCAGACAAGTCAAAAAATCCTGGATTTCCCTGCGTGTCTAGTTTTAAAAAATGTATAGGTTTGCTAGATTACCATAGGTGCCTGCAGAGCTAGGGTTCAAAATCTACAGCTAGGCACTTTGCAAAAAAGGGTCAGTTTTCACAGTAAAAATAAAGCGTGTCCAAGTTGCATTTTGAGCCGTTTCCTGTCGCGGACACTAGGTCTACCCACACAAGTGAGATACCATTTTTATCGGGAGACTGAGGGTAATACAGAATTGTAGAGCAACTGTTATTACCTATTGACTTTTTATGCATTTCTGCCTTCCAAATGAAAGACAATGTGTAAAAAAGAAGTCACTTCGAAAAATGTCCTATAATTCTCATGCTAGTATGGGTACCCACAATTTTGGAAATTTGCAAATATCTACTGTTTCTAAACTCTATATTTTGTTCCAATTTCAGAAATATATAGGTGTCTTTCATACAGATTTTTTCATGTATATATTTTCCCAAATGAATTGCTATATACCCGGTACATAATAAAAAACCATTGCAAGACGCTGCTCAGTTATTGGCTCTGGGTTCGTCGGGTTCTTGGTGAACCTGCAAGTCCTATATATCCTCACAACCATAAAAGTCCAGCAGATGTAACAGCATATTGTTTTCAAACAGTTGTCATAATTAGAAGAAGTTACAGGTAAAAACGTAGGTACAAATGGCTGTTTTTTTCAACTAATTTTCAATTTTTCCTATATTCAATTGTTAGTTTCTATAAAGAAACCTTGGAGGATCTACACAAATGACCCCTTGCTGAATTAAAAATTGTGCCTACTTTTCTAAAATGTATAGCTTTCCAGGATCCACTATTGCTCTCATACCCATTTCTGCCATTAACTTGAAGAAGGTTGAAAGCACAACATATTGCAAAAATAGGCTATGTCCCAGTAAAATGCCAAAACTGTGTAAAAAATGTTAATTTTCTGACAACAGTCTGCTTGTCCCTAAAAGACGGTAAAATGTTGATTTCAGCCCTATTAACGCTCTGTTGATACTATTTGCAGGGAAAAAAACTACGCTTTCATTTGCAGCACTTTTTTCCAATTTGTTCCCAAAAAAACAAAATGCTGCTGTATTTTGGCTCATTGCTGGGTCCCATCCAGGGAATCCACAAACCCTGGGTACCTTTAGAATCCCCATGATGTTGGAAGAAAAGGATGCACATTTGTCGTGGATACCTTATGTGGTCAAAAAGTTACAGGGGCCTAAGGACAAACTACCCCAAATAGCCAAAAAAAAGGCTTAGCACAGGGGGGGGGGGGAGCCTTGCAGCGAAGAGGTTAAGACTTAACCACTTTCTATGTGTGTTGTACAGTTCAGCGCACATGCAAAGTTGCAAAGGTTTGGAGAAAATAAATCTTTTCTCCAACTTTATGCCTGCCTCAGAGAGATATCATTTTATGATGTCAATCTCTTTCTATCAAAGTTAGTAGATAGGGATTAGCGTCAAAATCCATGAGTGAATGCATGAAAACTTCCATGTACCGCCCATGGTATACTTTCTTGACATAAAGCAGCCCATAGTGGTATTTTGTAGGGCTACTGCCCAATACAATTGAGGATTTGCACTGAAAAATAAGCCCCAAAACAACACATTGTGATGCAAAACCAGGCACAAAGTATCAGTAAACATTCCCCATGCACGTAACACAGTGATTGGGGTGTCATAAGAAAAATTTTGTATTGCTGCCAAAGGAACCTTTTTTAACAATCTTAGAATAACTAAATATGAAGGAGAAAAACAATAAGGTTCTAAATCTAGGCCTTTCAATTTGCATATACCGCTTTGATGCCACTTCATAGCTCAATTTGCTATATTAGAAGGATTATTACTTATTAACTCCAAGTAACAAGTAGGATCTCTTTGACAAAAGCAATAACCTATTAAATTACTGATCTGTGATCTGCATGTCACACGTTGTGCTTTACAGCAGGAATCTTAGACCTGTGCTGGTATATAATGAGTCAAACTCAAAACTGCGACTAAGCATATCGTAGATCTCTGCATCAAGTCCTGAAAAGCATCTACAGTAGATTAATATATGTATTGCTCATCATCTTAGGTACATGTATCGAGCTCGGGAGGATGGTGTTATGCGGGCTGTGTTTTCTTGGTTCCTTAGGGAGTTCAAACATTGGTCAGGCTAAGAGTTGGCTGTTTGTGGGATCAAATAAAGTATTTCATATCCTAGCCAACATCGTGATCACTTCCTTACATTGGCAAAGAGTGTTTTCAATAATATACTGGAGCCCACCTCAAAGCCATTCTTTCGTGTTCCCCATACGAGGCTGATGGTGGGAGAGCTGCACGCTCTCCAAATATCGTCCAGTACAAGTTTTCCCTCCATGGGGTTTGTTCCAGAGTCATCAGCCAGTCCTGGATCTAGGACGTCTAAAATCCAAGGCAAGCATCTCTGTCCATTCGTTCACTGCGTTTCTGCAGAATTCAGATGAAGTACAACTTCTGATTAGGTGGTGGACTCTTGGTAGAGGTGTCTTTGATGGAAGGCAAGGTACTAGCACAACACGAAGGGGTAAGTGGTGATTAAGTGCTTTTACTAGTCAGATGCTGGGTTTGCAGGAGATGCAAGGATGGTACGATTGGAATCCAGGAAGTAAAGGAATGGCAGCGCTCATCCACTAATAGGTTCTGCCATTTCTAGGGGTGTGAAAGGTGCGGGCCTGGTGTTACTTTCCAAATTTTAACTCCTGTCTTCCCTCCGTTCAACATTCTTGCTTTTCTCCGTATGGCTCTTCCGCCTTTATTGCTAGAGTTTGTCATGAAGGTTTGTAGGTCTCACTGGAAAGGTCAGTCACTTATCAGGTGCTGTCTTTCTTGATCACAAAACACAAGATTCAAAGAATCTTCATTGCCCATAAAGTTAATTCAACGTCCACTTTCTGAATAACTTCCTCCCTTCCCCCGATCAGAAGGCATTCCTCTCTACCCTTCCTCCACAGACACTTAATACATTAAATGGGAGCACATCAAAAATCACGCCCTAGGTCTCACCAGAGCATATAAGAGTAACTAGGAACGATATGAAAATTCTGAATTTCACATATGCAAGGCTGGGCATTCATACTAGACATATCGCCTGAACTGGGTAGAATGTTGCTAAATCAGTCAAAGATATTTATAGTTTACCAAACCCTTCAGTGAATGTGTGGATCTCTCTATTTATTTATTTATAAAGCGTGAACTAACACCCAAAGGCGTCTAGGTGCTGAAAAAACAAGGCTGGCTCTTAATCCTCGCGTTATAGAAAATTGACTAATGGGAGAAAAGCCAGGTTTTAAGGCTCTTCCTAAAAGAAAGTAAGTCAGGTGAGTTTTTTTTTTAATTGGTTGGAAGACAGTTCCATTATCTAGAAGGGTTAGTAACAAAACATTTGCCCCCCCCCCCAGTTTACAAGCTGAAATCTAGGACTCTCCTCCAGCTTTAGAGACGATGACCGGAAATTTCTCTGCGGTACATACCATTGGAACTGGTGCTTTAGGTATTCTGGTCCATGATTGTGGAGGGTTTAAAAGCTATACACAGGGCTTTCCCAGTAGTAGTCAAGCCGCCACATTCTGAAGAACCTTTAATTTGTTAAGAAGACCCTTCTGTAGACTAACAACGTGAGCATTACAGTAGACTAGCTTAGATAAGATGAGCGCAGAGACAACAGTTTTTTAAAGATCAAGAGCTATAAAAGGAAACATTTTCCTTAGAATTTTTTATGTAACGAAAGTAGACGAGATAATGGCATTTACCTAATGTGTAAAAGATAAGAATGTGTTGCATATAACTCCCATGTTTTTTGCCTTTATCACTGGAATAGGGAGCGAGCTAAGTTCCTGAGGCCACTAATCAGGGGACCAAAAGGAGGTGTTACTTCCGAAGAGTAGTACTTCGGTTTTGCCTGAATTTAACTTCAGGCAATTCTCCAACATCCACTTACTAGCCTGTTGCATACAGCTTTGGAACTTAGAAGCAGTGTCCTGAATATTGTATGTGACAGAAACAATAATCTGTATGTCTTCAGCGTACAACACCATGGTAAAGCCAAATTATTTAATAAGCCTGGCCAGAGGGATGACATATGAAATAAAAAAAGAAGGGCTAAGCGAAGCACCTGGTGGAACCCCGCATGGGAGTTGAAAGGTATGTGATGCATAGCTGTTGATTTCCACAAACTGGTCACGCTCAGATAAAAAAGATTTAAAAAGAGAAAGAGCTACACTGCCTATGCCAATCATTTGGAGACGACTTATCAGTGAGCCGTGGTCCACCCTATTGGAAGTCAACCAAGAGGTCCAACAAGATCAAAGCTGCATTTCCTCCATTGTTGACCGCGCATATTACCTCTTCCATAGTGGTAATGAAGGCGAGCTCCGTGCTGTGCTCACTCCTGGCCCCGTACTGGGTAGGTACTGGGTAGAATCCAAGATATGATTATTGTTGATAAAAGTAGTCACCTCTTGATTTATGAATTTTTTCAAGATTTTGCCGGCAAGGGTGACCTGGAGATTGGATGGTTATTTCCCGGGGTTTAGAGAATCCAGGCTTTTAACAGAGGCAGAATGGAAGCCTTTTTCTAAATTTTACGAAAAATTCCTGTTTTGAGAACAAGATTAAAAATTTCAGTGAGTTGCTGTGCAATAAGATTCAGAGCTAAGTGAGCTATTCTAGGAGGACAAGGATCGCTGCGAAGCCAGCTCTAGCTGTGCGAAAAAGTGTGAGAACCTGATCAAAGGAGACGGGCGAGAAATTAGATAGTCAAGCTGAATTAGCTACTGATGGGCCATTTTGATCTGTTTGATTAACAAAGTCCCCAATGGACTGTAAATTTCCAGAAAGTGACTCAAGGACCATGCTTTGTAGGTGCTACGTACTGTTTCACAAAAAAAGAAGCAAGAGTGTTACAAAAGATCTGGTCAATGGCCCAATTTCTGGTCTCTGGCGCTCTACTTAATTTATGAACTGTGGCAAATAATTCTTTAGTACTGTTATTTGTAGATTTTATTTATCAGAAAAATAGATGGTTTTTGACTTGTGAATCAATTCTTTTCATTTTGCGATCATCTCTCTATAATTTCTTTCTCGTGGTGGCATAATTTTGTCTCCACTGTCTTTCTTGCCAGCAGCATTGCCTTTTTGAAAGCCTAAATTCCTCTGAGAAACAGGGCTTAACAGTTTTTGAGGGCACTAGGGACTGTACTGTCGAGTAAATCCAGGAGTGATAGTACAAGGATGCTGTCTGTGGATTTCAGGAAATAGCAGGTCTACTATTTTCCAGTAGAGCATTGATTTCAGTTGCGTCTAAACTATTCTACGAGCATCGCTCGTACATTCTGTTTGAAATGCTCATATTGCCAGAGGCAATGGGTACGGGAATGAAGAGTTAGGCACACAGATCAAAGTTAAATGCATGCTTGGGTAATTTTCAGCTCGGAATCCCATTCAAATAATGTCTCTGATCGTATTAAAATAAAGTCTTTTTTATGTAGTCCATTTTCCTCAAAAGAAATCAGGCTACTTTGTTTGAGAGTTTGCCATGGTCCCATGAACCACAACCTACTACCAAACAAACTTTATTAGACATTCACAAAGAAGAAGGGGTCCCTAAGGGACCCCTCCCATTTTGCAAATAGGTTAACACCCCACTTGGGGGTCACTAACTTTTCAATGGTTTACAACGATTATTTTCTTCCTAAACCGTTTATAAATTTAGATAAAAATCCTTATTTGGAAGGGTGTACAACACACCCCTAAATAGTGATTCCTTACCCATTTCTAATCCCGTTTGAGGAGTCAATAAAAAAATTACCGACTCGCAAAATGCTTTATGCCTATCGCTGAAAGCAGTACTTTGGTTGTAAACTACCAATCTCGAGCATGAAGATCAACAAGTAATCAGGGGGCATATTACCAACGATTAGCGATATTTATCGATAACTAGGCTTAGCAACGAATTTTTTATCGCTAAGCATCGCCGGAAATTATCGCTGAGATAACTTGCTATTAGCAAGGTTTATCTCCAAAGCGATAAATTTTCCGGTGATAGCGTGAATATCGCTGAGAACACAGCGATATTCACGCATTAGCGACAAAATGTTCTTAGCCATGTTATCCACCTCCAATTGGATAACATGGCTAAGAACTGGTCTGAGCAGGCGTTAGTTTTTGGAGATATTCGCGCTTAGCGTGAATATTTCCAACGCTACGCCTGCCTTGTTAATAGGCGATAGCGACGTTATCGACTGCTTTCAGTCGCTAACGGGTTGGGTACGCCCACTTTGCATGTCATTAGCGATAAACATTGCTGACATGCAAAGCGGGCCCCAAACCGCTCGCTATTGCCTAAAAGCTGTCGCAAACATCAGTTAGCGACAGCTTGCTAACGGGGCAATGGAATTATCGCCGCTTAGAGGCCGAAAACGGCAGCTAAATCGGTGATAATTGTCTATCGCCCCCCTTGGTAATATGCCCACAGGTTCCTGGCAAGTTTGAGACGCACAAAAAGAAACATATGAAATAGCTGGAAAGATAAGACAAGAACCAAATATCAATGAGAGGTCATGTCGAATTATAATAGACGGCTTTGACAGATGATTGTGGTGCGCTCTGGTGAGGTGATAACATTCAGCTCATGAGTAAAGGCAGGTTCTGTGGAGTGAATTGCCTGGAATGGGAAGTGGGGAAGTGTTCAGAAGGTAGTGTTAGCATGTGATTCATAACATTTCTAGATGTTTCAATGTTTTAAGACAGATACATTGTTACAGCAAACGTCAAAGCGATTTGCACTGACTTGCATTACCCCAGATTTATCAAGCCATGCACCCAGGGTGGCCTTGCATGGCTTGATAGATCAGTACCGGTAAATCAATGTTGTACTTATGTATTGCCTGCATACCCTGTAAGTGACACTGATGTTTGCCTGAGTTTTTGCAAATAAAACGAGTTAAAAAAGAAAGAAAGAAAGAAAATATTGTATAGACCTTGCTCCCCCTTGTCGGGCACAAAGGCCACACAACACTATGACAAATATGGGCCCAGGTGCTTAAAAGTTTTGCAGCTGAAGCCATATTGGGGGGATATTTGAAGAAGGAGATGGTACACCTTTCTTAAGTTATGCAAGCCAAAGAAACAGGGAAAACACACTGTGTGAATTTGTGATTGAGGGAGCTATTGTATGTTTAAACTAAAATGTGCATTAATATTGGTCATTCTGCACCCCAATTTACAAGTGCATATTGACATGGTGGTAACGCAATTGAAACAAAATTATTACGATGTAATAAAGTGTGGATTGCTGGCTTAGGTTAACTAGGCCTCTATTAGTCCTCAGTGCCATCTTATATAAAGTGGATGCAATATCATGATGTTCATTCTGTCTTTATGTATCTCGGTTGACACTGTGCTGCAAGACATGGACTTTTTTTTATTTCTGAGTGACTCTGTTCTCAAAGAATCCACTAGAAGAAACACTTTTTGCAACATAGTTCAAGGTCCTTCTGCTTGAATGCTGTATTACATTCATTAACACTGTTGTATATGTAACTAGTTTGTTCTAACACCTCTGATAACATTAGGTCTGAATGGGTGAATCTGTATTCATGTAGTGGGCTAGTGCTAATGTGATAGGGTTATGTGAAATTTAAAATTATGAAAATGTGATTTTTTTTTGGAGCCATGATCATACCATTTTTACATTGCAGTTCTAAGTAATTTCTATAAAAGAAAATGATATATAAACTCTTGAAATTGGGGGTGAGCCAGAACTCTTTTTGAGACCTTTTCTGAACCTCTAGGGATGCTGTTCAATTTCTTACTGATTAGCTCCACATTTAAGACTAAGGGGTCTATTAGAATGGTGGGCGGACTTGAGTCCGCCCGCCACCCTAGCGGTGCTGGTACCCGACGCCAGTGGTGCGGTGGTCCCGCTATGCCCATTAGGATTCGACCTCCACCATGGCGGTTGCATCCTGTATATTTAACATTGTGGCGGGATGTGCTGTATTCAGCACCCGCCACAATGTTAAAAGGGCATGTTGTGCATTTGCATGCACAACATGACAGGCACCGCGTGGTGCCTGCCACCTTGTGCATGCAAATGTCGGGGTACCATGGGTACCCCCCAAGTGCAGCCACCCGCAGCTGGCCCCCAAAGGCATTCTCTGCATGCCTTTCCATGGCAGAGTCACTGTCATCATCATAATATGGATAGGGGTGCCTGGAAGGCACCGCCACCATATTGCAGGTCTTTTCCACCCAGTAGGCAATCGGGCAGATTGCCTACCGGCGGAAAACTGGCGGACGGACTTTCCGTCTGCCTGGGTCCCTCCTGCCATCGTAATATGGCGGGGAGGAAATGTTAGGTGGGCGGACGGAAATGGCGGGCGGATTGCCACCGCCATAAGGGCGGTGGCGATCCACCCGCCATCCTAATAGAGCCCTTAGTATTGTCCTGATTTTTACCTGTTATTATATTTTTTTATTTTCCATGTGATGCCCTTCATTGCAAATGTCTTTATGTAATTCGAAGAGATTACAGCTGCTTTGGATTTTACTATTTTATGTAGTAAACTTTTAATTTTGTTTGTAATCTTCATGGTTTTCTAAATTCTAATCTTGATCTCCCTTTTTGAGTCTGCCTTAACGTATTGGATATCATTTTTAAATTTGGTTTTGAAACGTATCTCTAGGGAGACATTGCCTCATAGACTTGAAGGTTGACACCGTCCCGATCCACCCAATGTATGGACACACCATTGTAATGCAGATTTCCTAGGACCCTGCATGCCCACATGATCAATTTTGGCACTCTAGAATTACTTAGAGTGGGTGGAGAGGGAAATTCGCTAAAAGGTGGTGAATGTCCTATCTGCCACGTTTAGAGGGCCATTGACATCAATGCTTTTTAATATGGTGGACAGGACATACAACACTATTTGGTAGATGTCCTACACTTGACAAGCTCTAAATATGGTTGTTTGACTTTAGCAGGGGTGATAGGCAGAGAACATGGGTATATTGGACACAACTTGCCATCCAAAAGCGTTTGGTTATGTACCAAGAGCATGAATTCTGTTTTCTGCATTTAAAAACGTTTTGACTCATTCTGTATGGTACCGTAATCAGACAGTCTTTTACTATGAGAGCAGATGACTGCTTGCTTATTTATAATCGGTGTCGTTACTGCATACAACATGGCTATACATATAAAAGACCTGCTAAACAATGACAAAGGACACACATAGGTATTAAAAACCATGAGAAATAAGGAGAAGCCCCATGGAACTCCTCAGTGAATATGGACTTTGTCTGATGTAAATAATGGAAGGAACAGAAGTTAGCTTGGTTAGTCAGGAATGGTTTTAGCCACGAGATGATGTCCCTTTCAGAAAATCTCTCTAAAACGCAGGTTCTGCTTAGTCATCATGCAGAGATTCCCATTTCTGAAACCACCTCAGTTGCTACCTATCTTAGGGTTAAGATCTATGCTAAATTGGATCGTATCATTGATCTGAATTACGAGTCCCTCTTACAGTCAGTTAATGTACAGTTGGGATCCTGGAATCATATTCCTATTAGCCTATTAGTCCAAAGTAACATAGTCAAGATGAACATTCTCCCTGGATTTTTCTGTCTGTTCCGGGCAATCCGGCTTCTAGTGCCTGACTCATTTTTTAGCCACCTAAAGGGGAGTATTGCCAGTTTTATTTGGGAATAGAAGCGAGTTAGGGGGGCAATTCACTAACTGAAACGCATGCGTAATCAAGGTATATCTCAACTCCCTGATTTTAGGATGTATTTCTGGGCTGCCTTTTGCCATTGTATTGTTCATTTGCTAATGGACCATGATCCAGATTCTTCGGTAGTGGGGTATCAAATGACTCTAGGATCTGAATTTAGGTTGTTTTTCAGTAGACGATCCGATCCAAATTACTTTAGTGGGTCCAGTTTAAGATCACCAAATATATTTTTCGAATCTGAGGAGATATTCGGGTTAAATTTGCTATTCCATTTGTACATTCATTCACGTTCCTGAACGCCAACCCTTATTTCCCCCCTATATTTCATGATGCAGAAGCTAAACTTTGGCATAAACAAGGTTTAAAATCCATGGGTCAGCTTTTTGATGTGGCCGGGCTCCGTAACTTCTCTACTCTTCAAACATGCTTTGGTCTCCACTGACACTCTTTCTTTAAAGCTTACAGATTCTGGACTATGTTACTCAGAATCAGCTATGGTCTGCAGGTGGGGAAAACTCTAATGTTTTGAAGTACTTCTATACCACTGATGATACCCCATTTAATTAGATTATTTTATAAGCTTATGGCTGCTTATAAGGAAGACTATCGACTCTTGCTTGGGGCCAAGTGGATCAATAGTTTACGAGAGACTATCTCAGCAGATGAGATTTCCTGTGTAATTGGTATCATTAATTGCCCGGTTCTCTCAGTTAGTCTTAAACTACAACATTTTAAAACTTTATGCAGGCTCTACTATACTCCCAATAAAATCTGTAAATGGGCCTTGACACATACCATTACTAAGACCTGTTGTCCTAAGTGTCGCCTGTACTCTGCAGACATTGTCAATATGTTGACTGGATGCGTTATGTTAAAAGTAATCTGGTTAGGTATCGCAAAGCATTTCTCCTTACATTTGGGATATAATACATGTTTGTCTGCTAAAGACATTATGATATCTCATAAATGCAATGTCAACCCAAGAGACTCTGAGCTGATTGCAATAGTGATTGTCACTGCCCGCCTACACATCGCTAAAGCTTGGCATCAAGGGCCACCACTGGTTTAAATATATTTGGGCCCAGTTCTCTTTCTAATTGATGTATGATTTTTTGCATTATCTTTTTCTTTCTAGCACTCAGTGGTTTCTGCTATTTCACCTCCAATGCTTTGTTGTGAATGCTATATTGGTAGATAAGATTCATAGATGACGGATTCCTCATATGGAATGAATCTGAATGTGATGCTAAAATCTTTATTGAAAAATGTAACAAAATGAGAGGACTTTACAAGTGCCACAAATAGCACCAAGATTACATTTTTAGAAACTGCCTGCTTTGTAGATAGCGATAAATTAGCTAGCAACCATTTTAGGAAGTCTACGGCTGGTAACACCTTACTACGTGCAAAGAGTAGTCACCCTCAAAGTTTATTTCACAGTATGCTCTATAGGGAATTTTGAGGGCTAGAAGAAACTGTAGCACCAAAGGGGTATTTCTTCAGGACAACAGACTATGAAAGTCTGAAAGGTTCAGAAAATGTAGTTACTCTGAAGTTACACTCAATACTGCAATGACACGAGTGAGTATGATAAAAAATGGATGATCTTTCACCTACTACTTACCGTAGAAAGCTTTTAACAGATCAGGAGAATAATAAAGGGAGATTTAGCAACAAATCAGGTAAAGTTAAACAGATCATACACAAGCACTGGACACTCCTCAAGGCAGGTCATATTCTTCAGAGTATTATCACGGACCAACCATGAGTAACCTTTAGAAAGAGTAGTACTCTGAAAGATAAACTCAGCCCTAATCTGATTACAAGTGATGAACGTTCATATAGTGGGTTTCTTCAACTTCAGAAAATAAAAAGCATATCAAACAAATTCTAATATTTCTGAATATATAGTCCCATTCGAGGGCAATAGAAGAATGTTTGAGAATATATAAAAGGATTACATTTAACACCAATTACGTGGGTTATGTATTGCAATGCCATTGTATTAAGAGATATGTTGGTAGCATGATGCATCGTTTTAAGAAGAGGATATTGGAACATGTGTGTCATATAAAGAATGTAGATTCACACTATCTAATAGGAAAGCATTTTTCAGAAAAACATTACACTGATGGAGACCTCTTGACGTTTTTGGATTGACTGTAGATCTCCTAAGTTTAGGGGGTGATGATAGAGACTTCTTACGGAGACGTCTTTTAGTACAGATTTATCATTCCGTGACAAACCAAGGCACCTAGTGGGCTAAATAATGAGGAAGAACTAAAGCCCACCTTGGTACACAAAAATAGCTGATCGGTGTGTTTCTTGGGTGCCTTTGTGAGTCTGTACAAACATGTACATGATTGTTGAAAACTTTGATTCTGTTTTTTCTCTAAGTTTTTTCTTTTGATAAAGGAATTTTAACAATTATGTATATTTTTCTTTGTAGGATCAAGGGACATTCAAAGAACTACAAGCCTTCACAAGATTAAATCTAAATATGGATCTTCTTTACTCTTTTGCTACTCTTATTCCTTTTCTTTACTATTATATTGGTTTCCTTTTGATGGAATTTGGTGATTATATATACAATGTGCATTAGGATGCTTGGCTTGCTAATACTGTCCAATTGGGTGTGATCAGCTTTTTTATGATTGCTTAGAAATATTTTGCACATTGTGTGTGTGTGTGTGTGTGTGCGTGTGTGCATACCCCGGAATTCCCCCTCTATCTACCGATATTGCTCGTTACCTGTCTTCGCTCCCTTCTCCTTCATTACCAGATGTTGATTTTGCTTCCCTAGAAAAAGATATTCTTACCAAGGATATTTTGGATTCCATTAATGTACTTAAGAACGGCAAAGCCCCGGGACCAGACGGTTTCCCCATATTATTTTATTCACACTTCTCTAAGCTATTAGTTCCTAAACTTCACCAATTATTTTCCTTTTTTATTGAATCTAAGAAGTCTGAGGGTTCCTTCCAAGAAGCTTTGATTTGTCTTATCCCCAAAGACAATAAGGATCACACCTTATGCACGAATTATAGACCTATTTCATGAATTAATTTAGACTATAAAATTTTCGCGAAAATTCTTGCTCTTCGTCTGGATAGCATTCTACCACAATTAATTGGTAAAGAACAGTGCGGTTTCATTAAAGGTTGCCATCTTTCTGATAATACACGCCTATTTTTCCACGTTCTTAGCAAATCTCATTCTTATAAACACTCTTTAGCAGCCGTAGCTGAGAAAGCTTTTGATAGGGTTAACTGGCAGTTTATGCTCTCAACTCTCACTTGGTTTGGTTTTGGCCCAAAGTTCCTTTCTTATATTTCGTTATTGTATTCTTTTCCTAGATCTTTCATTTTAGCTAATGATCTCATTTCCTCTTCATTTCCTCTTTTTAGAGGTGTCCGCCAAGGTTGTCCCCTTTCTCCTCTTCTTTTTATTTTAGCTTTGGAACCTTTTCTGACAAGAATTAGACTGAATAAAGAAATTTCGGGCTTCCCATATAGAGATAAACAACTGAAACTCTCTGCTTATGCGGATGATATCCTCCTTTTTATTTCTAACCCCCAAACATCCATTCCACCTTTTTTATCGGAAGTTTCAGAGTTTGCGTTGGTTTCTGGGTATAAACTTAATGTTGATAAATGTGAGATCGTACCTCTCAATGCTTTCTGTTTTCACTCTGACTCCCTGACTTTCTCTTTTCATTGGAGCCCTACTAAAATTAAATACTTAGGCTTATGGTTTACCCCAGTGATCAAACATACTGTAGCATTAAACATTAAAAATCTTCATACGACTTTGAAAGACTCTACATCACGGTGGCACCCCTTGTTCTTATCTTGGTGGGGTAGACTGGACTCTATTAAAATGATGTTAGTTCCAATTATTCTATTTTTTCTCTCTAATCTTCCGGTCAATATTCCCAAGTCCTGTTATAAAACGATCTACTCCATTTTATCACGCTTTTTATGGCAAAACAAGAGAGCTAGGATGTCTTTCTCCAAACTTAAATGTCCTAAGCAAATGGGTGGTGTTAATTTTCAGGACTTCTCTTCTTATCATACTTCGTTTTTTCTTATTCATTCCACTTCTCTTTTTTCAGAACGCTCACTTGACAGCAATTCTTAGCCTTTATGGGTCGAGATTGAATCCTCTTTCTTCTATCCTTTCTCGTTTGACCAATTTATATAATTATCGCATATTCCAAACAGAATGTCTCTCCCTATTCTTAAAAATTCTAGGAAATCTTTCCTTCCTCTTTTTCTAGGTGGCTTTGATGATCGCTCCCGTTTCTTACAATCCCCCATCTGGTATAATCCTCTTATTAAGATCAAGAACAAGACTCTTTTTTGGAAAGACTGGCTGGATCTTGGTCTTTCTTGGACTCATCAACTCTTTCAAGATGGTAAATGTATCCCGTTTTATTCACTCCAGTCTCACTTTTCCCTTCCAGCTTCCTTCCACCTCAAATATTTACTTTTATGCTCAGCTGCTCAGAATAGTTATAATGCCCTTTCGTCATCCGCTCCTCGTATAGAATCCTCTCCTCTTACTCTCTCTTTTTTACATTCTTCTTCGTCTGCTTCTCAAATTTACAAAACAATACAAGAGTTTTCTATCATTAGAGATAAATCTAAGACTGAACTTGAGTGGGAATCGGACTTAAATGACTCTTTTTCCATCTTGACTTGGCACAAAATTTGGTCTAAAATAAGGAAATCTTCTAGAGCGGCCAATACTACTCAGACATTATTTTTTATTTATAATAGACTTTTGATTACTCCTACTAAACTACATGCAATAGACTCCTCTATTCCTTCCACGTGTTGGTCCTGTTCAACCGCTGATGCAGACCTCAAGCATATGTTATTCACTTGCCCTCTCATTCATACATTCTAGTTCAAAGTTTATGCATCAGATTAATAAGATTTTCTCTACACATTTTCCCTTTACCTTGTCACACATATTTCTAGGTAGTCTTTCTGACATATGGTCTCATTCTACTGCTAATACAACCATTGTTGACTTGCTTATAGGTGTTGCATTTCAACAGATCACTAAATCCTGGAAAGATGCATCAAATGTCTCCTTCCAGGCTTGGTGGTATGGCGTTTGTTATAATCACAGATTAGACAGAGCTTATGTTTATCCTATTACTATTGCTATTAAAACAGATCTGTTATGGCTACCGATTACTAATTTTTTTGAGCTCTCCGCTCAATCCCTCCCTTTACATTCTCCACGTATTGAAGAAGTTTCCAAACCGCCTTGATATGCATATTTCTTTGTTTGATTTGCTGTTCTATTTTATTTTCTGTATTCATAATACAAATTCCTATTGGAAGATTGCTTCGATAATTGTTATTGTATTTGATTGCTAAGTTTCTTACTCTTTTTGACCTTATCTCCCCCTTTCCCTCTCTCTTCTTTCCCCCTCTCTACTTTCTGTTTCTTTTATGAATATTATGTAATTATCAACACGTTTTTCTAATGTTCTTGCTCTTAAATTAATGCTGTTTTTGAATTTAACATATAATAACATTTTCTTTAAACTTAAAGAAGTGAAATCTCAAAATAAACTTTGGGGCCATATACTTATATTTTATTTATTTATTTTATCGATTAAGCACTGCATTGGATGCATCAGCCCAGGCGGGGGCCTATTATGCTTGTTTTAATTGGCCCCCATGGCTATCCTGCCAGGGCATTGCAATCCACAAAGACTGGAATACACTTCTGCAGTCTTGTATTCAGCTGTCTCACCCAGAATCAAGCCAGAGGCTGAGAGGATCAACATAAACATCAGAGGCAATAGCTACAGATATTGTGATGCAACTCATAATAGTGGACTGGGCCTCCTGGATACAGCAGGATTTCCTGGTGTACTGGGGGCTGGGGAGGATAGAGGAGCTGCTTGCATGCCCATCTTCAGCCCACACTCTTCTAGAGCATAGGTGTTGCAGCCATGGAGGATGACCCCTCCCACAACTGGAGTTCAGATACCAATGAACTGGTAAGAAGGACATGAAAATAGGCCAAAATCCCACTGTACAAGGCTGCCCTTATAGCCTTGCTCCTATGGCCTCTCTTGCACCAATGGGACCTGTCAGCCTTGCACAATGATCTGTATAGGCTCAAAATCAGATCCTATGTGAAGATCAGCCTGCTTCACTTGTCATTTCTTCTGTACATGCAGTCAAGGAGAAAGAAAGTAAAGTGGGGGAGGAGAAAGAGGAAAGGAGAGAAATGACGGTGAAAGGCAACAGACAAATATGTGACAAAGAGGGTGGTAAATTGTGACAGAAAAGAAGAGAAAATGTAAAACAACACACAGATGAAAACAGCAGCAGACACACAGGGTGAAAAGATGAAAGGCGATAGAGGATGCAGACACGGGTCAGGCTGGACAACTGGAACAGAAAACAATACAGTACATGAATAGAATGAAAATTGGCAAATGAGCAAAAATGGAAAAAAGTGCTGAATGAGATAAAAGGAGAGACTGCGGAGAAAAAGAAAGCAGAGCTTGAGAAGATAGATGGAGGAGAGAATGAAAATTGAAAGCAAATTAACATATATATCGCCAGGATCTATATGTTGCAAATTCAAATATAAGTGATCAAGCTCACAAGATTAATGTGACTCCTGACCATCCTTGCAAGTCACATTTTTCAATCCTTGAGAAATGGTACAGTGGGTTAAAACATTAACATCGGGGGGGCGTGGTATCGCTACGCATGGAGTGAGACGCATGCCGAGGGAGCTCCGGCCAACAGCTGCCTTAATAAGATTTGAAAGAGGCATTGGAGTTTCCCTGGTGACGCTGCTTGGAGCACCTGGAAATCAGAAGGTTTTGGACACCCTCTGCCCGTTCGATGCACACCTCGGGCTGCTGGCTGCGGTGTTCCTAGCAGCTCAAAGTCGGGTCCCGGCCCGAGTACACGCAGCCACCATTTTGCACCTCCCGGGTTCAGAGGTGTCTTTGGCCAGCGAGGGCTCGCACCATCCTCTTACTACCACACCCAGTGGCCCTACCTGATTTCCTGGGCCCGTGGCGGAGGTCCGGAGGCCCGGACCCCCCTGTTTTTGCACACGGAGGGTGTGCTACTTCACAGCGGCTACTACGGCCACCATCTTGGGACCTCTAACACGGTCCGTGGGGGCGGGCCGCGGAGTCCTGGTCCAGCCATCCACCATCCCCTGGTGACGCCGCCTGTGCGACTAGATGCCGAAGGTCTCCAGACATTGCTTGCCACCTCGGACTGCTGGCAGCGGTGTTCTTCGCGGCCCATGGTCGGGTCCCGGCCCGAGTGTACGCAGGCAGCCTCCCTGGGCTCAGAAGTGTCTTTGACCTGCGAGGGCCTGCACCATCCCCTTATTGCCGCACCTGGGGGCCATACCTGACTTTCTGGGGTCTGGGGCGGGGCACGGAGGCCCAGACCCCCCTGTTCCGGCACATGGAGGGTGTGCTGCTCCGCAGCGGCTGTCATTGCCATCATCTTGGGCTCTCTGACGCGGTCCGTGGTAGAGGGCTGCGGTTGCTTGGCCCGGCCCTTCGCCATCCCCTGGTGGTGGCGCCTGTGCGAATGGACACCGGAGGTACCCGGACATCGCTTGCCGTACAGTGCCAGCCGGACATTGCTTGCCTGCCTTGTGCACCCTCCTGGCCACTAGTGGCGGTGTGCTTGGTAGGCCTGGAGAAGGGGTCTGCAGCGAGTGCCTGCGGCGGCCATTTTAGATATTCCCAGGCCCCGGAGAGCTTCTGCAGACGGGGGCCTGCCACTGACACTCTGCTGCACACTGGTGAGCCTTGTTCGACTCCCTGGGCATTGGGGCGGGTTTTGGCGGCCTGGGCACGCAGCTCTAACCTATGACGGGTGTGCCGTCCCACCGCTGCTGAGTCTCCTGATACCTTTGGCCTGCCGGCGCGGCACAGGAGAACAAGATACTGAACACTGGGCAGACCGTCCATCATAGCGCCTGCCCTCTGGGGGTCCTGAGAGGCTGCCTTCCGAGCTGAGGTGAGTGGCGACACACACTGAATTCCTTCTCCCTATGCTCACGGTTCGCGGTGCAACTGGGCCCTGGATTGGTCATTCCATTTTCCTGGCTTCGGCCCCTTGACGGCACGAGAGGGGCAACCCTCAGTTTCCACAAGCCTCTGTGTCCCTGGACTTATACTGCGCCCTTATACTCTGTAAGGGGTGCGCTAACTGTGGGTTCCTCCGATACAATTTCCTTGATCTCTGCTGCTGGGACACATCTGGGTGGCCTGGCGATTTGCAGTTTGGGCCTGGCCCAGCATGGGCCCCACTCGAACTCTTCTGTGATACCCATTCCGGTGCGCTCTTGTGGGTGACCCCCTGCCCCTGCCACATACCTGGCCTTGGTCTTTGTGGGGCATGGGGATACGCGGGGGGCTCATCGGACTACTTCCTTCATCCAGCTTCTGACTCGGACTCTTTCACGCAGCTGGGGGAGATCCTCGGGGGCCTTGGACTCTGAAGGGTCGGGCCTCCACTTCTCGCTCCTTGTTTGCTGAGCACCCCGCTCCTGCCTACTGTGGTGATCTCTACTATCTGCACTGGGAGACATCCGGCCTACTGCAGCACTCTCTTGCCCTGGCCCACTGTCCGCCACGTGGAAGCCTGAGGGGTCATGACACGCTCTAAAGCTGGGAAGGACACAGCTGCTCCCCCAAAGGACAACCCTGTGACAGCCTTGTGGAACAAGCCGGGCTCTACTCCTGCTGCGGATATGACTTCATTGACGGGGGGCCCTCTGACCCTGTAACCCAATCCTTCATCGCCAATTTTCTGCAAGAACTTAAATCCGAAATTGTCTCTCTCCGAACGAAGGTACAATCCTGTGTTAAGCAGCTCAGGAGAGACATTGCGGAAATTGGAGGGAGAGTATATGGCCTCGAGAAAATGGTTGACGCCCGCACAGAGGATCAAGAAAAACTTTGGCAGCGCCTGGCCCTCTTGGAGGAACAGCATATTGAGCTCCAAATCAAACAGGAGGACTTAGAAAATCAGGGCCGCCGTAACAACCTGCGCCTGAAAGGGGTCCTGGCTGGGGCATAGGGCTCTGCCATCATGACCTTCGTTGTAGATCTGTTACACAAAATCAGAGGGGATGACGATGCCTCTCCGCCTGCGCTCGATCGAGCCCACCGCGTGTCTGGTCCTCCTGGTCGCCCTGCTCTTGTTCCCGACATACTGGCCAGGGTCCACTTTTTTACGGAAAAAGAGGCCATCCTCAAGGCAGCACATTCTAAGTAGGAACTAAACTACAGGGGCTCTCCCATACAGTTTTTCTAGGACCTCACTCCTACCACGCTTCCTCGCCGCAGGGACTTCAAATCTGTTACCGATAAGTTAAGGGAGCTGGGCGTCCAGTACCAATCGGGCCATCCTTTCACACTCATCTTCCAATGGGAAACCAAACGCCGGGTGCAGCGATCCTTTCAAGAGGCCGTGCAACTGCTGCGCCTCTCGATCACTCCATCATCCAGCCCTTCAAGACTACCATCTCTGGGCCACGAGCCTGCGGAGCCACAATGGGCCAGAGTGCCTTGATCCCAGCGTCTGTCTAACCAGGGGGAGCATGCTTCTTCTCAAGCCAAACAGGGAATTATTCAACACCTTTGTTCCTTGGACGGTGGGCGATCTCCCTCCTGCTAGTGGCCTAAAGAGAACTGAAGGACTCAACATCTCTTAGCACGCTACTGATCTTCATCATCTTCAGTGGCCACCCGCGGAGACGGGGCTGGACCTTCATTCTCCTGGTTTGTTCACCCCTTGCCTTGAACATATCGTGGCAGCGGTGGCGGGGTGTGCTTCCTGACGGCGGTGCTGATATCCTAAGACCCGCTCCCATTCCTATTCCTCAGGGAGTGACATCTCTAGGATGGCTTGTGCCATTGAGCCTAGCTTGCTCCTGGACTGGAATAGATCATGTTGGCCATGTTGGCTGCTGTTCAACTTGGATATTCTACTTCTATTCCCTTTCTCCCCTTTATCTTTTCTCCTTCTCTCTTCTTCTCTATTCGGAGGGAGAGTGGACCTAGCTACTATAGGTGAGCCATTTCTCGAGCAAGGGCTGTTATTTGCTGTATCAACCCCCCCACCTCACGCTGAACGTTGTGAATTACTACTGCTGTACTTGCTTTAAATGGGGGCACGCCAGGAAAGGCTGGGTGGCGCTGCGTTGTACTCTACTCCCCCTGCCTGCGATGGTGCCTGCGCGCGGTCTACCTTTGACATGACTTCTGTACCCTGTTTGAAACTCCTTTCCCTTAATATAAAAGGTCTCAACTCCCCCAACAAGCGCCGCCAGATATGGCGATATTCACTATAACAGAACCCAGACATTGTCTTTCTACTAGAGACCCATCTGTTGAAGGTAGATGTTTCCTGCATGGCCCACCCTCGATACCCCCTTCAATTCTGGGCATATGCACATACCAAAACGGCTGGGGTGGCTATTGTTTTGCAGGGCAGTTATCCAACAAGGGGGACCCCAGGGTGATACGTGGCAAAGCTGGTAGATTCATTAAATTGGTGGTCAAGATCGGGCAACGGGCATTCACTCTTTGCAACATTTGTGCTCGTAATCAAGCACAGGACCTCAACATTAGGGAACTCCTGCAGGAACAGGTAACACATGATGACCCTCATTTCATCCTGGGGGGTGATTTCAACCTGGTCTGAGATGTGGGCCTGGACCGCAGCAATGGCTTGTTTCAATGGGGCGGGGGCCATGTCCTCTTTCTTGAAAAAGCATCTAACTGATCTTGGCTTAATAGACATTTGGCGCTACCACTCCCCAGCCGCGCGCAACTACTCTTACTATTCCTATGTCCATCGTTCTTACTCCCGCATCGATTACGTATTAGTTTTGCACTCCCTGATCAGCAAAACTCTCTCTGCATCTATGTCCGACATTTCCATCTCAGATCATGCTCATGTGGCGCTTCTGCCTCAGGACCACTCATCGCATCCACGCCACCCTCCCCGTTGGCGACTCCCTCCCCAGGTTCTTCGTGACACCGTGAATGTCGCAGAGCTCCGGTAAGCTATCAAATCCTACTTTGTGTCCAATGATCTCCCCGCAACTGTCTTCCCTGTGGTTTGGGACACTTTTAAAGCAAAGATTCGGGGGCGTATCACGTCCATCGCTATAGCTGGGGCTCGGGAAGCCTGCCTCTTTGAAGACAATCTCTCTCGCGACATAAAAACACTTGAAAGATTGGATCAGGCACATCCTCTTGCCCTCCACAAGCAACGCCTGGCTATGCTCCGAGGCCAGCTACGGGCCCATAGAACCAACAAAGCAGAATATGCTCTCCTGGCATTGAAGTAACAATATTATGAAGGGGGGACGGTCTTGGTCCGTTGCATCCTAACACAGGCTTCTAAGGCGCACATTGCTAAGATAAAATTGGATGATGGCACGTGGGCCACCACTAAAGCCGCTAAACTGACAGCCTTCCACAAATACTATTCATCCCTTTATGCATGGGATCCGCCCATTCCGGAACAGATACAGGCTGTACTGGGGGAATGCACCTGCTCTCCGATTAGCCAACACCATGCACAGCTTCTTGAGGACCCACTCACTCAGGAGGAACTTACAGGCGCCCTGAAAGACCTTCCTCTTGGTAAATCTCCGGGACCAGACGGCCTCCTGGTCTCTTTCTATCACCCTTTTCTACCACAGCTTAAGGCTCAATTACTTTGTTTTATTTAACTCTTTTTCGGAAGCTGGGGGGCCCTTCACCTCTATGGCATGGCAGAAATCGCACTACTTCCCAAACCAGGGAAGGATCCCACGCTTTGTTCCTCTTATCCCCCCATCGTGCTTTTAAACACGGATCTTAAACTCTATACCAAAATACTGGCCAAATGACTCGACCCGCTTCTACCCGGGCTTATCGAGCCGGATCAGGTTGGCTACATCCGTCACCGGGCACGGAGCGGACAATGTGCAGCAGCGCATCGCACATTTAGTCGGGAAGGCTCACCACTGGAAAATACCTGCGTGCTTGTTGTCACTCAATGCTGAAAAAGCATTTGACCAGGTGGATTGGGTCTTTCTTTGGGCTGTCCTGTATAAAATAGGACTCGGTCCTGAGATGATTGCTAGGATCATGGCTCCCAACATTTCTCCTTTAGCCCAGGTGCGGGTTAACGGCCAACTCACGAGCCCCATCTCTGTCTATAGAGGCACCCGCCAGGGTTGCCCTCGATTCCCCCCAATTAATTGCACTTGTTGTAGAGCCCCTCGCCATCATGATGCGCCAGTCTCCTGACATCCATGGCATCACCCTCGAAGATTTGGACCATAAAATAGCCTTGTTTGCGGACAATCTCCTCCTCACACTGTTCCACATGCAAATTATGGGCCCTGAATCTCACAATCCCTGAGTCCGAGATTCCTGTGCTCCAGTCTCTCATCCCATATCAATGGGCTTCTCAGGCCATCCGGTACTTAGGGCTCAATTTGATTCCCAATCTCAACACATGGTCACAAACCAATTGCAGGAATGTAAGAAGGCCGTTCAACTGCAAAGGTGGAAGTCTCTCCCTCTTTCCTGGCTGGGTCGCTTGAATACAGTCAAAATGTCGGTGCTACCGAAAATATTATACCTATTTCAGACTCTACCCACACCTTTCCCACAACACCAGATTCAGTATCTCCAGCGTGAACTCACTAATTTCATTTGGGGAGGGCATCGGCCTCGCTTCTCCTATAAAATACTTTTGCTACCGCAAGACAGGGGGGGATTGGCTTGACCCAATGTGATGGAGTATTACTGGGCCTCTCACCTTCGTTTCATTTCGGAATGGATGGCGGGGTAGAGTGAGAAGTTCTGGTTCCATATGGATATGGTGGTGACCTGTGGACCCATATGAGATTTTGCATGGCTCCCGCGAGAGGCTTGCTCATGCAGCGCCTATATAGCCATCCCCACAAAGACTGTGCTCGATATCTGGGATAAATTAGCATTGTCTAGGGGTCTAACCTCTTTTCCGTCCTCTCACACTCCTATCGCACGCATTTCCCGCCTGCCTTGCACCCACATTCTTTTTCGGCCTGGTCGGATGGGGGATGTCGGACACTCCGAGGGTTCAGTGACTAAATATCGAGGGACATTATATAGAATGCCCAAAATATCGACTCTAAAATATCGAAGTACAGAATATAGGATCCCTATCTACAAACAGGTAAGTACTAAAATATCGAATCCAAAATATAGATTGTTAAAATATAGTTAACTAAAATATCGATTTTTTTAAATGTATTAAAAAATATATAAAAGTAATTAAACATTAAAAACAATTCAATAAAACATACTTAAAATATTGTAAAAAAGCTTTAAATGTAAAAATAATAAATGTAATGTAAAAATTAAGTAGAGATTTTGTTGGATAGTGAGAGGGTAAAAATTACTATTCCCACTCCAGTTAGTGCAACAGTAGGGAAAACGTTGGATAGCGTAGGGGTAAAAATTACTATTCCCACTCCAAAGAGTGCAACAGTAGGGAAAGCATTGGATAGCGGGAGAGTAAAAATTACTATTCCCACTCCAGAGAGTGCAACAGTAGGGAAAGCGTTGGATAGCGGGAGGGTAAAAATTACTATTCCCACTCCAGTGAGTGCAACAGTAGGGAAAGCGTTGGATAGCATAGGGGTAAAAATTACTATTCCCAATCCAGTGAGTGCAACAGTAGGGAAAGCGTTGGATAGCGTAGGGGTAAAAATTACTATTCCCACTCCAGTGAGTGCAACAGTAGGGAAAACGTTGGATAGCCTAGGGGTAAAAATTACTATTCCCACCCCAAAGAGTGCAACAGTAGGGAAAGCGTTGAATAGCGGGAGGGTAAAATTACTATTCCCACTCCAGTGAGTGCAACAGTAGGGAATGCGTTGGATAGCGTAGGGGTAAAAATTATTATTCCCACTCCAGTGAGTGCAACAGTAGGGAAAACGTTGGATAGCGTAGGGGTGCAAATTACTATTTCCACTCCAAAGAGTGCAACAGTAGGGAAAGCATTGGATAGCGGGAGGGTAAAAATTACTATTCCCACTCCAGAGAGTGCAACAGTAGGGAAAGCGTTGGATAGTGGGAGGGTAAAAATGATTATTCCCACTCCAGAGAGTGCAACAGTTGGGAAAGCGTTGGATAGCATAGGGGTAAAAATTACTATTCCCACTCCTGAGAGTGCAACAGTAGGGAAAGTAATGATTTAATATTAAAATAAGATTAAATTAATTATCAATACCAATAAAAAATGAATTACAAATAATGACCAATTAATAAAAATTAATTACCAATTAAAAAACATGATTACCAATTAATAATTAATTATCAATACATTTAAATAAAAATAAATATTTACTTTATTACAATTAAATAACTTCCCACCATATTCCCCTATAAACCCACAACCCACTCCAAATAATAAAAAATACAATTAACATAATTATCAATTAACCAATTAATAAAAATGAATTGCCAATTAATAAAAAATGAATTACCAATTAATAATTAATTATCAATCAATTAATTATCAATACATATAAATAAAAATTAATATTTAGTTTACTATAATTAAATTACTTCCCACCCTATTCCCCTATAAACCCACAACCCGCTACGGAATTAAATTACGCAAAAATTAAATTACATAACATTCATTACTTTAAAAAAATGAAGCATACATTACAAAAATAAAACATAATTTTAACCCATATACTACCATACATAACAGTAAAAAAAATTGATATTATGGAAATCGATATTTTAGATTCGATATTATGGAAATCGATATTTCCTACCCCAGTTTCGATATTCTGACTAACTATATTTTAGTGATTCCATATTCTGTCCTATCTATATTTTGGAGTCGATATTCTGGCCTGTCTATATTTTGGATTCGATATTTTGGGTGTTCACCACTCCGGGACCTCTTTCAGTGAGACTCCTTCAAATCCTTCAACCAATGCAAACAGGACTTTCAGATTTCCGAGGGGGCTAGGTTACAATATCTTGAAATCCGGCATTGGGTCCAGGAATCATCCTCTGCACAGGGAGCCACCCACCCCTTTACGCCTTTTGAACGGTTGGTGCGCTCCTTTGACAACTCCAGGGGTCTGATCTTGCGCACATATCAAGTCCTTCAACACTCTCCCCGGGTTGTCCCATATGCTTACCAGTCCAGGTGGCAGTCCGACACATCTACTGACATCACGCCCACACAATGGGACCACTCGTGGCGTGACATTCCGGAGGTTTTCCGCAGCATATCCCTGAGGGAAATCGCATACAAGGTTATGATACAATGGTATGATACCCCCCATAGGTTGCACAAAATGATTCCTACTTCCTCACCTCTCTGCTGTCATTGCACAAGGGCCCCTGGGGACTTTCTTCACATCTGGTGGACTTGCGCGCTCTTGACCACCTACTGGAAAGAGGTCTTTAGCCACATCAAACTGGTAATTGGCTACCTGTTGCCCGAAACTCCGTCCACAGTCATTTCAGGCATCAAGCCCGTGAACCTGCTTGCCATGACCTGCAGAGATTGGCACCTAAGCCTCCATATGCTTGGTGCCGCCAAGCAAATCATAGCTCTCCACTGGAAGAAGGCTGAAACGCCTCCAGTGAATGGCTGGTTCACTCGCATGTAGCATACTATGGCAATGGAGTTGCTCACGGCGCATTTGCAACTCCGAGACACCAACTTCACCAAGCTCTGGCAACCGTTGATAGACTATTTTTGCAAGTTGGAACATACCCGTCTTCAGCCTCCAAAGCTCCGGGCTCTACGCCTATTTGAAGATAGCTTATCCCCCTCTGATGCGGATAGTCTCTGGGGCCCATTAGAGATACCGTTTGATCCCCTCATTAGGTAGGGTTACCCCTGCAAGCTATCACGCCCCTCCTCATCCTTACCCCTTCCCACCAGCTGGGAGGCAGTATCTAGATGTAGGACACCTGGTGGGAGCGCTCTAGTCTACCACATATAAGGAAACAGTGTTCTACCGCGCTAGCGGTCGCGTTTGCGGGGGCGCCGTCGCTGCGCCGGAGTCTCGCCTGAGTCAGCCCGTCTGCGCCCATCATCGTCCCGGAAGCGCTCGGGAAGCGTTTCTGGTGGGTTCCTCTTAGCTCTTGGCTTGATGTACACTAGAGATGATCTTCTGTCTTACAATGTACACACTGCTCCATGTCAGCGAGCTATCCCCTACTCTGTTGAGGATATTACTGAGTGCACCACGTGTGGGTGGATGCCGGTCCCCACAATTTCCTGTTCTGGCAAGCTCCCTCCTTTAGGTAGTAAATGCGCTTTGTTAAATACCAGGTCTCTTCCTCAGCACGCTCTCGACATATATAATCTCTTAACACAAGATGACATAGATTGTCTCTTTCTCACAGAAACATGGCTCGGTGAGGGCTCGGAACCTGATTTGGCTATTGCCATCCCTCCCTCTTATGCTATTTTCCGTCGAGACAGATGCAAGGGAAGGGGAGGCGGAGTTGCACTTATCATTAAAAGGCACATTCCTTGTACCATCTTGTCGACGGATGACTTACCTGGCTGTGAAACCCTCGCCTTCTCCCTGGCCCTATCCCCCCATCAATCCTGCCTGGGGCTTTTGCTTTATAGACCACCTGGCCCTTTGGGCTCCTTTACTGAGGATTTGCTATCGATCATTTCTACACTGAGTCTTAGAGCAAAACACTGCCTTATACTCGGGGACTTTAACATCCACATGGATATGGGCGAGGATCCTGAAGTGCAAAAATTTTTGGATATGACATCGTCGGTGGGACTTCATATGTACCTACAGTCTCCTACACATGAGAAGGGGCATATTTTAGACCAAATTTTTTCGACCGTTCCGGTGGTCCTTTCCTCCCTTGCCCCAGTTCTCTAGTCGGACCATTTCCTAGCGGATTTCACGTTAGTACATCAGCCTGTGGCCGCCCGCATTTCCCAGCGGCTCGCTGCTCGTAGTTCTAGAGCCTTCCACAAAGTCACCCCGGTCATGATCACCCAGGCTTTAGAAACCCATCCTTGTGTTCTTACGGGCAGTCTGGAGGATGATGTGGTGTGTTTTCAGAATTGGCTCACTGCACGTCTGGAAGCCTTGGCACCATCTCGCCAGGTTAGATCTGAACTGGCACGAGCATCAGCCCCGTGGTTCTCTGCTGCCTTGGCGGCCAAGAGAAGGCACTGCAAGAGGCTGGAGAGAATTTGGAGGAGGCACTATGATACATTGGCTAAGCAGTCTTACAGAGTAGCAGTGAAAGAATATCACAGGGAGATCGTTGCAGAGAAAAAATCCTTTTTGGCCAAAAGGATCGAGGAAGCAGACAGCTCCTGCAAAGAGATCTTTAAGATTGTTAAAGAATTCACCTCTCCCTCCTGCTGCACTCCTGCGTCTGCTTTCTCGGAACCTTGGGTCATGGAGCTTGCAGTATTTTTTACTAATAAAATACGTACTATCCAGTCAGCTTTGCAAGGAACCCAGATCAGCTTTAGTACGGGTTCAGCGGTCGACGGCCTTTCCAACCCCGGGTTATGCCCACCAGCTATGCATATGGATTCCGTGGGCCCTACCCTGCACTGTTTTCCCTCTTTAGAGCCTCAGGTCTCGCTTGACCTTTTGTCTAGCCTGAAATCTGGCTCTCCTCTGGACCCTTGTCCCGCCAAGTGTCTTGCGACCATGGCACCTGCCCTTAACCCGATCATCAACCCTCTCATTAATGCATCTTTGAAGTCGGGCAAAGTCCCCTCCTCCTGGAAACAGGCCTTAGTTCTTCCCCTCATTAAAAAACCGAATGCAGATGCCAAACTGCATTCCAACTATAGGCCAATCTCGCTGCTTCCTGCCCTGGCCAAGATCACTGAAAAGTATGTTCATACCACCCTTACCAACTTTGTAGAGGGCAACTCCCTTTTACACCAGTCACAGTCTGGATTTAGATCTAACCTGAGCACCGAGACCGCTCTACTTGAGGTAACTGAGATTGTGAAGGAGACCCTCGATAGGGGTGGAAAGGCCCTGCTCATCATGCTTGATTTGTCGGCGGCCTTCGACACCGTCCCCCATGACCTCCTCCTAATTAGACTCTGGGAGATTGGGCTGCGGGGTACGGTGTTCGCATGGTTTCAGTCTTTTTTGGCCGATCGGAGACAAACGATCTGGGCTCCCCCTTTCTCCGCCCGGATGCCGCAGCTTGAGGTAGGGGTCCCGCAGGGCTCCATACTGAGTCCTTCCCTCTTTAATATCTTCCTTACACCTCTTGCGGCACGGGTGGAGGAGCTAGGGGCCCAGATCATATCCTATGCGGATGACACACAGCTCCTGTTCACTTGTGACAGGGGCTGTGACTTCGATGGAGCAGCCATTCGGAAGTGTTTGGAGTTTGTGTTTGACTGGTTTGGGAAAAACGGCCTCAAATGCAACTCCGACAAATCCGAGATATTGTTTTTGGCTGTCCTGCAGACCCACGATGGAAGCAATGGTGGCCTTCGGCCATGTCTCCCCCTGCCAGCGATTCGGTCACAGCTAAGAACCTGGGTATGATGGTCGACAACACTCTTTCCTTCAAAACCCAGGTTGCTGGCTTGACTGGGAAGTGCTTTGCCATCTTAAGGATGTTGCGTAAGTTTCTGCCCTATTTATCTTTGGAGCATAAGAAAATCACGGTGCAAGCATTAATTGGCTCGCGCCTAGACTACGCCAACATCCTTTACTTAGGTCTTCCTGAATATCTGCTGACTCGTCTACAGATAGTTCAAAATTCTGCAGCCAGAGCAATCTTCGGTCTAACTAGAAGATCTAGGGCCAGCAGTCTCCTTGTCTCTCTACACTGGTTGCCGATTCGTAAGCGTATCTTCTTCAAGACCCTAACTACAGCGTTTAGGGCGCTTCACAATTTCGGCGCTGAATATCTGCAGAGAAGGGTCAATTTTTATCTTCCATCTAGACCTCTGAGATCTGCTGCCCAGGCCAAGGCTATCGTTCCAACAGTGAAGCGTGCTCGCTGTGGAGGTCGCTCCTTTAGTTACCTTGCACCCCGCCTCTGGAACACACTGCCCCTGACGCTGCGGGCATGCACCAATCTCTCGGTGTTTAGGAAAGGACTTAAAACTCACCTGTTTGCTTTGTAATGCTGTTATGGTTAATTCTGGTTATATTTTCTGTTATGGCTGTTTGTTTGCTGCTGGTATTTGGTGTGATGATCTTAAGCGCCGGGACGCTCTTTGGAGCAGCTGAGCGCTCTACAAAACAAACAGTAACATAACAACATAACATAACATAACCTTATCCACAACGTCCCCACTACACACAGCCCCCTCCCTCAGTTGGAACCCTCCACTACCCCACTCCCTTCTACAGCTTGAGAACCGAGCCTTCTCCTTGAGTGGGACCCTTGGTACACATTGGCTTTATTTATTTATTTATTTATTTATTTATAAAGTTTGATATAGCGCGCACTTGTTCCCGAAGGATATCAGAGCGCTTTACAATTTGAGGCAATTAAATAACTTTTCACCCTATTCCCCTATAAACCCACATCCCACTATGGAACCAAAAATGCATGGAACCAAAAATGCAAAATTAGAACAAAAAAAAGTAATAACGACCAACATCTTTACACAGATAATATAAACAAATCTTACACCAAAAATACATGCATCACACACATACAAAATAAATACAAACATAATTACATTAATACAAAATCGATATTTTTAACATCTATATTTCTGCGAATGACATCAAACACTTCGATATTTTTTACATCTATGTCTTTGCAAATAATATTAGGCACTTCGACATTTCATGCTGACATTGTTTTCGTAAAAGGCTTCTTATGTTGACATTCCCAAGGTCTCTTACGGTGAGTTAATATTTTGTGTGGTACTGTAAGGTCAACGGAAATTTCTGAAAGGGACCTGCCAACCCACTATAAACACATCTTGAACAGCTTAAGTGTTATGTGGAATACACATTGAACAAGCATTGGCAAAACTAAAATGGCTGACCTTGGCAAGCTGGTGTGGCTGTTAAAGTTTATTTTTTCTGTTAGACGAGTATGTCACGAAAAGAAAAAAATCTGACCTACACGTTGCAGCCCTAGGCTTACGATACATTTTTATGAAGTTTAATTGCTTTTAATGTTAATTCAACCAGGTGCTGCCTAGCAGACAGATGTACTTAGAGCAGGTATAGAAACCCCTAACAGTTTAAATGGTACATTGCTCCTTGCTGCAGTGTGTAGAGACTAAAAGGGAAGTACAGTTGGAGAAACCAATGAAAGAAGAGGGTTTAGCCAAAGTCGCTCTGTATATATATATATTTTTTTATTTATTTTGAAAGTTTTATAGAGCACGAACAAGATCCTTGCGGATATCAGAGCGCTTCACACACTTAGAGGTTATACGAAAAATTAGATCCAAATTATCACAAGAGACATCATTTCTTTTCTTATACAAACCTCAATTATCCACCAATACAGCTGTCCCTGTCTCTGGAGCCTCAAGGGACCCCCGCATGAATGCATTTTTTTTATTTTTATGATTACATGAGGCTGGCAAGACAGCACCATACCTAAATACAATGCACAGCTGTCTGAGGAGCAAATGGCCCCTCTGATGAATGTTAGTGTCAAGCATGCCTCCCTTTGCACTTCTGTCTTAATGTTGTCATCTACTGATGTTTCTATATTAGCAAAGTCTTATAGCGCTTACCTTGCTGTGCGAAAAGGCATAGCTGAGAAGTATCCCTAGTTATGTGCCTGAGAAAGACTGAATGGATGAATAAACCACCATGATGTATATAACTTGTCAGTAATACATTTCTGGAGTTTTCAGGCTGACCTATTGGAAATCTTCATGCTGTTGCTCTGCAGTGTCGTGACCCTGTGCCAACTGGTAGTTTATGTGTGTGCACAAACAACACCAAACATACTTCATGTCATAACAGGTGAGTAGCTGAACTAGTCCTTGTTTTTAATTGCATTCTGGTGGGGAACATCGTTTTCAACGCGGTTTTTACACCGCAGTGCCTTTACCCCGCAGCTATTACAACGCAAGTCGTTACTACGACTTGCGCTGGATGGCGCTGTGGGATAAGGAATCTTGTAAGTGTATATTCCAACACCTTCCCTACTGTTACGGGGACTGGTGTTGGAATATAAATTTATAAGATTCCTAAATCCACGCCCTCCAGCGCAAGTCGTTGTAACGACTTGCGTTGTAATACTTGCGTGGTAAAGGCATGCGTTGTTACAACATGCGTTGTAACAACGTACATCCCTGGTGGGGAACATCGTTTTCAACGCGGTTTTTACACCGCAGTGCCTTTACCCCGCAGCTATTACAACGCAAGTCGTTACTACGACTTGCGCTGGATGGCGCTGTGGGATAAGGAATCTTGTAAATGTATATTCCAACACCTTCCCTACTGTTACGGGGACTGGTGTTGGAATATAAATTTATAAGATTCCTAAATCCACGCCCTCCAGCGCAAGTCGTTGTAACGACTTGCGTTGACTTGCGTGGTAAAGGCATGCGTTGTTACAACATGCGTTGTAACAACGTACATCCACCACTTGCATATTGAATGTTGAGTCGACTAAGCAGACAAACAGAATACACCTACCCCGAGTGGAACAACCTACCCGCGCACAGAGGTTGCTTGTTCACCGACCTTGGGGGACGCTGAATGTCACCCTCCTCCTCCTCTGTCTCTTTGACTTCCTCTCTCTCTCTCTCCTCTTTTTCCTTCTCTCCTCCTTTCAGCTTTCTAATGATCTTGATGGCTATATTGTTCTTATTTGAATCGTGTTCTCAATTAACAGATTTGAAACAAAATCTCAGCATCAGAGTTCTGTGTAGCCTTCTGGTCAGAAACTGTGCGTACATGTACCTACTGTACAGATCTATGTCTGCCAGGCAGGTCACAAACTTTAATTCCATTAAAGAAGCGCATTGGGTTAGAGTATCAGCTGAAATACTTTAAGAGTACTGGCGAGTCCAATTGCAGTAGAGCGTATCAATGAGTCATGTTTGTGATTACTGACCTGAATGTAGATAGGGCTTTATTTACTGGCCTGCAGAATAAGTTGTACTGACCATGCCGGAACATTGTGAATCCTGCACATTAATCTATAGCCCTTCACCTAATGAGGCACTTGGCGTGAGGCTGGTGTTCTGCAAATCCAGGCTCCAGAAGGGTGTTTTGCGTACGTATGGCTTTGTTAACTTGCATGATACTGGTCTGTAGATGGTGCATTGGTTAGTAGGGCGCTGCAGATACTAGCCTAAGGATCATGCTTTACTAACAGGAGCAATGACTCAAGATGGCGGCTCCATAAGCAATAAGGGGCTCAGTGTTAATGCTCAGGTCTTAATGACTACATAATATCGATTGCAATTAATTAAGCATGGTGTTAACTTAGCACCCACCTATAAAAGAGCTCAATAACAGCAACCTGCATGATGAATAACGCCTGACACTAAAATGGCAGCGACATGAAGATAAGATGGTTACGTTATACTGCCTGACTTTAATATGGCGGAGGCACAATAACAGTGCGATAGTTTTACCGATAGCGATAATTCAAGACTGCTATTAATTATTTGTCACAGCACCTGCAGCGCTCGAGGAATGATATATTCTCACTACCGATTTGCACTAACTTGGTGAACTAGGCAAGTTTGACATCGGCACTACTAAGGAGAGAGCCCTACCGAGATTAGCGCTGAACATCAGAAACAGTAGCAGTTTGTTTAAATGTACAGGACAGTTATACAGCAGTTTTATTGACTGCCCCGGACATTTTGGTTAACTGAGATGGTCTCTAAGATGGATCTACTCCCTACACTAAATGACATCAAATGGGAATGGAAAGACTTTGTCTACGTTTTTTACCTAACTACCTACCCCCTACCCTCCGCGCTCTACTCCTCTCCTCTTTCCTGCTACTGACCTCCGCCCTCTCCTGTCCTTGCCCTAGTCCTCTCCCTGTTTACCTGCAAATGTCCTGCGTCATTTGAGAAGCTAGCTACTTTGTCTGAAGCCCGATGGAGCTACCTGGCTTAGCTATAGCGGAGATAGGTCTGAGATTCCCTCCTTAGACGTCACCTATCCAGTCGGTCTTTAGCCAGACTTCCTTTCGTCTCTCCTGTTGTCTCTTCCCGCATCCTCCCTCTTTTCATGTCTCTCCTTATCTTCCCTCTCAATGTATTGAGACTGAACTTTACTGTCTGATGCCCGATCGAGCTACCTGGTTTAGCTAT
The DNA here is from genome assembly GCF_964261635.1 of Lissotriton helveticus. Lineage (NCBI taxonomy): Eukaryota > Metazoa > Chordata > Amphibia > Caudata > Salamandridae > Lissotriton > Lissotriton helveticus. The sequence goes on along the minus strand of NC_136057.1, from coordinate 1,645,941,374 downwards.
AGGGGTGATGGGCCGTGGATTCCCTCCTTGTTCGTCACCTACCCAGCCGGCCTTTAGACAGATTTCATTTCGTCTCTCCTTGTTGTCTCTTCCCCTACCCTCCCTTTCTCACCTTCCCTGTCCCCCTCCCTCTACACTCCTTTTATTTTGCCCTCCATGTTATTTAACTGTTTCCCATTGAGACTTAGCTATTTGGCCAAGGCCCGATGAGCTACCTGATAGCTATAGAAGAGATGGGTTTTGGGGGTAAACAACCTTTACAACACAACTTTTACATCGCAGAGACTTTACAACGCAACCATTACAACGCAAACTATTACAACGCATTGCTCTGGGGGGCCGCTCTAGGATAGGGAATAGGTTAATTTACTATCCAATAACCTTCCCTAGTGTCCACGGGGACTGGAGTTGGAATAGAAAATTAAACTATTCACTATCCAGCACCCCAAAGCACTATGCGTTGTAATGGACTGCGTTGTAATACTTGCGTTGTAAAGGCATGCGATGTAAAAGCATGCGTTGTAATGTCATACATCCGGTTTTGGGACTTCCCCCTCGATCGTCACCTACCCAGCTGGATTTTGGGCAGACCTTCGTTCATCTCTCTGCCTTATCTCCTTCCCTCCCTGTTTTTATCTGTGAACCTCCTCCCTCGACACTAGAGACCAAACAACTTTGTCTGATGCCCGATGGAGCTACCTGGTTTAGCTATAGGGGAGATTGGCCGTGGATTCCCTCCTGGTCGTCACCTACCCAGTCGGTCTTTAGTCAGACTTCCTTTCGTCTTTATGGTTGTCTCTTCCCTTATCCTCTCTTTCTCACCTCCCCTACCCCCCACTTCTTTCTCTCTCCTTTCCCTCCTCTCCTAATGTATTGCTGATTGTTTGATGTAATGTGTAATTTGTTGATCTTTTTCTTTTATATTGTTGAACCACATTGTTACACTTCCTTTCCTCCCGCCTGTTGTCTCCTCCCACATCCTCCCTCTATTTATATCTCTCCTTCCTCCCTCTCTCAGTGTATTGAGACCAAACTTTCCTGCCTGACGCCCGATGGAGCTACCTGGTTTAGCTATAGGGGAGATGGGCCGTGGAATCCCTCCTTGGTCATCACCTACCCAGTCGGTCCTTAGACAGACTTCTTTTTGTCTCTCCGTACTGTCTCTTCCCTTTTCCTCTCTTTCTCTCCACCCCTGCCCCCTCCACTACTTTTCTCCATCCTTTCTCTCCTCTCCTAATTGTACTGCCCATTTTTTTGTTTTGTTTTGAATTTATTGTGTAATTGTTGAACTTTTTCTGTTGCATTGTTGATTCTCATGTAAAACGCTCTGATACCTACCGTCTGGCGCTATATAAAACTCTTTAAATAAATACACTTAAATAAGATGCTAACCTTTGGAAGCTAGTTTGGGAACTACGCCTAATGGCCTACTGGCTGGCATTTTATAGCGAGCACTGTAGAAAATGGCATGACTGCGTGTGCAATACTGAACTTTCTTTAATACCTAACATGCCGGGGTACTGGAATATGTGGTTAGTTCGCCTTCTGAACTGTAAAACGATTGCTCCTACCCCTTACAACCTACATACTTCGCTAAACAGTTTCTACTATGTAATATGACTGCTCCACGTTCTTTCCATGCTCCTCTGGCTCCCTCTTGTGGCTAAATTGTAATCTACATAACTAGTATGGTACCAAAGTTTCTCTTACGTACGAGTTCATTAATGATGTTTTTGTACGCGTAAGAGGCTGCCCTCCGCAGACGTAGCTGGGAAGCGCAGCTTGCCTCTGCGATGAAATAGAGGCAAACAAGGGCCTCACGCAGGGAGCCAGGGATTTATTTCAGACGGGTCTGGTATGAAAAATAGAAAGCGAAAAAGAAGTGTTTACTGACAGGAATCAGCAGGGCTGTTCATAACAAGGCTGCTTTCCGTCACGGGATGCCTGATTTCATTTTTCCACCCCTGCAGGTAAGACGCAGTTAGTGTGTGTTTGTTTTTTCACCCAAATCATTTTATTCAACCAAATCAATTTACAACATGCGTGTGTGTGTGACTCAGCTTCAAAGTTAAAGACGGGCAGACAATTTGCGGCAGCAAACGACATCTGCAAGTGATCACAGGCGACAGACCCACCTGATGCTTGTCATAGCTAGAGCGCAGGGTGAGTGAAGGTAACAAGGCGCTTTCCGTAGTCTGTCAGATACCTCACAATATGCACTTCTTTTCTCCGTCAATTGATTCTGTATACAGTATAGTATATTTACATGGTTTCCGTAGAAGCAATCTAACTGTACATGGGCACAGGCGATGATGATGGCGTAAGAAGGAGTATAAATCACTATACGTACTGGTTCCTAAAATGCAAATACCCTTACTCAAACCTATGAATCTGTAAATACTACAGGGTGACAGACTACCAAATTCTCCTAAACACTCAAGATCCAGGCTCACGGGTTTTCAACCGAGGCAACAGGTGAACACAGACTAGCTGCAAGGTATCTCATCTGATGATCGAAACAGAACAGTGAATAGGCGAATGCACTCTCAAAGATATCATTCTACGACCTCTGTCAGCCTGAGTAGGAGGTCGACGAGTACTGTTGAACATGTTAAAAATAGTTAAATGAGGACCAGTGTACAGTTCAGTTTTTTTTCTGAATTGTACTCAATGAATCTATACTTTAAAAAAAAGCATAGAGCGGACCAAATTGCCTGTTTGCAGTGGGAAAAACAAATTTGCCCACGATCACACAATTTAGTACAGTTAGAAATCTAGAATTCAAAATGAAATCCTCAACAAGAGCGAGACTAAAATACTTACCTTTCATGTTGAAGCCCTGTACACACATCAGGCAAGCAAATACACAATAGCATATAAAGTATACCTAGGGAACGAGGCGCAGCCTAAGGGAGCAAAATCAAATGTGAGTAGCTCAGTAAGAGGTTATATATTTTGGGTTCCATGGAGTCTGGCAGACCGCATATGTGCACTTACTCCTGCTAGGCATCAGCAGAGAGCTTTTTTTGCCATTTCCTTGTTATGGTCTGCGCAAGAACAATTGAATCTTACTGTGTTGTTTTCTTTGCAGCTGGTCTAGGTGGGTAGTTTCCACAAACAGGTAGCTGAGCGTACTGTGTACTGAGGAAAGTGATGCAGCACTGACAGCCCTCATGGGGCGGCACCTGCAGCACGTGCTGCCCGCACCACTTCGAGGAAGGTGCCTGGGAAGGGGGTGCCAAGACATTGGTTTTCCTTCTATAGTGGATCTGCTGCTCGCATTGTTCGGGGAAACAATGTATATTTAGCATGCTGTGTTTCCACAAGGAGTGTTAATGTTAGCCCATTAGCTGTGAGGTGTTCCTATTTGCACTCAAAAGGCTACCTCTGCCCTCTGATCCACTGGGCTATTTAACCCTGAAGACAACAGGCATTACATTTTATTTTTCATTTCACTGCTCTGTCAAGTGCACTATGACCTAGGATCCATTCCTTGTTTTTCCAACCAACAGCATACTGCATTGTGGGGGCGTGTATTTTTGTTGTAACACTTTCTTTATGGGTTCAAAGACTTAGAATGCTGTGATGGTGGCTAAATTGCCATATGTGGGCAAAGATGTTATACCGGACTTGGCACCACTTCTCAGGTGTTTTTTTCTTTACATTTTACAAAGTAATCTGGTCCATTTCAAAATCTGCTTGTTTCACACATAAACCCAAAAGTAAACTCTGCTCACATATTTTGTGAGGTTTCACTCTTTTAATCAAGTTATGCATTAAAATGAGCATTGACTATACAAATTGTTTTGTCTTTTGCCGTAGTAGAATGTTTTATGACACGCTTCACAGCACAACAAAGGTACAACATGGACAGCAGCAGTGCAGCTTTCCCTAATACAAATATTATGCGACGGGCAGGTGGGCATGGTAGGAGGAACATCACAGGATTATGTCACTGATACCGGATGGGTACAACACAGGTATTTAAGACATTAAAGAGGGAGTGAGAGTAGTTAAGGGACTGTTTTACATTCTCACTAAACTTACAAACACATACAAGAAGTACAATACACTTGGAAGGAAGAGACAGATCTCTAAGAGAATGACCCACCTACTTAGCATGGTATGGTTCATCAGTGAGTTCCATAACTGACACTGTAATCATCTGAGAGTACTACTGTTCACCTGGTGTACAGCCTTCTAATTATGGGTTTCATATTTTTAATAATGTTGCATCCCTTATGTCAACATTTATGTTCTGAACAACACAAAGAACCCAGGAAGTCTATAAGCCAATCATTCTGGCCTAACTGACATTGATTGCACTATGTCAGTGAGTGCTACAGTCACTGTTTAGGAAATATAGAAGGAGCTAGAGAAAGGTGACAGATATTTGGTTCATACTGTCGTTTGCGCTGTTCCTGTTTTTATAATTAGGGGATGTGCTTTGTTTTTCATTAAAATAGTCTGTTTAAGACATATCACCCTATTTTATTTCACCACTTCTGGTTAGTTGCACTGTGTTTTCACAATTTCTTTTCTACCATCAAAAATTGGCTATCAGTTGCTGGTTCATAGTTAACTGTGGACCAGATCCAGTATCAATAACTTACTGTGTGGCATGTGATCTCGATAATCAAAGGACCCGCCAGTTCACAAGTTGGACGGCCAAATTATATGACTGATTACCTGGTCTGTTTGATGGTTATCCACCATGAGAAGATCTGGATCTTGTCGATCAGTTTTTCAAGTAGTTTTACACTCAGTGTTCTGAGTCTATTACACATGTGTTTCTCCTTTCTCTAGCTCCTTCTATATTTCCTAAATGGTGACTGTAGCACTCACTGACATAGTGCAATCAATGTCAGTTAGGCCAGTATGATTGGCTTATAGACTTCCTGGGTTCTTTGTGTTCTTCATATTGTGTAGTTGGGGAAGTGAACCAGTAGCAGGTCTTTAAACTTTGTTTCCTTATGGCCCTCCTTTATCGGTTTGTTGTAACATTTATGTTCTTACTTTGTTAAACTCTCAGACCTATATAAACATTGTGTGTGGGTGAGCTGAACATGTTTTATTTGTGTCTCCATGCCACAAGATTAAAAATAGAGGGTAGAGCAATGGGCTGTTACTCTTTTCTCTTAAAATGTTTTGGCTCTCATATATTGCCCCTTTGAGGATAAGAACTTCCTTAGGACTACAGGCATCTCCATCAAATACTGTGGAAACTTCCCTGTCCATAGAACATGCTATACTATGCGAGTACATCCTATATATCCTTTTTTTCTTCATAAGCAGTGAGGACACCTTCATTCAGCAGAAGAAACACCCCTTCTTCATAGAATGGGTTTACATTGAGCAGAAATAGTGCATACGTCCCTTCTTCAAAGGACAAGGATAGGTAGGGAAGCAGCAGTCCACACTTTCCCTGTTAGAAACTCTAGTTGGATGTGGCTTGCACCCTGTCCAATAGGGAACCTTCCTTCTAGTCAGGATAAGGGGGTTACACACCCAAGATGCAAATGCACTGGGGTGTGTGGTGAGCAAAATAACGATGGATTAAACCCAGATCTGTGACGGGGGGTGAATGTTTTGCCAATGTGCAACATTCCGTCCATCACCTTGTGTGTTTTGCTGCACACCCAAGATGACCCCTGCTCTCCCCCTTGGTAACTTGGCACGAGCAGGCAGGCCTATCTCAGAGGTAATGTTTAAAGCATTTGTACATAACACATACAGTAACATAGTGAAAACACTACAATTAAACACCACACCAGTTTAGAAAAAGAAGGTATCTTTATGTAAACTAAACAAGATCAAAACGACAAAAATCCAACAAACATAACTCAAGAGATCACTTAAAAAAAGTTTATGGTAAAAAAAGTCTTAGAAGACAATAGATCCAACTGGGGCTATCTCAATGTTGTGACAGGTACAAATCCACAGTATGGCATGGACCACGAGGTGTGCGGGCCAGCCATAGAGTCACACGACCTCCCAAAGCAGTACCTTGGAAAATTATGGAGTGAAAAGACGTTGCACAACATGACGGAGGAGAGGCGTTGATGGCCAAAGGCAGGGTCGGTCCCTCACTGCCACAGGGGAGGCAAGGCATCAAGTGCTTACAGGAGAGGTGAGGCGTTGTGTCCTGGCTGTGCAGGGAAGGTGAGGCGGCATCGGTGGTGAGGCCTCGGTTCTGTACGATGGTACGGTGTTCATGAGTTCTGAAAGTCACCCACGTCGGTTATCGACTCTGCAAAGGTGCGAGGGAGGCGCTGGCATTGACAGGCATTGGGGCAGTGCTTTGTGCTCTCCACGAGCAGTGCGCTTGGTCCGGATATCAGCAGCACCCTCAGTGATGACATTGGAGTCAATACGGGGCGGGCGTCAAGGCTGCATTGTCATCACGGTCGGTGCTGTGCTTACCCAGTGAGCGGTGACCATGGCGTTGGTGCAGGCAGCGGCGTTGGCAGTGGTATTGGTAATACTTTTCTTGAAGTTTACAGCCCAGCAAACACCTCCAGTGGCCCAGAACTAGAAATGGCACCACAGTGCAGGTCAGAACGCCAAGCTGTGGAGTTCAGGGATGCTACAGGTTAAGTATTTAGTGGCCTTGCGACTTCCAACAAGAGGCAAGGATACACAATCCCTTGAAGAAACTTCACAAGCAGGATACAGAGCTAAATTCCAGTCCATCTCCTCGCCAAAGCAGAAGTAGCAACTACAGGCCAACCAAGCAAAGCAACACACAGCAAAGGGGCAGTACTGCTCCTCACAGATCTTCAGCTCTTATTCTTTTCAGAGGTTCCTCTTGATCCAGAAGTGTTCTACCAGTTTTGGATTTTAGGTCCAATACTTATACCCCTTTTGGTCTTTGAGGTCTTTGTAGTTTATACGTTCCTGCCTTGCCTAGCCTTGGCTCCAGACACACTCCAGGGGAGTTGAGACAACATAGGGACAGACACAGCCCTATTCAGGTGCAGGTGCAGCTGACAGCTCTTCCCGCCATTCTAGCTCAGGAAGACTTATCAGTCCTGTGATGGGCTATCAGCATATGCAGAGCGCATGTCAACTCCCTTTGTGTAACTGTCTAGATTGAATGCACAAACAGGCCCCTGTCAGTTTAAACCAGACGTTGATTCCAGAGGCAGGTAGAGGCACAGGGTGGTTATAGAAGAAAATGCCCATGTTCTAAAAGTGGTATTCTCAAACACCCAATTTAAAAAACAACTTTACTAAAAGATGTATTTTTAAATTCTGAGCTCAGAAAGCCCAACTTCAAATCTCTAGTTGTTCCCATTTCAAAGTTACACGTGTCAACATTTTCAAGGCTGCTCCAATGATAACCTATGGGAGAGTTAGTCCTTGCAATAGTGAAATACGAAATTGGCAGTATTTCACTATCAGGACATGCAAAGCACATCAGAATTTGTCCTACCTTTCACACAGACTGCACCCTGTGAGTACCTTAGGCCTACCTGAGGGGTGCCTTACATGTAGTAAAAGGGAAGGTCAATATGGCAGTTTAAAACTGTACTCACAGACACTGCAATGGCAGGCCTGAGATAAGTTTATAGGGCTACTCCTGTGGGTGGCACAACCAGTGCTGCAGGCCCAATAGTTGCATTTGATTTACAGACCCTGGGCACCCATAGTGCACTTTTGTAGGACTTACCAGTAAATCAAATATGCCAATCATAGATAATCTATCAGAATCACAATTTAGACCGAGAGCACTTGCACTTTAGGAATGATCAGCAGTGGTAAAGTGCCCAAAGTACTTAAACCAGCACACATGAAGTTCGACACATGGGAAACCACCCCAAGGATGCCAGGTCTAACATTCGCCCTCACACTACATATACAAATCAGGCAGCAGCAGCAGAAGTACCGCTTCCACAGAGTATTGGTACAGGATGGTGCACAGACATAATATCGACTCCCCAATATCGAATGGACAAAATATCGAGTTAAAAATATCGAATATGATAAAATATCGATAACAAAAATATCGTTGTGAAAAATATTGAGTACAATAATGATAATAAAATATCGAGTACAAAAATATCGACTCAAAAATATCGACATGACAAAATATCGATTAATAGTCAAAGGAAAAAATATCGATATTATGTTGAAAAAAGGTAGAAAATATAAATAAATTTTAATAGTAATATAAATTGTAGTTAATGTTTAGGAGCGGGATGTTGGGTTAATAGGGGATAAGGGTGGGGAGTAATTTAAAATAAATAATTAATTTATATATGTTTGTAAATATTTTTATATTTTAATTAATTGGGAAATATTTAATAATAATTAGTTAATTAATTAATATAAATATCTATACATTTTAAAATAGTAATTAATTGGTAATTAAATAATATTAATTAGTTAATTGGAAAATACATAATATTAATTAGTTAATTAAATCATATAATTGGAAATTAAATATCAAGTAGTAATTAATTAGTAAGTAATTATTATTAATTAGTTAATTGGAAATAGAATATTGTTAATTAATTAATATAATTGGTAATATAATATTAATTAGTTAATTGGAAAATAAATAATATTAAGTATTTAATTAATTCATATAATTGGAAATAAAATTTCAAGTAGTAATTAATTGGTAAGTAATTATTATTAATTAGTTAATTGGAAATAGAATATTGTTAATGAATTAATATAATTGGTAATAAAATTGTAAGTAGTCATTAATTGGTAATTAATTATTATTAATTAGTTAATTGGAAATTGAATAATATTATTTAGTTATTGAATTTATATAATTGGTAATACAATTTTAAGTAGTAATTAATTGGTAATTATTTATTATTAATTAGTTAATTGGAAAATAAATATTCTTAAATAGTTAATTAATTATTATAATTTTGTTTAAATTTTGTATTACTAATAAATTGATAAATAATTAATATCAATTAGTTAATTAAATTATTTAGAGTAATAGTTATATATATAAAAGTTGTTATAGTTAGTTACATAATTGGGGGGAAATTCATTAATAATTAAATAAAAAAAATTACAGTTAATGTGCTAAAATATTTTTATCCTTGTTATTGGTATAAATTGTACTTAATGTTTAGGAGCGGGATGTTGGGTTAATAGGGGATAAGGGTGGGGAGTAATTTAAAAATAAAAATTAATTATGATATGTTTCTGATAAATTTAAATTATCAATTATTTGGTTATCAATAAATATTATATTTTTAATAAAATCATATAATTTGATACATATTTATCATTAGTAAATAATTAGTAATTAATTAATAATAATTAGTTAATTTAATTATTATTTATACAAATATGTTTTTTTATAATTTGTTATTATTAAATATTTGTTTGGGAATAAATATTATAAATAATTACATTCAATTAATTACAGATACTTTGCTAATATATTAACTTGTTATTGTTTGTTATTAATATATTAATAGTTAATTACATAATATTATTTACATTTGGGTACAGGAGGAATTTTTGTTTTCAGGGTCAGTTTTCCCATCTTTAGGTAAAGGGGTATTTTTATGTTTCAGGGTCAGTTTTCAGTTTTATGGTAAAGGGGTATTTTAAGAGTTCAGGGTCCGTTTTCAGTTTGTAGGTAAAGTGGTATATTTAAGGGTCAGGGTCAGTTTTCAGTTTTTTGGTAAAAGGGTATTTTAAGGGTTCAGTGTTAGTTTTAAGTTTGTGGGTAAAGGGGTATATGTAAAGTTCAGGGTCAGTTTTCAGTTTTTGGGGGAAGGGGTATAATTAATGTTCAGGGTCAGTTTTCAGTTTTTGGGTAAAGGGGTATTTTTAGTGTTCAGGGTAAGTTTTCAGTTTGTGGGTAAAGGGGTATTTTTATGTTTCAGGGTCAGTTTTCAGTTTTATGGTAAAGGGGTATTTTAAGAGTTCAGGGTCAGTTTTCAGTTTGTGGGTAAAGTGGTATATTTAAGGGTCAGGGTCAGTTTTCAGTTTTTGGGTAAAAGGGTATTTTAAGGGTTCAGGGTTAGTTTTAAGTTTGTGGGTAAAGGGGTATATGTAATGTTCAGGGTCAGTTTTCAGTTTTTGGGGGAAGGGGTATAATTAATGTTCAGGGTCAGTTTTCAGTTTGTGGGTAAAGGGGTATATTTAAGGTTCTGGGTCAGTTTGCAGTTTTTGGATAAAGGGGTATATTTAAGGTTCAGGGTTAGTTTTCAGTTTTTGGGTAAATGGGTTTATTGAAGCTTCAGGGTCAGTTTTAAGTTTGTGAGTAAAAGGGTATATTTTTAGGTTTAGGGTCAGTTTTCAGTTTTTGGGTAAAGGGGTATATTTAATGGGTCAGGGTCAGTTTTCAGTTTTTGGGTAAAGGGGTATATTTGTGGGTTCAGGGTCAGTTTTCAGTTCTTGGGTAAAGGGGTATATTTTGGGTTCAGGGTCAGTTTTTACTTTTTGGCTAAAGGGGAATTTTTAGGGTTCAGGGTCAGTTTTCTGTTTTTGGGTAAAGGTGTATTTTTTAGGGTTCAGGGTCAGTTTTCAGTTTTTGGATAAAGGAGAATTTTTTGAGTTCAGGGTCAGTTTTTAGTTTTTGGCTAAAGGGGTATTTTTAGGGTTCAGGGTCAGTTTCCAGTTCTTGGGTAAAGGAGTATATTTTTGAGTTCATGGACACTTTTTAGTTTTAGGTTAAAGGGGTATTTTTAGGGTTCAGGGTCTGTTTGGGTATATAAAGTGTGAGAAAAATTATTATAAATATTACAAATATTAGAAATTTTTGAGTGACAAATACTTGCTATTTTAAATGCTAATAATAATTTTTGGAACTATTCAGCAAAAAATATACTAAAAAATATGTTTATAATATTTATACAATATATATACATATTTGACAATTTTTACTCAATAACATTATACTAACGTAGCTATTCTAATTTATACATGGTCAGTATTCAGCACCTTTCAAGATATTCTTTTCTCTTGAGTAGGAATAGTAAATAATAATTGGTCAGTGTCCAGCAACTTCTCTGATAATACTTTGACTGGAGTAGGAATAGCAATTATTAATTGGTCAGTGTCCAGCACATTTGCATATCAATTTATTTAGTGTGTTATTATATTACAAGAAAATGCAAAATGGATGTTTTCACAAAACTTTATTACAATTGTTTTATTTTTTCATGTGTAATACAATACAATCACTATCAAATATAACATAAAGATTTTTGGAAAGGTTGTATTTGCAGAATAACACATTATCATTTATGTACATGTTTTAATTTGTGACACAAACATTTTTCACAACATTTTTTATGTCAAAACAAAATCTTATTATCAATCACTTTCTGTTACAAGTATTTATATTTAAATAAATAAAATACCAGTTTTTTTCTGTTTCTTCCATTTATATTTAATAATGTTAATATTAGATATTAATATTATTAAATATTTATTTTGAATATTTACATTTGTATAAAGTAACATGACAATTATTATATTTGCTCAAGATATGGAAATACTAATTAAGACATTTTTTTACACATATTTCTGACAATGTTGTTTTTAAATTATACATATAAATATATAATGTTGTTAACTTTATAACTGTAAAGGGGAATAATATGTATAATAATAATATCTGGTATTGGTAAAAGATTATTTATGCAATGATATACTTTTATAATACTTAGACATTATTATTTAAAATGTATAATTAATTAATAAAAATAATAACAAATATAATTATTATTATTATTAATTAATCAACTTAAACATTTATCTTTTCTTTTCAGAAATACATACATTCAGAGAAATAAAAATACATTATTTAAGGCAATTATTTATATAGTAAATGGTTATAAATGTTATATTAATAATAATAAATAAGTTATAATATTTATTATTATTAATTATTAACAAAAAAATTAATCATGTTTAGTTATAAAGAAACACACATTTTTTCCTATTAATGTACACAAAATTAAATTTTTTACATATATTATTTCAAGTGTTACATAATTATTTAATATTATTAATATATATTAATTACTATATAATAATTAATATTTAAAATATATATATTTTTTAAACAGTTTAAATTATAATGAGTCTACTGTATTAATTTGTTACAATAACAATGTGTATGTATTATATTTTTAGACTATAACATTGTATTTTCTATGATACCTTCTCAAAATTGGTTTAAGGGGACTACTTTTTTACCGCGTAAGGTTATTGCGCTTCATTCAGGACTGGAGAAGCTCGATGTTGGGTGTTGCTTCGTGTGGAGAGAGGTAAGGTAAATTTTATATACTATTTATTACTGAGTGGTAATGTGTGAGGGTATATTCGAACTGTGTAGTGTTTTTGAGTGTATGTATGAATTGTTTATGTAGCGTTTAGGTGTAATGTCGTCGTTATAGATGCGTCGTGTATGTTTTAGTTCTAGTGTTATTTGAATTGTTAGGAAATGTTTTCTTACATGGTTAATGTTAATTGTGAGTGTATTTAGAAATTTTAAAGGCTATTTGTGGGTGGGTTTCGTTATGTATGTTTTTTTACAGGTTCCGGTTCCTCGCATGAAAACTACATGGAAGGAAGCGTGTTTTTTTTTTGGAGATACTAATGTATGACTTATTATGGTTATATTTTAACGTGTATCTCCTATTTTTCGTGTTTGCCAGGAGCGGATTTTAATAATTTTTACCTTTATTTCGGGTTTTTTGAGGGTTTCGTATTGGATTGATACATTGGTATGCGTCAACGTTTTTTTTTAAAGTTGTGTGTATATCACTTTAAATAATAAAGTGTCCACACTACAGTTTTCGGGATTTCCTGGAGCGTTTATTTTATTTTAACATTATTTTCGGGTTTTTGATCGTTTCCCATATTGGATTTCTCTTACTTTGTAATGGATTGTATGGATTGTATTTTGCTTCATTACGTCTCTGTCATCTACAAAAATAGTACGTAATTTTATATTTCTATTTATTGGGTGGGAAATGTCGATCTTTATGTAATGTGTATGTGTGAGGTAATTATAAATATTGCATATTTGTTCTGAAATAATGTCCAAAATTTTGATAAGTTTGTAAAAGAAATATGTATTATTTATAATTGTTTAGAAATGTTTATGATTGTTATATGTACCATTATTGTAAGAAGATATTAGTATATTTTGTAGACATTTTTAAAGTAGGGTTTTAGCTATTATTGACAGATATTCTAATCCTCTAGTTGTAGGGTATAGTGTGACTTGACTTTGCAGTTGTCGGAACATTTGTTTAGTTTGTTTACTTAGTTTTGGACCAATTTGGGTTCCTGATTGTTCCATTCTTAGTTCTTGATAGCTTTGTTCTTTTATCAAAGCTTCTAGTAGGTTATGGAATGTGGGTCTTGTTCTGCTTGTGGTAGCTTGGAAAGCATTATGCCACCCTTCTACACTGTTGTTGGTTTTTGCCTCTTTGTTTAAAGTACTAAGATAGACATTCCACCAAGGGATTTGGAATTTGGGTTGGCGTCGATGTCCAGATCTGTGCAACCTTCCCACCCAAGTATCTTCGAAATAATCCAGTAATGGGGTTAGTTTATCTTCATTTCTCTTGTAATATGTGCTGTCAATTAATAAATTATAGTGTTCCGCTACATCGGTAACAGGAACGTAGGCCAGTGCTATCAATTTTTTAATTTGATAGGCAAAGGTGCTATCTGTTGAGTACAAAATACTTAAAGTTGATTTTTGGAGATGTCTCCATATGCTCTGATTGAAATGATAGTAACAACCCTGGATTGCTGTGTGGGGAAATATTTTCAAAATGCTATTAATCATAGCTAATTCGAAATCAATAATTATTTTTTCTGGAAAATAATTATTGATTTCATTTTTGAGAACATTTAATATTTCTGTGTAAGTGTTTTGCTGTTTGTTTGGTAGCAAACAGTAAATGAAAGGGATGTTATAGTTATGGTATAACCCGTGGATGGAATATAGTTGATAAAAAGGTTTTGGGCATGGTTTAAATGTTCCATCCATCATCCATTGGGGACACTGTTGGATTTTTCTTAAATTACTTGCAGTTGCAAACATTATGATTCTGTTTGTACTGCTTTCATTGTCAAAAAGGATAAATTTGTCTTTATTGTGTGTGATGGACATCTCTGGTGAAATAATAATTTCCTCAAATGTAGTAGGGTTGGGTGGAGTTGTGGAAGTGCGTCTTTTAGTGTATGCAATTGTGCATTTTAGTGAGTCAATAGAGGGTAGTTGACCTGAAGCATGGGCTGGGACTTTTAACAGTTCCTCTTTAAGGATTTGTGTTGTTGGTCTATCACTTTGTGTGCTAGCAGTCTTTATACTTTCTAAAGCATCTCTTTTTTCAATTTCTGTGACATTGGGAGGATGATTGTGTTCCCTGGTAAATAGCACATTAGTTTCCTCTGTAGTAGCCCTTCCATAACATTTGTTTGAGTAATATTTTGTACATTTCCAGAAAACTTTTCTACCACTTTGTCTTTCCTGACTATAAACATAACCCATATAACATAACAGTAATTTATTTTTCTGTGACATTACAAATTCTGCACCTTCTGTCATTTTGTTTTACTTGTTCTAGGAAAGAGTAGAAAGAAACCAAATCAAATTACATTTATTTCACTTAGTGGTGCAAACATAATTAATGTTGTATTTATACTTACGTTTACTAAAAGTAGTAATCACAAATGCAGAACTGTATTTTGAAGGACTTTCTTGTATGTATTTCTTTATTTACTGTTGGTATGAAAATATAGAAATGCTAAGTTAATGTATATACATAACACACGTTTTTCCTAGGAGAAAGCAGTTTTTTAATTTGCTTAGTACTACATTTGATGTGAACATTACATATACTTACTTGTTTAAATAGTTGAGTTGTAGTATTTGGTGGAGTACATCAAGGTAGTCAAGTTTAGATCTGTAGAGAAGATAGAATAAATACATGTCACATATTATAAAAATTATTTTTAACGTTGGGAAATTGGAAATATTTAAAAGTATACTAACTTCTAAATATGTACTTTTCTTTGCTGTAGGTAGAATAGATGTATGATGTATTCACAATATCTGTAGAGGAAATATAAAATACATAACATGGTGTTAAGAACATAGTTCTTGTTTATTTCTGAAGTTTTACACTAATTGATGTATACTTACATTTTTTACAAGGGTAGTCTTGTCTTTTGGTATAGTTGATGTAGGATGTATTTATTTGATCTGTAGGGAAGATGTAATATGCAAGATATGTTGTTTAGAAACTAGCATTTTAAATTTTGGTTGTTTAATAACAAAAACATATATACTTACATGTTTATTTAGTGTAGTTCTATACATTTGTAGTGTTGAAATCGGAAAATCGCTGAATATCTGTGAATAAAATGTTTTAAGTAAAGTATGAATCTTGTGAAATAGTGTTTAAAAACAGCTGTTGTTGTAGAACAGAGCATTAATATATACTTAATATCTTATTTTGCAGGGGAAGAAATAGGAGCAGGTATTAGGATTTTGTTTGTAGTAGTTTCTATCAGAAAAGTAGGAGGAGATAAAAATTACATAAGTGGAAGAGTTAGGAGATATAAGTAAAATAGTAGACTACTAATTTAGATTTTTAAATAATGCAATGTAACTTACTTGAATGATTAGCTAGTGAGCTGGATCTTTAAAGATGTTTGTTCAGGAACAAAATCTTCATAGTGTTGGCATCTTCTTTCTATAGAGTTAGCAGCAGCAAATGGTATAATGGATTTATCCTTTTTATAGTATGTGTATTTTGTGTGCTTGGATTTGATTGGTTGTAGGATGAAAGGAAGAATTGTATAGGCTAGTTTGAATTTTTTTTAAGTTAATTGGTGTGTTTGTTGATGTGAGAATGGTGGTATGCGGTGGTTTCCGCATTAAAGCAGGTTAGTTGTTAAATAAAATAGATGTGTAAGTATAAAAATATTATGAAAATTTTAGTTACATGTAAAGATTCTTTTTCAAATGATATAACCAATTTAATATAATGTATAGGAAATGATGATAAATAGTAATGTTATAAAAGTAACAGGTTTTATATGTAAAATGTTTTTTGTATAGAGCAATGACTTTTATAGATGAGTAATATGGTATTTTAGACATGAAAGGGTACAAAAAATAACTCGATATTTGTTTAGAAACGATATTTTTGTACTCTATATTTTAGTAGTCGATATTTTGGTAGTGTTAGGTGTAATTTCATGAACAACGATATATTAGTAGTCGATATTTAATAAGACGATATTTATGTACTCGATATTCTAAGTACTCGATATTTTGTAGTCGATATTTTTGTATTTTGTGTAATAAGTATACAAAGTCGATATTTTTGTAGTCGATAATTATTCAACGATATTATTGCTAGTCGATAATGTGACCGTCGATAATATTTCAGTGATCCGTACAGGATAGCAGTGGCAAAGCAAGCTTTCCACTCTCACAGAAGCTAACAATTACAGTCATCCATTCCGAGCAGAATAGAATCAGCAGGGCAGATCAGTGCAAGCTTTCATAGGTCAAGGAACATGTTTCAGTTAAGGTATGATTGACAAGTAAGTTAGAGACAGATCTCTGGAGCTGGATGCACTTGCATACCTCCCTGATGTGAGGGGGCATTGACTATTTTCAAAGCCTGCAGCAGGCCATAAGCAGCCAGGATCTTCTCAAGCTTAGGCTTCACGTTGTCAGATAATGTTGATGACAGTCTCCACTACAAGGAATTGTGTATGCCGATGCACCAAAACTAACAGGTATTGCCCTTCCAGTAGACTGCCGTAATCTATGTTCAATCCTGTGAAATGTTGCAGTTGTCTTCTCGGTGGCTTGACACATATATCAGGTATTGACAGTGTCCTCGGCCATGGCATTCATCTCTGTGAATCATACATTGTTTCAAAGGTAAGCCTTTGTATTTTCTATTCCTTGTTGGCCTTGATTCACAGAGCCACTTTGCTCTTCAGTATGGCAGGAACCACAATGATGTAATGTCCTAATACCAGACAATCCTCTGTGACACTTAGCTCATGTCACTCTCTCCAGAGGGAGAACTGCTTATCGGGACTGGACACCTTTTTGGACTGAGCCCGTATTAAGAATATCTTCCACCTGATGTCCTGAAAGGCCAAGACTGTTCTCTATAGCCATCTTGTTTGATCGCCTTTAGAATGTCTTCCAAGATGATAGCTTTGGAAAAGAGGTTGATGCCATTACACTTATCTCTGGCATGTGGGATATGAGTGTCAAGCAGGGGGCTGAATCAGTGCTTGTTTGTCCTGAAGGGCTTTGGGGTTCCGTTAGCAGCTTCTTTGATGGTGCTGGTATAGTTAAACGCTTTGGCTGATGTTATGAGTTGTCTGCGTGTTAGGCAGAGGATCACCAGGAGTTCTGTTTTAATTCCTTTTTTTAAAAATGTGTAAAATACATTTTATTGTCACAAAGATAACAGAAAAAAAACAACCAAGTGAATATAGCACAAGTATAAATGGAAATAACCAATGCATCTCAAAATACTTACTCAAAAATATTCACATATCTCGAATATAGCATTTAAATAGATAGTAGTCTGAGTCAAGGCCAGTTAGAATATTAAGGGAAGAAATCATACAAATTACTTAAAATAATACACAAGACCAATCATAAATTAACACCCCCAAAGTCTAGGAAATATTACAAAAGATTTAGAGCGAGCAGCAACAATTAATCCCATTGCAGACTAGACCACACCTTCCCAAATTTAACCCTTGAACGTAGGCCCTGTGCTTTTGCTAACGCCAGTTCCATTTCAAAAACTCCCCTAAGTAACGACCAGAAGTCACTGATTTTAGGACTAGCTGCCTCAATCCAGGCCCTGGCAATGCAGAGCCGTGCCGTAATCATAATAATTGAAACCAACAATTTAGATATCCTACCTGACTCGCTAACCAAGCCCAAAATTATGTCTCTTTCCGTTATATGAATTAGTGTACCTGATAACCTACTCAGCACCGAGTCAATCTCAAACCAGAATGTGTTTAGACATGGGCATAAAATAAACATATGTCTAAGATCAGCATAGTACAACTTACACTTCGGACAGAATGATTTTGGAGAACCCTGGGAATTTGCCCATTTTGAAATTAACTGTGGAGTATAAAACAGCATAAACATAATACGATGCTGATGAAGCTTCAGATTGATTGAAGAGACAGCAGAATTGATTGTATCCAGGGATTCATGAAATTCTTCCATATTAATTCCAGTTCCTAACATATGGTTAATCTTGGCTACCCTTATCAAGCCATCATCCAGTGTTTCTTGCAAGAAACACTGATAGGCTTTACCGATCTGACGCCGAACGGCGGTGAGAAAATAGCCCGAAGTACGGCAGAGGAATGGGGAAGAGCAAACAATCCCTTCCCTTGTAGGAAATAATTTCTGATTTGTAAATATTTAAAAAATGAATTCTGTGATGTCCCAAACTCATTTTTTAAAGCAGCAAATGACCTAAAACTCCCTTCATCGTAGATCTGCCCCAGTCGTATTATTCCAGCCTGTTGCCATTTTCTACAGACAGCATCTGAGAATATTCCCGGAAACCTAGGATCAGCCCATAAATAAGTATATTCATGTAGGTGAGGCAGGGAGTAAGTTTTACAAATATCTTACCATATGTTATGAACATGCCTGACTACCTTGAAACAAACTCTCTTAAAGTAATTTGGGTCCGACATGTAGTAAAGAAGGAACCCACTGTTAGGACCAAATGTAAGCTGATACGTTAGCCAAATTTTACCCACCGTAGGTCCAAAAAGTACACTCTGGATGCGGTTGAGGAAGGCAGCCCAGAAATAAGTTTTAAAATCAGGGAGCTGAAAACCACCTTGTTCATAAGTCAACTTAATATATCTAAGTGCTCTCCCAGCTTTACGATAACCCCATATAAAACTACCAATCACAGAGTCAATTCGTTTAAAAAAAGAATTTGGAACCCGGAAAGGAATAGAGCAAAACAAATAAAGAAATTTAGGCAAAACATTAATTTTTACTATATTGCATCTCCCAATAATAGTCAAAGGCAACCTATGCCATCTACGCAAATCTATGGTAATTTGTTTTAGTAGACGTTCATAGTTCAATAACATATAGTCATTTATACATCCACTAAGACAAATACCAAGGTAAGTGGCTGTAGTAGTAACACCAAGCTCGTCTGCATAAGCCGTAATTTTTAAAGTTATACCATTATAACAGATAGGAGAGATAGAGTCATTATAAAGGAGGTGCCTAATAAATGGCTCAATATAAAGGGCAAATAATAATGGGGAGAGTGGGCAACCCTGATGGGTGCCCCGCTGAATGTTAACCACCCCAGATGTACATCCATTCAACTTAATAACTGCCGTCGGGCTGCGATAAAGTTGCTGGACCGCCGAGATAAACCTCCAACCAAGGCCTAGTGATTGCATGGTACTCCATAAAAACCCCCTAGCGACTTGGTCGAAGGCCTTCTCGGCGTCCAGCATTACCATCCCAATCCGCTCCCCTTGTTGACCTGCCACATCAAAAGCAGCATAGGCTGTATTTATATGCGCCACTGTATCCCTGCCTGGGACGAAGCCATGTTGCTCTTCCGAGACCAACAGGTACATACTTGGAGCTAGACACGAAGCGAGCAGTTTCGAAATTATTTTTGCATCAGCATTAAAAAGTGAAATAGGTCTGTAGGAGCCTAACTCCCCCACCTGTTTTACCCTTTTTGGGAAAAACCACAATGTTTGTTTTGCTCCAGGAGGGGGGAACATCTCCTCCCTCCAATATGACGTTAAACAGCACAAGGAGAACCGGTGACAACACTACCTTAAAGATTTTATAAAACTCTAGTGGTATTGTGTCCTGTCCAACCGCCTTACCACTAGGAAGAGCCCCTAAAGCCAGATTCAGTTCTTCC
This sequence comes from Lissotriton helveticus, assembly GCF_964261635.1. Lineage (NCBI taxonomy): Eukaryota > Metazoa > Chordata > Amphibia > Caudata > Salamandridae > Lissotriton > Lissotriton helveticus. Next base: position 1,645,921,431 of record NC_136057.1, on the reverse strand, counting down.
AGATCAACCGCGGTCTCTAGGCTCTGCGATTGGGATATATCCAAAGTAGGAACAGCACTGTCTTGTAAATATCACCCTACATCTTGTTGGTTATATAGTCTAGTTTCCTGGTATAAAGTACCATAGAATTTCCTAAATTCCTCGGCTATATCTTCTGATTTTGTGTAGATATTAGAATCCCCTCCCTTAATAGACTTAATATGAGAATTTGCCCGCTGGTCTGAAAGTTGGTACGCCAATACTCTTCCCACCCTCTCTCCATATTCGTATTGTTTTATTCTGTATTTAAGGAAGTTATTAGCCACTTTATCTTTCAGTCTTCTCTGCAGTTTAGCTTTGATCTCAATGATCTGGGCATACATCTCTTGTTCATCACTGTCTTTAGCTGCTAATGCAGAGGCATGCTGTTGCTCTAGTTGGATATATTGCTTATGTTCATTAGCCAGTTGGGTATTATTTTGTCTATTCTGTTTTACTATATACTGAAGAGTTGCCCCTCTAACACCAGCTTTTAAACAGTCCCATACCATAGCCATAGATGAAGTATGTAAATTAATCAAAATGAATTCCTCTAAGATCTTATATGGGCAACATAATCCGGGTTGCTTAGCAAATGTCTTGGAAATGAAAACTCCTTCACTTGTTGTGATCTAGACCCTACAAGAGCTATATCAATCATAATAGGATTATGGTCAGAGGTTATCTTTGGACAAACGATAATTTTTGCATCGACCAACAACCCATAACTCATGAAGATCATATCAATCCTGGAATATTGCTTATGGGGATGGGAATAGAATGTAAACCCCGGTATCAAAGGATATAACGTTCGCCAGGCATTGTCTAATTGATGAATATACATTAAATCAAGCATACTGGCCTTTACATGGACCATTCTGGCCCTTAGGCGTGAATTAGTAGTTTCAATTTTTCTATCCATAATACAGTTCAAGTCGCCCATTACAACAAGGTCACCCTCCCAATCTAAAAGTTCGGAATTCAAATAAGCAATAACCTCAGAGCAATCGACATTAGGCCCATATAGCATACAAACTGTAATCTTTTTTCCCAAGATCAAGAACTGCGCAATTGCCCATCTCCCCCGATTATCTGCAAGTGTTCTAAGTACAGACATTTTTGAATATATATCCTTAAAAAGCGCAACACCCCTTAGAGATACTGTCTGTGAAGTACAAATGACCAAATCATAACCTTATTGTTTATATAACTTCCTATCCTTATATGCGAGGTGGGTTTCAGCCAATCCCACTATTTGTGGCTTAAATCCTTTAAGTTCTTCCGCCACCAATCGCCTTTTGCCGGGTGTATTAAGCCCACATTCATTCCAACTCATAATCTTGACTCTAGCCATTATAAAGAATCATTTTGACCATATAGTAATCTAACAAAACCCAATTATACATTTTCCTACATGACAAACATTTATTTTTATTTCCAAGTTTTACCTGTGCTATTTTATGCAAATTGTGACTGTTTAACCCCCCCTTGGACCCAACCCCTCCAAAACCACCCCACGACCCCCCACCCCATTTCTTGGAAAAGGAATCACCCCCCTTCCTGCTGTTTGGATGACAGCAAATGAAAGACAGCACGACCACTCCTCCCCAAGAGCCCCTATACATACCCACACATCACCCCCCCGTCTGCCACCCAGCAACTGAGATACATTTATCATCTACCAGCTATAATTAAAGACTAGCAAGATAAACCTTTAACTGATTAGCAAATTATAACCTTATACCAGTGCTTCCCAAACCAATTACTTCAAACCCCCCCAGAAAAAATAACCAAAAAGTTAGCCAGGACCTTAAACTAAACCCTAGTCACGACAGGTTTGCCAATTTGCCAAAGCCTTTTTTGCCTCCTGCTCATTAAAAAAAAATAGGAACGACCATCCTTAACAATTTTAAGCTGGGCAGGCTCCTGCAAAAAAATCTGAGAACAAACAGACTTAAATGAATCCATAAGTTGACGTAGTTGCCATCTCTTGTCCATTGAAGACTTACAAAGATCAGACCTGACAAAAATCGAAACAGCATCTACTTAAACAGGAGCCGTTGGCCTAGCCTTAAAAAAAATAGCCTGGCGGAGCTCTGTTTTAATTCCATTTTCTTTCTTGGCATCAGATAGAGCAGTTTGTTGTCTGAAGAGTCCCTGGAGTGCAAGGGTGCTGAAGACTGCGGTTTGCACTTGCATGTTTTAGTTGGAGCATGAGTGTTCACTTGGTTTTCAAGAAAAGTGTTGAAGACCTTTGGAAGGTAGTGTGTTTTGAATGGAATTGGGAGGACGAAATGTGCCCTGGCTTTCGGTTGTCAATGGAGAAGTCTTTGAAAGATCTGAATATGTTGTGGTCTGTTCAGGGTTGACTTCAGTTTGTTGACTGGCTGCTAAGCAGGGAAATAGGAATGGCAATGCAGTCTGCCTAGTCCAGAGGTATAGGTGGTTTGCACTGGATTTTTGGTGATATTGAGAAGGCGAGGTTAAAGATGTGGCCTTCAAAAACTGTTGGTTGGCTGATGTGCTGTACTACGTTGAGTAAGTCTATGAGGTTGAGAAGGGTATCTCTTGTATTTTTTATGAACCATCATTGTCCAAGAGGTTGAAGTCCCCGAAAAGGATAGTGTGTGCATGTAGGATGGATGAGGTGGTGAAGAAAGCTAAGAATTCATCAGTGAAGTTCGTGTTCTGCCTAGGAGGCCTGTAGATGAGATGGATGGTGAGTTGCGGAGAGTAGGAAGTGGACATGGGTTCGTGACCAGGTGCACTTATGGATCACGGCAAGGCCTCCTCCCTTCTTATGCCTGTGGATGCTGTAGCCATTGAGAACTTGGACATCTAGGATAATATAGAAAAAGCTACATTAACTGGCAACTATAAAGTTCACTTAAAGTATTTCATGTAAGTTCAGGTAATTCCACAATAGCCTCTTGGTGACTCCTTATGAAAAATGTTCTTTATTTGCATACTACAAGCGTGAGCAAGCAACAAATTACAGATAACACATCTCGCTGTTTCCAAGAACAACTTCTTCAGAGCTAAATTTTATTGTAGGATGCTTCTGTTATATTGATAGCATTCCTATAGGGTCCAAAGGGAGCACATCATATGTCATTTGCTCAACAGGTGTCATTTTATGTGACAATATGCATGCATATCTGTTAACATTGGTAATGTCCCATAGGCCTGATATGGTCAGAACCAGAGTCTAGAGTCTTTTGTATAATTACATGCACTTTCATGAAATACTTAAAGTGGTCCTCCTTGGTATATTACTCTGAAAGTCGGGCTGAGGAGAACCAGCTCTTGGGGGTGGGCACAACTACAATGCACAGGGTGATACTTTTGAAGGGTGCAGTGCACTGGCTGCAAGTTTTCATTTTGTACTATGTGACGTCTAGGATGGTCAAAGATGTGGGAGCGGACTATGTTCCTGTGATGAAAAGCGCATTCAGCTTGTGATAGGCGATGAGGTCTGCAATGTCCTGACTATCGAGTATTGCAGAACGTGCTTTAATAAACATGGGTTGGAATGTGGGTACACTAGTTTGAGAGTGCGGGGTAGTTATTCAGATGTGTATGAGGTTGGATTTATGTGTTGGGGAGATACTATGGGGGCCATTATGATGCCAGGCGGATCGCCACCGCCCGACAGGCAGTGGCGAATCCGCTCGACATCTTTCCCCGACTGCCATCCATTAACCCCCCGCCCTACTAGAAAGGCGGGGGTCACAGCAGCGAACGGAAAGACCGTCCGCCCCTTTACCACAGGCAGGCATTCTTTACGATTGCCTGCCGTGCAGTCCTGGCCCATAACATGGTGGCGGTGCCTAGCAGGCACCACCAGCCATATTATATGTGCGGATTTGTGCCATTCCATGGCGGCGATCCTGCCATGGTAAGGAATGCATTCTTTGGTAATGGTGGCCTGTTGTGGGCCCCAGGGTGTTGGGGGGTGGGGGGTGCACATGATGGTACCCCCCTACATTTACATGTACAAGGTGGCAGGCACCGCGCGGTGCCTGTCACGTTGGGCATGTGCACAACATGCATTTTTTACATTACGGCAGGTGCTGCTTACAGCACCACCCGCTGCAATGTAAAAAATGCGGTACCGTTTGACGTTGCGGTGTCCGCCCGCCATCGTAATGATGCCCTATGTGTTTGTGTGGTCCAGGTCTGGTGTGATTGTGAGGAGAAGCAGTGTGGGGTGCTGGATGAGCAACATGAGTCTTTCTTTACCATGTATGTTGCAGAGGAACAGTGCTTCTGGCCCACAGCCCTTCCTGACCCTAACAGGCCTAAACAGGCAATGCCTTCTCTGTGTCATTCTTTTATGAGGTCCTCCGGGCATTGGGACACAAAGAGGAGCTAATTGAAGTGTACAGAAGGCAGGAACTTATGTCACTTCATGAACAGGTGGATACTGGAGAATGCATTGTTGTCCTTCCTGTGGAGATGGGTGATGGATAATGAATTTAGGATATCCACCTTCTTTTAAAGATAGTTTTGGAGTCAACCAGTTATGTCACTTCTTGAAGTGGTCTATGTGGGGAAGTGCCTTAATATCACTTCCTGTAAAGGTGGATGGGCAATTGAATAATAGCACTACCTGTGGAACTGGTTGATGAAGAGTCCACTTGTCTCGTTTTTGCATAAATGTTGAAGAAGAGGATGTGGTTTAAATAGTACCATTGTACATGTATCATGGGACTGCCCAAAACTCGAGAAACTCTGGAGAATGGCCAAGCCACTAATTAACAATATTTAGAGTCAGTTTCAAATGTCCAATAATGAATGTTAGAGATGGCGACTGTGTTTGCTGAAATACATGACTAAGTCTGCCATGACTGATTGCAGCTGCCTTGGCTCAGACAAGATATCTACACAAAAACTACAGTTATACAATATTGAAAGTCAAGAACAGCATAATACAACAGTCACCAGGTCCAAGAGTGCGGTGTGCCCCTAGAATAAAGACTGCTTGCGCAATCCCGACTGCGCTCGCAGGAGACACAAAGGCCGAGCGAGGTGCACCCTCAGAGATAAATGCCCGAGAGAGGGGCCCTCTGCCACCACAGCAAGTGAGAAGAGCAGGGATACTCACAGGCGCTAAGCAAGTTTTACAGAGAGCATGGTTGCCGGCCAGGCACCCAGCGCTCCCTCAGAGAAGAGAGGGGAGTAAAGGCCTAGCGTGGCCTAAATACAGCAAGAGAGCCTCAACATCTCCACTGCACCAGCGCCGCCCCCAGTGGGCCAGAGACAATCAAGGGAGTGCCCCAACACTGCTGTAAGACTACGTTGTACATCGGCCCATTACAAGCATGAAGAGAGCCGCAAGTCCCCAAGTGGTAAGCTGCCATCACCTCAACACAGAGAAGAGAATGTGGCGTGGCACCACATCATGAACGAAGAGAAGAGTGTCCTCCCCACACTGCCTCAAGATGAAGTCATAAGTAGCCCAATACAGGCGAGAGGAGAGTTGCACACTCCAAGTGGCATACCACAACCACAGCTCCCTACTGCATGTTGAAGCCATTCCTATAAGAAGAAACACCTGGAATAGGAGCTTCAAGAAGCTCCATGAAAAGGGAACGCATGAGACATGTGGCTGGACCCCAGCCAGCACCTAGGAAGAAGAAGAAGAGCGAAGGAATTCTTGCCCGCATAGTCCAGAGACCATGGAATGTTGATAGGTCCTGTTGGCCTGTTTGGAAGATGGTGCACACCACTGCACCCAGAGGAAGAATGGAGAAGAAGAGTGACAATCCCATCGCCATGAAGAACTGGATGAACATAGGTGCACTGGAAAGACCAACGAGAGGAAAAGAACGAGGACTCATACCACGACGAGCCAAGAGTGCCTCCGCAGACACAAGAAGCCACCAATGCGAAGCAACGTCCCTGGAGACACCTCAACGGGAGAATCAAAAGTAAGTCACAGCAAGCGCGAATCGCATCCCTCCCCAACACTTTCCAGTGCGACCGTCAACTCCCGAGCGTCGGCAGTCTAAGTCAGATGGCATCCCTGCACGCGACTGCAGATGCCACGGGTGAAGAACAGCCTCAGCAAAGTCACTGAGTTACGTGGCTATGAAGTCTCTCCAGTCATCTTCATTCCAGGCGAATCATCACCACCTGTCATCCAGGTCCAATTGCAACTACAACATCATTGTCATGTGCATCACCCAATCCAGCAAAGGAGCAAATCATCACCAGGGTGGAGCTTTGCACCTGCAAAGCACCAAGAGACTGAGGCACCCCCATCGAAGTGAGAAACCAAGTGTCCGGGGGCAACCTACCCTGGCGGTTGCACACACAAGGTCATAAGATCCTGACAGTGATCCTGCAGCAGTCCTCAGGTGGCCCCGAAGCAGCTGTGCACAGTTCATGTGGGATTGTGGCAGCCCCGCATCAAGGACATTCCTGCACTCAGGGATCCTGGCACGAGAGATGGTCTGGAAGCGGCTCCACTGAAAATGTACGGGGAGGCGCTGAGGCTTTGGAGGATGAAATCCTAAGCATCATCGACGCCATTCCAGTCCTGGCAGGTTGGTCATCTTAGTGCCCAGGTGCCCCTAAGAGAAGACTCTGTAGCAGGACTCCACCATTGCTTCTGATGCACCATGTTTAAGTTGTCTGACACCAACCCCCTCAACACCAGAGCACACAGGTCCATTCAACAGTGTGTAAGTGGACATTGATCTGACGGACAGGCTGCCATGGAATCCGGACTCCATTGACGCATCGTTCGTGCCCAGCAGTAGCTAGTTACATTATGGACATGTGCCGAGACGCCTGGGTGCTTCCAGTTGCACTTGCCCACTTTTGTCCTGCAGACTTATTCTCAAGACCAAGAGATTGAGTGGTGTTGTATGGGTATAGTTAATTTCCATGAATTGGCCTTTGTTTTGTTTTAATCAAATTTGGGAGGAATGTAGTGTTGTGCTGGACACATTCTAGTGTCTCAGCAGGCACTTGTATTGCCAGCCACTCCCTCAAGGGCTGGACACACTTGCACTCCACACCCATCCATCACAGGCATCATGAGTGATTTATCCCTGCCAATAAAAGAGGCCAGGTGCACGTGCTCGAGGCCAATTGATTAATCATTACGATTGTGTCCGTGTCAATCATTTAATAGCATGTGAGCTCAGGGCCAACAACACAACAGACCTAAGTGTGTACATTGTATCCACCATTCCTCCATGTATGGCTCTGCTTTTTTTCATTTACTACTTCTTAACTGCTCACCAGTTCTCCTTAGTTAATAATACTTCACTCTGCTCAGTCGAGTTCATGTGCTGCACCCCCACACCAACCCGCCCATTCCCCCCATGTTGCTCTTCCATTGTGCCACCATCTTTCCCTGGCCAATTGTATTCTATTTTTTTCCAAAGGGCCTGGCAGCAGGAAATTGCAACTAGGCCACTGTAAGTAACTGGATTATTATTTGAGGTGTGCGACTACCCACCTGAAGAAATAATCACAACCATTGAAGGTTGAACCCTCAAAGTCACTTAATTAACCTGAACCTGGCACACTATAGCTACCACCATCATACCCCATGGCCGCCTCCAGCACTACAAAGCGCATTCATTCATCCCATTGCGCGGGACACGATAGCTGCTGCTGTTTGGGCCGAGAGACGCACAGGGGCAAAGCCCAGGCCATGGCGGGCCCATCTGCGCCCATGCACAGCTGGACAAGGCTGGACTGGGTAACCACTCTTTCGTTTGGCCCACCATGATGCTTTGAAGGTATGCCTTGTATGATAAATTAGGGCAGTGAGTGCCACTTCTTATCCCCGAGCCAGCACATTGTTTTTCTGCCCAAACACTTTCTGCAAAGACCATCGTTAGTTCTGCTGCCCTGCTATGCTACGCCGAGACTTTGTCAGAGACTGTAAATCAGTGTTTGGGAACATCTGGCACTATTGCAATCTGGCTCTGCTGGGGGAACTGACTTTTACATTTCCCAAGATATCACCTGCAGTACGTGGGGTGCACCACTGTACGTCACAGCTGCTGGGGACTTCGGTTCCCATAATCCCATATAGTTCTTTTCATCTGCATCTAATAAGCCCTATTTAAGACATTTATTGTCCCGTGCACGACAGTCAAAGACAGAAAGAGACAGTGCTGGGTCACCCCCATTGAATTAGCTATTTTTCATGTTGCTAAACGGGGGGGTTTTGCATAGTAATAATTTTTAAATGCTGTGTTTTTATATTTATGTGTATTTGTGTATATGGTATTGCGAATAAGGAGGTTGTAGGAAACGAGATTGCCATAGATAATCTTTTTTCATAACATTGATTGCAAATTGTTTAGGCACTCGGGATGAGAAAAAGAAAGCATTCTGTCACAATTGATACAGCTAGGTTTCAACTAACAATCATACATCTGTACTGAAACACATACCTGGTGCTATGGGGGCAATCGATAAACAAATAGTAAGTGTGGAAGAAAGTCCATTAACTTGTGGGTAGGGGATATTGGTCTCTGACACACAAATCCAGTCTCAACTCGACAACTCAGCTCCTGTTATTGTACCTAATAGTGATGAGCTCTTTTTAACTGACAATAGTTGTAATGGGTGTCTACAAAATGTGTCATATTCCATCTCCTCATTCCACTCCTCTCCACCGATTCCCAACCACCACCTAAATGCTCTAGAACGCCTAGGCCTCATATTGTAAACCTTGCCTCAAACGTAGAGAATGCCCAGCGCTTGAATGCATTAAATACTAAAACAGTTATCTGTAGGCTTGTTACCAAAATGGCTGCTCCCAAATCCTCGAGTGATAACCATAAGGACCTATGTGATGTGGGTAAATCACTGGAGTCATTTGTTAGATCTACACTAGAAAGTATGGCTAATAGGCTAAAGCAAGTGAAAATCTTACTACTTCCTGCCTGGATTTACTAAAGATTAAACCTGCTGAGTCTACTATAACACCCAGTTGTGAAACATGTCTGCAATTTACTTGGCCATCCACTTAACATATTAATGAGACACAACCTTACCCTAGTGTTTTACTTGCCCATGAGACCTTGGTCAAGATATTGGGTAATGTAACAGACCCAATATTTTCTCTGGGGTTATCAAACCATCTATCTATACAGACACATAGATCCTCCATAAGAGTAGGTACATCTAACAGTGAGAGTGTTCCTTGCTCAGTTACTGATACTCCTGTCCATATTGATCCACCTATTGGTCCTCCAACGAGGTCCATTCAATATTTGGACCTCCCTCCTGCCGCCACACCATACGTAGTAATAATGGCCAATGTTCCCACTTTATCACCACAAGAGAATAACACCTGGATCTCATTGAGGAGCAAGGCCGTAAATTGGGTAGGCACTGGAACAGATTTGAAAAGGGCTGTTTTTGGTGACATAAAAAATGGTCAGAAGGGTTAAATGGATTGGAAGTGGCCATAAATCCTTACCATGTCAATGTGAGGTATTGTCTTTTAAATTCTATGCTTAGTTGAAACCATACTGAATAGAATTAGGCCTACAAATTTGTCACCTCATAACATTACAGCTTTTCCTCCAGGATATTTCTACCAACGGGTGTACAAACCCGAAATATCTAGACCTTGGGCATACCTCATTCCTAGCGTATTAACTGATTTTCATTATTCCATCCCAACATTCTACCGTTATGACAATCTATCAACTCTAGATGGCCTGGATGGACTCAATGAGAAATTGTATGGGAGACCCAGGAGTAAAGGTTAGACTTGAGGAGGTGGACACCAACTTGCAGCCCAACGACGAGTTGGAGACACCACTTAATGAATCTGCAGTCTCTTTAAGAACTAACCCTGTATCGGATGAACAATGAAATAGACTAAATTATAGACCTGTTGCCACTATGATAGTATTTTTATTTCGGAACGTGGCAGGCCTACGTAGCAAAATTAACAATGCAGAATGGTGGGATTTCATTGCAAGGTTCCATATATTATGCCTGCAGGAGACTTGGCTACTGGATCCAATACATATTAATGGTTATAGAACATACCATGTACCTGCTGTTGCTTCTAGTCAAGGGGTGAGGAGGGCCCATCTGCTTCTAAAGGGCGACCTGCGAACCCGTGAAATGAGTTGTTTGATACCATGCGCTAAAAAGCTCATAAAAGATTAAAGGAGGCATTACACAAATTCCACAGGTGAAAGTCTGAGGTGCTTATTTGCAGAGTGGAATATAAGAGGGCAGTGAAACAGACAAAAAAAAGCTCTGCGAGACAAAGCTTGGAAATCATTGTATGAAGCAAGCCTTAATAATGACAATACTGCGTGTTGGTGCGCGGTTAACTCTTCTTCATTAATGGAGGAGGAGTGCCCTAGGCTAGAGATAGCGATCATAGAAGAATGGATTGACCATTTTTCTGGAATTTATTAAATTCCATCTACTGAGTTGGTGAGACCAGGCCAGATTACTGTTAAAGAGACCCAATCTTTGTGAGAGAGCTCAGTCGCTCAATCCCTGTGTTGTCTTATAGGCACAGACTCTGCCCATAACTATAATGAGATAAACAAACAGAAAAAGACAATGCATACTGATAACATACAATGGTAACGTCTGTTTTGCCCAGTGAGGTGCTATAATTTAAAAAGGTGGAGAAGCAGGAGTGGGATTATCCAACTACTGTACATTCAGACACTACTGATCTCATAAGGAATATGTACAACAGTTCATGATGTGTTGATTCATAAATTGAAATGAAGTCATTGTATATTTTATGGAAAAATGTGAGACACCACTATGCGGAGCAGTAGTACTCACTAACTTTTACTACCGTGTTAGCCAAAAGTTTATGTTTTTAATAATTAAATCAATGCACACAGTTGGTTTTGAAGGAAGATTAAAAACTGGTTAAAACAAGTAACATGGCAAACAAAAAATGTCCAGATTTGGACTTTTACCTTAAGAAAGGAATTACCAAACCAATATAAATCAGAGATTTAAAAAAAGAGCAAGAAATGCAAACCTTGAAAGCCCTCTAGAAACCATCTCAAAGAACACGGACGTCCTGACCTGTGAAATAACATATAGCACAGCTACCAACATGGTGAAAAAATCCATCAATAAACAGTGGCGCACCCTTACCTCAGGAACATTAGACTGGTCCAAACCTAGATTTGCAAACAGAAGAAGCAAGAACATCTGTGACCTGTTAGTACACACTAGACTGGCACAAAACCAAAGCTCAACTAATACAGTACCAACAAACTGGGGCAGAATGCCGGCCGTTGGGTATCACCCATGTTACCCAAATTAACTGAGGGCCTGGAGTGGACCGTCAGACGTCCCACAAATTTTAATACTACCCATTGTGATCTACATGATCACTTGCCCGTGTAATTTAAAATACATTGCTATGACATGTCGCAAAGTGAAACAACGGATTGGAGAACAGCACATCAACATCAGGTGCAAAAAATCTATTATTCGGAGTAATCACTTCCTGACCAAACCACACACTACCAATGACCTCAACTGGGTCATTTTGGAAACCTTGGAGACAACTGTCAACAATGCAGAACACATCTTGTTTGAAAAGGAACAAAGGTGGGTGTACTGCCTCAAGACATATGATCATGGGTTAAAGGATAATATACCATGGCTCTCTTTCAAGTAATGAAGCCCTCCAACATACTGCCCCTCCTGAGAGAACGATGACCAAAATGTCAGATACTGATCGCCTTGCTACCACAAAATGAGCTGGACACCAGATAATGGTAACATGAAGAAATACATGAGAATGGCACCTTTCCACATACCCTAATGCAAACTTCCCTCTAGTTCCCACATTCGACCACAAATAAGCACAAGAGCTCCCATTCCTATATGAGTATAACACCTTTGTCCACATGGGTTATAATATCATTATAGTCCTACTATCACCAACTGAGGACGTCACTCCCCAGTAAAATACTTGAACGAAAGTCTTCATACAGGCTTTTATGAATAGAAGATTCTTTTACATAAATGCGGGGATAGTAGCACACAAAAAAATTGGTAACATATTAAAAGCAAACATACTTAAAACAGGATGCTCTAAAATAAGACTTGCATGGATGACACTATAATATGCACTTCAAGATTTACAAATGTATTTCATGAAGCATGCAATAACAACAGAGAATCTCGTCTACCAGTACTGAGTTGGAATGATAGATTCATGTAATCTTTCAAAATAAAATGCTTCCCCTTTAAGACAAAGATGTGACGTGGCAGGACCTCCACACAAAGCCACCGGCACTCATTGACTCCAATTAAGGTCAAGCGAGGAGTTAAAATACTGAGTCTCTCACCTCCCAAACTATATCCAGAGCTCATAGGATGGCAGCAATACTGACGTACAGGAGCTCCAACATAGGTAAGAAAGACACGCCACAGCTCCGTTCCGTGCATGTTTAGTCACTTCTCTACTTAACGGAAGGAATTCCTTCTCTTTTCTTCGTTCTTCACTCAGAGAATTGGGCTAATTTCTCTGCGTAGCCCGAAGGAGAACCATTGGTCTCCTTCTTAAGGTAAAAGTCAGACATTTTTTGTTTACTACGTTAATTGTTTTAACCAGTTTTTAATCTTCTTTTAATACCAACCATGTGCATTGATTTAAATATTAAAAACAGATCACTGATACAACATCGACTCCTACAACATCAAACTACAAAAATATTGAGTCAACAATATCGTATTCAAAAATATCGACACCCAGTACACAAAACAGAAATAACACAAACATTGATAAAAAAAATCATCCAAAAATATTTCAATGACAAAAATATCGACATCTAAAATAAATATTGTTAAAATTATAATAAAATAGAACACAACAAAAACATCGATATAAATAATATCGACAACACAAACATCGATAAAATACAAATAAACTATACCAAAAATAACATTTAAACATAAAAATAAACTATTTTCATTAATATAATGAAGTAACATAACAATTTTTAAAAAATGTTTTATTAAGGTTTTTCAACATGCATACAGGCAAAACATAAATCAATCAGACACATGAATGCACAGTATGGACATTGAGCATATATACATCTAGGTGTCATGCTACAATGTAGTATCTACAGCAGGTCACAGCAACATATTGACAGGAGCTTGTTAGATAAACACAGAGCTCCTCTGAAATGCGGGTACATCATGGTGATTAATTCCGCACCTCCAGCTTGCTCATGTGGTGACATAGGTTGACAATAAAATACACATTTTGCAAGTTCCTCCCCGTCTACAGGGGCCACTACCCAAATGTCCAGCCCATCCATCTGAGCCAACACACACAGGTTCAGAGCGAATGTTCCCGCAAATATTCCACCAGGGGCTCCCAGATGTCTCTGGGGCGTGACGAGGCAAGTAGGAGTTCCGCATAGGTCGCTAACTGGTCCTTACAATAATCAAATCTGTTAGCCAGTCCTTGAATTTAGGGGCCTGTCCTATGCCCCATCTGCACGCCACCATCCATTTAGCCAATAATAGGCCTGTTGCTGCATATTTTCTATATGTTTTTTGTATTTCAGCCGTGTAGCCCAAAAGTACCAGCAGGGGGGACGGAGGAAGAGGAAAGCCTATCATCTTCGGCAGTGCAGTGATCACTTCCCGCCAGTAACCTTGACCTTTGTAACATTACCATGCCAACGCCTCTCACATAGATCATCATTTCTCAGTTTGTACTTGTAAAGCCGCATAGGTGTATAATAAATTTGGTGTAGGAACTTAAAGTGTATAATCCATAAGCAACTGCTCCCTGTGATAGCTTTTGTCTGTGTGCAACAGTATGTCCACTGCCCGTCTGTCAAAGGCAGCTCCAGATCATGATCCCATGCCTCCTTAGCCCCATGTTTTGGCTGTGTCTTCTCCAGCAGCGCGGCTCGGTATATGCTGGACACTGCCTGTGCTGGCCCTGACATTTTTAGGTCTCGCCTCAGTAGCGCACATGCGCTGCTCTAGGAGATGACCTTTAGAAATTGGTCAGCTCTTTTTAAGCACTCGTGCTTGTGCTGGCAACCACCTTGCGGGAGCAAGCAGCGGCGCGCAGGCCATCTGTTTTTAATTAGCGTGGCCGCACGTGCCGCTCCTCGCCCCTGCAATCACAAGTGCTTGAAAAGAGATTACTCTCCCCCACCCTACCTCACCTCCCTCTCTCTCCTGCAGTGTTTTCACCCGCTCCCCTGGCAACTCTGGCATTTTTCCCCTTATTGTCTTCCCGAGCAATTTCTGCACCTCTCCTATCGAGAACTGTAACTGCTTCCTGCTCTCATAACTTCTACTTCAGGTGACCTCTAACCTCATTTGTAATTATCAAAGGGCGTCACGATTAGACCGAACCATTTGAAAGAAGGGGGTTGCCTGAAATTATTTGGCAAGTTCTGGGTACCTTTCATAGCCCGAGACGAAATTACAGCGTAGAGTACATACAGTTTTGCTTTTCTATATTTCTAATTCATAGATCATGGTGTATCTCTGTAATATGATGGTAGGAAACGTTCGTCCTACCACCTCTTACCTGCTATAACAAGAAATGGTATCGCCCTGTCTGAGTGAAAGAAGCTGAAAGATGGCATCCGGTTGCTTAGCGCTGGCCCTGTAGATCCTATCCATGTGTACAAAGGCCGTCACCTCTACCCCTTGTGACAGCGACAGCTACCAGGAGCCTCAGTCATGTTCGATTCTGAGGAGGAGAGCCAGGACCCCCAGCTGAAGATCAACCTTCTGGGGGACGGGGCTTCTGGGAAGGAGAGAACCCCATCCTTTTGAGCAACACTTTGGTTGGGCTTGGAGATGGTGACAGAGCCTATCATTGATGTGTGCTGGAGATACAGGGGCAAAGCATTCACATACAGACATGGGCACTACTAATAAACTCATAAAAAACATTACCGCTGCTTGTTGTGAATCCTGTCACAGCAAATCGGTATCATGTACGTGATGTGGGGACTGACGGGAGTAAGCTTTGAAGCCTGCCGGGCGGCTGGAGACAATTGATTATGCAGGAGGAAACTTTTTGAACCTTCAAGTTGAAATAAGGGGCGAGTTTCGAGCAAGTGGAAAGCTGTTTTGCAGGAAAAACATTTGAAACGGTGTGGAAAAGCTACTGCATACTGGTTGGGGAAACGGCCATTACAAAGCAGCTGTTACCACACATAGCCTGTACCATGTACAAGTGGCACGTAACTATCTTATATATATATATTTCTAAATCAGACTACTTGAACTAGTGTGTAGCAGTTGTATAGCTCTTCAATTCCTGACTGCACAACACCCAGGAAAATGTGCTACATGGCTAAACACTTATAAGGTCCTAAAGGCGAGACCTATTGGCGGTGCCAATGCTTGTTAATAAGGTGTGCAGTGTACCTAGAGTGGAGGGTTCCTGAGGGAATCCTGGGACATTGGTCCCAAGTTCGTGTTTCAATCTTATATATAGAAATACATCCAGCGCAAGGGACATTGGGGCATATTACCAACAACTAGCGATAATTATCGCTATGTTGGTTTAGCGGCGATATTTTTATCGCCGAGCTGCGGCGATTTTTTTCGCTTAGGAGCCTTGATATTATCAAGGTTTATCTCCTAAGCGATAAAAATCGGCCGAAATGCATGAATATCGCTGAAAAGTCAGCGATATTCATGCATTACCGAGCTAATGCTCTTAGCCATGTTATCCACCTACCATTGGATAACATGGCTAAGAACTGCTCAGGGCAGGTGTTAGCTTTTGGCGATATTCGCGCTTAGCGTGAATATCTCCAAAAGTTGGTAATAGGAGATAGCGATGTTAGCGACTGTTTCCAGTCGCTAACATTTTGGCACACCCACTTTGCATATCATTAGTGATAAATATCACTTACATGCAAAGCGGGGCCCAAGATGGTCGCTATCTCCTACTAGCTGTCGCTAACTGGTGTAATAGGGAGATAATTTTATCTCCGCTTTCTTGGCTTTTAAAGCCAAAAAAGCGGAGATAAACACCCTTGATAATATGCCCCATTATCCCTGGTCAAAAGCTCCTGCCGCTCCTTGAACACACCCCCCTGGTAAAGGTCACCCCAAATGTGTAGGTTTCTTCGATGGAGCATCTCACGGCACACAGCCTCATGGGTGACTGGTGCGCACGGGAGGTACGGAAGAGGCACAAGCGGAGAGTATAGTACTGGCTTGCTCACTATTCTAGCTAGAAGGCGCTCCCAAGCGTGGTTGGTGCAGGTTACCTTGTGGTGGGCTACTCCCTCTCCGGGGACCCGCGTTCCCAGAAAGGAGGTCATGGGCGTAGTCGCCATATACCCCTGCTCGATGGCCAGATGTGGCATAAAAGGTGTCGTATGGAACCAGTATATTACGTAGTGGGCTTGGGCACTAAGGAAATATAGTTTCATGTCTTGGGCCTGAAAACCTCCACTGGAGAATGGTTGTGTCATGATCCACTATCCCACTTGGTGCTGTTTCCCACCCCATCCTAGTCTGATGAGTAACGATTGGAGGGTGTCAAAGAAGGGACGTTCTGGGTTATAGGGTATGTTGGCAAATAAATATAATAGTTTGGGTAATATGATCATTTTCATCAATGCCACTCTGCCAGCCAATGAAAGTGGCAGCGTGATCCAGCGATCCACCCAGTTAGTAAATGTTTCAACGGCAGTGCCATAGTTTGCGCGGAGTGTTTCCTCTTTGTCTCTCGTTATTATCACGCCTAGATATTTTACTTCTGTTACACACTATCTAAATGAAAAATCCTATAGTAAACTGAGCAGCGTTAGGCGTGAGCAGAAATATCTGCAATTTACTCCTGTTGATCCCTATCCCAGAGAAGGTTCCAAATATTGTAGGAACAGGTTGAGACCAATATGCGGTTCATGTAAAAAAGGGTAATATCATCGGCATACAATGATATTAATATCTGTCACGAGGGGTATTTTATAGCATATTCTCTGTGGTGTTGCCGTATTTTGGCGAGGAGGGCTCGTGGCCAGGGTAAAAAGTAGCAGGGATAAAGGGCAACCCAGACGTGTGCCTCACATAATGGGGGTCGGGGTGTCACAATTAATCAGTGACAGGGGTCTGTATGCATCGCAGCTGTTGGCATCTTTGCCCAGCTTGAGCAGGGATATGATCATGGCTTGCGGCATGGCCATGGGAAGAGTACAATCTCCCTGGCTTCTTCAAAGACCTGTCTAAGGAAGGGAGCTATTTAATCTATGTAGCACTTATAGAAATCCACAGGGAGCTCATCTGGCCCCGGGGCCTTGCCGGAGCGCAAGCCTATTATTGCGGCTCGGATTTCGTCCTCTTCACTATCAGCAGCGAGAAACTCCCTGCGAGAGTCGTTGATCCACCCGAAGGCTGTGTCCTCCTAGTAGGAAGCTATGTCAGGTGGGGCTCTTCTGTGCGTATGATAAAGTTATGCATAGTAGTTAGTGAAAACATTAAGGATCTCCCGCGATTCAATATGCCTAGTACCTTCCTCATCTAGTATTTTTAAAATCTGATTAGCGAATCTGGGGGGTCTGGTTACCTCGGTCAAGGCCCTACCGGGGTGCTCACCCTCGCCATAAGATCTGGCCACATGGTATTTAGAGCGGAACTTAGATTTACGTTTCGCCTCGTTAGAGTATTCAATTAGCAGTTCTTTAACCTGAGCCCTCTGCTGCGGGTAGGGGTGGAAGCCAGGAGTTCCACAGCTTGTTTGATATCTCTTTCTAGTCTATGTAGAGTTCCCTTGATGGAACGTAGGATCCTCCGCTTTTGGCCATACACAGCCCCCGTATAGTAACTTTGAAACTTTCCCATACACAAGCAAGTGTTGAGACACTGTCTTTAATGCGAGGGAAAAATTCAAGAATTTTCTGGTGTATCTCTTCACAGAAGGCACTGTCTAGTAAGGTTGTGGGTTGGAGTCTCCAGGAACGATATGGGGATTCGTTACCTGATGGGGACAGCCTCATTAGGATGGGGAAGGTTCTGAGAAGGTTCACGCCAGATGTGACAACTCCGGAGCTACTTGTCCAGTCCTTTCGAAAGCAGCCATAGGTCTATTCGGGACCAGCTGTAATGTACGCTAGAATAGAAGGTGCCCTCTCTCCGTGTTGGATATAGAGACCTCCAAGTGTCAAAGAGCTGGTGATCTGTCATGATGCCTGTGAGATGCTTGGCTGCTTGCGGATGTGAGGATGAGATACCCTGCGAGCGGTCAGCAAGTGGGTCTAGTGCTATATTGAAATCCCCTCCACGTATAATGAAGGTGGAGCCTATTTCCAAAATGCAACCCCATAGCTTGGGGAAGTAACTGGCATCATTGATGTTGGGGGCGTAGAAGCACACCAAGGATACCGTGTGACCTGCCAGGCTGCCACACATCATGCTAAATCTGCCCTGTGGATCTTGTAGCGCCCCAGCGGACAGTATTTAACCAGGCCTTGATAAGGATTCCTGTGCCTCTACCATATGTCGAGTAGGAGGAGAAGCAACTATAAGCTGCCCATCTTTTCCCAAAAATGGGTGTTGTTTTAGGATCTAGATGCGTTTCTTGTAACATAGCCACCTGTATTTGATGTCTATCTAGATATCCAAGGATCTGCCTGCGCTTGCGAGGGTCCCGGAGTCCCCGCACATTCCCTGTCAGGGTTTTTTATCTGATCTCACCACTGCCATATCCATCTTGTTGTCTCTGGGGCTGAAGGTGTCTGTGAAATGTTGAGTCTGTGTGGAGCGTTTTATGTGCGTTCGTAGCTGTAGAGGTTCAGGGTTTGTCCATGCAATGCTGCTGTGTATAACCATAATGAACCCAACCCACCCCCCCACCCATGCCTACGGCACAATCCCATGGGTGGATAGTGTCCCCCCCAAACATCCCACTATTTATCAAGTCTAGCATGCAATTCAAATATAGATGTTGGCACCTCCAGATAGATACACTCAGCGACAATAGAAAAATAAGAAATAGGTGTGTCTTATGAAAGGATAGGACGAGTAAAAACACTATACAAGAAAGAAAACCAAAAAATAAAATGACATCAACATAGTACATTATTCAGGAAATTCCCGCTGGTAATATGTACTAGAGAGGCCATCAGCACACCTCGCATAAGCGAGGGTGACCGGGAAATTATTATTGCATGGTGAGTCCATTAGTCCCAGTAGTGCCGCCTGCACAGGCTCCTTCGGGCTCTGTAATTGGCCATTTCCGTATTGGCCCGCACATATTCTCAACTGACGTGCAGTAAAATAAAATGCATAGTCTTACCAGTTGTTTAGGCAACCGTTACCATGAAAATGCTTGTCTTTAATCCTCTTCAGGAGCAGGTGATGTTTGTCTGGAGCCAGGATTTCCTTCTCGAGTTGTGAGCGACCCTGTCCCAATGGTTATTAGGAAGTCTTGAGTTTGGTGCGGAGTATTGAAGGTGTGTGTCTCCCCTCAGTATGGGATTCGCAGTCTGGCAGGGTAGAGCATCAAATATTATATGTTGGCTTGCTGGATCTTCCGCTTGACCAGAAGGAACTTCTTGCCCATTTCTTGTACTGCCATGGTAAAGTCCGGGTATATCGAGAGTTTTTCCCTTCATATACCAATTCTTATTTTTCCCTTGCTAGTCACAGCACTGTGTTGCGGTCCTTGTAATTGTTTAGTCACTCCAGTATAGAGCGAGGGGGTGCACCCGGTCGCTGCCTGGCTGCAAGCAAACAGTGAGCCCTCTGCACCACTAGAACTTTGGAGAAAGCCTCCAAACCAAAGAGCCCCAGCAGCAGTTGTCCCACGTATTCCTCCTTGTGGCCTGTTGCGGTAGACTCCAGAACCTACCACTATACGCACTTTGTTTCTGCGTAAGCATCCCTCCAGGTCCTCATTCTTGGCAGCAATATTTTTTAACAGTTTTTGCATATCTTGGAGTCGTTCACGGCTATCAGCGGATGAGTCTTCAAGAGTGGATATGCGCTGCTCCATTTCGGTTATTTCGGTTATGCGGCCATCATGCTTTTCCAACCTTTGTGTAATGAAGCCCATGCGCATATTCATGGCCTCCATTTTGGTCTCAATGTAAGTGAGCCTTTGGCACATCATAAGGAGTAGTGTTTTAAATTCTGCGTCCTGTGGGGCAGGTAAGGGAGGGTCCTCCTCTTTTTGGCATGAGTCTGTGTCCTCAGCAGCATTAGTAGTATTTTTCCGGGCTGAGAATTGTAATTTGGCATGTTTGCCTTCCGTGTGGTCCATGGTGCGCCCCTCTGTGTATTACGGGCGGTTGTGATGTGCCCCTTGGGATGGCTGCTGTGTAGTGGATGGTTCTGCCTGCCTTTCAGGGTGTGTAGGCTCTCCTCAGCCTCCAGGTGCCAGTTTATGTCCCTGTGTGGCTATCTAGTCAGGACCGGCCTTTCTTTGGCTCAGGCCTCTACCTTCCTCCCCACTCTGGTGTCACTGATGGAGGCCTGGGCCCACAAACAACCACAGCAGTTGGGCGTTTAAAAGCAGCGGTGCCTTTTCTGGTCCTCTGGCGTTGCAGCACCGAGCCCCAGGATTGCGGCCTCCCCACGTCGACCCGCCTTCTCCCAGTCTTGCCTATTTCAGGCCGCATGGATCTCACTGTGTCCGCCTCCCAGCGTGCTCCAGCCGGGACTCCGTCACGGCTTCTTCAGGCCCCTGTTAGGCATGAAGGCGGGGTAAGGGAGCCAGCCATCCCCACGGTCTCGCGCCTCATGTCGGAGCTGCCCGTCTCGTCAGTAGAAGCCAGTGGTCACTCAGAGGACACAGCACAGGCACCGCCCGACTCCGCAACGGCGCCAGTACGGGCTTACCTCTGCCGGTCGCATCTTCACCGGCAGTTTCCAGCTTCAGAGATTGAGCTTCCCCCCACAGTCGGGCTCCGCGTTGGGCAGTTCCCAGCCCCCAGCAGTGGCAGGGATCCCCTCACATCGATTCCAGATGGCAGCACCAGGCGTTTGAAATCCAGGTAGCTCGCCTCCATCACCGCCATTTTATCTCATTTGCAGGCCGCAACCAGGTGAACGCGGCGTTAGGCTGCCTAAACCGTTGTCAGCTAGGCTGTGCTTGCCTCATCAGCTCCTCAGTAGTCCACGTTGGGCATGTCCCGGGCTAACAGAACCTCACAAGAGGGTAGCCATCTTGTTTGCCCGCTCTCTAGCGCCCCCATGAAATAACATATTCCAAACATTATAAACAAACACGCAAAAAATGAATAAAAGTAATACAATTAAACAAAACAAATACACTGAAAATTCAAAAACATAAATAAACAAACAAACAATACAACATAAAAAACATCATAACTACCAAAAATAAATAAACATAAATATATACCATATATAAAAATATATATATAACGTTTATCTACATATACATTATATAACAATAATAAACAAAGTAAAAACAAACATTAAATAAACATTAAACAAATTAAACGGTAACTGCTAAAAAATTCAAAAAACTAACTTGACCAATACATTTAAACTACACCCACACAAATCAATAGAAAACTCATTAAATAAACACTATAAAAGCAATCAAGTAATTGACACAAAATGTACTGTATAACGGACAAACACGAAGGAAGCATGAACCTTTGCGAGACAGAAAACAGAACGAAAAAGAACTACAGAATCAACTATTAAGAAAACTTCTCATTAAAGATAAGAACAAAACTTTGTAACTAAATAAATAAAATGTACTTAAATAAAAAAAATTAACTCAAACTATAACGTATTTTTCTTCATGTCACAGATTAAACTTCACTAAAAAAAATCTAGAAAATTCAAAACAAAGATTTACATCCAAAACAACATTAACATCAACATTACAAAAAAGTATCAAATAAAGTAAGTATATGACTTAAACATCAAATAAAGTAAAGAATTTAAAACTAATTAATTAATTTAATAAAAAAGCAAAACATAGCTAGGAAATACTTTTCTTTTAACAGCTTCTTCAGAAGTCAATAAAACAACATCAACGAAAGAAACTTCATCAACTAAAAATAGTAAGGATATTTTTATTACAACTAAATAAAAATAGAGACTAAATGAGTGAAATAATCAAATTAACTAAAACTATAACATTCTCCTTTATGTTTCGGAGATTATACTTCACTAAAACTCCACCTAAAAATCTCAAAACAACTATTAACTTCGAAAAAAGGACAAAATCAATATTAAAGAAAAAATATAAAGCAAAGTAAGTATATAAATGAACCAACAAAACGAGCAAACTGATAAAAAACAATAAATTAAATATAAAGCAATATATAACTAACAAATACTTTTCTCTTCATAGCTTCTACAAACTTCAATAAAACAACATCAACGAAATAAACTTCATCAACTGAAAATAGTAAGTATTTTTTTCTCAACTAAAAAACAGACACCAAATAAACAAAATAATCAAATTAAATGTAACACTTTAATAAAAATAACATTTAGAAACCAGTGAATCAACCCCGACCATTGATAAAATATCCAGCCAGAAAATTCAAGCAAGACAAATGTAAGTTTATTTTCAAATATAATAATTATACAAACATGTTTACTGAACAAATGGCAGAAGGAGCAAAATTTATCACATCACAAAAGGGAAAAGTACTTCTGTGCTACATGGGCCTCACTTATACGCAAGAAAAAATAACAGGAAACAAGACCCATTGGAAATGTTGTAAATACTACTCCAATTCTTGCTATGGGAGAGCCACAACAGTAGAAACAAATGTAGTTAATGTCAGGGAACACAACCATCCCCCCAATGTGTCAGAAATCAAGGTCAGAGATGCTCTAGAAACCATCAGAGAAGCAAGCACAGGCTCCCAACAGACTAGTACCCAAATACTAAAAAACATATTAACCAGGGTTCCTGAATATGTCAGAGTACAATTGCCATCCATCCCCACTCTAAAAAGATTAATAGCCAGAACTAAAAGAGCTACTGCTCAAACATCACCCTCGCCCCAAACTTTTGCAGAGATAGAAATCTTTTTTTAATGTTTTTTATTAGCATGCTCATTATTCAGCAGTTCACTTATGTTACATTGCAGCATAGTACAAGTTACATGTCTTCATTTACAAATTTATAATAAACATACATTCAGACCTAAGACATCAGTTCAGAAATAGAAATCTTACCGGAATACACTGCCACCCACAAAAATGAGAAATTCATTCTTCATGATAATAACAGTCATGAAAAACGAATTATTATCTTTGCCACCAACAACAACATACAAATATTAAAAAATCGCAAAATGTGGATGATGGATTACACATTCAAAGTTTGCCCCAAGCCTTTTTACCAACTATAAACCATCCACAGCAAATATGAAGACACTAACATCCCCTTCACATACGCACTACACCCCAATAAGCAAAACACCACTTACATGGAGCTCCTTACAATAATAAAACAACACACCAACTACTTTCCACAAAAAGTTGGGAAGAGGGAACCCATGGGAACCCCCATGGGCCCAATGCAGAGGGCCAATGGTGAAGGTGGGCCTGCCACTGGCCTGCTACGGGCCCCAAAGACCGATTTCAGCAGCGTTTTCGATCCGTGAAAAGCGACTTGTGAAGGCTGTCTGAGTCGTTCATCGTACTTGCTCGCTTGGAAAACCTAGTCCATAGAGCTTTACAATTGGGCTCCGGAAGGCTCTATCTGTCGGAATGCCTTGCAGAATCGATTCGGTCAGTGCTAAGGCTTTCAAGGCATTGTACTTGGTTGTTCGAACTGTGAACGATGCGGTCGGGAAAAAGGGCTCCGGATCAGTTTAGGCAATTCTGCATATGATTCGGAGCCCTTCCAAACGAGATCAGAAACGGGCCCTAAGTATAGATTATGCCACCAATAGCAACTTTTCCTATCAAATCAAAAAATTAATACCCCTGGTGAATCGTCTATAATAGCACTCTAGCTCAAAAAGCTAAAACTAATAACTCGGTGGAAGGATGGTATAATGCCTTCCAAGCCACAATAGGAAGAGGACAACCAACTTTAAACAAACTAATAGAAACCATAAAAAAAGAACAGAGCTATCAAAAACTAAGGCTAGAGCAATCCCTAACTAAGGGGCCCATTACGATGTCGGGCTGATTGCCTCCGCCAGGCTGGCGGTAGCCACCAACCGGCCTGGCGGAGGCAATCCGCCCGACACTGTTTCCCAAATTCCCCCCGCCATATTAGTATGGCGGGGGGACCGCGGCGGACGGAAAGACCGTCCGCCGCTTTTGGAAAGGGCATAATATGGTGGCGGTGTCCAATGGACACCGCCTGCCATATTATGATGAGTGCAAATAGGTGCCTTTCCGCGGCGGCGATGCCGCCACGGAAAGGCAGGCGGTCTTTGCTTTGGGGCCCCTGCGGGCCCCTCTGGTGAAGGCCGAGGTGGGGTGCACAGGGGGGTACCTATGGTACCCCCCTTCATTTGCATGTACAAAGCGGAAGGCACCGCATGGTGCCTGCTGCTTTGTATATGCAAATGCGTAAATGCATTTTTAGCATTGTGGTGGGCGGTGCAGAGTGCACCGCCCGCCACAATGCTGAAAATGAAGGATGTGCCCGCCACTGTGGCGGGCACATCCTAATTCCCCCAACGGGACCCCCGCCCTTATGGCGGGCGGTCCAGAATACCGATAGGGTGGCGGGCGGACAAAGTCCGCCCGTCATCCTAATGAGGCCCTTAAATAGGCCCTAAGCTCAGTAAGCAAACAAAAACAATGTATAAATAACTACAACGCAAAACTCAACTATTTCCAAACACCAAAGTCCTAGAATATCTAGAGATGATTGCTAAATCTATACTTTAAACAAAAAACAATGCTAAATATCATAAGTATTTTAAAATCACAAAACATTTAAGCAATATAATTCTACTTTTTTTAAATTAATAATTATAATATGTCATTTAAAAATTAAAAAGTACATATAAATACATGACATATTATAATTATTGAAATAAAAAAGAAACAAACAAAATGTAACAAAAAATATTTCCCAGCCATAATATTAAAAAATACCTTACAGTTATGTCGCAGTAGACGGTCCTCGAAAATGAATAAATTCATAGTAGATAAATGGAAAGATGAATCCATCTGAAAAGAAAGCCCAGAAAAAATGCAAAAATACAACTGTAGAAAAAAGATTCCAATGACGCAAACCTCTCAATAACAAAACCATCAAAAACCCGAAAATGAGCTTGAAAAAAAAAATGCTCCAACAAACCTGAAAAATAAAAGGAAATGTAAAAAAGTAACTTGTTTCAAAGAAACAAAATAAATATTCCTTTTTTTTTAAATAAACGCCTATTCACAAAATGGGAGACCTGTGGAGAAAAAAAATAAAGAATAGCCTCCCACAAGTACAAATCCACCCACATTGATCTCAACATTAAATACAACATAACATAATTAAACAACACATAACTAACACTACATAACACTCTACTTCTCTTCAACACTACGTAAACACATAAAACACTAAACTACCAAAACAAAACCTAAATACACCAAAAATGAACAATGAATGCCCTAACAAATCTAACTACACTACTACTACCTCGCCCCTATCCTAAAACTACCTGAAAAGTAATTTAAATCAAACTTACCTTAACCGACAAAACCCCAACCACGAGGTCCCGTCTTGCAAAATGTCTAAAAACAAAACAGATAGAAAAGTGAGAAAAAGGGAAAAAATTGTAGCAAAATAAAAATTAATAAAAAGACTGACTCCCCATAGACAAGAATGGAAAAATAATTTAAAAATCCCAAAAATGAAGGGCCTCATTACGATGGCAGAGTGTCCACCACCTCCAGCCGGTCGGTGGTGAGCCCTCCACCATCAAACTGCTGTTTTTCCCCCAGCCATATTATGATGGCGGGGGGAATCGTTGGTGAAGCGTGGCGGTCATAAAGACTGCCTGCCATGGTTTCGACAGGTGGTCCTTTTCCGACCGCCTGTCGGGACAAATACATTGGCCCACATTGCTGATATCCCTTTCCTCTGTTCTTTTTGCGGCGACAACCCACCGCAAAACGAATGGTAGAAACAGATTTGGAGGCCCGTAGCGGGCCCCCCTCAATCCCAGGTGCAGGGACATGTACTCCCTACATATCCCTGCTCCATGTGGCAGGCACCGCAGGGTGCCTCCCACGTAGTGCAGGGATGTGTTTCCACCCTCTATTTTTCTTTGTGGTGGGGGATGCTGACCACATTACAGCCACAATCAATGAATCAATTAATCATATCATTTGTAAAGCGCACTACTCACTCGTGAATGCTGCTACTGCTCGAAAAGCCAGGTCTTGAGGAGTTTTCTGAAGGTCAGCAGGTCTTGGGTCTGCTGTAGGTGGATGGGGAGGGTGTTACAGATCTTGGAGGCTAGGTGAGAGAACGATCTGCTGCCTGAGGTCGCTCTTCGGAAGCGGGGGACTGTAGCGAGGGCGAGGTAGGCGGAGCGGAGCTGGCGGGTGGGGTATAGCAGCTGAGTCATCTGTTGAGGTACGTTGGTCCGGTGTTGTGGAGTACCTTGTGTGTGTGGGTGAGGAGTTTGAAGGTTATCCTCTTGTTGACCGGGAGCCAGTGTAGGTCTCTCAGGTGGGGTGTGAAGTGGCTGCGGCGAGAGATGGCGAGGATCAGGCGTGCAGAGGAGTTCTGGATGCGTTGAAGCCGTCTCAGGAGTTTGGCCGAGGCTCTTGCGTAGAGGGCGTTTCCATAGTCCAACCTGCTGCTGACAAGGGCCTAGGTGACTGTTCTTCTCGTTTCAGTGGGGATCCACTGGCAGATTCTACGGAGCATGCAGAGGGTGTTGAAGCAGGAGGAGAAGACGGCGTTGACCTGTTTAGTCATGGAGAGGGTGGAGTCGAGGATGACCCCTAGGTTGCGTGCGTGGTTGGTGGGTGTTGGAGCGGTTCCCAGTGCGGTCGGCCGCCAGGAGTTGTTCCAGGCCAAAGGGTTGGATCCGAGGATGAGGACCTCCGTCATGTCCGAGTTCAGCTTCCGTCGGCTGTTCCTCATCCATTCAGCAACGGCCTTCATTCCTTCGCGAAGGTTGGTTTTGGCGGTGTGGGGGTCCTTGGTACGGGAGAGTATCAGCGGGGTGTCATCGGCGTAGGAGAGGATGTTGAGGACGTGCCGATGGGCGACGTGGGCGAGCGGTGCCATGTAGATGTTAAACAGAGTTGGGATGAGCCCTGGGGTACGCCGCAGATGATCTTGGTGGCTTCGGAGCGGAAGGGGGGAAGGCGGACACTCTGTGTTCTGCCAGAGAGGAAGGAGGTGGTCCAGTCCAGGGCCTTCTCTTGGATCCCAGCGTTGTGGAGGCGTGTTCGTAGTGTGTGGTGACAGACCGTGTTGAAAGCGGCTGACAGGTCCAGGAGGATGAGGGCCGCCGTTTCTCCGTTGTCCAGCAGGGACTTGATGTACACGGTAACGGCGATGAGGGCAGTCTCGGTGCTGTGGTTGCTGCGGAACCCAGACTTGGAAGAGTCCAGGATGTTGTTCTCCTCGAGGTAGCGGGTCAGTTGTTCGGTGACGGTCTTCTCGATGACCTTTGCCGGGAACGGAGCAGGGAGATGTGCCGGAAGTTCTTGAGGTCCTTGGGGTCCGCCTTGGGTTTCTTGAGTAAGGCGTTGATCTCGGTGTGCTTCCAGCTCTCCGGGAAGGTTGCTGTCTCGAAGGAGGTGTTGATGACTTTCCGGAGATGGGGTGCGATGGATGTGCTGGCTTTGTTGAAGATGTGGTCTGGGCGTGGATCTGACGGAGATCCGGAGTGGATGCAAAATATAGGTGATCTGACCACAATGGTGGCGCTCACATTGTGATTAGGAGTGTGGGGAAGCCGCCTCATAGGTGGCCAGTCCCAAATCCGTATCCGTCCACCAACGTAACGAGGCTCTAAATGTATATTGTTTATTGTAAAAAAAAAGTGAAAAAAATATTCAACAATTTATGAAATCTATATTAAATATTATATTATCAAAAACAAAAAATGTAATATATTAAAATACATATAATATCATTTTAAAACAAAAATACAATTATATAAAATGTATTTTTTTAAATGTAAAAAGAAATGTGCTAAAATGTTTACTTTTTCCATGAAAAGTGATAAATAATGAAAAATCTAAATGTATGTATTTAAAGAACTGGAAATATATTTACTTTACTAATACATAGCTACACTTCAGAAAAATTTAATATTATTCTAAACTGTTAAAAAAAGTATTTAAAATATATTATTAATTTTGCAAATGAACAGGAAAAATGCATGTTAAAAATAAATTTTACGTTATACTAAATTCTGAACAACATCAATATTTCTGAGTCATGCTTGTAATATTTTCAAAAATTGGATAACAAAACCAAATAAAAACAATTTAATTATGAACAACAAAAAATACATCTGTTTGCACATAAAAACGTTAACAATAAAAGCTAACATACGTCTCCTCTTTTATTTGAATGTACATATAAAACCCCCAAAAAACGACATAAGCCTGGATAATAAACCCCAAAAAATTACAATTCCAACTCCAAAACCAACTAAATTCAGGGAAAGTGCAGGATAATAAACCCCAAAAAACTACTATTCCAACTCCAAAATCAAAGAAATTCGAGGAAAGTGTTGGATAATATACCATAATAAATTACTATTCCAACTCCAAACCCTACTAAACTCAGGGAACATGCTGGATAATAAACCATAAATAATTACTATTCCACCTCCAACACCAACTAAACTCAGGGAAAGTGCTGGACAATAAACCCCAAAAAATTACTATTCCAACTCCAAAACCAACTAAACTCAGGAAAAGTGCTGGATAATAAACCCCCCAAAAATACTATTCCAACTCCAAAACTAACTAAACTCAGGGAAAGTTCTGGATAATAACCCCCCAAAAATTGACTAATCCTAACTCCAAAACAAAAAAACTAAAGGAAAATGTCAAAGAATTTAAAAATTATAAATATGTAAAGGTATAAAACAATTCAAAACTATGAAACAAAACATTTATAAAAATTTACCTTTTTTATCAAAAATGTAACACAAAATTTATATCAAATGCAATATTAAAAAATAAATATTATAAAACATTTGAGATGCCCCTTCTCACAAAAATAAAAATAGAAATATTGAATTCTAAATTACAATTATCATTTTTTAAATTAAAAAATTCTGAAGTATCCAAATAAAAAAATGTTTATTAAAACTACACCAAAAATTAAAGAAACAATAAAAATGTATGTAAAAATGCATTTTCAAATAATAAACCAATCATAGATGTATTTAATTATTTTTTCATTATAAAAAATATTTATAAATGTTTTACGTAATTTACATCAAAATATTAGCAGCCAAGAAAAACTTCAAAGTGTTATAAACATTTAAATTGATTTTTTTAAAAATATTTATATCTTTCAATAATTTTTTTATGAAAAACATTTTTTAACCAACATTCTTAAATTGCTACCCACCCTTATCCCCTATAAACCAAACATCCCACTCCCAAATGTTTACATTAAATAAAAAAATATATATATAAAATAAATATTTTTCAATTACTCCCCACCCTTATCCCCTATAAACCCAACATCCCGCTCCTAAAAATAAATTAAAATACAATAATAACAAACATAAATTAAAACATAGAAAATAACTACTACCAAATGAATTTAAAAAAACAACATAAAACAAAAAAACACAGTCGATAATATTTACAATATATTTGCCATCAATATTTATAAAATCAACATTTCTACATTACACAAAAATCGATATTTTTAAAAACGAAAAAACTTACCTCGCAATTTTCCACCATTGATATTCTTGACTCGATATTCATGCATTACGATATTTCAACGTTGATATTCTGTCTCTGCACCATTAAAAACATCAACTTTTGGCTAACATGGTAGTACAATTTAATGAGCACTACCGCTCTGCATTGTCTTGTCTAATATTCTTCCATAAAATATACAATTACTTCATTTCAATTCACAAATCGACACATCATGAACAGTTGTACATATTAATTTTGAGATCAGTAGAGTCTGAATGTGCAGTAGTTGGCTAATCCCATTCCTGCTCCTCCAAGACAGAAGTTACCACTGTATGTCATCAGTATGCATTGTCTTTTTCTGTTTGTTTATTTTGTTATAGTGATAGGCAGAGTCTGCGCCTATAAAGCAACACCAGGGATTGAGTAATTGAACTCTCTGAGGAAGAGTGGTAAGTGAATCTACTTACTCATGTTGTTCGACCCCATATCCCAATCGCTCTTACACCGGTCCTGATGAAGGCCCCACGAACCACCAGGGCAACGTAGGGCTGAAACATGGTGACCTACCACAACCAACCACGAGGTGCTGAGGATCAATAACACATCCACAACAGCACCACTCTTGAATGTTTTTTAATATTATCCCTTTCCTGACTATCAAAAATTATTTACAGGAACAGAAGTAATTTTATGTCTCATCCCTTCTTCACGATCCACCTACCACTCAAGACTGTCACAAACCTGATAGTCTCCCTCTTGGTGGAGGACAGTAAACCACCTGCTCAACTGAACACTCGGGTGGTATAGACCCAATGATGATGCTGTGACCCTAACCGTGGGAGTGGAGAATCAACATATACTGTGATCTTTGTTAGTGTGAATGAGGGTCTCGGAAAGATACATAGAGACTCGGGCAAAACTGACACAAGTGATTCATTGTTTTTGATTATGAATCTACCAATAATGGAAGCTGAATGAATCTCTGCTTCTCTCTCCCTCCTTCTTTAGGTATAAACAGATTACTGTGAACACCACAGCAGATCGCTGACTTTATGGTAATGCTAAGCTTCCCTTTAGTTTGGAAGAAGTCTTCAGGGCAATAAATGATAGTAAAGCGGGGAAAGTGACCTGCTCCAATTGTATTCTGGTGGATTTGTTCACAGTTAATATTTAATTGTGGGGACCCATACTAGTATTAGGCTCATGCTGAAGTATAGGCTTCCTACCTACATGGGCAGAGTTAATCATAGTTCCTATTTATAAAAAAAAAAGGCAACCGCCTTAATCCTGTGTGTTATCTGCTGATTTCTTTGCTTGATTAACTAGTAAAAATAGTCGGTCATATCATTTTAAATAGACTCCAGGACTGGGCTGAATCAAATAAAATCCTTTTGGATTTACAGTATGGTTTTTGCCCTGGGATAAGGACTATTGAACAGGGTCTTGACCTAAGCCTTCAAATTGGCAAATACACCAAGATTATGAAGGAGAGCATATATTTGGCTTTTGTAGACCTCTCATCTCCTTTTGATTGTGTCAGCCATGGCAAGTTATGGAATATGATAAGTATCAAAAGGAGAGTGAGCAACAGAAATGGCTAGTTCACTTCCCAGTAGGATTATGATTTAGTTTTTTTAAACATGTTGTTATTGAGTTTTCAATCTTACCACATACAAGTTATGTAACAGTGCTATACCCCATTCCCAGCTTGAGCTCCAGCTCTTTATTCAGGAATAAATATAATGCTCCCTATCAGCTTCATGCAGTGTTCGTAGACTCGTAGGCCGTAAGTCTTTGGCGGCTATGAATCCCGAGTCTCGTGCGCTAGGGCTATATGGGAGCACATCTTTGTTAGTCATGAAGGTAATACCAGTCCATAGTGCCCAATCAATAATACTAAATCCACTAAACTCCCTGTTGCCCCCCTCCCTCCCCACCCACTACCATCGGTGTGTCCCTGCTTCCTACCATCTACCCTTTCCAACATCACTAGTTCCACCACAGCTCCCGTCGGATGTATGGTATCATCATAAAGCCTGATCATGGATCAACCTTCTGTGGGGATGCACGTCTTGAAAGCATCAATGGATGCACCATAGCCCATGTTCTTCAAGTGGGCCCCACCTGCTCAGTTCCGACTGAGTCTACCTCTGCTTCTTCCTCTGGTCCCCGCAGCGCCGCTACTAACGCTTCCCATGCTCTCGCGCTCTCTAATGCCTTATCATTGATAAGCCGCACCGCCTGCTGTAATCGAACCTTACTTTCACTTGTTGCCCATTTGACTAGATCCGCTTTCCATCTCACTATGTTAGGTCCACCCTTTGCCTTCCAGCACACTGTGATCTCTCATTTTGCTAGTAGCAGTCCTAGGTCCAGAAATGTACTTGTCACTTTTGTTTTTGGGGTGTATGGAAACCAGTGCAACAAACAGGTACCTTTGTTAGCCTCAATTAGCCGCTCCGTGGTATCACAGAACAGATCTACTACCTCCTCCCAATATGTGCCTATTTGCGGGCAATCCCACATCATGTGAATAAACTCTGCTCCCTCTGTATTATTCCGCGGATATTGAGCAGTCTCCATTGCAAAGTATTTTTTCATCTTCACTGGAGTGAGGTAGGCTCTATGCAAAATGAAAAAATGAACCAGTTGGAACCTGGCATTTCTCGTACTTTTCCAAGCTTTCTGAATGATTTGTGCCCACGCCTTCTCAGGGATCTCTGTGCCTAAATCTGCCTCCCACCTCTGCTGTAATGCCCTCAGAGGTTTCATTCCCTCTCCTAGTAAGCACCTATATAAACACGTGACTGCCTTAAAGGTCCCTGCCGCCATCACTACGTATTGACAGGCCATGGCCGTCCGTGATACCAAAAGGCCCTCACGCCAATGCCGCTGCACTGCTGAGATCAGGGCCGAATGCAATAAATAATCTCCGCGGGAAAGCCCAAATCTGTCCATTAGGGTCTGACAGGGTAGCAGTGCTCCATCCTCGTATAGGTTCCCAAGTACCTGGACTCCCCGTGTCTCCCATTCTGTCAATGCAGTCCAGTCTCCCAGTGCGGGAGAGCTGTACACATATCCAGTGGGATCTCCGGTGCGTAAGGACGTGCAATGCCAGCTCTGCGTTGACTCCGGTTCCAGCACAGCCTCAATGTCCATTCTTCGTTAGAAAGCGTCCGCAAGTGTAACTTCTGCTGGAGCACTGTAAAGGACAACACGTGGCATGGGATGCAACGGCCCTCCGGGCCATCGGGGTCCCGAAACTCCAACACAATCGCCTGTCTACGCCACTGCAACTGTGCGGCTAGTTAATACAGCTCCAGTTCCGGTACCGCCAGCCCTCCCTCGGTTCTTGGGCGCATCATCGTTTCCAAAGCCACCTGACAGTCCCCCTCAAGAACCCCCCAATCATAGAGCGTAGTAATCTAAAGGTGGGGCCTGGTATCCAGATCGGCAGCGTCCGTAAGTAATACAATAGTCGGGGAAGTGCCACCATCTTTAGTAGGGCAACCCAGCCGGCCACCGTTAGTGGCACGGTACTCCAAAATGCCATGCTGCCCTTGAGTCCCCTCACTGCTCTGTTAATATTCCCTTCCAACAAATCCTCCTGTGCATGATAAACATTGGTTCCCAAATAGGGTAGACAACTGGGCTCCCACCGAAGGCCCTTGACCTGGGTGGGATGAGCCCGCAGCGGAGTTACCGGGAACAAGCAGGTCTTAGCCCATTTCACCCCGAGTCCTAACACCTTACCAGATTCATTGAGCAACGTGTTTGCCCCCTCCACCGCATCTTCCGCATTAGCCGTCGCTGACTTATAAAGAATTTCAGTCCTCTTCACAAAGGCCTCCCCAAGTCTAAAGGTCCGCATTACGTGAAACAAATAAGGCCATTCAAGTCTATCGAATGCTTTTTCGATGTCTACTGAGAGAACAACCGAGGAAGTATCCACGCCATGCTATTCCCCTAATATACAGAGCAACCGTCGAATACTAATGGCCATATTCCAGGTTGGTATAAACCCCGCTTGATCTCGGTAGATTAAGTGTACCATAGTCGGGCCGCAAGTATTCTACTCAGAATTTTATAATCGGACGTCAGCATAGATAGGGGACGATAAGCCTTTAAATCCGCCACGTCCTTCCGGGGTTTGAGCAAGGGAACTATAACCACCTTTCGGGTGGAGGCCGGCAGTATTCCAGTCTCCCTCGCTTCTCTGAAGTCCTCTAGCAACCCAGGCACCAAGACATGTATATAGGCCGAATAAAACTCTATGGGCAGTCCGTCGGAACCCGGTGTCTTATTGCATGCCATATGTTTAACCGCGCTCCTAACCTCCCCCAATGTATTCTCTTGGCCAAGCAGGTCCGCCTGTTCGTCGTCAAGCTGCGGCAAGGCAATAGTAGTCAGGAACTCCCTTATATCCTCTCTAGTGACCCATGATTTTATCCTGTATAGCCCCTGGTAATATCGAGGAACAGCTCATTAATCCCGCAATGTGTATATACCAGTGTCCCGGTTGAGGCGGCTAAGTGTAGTATGGGAGTCCCTCTCTGAGCCGGATTAGCCAGCCAGGCAAGCAATGTGCCTGCTTTATCGCGTTCCGCGTGGGCGCGTGCTAGATTATTCTTATGGTCAAAGCAGCAGTCAATCTGTACGGCCACATCCTCTTTAGCACCTGAAACCTTCTCTTGTTCATCTGGGTTCTCAGGGCGGGCCCTCTCAGCCGTCCGCAACCGCTGTTTTGCCCCCTGTACATCTTGCAATAATGTCTTTCACACTCCTACCATTTTAGTTATGCATATACCCCGCACCACAACTTTGAAAGCATCCCACTCCATTGCCAAAGTTGACGCAGTACCCCCATTCTCAGCAAAATACTGATCAATTCCTGTCCCGACCTCGGCTCGGAAAACAGTGTCCTCCAAGGCCTATGGCCGTAGTCGCCGTGCCAGGATTGTAGGTCTCTCTTGAGCCCATTGTATTCGCAACAATAATGGGTTATGATCTGAAATAGTCCTCAGATATTCACTGCTGCCAACCATGGGGTATATGTCTGGTGAGCATAAGATCACATCCAGCCGGACATGCAACTCGTGTAGCGCTGAAACGAAGGAGTAGTCCCGCTCCCGCGGATGCTGCACACGCGACACATCTATGAATCCCCATTTGTCCTGCCAGTCCTGTCTGATCTTAGACAGTCTATACGTGGGCGCGTCGTGTAGTGGGTGGTGGGATCTGTCCATGTCAATATCCACTATAGTGTTGAAATCCCCTCCCATGATGACTGAGCCAGTCAGATATGCTGCCAGCTTCCCCGACATGTGGGCAAAAAAAGTCACCTGGTCCACATTGGAAGCATATATACTACATAAAGTCACATCTTTCCCATTAAGGCGTCCCGCCACTACCACAAACCTACCCTCTGGGCCCACTAATTGACTTGTCAGTTGAAAGGGGACCCCTAACAGAATCCGTATCAACGCCCCACTAGCCAAAGCAGAATATGTGGTATTAAAGAGTTGCCCTCTCCATCTACGTTGTAACACTATTCCTTCGGCGCGGGTGATATGGGTTTCTTGGAGAAACGCTATCTGAGCTCCTCTGCGCACTAAGTAAGCATGCACCTTGTGCCGCCGCTGCATTGTGTGCAACCCCCTCACATTCCAGGTTATACATTTCATCTCAGGTAACTCCCCATATCTCTGTTGAGGCCTTATCATAGTTAGCTTACACCCTCTGGACACACCGGTGTTTCCCAAATCCCCAACCAAGAATCCATCAGCCCACAGTCTCCCCCTCCCATCCTCTCAGTCCCTCCCTCCCCAGAACAGGCTCTGAAACTCTAGTTCCCATCCAAACTACAAACCCAACTTTCGCCCTCTAGTAGCTACTGAGGACTGACTAACCCGCAAGGGGTGGGGGGGTAGCCAACCGCAAGAAGACCCAACTTCGTGCTATAACTCCATTCAGTGACGAGCCCCCAGCTACATCATAACCCCAAATATGGAGGGGTCTCGCTGTACTGTGGGAGTCACCATGTCCTGGAGGATCTAGTGTCCCGAGGGCCCACAAACCTGCGTTACTCCTACATCTCCTGATTAAAATGTTCCATTGAGAAGAAAGACATCGGTAGAACATAGCCCCAAAGAATGCCCAGACACACTCACGGTGCATCTACCAGCTCATCTGCAGTTCCAGGTGTCACCTGAGGCAGGGTAGTGCTTCCTGTCCCAGAGCCTTCCGAGTCTGTTCCTCCAGAGCCTTTCTCTGACTCCATATCCCCCACCGACTGAGAGAGTCTTTCCTGGGATATTTCATATACTGCTTTCAGTGCCGCCGATCTCTCCGTCTCTGTTTGAGTCATAGTGGGTCCTCTTACACCTTGCTGGCATCGCCGAACTCTCTGCGATCTGCGCGGGCGCGATCCTTCCTCAGATAGTTTTGCATTGCTCCCCACCACACCTATGCCCGCCTTATAGGATTCCAACCAGGCCCACGCCTCATCTGAGCTGTCGTTGAAGTGTGTCATCCCGTCTAGGATTATTCTCAAGCATGCAGGAAACAGAAAGGAGTATTGCAGGCCTTCCGTCCGCAGTGCTTTCTTGACCGCCAGGAAGGAGGCGCGGCGTCGCTGTACTTCAAATGTATAATCCGGGAATATGGTGACATTTCCATTTTCTACCTTGTAGGGCCCGATGAGCGGGCTCTTTGCAACCATAGATCCCTGTTTTTATAATAAAGCAGGCGTGCTACTACCGGCCTAGGGGGCCTCCCAGGGGCTAGCGGGCATGCCAGCACTCTATGAGCGCTCTCCAAAGTGTAGAATTGGGAGAGGCCCTCCGGTGCTACCTCCGCTCTCAACCAATGCTCCAAATAATCCACCATGTTAGTCCCTTCCACTCCTTCCGGCAGCCCCACCACCCTTATATTGTTCCGACAATTTCGGTCATCAGTGTCCTCTGCTCTCCTTTCTAGAGCCTGAATCCGGTCCATGGCGTCCCCCATCTTGGGCTCTAACGTCCTCTGCACTGGTTCCACAACTTCAAGTTTCACTTCTGTCTGTTTCACTCTATCGGACAATTTAGCATGCTCTGCCCAGAGAAGACCTAAGCCCTATGTCACTTGTGCAATGTCCTGTTGGAGGGCTGTCCTTGTGTCGGCGATGGCTTGCAGTATTTGTTCCACTTTTTGTTGCAGTAAGTTCTCAGGGTGTGGACCCGTTGTATCCTGGTTCCCCTGATCCATCGCCACGTCTTCGTGAGCTGGTGAGGGACCTCCCTGTTTTCACCATGGTTTTCCCATTCCCCACTGTGCCCCAGGCCTCCGATTTAAGAGAGTGTCAAATTGAAGGCACCCAATACCGGCGACTCCGAGGCACCAGGTGAGTTAGATTCGGCAGCGCACCTCCTCAGTAGACCTCCGGGAAGGGCCCCAGTCCTCCGTGCATTCGGGGGCAGTTCTCTTTGCCTTCTCCAAAACACTTACCGCCCCTATGGTCTTTCCATTCTCAGCCACCAATCGGGGCCTCCGGCGTGTGCGCAGCTCACAGGAGATCTCCGCCAGGTGCTTTTCCGTGGAATCCCCGTATCGCTGTCCAGTCCCACACCTCTGCCTGGACCTCCGCCTCGTCATGGTCTCACCGCCAGGTGCTTTTCCGTGGAATCCCCGTATCGCTGTCCAGTCCCACACCTCTGCCTGGACCTCTGCCTCGTCATGGTCTCATATCCCGGTGTCACTCCTGCCACGGTTCCCACCAAGTCACGGGCATCCAGGAGGGACAGTAATATCACAGCTCTTCTCCAGGTCCACGCACTTCACTGGGGTAGTTCACCCATTTTTTCTGACTCGAGGGGACCTCCCCTTGAGATACATTCCTGCTCCGAGCCCCTGATGCAATGTCCTCCAATCACGTTGCAGCCCAAAATGAAAGTCTAGGCTAAACTCTAGCCTTCCAGGTAGTCTATGAAAGACATGCCGGGGGAAGAGAGACTCCACAGGGTTACCGGCCCATCTGGGCCTCTCAGCGCGGCCCTCCATGGGCTCTGCACTCCTTGAATCTCCGTCAGACCCTCTTAGACTCACAAGCCTCACTGCATTCAGGCCATTGCATGCTGCTAATGTAGTTCAGGGGCCCCCACTCTCCTTACCCTGCTGTAGTCCCAGGAGCGGTTGCACCAGCTCCAACAGGACCCGATGTCTCAGGGTCCAGTAAGCAGGTCTCTCCATATGCACCCCGCCGGCAGGCCATAGTGACACAGTTTCCGGTGCCTCCAAAATGGCAGGTCTCTCCCAGCCACTTTTCTTGTTATGTCCTATCACAGGTGCACAGCCGGATCAGATCCGTCGCAAGGCCATTCGCGGTGTAGCGCACCCTCGCCGTGTGGCCATCCACTGCTCATCGCGCCCCTGTCCGCTCCTCAATGCAGCACTCCCATAAGTAGGCAGGCACACCTGTGCCCTGCTTCGCCTTGGTCCCAGGGTTTATTTTTCCAAAATGTAGGGTAGTGCGATAGGGGATCAACCTCCCGCAGCCCGTAGCTCTCCTCCCACTGCCGAGGTTTCAGCTCCGTTCCAGTCGCGATCTCGAGTCTGCCACCGGCGCCATTGTACATGTGCGGTCGGGCTCCTCTTCGGACGCGGCCCCGGGCGATTGTGTAGGCCCTACTTCCGTCAGCGCCCTCACCCATTGTTCCCAAGGCTAAGAGGCAGGGTCCCTGGCCCTCGAGTCAATCCCAGCTGCTCCTAGTACAGGGTAATGACCGGGCTCGGCGCGGAGCTCGCAGCTCACACATCCTGCGCCATCAGCCTCTTAGCCATGCCCCCTTCCCAGTAGGATTATAATGATAATTAAAAAGAGCTAGCTGTGCTAGTAAGGCTCATGTAGTGTTTGTCAGAAAATCATATTAGTTTTTATGAAGGCCCTCACCCACCAACCTAGTTGTGTGGGCTCATGGCATAACCGTCCAGACTATACATTCCACTTGGGATCACGACAACACCCATGATGTTACATGAGAACTCACTTTACACATAGAAGGGGAGAGGGTCAAAAGCTCTACTCTACCACCCCGAACCCCCAAAAGACGTAGTTAAACACACTATGAGGGGTGGAGAGCACAAAACAACACATACAACAAAACAGAAAAACTCATCTGTTTGGAAAAACTGCCCTCACTCACATACCGAAGTATGTGACATGCTTCATCATTGGGCCTGCCTACAATACACCCTGGTGTAGCCACACTCAGGGCGGAGCATAAGGGAGGGGTAAAAATAATAAAATACACACAACAAAATTTAAGACCACAGAGCTCAACACGTAACATACAAAGTGATAGAACAGTGCATATCACCAAGTGATTGGAACTAGTGATGCGACATAAAGTGCAGTTGAATGAGGATGTGATTTAAAACTGGTTAAAGGATACCAAACCAAACTTTATTCCAAGGTTCCCCCACCAGGATTAAAAAGAAAAAGGATGGGTAGTGTCTCGAAGAGAAAGTGAGGTTTCTCAAAACACCCCTCCTGGTACTGCTAGTGTCAACATGTTTCGACCGACTTACTGTGCCTGCACAGGTCACCCCGGTCTTCTTCAGGACTGATGTCGCTCCCAGTACCTCTTAAGGCCCCCCCATAATTCGGTCGGTATGCCACAAAGAACACGAGCCGGTCTATTTAGATCCTGGCCCCTTTAGTCACGCGTATGGAGAGTGCTCCCAATGTTGTAGGAGAACATAAACTAAAAATGGGAACATAACAAAAATGGTATGGTCACACTACATGTCATGGTGAATTCTAGTCCCATCACCATGTCTTCAAAACCACTGGTTGTGTTCCCGCTGTGGTCAGAGATCTAATATTCACCCTCTTGGATCCTATCCCTGGTATGGAAAGTTGTCCCCCAGGTGTAGTGATCCCAAACGAAACGAACATAAATAGAGTATTTAACAGTGCTGCATATATACAGATGTATCACATATCACCACATTCAATCTCCATAGTTATTGCCAAGTACCCCTCATTATGTTAATGTAATAGTAGCGAGGAGTGTTGTTGTTGTAAACTCAATAAATAGTGCACGCTAACTTATGCCCACTCTGTACTCACCGAGTTTATATGATATATAAACTCAAAATGATGTCCGGCAGGAGGGTATCCCAGGAGCACAACCTGTGTAAAAATGAGAGGAAGAAATACAAGGTAAACTCTCCTCTCACTGACACTGTCTGGGGCGTACCCCTCCAAATGACCCGTTCTCTCCAGACGGATCGAAGTCGTTTTTAAAGGAAGGAGCCCCTCGGGTCACAGTCATCATCCCCCTCAAGCCCACAACCCTTTTTGCCGGCTCCTCACTGTTCCGTAGGCTTGCCCTGTCTCCTCTGCCTGTGTATTGGATCACCGTGAAGACAACACGCGATCCGTATAGTTAGTGTTTTAAAGGAAAAGCCATCGTCGGTAGACGTCACATACGCCCCACGTGATCGCTCTGCCG
Source organism: Lissotriton helveticus (assembly GCF_964261635.1). Lineage (NCBI taxonomy): Eukaryota > Metazoa > Chordata > Amphibia > Caudata > Salamandridae > Lissotriton > Lissotriton helveticus. The sequence continues at coordinate 1,645,881,109 of NC_136057.1, read as the reverse complement.
GACGTGGGGCGTCGTGCCGTGCGTGGCAGGAAGGTATCGGAGTGCTGGGAGATGTAGTTTAAGGTCCCAGCTACTCGCGTGATCATCATTATTAGCAGGGTTAATCAGTGGCGCTATCGAAATATGGATCTTGCCCATTACGGCTCGCCAAGATAATAAAATCGGTGAATGGTGCTATTGCTATTTAGTTTTTGTTTTATTACAGATTTTTATTTTCACAAATGAAGAGACCTAAGTTCTTATCTGGTGCAATAGATAAAGATTGAAGTAATCCAGTAATTTGGGCATCAAATACAGTATAGGGTGAATGTTGGCAGATCCCTAATTATGCATGCCATAACAGAGGAAGCCTGACCTCAGTAATGTATTTAGAGTCTTAATTAGCAGGTGTCCCTAGTGTGTTCTAGAATGGTACCCAGCCTCTTAGATACTCCTTGGACCCTTCAAAAGGTCAGCAGATAAAACATTTTATAATAACAAGGATGATCAGGAGATAAACATTCCCCATCGGCATTCAAGGCGGCATGGTCGTACAAGATTGAAGATCTAGAAACACAATGTTGTTTCAATGAGTTGTATCGGTGTCTTTTCCCTCTAATGTCTCCCCAGTGATTGCCATGGGATGTCATCATTCATCCCCACTATGTGGCTTCTCAGCCGGTAGACCCGTTTTTGCTCACGAAGCAGAAGAGTTCTCTGGTCATCCACCTGGTGCCTGCCAAGTGGTACCTTCTCGATGACTGTCCATTTCAAATCTTACAGAGAACTGCCACTGTTCTACTGAATAGCTGTATCAGCCTCCAGTACCATACAGTAAATACCATCATGAGATACATCACATCTTTACCTACTTTCTTGCAAAAGATAAATCACACCCATATATGTGATGTCCGAATGCCACACACAGCTGCTAAGTAACCGCTTCCTGTTAGTCTACCTCCTATCAAGGCTCACACTCCCCATACCAACTGGTCGGGAAATCCCGGCCCCAACTGCCTCTTTCTCAATAGAACTCTTGCCCACATAGCTGCTCTAATTCACTAATGTCCTAGGTCTCTGTGCACAGTTCTGTGTATGAGCAGAAATCCTTGCAATAGCTCTTCCAAGCATGGATCTGGGTGTGGTTAAGTTTAGGCCTTGCCAAGGACGTGACTAATATGTGTGTCTCTGTTGCCATGTTGCATGCCCCCGGAGTGAGGGCTCGGCCGAAGGGGTACATGAGGGAGGGCATGGCCGCTCGGGGTCAGGGATCACACATGCCAACTGTTGTGTGTGTCGCTATAAGTGCAGCATGCACCAAATGTCTACCCTCAACCGCATGGCGAGTTCAGCCAGACATGTGCTCTACATCTGTGTCAGACCTGTCCTTACAATGGGCCTACACACACGTGGCTGGCCACTTTCAGCGCACATCATCACCACGTCGTAGTCAGGCTTGTGGACATGCACAGACAGGCATGACAATGGTGTGCCGTAGGGGTGCAAGTGTTGCAACTGCAATGGGCACACTAGTGACTATGCTCAGGAGAAAGGAGGAGCAGCAGTGAGGCTACGTAATACACATTGATGCCGCTCATTTGCAACAGGCAGTTCATGTCATTCAGGAATCACTAAGTAACACAAATCTCACACCAGTGAACCAGTGAGCCTGCTAACACATCATGCAGTGCGTAGTCTTGACTCATGTCTCTCTGCACTGTCACAGGTGATCAAGGATATGCACTCTGCCCTTGGACTTGCCTCTGAGCCCCGAACACACAGGCCCAGAGGCAGTACAATTTTGCCCACAAACGCACCAGGGGCATCGTGAAGCGCACATTTGGCCTGTTGAAGTCATGTTTCAGGTGACTCGATGTCACTGGTGGAAGGCTCCTGTACAGCACAGACATCGCGTGCAAGATAATCATTGCATGTTGTGTGTTGCACAACATATGTGTACGCAGCAATGCCCCATGGATACGAGTGCCAGATGCACCGGACGATGATTATGAAGATGAGGCAGGTGGACCATACCCCACTGCAGCTGCAGCAGGAATTGCCCGTAGGAACACCATCATTGACAATTTCTACTCATGTTGACGTCACATTGTGACAGTCCTTGGCAATCATGGGATAGTATGATGAATGACCACAGGCACAACATGTGTAAATAAATGCATTCCACAACACATTCCCAGCATGCATGTCACTCATCTGTACAGGCACATCACTCAGACAAGTGTGGGTGCGACATGTAGTGCTAGCAATTTTGGAATTTGTTAATGGATGGTGGGTGTGTCACCTCTGTGCAGTGAGACTGTTTAGGGTGTCACGTATTCGAACTGCCAGTTCTGTGTGTCACAGTTGAAACAGTATCGCACTCTTTGGCATTTCACATGTGTCCCAACTCATTTCATTTTGGCTATCATTTGTGGCCTACAAGTGACAACAGGGCTTCTTTTGGGCTCTGATATGTGCCGCCATGATGCAGGGATGCTCCCTGTGACTCAAGTCCCACGACTTGGGCAACATGTACGTAAGGGGGAGTCACTGCCCCTACATTAGTCCATGCTTTCATTATTGTTTGGTCATGGACATGGCACGTCTGTGTGCAGGGTGTGTTGATTGTCCCTCTGCAATGTGAAGAGGAGATGTGGTTTCACAGTGTGTTCCATGTATGTTTCCGCATTGGCTCAGGTTACATACAGAATGCATGTCAATGTACATTGTGACTGTTTGTGAGGAGATGCCTATCTGATACGGGACAATGGTCATTTGTTCTACCTCACGGCTGTGGGGTTGTGCTCGTACGTTGTCATCTCACCGAATTTTTTACTCTGCTTTTATGGAGCATTTTCCCTCATGACGCTTGGGAATCGAAGGCCTGTCGCTGGTTATCGCTGATGTTTTTATCACGATTGGCCTCATCGCTACTATTGTGGCGTTGGTGTTTCACATTTTTTCAGCATCGTGTTGGTTTTAATGCGGACATTTGATGCGTTATTGTGAGCCTATCGCATGGTACCGCCGTGTTGTGAAATAGCCGTTAACACGGCGTTGTTTTCCCCTAATAGACTGCGATGTGCAATGTTGTGTTATGCTTATTTTGCGCTGATTATCACACATTCTTGAGAACATCCCCCTGAGTGTCTCATGATACGTAACATGATGTTCCTTGATCGGACACCTACTGCCCTCATTAGAAGGGGTTTATCCTGCCGATTCAGTTTGACTCATACCACTCTCCTTTGCCTCGTAGTCCTGCAGAGGTCTCCAGCTGCACTTACCACCTTCACCACTTAAAAAATACGCCTTTCTCACCAATAGTAGCAAGTAGATCGCAGTGTCCACCACTATTATCTAGTAATTGGATAATGTTATTTGCTCTATTTACCCCAGATCCCATTACAGTTTACTCTAACCAAAAAGACATCTGAATCTGCTTGGGTCCTAGGTTTAGTAATTCCAAGCCCTTGGTGTTATGTTTTCGTGGTTTTTCCTTTAAGAGCAGGATTATTTTATGGGCTTGTGCATAGTCCATAAATCCATCCAAGGCCGTGCCTCTGCTCTTTTTCAGGACATGGTATGCTATAATATTCCAGCAAGTTCCCTAAAATCATTCTCTCTTCTCCTCCAGAAAGACCCCAGATTAGGCCCGGCAGATGTTTTTAATAATTAGTACTCTTGGGGTGCTGCTCGGAGCTGAACTCTTGCCTCACTACCCTGCTGTTACCACGGGACTCCAAGGACCAGGAGCCTCGTAATTGCCCGCAACTATGCTGCCGCCTACATCACTGCTCGCGGCCCCCGCTTTGCGGAGGCCACTCGGAGCGGAACTCTTGTCTCACTGCCCTGCTGTTACCACGGACCTCCAAGGACCAGGAGCCCGGTAATTGCCCACACCTGTGCTGCCGCCTACAACACTGCTCGTGGCCCCCGCTACGCGGGATGCGCGGGCGCATGACGGGCAAAGCCCAGGCTAAGGGCGGGCCCGTTTGAGCCCGAGAGAGCCCGAGAGAGGCTGGGCTGGGCCCTCTCTCTAAGACCTCCTACATCAACGGTCATCTCTTCCCCCTAGTAAGTGGACATTTGATTAATATTCGATATACTGTGATTTTTACTAAACTAATTTAAGAAATGCTAACCCGCGAGGGACGAGGGAGGAAAGTAGCCGGAGCTGGCTATGTCGCGGGAACTTTGGACCAGTTCATTACGAGGGCTACATCTGTGTTAGCCCACGAGCTAGCCATCACTGAGCGCAGACTCTCTATGGACCCCGTATTTTCTAAACAGTCGTCATTGGGGGGATAATGAATGTTCGTTCACCTGAGAGAAACCCTCAGCCCCTCCCTTCTATTGGTTTCCAGACGCTGAGTCCAAGTTTGCAGCAAGTTGAAACTCCAGCCCTTATCGATGGAGACGTTTTATATTCTACGTTAGTTCCAAGCGATGCACTGCAAAACTCACCTAAAAACATAGTCACTTGTGTCGCAGTGGTTCGTAAAGAGCCCACTAAATCCAAGGAACACGTACAGGGGGCAACTGTAAAGAGGAAACGAGGAGGAACACAACAGAAGGGGAAAAACCCCAAGGTCTCCAAGTTTAGTAAACCGGGAGAGAGCCCAAAGGTGGGCCCTACAACAACTGAGGTCCCCCACCAAACATCGCCTGTGGCAAATGTCGGGAGTACGGTGGAAATTGCTTATGGATTGCCATGGACTGATGATGAATACTGGTAAAAAATAGCTGATCTTATGACATTGTCTTTGGAGCCCATATTAACGAGACTTTTGTCAATTGAGAATAGGCTCGAGAAACTTGAATCCTCATTAATTTCATCTGTGAGAGGTACCAAGAATAAAATAGTGGGTTGTGGCCCAGGTAAAGATTTGGCGCGGGAGGGAGGAGGGAAGTTTGCAGCATGTTCAGGTACTAATGTAACACCAACGGTGGGGGTGGTAGCCCGACCAAAGGATTCCAATAAGTCAAGGTTTGAAAAAACTAGTGGAGGAATTATAGCGTCCGTAGAGACACATGGCGATTGTGTCACCTCCCACGGAGAATTACGGGGCCGATCCCAGATAGCTGGTCCAGCTCCGAGGAGGAATATGATGGGTAGTGAGGTGAAAATGCACACCATCATTTAGATCTCCCCCCTGAGTGCTCGCCCTATGTTGCGGTCCTGATTGGTGTCCCAGAACTGGAACATGGGCAATTGGAATCTTATGAGCAATTAAAAAATAAGACAATACACTGGTTAAATAACAATAGACCACTCCCCCGAGAGTTGGATAGGCCGTAGATTAAAAAATACAGTCGGAGATTGTATTGTCGTTAATTTTGAAGACCCAAGGGCCGCGGAGCATGTTTGTTTGGGCTTCCTGATAAATCTATGATCTTCTATTCAGGTCAGGGCCTTAAGCTATTTTTACATCCCTTCAGATTCCATGCCTAACCAGGGCAACTATGAGCTCACGAAGGGTGGATGGGCGTTATGATGACCACCAGGGCAAATGGGGAGAACGGCGAGCAACCGCCAGTAGTACCTCTTAGTAACAGATTTAGTGTACTGGATTTGGTGGATTGACTGATACCTATGGATATTGATCAGGTTACAACTCTGGAAGAATATGATATTGTAAGGGCAATAGGGAGTGGGGATCCAGATCAATTTCTAAGAGCATCTGATGGAGTGGGGCTTAACAGGGATTCTGTGTCTAGTTTAGCAAAAAAAGTGGAGGAACCAGAGAATATTACTTCCCCAAATACAAGCAATCACGCCAGCGGTAAAGTTGATCATTGCACAATAGCATCTGTGACGACCACCACTGGAATTTGCAGCTCTGGGATGGCCGACATACCCCTATTGGAGGGAATCGGCAGGCTGAGTGTACAGCTATCCCCTGATCCCCCTAGAATTTTATCTTGGAACATTGCAGGTCTCGCCTCCAAACTAGACCAAGTGGACTGGGGGAAATATATTGACTCTCACGAGATATGCTTGTTCCAGGAAACTTGGGCAGTAGAGCCACAATATAGGACAGGTTTTGTAGCATACTGTGAGGGCTCAGTGAAAGGCCCAAAGGGTAGACCATCGGGGAAATTATGCATATGGGTGGCCTCACACTTAGGATGTAAGAATAAACGAGTTGAAAGACACTCCCCAGACATTACATGCATCCTCTTTTCCTATAAGAAGCTACCGAAACTCGCCATTATTAATATCTATTCTCGGCCAGTTCAGTATGGTGTGATTTCACCAACGATAGATAGCTTGTTAAATCTCTTGAAACTAATGGCAGGGAATCTATATTTTTTAATCTGTGGAGATTTTAATTGTCATTTTGAGCTGCTTAATGGAATCATGCAATCAATTACTAGTGAGGAGGATCTTACTTGGTCAATCCCAGCACCTAATATGTATTCCATTAGCCAATGGACTCCTCTAGTTCTGCAGTTAACCTCCTTAACCGTGTCTTTTTCTTTAAGGGCCTGTAATGGCCGGTTTCCTGATGATAATCCTGGGCATCCGACCTTTAAGAGGCTTGGACAGGCCACGGTCATTGATTATATCCTGACTAGTGTAGAGATATCAAAGCGGTACAAAAGGAGGTGGTGATGGACGGAGTATCCGAACCAATCAAACACTCACACGCAGTCAACAGATCTGGGTTTAATCCATCACCTTTCTTTAGCCCACTCTGCCAACCCAGTTCAGACATGGCCATATGCAAATCAGTCTGACCCTGTGCCTCATGGGAATAATCCAGTCCGAACTGCCAAGCCATGCCTTCCCTGGACCGGAATCAAGCTTCCTAGGACCGGTTTCTGTCATTCCAGCCATCTTCAGCCAGGCTTGCTTGAATCCAGTGGCAAAGTGAGCAAGGGACTCAACGTCTGAGCATACCCTGCCAACTTTTGGCGAACAAAGCGGTACAAAAGGGGGTGGTGATGGACGGAGTATCCGAACCAATCAAACACTCACACCCAGTCAACAGATCTGGGTTTAATCCATCACCGTTCTTTAGCCCACTCTGCCACCCCAGTTCAGACATGGCCATATGCAAATCAGTCTGACCCTGTGCCTCATGGGAACAGTCCAGCCCGAACTGCCAAGCCATGTCGTCCCTGGACCGGAAACAAGCTTCCTAGGACTGGTTTCTGGCATTTCAGCCGTTTTAAGCCAGGCTTGCTTGAATCCAGTGGCAAAGTAAGCAAGGGACTCACATCTGAGCATACCCGTACCAAAACAGCCTGGTTGTTGTAGAGGGAGGGAGACGGATCAGATGGTCCAAGATTAATCAATCGGTGGAAACAATGTCAAAATTGTATGCTGGCATTATACCTCTGCTAGAGAGAACTAGTGTTGCTGCGGCAAATGTAATTAACCCTGGTTTTGATAGTGACCTAGGTAAAATACACCAAGAAATGGCTTTGGTTGTGACTGACTTCTTTTTTAATAGTGGTCCTCTCAAACACAAATCTGGTGGTGATAAAAGATCTTGGTATTCGAAAGCTTGTAAGGAAGCAAAACTAGTTTTGTTGACTGCACTAAAAGGGGCCGATAGCCTTTTTATTAGGGAAGCTAGGGCAGCCTATAAGAAAATAATTGCAAATGTGAATTCTGAGTGGGATATAGACAGATGACAGGAGATCAAGAAGGCTTTGGATCAAAAAGACAGTAGAAGCTTTTGGAACTTGGTCTACTCCAGGAAAACGGAAGGCATAACCACTCTTGATCCAAACATCGATGAGGATGCTTTGCAATTATATTTCAAGGAATTATATTCTAGTTTGCACACCAACATAAGTTCCAACAAAACCCCAGAGTGCAATTTTAATTTTGAAATTTTACGCGAAGTGCCCCCATGTACCATGGGAGAGGTGACATCGGCTTTAGCTAAATTGCAATCCAACAAAGCCCCAGGATTGGATAGAATCCCGGGTGATTTGTTTAAAAGTGAACAGGTAGTCTGGGCTCCATATTTATTATTATTCTTCAATGCAATCCTGTATGGCATTCCAGCACCGCCTACGTGGGCTGGCGCCGAAATTGTTCCAATTTATAAAAAAGGATCTCCGATGGAACCATCGAATTATAGGCCCATTAGCCTCATTGATGTTTCCCCAAAACTGTATGGGAGGGTATTATTAGGGAGACTACAGGAGTGGATGGAAGACCGTGATATATTAACCCCGTTACAAGCTGGCTTTAGAGCAAAGATCTCAACTGTTGACCAGCTGTTTAGGTTGCAGTTGATGTACTGGAAGCATGTGGTTTTGGAAGGTGGGAGTCTTTATCTTACCTTCGTGGATTTGAAATCTGCGTTTGATATGGTTTATCGTGACCAGTTATGGAGCATCCTACTGGCCATGGGGGTACCACCCAATCTTTGTTTTCAACTCAAACGCCTCCACGAGGGTACGTATGCCAGAGTAAGATACAGCAAAGATGCTCGATTGACAGCCCCCTTCCCTGTTGACAAGGGGGTGAGGCAGGACTATGTGCTCACGCCGACCCTCTTTTCACTCTTCCTAAACGGCTTAATCGAAGATCTACTTGTCGTGAAGGATTTGGATCCCCCGAAAATATCATCTCGCAAATTTCCTGCATTGATGTTTGCGGATGATAACCTACTCCTCTCGAAGTCACCCATGGGGATGCAGCGAGTTTTAAGGGAATTCAGCCAGTTTTGTAAAAGGAGGAAACTTTTAGTTAACATAAACAAAACAAAATACATGGTCTTCAATGCCAAACCGACTACCTACCCACACCCAATAATGGACGATATCGTGCTTGAGCGAGTCCATATTTTTGAATATCTGGGCCTAACCCTGAATGACAAAATGGGTTGGGGCCCTCAAATTGATACGGCTAACTTGAAGCTCACCCAGGCAATAGGGGGATTATTGAAAGTCCAGAAGGGCTGTTCTTCGAAGGCGATAAGCCCACCCCTAGAAATTTACAAAGTACAAGCACGCGCGGCTTTACTGTATGGGGCCGAACTTTGGGGTCATAGCTCAACAAATGCACCGACCCTCACTGAAAATAAGCTTATTAGACGCATCATGGCTTTGCCAACAAACACCCCCTTGGTACCCCTTAGGATGGATCTGGGAATCCTCCCAGTGGTGGACTTAATCTCGAGCCGACCCTTGCTCTATTGGCGCCGGCTATGGAGTACTGCCAAGCTGAGACACTATAGGGAGGAACTCAAGGTACTACTATTGTCACCGTGGGTAGCATTCCGTGGCTGTCTTTTGTGAGGGATTCGTTCCGTGCTATTGGTAGGGAGGGCCTATGGGTTACCCCGGAGGAATCCTGCTTAGCTACCCCAAAAAAAATCCTAGCTAAAGAATTAAGAGATTTTAATTTGACTAGTTTAATCCATGCATCTAGAGTTACGAGTTTAACACATGGGTTCCTGGACTTTAAGTCACACTATCAATTTGAACAGGTCCTCGACTCAATACAGCCTGTATTAACAAGGAGGTTGTTTCTCCAATTTAGAAATGGGACCCTTCCACTTTTTGCAACAACGAATAAGTGGTCAGACGAGGCCTGTTATCTATGCCCAGGATGCCGAGTGGCAGAGGAAACAGAAATCCACGTACTGTTTTTCTGCCCGGCATACAAACAGGCTAGGTCTAAATGGGTTATACAATTGTGTAGAAACTTGGGTATCAGGGATTACTTTGTATTCTATAGGATCTTAAAATCTGATATAGACCCAGTGTATGTGGTTGTAACCTCTAAATTTCTCCAGGCTATGTGGTTAAAACGAAGGTACTTGTTGAAAATTGATATTTAGTCAACTGTGACTATCCTAATTAGTAGTAACTATTTTGGAGCATTTTTAAGAATCATATGATGTGTTTAATAATGTTCTTAAAGTTTTTATCTTACATTATTTTTTTTTAAATCAACTCTTATTTCAAATTGTTTTTGTTTTCAAATAATTAGGGAAGTTTATGCATCCTTCCATCTGCGAATGTCATCACGAGATTTCACTGTATACTCTTAGGGGAAAAGTACTGTTGTTTTTTATTTACCCATATGTGCTTTTATGACTGTAATAGTCGCAATAAAGTTATTATGAATGAATGAATGAATTAGTGCTCTTGTAACGCGGAATTACTTGGTTAATTAAATTCCACCTCTCCGCCAGCGGAAATAAAGTATGCAGTTGTTTCTAAAGTTTAGAAACCACTGCTTTGTTCTTGGTGCCCTTGAATACTCTGCAATAATTAACTTTTAATCACTGCAGAGTACTGTAAGGGCACTGAGGAATATATGCAGTGCTTTCTAAACTTTAAAAACCACTGCATATCCCAGTCTCCTGCGTATGTTATAGTCTGCAGTGATTAGAACTTTTATTCAGCATGTAAGAGGTGGGCGGAAAGTAATATGCAGTGTTTTCTACAGTTTAGAAACCATTGCTTGCCACTCGGTATGTTTGGCTGCACTATTTTCGTCACGTAAAATGAACCCTTGAATCCTTTTCGGGACGTGAGGGTGAATTTAGTACTATTAAAATAGTACTTAATACCCACTCCACCCCGTAGCAGAATTCTGCGAATCTTGTGGAATTTTAATGTAATTACACGTGTTTCTTTCGAATGAAACTCCGCCAATTCTGCCCACCCCTACCTTGAAATGAAAAAGTTCATCAGGGCAGGTCCGTTCTTTGTAACTCTGTCGGCGGTGCATTATTTTACTGCAGCTTGGGTTACTCCCTCTTAAATCACTAAGGGGCATATTATCAAGGGATTTATCTCCGCTTTTTTGGCTTTGAAAGCCAAGAAAGTGGAGATAAAATTATCTCCCTATCAGCAACAGGGTGCTAACACGCAAATTTGCATGTTAGCACCCTTTTTCTCTACGCTTCCCTTGCATCTCTAATGAGATGCAAAGGGGGCGTTCCATTCCAGAGAAAAATAATAGAAGAAATGTTGTTAAGTGACATTTCTCCTATTATCAAGGATTTCGCTAACCCTGTTAGTGATAAAAAAAAGCAGCGCTAACCGCGGTTAGCACTGCTTTTTTTACACCTGGTATTTTCCTGACTTAGCCATGATATCCTATGGAAGGTGGATATCATGGCTAAGTTTGTGAGTCCCTATCATCAAGCTAACGCCAAACTTGGAGAGATTATCGTTGGTTTTCCAGCGATGATCTCTCATTTGGCAGTTAGCGCGAGGATTTTTATCACTTCTGAGATAAACCTTTGGATAAGTGTGGCTCAATGGTTAGAACGGCAGACCCTGATGCAGAGGTCTAGCCCGGGACCAGGGTTCAATTCCCCGCCTCGGCGGGTCTTGGGCTCAAAATTCCACGGACCTGATAAATCTCGCCTCGGTGCCTATTCCAATCATGGAGTCCCACTCTGCAATTCTGGGCAATAGCTTGCTTAATCTCCACAACGGCCCCCACAACGCTAAGGATGCCTGGCCTCCACCTTGGGGGTGCCCAGGAGTGGACACCTCACAGGGAAAGCCAGGATGGGTTCCACAGCGGTATTCGTACAAGCGCCTTGAGACCCTTGCGGGTGAGTAGTGCGCTATACAAGTATCAATTTACATTTAACCTAGCTAATAGCAAGTTATCTCTGCGATAATTTCCGGCGATGCTTAGCGTAAAAAAATTCGTTGCTAAGCATCGTTAGAGATAAATATCGCTAATCGTTGGTAATATGCCCCTGACTTTTAAATGGTCCCATAAAGAACTGGTCTCCAGCAATTGTGATCTATGCAATGGTGATGTGCAAAATCTGAAGCATGTATTGTCGGATTGCCCAAACCCATTAATAGTTGAGGCAAGAAGGCGCTATTTAAAACCAATACGATTTAGATACCGCATTTGTGCAAAATTTTATCACGCTTTTAAACCTTCCCTCAGACGAATTTGTATGTCATAATTTGTTTACATTTTTTAAATTTCTATTGATTGTTTTATGTGTATAGTAACAGAAACTGTTTTATATGAAATTTGTTGTTCTCAGTAGAGAACTAAATCAAATAGATTGAACTTAAACTTGTAACTCTGTCACATTGAGCCTTTAATCTTCGACACATCTTTCATATTTCTGGAATTCTTTGTTAACTTGGAAGCTGAGTTAGAGTTTGGAGGACAGGGTCTTATTCAACAAACAAAAAGGTGTGCTCTTTCCATCAAACTCTCAGTCCAAACTCTCTGGGGCATATTATCAAGGACCGGTGTTAAAATTATCGCTGTTTTATCGGCAGGAAACTGCCGATAAAACGGCAATAATGGGCTTGATAATACGCCCTTGTTAATTCCCATAGAAGCCCATGTTCTGATGTTAACATGGGCTTCTATGGGAATTAACAAGGGCGTATTATCAAGCCCATTATCGCCGTTTTATCGGCAGTTTCCTTCCGATAAAACGGCGATAATTTTAACACCGGTCCTTGATAATATGCCCCCCTATTATTAATTGTGTGAACCGTCATCTTTTCGACAGCAGTGCCCCCACTGGCTTCACCTTCAGAAAGCTTACTCCAGTCATCTAAAGGAGCAGGGACCATCAGAGTAGGAGCATGAGACCACCCACCCTATTTAGAGCAGATGGACCTATGCATTCTTGTTTTTTTCATCACTACCTGGAAAAACCCGTGCAGTACCGAACAGAAACATTTATAAAATGACCCTACAATCTGGGAGAAAACTCCCAGTGTTTGGGGTCATTATTTGTTTTTCAATAACAAACTCCTGCTTTGGAAGTCTGTTTTTGAAAAACAAATGGTTTGGTGCTGGGCAGCGGCCATGCACCAAATTTGTAGTGCTTTCAGAGGATCCGCCATGATGACTGTTCCTCTGAGGGCGCACACACAGGTCACTTCTGGGCTGGCAGTGATCTCTAAATATGGCGGACGGGCGAGATACTTGCCAAACTCTAAATCGGCAGTTATTTGTGGCTGCTATTTGCACTTGCTGTACTCATTACACATTGCTACCCCTTAGTGCCATGAGCTCTGTAAATGTGTACATGAACTTAATAAGTATTAATATAAAAACATAATTCAGTGTAAACTAAGAACAATCTACCGGCTTTCATGAACTTTCTTCAAGAACTTTAGATCTCCATTCTGACTGCCTGTTAACAGGATGCTGGATTTCAATAATGAAATCCCTAATACAGACAAGCATGCAACCGAGGTATTGATAACCAAGACCAGACTAGGAAGAAAAGTCATGTTCGAAGGTGTGGAAGTCCTAATGATGGACATATCAGTCATCTGTCCAAGGATACCAGCCAGCACCACTGGTCACGAAAGAACACAGCTCTAAGCCAAGTGGCCTCAGATCAGACATATGCAATTTCAGGAATGGGTAGCACCTCCTGGGTGTGGCGAAGAGTTCTCCAGTGATTCAAACAAGGAATTATTATGGTCCACCTCGGAATAATTATAGAACAAGCCACAAAGCTATTTGAGAGGAGCACCATTTATCATTCCTAGGCAGGTGTTCGCAGTGACAAACCTGCTGCTGGGTTGCATGGTGGCAGACACCACTCATTGCCACAGCTTCCGGGCTCCCAAAACGCTTGACCTGATTGAGACAGAAAGTGAAAAAAAGCAGAACAACATAATCAGGCGTGTGGGGCCTGCAGACAAACATTCAACCAAGTGACCAGGTCCAGGTTCTAAAAACCTTATGAGGCAAGATTCGCAGATGACTCGTAATTGAAGTGAAAACATGGTCCTTCAAAATGTCTTTATGTTCACGTAGTTCAGGGGGATAATGGTGGCTGAGAAGCTGCCCAAAATACTTCCCATGAGTCATTTGACGTCGAAGGAAGATAGAACACAGATTTTGGGGAGGAGACCAGAAAACCAGCTGACCTCTGATTAGCAATAACAGGTGCAGTCTCATTTCTGCCTTTGGTAATATTGAAAAACGATGTGATATGAGTGAGTATATGATTTCTGATGATCCTGGTGCTGGAATATCTCAGTTTCACTTTTGCTCATTCTTGAAAGGAATATTTTGAATAAAATGGTTGTGACTAGTTGTAGTGCCTGTAAAACAGAAGGCAGACTTAAATTCATGCATCCAATATGATGTAAATATAAATGAAATCCCTTTGCCTCTGACTTGAGTCTGTTTGGACTCAACTGCTCTATTTTTCCTTAAAAGGGTGCTGACCTCTCTCCCACACTTGTTGGCATGCTTCATCATAGAGGTCGCTCCACACTTGCTAACAATGTTGCTGGCGGTCTCAGCATTAGCTCTGTATGAGATATGTTCTTGCATGAGTTGATCCTCCTATTAAAGGGACTACTACATGTGATCAATCATTTTTTGGGAGACCCAGCAAAAATGTTTCATCCCTTATAGGGACTTCATCAGGGCAATAAATAGCTCATTATTGTGTTTTCATCTATCCGACTCTCATCAATTTCAACAAATTAAAAACATGCAAAGTTGTTCACGTCTCGCGCAAAAGCTCGCTCCTGCTTCTTGTTCGAATCGAACAGAGATGAAAACCGTTGGCTGAGTCTGCCATAAAATGATTGGAAACTGGCTTGTAATAAAGAATTCTTTGAAAAAATTCCAGCGCTTGGAGAATAATTTCCAACACAAAGACAATGGCGGCTCGCAGAGAGAGAGCTGCGGGGCGGGGAGTGAGAGGGTCAGGTGGGGCGGGGTAGTGGAGTCGGACATATGACGGCCATGAGTAAAGTAAGTAAATAAATAAATAAAACATTATTTATTTACTTACTTTACTCATGGCTGTCATATGTCCTACTCCACTAAAAAGCATGGACATGTGAATAAACTAATTTATAGTATGTTGCCCTCCTACTAAAGAGTGTTTTAACTTCTACCTGAATGCTACCCCTGTGAGAAGGAGGGATAGCACCGGCTAGACACTTCTGGATGGATGTATCACTACTGATGTCCAACAACACTAAGAAAGCACAGTTAGAGGAAGGTCACACTGTAGTGGTTCATATAGTGCTGCGAAGGCACAAGGAGACGAAGCTAAAGCTACTTGTGAATACCTGCCTCAAAGAAGGCACTACTGAATGCCTACCATACAGCTAATTTCCTATATTTTATAAACCCTGCTTATATGCCATTCCTTGAGTAAGAAGGGCATACTATTGGGGTCCTGTAACACGAACACAGCACTCCTGGGATGTGTCTAAGTGCGGTTAAATAAAGTTGGTGACATATTGTAAATCAGTTAACGCTTGCACAGTGAAGAATAAAAAAGTGCACTACAGAGCACCGTGTTTGGCGTAGTAATTTGCATGCTGTGCACAGCAGTGGCTGGCTACAGTGCTAAACCCACCATGGACAGCCAACTCATGCTGAGCACGGCCTTTGGGGGTCAAAATGTGTAGTGAAATAACTAGGAAGTGCAGTTGAACCACAACTTCCTAAATGTATATCTATATATCTATATGTATTTATATTTGTATATATATATATATATATATATATATATATATATATATTACCTACTGGCGGTCGCCAGTAGGTATATATAGTTAGGATTTTTTCTCTATGGGTTTTTTGAAAATTCTATGTCTAATAACTTTGCCGTTTGTGGACGGAATTGGCTGAAATTTTCAGGAAAATGGCACATTTTGTTTCTGAGCAGCCTTTGAAAATTTGGGGGGGGTTCGTCAAGGGGGGGCAGAGAAAAAAGGGGGGTCCCAAAACGTGTTTTTAACATTGAGTTTTCCATAGGGCGGTTGGCCTCACTTTTAGCCCGAACGGCTGAATGGATTTGCACGAAACTTGGCAAAATTGTAGGGACTGGTAGCCCGATGTGCCTTTTGTAGGTCTCAATATATGTGCTCCAGTGGATTTTGAGAAATTAACGTTTAAAAAAAGATATATATCTGTAACAGCGGACCGGGCAGCGTCCCAGGACGCGTACTTTTCGCGCAACGGAGCTTTGTGAAGGTTCTCTGGCGTCTGTCAACATTCCAAAAAGTCCGTAGCGGCCGCCATCTTGTCTCTCGGTAGGATCGAGAGACAAGAGGAGGCCAAAGCGAAGGGGCAAATGACCATAAGGGGGAATAGTAGATCCTCGCTGACCCCCTACGTTTGATGTGGAGGTTTTAAAAGGGCCCCGCGGGGCAAAAAAAATCCAAAATAATAATAATCGAACGGCTGAATGGATTTGCACGAAACTTGGCAAAATATTAGGGACTGGTAGCCCGATGTGCCTTTGCTAGGTCTCAATATATGTGCTCCAGTGGATTTTGAGAAATTAACGTTAAAAAAAAGATATATATCTGTAACAGCGCACCGCTTCGCGTACTTTTCGCGTTACGGAGCTTTGCGAAGCGAAGCTGATTGGCTCTCCGGTGTCTGTAAACATTCCAAACAGTACGTAGCGGCTGCCATCTTGTCTCTCGGTAGGATCGAGAGACAAGAGGAGGCCAAAGCGAAGGGGCAAATGACCATAAGGGGGCATAGTAGATCCTCGCTGACCCCCTAGGTTTGATGTGGAGGTTTTAAAAGGGCCCCGCGGGGCAAAAAAAAATAATAATAATAATAATCGAACGGCTGAATGGATTTGCACGAAACTTGGTAAAATATTAGGGACTGGTAGCCCGATGTGCCTTTGCTATGTCTCAATATATGTGCTTCAGTGCATTTTGAGAAATTAACGTTCAAAAACAAGATATATATCTGTAACAGCGCTCCGCTTCGCGGAGATAAAATTATATCTGTATTACCTAGCTGTTGCTAACACCAGTTAGCGACGGCTAGTAGGAGATAGCGACCATCTTGGGTCCCACTTTGCATGTGAGTGATATTTATCACTAATGACATGCAAAGTGGGCATGCCAAGATGTTAGCGACTGGAAACAGTCGCTAACATCGCTATCTCCTATTATCAACTTTTGGAAATATTCGAGATAAGCGCGAATATCTCCAAAAAGTAACAGCTGCCCTGAGCAGTTCTTAGCCATGTTATCCAATGGGAGGTGGATAACATGGCTAAGAGCATTAGCTCGGTAATGCATGAATATCGCTGAGTTTTCAGCGATATTAATGCATTGCGGTCGTTTTTTATCGTATTTGCGATAAACCTTGATAATAGCAAGGTTTATCTGCGATAATTTCTGACGGTAAAAAAATCTTTGCAATGCATCGTTAGGGATAAATATCGCTTAACTTTGGTAATATGCCCCAACGTCTGTTAACGTTCGATTCGAAGGAAATCAGGAAGTGTTGAAAAACATTGTCTGCGCCATCTTGTCTTTTTTCAAATGCCACACTTTTGTCGTGCACGGCAGCCATTTTAGATGCCTTGACCAGACCCACTCTGTGCACGCTGTCGATCCTTAGCATGGCTCCCCACCCTCGCAAGCATCTCACCCAGGCAGTGGTCACCCCCGCTCTCTGTCTTATGCATGGGTAATAAACCTCCCCCCATCTGCGCTGCTCTTCCCTGAGAATCACACCCTGTGCCCGCCCGACACCTCCCTTTCGCCCTATTCACTACCGCACCCTCTGACACTCCTTTTCCTCTGTGTCCGATTGTCCAGGCCGGTCCTAGGCTATCAGCTAGCCCTGCAGATGTAGTTTATGGCCACAGCTGTAAAGAATCACCCCTCTTCAAAGGAGTTATAGTAGATCAAGGCCCACACTCGATGAGATCCGTCACAGCAGAAGCGTTGCTATTATCTGAAAACCATCCTGTATTGTGATTGGGGAGGGGACCGAGCGTGAAGCGGAAGATTCCAGGGATGACTCTTTGTACATCAAAGTTTTTACAATTATGTGTCACATTAAAAATATATAGCACTCCGACAAAGTAGTAAGATTATAAAACTTTAATAATTTATAAATATATACAAGAAAACAAAAATAGTAATAACATATAAACATTTTTAGGGAAAAACAACGAAGTAGCGGTCGGCTGTGCGAATAGTCCCAACGCAGCACAACGTCCAGATTTCCGGCGGGGGGTGGGTCATCAGTAGCAAACTGTTGTGCGAATAGTTCCAAGGCAGCAGAACGCGCCGAAATCTAGATGACACGAAAGTGATGTCTAGTAAGTTGCCACCCAGCAAATAACGGCGTGGGGCGTCGCGGGGGGTGGGTCATCAGTAGCAAACTGTTGTGCGAATAGTTCCAAGGCAGCAGAACGATGGCACCAAGGTGATGTCCAGTAAGTTGCCGCACTGGTTTTGGTATCCTACAATGCTGCTCCGAATAACGGCGTGGGGCGCCCCGGGGGAGGCGGCGTGAACGGGCCTCTCCAGGTGGAGTCTCATCTGTTTTAGTGGGGCGCCCCTTTACCGTTTCAGTTGCCATTCCGTCCGCTTTTGGTCCACTGTGTCAAAATCCGCCATTCAGCTGAGTTGCGCCCACTCTTGCGGTGCAGCGATAGGCGGCTGCCACAGGACTCTCAAAATGGCGGCAGGCTCTTTCCTTTTTGGGCGTGGTCCACTGAAATGGCCCTGGGACACCTTGGAAATCGGACGCTTGTCTGCTAGGTCTTGGACCCCATTCTCGAAAGCGTCCCCTCCGCCTTGAGAATTCATCAAAAGTTTTGGGGGCTCCGACTCCTGCAGGCTTCTGGTGGGGAGCGGCTGCCATGATTGCTCGCGGAATGACCACGACGGAGCTACGAGATGGTGGTGCTCTCATGCTGACGCCAGTTTAGTCTGAAACATCCAGAAACAAGGTGGGGCTTTCATCGTTTGGGGGAAAAAAAAAGTTTTCATCCAATGAAAAGTGTTGTTTTTAGGTCATATGATCAAGCCTTCCATCATTAGGAAACCAAAAGTAAAATGAACCAATGAAAAGTTTTATAAACAAGTCACATGACCTGTTATGCGGCATAGGGTATAAAATGCGGAGAAAATACGTTGGCACGTGAGGCGGCGTCAGTAGCGGACTGATGTGCGAATAGGCCGAAGGCAATACAACGCGCCAAGATCCGGATGGCACCGAGGTGGTGTCCAGCAAGTTGCAGCACTGGTGTGGCCATCCTACAATGCTGAAAGTCGGCGTGGGGCGCCCCGTTGGCCTGTGAGTTTGCGTCAGTAGTGGACCGATGTGCGAATAGGCCGAAGGCAGCACAACGCGCCAAGATCCGGATGGCACCGAGGTGGTGTCTAGTAAGTTGTCGCACTTCTGTGGCCATCCTACAATGTTGAAAGTCGGCGTGGGGCGCCCCGTTGGCCTGTGAGATGGCGTCAGTAGCGGACCGATGTGCGAATGGGGCCAAAGGCAGCGCAACAATATTTTCTGACTGACACCACAAGGCGCTGAGATGCCAAGATCCGGATGGCACCGAGGTGATGTCTAAGTTGCGGACTGATGTGCGAATGGGGCCAAAGGCAGCGTAACAATATTTTTTGTATGGAAGATACCACTAGACGTTGAGATGCCAAGATTCGGATGGCACTGAGGTGATGTCTAGCAAGTTGCTGTACTGGTGTGGTCATCCTACAATGCTGAAACTCGGCGTGGGTCGCCCCATTAGCCTGTGAGATGGCGTCAGTAGCGGACCGATGTGCGAATAGGCCGAAGGCAGCACAACGCGCCAAGATCCGGATGTCACCGTGGTGGTTTCATAGTTGAGAGGCACTTCATCTGCAGTGGGGCGCCGAGATCCGGATGGCACCGAGGTGATGTCTAGCAAGTTGCTGTACTGGTGTGGTCATCCTACAATGCTGAAACTCGGCGTGGGTCGCCCCATTAGCCTGTGAGATGGCGTCAGTAGCGGACCGATGTGCGAATAGGCTGAAGGCAGCACAACGCGCCAAGATCTGGATGTCACCGTGGTGGTTTCATAGTTGAGAGGCACTTCATCTGCAGTGGGGCGCCGAGATCCGGATGGCACCGAGGTGATGTCTAGCAAGTTGCTGTACTGGTGTGGTTATTCTACAATGCTGAAAGTCGGCGTGGGGCGCCCCATTAGCCTGTGAGATGGCGTCAGTAGCGGACTGATGTGCGAATGGGGCCAAAGGCAGCGCAATAATATTTTCTGAAGAGAAGACACCAAAAGGTGCTGACATTCCAAGATCCGGATGGCACCGAGGTGGTGTCTAAGTTGCGGACTGATGTGCGAATGGGGCCAAAGGCAGCGTAACAATATTTTTTGTATGGAAGATACCACTAGGCGTTGAGATGCCAAGATTCGGATGGCACTGAGGTGATGTCTAGCAAGTTGCTGTACTGGTGTGGTCATCCTACAATGCTGAAACTCGGCGTGGGTCGCCCCATTAGCCTGTGAGATGGCGTCAGTAGCGGACCGATGTGCGAATAGGCCGAAGGCAGCACAACGCGCCAAGATCCGGATGTCACCGTGGTGGTTTCATAGTTGAGAGGCACTTCATCTGCAGTGGGGCGCCGAGATCCGGATGGCACCGAGGTGATGTCTAGCAAGTTGCTGTACTGGTGTGGTCATCCTACAATGCTGAAACTCGGCGTGGGTCGCCCCATTAGCCTGTGAGATGGCGTCAGTAGCGGACCGATGTGCGAATAGGCCGAAGGCAGCACAACGCGCCAAGATCCGGATGTCACCGTGGTGGTTTCATAGTTGAGAGGCACTTCATCTGCAGTGGGGCGCCGAGATCCGGATGGCACCGAGGTGATGTCTAGCAAGTTGCTGTACTGGTGTGGTTATTCTACAATGCTGAAAGTCGGCGTGGGGCGCCCCATTAGCCTGTGAGATGGCGTCAGTAGCGGACTGATGTGCGAATGGGGCCAAAGGCAGCGCAATAATATTTTCTGAAGAGAAGACACCAAAAGGTGCTGACATTCCAAGATCCGGATGGCACCGAGGTGGTGTCTAGCAAGCTATGCAGTTGAGTTGTGTGCGCACTTGCGGCGAATAGGTCGAAGGCAGCATAACAATGTTTTCTGAATAGGAGACACCACAAGGCGTTGAGATTCGGTTACCACCGAGGTGATGTCTAGCAAGTTGCCGCACTGGTGTGGCCATCCTACAATACTGCTCCGAATAACGGCGTGGGGTGCCCGAAGGGGGGGGGAGCCGGCGTGAATGGGCCTTCCTAGGTGGAGGCTCGTCTGCTGTAGTGGGGCGCCCCTTTACCGTTTCAGTTGCCATTCAGCTGAGTTTCGGCTGCTCTTGATGCTACAGCGACAGGCGGCTGCAAGAGGACTCTCAAAATGGCGGCCTGTTCTTTGGATTTGGGCCTGGTCCACTAAAATGGCCCTGGGACACCTTAGAACTCGGACGCTCGATTTTTTTTTCCTTTCCTGTACATGCAAAAAAAGGTAAATGCCCGGTACGTTACACGCTTCATCTGCCACGATGAACTCTCCAGAGGAACCGAAAAAATATATAGTTGTGGTAACTATACCATGCATCGTCATATGGAGAGGTGGCACCAATTAATTATAGTGCTGCATAAAAGAGAGATTTGGAGGAGAACCCCTGACCTGCTAGTACATTCATCAAAGAAGTGGCACTGAGAGCTTCAGAGGCAAGGGAAACGGTCCCAAATATTTAGAAGAACTTTGGAAAGATTAAAATGACATGTTTAGATTGTGGCAAATTAATTTCATGTGGACAGATGAGTGTTACTCTAATAAATACAGCATATGAACATCATCATAGTCGATGGTTGGTAGAGACATTTTGACTATATCCTGGACCTGCCCGTCCTCGCCCAAAATGGCGCCGGAATAAATGGGACTCGTAACTCCTTGTTGTGTACTGGTTGCAGAACCTTGAAATCACGAGATACGTATGCAGTTTTGAAGCACATGGCGGGCGGGGACGAGAATTGATTGAATATTTCGACATCCCTATTGATATTAAGTTCTGATGTGTTATTGATTACTGTACTGTTGAAAGTTCGAATTAACGTCACCCATGGTACTTGCCCGCAAATGTATATCTAGATAATTTTATTGTAACTGGCCCTGTCGTATTTTAATTATAAAATGTACGTCCACCGATTCCGTAACTGTTAGACACCTTAGTTCTTGCAACCTAATGGCTCGCCCGTTACGTTCCTCTACAGTGTAAATGTCTATTCATCATATACGATTACAGTTTGCTCTGTGGCAGGCCCACGTGGTTATAGGCTCGTATTTGTATAATGAAATTTTCACAATAAAGGTTTTTAAAAGAAAACATGGTAGTAGTATATACATTGGTAAAGTTTTTAATAATAGTGACTGTTTTAGAATCATTAAAAGGCAAGTGAAATAAAGCAGACCAATTACATGAAGGGTAAAAGGTATAATACGAAGGAACGCAGTAAAGATAAATGGTCAAGGGCTGTTGTGTTTTCTATTCCTGCAACATAAAGTGATCGATAAGAATCTCATATTCAGGCTTATCGGCGACTAAGACAGCAGGTCGACCCTCTTTTGCTCAACGGCTCCGTCATGGGACGAAGAAACGCTCTTTTTCTCGAAAAAAGAATATATTTTACTTGCAGGACAGTTGTAAAATTTCCGGGAAAGTACATTAGCCTGGAACATTATAACATATATTTAAGAAAAAATAATGTTCGGAAGTAATGAAAAGCGTAATTTTTAGGTCATATGACCAAGCCTTTCATCATTACAATAAGAAAAGTAAAATGAACCAATGAAAAGTTTTATTAACAAGTCACATGACTTGTTATGCTTACGTTACGCGCTGCGCGCCCCGGATGACTTCCGGATGCGCTAACGCGGCGCGTCATATGACGCATTACGCGACAACGCAGGTACAGAATATAGTCAAAATGTCTCCACCAACCAGCGGTCGGAACACAACCCCTTTCAGCAGGCTAAATAGTTCTGTTAAATGACAACAGAAGGGACAGGCAACAAGAACCATCAGTCAAAGAGGGGAGGGCTAGTTCTTCTCTACCGGGTTACATTGGGGCGCTACCGGAACTGATCGAATTGGTAGTCTACAGTGTTTCTGGATGTTTCAGACTGAAGCTGGGGTTAGCATGAGAGCAGCACCATTTCGTAGCTCCGTCGTGGTCATTCCGCAACCAATCATGGCAGCCGTTCTTTATCGTTATTTTGGGCGGGGTGGGTGGCGGAGCCGAGCTGTTTTGCAGCCATCATTGTGTGGAGTTCAGTTCATCTCACTAGTTTTGTATTTGTCATGAGGGGTTGTTCCTAATGTTTCTATTTTAGCGAGGTCAAAAAGAAATCCCATTAGTGGCCTACTGATTTTGCTCGATTCCTTTTCTTTTTTTTTACACGATTTTTCGTTATCTGCAAAGACTAAACAGAGTATTGCGACTCTGTGTTTGTTTGTAAATAGAGAATGAACCAAAGAGAACTAATTCTAAAACAGTAAATACTTGGATAACAATCAATCAAATGGAGAGAGAAGCAGGCACGACGGATTACAATGGGGGCAAAGGCCTGCGTTAACTACCTTTCACTATCTGCAAAGAGAGAGTACTCCTAATAGAAATGAGGGGGGGGGGCACCATTCAAAGCAGATCAGTGTGCATAAACACGAAAATGTTTTCACTTACCACGTACTTGACATTCGACAGCTTATGATATTTGCTATTAAAAAACCATTGAAATTCACTGAAAAAACCATAGGTTATAGACCATATATAGTTAGGAATTAGCATTTACAAAACCTTGAAAATTCACTGAAAAAACCATAGGTTATAGACCATATATAGTTAGGAATTAGCATTTAAAAAACCTTATTTTACTCACACAAAACCATTGAAATTCCATATATAGTTAGTTGCACTAACTATATATCGCGCACCCGCAATCCACTGCTGATCATGTCACATATTACATCATTCATGACATGGTCAGTGACATCACTGATGACATCACTGATGACATCTCAAATGACATCACTGATGACATCACTGATGACATCTCAAATGACATCACTGATGACATCACTGATGACATCTCAAATGACATCACTGATGACATCACTGATGACATCATCCAGTGACTGTGTGTTTCTGTAAAGTTTAAATATGTTTGATATATTGAAGAATGAGTGGATGTATAAGTGTCTGGATGAAGGATTTAGTAGGTGCGTGACTGACTGTGAGTGAGTGAATAAATGTGTCGTACTAAATGCATGGGTTAGTGACTAAACAGTCTGAATGTGTGCATCAGTATGTCTGTTGTGATGTAAACTGCTGCATGTGTTGATCATTAGCTATACGAGAGGCTATATGTGTTATTGATTGGTTGCCCAAGTATTTGTATGGGAGATTGAGTTTGTGTGGGGGTGGCTGGGAGGTGTGTGACTCTGTGCATAGATGTGTCAGCAGTTGATTCACTAGGTGTATGAGTTCAAGAGTGCATGTGGAAACAGCTACATGGGCATTTGACTGTGTGCATGAGTGTATTGATGAGTGAATGGATATCTCAATGCTACATGTCATAGTAAGTACATATGTAAAACACAGTACATGTGAGAGTTGGCATATATAATTAACTGTGCATGAGAGCCACTGAATGTGTGAGTGGCTGTATGGATCATTGTGAACTTGTATCAGGGATTGTGTAAGAGAGTAAATATGTGTTAGTATATGCTTGAATAAGTAAGGTGTGTATAACTGTATAGTTAAGGAAATGGAGGTGAGATTGTTTCTTTGCATGACTGACTAGGTGTGTGAGTAACTCCATGGATGAGTGACAGTGTGTGAGTGTCTGTATACACTGAGTGTATCTAAGGTTATATTAGAGTCTGAAGAGGTTTATCGTATTAGCACAAGAATGATGTCAAATGAGATGTCATCAGTGATGTCATCAGTGATGTCATTTGAGATGTCATCAGTGATGTCATCAGTGATGTCACTGACCATGTCATGAATGATGTAATATGTGACATGATCAGCAGTGGATTGCGGGTGCGCGATATATAGTTAGTGCAACTAACTATATATGGAATTTCAATGGTTTTGTGTGAGTAAAATAAGGTTTTTTAAATGCTAATTCCTAACTATATATGGTCTATAACCTATGGTTTTTTCAGTGAATATATATATATATACATATATATATATATATATATATATAATACACACATTTATATGCATTCACTAAAAATCCTTTAAGATGTCATCAGTGATGTCATAAATGATGTCATAGCACATGTCAGGAGTGATGGGCTATGTAAGGTCATAAGCAAGTGCTCTGCTATCTATAACTGGTGAATTTCTGTGTTTTTTTGTTCAAAACGTTAATGTTGTCACTGACAAATTCACCTATTATTAACGTTACTTCTACCTTTGTTTTTTTTCAGTAAAGATTTTTTTTTTTAGAAAGATCTTTTTATTGCACCCATTAACATTACTTTAGCCACAGCTCCCTCCCCATCCAGGGGATTAGGTTCCCAGTACCCCCATGATCACGGCATTTTTGCACAAAAAAATTATTTTTGGTCCCAGGGGATCCCTTTAGGGTCTAGAGCATCAGGGTATCCCTACCGTGAGCCGTTATAATATTTTTTTTACTTTAGGACAGGGAACTTGTTCTTGAGTCCGGTAATGACTGCCAGCAACATTTTTCTCAAGTTGCTGGCAGCCAATCAGAGAAATGGCCCAAGGGAAACAAAGCTCCATGGACCAATCAGAACACATATTTGTAAATTGGCACTGTAAATTGGCACTCCTGCAAGATTCTCTTGGAACTCTCGTTGACCCAACCGTCCAGATAAATAATTATTTTTCAACCTTAATTTCTCAAAAACGACTGAATGGATTTACACCAAATCACAAAAGCACAACCAAGACCAACATCTAGCTTCCTACCAAAGTTTGTGCAATTCCACTCTGTAGTTTTTGCTGTAGCCTGTCTTAAAGAAGTCTATGGAAAATGCATGTGGATTTGCGTTTTGGGACCCCCTTTATTCCTAGGCCCCTGCTTGACAGATCACCCCGAAACTTTCCATGAGCAAACTAGTCAAAAAGTAGCACATTTTTGAAAATGTTAGTGGAGATTCGTCAAACGGAGCCAAAGCTATCAGCAACACAAAAAACATTTTTCCTATGGAACAGCTGACCGAACTATAATTACTTAGTTGTATATATATATATATATATGCAACCAAGTGTAGTCTTCAACACCTCCGCTCTCGCGAATGAAATAGACCACGCAACTCCAACGTGAAATTCGGCATATGGATTTATTTCAGTAGAGCCACCGGTCGCCAGTAGGTAGTTATAGTTAGGACCTAGTTTCCATAGGAAATTCACAACATTCTATTTGGAATAACGTTGGCGCCAGTGGACGAATCTTCCTGAATTTCTCCAAGAAAATGGCTTGCTCGGTTCCTCTCCTTCCCTAAAAGTTTGGGGGTAATTCGTCAAGTGGGGGCCGAGAAAAAAGGGGGTCCCAAAACGTGTTTCCCCCATGCAATTTTCCATAGGGACCTTTAGCCAGGGCTACAGCCCGAACGGCTGAATGGAATTACACAAAATTTGGCAGAGAGGTAGAGTTTGGTTCGTAGATTGTGCTTTTTGTTAAATGGTGTAAATCCGTTCAGTAGTTTCTGAGAAAATTGGAAGTAAAATAATAGCGATATCTAGAGTCGGAGTTCAGTACGCGTAGTGAAATCTGTTCAATTAGGAGCACGAGCTGCATGCTGATTGGCTGTGAACTGTCTGTCAACACTCGAAACCAGGAAGTGTTGGCGGCCATCTTGTGCCTCGCTAGAACCGAGTCACAAGAAAACAGTAAAACTAAGTTGAGAAATAAGGGAAGGGGGTAGGGTCGAGATATTCTGACCCTCTAGGCTTGGTCAGGGGGTCGTACATGGATGTTTAGGCTCTATTTTTTTTTTTAAAGAAAAATTGCGGCGTACTCGTATGGAAATACCTACAATTACGAGCAGGAGCTGCATGCTGATTGGCTGTCAATACTCCAAACCAGGAAGTGTTGGCAGCCATGTTGTTTGTCGGGAGAGCAGAGTCACAAGAAAACAGTAAAACAAAGTTGAGAAATAAGTAAAGGGGGCAGGGTAGAAACATTCTGAGCCTATAGTCTTGGTCAGGGGGTGGTACATGTATCTTTAGGCTCAATTTTTATTTTAAAAAAAAATAAAAAATGGCGGGGTATTCGTGCAGTACTTGTACGCGGTGGAAAAGGTTAAAAAAAAGTAGCGGTGGAAAAGGTGAAAAAAAAAGTAGAAGTCCGTTTTATTCATTAGGTCCCGGGGGGGTAAATTACGGGGGCAATTTTACTGCATAATGGGGGCTTGGAAGGTGCCCGAGCACTGGGGAACGGCACTCCTCTGGTTTTATTTTGAAGTATGCGGGGGGGGGTTACGGTCCTACTCCCCGCAGTCTCGGTGAGCGGCACCCCTCGGGTCTTTTTAAAAAAATATATGTTTTGAGCTCTCTCTCTCTCTCTCTCTTTCCTCGTACACGTCACGGGGAATGCCACCTTTCTGGGGCAGTGATATATAAAATGACCTTCTAGCTCCGGGTATCTGCATTGTCTGGAGTTTTTTTATTAATGTTGGGAGGGTGGGCTTGATAATACATCCTTGTAAATTTCCATAGAAGGCTATGTTTTGGTGTTAACATGGGCTTCTATGGGAAATAAGAAGGCCGTATTATCAAGCACATTATCGTCGTTGTATCGGCAGTTTCCTGGCAATAAAATGGCAATAATTTTAACACTGGTCCTTGATGATATGCACCTAAGTTTATTGGTCAAAAAACGAGCAATGGGCCATATTATCAACAAAAGGCGATACATTATTGTCGCTTTTATCGGCAGGAAACTGCCGATAAAGCGGTGATAATGGGCTTGATAATATGCCCTTGTGAATAACCATAGCAGCCCAGGTTAACACCAGAACCTGGGCTGCTATGGGAAGTTACAAGGGCCTATTATCAAGCATATTATCGCCGCTTTATCGGCAGTTTCCTGCCGATAAAAGCGACCATAATGTATCGCCTTTTGTATGTAAAGCTTTCCTTTTTTTTGGTGTAGCAGTTGTACTCTCTTCGCATGCTCAGCGTCATTTCGAAGTTCACGTTTTCTTTTTCTTCAAGTTCAACAAGCAAACCTTTCTTTATATCAGTTAGTAAATCTGTCGCTTTCTTTTCCCGGTACGTGTGATTCATCCGGTGCTGTACTTTTGTACAGTATTAATAGTGATATTTTTTATATATTTATTTGAAAGGTAGTGCCGAGGTGCCAAACGTTGATTACGTACTCCGTCCACCGCCATTTTAGTAGTTTCTCACCGCTGTATTTATTATATCAGTTAGTTAGAATTAAGTAGTTTTCAATCCTAGTCTTGAATATCTTACTATAGTATTTCAACATTATTTTTATTGTGGACCGTCATACCCCTCCCCCACAAAATAAAAGATGTAGTTTTTTTTAATTAACTTTTATTAAACAATAAATATAAACGAAACTCAATTATAACTATATTAGAACTGGCAAAATAACTTAAACAATGTTATAAAGAAATTGTGAAATGGATTCCAAAAGGTGTCCGATTGGTAATCTGCAAAAGAAAAAAGAAAATTAGAGTTTAGAATTATGTAGATGTGAGTAAATGAGCTGAAGCATTAGATGTTGTGGTAACTCTACAGTTTTACGTGTGCAGTGTGACTCGTATATTCCTGTTCTGTTATAGTGCCGCGTTCAAGTGGTGTCTATATGGAAGTGCCTATTGCGTTACTGACGCCCTTTATGGCGACTTATTTCTAATGCATTCCTATGAAGGATTTGTAGATCTAGGCCTCTGTGCTTACCGTTGTATAAACCTTGCGGCCAAACACTCAGGCACTTGGATGCACAACTTCAGGTGGGCTGATCTTCTACACGTCCAAGTAGACAGCAGTGTCTAAGTTTAAGAGAGATAGAGAAATGATGTCACAGAGAGTGAGAGAGAGAGAAAACATTAAAACTGTGTCGCAGAGTCTGAAGTTGAGATTTTTTGTTGAACTAGGGGTAGATTTACTAGCTCCTTGCATCACTTTACCCATGTTAAAAGTGACTCAAAAGTGGCGTAATAAGGTTGATGATCTGTTTGTCAGACTGTTGTAACCTATCTGTTGTCACTGGTCGGAGGTAATTATAGATTTTACAGAGAAGCTGCTGTACACTACGCACTCTGGGCTATAATATCAAGCCTGGGTGACAAAATTATCGGCACTTTATCGGCAGGAAAGTGTCGCTAAAGTGGCGATAATGAGTTTGATAATATGCTCTATGGAATTCCAATCAAAGCTCATGTCAGATGCCCTTCACATCTAACATGAGCTTTGATTGGATTTCCATAGAGCATATTATCAAACCTATTATGGCCACTTTAGCGGCAGTTTGCTGCCGATAAAGTGGCGATAATTTTGTCGCCAAGGGTTGATAATATGGCCCTCTCTCCTTTCATAAATAAAAGTTACACTACAGTATTACGAGTGCAGTGTACCTGGAACATTTTACTTGTTATAGTGCCGCATTCAAGTGGTGTCTATATGGAAGTGCATACTGCGTTACTAACGCCCGTTATGCCGAATTATTTCTAATGCATTGCTATGAAGGATTTGTAGATCTAGGCCTCTATGCTTACCGTTGTATAAACCTTGCGGCCAAACACTTCAGCCAGTTGGATTGACAACTTCATTTCAACAATTCTTCTACACGTCCAAGCAGACAGCAGTGTCTAAGTTTAAGAGAGAAAGAGAAATGATGTCACAGAGAGTGAGAGAGAGTGAAAACAACATTAAAACTGTGTCATAGAGTCTGGAGTTGAGATGTTTTGTTGAACCAGACGTAGATTTACTAGCTCCTGACTCAAAAGTTGCGTAATAAGGTTGTGGATCTGTTTGTCAGACTGTTGTAACCTATCTGTTGTCACTGCTCGGAGGTAATTATAGATTTAACAGAGAAGCTGCTGTACACTACGCATTCTGGGAGATAATATCTAGCCTGGGCGACAAAATTATTGCCACTTTATCGGCAGGAAAGTGTCGCTAAAGTGGCGATAATGAGTTTGACAATATGCTCTATTGAATTTCAATCGAAGGTCATGTCAGATGTCCTTCACATGTAACATGAGTTTCGATTGGAATTCTATAGAGCATATTATCAAACCGATTATGGCCTCTTTAGCGGCAGTTTGCTGCTGATAAAGTGGCGATAATTTTGTCGCCAAGGGTTGATAATATGGCCCTCTCTCGTTTCACAAATAAAGCTAACACTACAGTTTTACGAGTGCAGTGTACCTTGTACATTTTATTTGTTATAGTGTCGCGTTCAAGTGGTGTCTATATGGAAGTGCCTACTGCGTTACTGACGCCCGTTATGCCGAATTATTTCTAATGCATTCCCATGAAGGATTTGTGGATCTAGGCCTCTGTGCTTACCGTTGTGTAAACTTTGCGCTCAAACACATTAGGGAGTGGAGTTCACAACTTAAGTTGGGCTGATCTTCTACACATCTAAGCAGACAGCAGTGTCTAAGTTTAAGAGGGAAAGAGAAATGATGTCACAGAGAGTGAGAGAGAGAGAAAACAACATTAAAACTGTGTCGCAGAGTCTGGAGTTGAGATTTTTTGTTGAACCAGACGTAGATTTACTAGCTCCTTGCATCACTTTACCCATGTTAAAAGTGACTCAAAAGTTGCGTAATAAGGTTGTGGATCTGTTTGTCAGACTGTTGTAACCTATCCGTTGTCACTGCTCGGAGGTAATTATAGATTTTACAGAGAAGCTGCTGTACACTACACATTCTGGGCGATAATATCAAGCCTGGGCGACAAAATTATTGCCACTTTATCAGCAGGAAAATGTCGCTAAAGTGGCGATAATGGGTTTGATAATATGCTCTATGGAATTCCAATCAAAGCTCATGTCAGATGTCCATAACATCTAACATGAGCTTCGATTGGAATTCCATAGAGCATATTATCAAAGCTATTATGGCCACTTTAGCGGCAGTTTGCTGCCGATAAAGTGGCGATAATTATGTCGCCACGGGTTGATGATATGGCCCTCTCTCGTTTCACAAATAACGCTAACAGTACAGTTTTACGAGTGCAGTGTACCTGGTACATTTCAGTTGTTATAGTGCCGCGTTCAAGTGGTGTTTATATGGAAGTGCCTACTGCGTTACTGACGCCCGTTATGCCGAATTATTTCTAATGCATTGCTATGAAGGCTTTGTAGATCTAGGGTGGTGTGCTTACCTTGTATAAAGAGTGCGGCCACCGGAGTTCACCATTCGACTTGAACTCTGCCTCTATACGTCAAAGTATATTCAATAAGTTGCAGAGAATTCCATTGCTGTTGCTCGATAGGCTGTGG
The DNA here is from genome assembly GCF_964261635.1 of Lissotriton helveticus. Taxonomy (NCBI): domain Eukaryota; kingdom Metazoa; phylum Chordata; class Amphibia; order Caudata; family Salamandridae; genus Lissotriton; species Lissotriton helveticus. Next base: position 1,645,849,875 of record NC_136057.1, on the reverse strand, counting down.
TTGCTTCTGAAGGATGTTTGGTGAAGGAAACAAAAGGACATTTTGATTAGTCATCGTAAACTGAGTTGCGTAACTACTATCAAAAGTGAATTTTAATGTGGGTTCTTAATATTCTGTAGTTAAGACTGTTGCTGCTCCAGCAAACAAAGGAAGATAATAGAGGCCTGGGACGGCCTCGTGATGCAGAAAAGAAAATAGTATCATGAACGAACAATTAATAATAATAGAGGCCTAAGCACGTGGCGTAGTACAGAAATACGACACATAAATTCATGCACACACAATTTTTAAGATTAGAGGTGGATAGGACCTCGTGACTTATGAAGAAATATTTCAATTATGTAAGTACAATTTAAAACCATTGAGGGGTAGGAAAGCCATATGAAGGATAAAAAAATAGCATTATGTATATACAATTTACAGTGGAGGCTAATGTTGTGACGTCTTCTCTTAAATTTGCTTCTGTCATCTTTTGTCGTGTCTTGAAAGGCTGCGGTTTTGCTGAGTTTGGGGTGTAATCGACAGTCTGTTTGTCACCGCAGCAGAGGCAGGCAAAAGAGAGCGTGCTCACGTCAGTGCCCGCATTATATGGGAACCGCGGGGCTGATCACACCAAGGCCAGGGCCGTCATTGGTAGGGTTTTCGCGGTCTGCAAGAATGATGGCCCTGGGGGACATGCCATTGGGTAATGTATTGGTTTCCAGGCTAAATGATAGCAAGCATGCTAGGTGGTGGCATGTGGGTAGTGTGGGCGGGCGTGCACCGCGCATGTGCAAGTATGAGTGTGTGCACCAACAATTAACAACAGAGAGAGATGGGGCGGTCTTATAATGTACGCAGAGGCAGGCCCAGAATCGGATCTGCAATGAGTCAGCACTTCTAATCATTCTCCTTAGCGCGCCCTGAGCTCTTATTTGTCCCTGAGAGGGTGATCGCACCATAGTTTGTACTGCTTATCATACTCAGCGTGTACCCGCGCTTACGGTACGAATATGCTTTGACGTTACGCGTCGCATTAAAGCTTCGGTGTGACGTCATGTACGGCGTTCTGTACGCGAAAGGGGGCAATGTTTCTACTTGGTTTAAAACATGTATGTATTTAATGTAGATACTAAGGGCAGACATTTGGGATAACTATGATTTTTTTAAATACTTTTAATAATCCTATATTACTTTTAAAAAGAATTACACAAATCGCGGTAGAACATCATGCGTACTCGTATTGAAAGAGCTGCGCAAGCGCATCATAAGCTTACGCAAAGCCATGTGACTTTAAAAGTAGAGATTTGATTGGTTGTGATGTCATGAGTGATGTCACTGACCATGTCATGAGTGATGTTATATGTGACGTCATCAGCAGTGCATTGCTGAGCTAACTATAACGGAGGAATTTCAAAGGTTTTGTATGAGAGAAATGTTCAGCTAACTATAACGTGTGACAACTAGGGTTTTTTCAATGAATTTGCATAGTTTTTTAAATGCTAATTCCTAACTATAACGTGTGTGAAACCTATGGTTTTTTCAATGAATATATATATATATATATATATATATATATATATATATATATTCACTGAAAAAACCATAGGTTATAGACCATATATAGTTAGGAATTAGCATTTACAAAACCTTGAAAATTCACTGAAAAAACCATAGGTTATAGACCATATATAGTTAGGAATTAGCATTTAAAAAACCTTATTTTACTCACACAAAACCATTGAAATTCCATATATAGTTAGTTGCACTAACTATATATCGCGCACCTGCAATCCACTGCTGATGATGTCACATATTACATCATTCATGACATGGTCAGTGACATCACTGATGACATCACTGATGACATCTCAAATGACATCACTGATGACATCACTGATGACATCTCATTTGACATCAATGACCACATCACTGATGATATCATTCATGTGACAATACAATGCATCTCCTCACATTTTAATATAACCTCTGTTTCACCCAGTGTTAAATACAGAATATAATTTTTGAAACCATTGACACACCAATACTAGTTACTACATACGCACTCACTGATTCCTACGTCTACACACACCTTCACTCATTCACCCATACTATCATTCATACATACAATCACTCATCTTTACAACACTATCATATGCACTCATACACCTATACAGACACTCACAGTCTGCCACTCATCCATGGAGTTACTCACACACCTAGTCAGTCCTGTAAAGAATCAATGACACTTCCATTTTCTTGTCTATACAGTTAAACATAGAGCACCTTACATTTTCAAACATATACTAACACATACTTACCTTGTTATACAATCATTGATACAAGTACACATTGATCTGCACAGAGTCACACACCTCCCAGCCAGCCACACACACACTCAGTCTCCCATACAAATACTTGGACAATCAATCAGTAACCCATATAGTTAATCATATAGCTACTGATCAAAACATGCAGCAGTTTACAGAACAACAGACATAATGATGCACAAATTAAGACACTTTAGTCACTAACCCATGCACTCAGTGAGACACATTTAATCACTCACTCATGCATTCAGTCATGCACCTACTAAATCCTTTGTCCAGACACTTATACTTCCACTCATTCTTCAATATGTAAGACACATTTTAACTTTACAGAAACATACAGTCACTGGATGTTGTCATCAGTGATGTCATCAGTGATGTCATTTGAGATGTCATCAGTGATGTCATCAGTGATGTCACTGACCATGTCATGAATGATGTAATATGTGACATCATCAGCAGTGGATTGCAGGTGCGCGATATATAGTTAGTGCAACTAACTATATATGGAATTTCAATGGTTTTGTGTGAGTAAAATAAGGTTTTTTAAATGCTAATTCCTAACTATATATGGTCTATAACCTATGGTTTTTTCAGTGAATTTTCAAGGTTTTGTAAATGCTAATTCCTAACTATATATGGTCTATAACCTATGGTTTTTTCAGTGAATTTCAATGGTTTTTTAATAGCAAATATCATAAGCTGTCGAATGTCAAGTACGTGGTAAGTGAAAACATTTTCGTGTTTATGCACACTGATCTGCTTTGAATGGTGCCCCCCCCCCCTCATTTCTATTAGGAGTACTCTCTCTTTGCAGATAGTGAAAGGTAGTTAACGCAGGTCTTTGCCCCCATTGTAATCCGTCGTGCCTGCTTCTCTCTCCATTTGATTCATTGTTATCCAAGTATTTACTGTTTTAGAATTAGTTCTCTTTGGTTCATTCTCTATTTACAAACAAACACAGAGTCGCAATACTCTGTTTAGTCTTTGCAGATAACGAAAAATCGTGTAAAAAAAAAGAAAAGGAATCGAGCAAAATCAGTAGGCCACTAATGGGATCTCTTTTTGACCTCGCTAAAATAGAAACATTAGGAACAACCCCTCATGACAAATACAAAACTAGTGAGATGAACTGAACTCCACACAATGATGGCTGCAAAACAGCTCTGCTCCGCCACCCACCCCGCCCAAAATAACGATAAAGAACGGCTGCCATGATTGGTTGCGGAATGACCACGACGGAGCTACGAAATGGTGCTGCTCTCATGCTAACCCCAGCTTCAGTCTGAAACATCCAGAAACACTGTAGACTACCAATTCGATCAGTTCCGGTAGCGCCCCAATGTAACCCGGTAGAGAAGAACTAGCCCTCCCCTCTTTGACTGATGGTTCTTGTTGCCTGTCCCTTCTGTTGTCATTTAACAGAACTATTTAGCCTGCTGAAAGGGGTTGTGTTCCGACCGCTGGTTGGTGGAGACATTTTGACTATATTCTGTACCTGCGTTGTCGCGTAATGCGTCATATGACGCGCCGCGTTAGCGCATCCGGAAGTCATCCGGGGCGCGCAGCGCGTAACGTAAGCATAACAAGTCATGTGACTTGTTAATAAAACTTTTCATTGGTTCATTTTACTTTTCTTATTGTAATGATGAAAGGCTTGGTCATATGACCTAAAAATTACGCTTTTCATTACTTCCGAACATTATTTTTTCTTAAATATATGTTATAATGTTCCAGGCTAATGTACTTTCCCGGAAATTTTACAACTGTCCTGCAAGTAAAATATATTCTTTTTTCGAGAAAAAGAGCGTTTCTTCGTCCCATGACGGAGCCGTTGAGCAAAAGAGGGTCGACCTGCTGTCTTAGTCGCCGATACGCCTGAATATGAGATTCTTATCGATCACTTTATGTTGCAGGAATAGAAAACACAACAGCCCTTGACCATTTATCTTTACTGCGTTCCTTCGTATTATACCTTTTACCCTTCATGTAATTGGTCTGCTTTATTTCACTTGCCTTTTAATGATTCTAAAACAGTGACTATTATTAAAAACTTTACCAATGTATATACTACTACCATGTTTTCTTTTAAAAACCTTTATTGTGAAAATTTCATTATACAAATACGAGCCTATAACCACGTGGGCCGGCCACGGAGCAAACTGTAATCGTATATGATGAATAGACATTTACACTGTAGAGGAACGTAACGGGCGGGCCATTAGGTTGCAAGAACTAAGGTGTCTAACAGTTACGGAATCGGTGGACGTACATTTCATAATTAAAATACGACAGGGCCAGTTACAATAAAATTATCTAGATATACATTTGCGGGCAAGTACCATGGGTGACGTTAATTCGAACTTTCAACAGTACAGTAATCAATAACACATCAGAACTTAATATCAATAGGGATGTCGAAATATTCAATCAATTCTCGTCCCCGCCCGCCATGTGCTTCAAAACTGCATACGTATCTCGTGATTTCAAGGTTCTGCAACCAGTACACAACAAGGAGTTACGAGTCCCATTTATTCTGGCGCCATTTTGGGCGAGGACGGGCAGGTCCAGGATATAGTCAAAATGTCTCTACCAACCATCGACTATGATGATGTTCATATGCTGTATTTATTAGAGTAACACTCAGATGTCCACATGAAATAAATTTGCCACAATCTAAACATGTCATTTTAATCTTTCCAAAGTTCTTCTAAATATTTGGGACCGTTTCCCTTGCCTCTGAAGCTCTCAGTGCCACTTCTTTGATGAATGTACTAGCAGGTCAGGGGTTCTCCTCCAAATCTCTCTTTTATGCAGCACTATAATTAATTGGTGCCACCTCTCCATATGACGATGCATGGTATAGTTACCACAACTATATTTTTTTTCGGTTCCTCTAGAGAGTTCATCGTGGCAGATGAAGCGTGTAACGTACCGGGCATTTACCTTTTTTTGCATGTACAGGAAAGGAAAAAAAAATCGAGCGTCCGAGTTCTAAGGTGTCCCAGGGCCATTTTAGTGGACCAGGCCCAAATCCAAAGAACAGGCCGCCATTTTGAGAGTCCTGTTGCAGCCGCCTGTCGCTGTAGCATCAAGAGCAGCCGAAACTCAGCTGAATGGCAACTGAAACGGTAAAGGGGCGCCCCACTACAGCAGACGAGCCAGGCCCAAATCCAAAGAACTGCTATCTCACAGGCTAATGGGGCGACCCACGCCGAGTTTCAGCATTGTAGGATGACCACACAAGTACAGCAACTTGCTAGACATCACCTCAGTGCCATCCGGATCTCGGCGCCCCACTGCAGATGAAGTGCCTCTCAACTATGAAACCACCACGGTGACATCCGGATCTTGGCGCGTTGTGCTGCCTTCGGCCTATTCGCACATCGGTCCGCTACTGACGCCATCTCACAGGCTAATGGGGCGACCCACGCCGAGTTTCAGCATTGTAGGATGACCACACCAGTACAGCAACTTGCTAGACATCACCTCGGTGCCATCCGGATCTCGGCGCCCCACTGCAGATGAAGTGCCTCTCAACTATGAAACCACCACGGTGACATCCGGATCTTGGCGCGTTGTGCTGCCTTCGGCCTATTCGCACATCGGTCCGCTACTGACGCCATCTCACAGGCTAATGGGGCGACCCACGCCGAGTTTCAGCATTGTAGGATGACCACACCAGTACAGCAACTTGCTAGACATCACCTCGGTGCCATCCGGATCTCGGCGCCCCACTGCAGATGAAGTGCCTCTCAACTATGAAACCACCACGGTGACATCCGGATCTTGGCGCGTTGTGCTGCCTTCGGCCTATTCGCACATCGGTCCGCTACTGACGCCATCTCACAGGCTAATGGGGTGACCCACGCCGAGTTTCAGCATTGTAGGATGACCACACCAACTTGCTAGACATCACCTCAGTGCCATCCGAATCTTGGCATCTCAACGCCTAGTGGTATCTTCCATACAAAAAATATTGTTACGCTGCCTTTGGCCCCATTCGCACATCAGTCCGCAACTTAGACATCACCTCGGTGCCATCCGGATCTTGGCATCTCAGCGCCTTGTGGTGTCAGTCAGAAAATATTGTTGTGCTGCCTTCGGCCTATTCGCACATCGGTCCGCTACTGACGCCATCTCACAGGCCAACGGGGCGCCCCACGCCGACTTTCAGCATTGTAGGATGGCCACACCAGTGCGGCAACTTGCTACACACCACCTCGGTGCCATCCGGATCTTGGCATCTCAGCGCCTTGTGGTCTCTTCTACACCGGAAATATAGTAGAAAATATTGTTGCGCTGCCTTTGGCCCCATTCACACATCAGTCCGCTACTGACACCATCTCACAGGCCAACGGGGCGCCCCACGCCGACTTTCAACATTGTAGGATGGCCACAGAAGTGCGACAACTTACTAGACACCACCTCGGTGCCATCCGGATCTTGGCGCGTTGTGCTGCCTTCGGCCTATTCGCACATCGGTCCGCTACTGACGCAAACTCACAGGCCAACGGGGCGCCCCACGCCGACTTTCAGCATTGTAGGATGGCCACACCAGTGCGGCAACTTCCTACACACCACCTCGGTGCCATCCGGATCTTGGCGCGTAGTGAAGCTGCAGCAGCTGCAAATAAGCTTCAGACAGTGTTACAACCGCTGCTCAGAACTCTCAACTATGACACCACCTCGATGCCATCCGGATCTTGGCGCGTTGTATTGCCTTCGGCCTATTCGCACATCGGTCCGCTACTGACGCCGCCTCACGTGCCAACGTATTTTCTCCGCATTTTATACCCTATGCCGCATAACAGGTCATGTGACTTGTTTATAAAACTTTTCATTGGTTCATTTTACTTTTGGTTTCCTAATGATGGAAGGCTTGATCATATGACCTAAAAACAACACTTTTCATTGGATGCAAACTTTTTTTTTCCCCCAAACGATGAAAGCCCCACCTTGTTTCTGGATGTTTCAGACTGAAGCTGGCGTCACCATGAGAGCACCACCATCTCGTAGCTCCGTCGTGGTCATTCCGCGAGCAATCATGGCAGCCGCTCCCCACCAGAAGCCTGCAGGAGTCGGGGCCCCCAAAACTTTTGATGAATTCTCAAGGCGGAGGGGACGCTTTCGAGAATGGGGTCCAAGACCTAGCAGACAAGCGTCCGATTTCCAAGGTGTCCCAGGGCCATTTCAGTGGACCAGGCCCAAAAAGGAAACAGCCTGCCGCCATTTTGAGAGTCCTGTGACAGCCGCCTATCGCTGCACCGCAAGAGTGGGCGCAACTCAGCTGAATGGCGGATTTTGACACAGTGGACCAAAAGCGGACGGAATGGCAACTGAAACGGTAAAGGGGCGCCCCACTACAACAGACGAGACTCCACCTGGAGAGGCCCGTTCACGCCGCCTCCCCCGGGGCGCTCCACGCCGTTATTCGGAGCAGCATTGTAGGATACCAAAACCAGTGCGGCAACTTACTGGACATCACCTTGGTGCCATCGTTCTGCTGCCTTGGAACTATTCGCACAACAGTTTGCTACTGATGACCCACCCCCCGCGACGCCCCACGCCGTTATTTGCTGGGTGGCAACTTACTAGACATCACTTTTGTGTCATCTAGATTTCGGCGCGTTCTGCTGCCTTGGAACTATTCGCACAACAGTTTGCTACTGATCACCCACCCCCCGCGACGCCCCACGCCGGAAATCTGGACGTTGTGCTGCGTTGGGACTATTCGCACAGCCGACCGCTACTTCGTTGTTTTTCTCTAAAAATGTTTATATGTTATTACTATTTTTGTTTTCTTGTATATATTTATAAATTATTAAAGTTTTATAATCTTACTACTTTGTCGGAGTGCTATATATTTTTAATGTGACACATAATTGTAAAAACTTTGATGTACAAAGAGTCATCCCTGGAATCTTCCGCTTCACGCTCGGTCCCCTCCCCAATCACAATACAGAATGGTTTTCAGATAATAGCAACGCTTCTGCTGTGACGGATCTCATCGAGTGTGGGCCTTGATCTACTATAACTCCTTTGAAGACGGGTGATTCTTTACAGCTGTGGCCATAAACTACATCTGCAGGGCTAGCTGATAGCCTAGGACCGGCCTGGACAATCGGACACAGAGGAAAAGGAGTGTCAGAGGGTGCGGTAGTGAATAGGGCGAAAGGGAGGTGTCGGGCGGGCACAGGGTGTGATTCTCAGGGAAGAACAGCGCAGATGGGGGGAGGTTTATTACCCATGCATAAAACAGAGAGCGGGGGTGACCACTGCCTGGGGGAGATGCTTGCGAGGGTGGGGAGCCATGCTAAGGATCGACAGCGTTCACAGAGTGGATCTGGTCAAGGCATCTAAAATGGCTGCCGTGCACGACAAAAGTGTGGCATTTGAAAAAAGACAAGATGGCGCACACAATGTTTTTCAACAATTCCTGATTTCCTTCGAATCGAACGTTAACAGACGTTGGGGCATATTACCAAAGTTAAGCGATATTTATCCCTAACGATGCATTGCAAAGATTTTTTTACCGTCAGAAATAATCGCAGATAAACCTTGCTATTATCAAGGTTTATCGCAAATACGATAAAAAACGAGCGCAATGCATTAATGTCGCTGAAAACTCCGCGATATTCATGCATTACCGAGCTAATGCTCTTAGCCATGTTATCCACCTCCCATTGGATAACATGGCTAAGAACTGCTCAGGGCAGCTGTTACTTTTTGGAGATATTCGCGCTTATCTCGAATATTTCCAAAAGTTGATAATAGGAGATAGCGATGTTAGCGACTGTTTCCAGTCGCTAACATCTTGGCATGCCCACTTTGCATGTCATTAGTGATAAATATCACTCACATGCAAAGTGGGACCCAAGATGGTCGCTATCTCCTACTAGCCGTCGCTAACTGGTGTTAGCAACAGCTAGGTAATACACATATAATTTTATCTCCGCGAAGCGGAGCGCTGTTACAGATATATATCTTGTTTTTGAACGTTAATTTCTCAAAATGCACTGAAGCACATATATTGAGACATAGCAAAGGCACATCGGGCTACCAGTCCCTAATATTTTACCAAGTTTCGTGCAAATCCATTCAGCCGTTCGATTATTATTATTATTATTTTTTTTTGCCCCGCGGGGCCCTTTTAAAACCTCCACATCAAACCTAGGGGGTCAGCGAGGATCTACTATGCCCCCTTATGGTCATCAGCCGTTCGATTATTATTATTATTTTTTTTTTTGCCCCGCGGGGCCCTTTTAAAACCTCCACATCAAACCTAGGGGGTCAGCGAGGATCTACTATGCCCCCTTATGGTCATTTGCCCCTTCGCTTTGGCCTCCTCTTGTCTCTCGATCCTACCGAGAGACAAGATGGCGGCCGCTACGTACTGTTTGGAATGTTTACAGACACCGGAGAGCCAATCAGCTTCGCTTCGCAAAGCTCCGTAACGCGAAAAGTACGCGAAGCGGTGCGCTGTTACAGATATATATCTTTTTTTGAACGTTAATTTCTCAAAATCCACTGAAGCACATATATTGAGACCTAGCAAAGGCACATCGGGCTACCAGTCCCTACAATTTTGCCAAGTTTCGTGCAAATCCATTCAGCCGTTCGATTATTATTATTATTATTTTTTTTTGCCCCGCGGGGCCCTTTTAAAACCTCCACATCAAACCTAGGGGGTCAGCGAGGATCTACTATGCCCCCTTATAGTTATTTCCCCCTTTGTTTTGACCTCCTCTTGTCTCTCGATCCTACCGAGAGACAAGATGGCGGCCGCTACGGACTGTTTGGAATGTTGACAGACGCCGGAGAGCCAATCAGCTTCGCTTCACAAAGCTCCGTTGCGCGAAAAGTCCGCGAACCAGAGCGCTAACCGGTCCGCTGTTACAGATATATATCTTTTTTTAAACGTTAATTTCTCAAAATCCACTGGAGCACATATATTGAGACCTACAAAAGGCACATCGGGCTACCAGTCCCTACAATTTTGCCAAGTTTCGTGCAAATCCATTCAGCCGTTCGGGCTAAAAGTGAGGCCAACCGCCCTATGGAAAACTCAATGTTAAAAACACGTTTTGGGACCCCCCTTTTTTCTCGGCCCCCACTGGACGAACCCCCCCCAAATTTTCAAGGGCTGCTCAGAAACAAAATGTGCCATTTTCCTGAAAATTTCAGCCGATTCCGTCCACAAACGCCAAAGTTATTAGACATAGAATTTTCAAAAAACCCATAGAGAAAAAATCCTAACTATATATACCTACTGGCGACCGCCAGTAGGTAATATATATATATATATATATATATATCCATCACACAGGAGCCCAAAGTGAAGAGACGCCACACGAAGATGAAAATCAGCTCACTTTATTTTGGTGACAGCCTGCCAGCAGTGACTCTTCGAGAACAGCATTCACAAGTGTCCGCCAATGCCACCAGACGCGTTTCAGGAGTAACCCTTTCTTCAGTGGAGTGCAAATGGCAAAGAGTTCCGAGCACTGCATCAGGTGCACAGCTTAAATTCCAGCATCCGCCCATGTGGGCGTGACCTCCTCCGAGGCCTTATGGATGTTGTAGTGCACTTGCAGTGAAACCCAAGTGGGTGCAGTGTTCAGAGTCTTAAAATCAATGTCCATAATTCTTGCTAAGTCCAAGAAGGCTCCTGCCCTGCTTTATGACTGCCACACGTAGCTCATGAACTGGCTCTTTCCCTGTTAAAGCGCCAGTTCGACTTCGTTCCTTAAGCAGCAGCTCCGTAGTGGTTCCGCTGCAGACCCGCCTTCAACGGCGGTGGGCTCTCTTCGCGACCAGGTTGGGGCCGCTATAAATCCATCACACAGGAGCCCAAAGTGAAGAGACGCCACACGAAGATGAAAATCAGCTCACTTTATTTTGGTGACAGCCTGCCAGCAGTGACTCTTCGAGAACAGCATTCACAAGTGTCCGCCAATGCCACCAGACGCGTTTCAGGAGTAACCCTTTCTTCAGTGGAGTGCAAATGGCAAAGAGTTCCGAGCACTGCATCAGGTGCACAGCTTAAATTCCAGCATCCGCCCATGTGGGCGTGACCTCCTCCGAGGCCTTATGGATGTTGTAGTGCACTTGCAGTGAAACCCAAGTGGGTGCAGTGTTCAGAGTCTTAAAATCAATGTCCATAATTCTTGCTAAGTCCAAGAAGGCTCCTGCCCTGCTTTATGACTGCCACACGTAGCTCATGAACTGGCTCTTTCCCTGTTAAAGCGCCAGTTCGACTTCGTTCCTTAAGCAGCAGCTCCGTAGTGGTTCCGCTGCAGACCCGCCTTCAACGGCGGTGGGCTCTCTTCGCGACCGGGTTGGGGCCGCTATAAATCCATCACACAGGAGCCCAAAGTGAAGAGACGCCACACGAAGATGAAAATCAGCTCACTTTATTTTGGTGACAGCCTGCCAGCAGTGACTCTTCGAGAACAGCATTCACAAGTGTCCGCCAATGCCACCAGACGCGTTTCAGGAGTAACCCTTTCTTCAGTGGAGTGCAAATGGCAAAGAGTTCCGAGCACTGCATCAGGTGCACAGCTTAAATTCCAGCATCCGCCCATGTGGGCGTGACCTCCTCCGAGGAGTTCTTGCTAAGTCCAAGAAGGCTCCTGCCCTGCTTTAACAGGGAAAGAGCCAGTTCATGAGCTACGTGTGGCAGTCATAAAGCAGGGCAGGAGCCTTCTTGGACTTAGCAAGAATTATGGACATTGATTTTAAGACTCTGAACACTGCACCCACTTGGGTTTCACTGCAAGTGCACTACAACATCCATAAGGCCTCGGAGGAGGTCACGCCCACATGGGCGGATGCTGGAATTTAAGCTGTGCACCTGATGCAGTGCTCGGAACTCTTTGCCATTTGCACTCCACTGAAGAAAGGGTTACTCCTGAAACGCGTCTGGTGGCATTGGCGGACACTTGTGAATGCTGTTCTCGAAGAGTCACTGCTGGCAGGCTGTCACCAAAATAAAGTGAGCTGATTTTCATCTTCGTGTGGCGTCTCTTCACTTTGGGCTCCTGTGTGATGGATTTATAGCGGCCCCAACCCGGTCGCGAAGAGAGCCCACCGCCGTTGAAGGCGGGTCTGCAGCGGAACCACTACGGAGCTGCTGCTTAAGGAACGAAGTCGAACTGGCGCTTTAACAGGGAAAGAGCCAGTTCATGAGCTACGTGTGGCAGTCATAAAGCAGGGCAGGAGCCTTCTTGGACTTAGCAAGAATTATGGACATTGATTTTAAGACTCTGAACACTGCACCCACTTGGGTTTCACTGCAAGTGCACTACAACATCCATAAGGCCTCGGAGGAGGTCACGCCCACATGGGTGGATGCTGGAATTTAAGCTGTGCACCTGATGCAGTGCTCGGAACTCTTTGCCATTTGCACTCCACTGAAGAAAGGGTTACTCCTGAAACGCGTCTGGTGGCATTGGCGGACACTTGTGAATGCTGTTCTCGAAGAGTCACTGCTGGCAGGCTGTCACCAAAATAAAGTGAGCTGATTTTCATCTTCGTGTGGCGTCTCTTCACTTTGGGCTCCTATGTGATGGATATATATATATATATATATATATATATACACACCACACCCACGGTCTGGAAGCAGTCAAAACATTTCTCAATGATCGCGCTATTTGTCTACATGACCACAACTGTATGCTGCTTAAAATTATTGATCTTTGCCTTAAATACAATCTGTTCCTGTTTAGCAACATTTTGTATAAACAGTTGAGAGGGGTTGCAATGGGGGCGTGCTTTTCTCCTACATACGCCTGTTTGCTGGTGGGATGGTGGGAGGAGCATGTCCTCAAAGTGTCTCACAAGGACACTTGGGACACTTGCACATACATCGATGATGTATTTATTATATGGGAGAGCACCGAGCAGGCAGCTTCACAATTTGTAACATCTATTAATGACAACCTAATGAATATTCATTTCACCGCCAGTATAAGTGAACAGAGGGTAGAGTTTCTAGATGTGGAAGTATATATCTGTGACTATCACATTCAAACCAAATACAACAGAAAAAGTACTGTGGGTGATTCCACGCTACACGCTACCAGCTCACATCCCCCACACCTTATCCGCAGCATAACATATGGCGAATGTCTTCGCCTATGCCGTATTTGCAGTCTTGAGTCCGATTTAAAACAGTGTCAAACTGAGGTTCTTGACCGTTTCCTGGTTCACGGGTACAAGCTTTCAGACTTATTGTTGGTTTTGGACAATTCCCTACCTCTTGAGCTCTACTTCAAAACAAAGAAAGAACGCAATGCTGAATTGATGATTCAGTCTTTACCTGTTGAAGTGAACAGTGAAACACAACCCATTAGACTAATCACCACATATAGTAAGTAGGAAAATCGAATTTGAAAAATTGTTTACAAACATTGGCCCATTGTGCTTACGGACTTAACATTGAAATCACTGTTGCCTACTCTCCCTGCTATCACTTTCAGGAGAGCACCCTCTATGAGGGATGCCTTGGTTAAATCAGTCCTGAACTAACATCCAAATCCACCTGACTTTCTAAATCTGGCTTTTTTAAATGTTCTTCTTGCCGGGAATGCAAGTTTGGGGTCAATATGTCTGAGTACTGAGCTTTCAGTGACACTCCAGTACAGATAAAAGAACACTACACGTCATACTGAATACGCTGTGTATTTGCTTGAATGCACATGTCACCTTAAGTACATCGGCAGCAACAAGCTCCCGGTGTTCAATAGGGTATTGTAGCACTTGCGAGCTATAATTAACTCAGACCCCAACTATCTGGTTGCCCGGCATTTAAAGCTATCCATCAAAACAAAGTCAGTGATCTTAAATAGTCTGTGATTGGGGCTGTCCCCCGTGCGAGGGGGTAACAGAGAAAGAAAGCTTTGACAGTCAGAGTCCACTTTCATTTTGACCCTCGATACGAAGATGCCTAACGGGCTAAATACCAGCGAGGACTTGCACAACTATTTATAGTAATATTTATTAGTAGCATTGCCTCCCTACGTACATTTGGCGATTTGATCTTCTTATGGGCTCTGACTCACTGTCTCTTCCGTTGTTCTATACATTGTTCACATGTGATCTATCCAAATGTTAAAATTTTTCCTGTTTTTTTAAAACAGCATTTATGAATTTGTATTGCATTCTTTAAATGTATTTGACTGATATTATTCATACTGTTTTTCTCAGGCCCGGACACTTTATTGATTAAGCATTAGCATTTTTGATCACAACCTTCGGGTGTGTTTCTATAGTACTGTTAGCACCTTTTGCACAGCCCCACTACTCAATATTTACCAGTATTTACAAGGATATTTTTATCTGTTTTATCACTGTTCTTGCAGAGTATGGAGCTTTTAGCAATTGGTTCACGCTCGTTTTTACTTCATATTTATGATATTTGATGTTATTCAGATTTGTTCCATCTAGCGCTCACGGTGTATTTTAGATGCCAGTGTGAGGTTTAATGTAAGATGCACCGGAGGGCATCTTAGAGATGCCCCCTGGAACCTAACCTACAATCCACGTCTGGACTGAGAGGCTGCCTAGGCTGCCACACAGCAGACATGTTGCTGGACCCCTGGGTGGAGAGCCCCCCGCTCTCCTGGGCCTTCAACAATGCACATCCTGGGCGAGGTGGTAGGTCTCCTCCCCCAGGATGGGCATGGGGAAGCTTCAAAGGCCTGCCGCCTCTGTGACCTCCTCCAGACCATTTGCTGTACCCAGCAACTGGCCCCCACCAGTTCTGACCCCCACTCTGGCGGAAGACTGGCGGGAAACCCTACGTTAGGAAGGGGGGGTGCCAGCCTGTGCCAAACCCACCCCTCAGGTGGGAGAGGCGAGGTGAAGCACGACCCCGGGCTCCGGCCATATTGAAGATGGGAAGCCCTGCCCAATCACAGCTAGGTCCCTGCCCCCCTCCCGATGGAGAGGAGCAGACTAGGGGGTGTACCCACCCAAGGACAGGGACCTATTTGTCCCTGCCCTTGCCCTACCTGTAACGCCCCTAAATTCAGTATTTAGGGGCTCCCTGAACCTTCCTTCCTTAGATCCTGTTTTGAAAAACAAGAAAAAGAACAAGAAGAAGGACGACCTGCCATGCAGCTGCTAACAAAAGGACGGCGACAACTGACTTGGCCCCAGCCCTACCGGGCTGTTGATCCTTGAACCTGCTCCTGCTTAACCCCGGCATCTCCTGCGGGCAGCAACCTTGAGAACCCCGGAGGAACTGCCTGCCTTGACCCTCTTAGAGACTGGGACTCCCATGAGCAGAGGCTCTGCTCCAACAGCAACCCCCCTGGTGCCAGCCAGGAATTGCAAATCCAGCCCACTCTGCACCTGCCGAGTCCAGCCCGTGCCCGAATGAACCAAGACCACGAGGACGTCCCCCCAGTGCCCAGAGACCCTCCTCGATTAACGAGACAACGTCTGCAGCCTCAGAACCAGAGACCCCCCAACCGCGACCAGCCGAGGGTAAGATTTCCCGACACCAAAACACACCCCTGCATCCGGCTCCTTGCAGCCCCCTGTGCCTTCCTTTGGGGTACCTACCTCTTCTCCAAGATCCCAACTTACCTCTCGAAAGTGGTGGTCGCACCTGAAGGATCACCGTCCCCAAGTCTGCAGCCTTTGTTCCCTTTTTACCTTTTCCATTGAATAACATTGGGCGCCCGAGTGCCGCTGGAAGCGCAACTACTACCCTACTCCACTTTCCCACTTGCCCTGAGTAAGTGACCAGGAGCTCAGCTCCCACAGCCGCATGGCCTGCTTGCTTGCAGCCACCAACCGAAGGCCCCCTCCCCTCCATTGGATAACATTGGGCCTACCTACCTCTGCACCCGGCTGCCCCTGTGCCACTGAGGGTGTACCAACTGCACCTACCTGATCCTGGGGGACCTCTGAGTCTATGCCCAGAACCTTAACTTCACCAGTCGAGTACTCACCTGGAAACCGATAACTCACTTTTCTGCCATAGGATAACATTGACTGGTTTGACTAAAAAAATCTTCTAAGTGTGAAGATTTGAAACTCTAAAATATTCCTATAAAATCAGCCGAATACCGAATTCCGAAGTACTCAACTGTGATCAGGAGAGAAGCCAGAACTGTACATTGAAGCCCAGTACTGAACCGCAAATATAATCCTAACCGGGTTTACTAATAACCTGTATTTTCTCCATAGGAATCCATTGTCTGCTTTTCTATGAAATTTCTTCTAAGTGTCTACTTTTGAAAACTTTAAATATTCCTTAAAAATCGTACCTACTACTAAAACGTAATTACTTTACCTACTACTGAAACGTAATTACTTACCTGTCTTAAGTAGAGATCCCAGTGCTGGACCTAGGAGCCCAGTACTGGATTACAAAAGTAACGAGAACGTACTTTACCTGTAACCTGAATTTTCTCCCGTTTAATAACATCGCTAGATTTTCACTGAAAAGTTTCTAAGTGTGAACTTTTAAAATACCTTTATATTCCTCAAAAATCATTGCAATAACCAAAATGTTTTTACTAAACTGTTTTCAGCTAAGACCCCAAGACTGAATCTAGGGTCCAGCCCTGGAATTACAAAAGTAACTTACAAAGTAATCAACTGCATTTTTTTGTAGAAAAACCAATTGAGCTCAATGTTAGATTGTATTTAGCAATGTGTTGCCTACTGCAACCCCTGTACCTGTTGTGTTTACAAGGTTATTTTCTCTCTGCAAAGTCATTACTTGAGATCACTCACAATTGAGAAAAGTATATTTTTGATACCTGTCGGATCTAACAATAAAACAACTATATCTCTTGATATAAAAACAATTGGCCTGGAGTTCAGTCCTTGAGTGTGTGAAACCTTTTGCTGACTGAGTGTGTACAACAAATGCTTTACACTGTCCTCTGGTACTGCCTTACTGCTCAACCAAGCTACCACTTGTGAGAGTAAGGTCAGCCCTGACTTTAACCTCTGTTATACCTCTGGGGTTGGTGGTCTCTATACACACTGTAACTTACTTTCGTCCGGTAAATATAGAGCCACTTTCTCACACCCACAATGTATTTATGTTAGTTTCAGAGGTATCATTAAGTTCCAGGAAAGAATTTAATGCTGTCTGTGTGTCTGACCGCACTTTCTCAAATGTGAGAAGTTTTGTATTAAGTTGTCATTTAGAGGAGGGAGCTGATGATTGCCCGCCGGAGTTGAATATAAGATGGGGGGTTGATTGGAAAGAGCCGCCACCCCAATTTCAACTGAGAGTATACCTTCGAGTGACCCGTGGGATTGTGAGGAAGTAGCCAATACATGCGTACGTCTGGTGAGTAGCCGAAAAGAACATGTAGTCCACCTCTGTGGGGTTTGTATGCCTCCATATGCCAGTCAATCCTGCTTCACTTATCCATTGTCTGGTGCCTGGTGTGAGTCCCCCATCCTGTCCTACCCATGTAGCTGATCTGTCCTTCCCCACGTCCATTGTAATGTTGAAGTCTCCCCCCACTACTATTTCCTTGTCTGGAGAGGTTAGCAGTAGTCCCAGTGTGTCTTTGAGAAATGTGTCCTGTCTCTCATTCGGAGCATATACTGTGGCTATCACATACCTAGTTCTCTGTATTGAAACCTGCAATGCTAATAATTTAGCTGGGTTCTCCACAAACACCCGCTGCACCTTAACAGCGAAGTGCATAGCGAACAAAATTGCCACCCCACCTTTTTTAGTAGCCCCAGAGGAGAAATTTTGATGATCAAACCAGTGGAAGCAAAGTCTCCGCCAGTGACCTTGGAGCTGGTGAGTTTCTGGCAATATCCAGATATCACACTTTGAATCTTTGCTGAATGAAAGAACTGCCAGTCTCTTAGCAGGAGTGTTAAGGCCTCGGATATTGAGGCTAAGCAAAGACACTACCATTGGTACCCCTACGGGATGACACCTGTCAAACAACTGCAACACAAGCCTACCCATTCTTCCAGGAGGGGGATGCAGGTTGGGGGAAATACGTAGGAGGAAAAGAAGAAATAGGGAGGAAAAGAGTGATAGTATAAGAGAAATGTGATATATCAAAAACCTTTCCTGTCCGGAGAACACTCAAAAAACAAGAAGAGGGTCCATGTCACCGGTTAGTACCACTGTAGGTCAACACCATCGAGGTGGAGCTCCACCAGATGTGCCATCTGCTTGGGGCTGAGGAGGTGTGTGATCAAGCTGCTTATAACTGTCGCCGTCTGGTCAATCTGGAAATACTAGTGGGCCAGCAAGGGTCAATATCTGCTCCTTCATTCATCAATGGTCACTGGTTGTATCCATTAGATCGTCTTCCTGTTGCAATTGTTGAAGTAGCCGTGAACGTTCCTTACAGCTGTCGACCTCAGTGGGTTTGCTCAGTATTTTCTTCTTCTGCTGAGATAAGCGGAGCAAGCCAAAGCTTGCATTCCCGAGCTCTCGGTTCGGCGATCCTGAATACACCACCTTTCGAAGGTCTGAATGTCTGGCAGCTCCCAGCCTCCCTCTAGGGTGCACACCATCCGGACATCCCTTCACCACACAAACTCGAGATGGAAGGGGTGTCCCCATTAATAGCAGATGTGAGAAGCTGGCCTGGCATATGCTGTCCACTATTCTAGTGGGCACCTTGCACCAGTACAAATGACCCTTATTGATGGTAGGTTTAAAACAACCTTTAAACAAAGCTATCCTAGTGGTAGCTGTGGAGAGCAGCCTTCGGAAAAGTCTTGGAGGAATTTAAAGCAGCTAACTTTACCAGTCTACAATCTCTTGAATGATCAGATGAAAGTACACCACACAAGGTAAATATATAACATATATGTATGTATTCTAAACACAACCCCTCTAGTCTCTTTATGAGGCTAGAGGCAAAAGTACAATACAAGAACTTAAATAGCACACAGTAAACTAGCACAGTATACGTTTTGCCCTAGAGGCCTCACAAACCATATACTAAGAAAGTGGTATAAGAACCACGTGAGGGTTAGAAGTGAAGCCTAGGGCCTGTAGAACCGCTGGGGCAACTGGAATCACCCAAGGAAGGGACGCAGAAGACCCACGGGGGACGCGTGCAGTGTCTAAACATAGCCGCAAATCACCATTGACTTCTATGGAGAAAGTTAAAGTTACAAAGATATAGATTTAGGACACTTAGTAATGGAATGTGAGTGAACCACTTCAGTACTGGACACTTCAAGAGTAAAGACCCACGGGAGCACCGAAGTACTTGTGTGACCTCTCCCAGGGAAGCCGGGTGCATAGGTGTATTTTCGTGTCGGGTTTCCTCGTCGATTCCTATGGAGAGCTGCAAAGAAGTGCTGCAGGCAACCAGGAGCAAAGTGTCCGGATGGATCCAAGGGTGGATCGGAGATCAGAAGAACCTGAAAGCAGAGGGGACAGAGTCTGGGTCACTAGCCAGTGACCAGGATGGCGATAGGAAGATGCCAGCCGATGTCAGGTGCTTTAAGGTGAAGTAGGTGAAGCTTGAATCTTCAGCCACGAGGTCCAGGAGGCGTCAACGACAACCAGGAGCTGGATTCAAGCTGCCCCATGTCGGATGTCGAGTGCTGCAGTGTCAGTATCCGTATTGGACCCAACAAGCCTTGGCAACAGCAACCCACGCAAGATGACAAGATTGGCTTCGGTGCAGACCAGCAAGGTCTGAGGGAATGCAAAGGAGCCTCGAGCTGTGATGCAAAAAGCGGGAACCACGGAACACTCGTGGAGTGTAGGCCACTAAGCTTTGGTGCAAAATGTGCCCAGAGTGAGGGCAACAAATAGCCCAATGCACAACTTCGGGAAGCTTTAGGAAGTAGGTGCACTTGAAAAATAGCAGGATGTCCAGGAGTTCCGGTCCCACATCTCTCGTGTTGGCTGTGGGTCTCAGCTTTGCTGGGATCTCATGTCAGCCTCAGAGATGTCTGGAAGTCCATGTCCTGTGTAGCAGATTCTTTGGGATCCGGCGGGAGCCTCGAAAATGCAGACCGGCAAGATGCTTCTTTGGTGCATGTTTGAACAGGGGAGTCACTTCTTGACCCCAAGGGAGATCTTCCGCCTTCCAGTCGATAAGGAATGTCGAAGGTCCAAGATTTCTTCTTAAGAGTTTCATCCAGGTTAATCTAAAGTCCTAGGGACTGGGTTCCTATACTTATACTTATACTTTAGGGGTTGGACTAACTCTAGGGTCCCACCTATGGGACGACCTGGGGAGGGGGTGGTTATACCCCTTAGTCAAGTTTCGGGTCAGAGCTGGGGCTGAATGCCCCAGCAAAAGGTTTGAACTGCGAAATGCATGGGGACACCTTGTGTGCCCCAGGCACTGTCTGAAAAGCATTCACTGAATGCAACCCACCCTGCCCCAATACATTAAAGCCGGTCCAGGGAGGTGCTGGCACTTCCCTGGACAGGAAAACCTATTGTCCAGGCCTCCCCTGCCAGAGTTTCATCCAGCAGCAGGAGGTCAGACTCGTGTCTGTGGCAGCAGCATCCATTTTGTGAAGCTGAGGCTCTTTTAAACTATTACCGGGAAAGTAAGTGTGTACATGTCTTCTCCCTCTAGAAGAGTGGAATGCTACCCCTGCCGCCAGAACTGGTGGGGGGCTGTAGTATTCCAAAATGTTTGACACCAAACACGACATGTTTTGATAAAGCCAAAACAAAGTTAGCATTAACCGTGAGGATTATAATGCACTTAAGAGTATATGGTATGGCCATATCACAGAACAGCTATACGGAAGGAATTCTGAAAGCTGCAGAGGGGCTCAGTTCAGGCAAGGGCACCCTCTCACACAAAACCAAGCACTCTGCCTTCAGGATTGTCACAGCCTGCCATAGGAGTGACTTATAGGTTAATATGTGTCTGTTTTAAATGGTAGATATAGGTATACTATATCTCAGTAAGGGGTGCTTACACCACCTTAGCCAGGCTGCAAGTGCAGACCTGTGGTGCCATTTTGGAAGGCTTCCCAGGGGTGGCATAATACATGCTTCAGCCCCTGGTAGGCCTCTGGGGTACCTATGCTCTTGGTACCTAAGGTACCATATACTAGGGACTCACAAGGGTAACCCAGTAACCAATCTGGAGTGTACCTAATGTACAGGGAATCCATTTTTAGAGAGAAAGTAGATAGACTGGGGCCCTGAATAGCAGGATCCCAGTCCAACTAAGTCGAAAACCAGCAAAACACCAGAAAAAAAGTGGGGGTAACCATATAGTCAGATTCCACCTTCCTACAGCAGACCTTTTGGGTTTTCAGAAAGTCTGTGAACTGTAGCATGAACTAGAGAGTGGTGTAGCCATAACTGGTACCCCTCAAATTCAACATCTTTCAACTTCTGTGCTGCTGTCATAATTATCTCCTTCTGCCAATAATAGTGTAAGCAGGTGAGTGTATCTTGAGGCTGGCCAAGTGTCATAACTGGTCTCTCGGCTCGGTGCTGGTGGTCGAGGACGATCTCCTGGTCTCACAAGGAGGGTGCCACATGTTTGAAGAGTCGAATAACAAGGTCCTCCAGGCTGCCGGTGATAACCTGCATTTGAATGCTTTTGAGTTGAATATTGGAGCGTCTGGACCTATTCTCCAGGTCTTCTATCTGATATCTGATCTCTGATGTCTGGTCACGTAGTACTAGCATATCCCGACGATGACTCTCCAGTTCCTCCTGATTCTGTTCCAAAGATGTCATCCTTTGGTCCATCGCTTCGACATCCTGTGGATTCCTTTGATATCAGTGGTTATGTCACGCTTAAGTCCCGCAAAACCGTTGCAAAGGCATTCAAATAGGTGGTCCAGGAATGCCTTGGTGATAGGAGTTTCGTCTCTGGTGGTATCTACATCTCATGGGCGCTTTGGGTCAACCTACCTCTGATGGTGTGTCCACCTTCTTGGTGTTGGTTTTGGTGAACATGTCCTTCACAGATAGGTCCTTCTTCGTCACCCAAAGGGAGGACATGACTGCGTCCACCGGGGTCCTGTAGGCGCCAAAAGCAGTGTACCACCATGAACCTCTATGGCAATAAAGTATTTTGGCGCGGTTAGGTACTGTATGCACAGGGTGGTATTGCTACTCCCAGGTCGCTGAGATATGTCAATTTGGCTAGGTACAGCCTCTAGGTCTCACTCCGCCCTGCTGTAGAAAATAGAAACCTTCTCAGGGGTCCCACTGATATTTGGTCCTTTTAAACCAACAAAGAAGAATTGGCACAGAAGCTGAAATATAAAATTAACATCTTTATTAACCTCAAATGAGGGAGACTACATCACACAGAAGCCTTAGCAAATGAATGAGGCAGTCTGAGGAGTACAGAAAACAGAGGCCTTATATATGCTTAGGGTTACATAGTCAGCATAAGACCAAGGGGCAGTCCTGGCTCATGTAAGCATGCAAAATGCCTAATATGGGCCTGCAAGATCTGCTTGCTCAACAAAGTGGGAGGAGAGTTACTTCTCCATACAGCAGCAAAAATAGCCTGACAGTTCTACAAGATGAGCAGGTGCAGTCTACTAGCTAGGCCCTTCTGAGCATGTGCGAAGGTGGAAGATGCTAAATATAGTTCGTTTCCAGGCAGATTACAGAGCAGTCGACACTGAGGGAGGACAGAGCACATGGCAAGCACGTGGCAGCACATGGCAAACAAGATGGCTGCCAGAAATACAAAATGTCTTTCAGCTCATGCTAACAAATCCCTGCAATATTTAACACTGCCAGATCTCCCCTGAGTACGGATAGGTTGCCCGGCCAACAAGATAAATTACCAGGCCACCACCATTAATTTTGCATGTGTTCTGCAAGGATGCCACCTCCACTGTTCTCTGCCGAGGGAAGAAAGAGAGGGGGAGGGGTCCCTCCGGGATGGACCAGACCACCACCAGTGTGCCGTAGAAGGCAATAATTGTTAGCCCGCGTCATGTATTAGCCCCGGAGCTTATTGATGGGAGCAGGGGTCTATTAAGCCCAGCCTTTATTCCCCCCTGCTCACAGTCGCCCTCCCAAGCTTCCTTCCAGGGCCCTGTACAGTCACTATTCAAAGGCCTCAATCTGCATGTCTTCTAAAAACGAGCTGCCACAGTGCCCTCCGAAAGTCTTGCCCAGTCACATCAATGACGATGTCAGGTGTCTGTTACATACCTTAAGGTCTGAAATTCAGATCTTGTTGAAGATAGAAAGTAGGGAGGCCACTGGGACGGGCCAGCTTACTGAAAAACAGGCCACAGAAGATTGCATTTGCCAATCCTCGTCCTGCGTCCTCACCCACCAGCCAGAATTAGAGCAGAGCCCCTTTCACGTGGGCAGGTTCACTGCCCCACTGGCCCCTCATCCTTCAGCTGCAATCCTCTGTACCTCAGTCCTGCCACTGAGGGGGTTCCTATAGGTGTCCCAAATACCCCTCTTCAATGTTGGCTCAGGGGGATCCGAGAACGCAACACTGGCTCCCCACCCAAACACTCCGCGGGATACCTCCTGCCGGGAACAGTCAGTAGCGGGGTGGCTAACTGCCCCCTCCACTCCCACGGGGCATGAGGACATCAAGACTCACCTGCACCGTGTCCAGGCAGGGGGGATGGGCCACCATTCACTGCCGGGCGTGCTGCAGGGGGCAACGGCCCAGGGCAGCCCCTAATCCCCGGTCGATGTCGACCGATCCACCACGCCAGTCTCTTCGTGGCCCTGTACGTGCTGCTGCAGGTGTATTCCACCTTCCATCTGTGTTTTGGCTGTCACCTGGTGTCCCAGTCGGGTAGCCGCCCGTACCCTGCATGCGGATGGAGGTCGATGCTTTAATAAATCCCCTCCTCTGCGGTTAGACTGGTATGCAGCCTAGGCGTCCGCCAGAGATCAGAGAGTCATGTCCTTATCTGTCGCCATCTTGGACACGCCCCCCAGAGAGTGCTTTTAAGTAGGATAGAGGATTGGGCTCAAGATAAAAACATATTAGCAGAGACTCAGTATGGCTTCAGAAAAGGAAAGGGCACAATTGACCAGTGCCTAAACCTGACTATGTTATTTCTAATTATACTCTAGCCAAGGAAGC
The DNA here is from genome assembly GCF_964261635.1 of Lissotriton helveticus. Taxonomy (NCBI): domain Eukaryota; kingdom Metazoa; phylum Chordata; class Amphibia; order Caudata; family Salamandridae; genus Lissotriton; species Lissotriton helveticus. The sequence continues at coordinate 1,645,825,526 of NC_136057.1, read as the reverse complement.
CCCATTGTTGTTATGACTTTCCATATGAAAAAGACAATGTGTACAACTAAACCAGGGGATCCTGAGGGATTGTTTAAAACTGGATTATGCCGATAGGATCCTCTGGCTAAAAGATGTAAAGAACACTCTGTCTGAGATAGGACTCCAAGACCTATTTGAGTCGCCATTGCGCTGTGCCTTATTCTCAAAGACGAAATTAAAAAAGATTTTCCTAGAAAAAGCTGCAAATGATAGATTGAAAAGAAACAAAGACAAAACTACAATAATTACATACAGTTTCCTCCCTCCTTTCAAAGATATATTACATTCATAGCTCTCACTTGTACGGAACCTTCAGCATAGATACATCTTGATTAGATTTAGGCTGAATTATATTCCTGTAATGTTTGGTTACAGGCTAACACTCATTCGGTGAACGATTTACCATTTTGTCCGTGTAATGGGAGAGCAGCTCAAACAACGTTGTATATTCTGTTTTTCTGTACCTTTTATGGTACCTAAAGGAAAGCTTTTTTAGTTCCAATGTTAAGGAAATACAATGCTCTGCAATGCTCTTTATACAACAGCTCTCAGATCCATATATATGTTATACCCTCGCCTCTTATTTATGGGCAGTGGCCAGACGTAGACATCTATCTTTACAGATATTTTAATAGACTGTAATTGTCTGGCAATTAAGAATTGGAATGATATTAGATGATCCATGGTTTTAGATGTTTTTACTTATGTATGGTTTTAACTTGTTTTTGTGTTTGCACTTTTTATGCATTGAAATAATGCAAAATAAAGCGGAAGAATTGAAATATTGAGACACTGCCCAGTAACCTTTGTCTGCTTTAGGTCTGTGATAAAAGCATCACATATATTTGCACTAAACAATAAGCTTTAACATTTACCTCTATTTAAGGCAACCCAACGTAGTATTTCTCTACCAACCCTTGATACTTAATTACCCAAATTACTGAAGGGATCAGTGGAAAGAAATCCACCTCTTCCTGTGGCTGTTTATAACACAGGACCCCAGTAGCAGATGCTACTGGTGTGGCGAGAGTTAAAAAAATAAAAATAAAACAAAAATCCACTTACCCATCAACCGCTGTCTCTCTTTTGTCAGACGCAGGATACAGGAGGCACACAGGCTTCCAGACTCCTCTAGTCAATTAAGATGCTGCTGTCATCAGTATAACCGCAGCGTTGTGATTGGTCTGAGCACCGTGGTTCAGCGCTCAGACAGGCAGTGGGAGGCTGTGCATGTTCTCCACCTGGCTGTGCGATACGGCCGGGAGGAGAACATGCTAAGTGCGAATTACTGTTTGGCTGGCCCAAGACGCCCGGCCAAACTGTCATGCGCACTTAGTAAGTATCCATCACTCCTCCCTCTGCTCTGTAGGCAACCCAGCGCACCGCACCTACAGAGCCAGTACAGAAAAAGAAAATGTTAATAATATGGTGTTTTTATCATTTTATTTGTCCTTTGGGGTGACGCTCCTTCTCCTTAGAGGAGGAGCTGCCCCTGCAGGACCCATCAATATTCTAACAATTTGACTGAAAATTTTGTCCCAAACATCTCACTAATCACCAGCTCAAATTCCAAAGCACGCATAGCTAATGCAACCCTAACAACGTCTGCTACTTACCAACCCATGGTGCCAAGTCCTAAATAAACAGTCACAGAAACCAAGCCTTTGATCGTGTAGGATCTCTAAAGAATGATAGTATTGATTTAAGAACAAAGCTTAACATTCATTTAGATGAAATAAATTGTTTAAAACACTTTTTGATGGTACTGGGACACAACGTTAGACACTATGGGGTCCATTAGGACTTTGTCCGCCCGTCATCCTTCCGGTGCATGGGACCACCCGCCATAAGGGCGGGGTCCCGTCCTACAGATTAGGATGCGCCCGCCACAGTGGCGGGCGCTTCCCACATTTTTAGCATTGCGGCGGGCGGTGCTGAAAGCGAGGTGCCTGTCATGTTGTGCATTGAAATGCAGGGGGGTACCATAGGTACCCCCCATGTGCACCCCCCACCCCTCTGGAGTCCCTGGGGACCCGCAACGGGCCCCCGCAGGGGGACTCCGCATGCCTGGCATTGAAAAATGCCCATCATAATTTGGCTGGCGGTGTCTGATAGAAACTGCCACCATATTATTCCTTTTCCGCCCCGGCTGCTATGCGATCGGGGCGGAAAAGCGGCAGACGGTCTTTCCGTCCGCCGAGGTCCCCCCCCCCCCGCCATACTAATATGGCGAGGGGGAAAACGAGTGTGGATGTCGGCCGGATTGCCCCCACCAGGCTGGCGGTGGCTACCGCCAGCCTGGTGAGGGCAATCCGCCCGACATCATAATGGGCCCCTATGATTATGAAATGGCGAACACATGCAATTAATATACCCTATAATAAAAGCACTCCATAGATTTACTTAACAAGAATTGGCAGAACGAGAATAAGACTGGTATTAGGAAGCTGTTTTTTTTTTAAATTGCAAGCACATTCCATACAAATAAAAGAAGAAAAAAACATGCTGTCACCTAAAGGTCGTTGTAACCAGTGAGGTAAAGCAAAATGATGGGGCCTCCCTGCAGAATGTGGTGAGGGGGCTCGACTCTCCCATATCTCAATTGTATTTATTAGTCTTGGGCTCAATGGGTCTGCCCTGAGGGGATGGGGCCCCTTAAAGGGATGGGGGCCACCTGTGCCGCTAGAGCCTGTGTTACGCCCCTGGCTGCCAAATGCTTGCAACAAAAATGTAAAATATAAATTGTATTTTGCCATGAAGTTTAGAAGAACATTACAGGTGCTCCCTAAAAGGCAGTGTTTTTGCAGAAGAGACACAGAACCCCTTTTCTTTTATTTTTAAAACACATCAAAGGGAATTATGAATTGGCACAAAGAAAAGGCACTGTTGGCTTTAAATTTATGTAACCTGAAAATAGAGGGACTTATTTAGACCTTGGGAAGCTGTAATTTGTCCTGCCAGCTCAGAAGCCCTGGGGCTACTCCTCCATTAGGGCGGGAGAGCGCGGCCCACTGCTTTCTCGCAGTGTCAGAAACAGAAACATAAAATGGTAAAACTACCATTTTATGTTTCTGCTTCTCGCACTGCGAGAAAGCAGAAGGGTTTGGTTGGGGTGGGGGGGTCTGGTCTAGGGCAGGGGAGGAGTGGCTTGCCCACTGTTGAGGGCGCTGACTGTTTGGTCGGCCCTCAAGGGCCGACCAAACTAGTCATGCACACTGTTAGAACTGGGATTTCTGGTTGGCTAAGGCTTACGCCAAAGCCAGGCAGAAACCACCATTCTAGTCAGGGCAAGGAAGTTACATGCCAAGATAACCCCTGCTCACCCCCTTGGTAGCTTGGCACGAGCAGACAGGCTTATCCCGGAGGCAATGTGTAAAGCATTTGCGCAAGCACACAACTGCAACAACATCCTAGGTACACCACAAAAGGAACTCCACAGAAGGTTATATAAAAATAACTTTTGTATTGTCAAAACACATCAGATAGTAATCACACAATATACATTGTGCCAACTGGCACGGGCAATATTCACAAGGGATTATTTACACCAGGACAGGGCCACATGGGCCACTGTCAGAATCAACACTTAGCAGAAATCACACTTCTAGAACCTAGCACATAGAATGTAAAATCACTGTAGCACAAATTAGCACATGTAGCACACAACCAGTAATCACTGGTAACAAATAAGTACCACCTACGCAACCCTAACCACCATAGGAAAATATTACGCAGGGAACCAGTACCGTACTAGCACCACCTGTACTAGCAAGAACAACCACCTAAGTATCACAATACCTGTAGTGGTATAAGCATGAACATATTACACATGATGCAACACAACACATTCAGAGGTGTAGGGAAGGAAAACGCATGATGCATGAACATACATTCAGCGGTGTAAGAACAAGGCACATGACGCATCAAAACACATTCAGAGGTGCAGCACAGGAGAACACATGATGTATAACCAACACATTCAGAGGTGTACGAACAAGGCACATGACGCATAAAAACACATTCAGACGTGCAGGAAAACACAATTGCGCCAAACTCACATAAGCCATCACCTGTGGCAGTCCCTAGGCCAACTGGCCTGGTTGGGGCTAGGACGCCCTGTGTCCCAATGTCAGGGGCCTAAACGTAGCAGCTGCCCACTAAGTGCTGGGCAGCTGGAGAAAATGATGGGGCCAACTTGGGAGCCTCACAGGCTCTGAACAAACCAACGGACTGTCCCCGTGAGCCTCGCTGGGCTCAAGAAACTCTGTGGGCTGGGAGCCTCGTGGGCTCTAAATAACACAAAATGCCCTGAAATCAGCTGTGGAGCCCGCAGGCTCGACAGATAAATGCGGGGTCGTTGGAGCCCCCCTCTGGGGCTCGAGATCACGGACATGGCCCCCTGAGCCTCTCGTGGGCTCTAAATAACAAAATGCCCACCTGGAGCCTCTCGTGGGCTCTAAATAACAAAATGCCTGCCTGGAGCCTCTCGGGGCTCCAAGAACAACGGATGCCGCCTGGATAGGGGAGCGGCCCGCTGTCGGCCGGGGCCGCTCTACCCTAAATGCTGGGAGGCCCTAACACTGGAGGGGCGGGGCGGGCATCGGCAATGTGCCCCGGCGCCCCCCTCCCTTCTCTAGGAAGCACTCACCGGGTCTGGTCTCCGGCTCTGCTCCGGTCGCGCTGGGGCTGGTCTTGTGTCCCGGCGGGGCTCTTTGCAGGCGGCGGCGGTCTCTGCGGTGCGGCGGCCTGGAGAGCTCCCGCCGCTTCCTGCTTCGTTTCTTCCTTGGGCAGCCAATCACCGCGCAGGTCGCCCGGCGAGCCTCCAGCAGCCTCAACCAATGGCAGTGCGGCTCCCGGGTGACGTCAGCGGCTGCTCCCTCGGCTTCTCCTGGGCACCTGCCAGGGAACTTAATGATTGGCAAATTAATGGGGCAAATGCCAGGTGGGCACTGGGTGAGACAATTAAAGCGCTCCAAAGCGCTGTAGACCATAAAGCGCCCCTAGGCGCTAGGACACATATAAAGCGCTCACAGGCGCTTGAGGGGTGAAAGTAAAGCGCTCCCAGCGCTAGAGCACAAATTACAGCGCTTCCAGGGGCACTCAGTTCAGCATGAAGCCTCCAAGGGTAAAGAAATGACGCCAAAGTCTCTACAAGGTCCCAGAGTAGAATCTAGGCAGCAGGTTCCTAGCAACAAAGTCCATCAGGTATCCAGGGGCTGGGCAGGGGCCAGGGAGGCAAGCCTTCCCCTGGGCCCAAGCAGCAGCACGCCCCTGGCAGGATTCAAGTTGGCAAACAAGAACATTTTGTAAGGGGACACAGCCCCTTTTTATACAGTCCAAACCTTTGTCTAAAGGTGCAGGGTGGGGGCAAAACCAGGCGCAGCTGGTTTGGGAGCACCCTTGATGAGCTCAGCCACCCCTCCGATTCACTAGTCAGGCTAGGGTCATCAGTCGCACCACAGGGGGCAGAGCCAGCATTGTGTGGGGAAAGCCCAGCCCTATTCAGGTCCCAGGTGCACCCCTCCCCTCACATCAGCATGCTAATCTCAACACTCACCACTGAGCAGACCCATCCAGACTCCTGGAGCCAGGCTCCAGCCAATCACGTGCCAGCACACTCACTACACATGCACACCCATGTCTAGAAGTGGCACTTCCACACTAGACACATTCATGCCGCATACATCATTACGCAGCATTCAATCTCACAAGTTCGCACATACCAAACTCGACCCTGCACTCCCCTCACATCAGGAACTACCATGGTCACACATATTCCCCATGCATTCCTATGGGAGGGCAGGTCACTCACCACACATACACAGAGAGCTCACGCACTTTATACTGTACCACAGTGAAAAAGTGCGCAGAGGCCTAAAATCACCAACAACAGAAACAGGCTAGGGAAAAGCAAAAAGTTTCGGGGTGAACCTGCCAAAAGGGCCAGGTCCAACACACACTCTGCCTTTTCTCCCTGTAGGCTGCATGCAGCCTACATAGAAAAAATGGCCTCCCCTGAGGCGCCTGGCTGGTCAGCGTCCCGACCAATTACAACGCTGCCATTGCAGCGTTGTGATTGGCTTAGGGGAAGGAGGGAGGCTGCCTACTTCCTGTTCCTGCAGGAGAGCAGGAAAACGCAGGAAGGTAGTTTTTTTTTATTTAATATCCCCCACCCTCCCCGCATGACCCACCCCAATTAATGCCGTCCGCGACTGCAGAAGCCTGATGCAGTGTGGCCACAGAATCATAGTTCAACAGTTTTGCTGCGAGACTATGACCATGGACTTTGAGCAAAGCATGGCATTCCCCGGAAGGCAAGTGTGGAGAAAAAAATCCCATAAGGAGCATGGACAAAAGTTCATGCAAGGGGGGGGGGAGTTTGCTTTTTTGTTTTGTTGACCTAAGTCTCATATTGTGTGTTTCTTTCAGAATAACAAAGAAGAATGGCAACTTTTCCATCATTTTACAATGACATGGAGGATTGGTGGGGTCTGTGGACATTCAACCTGAGGCGCATAGATTTTAACTCATTGTCTCCAGCAGCAGCCTGTGCAGGTAAGAGCCATAGTGCGGTGGGGCCCGGTTGGGGGGCGGGGCGGGATTTCGACAGACGACGACGGGGGAAAATGACTTATTTAATTTCCCCTTGTGGTCATCTGTCGAGTTCCTCCCAACCTGGCCCCACTGCTCTTACCTGCACCGGCTGCTCCTGATTGTCTCCTTGACTGCCTCTTCAATACGACCTGTTTTGGATGTTGTGGCAGTTAGTCATCTAGGTTGCCAACTCATGGCTTGCGGACCAATGTTGGTGTTCATTTCTGAAACTAAAAGTCCACATTTTAGTCAAGGAGGATGACCGCTGAAAGAGAATAGTTAGTGGTTTGTGGTCCTTTGTCCATACAAAGAATTACCATTCATATCAACTGCTCTGATGGCTTAGCACGCGGTTCACTGATAGAATATCGATGTAACAAACATCGATGTTCTAAATATCGGAAAAAAATAGACTGCAAAAATATCGACTCCAATACTTATATATAATATATAATCAAAAATATTGATTTAAAAATATATATAAAATAAAATAATATATAGCAAATATATTAAATATTAATATTATTTTTAACAAAATAAATGTAATGTAATATGCATTTTAACTAATTATAACAAATTAACTTAATTTAAAGATTACTTGCATCCGTGCAGAACACTCAGGCAACCAACAGGGTGAGCATGTTTGGCATGGATATCAGAGTTATTGAACAGTTTTCTCAATTTTGCTGAAGGGTAGCCTTGTATAGTATGAGTGTGAATTTCCGCTTCGCGAGTCATAAACTCAAGGATACTAAGCATCTTAAGCAGTTGTATGATAAAGACATCACTTGGCCCTTTCACAACTTGCTTCACCAGCCTCAGAATGAAACTCTCATGGTCAGGACTAGATTTGGTTACAAACTATGTTTCCAATCTATCCACTGCCCCATCATAATCATCTGCAAAACCAACAGTTGATGGACAGAATGCAGAACAATGTCATACATTCACGCCAGTACAGAGATCTGGGCCTAACTCCATTGTTTTGTTGCACTCCACACCACCCCAGTTCAGACATGGCCATATGCAAATCAGCCTTGACCCTGTGCCACGTGGGAACAGTCCAGCCCGAACTGCCAAGCCATGTCTTTCCTGGACCGGAATCAAGCATCCTAGGACCAGTTTCTGGCTATCAGCCATCTTCAGCCAGGATAGCTTGACTCCAGTGGTGTGGAGAGCATGGGACTCACGTCTGTGCATACCCATCCCACTCGGGGTGACATATGCAAAACCAACAGTTGATGGACAGAATGCAGAACAATGTCATACATTCACCCCAGTACAGAGATCTGGGCCTAAATCCATCGTTTTTTTGCACTCCACACCACCCCAGTTCAGACATGGCCATATGCAAATCAGCCTTGACCCTGTGCCACGTGGGAACAGTCCAGCCCGAACTGCCAAGCCATGTCTTTCCTGGACCGGAATCAAGCATCCTAGGACCGGTTTCTGGCTATCAGCCGTCTTCAGCCAGGATAGCTTGACTCTAGTGGTGTGGAGAGCATGGGACTCACGTCTGAGCATACCCATCCCACTCGGGGTGACAAATGCAAAACCAACAGTTGATGGACAGAATGCAGAACAATGTCATACATTCACCCCAGTACAGAGATCTGGGCCTAAATCCATCTTTTTTTTCACTCCACACCACCCCAGTTTCGACATGGCCGTATGCAAATCAGCCTTGACCCTGCGCCACGTGGGAACAGTCCAGCATGTGTTGTGAGGTTGCATAGGCACCAGGCACAAACACATCTATTTTACAGGTTCACATTTAAAATGTACATCTTTTTAGACAATTACTTTTACCATGTATTTGCTTGCGAGGCCTCATGAGATAATGTTCTCAGAAATTGTTTGCTTACAGTTACATTTATTTGTAGACGTATTATCTAGCCTTAGAACATTCTGTCCAATGACTTTTTGGGGGAGTTGTATATAGCGCAAACTCGACCTGAAGGTATCAGAGCTCTTTACACGAGTACCAGTTGCGTTACAGACCGACACATTCATTTTGTTAGGCAGAGGGAGGTTACATGATTTGCCCAAGATCACAGGATGTTGAGTAACCCTGCTGAGAATCTAACCTGGTTTCCCAGCTTACAGGTTTACCACTCTAGCTGTTAAGTCACATCCTCTCCCCTGACTTAGTTCACTGCGCAAAATGTGGTTGTTTGCGGTTGTCCATTTGGCGACAGCTCTGAGTGGATAGAAGCAGCAATGACAAGTCCCAGGCACGGTAAGAATGGATCCAGTTAATTATATTAATGGCACTACGCCTCTGTTTAGAAAGAGGAGCATCTTGATAGATTGTCGAAAGTCGCTCCATGCCTGAATTCTAGCCCAGCTGAATTCCAACACCATCCTGAAGAGGACGATGGTCTGTTCTACACCGTGGCTGGTTGCCAGATGACACATGCCTGGAGGAAAATGGTGAGTGTGACCACTGTAAGGTATTCTGGTAGACCCGCACACACTATGTTTATAGGATAGGCAGCTCTAGGTAGGAGTGAAATTATATGAATTCATATAATCCAATGTAAATGCACAGTTGTAGGAGGCTGGCTTAGTATATGGTGCTCACTTATGTAAGTGTAGCACCCTGCACTAATCCAGACAACCCTTATGGTGATTTTAGTGGGGTTAGACAACCTTAGAGAACTCTCCAAGTGGTAGCTGTGGAGAGCAGCCTTCATGCTTAGTCCAGAAGGAGTGTAAAGCAACTTGTTTTACCAAGACTTCATTTTATGATATAGGTTAAGTGAAAAAGAACCACACAGTGTAGTTATAAAAATATGTATTTATTATAAACACTCACTAACACTTTGCAATATCTCCTACCCTGAGATATAAACACAATACACACAAATACTTTGAAAATAGAACAAGTAAGTAGCACAAATACACAGTTGTCTCCAGAGGGAGACCAAACCATATACTAAAATAGTGGAATACGAACCATGACCTAAGGCGAGAATGAACCCGGAAGACTTGGAAAAGCTGGGTACCTAAGGAACCACCCGAGGTGAGTGTCTAGGAACCCCACGGAGGTTGTGTACAGACTGCGAACACGAACGCGTGCTCAATGAAAGTCAATGGGTACCGTCACCGGTGCAGTGTTAAAGAAAAATTACCCTTCCCAGCGCACCCTGAAGACACCCCGTGGAAGATGGAGAGTTGGAGAGTCACTCCAACCGTGGATACCCCAGGAACCAGGATACCTACACCAGGGAAGCCGGGTGCATAAGTGCGAAGTAACGTCAGAAACCGCTGAAGACCACAATGGAGGACTTCAGGAAAGATGTCTCTGGCGAAGAAGACAAAAGAGCCCAGTGGAACCCAAAGATACATTTAAGTTGAGAGGTACCTGCAAGCAGAGGGGACAGAGTCTATGCCGCTCAGGAGTGACCATGCAGCACAGAAGACGAATGCCGACCGATGTCGGAGATACAGGAGAGTTGAGAGTGCCTTTGACATTGCAGCTGTGTGGACCAGGCGATGCAGCAGAAGACCAAGAGCCATTCATGAGCTGTCTAACATCAGATGTCAAAAGCCAAGGGGTCAGTGTCCGGCAGGGGTACCAACAAGCCATGGCAGCGGCAACCAACCTAGTCATCGAAGAAGGTGCAGTGTCGGGACCAGCAAGGTCCAAGTGACTCACCATAAGCAGGAAAGTCAGAGCAGTCCCGAGCAAGCAGGGGAGCCCAATGGAGCCAAAGAAGACTCTCAAGAGGACCCATGGGCCGAAGGCACAGGAGTCGCAAGAGGACGTTGAGCAGCTCACCAAAGGATGAATGCCCACAGTGTAAAGGTTTCGGTTCAGTCAAAGATCTTGGCTGCAGGAGATGCTTGAGGCTGGAGCTTCTTGGAGCCCGAAGATCTCTGTAGGAGAGAGTCAACAAGCTTTGGCAATGGCAAGTCGACGTGGTGCACATGGGTAGTGCTCCAGCTACTGGCTTCAAACTTTCTGTGAAGACAGTGCAGGCTTCGAGGGAGTTGCAGAACCACCACCTGTGTTGCTTAACCTTTCAGAGTCCGTAGGAGCACAGGAACAGCGGACCGGTCAGCTTTGTTGCGGTGCCTGCAGATTCAGGGGAGTGACTCCTTAACTCCACGGGAGATTCCTTTGGGTGTCTTGGATGTCCACATGCCTTGTGAAGAACCTGTATGGAGCACAGGCACAGACGTTATAGTAGACTGGCAGGACTACAAGACCAGGAGCAGCAGGAGTCTTCCCATGTGCAGACTCGGTTCCCAAAGCGAAGTCCAGCAAAGCCCAGATGGTTGAAGTTGAAATGGTTTCGGATCTGAAGCTTGTCCCATGATGAATCTAAGGACCCACCCACAGGTAAGCCCTTAAGTACCCTATGGAAAGGGTTGGGATGATTCAGGGGTCCGTACCAGAGAAGGGGCTGGACAGTGGGGAGGATATTTCTATGTCCTTTGTCCAGTATCGAGTCAGTGTGGGAGCCAACAGCTCCTTAAACTGGTTTCAACTGGAGTATGCAAGTAAGGCACCAAATGTGCCCTTCAAAGCAGTCTAGTGACGAGGGAGAGTGCCCCTACCCTGTCCCAATACACTAAGTCCTGTTTGGGATGCGGTCAAATTTCCCTGTGACAGAAAACCTATTGTCCTGCCTTCCCCTCCTAGAGCTTGGCTCAGCAGCATGAGGGCAGAATCATGTCTTTGGTCGGCAACAGTCATAGTTTACTATCCGGTCAAGAAGACTGGTACAGGGATCACTGAGGGCCTCCCGGAGGAGCTTTACAGTGAATGGAATCATACTTCTTACACCATTTATGGTGTGAAGGTATTATTACAAATTGTTTGATACCAAACACAACAGGGTTTGTTACAACCAGTTTAGAGGTAGCCATCACGTAATGATGCATGGCCACTCTATGTATAGCAATGGCTGACTTATACCCCAGGAGAATGGACTCTGAGGGTTTATGGGGTGTCCTGCTCATGCAGGGGCACCCTCACACTTATAACTGAGCATTCTGCCTTCAGATTTAAAAAGCCTGCCTTATGTGTGACTTACACTTTTTAAAATGCAGTTACCTCACATATAAGGAAACGTATATCTGTTGTAAGTGGTGCTAGCACCAGCTTACACAGGCTGCAATGTCAGTCCTGTAGTCACAATTTGAGTGGGCCCTCTTGGGAGGCATAATACATGTGTCTGCCCATCGGAGACCCCTGGTGTACCTATGCCCCCGGTACCTTAGTACCATATACTAAAGACTTACAAGGGTACACCAGTAGCAAATCTGGAGTGTACCTAAGTACTCACCATGTCCAATTTAGGGAAGAAGCACAGAGACTGGGGTTCTGAATAACAGGATCCCAGTCAGACTAGTCAGTAAAACATAATGACCTCCAGCAAAAAGTGGGGGTAACCATGAAAGCAGATCCTACTTTCCTACAACAATGGTTGAATTATTCATTCTGGTCACCATTCTTTTAACACTGGTAACATTGTTTTGCCCCTTTCTAATAATCATAGTTGCACACTTATTTTACTCAAGAGTACAATTGCTTCAATAAATGTTTGAAATGCCAATTTGTGTACTTCTTTTGCTTCCCTTTGGGAATGACTGAGTTGCTAACGAAAGAATAAGACATGTTTCTACAATTTCCTTGGGGAATTAGGGTTGTCATGTTCTGAGGTTGTAGACTCCATCCGGTGCCCTTTCAGATTAGGGCCCAGATGGCACACTGTGAGCTAGCCAGCAATTAAGTCAACATATTCTGATGGTATGAGTTGACTCAGTCCTACATAGTTTTGAGGCTTATGTTGCCTAAACGCACAGTCTTACTGAGAAAGTGGGAACCGTATGACATGCCGCCACCAACGTTCTAGTTTGGGTACTTATTTAATGGGTCTCCCGAGTATTTTTCTTAATTGTGCCCACAGACCCTACTCACCAATTAACTGGAGACATCCGTGGTCTTAGGGATAAATATTCCTCTACTAAATAGGGAACCCCTATTTTTGTCTCCAGCTTGTTCACGTTTGAACTTTTTAAAGGAACGCCCCACTATAGTTACCTTCTCTAAAATTCATAATTTAAATTAATAGCATAGCACCAGCAGACATACCACTAAACTGCAGGCATGTAGTTACACAAATGCTACAACAACATGGGCTCGCCCTTACAGGTGGGGCTGTTATCTTCATGGTAGAGGCACACGAAGCATACAGAGCAGAGGTATTCTATTCATGCGGAACATTTCCTGCACAACCGCTCAATCAAGGCATTTTCACAATTATACTATAGCTGTAGTTTCCAACAACTATACATTTTGTGAAGAACTAGAAATACCATCAACATTCCAGAAATACATAAATTGGTTTCAAGGCGCCCTACCACATGCAAGAGACGAAGTTAGACTGAGTCCCCTTAACAATGAGGGGGCAACATGGTCAGTGTTATTTGGTTACACACCGTACCCAGGCATAGCAAACCTTACAACGCCAGAGCTGTGTACAATTCTAGTTAGTTTATTCAGATGCATGACACAATACATTATGCGAACAATGACAATAAACCCACCTAGGAATGCTCAAGCTGCATAACCGCATTTACCAATGGCGGCAATTAGTCCACTGACTATTAATTCAATTACCAGAAAAGGTCCCACCAGACAGGAGGAAATTCAATTCTGAATTGCACATAAAACAAACCAGCTTGAAGCAGTATTTCCCCATATGGGCCCTCAAGATAAACCTAAAATTCTCACAATGTGCCTAGTGTTAGGGATCGTTCCTCATTGCACAGTATTTGCTGCGGTCTATACCAAAACACATGGTACACCATATATTTCTTTTTTGCCAGAGGTGCTAAAACAGACCCAAAATAAATACAGGGCAGTCCCAGCCCTGGATTGGGTTATGAAACCTCTTGGCAATTACGGCATGGTTGTCTCAATTATTTTAAGTAATATTAACCGCTTCCGTGCGGCGCCGTAGCCGCGCCCTGTGCTGGACATTCCAGAACAGGGCGCGGTCGTGACGGAACCGTTCCGTCATCAGCACAGCTCAGCCGTGACTGATGACGGAACGGTTCCGTCACCAGCATCGAAGGGGTTAAGGGAGAAGCAGCAGCATTGGTGGCATGTCAGCGTCTTGCACAAGTTCCATTAGTGGATCAGGTGCGAAAACCACCAACATTTTTTGCTGACACCTATACATCATTGGTCGTTATAATTTGTGAGCTAGACCAAATAAACCACAACTAATGGGTAATTCTAAAAAGAATAACTCAAAGCAGCATCTAAGTCTAAAAACGCTGGGATAATAATAATAAAACTGAAAAAGGGAAACCACAAGAAGGATCTCATCCACAGAAGTCTTCCGAAAACGCTATAATTTGTGTAACGCTGAAACAATTAAACAGGCTGATAAGTATCAGTGCATTGATACACGTCCTTCTCGTTCCTTTCAGGAGTCATCCGAAATATTCTCTGAGAAAGGAGGAGGATCAGAGCACAGATCGTAGGAGTATGTGACACCGAAGAAGGACTCACAGCCCTCTTCTGAAAATCATAATATAAAAGGAAGAAATACTTCCTCAGCAAAAGTCTCAATTTAAAAATAATAAAGTGGCTGTGATGTCACTCAAACATGCCACACATCTTGAGGACTTTGCTTCTGAACTGGGAGTGAGCGCTGACTCTGTTAGACAGTGCAGCAGAAGTCACAATAGCTTGCCAGAATCTTCAAGCATGTCTGGCGGCAACAGCCACTAGTGAGTTTGTCCAGGTGGAAACACCAGACCAGAGACTTAGGGCCAGATATGCAAAGGTTTTTTTTATTCACAAAAGACCCAATTCGCAGAAACGGGCTGCTTGTGACCGAATAAAGGCCTTTTCCAATGTATAAAAGGCCCAATTTGAGAGTGTAAGGGCGTTTGATTGATTGGCTGACAGGACAAGGCTGATCTGGGAAGCAACTAGGGCGGGAGGCACAGACAGTCTCTGGAGGAGGAATGTGCAGCTAGCACATACAGGCATGCTGTGGGAATAGAGAATGCCCAGTCAGCAAGTCGCACCGATCCTAGTCGGGCCACTTCCATGAGCCTGGGATACGCCTGGTGTGGCGGGACCTAGGACCACAGCTCTAGCTTGGCCTTGGTGTGGTTTCCTTTGCTGGCTTCTCCTGGTGCGCCTTACTGCTGCTTCTACTTCCACTGGTGGATGTATGCTTTGCCTTGCCCTCTACCTGTCACTGCTGAGGCCTCACTGCCTCAGGTTCCAATGAAAGGCAGAGGGTAGAGGGTATGGGGGCATGTTTAAGGGCTAAGGGATGGCAAGGAATGGCAAAGCAGGGCAGCAACAAGGGGGACTGTAACTGGCCCTGCCCACTTATTTATTTTATTTTTTATTTTCAAAGTTTTATATAGCGAAAACAAGATCCTTACAGATATCAGAGCGCTTTACATAAATATGGGATATAAAGACAAAGAATACTTAACAAGGCCTTTTGTTATCAATAGAGAACAATGCAAGGTAACAAAGGTGCATAGGTGGTCAGGCCAGTCATTGTAGTAAAAGGAGAAATAACGAGTCTCAAGATTTCCTCAGCCTATATTCATGTGAATTTAGCCAAGAGGTTCGATTTTACTTCTGTTTTGAAGGATGCCGTGGATGAGATAAGTCTGGTTTCTGGAGGGAGGGCATTCCAGATCCTGGGTGCCATCCCTGAGAAGGATATTTACAACAAGGGGTGGTGAGGGACAGAGTCTCTGAATTAAGCAGAATACTCTCACCCAGTCAAGAGATCAGGGCTAGATCCAACACCGTTTTTTAGCTCATTGCACCATCCCAGTTTCAGAACCTGGCTGTATGCAAATTAGTCTGTCCCTGGCCCAGTGCATCATGGGAACAGGGCAGACCAGACTACAAAAGCCAATTCTTACACTGGGAAGGAAACAAGCTTCCGGGGACCGGTTTCTGGCATTACAGCCGTCTTCGGCCCGGCTTGCTTGAATCCTGATGGTGCAATGAGCAAGGGACTCATGTCTGAGTATACCCTTCCACGCTTAGGGTGGACAAAAATATTTACAACAAGGGGTGGTGAGAAGGAGCGTTTATATGTTTTTTTCTTGTGGAATCTTTGTGGTTTCAAAAGGAGATATTCTGCGCCTCTTGTGGCTCTTGAGCCACCCGAAATTGTCAATTTCTGAGCGAGGTAACTGGGCGAATTGTGGTGTAAAGCCTTATGTGTAATGCACGCAATTTTCAGGTGTATTCTTGCTTCGTATGGCAGCCAATTCAAGGATTTTCAGTCATGAGAGATGTGTGAGCATTTTTTTGATCCAGTGATGAGTCTCGCTGCAGCATTAATAGAGGCTCTTAGGGATGTGGTTGTCGAGATGGGGAGGCCGCAGAGGGCGACACTTCCATAATCTACTCGAGGGATAACAAGGGCTTGGACTGCGGTCCTGAAGTCATTGGCTAGGAGGAAGGGTTTCAGCTTCCTCGAGGTATTGATTTGGAAATTAGCTCCTTTCGTTGCATTGCTGATATGATGTTGCATATTGAGATTGCAGTCTAGGGTTATGCCTAAAGATTTTGCAGAATCCACGTTGATAGGTTGAACATTGAGTGCAGTGAGATGTTTAAGCCAAACCTGAGCCATGGGGACTTTGGCGGGAGGTGCAATTATGAGGAATTCCGTTTTTAGAGCGTTAAGTTTGAGATGATTATTGGCCACCATGTCTGTGTGTTCCTAAGCGTTGAGTTGAGTAGTTTGATATCTTCAGGGGTTTGTATTTTAAGGTAGAGTTGGGTATCGTCTGCATACATGTGAAATTGCACATTAGATGGTTGAAGCAGTGCGGTGAGTGGTTCCATGACTAGATTGAACAATGTTGGGGATAGGGAGGATCCTTGTGGGACACCTAGTGTTACTGGAACGGGTGTGGACATAGTGTTTTTTTTTTTTTTTTTCAAAACCGTATTTATTGAGAGTTTAAGCAAGATTCGGTACAGCCCTCCACAGTCAGGAGGAGACTGTCAACAACAGACATGTAAAAGGCATAGCAGTGAACCCAGAGTTGTAGAAAAACATACCCTAATCCCCTCCCATCCCACCCATCCCCAAAAACGCCCTTCAAGACCCCCCCCAGCTACCCACCCCTTATCCCACCCTAACCCAGTGCACGTGTTCACAGTGTAGCAACATGAGACGGAAAGCAAAGGCGGTGTCAGCCAACAGTCTAAGGTACGGGGTCCACATCAGGGGGCAACACATCATCAATATCAGCCGGGGGATCAAGGGCCAGACCCCTGTAGTCCGCCCATCTTTTCCAAATTTTGTAATGTTTCCGGGGACACCCTCTGGCTTCAAAAACAGGTAGTTCTAGGCCCATAAGAAAGTCCAGTCCCGCTTTCCATGCACTAAGTGGGGGGGCACGTTCGCTCTTCCAGGCCTGGGCCAGATCTAGCTTGGCCACCACCAGTCCCAACAGCAGCAAGTGACGTTTGTAAGTGTTACCCCCAACATTCTCCAGGACATGAAGGAGACCCAGCCTAGGGGTACGGGGCAGGTCCCACCCCAACACCTCCGAAAGGCAGTTCCAAACCCCCGCCCAGAATCTGGTCAGCCTCCCACAGGACCACACGGTATGGAATAGCGTCCCTCTCTCATCACCGCACCTCAGACACTCCGGAGCGGCTATAAGGCCCGCTCGCCACAGCCGTTCCCAAGTATAATAGGCCCTGTGAAGGTATTTGAATTGAATGAATCTAAGACGGACGGCTATAGCAGCTCCCCGGGGGGATTCAAGGGCCTCGCGCCAGTCATCATCATCCAAGGGGCCAACATCATTCTCCCAGGAGGCCTTCAATGTCGAGAGAGAGGGGGAGCAGTGTGTAACCAAGGAGCGATATATCTGAGAGACCTTCTTGTCGCTTAGGTCGCCCATGAACAGCTTTGCCTCGATGGGACTGAAGTCGGGGAGTTGCTCCAAGTCCACCAGGCTAGGGCCGAGGGCATGGCGGAACTGGAGGTACTGAAAGAATTGGGACTTAGGCATATTAAATTCAGAACTAAGGTCCTGAAAGGACTTAAGTGTAGTTCCAGTGAGAACGTGACCGAGGGACGAAATCCCGATCGCGTCCCAGCTGTCAAACCCGGACAGGGAAGCCAGCGCCGGAAGCAAGCCATTACGCCACAACGGCGTCTCGGCCGTCAGTCTGCCCCACGACCCCATACGGTGCAAAGCTTGCCGCCAGACCGCAAAGACCACCTGAGTGACCCTCGGCAACATCCTACTCCGTCTGGCCGAGTACAGCAACGTGTGGAGCGTGGCACCACCCATCAACGAGTGCTCCAGAGCATAGGCCGGATCACTACGGTCCCCATACCACCACTCGTTGAGCACTAGGAGGTGGGAGGCCTGGTAATAAGACAACAGATCCGTGGACGCCAAGCCGCCACAGTATGTAGAGAGAAAGCAGGTACGTAGCGCAACCCTAGAGGCACCCCCGGCCCACAAAAACCTACCCAGCACCGAGTTGACACTACGGAACCATTGCGGGTCGATTCTATGTGGATGATTCTGCAGTTGGTAGAGGAGCCGAGGTAGGGCTACCATTTTGAAAATGGCCGACCGACCATAGATATTAAGGGGCATACGCGTCCAGGCCTTAACGTCCATCTGGACCCTGTCCCACACTGGCCGAATGTTCCGATCCCATGCCACCGTGGCCGAGGCCGAGAGGAAGACGCCCAAGTATTTCATGCCATCAACCGCCACCTGAAGGGACGCAGCCCACGGGCAGCGCACCGAGTCACTCCCCAACACCCACAGGGTCGACTTGCGTGGGTTAAGAAAGAGCCCCGACGCCTGACCAAACTCATGCATTATCTCAAGAACGCGAGGGCCCGTACGATGCAGATCAGTCATAAAGAAGAGCACGTCATCTGCATATAAGGCTATGCGGTCCGAGTGGTCCGCCCCCCACACAAAGCCCCGATAAAGCGCGTCCTGGCGCACCCGGGCGGCCATAGGTTCCATAGCCAGCGCGAAGAGGTACGGGGAGAGGGGACATCCCTGCCGAGTGCCCCTGGCCACAGGAAACCGCGCGGAGACCGCCCCAGAAACACGCACCGATGCGGTGACATCCGTATAGAGCAATTTTACATAGGAGACGAAAACTGGACCCAAGTTCAATAGCGGCAGAAGAGCAAAGAGATAGGTCCAGCTGACCGAGTCAAAAGCACTATCGATGTCTGCCAACAACAGTGCCGCTTGATCCCCGGTTGTCCCGATCGCGTCCAGGGCGGCCTGAGCCCGCCGAATGTTGTGCCAGATCGTCGCCCGGTGCGGCATAAAGCCCGCCTGATCCGGGTGGACAAGGGCTGAGATATGCGGAAGCAGGCGGTTCGCGAGCGCCTTGGCCAGGAGCTTGGCTTCAAAATTAATAAGGGATATGGGACGGTACGACTCATGGCGTTCAGGGGGTCTACCCGGCTTTTGAAAGACCACGATTTCGGCATGACGCCAGTCCGGGGGGAGGCTGCCACGCTCCCGCGCCAGTTCCAACGCCCGCCTGTAATGTGGCCCGAGCTGCAGGTGAAATTTCCGATAGAATTCGCTGGGGAACCCGCCCGGCCCCGGTGCTTTACCCACATTTAGTTGGCCCAGTGCGTCGCCCAGTTCCTCCGCCGTCAGGGGGAGCTCCAAAGCGTCACGCACGTCATCGGAGACCGCATGTGGGTGGACCGCCGCGAGGTATTCCTCAATGCCATCAGAGGAGAGGCTCTCCCGAGGGGCATACTGATGCTCATAATAGCGTGCAAAGCTCGCCGCAAGGATCGTGGGGTCCGTAATTGCCACCCCCGCGTCGTCAACAAGCCCTGGCAAGGTGATCGGTTGCAGAGTCTGCTGACAAAGCCTGTGGAGCATGGTGCAAGACTTGTCACCCCACTGATACACCCTACTACGTGTAGCCAGCCACGCCTGGCGAGCCTCATCCAATAAGACCGAGGCGTAAGACTGTTGCGCCTGTAAAAGCAGCCGCAGTGTCACATCATCGGCCGCCTCCCTGTGTCGCGCCTCCAGCACCTCCACCTGCACCGCAGCGGTAACAATACTTTCCTGTCGAGTCCGGCGAGCAGAAGCGCACCAGGCTTTATCCACACTCCTCAAGGCGGGCTTCATAGCCTCCCATACCGTCACTGCATCCATCCCCACCGTAAGGTTGTCCTGCCAGTAGTGGGCAATTGCACCGCGCAGATGCTGGGAGTAATCCGGTCGCTGCAGGTGCCACGTAGACATCCGCCACCGGAACGGCTGGCGCGCCTTACAGAGATCAATTTGAACCGCCACAGGGGAGTGGTCAGACAGCCCGCGAGGCCGGATCGCCGCCCCCTGCACCCTGTCAAGGAAGACCCCCGGCACAAACACACAATCTAGGCGCGAGAGAGAGCCATGCACAGCAGAAACATACGTGTATTCCCGCCTCTCCGCATGCAGATGTCTCCATACATCCACCCATCCAAGACCATCAATCATGGCACTCAGCCGTGTAGGGGAGGCTACAGCCGCGACCCCTCGTCCCCTCTGTCTGTCTAAAGTCATGTCCACCACATCATTCCAGTCGCCTCCAATCACAGCCAGGGAACGGGGAAGCTCGGCCCACAAGGCAAACAGCCGCTCCACAAGGGTCCACTGCAGCGGGGGAGGGGCATACACACTACCGAACACCACAGGCTCCACACCAATCTTACCCTGCACAAACACAAACCGGCCCTGAGGATCGAGCCATTGACGCTCATGAGTATAAGCCAACCGTCTGTGGACAAGAATGGCCACGCCCCTCGACCCCCTAGTGAACCCGGCATGAAACACCTGGTGAAAGCCAAACCTCTGCAGACTCAGTGCCTTAGTGCCCAACATGTGTGTTTCCTGAAGAAAGAGCACATCTGCCAAGTCCCTTTTCGCCCAGCGAAGCACAGCCCCCCGTTTGATCTTGTCCAGGAGCCCCCGAACATTCCAGCTCAGTATACGCATGGAAGTGCCCGGAGACACAAGCCGTGGAGCATCAGCCATTGTCACGATGAGCCAGTTCCTGCCATCCCCGGTACCCGACCCAGGCCCCCCACACTCCAGGTGCCAACATCATAGGAAGCACGTGCACCCCCCAGAACACAACCCTGAACCCCACTACCCCTCTAAACCCGGCCCAACCCACAAGCAACCAAACACCCCAGTTCCCCCCTCCCCCACCCCCATACCTCAATGAACGATGAAGTATCTGTCGCGGTATACGGTACTTCAGGCCCAAAACACAGCGCCTAAAGCCAGCCATACCAATGGATCCCAACTAGTCCCCCCCGAACCAACCAGACACACTCCCAGAACCACCCCCCAGTCCCAACAGGAGGAGGCAGCCCATAGTACGTGCCCCGAACCCTATCAAACATATAGCAAAGTCATAAGCAAAGCACCACAGGAAGGTACCAGACCACAAGGGCCCAAGCATTCGCCAAAGAAGAAGTCAATACTGCACCAGCCAATGTCTGTCCCACCGACCAAAGCTCAGCATCCGCAGTGTACAGTCACAGATGAAAGGCAACCAGCAGACAGTCCTAGCGGACGGTGATCAGGAGTCTTTGCCAGATTGATCCGTATCGGGCTGTGTGTCCCCCAAAAGGGGGTCCCGGGACAAGGACCTCCGCCGGGAGCGGGACTTGCGGTGTCGTTTCCCTTTGCCTGACGGGTTGCTCCGGTCCTGAGACGAGCCACGCGACGACCCGGAGTGCAACCCCGGTTGGACGTGTGGTCGAAGTCTGACCGCCTCATCGGTCCAATTGAAGACGGCCTCCGGCGTATCGAAAAAAAGGGTCTTGGAGTTGAAGATCACCCGGAGGCGAGCCGGGTAGAGCAGCGAGTATTGGATTTTCAGGCCACGCAGCTTGGCCTTGGCTGCCAGGAAGGAGTGCCTCTGCTGGTGGACCAGTCTGGTATAGTCCGGGAATATCATAATTTTATGATTGTCATAGAGCAGAGTGTCCTTAAGCCGCGCTTCCCGGAGAATAACGTCCCTGTCGTGGAAGTTGAGGAGCCTGGCGATGATCGGGCGAGGCCGCTCCCCGGCCGGCGGCTTCTGCGTCAAGGCGCGGTGTGCACGCTCCACCACGAAGCAGCGCGACAGGGAGTCCGGGGGTAGCCAGCTAAGCATGGGCGTAAAATCCGTTCCGCTCGCGGATTTTGCGGATTTTCGGTAAGTTCGCAATCCGCGAACTCTCGCAAACTTACCGAAAATTCGTAAATCCGTGCGAAGCGGATTTTTTTGCTTGGTCGCACTTGCCAACTAGAATACTATACAATTTCGCGGGAGTAAACACTTGCGAAAACGTAGATGCGGCGGGCAGCGACAATCTCGCAATTGCAAGATTGCAAAATTTGCAATTTCGCACAAGAAATCCACCAGCAGGCAGCATAAACCTTGAAAATTATGATTTTTATCAGAATAACTCCTCAGGTTGACATTTGCCTGCACTTTTTTTTTGCAAGGAGTCCATTTTGGGGGGGGTGGTGTTAGGAAGGAAGTGCCCCACAGTCTCCAACTTCCTGTTCCTGTCCAGCAGGCTCCTCTCAGTGCTTTCTTCATGTGCTGGTCACTTTGATTTGGATCTTGACCTGGAAGCACTCAGCAGGTGCAAAAGTTCAATCTTATCATTAGTAACCATTCCCTGTAGTGCCTGGAAGGATTACTTTTTGTGGATGCTGCTGGATATTTGGATTTTTGCAAAACTGAAGGCTCTCAGCAGGTGCAAAAGTTCAATCTTATCATTAGTAACCATTCCCTGTAGTGCTTCCTGAGGGGCCCCTTCAGAGTTCAGTTGCCTACTTGCAACTATTCTATGACCCTGCTCTGACCCTCACAGCAGGCTCAGAGAAAGCAATTACAGATAAGGAAGCAGGTTCCAGCCAGGAAGTTCAAATTCAGTAACACATTAATCAGCCCCTAATTCATTTATGTCAGTTGAGGCAGGGCAGGTGTGCTTTTCCACCCATAATCTAGAGTGATGAACTAGAGGGTGGCATGGGTGAGCCAGAGGGTGGCATGGGTGAGCCAGAGGGTGGCAGTGGTGAAACAGAGGGTGGCAGTGGTGAAACAGAGGGTGCTGTAATGAACCAGATGTAGAAACAACATGTTCGCGACCGTTGCTACCCGAAAAGTAAGTTCGCGTTTGCGAACTGGTACAAAATCCTCGCAAACTGGCAGAAATCCTTGCAAACACAAAAAAAAATCCGCAAATTCGCGAGAGTTCGCGGATTTTGCGGATTGCGAATCCGTAAATACGCAATTTCGCAGATTGCCAATTCGCAAAATCCGCCCATGCTTATAGCCAGCCCTCCAGCCACCGGGACAGGAAAGCGTCCATGGGCCCATTCTCACAGTCCTCCGGAAAGCCAACAAAGCGCAGGTTGTTTCGCCGTGCCCGCCCTTCGGCATCTTCCACACGAAGCGCTAGGCCTCGTTGAGTCTGTTCCATGTCGGCAACCTTCTTCTTGAGGGCACCAACATCTCCTTCCATTGCCGTGACCCTGGTCTCCGTTTCAGTAATGCGGGCGACCGCATTACGAAGATCCTGACGCAGCAGCATTACGTCGGCACCCACCGCGCCAATCTTCGCATCCAGCATGTCGCGGGACTGTGTAATGGCTGTCAGCAACGCCGCGTTGTCCGGTCCAGCATTTTGGCCCCCACCAGCCGCTCCAGCTCCTCCACCAGGGCCGGTGAATTTATCAATGGGTCCAGTCTTAGTGGCGGCCGTGCCCCTAGTCATGGCGGCCGCAGAGACAGCAGATCAGCAGCACGCACCTGTATTGGGGTCGCACCTCGCGATAGTCCACTACTCAGGCCCCGGCCGGGGCGTCCAGAGCACACCAAGCCACTCGGTATCCCCTCGCCACCAGCCCGCAGATCAGGTAGGCCCCCAGGTAGCGCCGCCTCACCAAGGTGCAGTAGGTCGTCTCCGCAGACCCCCGCAGGCCAGGTCCCAGCGCATGTAAGCGCCGCCCGGGGCACCTCTCCCTAAATGTCCACCTCCTCCGCCTGCTCCAGTGCACCCTACAAGCCCCAATTACAGCCAGGGGACACCTCCGGCCCGACAGTCTGTTCAAGGGCCCACAATGATCTCCCCGGGCACAGCGTCTCACAGCAGGCTCCGCAGCACGAGGTGGGTGGGAGGGGGCAACACTCACGGTTCGATGGACCCCCCCGAGGGTCGGCGCCAGGCCCACACCGGGCCCACCGGCACTCCTAGCTCGGCGCGGATATGGGCCACTCTAGTCCAGTCCACAGGCCCTCCGGCCGCTGCCTCGGCGACCACAGGAGTAGGGAAAGGCAATAGTCCGGGCCAGGCGCCCGACTGACCCCTCAGCCCCCGGGGGCTCCGATGTGTCCGCACACCCGGTCCAAGGATCAGGGCTGGTGACTCCGGGCGGGGACCACCAAACTCGAGGTCCCGGCTCCACCAAGGCCAGGTAGGCCGCAGGTCCTCCGAGGCCCCCTCCAGGTACAAGCCCCCACCGCTGGTATGGTGAGGAAAGGCAGGGGATCCCGTAACGGGTCGCCGGCAGCAGGCAGCCCCGGATCGTGGCCAAAGAGTGGCGCCGCAGGCCCCGGATCAAGTCCTCCGGTCCGTGCGTGCCAAAATTGAGGCCCCGGCTTGTCCAACTGGCACTAGGCCGCCCACCGCTCCGACTCGCCTCACCGCCGAGAAAGGTCTCAGCGCGTCATTCCTGGCACCGGATGGCTCCCGGCGTCGTCCGCTACCGTCACCCCAGACGTGGTGCACAATTCGGGTCCGGGGGCCAGGAGAATTCAAAGGATAATCATCGGGCCGGCGGGAGCTCTAACAAGCCACGTCCGCCATGATCGCCCGCCAAGCCACGCCCCCGGACATAGTGTTTTTAATATTGAATTTCTGAGTCCGGTTATGAAGAAAGGAGGTAAACCACTTGGGTACTGTCCCTGAAAGACCCATTCGGATATTCAACAGATCGAGTAAGTTCTCGTGTTTGACCCTGTCGAAGGCTGATGAGAGGTCGAGTAGGATGAGGAGGCAAGTACCGTTCTGATCAAGAATTTGAAGCGCGTCATCAATTATGTGTGTCATAGCTGAATCCGTGCTGTGGCCTGCTCGGAAGCCTGATTAGTGTGAGTTGAGGAGGTCAAAGTGCTCGATGTGTTTTGTCAGTTGGAGGTGAACACATTTTTCTAACAATTTGGCCATGGTAGGGATATTGGAGATAGGGCAATAGTTGTTTAGGTCGGTAGGGTCTGCTGTGGGTTTCCTTAATTATGGGCGATACTTGTCCCACTTTGAGGGAGTCCGGGATGCATCCTTGTTGAAGTGAACTGTTAATGATTTTGGTACAGAGCGGGAGAAGCAATGGGATAAAGTCCTTTACAGCGTTTGCAGGTAGAGGGTCAGTGAGGTGATTGGAGGGCTTCAGGGTACTGAGAATCTTGCTTATAGTTTCTTCCGTGTGAGTATCAAAGGACGACCATGTAGCCTTGTTTTTTAGTTCAATGGGTGTTTTGCTGAGGGGACTGGATTATAGGCTTAGATCAGTGAGGAGATCTTTCCTGATGTTATCTGTCTTTAGGTTACAGAAAGTAGAGAATTCTTCACAGGACGGCAGAGTGCTAGTTGTGTTATGTAGTCGTTGAGGTTCTTCTTTGGATTGAGTTTTGATTAACTCGAACAGTTTTTTTGGTCGTTTTTTTGCTTGGTCTAATTGATGGCAAAAGAAATCTGCTTTCGAGTATTTGATTTTTCTAAAGTAAGCGTTTCTCTTTTTCTTTAGTGTTTTAAGGTGCATAGCCGAAGGGGCTGATCTCCAATTGCATTCCGAAAGTCTCATAGCTCGTCTATCTTCGTTAAGCAGCCCGTCGTACCATGGTTTTGAGTTTTTAGAGGAGACCCTCTTTAACTGAAGGGGGCAACTTCGTTGACTATCGTGGTCATCGACTTGAGGTAGTGGTCGGTGAGAACCTGAACGTTGGAGGCGCCGGTAGGGGGTAGGAGAAGATTGTAACTGGGAGAAGGTAAAGAGTTGGGATTGAGTTTCTTCAGGTCTCTTTTCCAGACCTTGAGTTTGGTGGATTGAACTGGGCTGAGTTTCACAGTTTTATTGATGAAGAATGTGATAATGTGGTGGTCAGACCAGTCACAGGGTTTGATTGAGTCGAGTTGGGTGGAGTCACCTTTGGAGATGATTAGATCCAGGATAGAGCCTTTGTCGTGAGTAGGGCTGTTGCAGATTTGGGTGAGGTCTAGAGCCTGAAGAAGTTTTTGAGACTATTGACCGCAGAGTCGTTGTGATCATTCCAATGGAGGTGGAAATCACCAAGGAATATTTGTGTGTTTTGTCGACCAGAGTTCGTTGTGATCATGTCCATGAGGTGTTCAGTGAAGGTGAGGTTTTCCCCTGGTGGGTGGTAGATAATATGCAGAGAGCATACTGGATTGGCCTCACTGTTGACATCGAGGCAGATGTGTTCACAGGAGGAGAATATAGGGGAGATGGCTCTAGTTACTGAGAGGTTTCTCCGGTGAATACATGCGATTCCACCCCCTGTCTTGCCAGTCCTATCCAATCTGATGATGTGATAGTTAAGGGGTACTAGAATGTCAATGAGTGGGGAGGAAGATTCTGTTAACCAGGTTTCGTTGAGTAGGGTCAGGTCAAGTTCAAGTGCGATAATGAGGTCGGCTATGTCAGATGTGTGTCTAGGGGCAGATCTACAGTTTAGTAGTGTGCATTTGAGCCGCGGAGTGACGAGGGAGGAGGGGTCCAGAGTGAGGGTGACTTTTTCAAGATTATTGGAGACGGTACCTCTATTGTGTTGTGTGGGGGACCTGTGCGGGTTGGGGTGGATAGTAGGGATGGGAAGGTGTGTGGTGGCTATGTGGTTGTGGGAGCGGGATCATAAGAGTGTAGGAGGGAGCGTATGTCGTACCCCGAAAGTGGATTGATGCTTCGCAGAGGGCGGGTGGCAGAATTACGGGCGGTAATTGAGGTCCAGTAAGGAGGGTTGTGTTTGTGTGAGAGTGTAGGATGGGTGGGGGCTTGCAGGATGAGAGGGTACTGAGGGGTGAGGGGTTCCTGGGTTGATTCGAAAATAACTCTATGAAAGTATGTAGATCCTCTTTGATTTGTAGAAGGGTGGACATAATCTTGTCCAAAGTGGTGTTTGGAACGGTAGTGGTGGGGGTGATAGACCGTGGTATAAGTTGGGGAGATTTGGCTCGGTTCGGTGTGAGATCTGATGAAGGCGTGGGAAGAGTAAGGAGAGGTGATGAGTAGAGTGTTGGGTATGTATTAGGCATGGATGTATAGGTAGTTGGAGTGGTGGTGGTGGAAGAGGAGGTGTGATAGGTGTGTCTATAGTGGGTACATGAGTGACTACAATACTGGGGTGAGGGGGAAGGATGTGTCGTTATGAGGCAGTGCCAAGGTAGGGGGAAGGATGGTGATGGAGGAGGGGGGGCTAGGGGTGGGAGGGGGAGGGATGGTGAGGGAGGAGTGGGGACTAGGGGTGGGAGGGGATATGGTGGTTCCGGGGGATCTAACAGATTGAATAAGGGGTGAGATTGTTGTTACATTAGTTTAAGTAGGAAGTAAGTAAGGATTAGGTGAAGAGAGGAGACGTGTGTTGTAGGGAGGGGTAGAAGGGTTGAGGGAGGCGTGGGGCTCTGAGCATCTAGATAGCAAGGGGGTAGGGGTGGGAGGGTGGGATAATGGGTTGGCATTGTAGTGTCTTGGGTGCTAGGAGTGGGGGTCAGTTGGGAAGGAGTAGGTGGATTGGAGACATGCTCTTTAATAATGGGAAATATGTTATCGAATAGATTAAGACTATGGTCTGTGGACTGAGTGAGAATAGTACCGTTGTTGTAAATAGTGATGGTTGCTGTCGCTTGGAAGAGTTGTGATGGTGCAATGGAAATCACTAGACCATGTGCGGACTTCCTCGTGGAGGAAACCGCGAGTAAGGTTAGGAAGGCTTTCCTCCATTGTGCTCTGCGTTTAGTGTAGAAAATGATATCAGTGGTCATGACCCCATTGTGTAGTGAAAAATAAGGGTCTGCAAAGGGGGTTTCTGGGTGAGATTTCAAAAAGTTGTGTTTGAAACGTTTGGCCGACTTTTTAGTGCGTTTGGGGGTAACTGATTTTGTAGGTGTGGGTGCCTGTGAGTTCTATGTTGTGAATTGTGGTGTAGGTGAGGGGAGTGTGTTGTACTGTAGTCTAGGATGCCCTGCTGGCTGAGGACCGTGTTGATTAAGGGTTACTGTATTTGCAAATTGGAAGTGGGTGAGTCAATCTAAAATACGGGCATTCTTAAATATAGGCAGGGATGGAACAAGCCAAAAGTAGGGGGGAAATGCACTGAGGTGCTGGTCTGATGAGTGTGGGAGGGGAAGTTGGAAGCTGAAGAGAATGTGATTTGGGTGACTGAAGGGGGACTAGTCTAAGATGGCCGACTCCTTAGGAAAGATAGAGAATGGCTATATAGTCCTCTGTCTGTTTCCATGAATTGTGAGAGGGGAAGTTGTCCTGTTTCACTTTCTCTCATGGGGCTGAGGAGATAAGTCCTGTTTCCATAATGCTGATTAGGTCATGAGGGTGGGCAGTCAAATACTATATCGGTTTTGATGAACCCAGTAAGACAATGTTGTTACCCGGACTTAGTGATGGTCTGTGGATGGGGGAGGCGATTTGCTAATTGTAATTTATGACCCCAGCCATTTTGAGCCATGGTTCTCCTGGAAAATGATTAGTTATGAGAGAAGGAGACAAACAAAATAAAGAGAGGCAAAAAATAAAGCCAACTGTACCTTTGCGAGGAGAACTATGTCGTCTCGAGGGTCGATTAAAGTGTAACAAGCACAAGTTGCATCATGAGTCCCATTGGAAATGAAGTGCTGCTGCAGAGATCGGCTGCAAAATGCATCAGTCTTTGTGCTATAAGTTCAGAAATGAGGGCCCAAAAGAATGTGAAGTCAGCGTAATTATATTCAACTTTTCCTGAAGGGGCAGTGCAGTGTAGAGAGAACGTTGTTTTCCGTCTTTCCAGCGTTGTCGGACTGCTCCCGACGTCCTCAATCACCGAGGGCTTAGTCGTGATTGCAGGGTAGGGATCCCACCCCCTAGAGCCCCGACAGTCACCTCGATTGGGCTGCCAATTGCCTGCAACAACAGCGTCCGTGGCAAAGGAACCAGTCATCAGCAAAGAGCACAGTCAGGGGGCACACAAGTGGGAGGGGGTGGCAATGGCGGGCAGGCGGAGCTGGGCCATGCTAACCAGAAACCGAAGGCTGTGAGTAACAAGCAGCGCTCCAGTTTCTCCTGCTGCTGCTCCTGCCACTGCACACCTGGCCTGCTTGCGTCCTTCTCCTGCTGTGGTTGCTGAAACTGCACCAAGACCATGTCTGCTGCTGCTGCATCTGTACACATGGGCCTCCACTAAAGTAAGTCCAATAAGTCTTCTGATGAGCTGGTTGAAGTTGTTTGCCACCAGTGTCCTGTGGTCCACACCACTATAACTCTGCAAACTAGTCCACGTAGAAGCCTTTCTGCACCTAAATCTCAAGTCAACTGTCAGGGTAGTGAGGGCGAGCAGTCACAGGCCACTCGGGGAGGTAGTGTGGGTATCAAGAGCTCAGATTCAACAGACACATTAAAGTATTGTCCAGCCCAGTGCTAGTCTTTAAGTAAAGTAAAGTAGTTTAATCAATCAGTGGTACTAAAAACTATACATTCCAAAGGTAGTCCAGTTACAGGGTAATATATCCTCTAACCCCTTAAAGGATCTGATAAAACGCAGATATACCTATGGCGCCTGCTTTCTCCCGCCTTCTGTTTCTCATGTAACTCAGGCACAGATATGGGTACAGACATAGACTGGGCACAGGTGCAGATAACTACTGATTACCCCAAAGATTGAATTTTGTGTTATGTTATGCTATAAATGTATGCAGCGCACAATTACCAAAAGGTGTCTTGGCGCTAGCAAACCGGGAAGCAGGCATAAGGGATTAATCAGTGAACAGCCAGGTTTTAGTGGCTTTCCTGAACAGTGTCAGAGAGGGAAGATTTCTGATGCTAAACGGGAGGGAGTTCCAAAGCGTGGTAGCTCCCACCATGAATTTTCTGCCGCCCGAGTAGGACTTAAAAACTCTCTGGGAAGTATCACTTTTGCTCCTTGTAATCTCAAGCATCTATTTGGGGAGTACCAGTGCAGTGAACGTCTTAGGAACTGAGGGCAGGCGCCTTAAAGTGCCTTGTACGTAATGCAGAGGGTGTTTTACTTGATCCGTTTTATTATTAGCAGACAATGCAATCTTTGGAGATGAGTACCCACAGACTGGAATTTGGGAATCCCCCAAAAAAGTCTGGCGGCCGCATTTTGGATCATTTGGAGCCTTTGAAGTTGTTTAATAGGTATGCTGAGATATAGCCTGTTACAGTAATCTAGTCTAGAGAGGATTAGAGATGTGACCACAGTAGTCCTGCTTTCTGTGGGAATCAGTGGTAGGATTTTTTTTATGGCTTTACGATGAAAAAACTGGAAGATGACACGGATTTGACTTGAGCTTCAAAGTCAAGTTTCTGATCTATAATCACACCCAGATTTTTCACTTTGGGAACCGGGGTAGGTGCTGACCCTAAATCATTTGGCCACCAGATTTGTGACCATGAGTGGGAGAATTTACCAAATAGAATCACATCCGTTTTCCCGGGGTTTAGTTTAAGACAGCGGGAGCTCATGCAGGAGCTAACTGCTGTCATACAGTCCCTAAACCTGCTTACTGGTGGTGAAGTGTTTTTAGTAATGGTAACCACAATTTGGGTATCATCTGTGTATGACGTTAGTGCCATCCCAAAAGATCTAATAAGGGATGCCAGTTCCAAGACATAAACATTATAAAGAGTGGGACTTAAGGAGGAACCCTGACGAACTCCACAAGGAAGTGTGAACGATGAACAGGTCAATTTCCACAGGGCCACCAATTGTATCCTATCCTTAAGAAAGGAAGATAACAATGTCAATGCCTTTCCGGAGATGTCCAGCGAATTCAAAGTTTTTAGCAGGGCTTCATAATCCACTGTATCGAAGGCCGTCGCCAAGCCAAGCAGCACCAGGGCGGCAGCACCCCCTGTGTCCATGACTGTCCTAATTTCGTCAGAGGCCTTAATCAGCGCCGTTTCGGTGCTGAGCTCTGATCTGTTCCGAAACTGTGCCTCATCCAGTAGGTCATGCTCTAGCAGATACGTGGTCAGTTGGTTATTCATTACTTATTGGACCAGTTTAGCTGGCACTGGGAGACGCAAGATGGTTTTGTAATTCCTTGGATCCAGAGCATCAAGGTTAGCTTTTTCTAGAAGAGGCAGAATTGAGGCTCTCTTTCATATCGAAGGGAAAGTGCCTTCTATAAACATGGAGTTGAAAATGGAAGTTAACCTTAACCCAAGTACCTCCGGGACTTTTTTTAATAACAAGGGTGGAAGCGGATCGTAAGAGGAGCCTGCTCTTATTTTAGAGATAAGAATCATTTTCTCAGCTACTGTTACTTCTCTAAATTCAGCAAAAATTGGGTCATTAGGACATGATACCTTTGACGTATTATGTTTATTCAAATTTGAATGTGCCCATTATCGAAGGTGGTGAAAATTTGCTCAACTTTATTTTGAAAATGCTGGGCTAGATGGTCTGCAAGTGGTTGCTCCTTTCTCTAACTGGGGGCATAGACAGATTGGTCACCACTCGAAAAAGTTCTTTGGAGGAGTTTTTTGCCTCCTTAATTTTCTTTGAGAAGTAAATAGCTTTTTCCGATAGGATCCATTTTTTATAGCCTGCTATTAGTAGTTTGTATTTCCCCAATCCTTGTTCACTATAATTACTTCTCCAACAACGCTCCTGTCTTCGACACATCTGTTTTTTTTTGTCTAAGAGTGTCGGTAAACCAGGGAGCGGATGGAGTATTCCTATTACCTTTGGACTTTTTGAGGGGAGCTAACAGATTGGCCATATCTGTGAGCCATCCATTAAAATGAACGGAGGCTAGTTCATGTTCTTGTGGACCCTTTGTAGATGTTTGGGTAAGCTGATCGTTAAGCTGGTTGCCATCAACCTGCTTCCAGTTCGGATATGATCCTGTTGGTTTGTTAGGTTGCCTGGGTTGGTCTTTGACTGGGTTCTCAAGCTCAAATATGATAGCACTATGATCAGTCCAGCACTGTGGTTGAATTTGCTTAATCTCTGGGGCATTATGGTTAGAAAAAATCCCATTCAGCATATGGCCAGCCTGGTGAGTAAGGCCTTTGACTCTTTGATTTAGTCCAGCAAGTATCATAGTATCAATTAGTGCACTGGTATTTACATCTGTATGTGCTTCAAGATGATAATTAAAATCCCAAGTATAGTGAAGTTATTTTCCATTGCGTAGGTTTCCAGCAGTGTATTAAAAAAGGTAAGGAAAACGTTTTTCTTTTCCCTTGGAGGACGATTGATTAGTATTCCTTTAAAAGACATACAATTGCAATTTTAAAACTAAAAGTCAATAGTTCACAGTTTGTCGAGGGAATAGTCTCAAATGCCACTAGGTGTCTTGATATATAACAGCACGACCACCACCCTTTTTATGCTTCCTGTCATGTCTGAAGACGGAATAGCCTGGAGGCACCGCCGAGCAAAAGTCTGGCCCTGATGCCTGATCAGCCCATGTGTCAGTGATAAAGAGCATATCCAGGCACTGAACATCAATTAGCTTGGTAATGTCAAATTTATGTTTATGAACTGATCTGACATTTAAAAATGCGCCTCGGGGTATTTGTTTGTACTTAGGGTTATTGCTCCTAAGTGGCCCATTATTCCAATGCATATGTTGTATGGGTAGGCTGTGGTTTAAATTAAAACCACAATTATTACATTTCATTGGCCTGATTGTATCTAAACCTTCAAATAGAATGTGTGTGCAGCTTCCATCAGTATTCAGTAGAGATTGATTTTAGCCCAACAAGCCTGTGTAGTAGTCCAAATAAGGTCAGAGTTATCAGCAGCAATTTTCCTCTGCTTGCATTCAGGTACAGTCTTTCAGTTTGTGCAGATACAGTATTGTGTTACCTTTTCAATGACACTGGTGAGTCCCAGGCATGTGGCTGCAAGATTTAGGTCTTCACACTAAGGAGCTTGACACCAGCATGGCCAACCACATAGAGCGGGATCGTAGCCATTGAGCATTGCCCTTGGTAGACTTGTAGGTGGTCGTTGCCTTTGGGCCAACACATGCGGGTGTTTGATTTTGGGAGGTATTGCCATTGAAGCCAGTGCAGGTGGATGCTTATCTTTAACAGGTGTGGCCCTGGTAGCCGATGAAGTGGTTCTTCTTGGGTGGGTTACTTGGATGGCAGCAGAACCATTATGCACTTGGCCTAGGATTGTAGGAATGCTGGGCTGCATGGTGTCAACTTAATGAATACTTTGTTGTGAGCTGCAGTGGGAGACTGGTGGACCCTGTAGGCTTTGGGTCAGAACTGGTTTCACTCCATCTCAGCAGTCAGCTATTTCTAATGTTCTGCAACCCTGGGAACATGATGAGATTCACCTCTTGGACTGTCTCTCCTCCTGCAGTACTAGGTACTGTGCTTCCCTTTCTCAGCAGGCAGTCAGGCTTTTGTGTTCTCAGGTAGACCTTTGAATTATCCCACAAGGTGCAGACATTAGCTGACGTCCCCTCACCTCTGGGAGATTGGATTTCATGCAGACACTAGTTTTGGTCACAAAGCAGCTGTCCGAGTACTTTGGGGAGCAATCCCTTCCTTGGTCATGAAGGTCTTAGAGTGGGAACAAAAGGGGGGGGGTTGGGTCCTACTTTTATATACATTTTCTATACAGGGGATGCAAAGCCACTTCCTCAGCATTTAGACACTCAATTCAATTAAAATTCCTTTATTCGGTTTCTAAATTTCATAGAAAACCATAAAAGTTCTTATAAAAATACAAGAGTGTCAACATATATAAAAACGTCACAGTACACAATAAAACAGTATAAAAAAAACAGTTTAAAATACAGTAAAATTGTCGATGGATCAATTTATGAGGTGACACCAAGTACTTTGGGTGGTATGGGTCAGAAGTGACTTTAACCAAGATTTGCTCTATGCTTAACACAGAACTTAAGGAAGCAGGCAATGTTTTTTGCATATAATTCCTCTTCCAGAATTTGAAGGGCAAGAAAAGCAGGGCGGCATCTACGCAGGACCGACATTTTTAAAATTGGTATTATCCAAGTTATCCTGGGCTCGTTATAAAATTTACAAAATAAAACAATATGTATCAAAGATTGGGAGGAAGCATCATCGCAAGTACATACCGAGAGGTTCTTGGACCAGTCGTTAACCTGTGGAAACGTCACCAATCGATGGAAAATATTGAACCTAAAACGGGTCAGTAAAAATTTCTCATAGTTGCTCAGCTTATATGTTAGGTAAGGCTGCATAGATAAAGTAGTTTGAATAGTTAAAATATGCTGCTCTGTGCTTTTTCCAACCTCTGTATTTAGTCTTAGCTCTTCCAAATGTGTCATACAGATCTTTTTTAGAGACCTTCTTGATACTTCTGATATAGTTAATGGAGACAGGTAATATTTCTCCAGGTCATAAAGAAAGTTTTTTACATAGACAATCCAGGTGATCTTATACCTATTTTCAAGCAAAAGGCAGTCACGGAGAAGGTTTCGGGATAGTTCGCTTTTTGGGGATGTCCAGACACGGTGCCATAAAAGAATTGGTTGAAGTCTAATAGTATCTGATATATGTACCATTCCCAATTCTAAATTCTAAATTCTAAATGGCAGCAATAGTTCGAGGAGCTCTGTGGGAGAGCAAGTAAATATCTCAAAAAACTATTCTCGACTTTCTGGAGAGCGTCCACCTTCCCGCTTTAGACACAGTTTGAGTTGGTTCTCTTTTATATGTAATTTCCAAACTGCTCAGGAGACATAGCCTTTTTGCAAAGTGATGATTTTCACAGCTAGTGCAACAGTACTGGATCCAACATAAATATCCAAAACTAGGACACAACGAAGAATGAGTTTCGTACACCTGGCTTCCATCACATTCCTGAAGCAGTTATCTGAGATAGACAAAGGGATAGGCTCCACCTAGATAAGTCCTCCCCTCGAACAACAGAAACTTCTCTCTCACCCCTTACCTCTACCAGCTACTAAACGTCAGTGCTCAAGTAGAAGTAAATAGCAAAATTTGCTAACAGGAATGAAAATGTGTGGATTTTAGAAAGCTGAACCTGTCTCCCTCCTTGTCACTTCAGTGTACGGATCTCCATCCTTCAGCCACAGCAATACAGGAATTACACTCACATTATCTGGGGAAGCTATCCTAACCCTACGTCTTGTGCCATGCTGAACACAGGGGTATCCAAAATTGATCCCATTGGCTCCAGTACCAAGACTCATGGAATACAAGGAGTCCTACTACCATACATGTGCTACACATGCACTATGCACACACATTTAACGTACAAATGAAATATTGAGTGCAAGGTTATGGGTTTCACATATCAGCAGAACTTTAAATGAGAGGGGCCCATAGACTATGTTCTTCCTGACACAGACGTCAATGGACAGGTCCTGCACCTTGTATTATCAGGGATGGATGCACACTCTCTATATTAGCATGACGCCAAGACCAAAATAAAAGTCAGGGTACTAGTTTCATATACAATCAGGTAATCAGGACAGAGATACGTGCTTCCTCATGTTGCACAAGACAATCCTATCCCAGTTGAAATGTAGTTCAGTCCCAGCAGGCAATTTTGAAATCAATTATTTCTTTGATGGGTGACTAGTGGAGTGATTTTAAAGGTCAGTGTGATGTGGTCTGAGCCTTTCAATCCATAGATGAGTCTGGCTGAAATGTGTTATGCCTCTTACTTGGACTGCAAAGTGTGGGCCTACTAGGTACCTGGCATTGTTAGCTAAAATACCATGACTGGTTTCAGCCACCATTAAAGTTTTTTTTTCATATTAAATGTTTTTTGCATTATATTGACATTATCATATGAACATTCAAATTTTAGTAAATGTGTACTATTCATGTTTAGATCGACAATAGCTAATGTAGAACCTGTGTTTAAAATGGCTAACGGTTGCTATCT
This sequence comes from Lissotriton helveticus, assembly GCF_964261635.1. Classification (NCBI taxonomy): domain Eukaryota; kingdom Metazoa; phylum Chordata; class Amphibia; order Caudata; family Salamandridae; genus Lissotriton; species Lissotriton helveticus. The sequence continues at coordinate 1,645,789,696 of NC_136057.1, read as the reverse complement.
AATTTCATGGCATGAACTTTTCCTTCTAGGCAAGCTGAATTTCAATGCTGACATCACAGTGTTCTGTTTTCTTACTTTCTCATGTTTTCCTTTGTTGTAATCATTGCAGAATACTTTGATTGGTATTGAATATAAAAAAGCATGTGCAGAGTAGAGGCTAATCCAATGTATCTTGTTGGAAAAAAATGCAAATTTGAAGGATGCTGAGAGAAGCTGTATTGTGGAGGATCATCAGAAACGAATTAATTCAAGACTGTATCTTTTCACTCTAACTTGATTAATTTGTTTTATAAGAACTATGTGTAGGAGTAGCAAATGTTTGAATTTTGCTAGTGCAGAGTAGGGGATTTAGGATCCTCTCCTTATAGGAGAACTTAACCACTGCCTGTCTTCTGTGTGGAGCCTGGTGTGCTTCGTCATTTAAGTGCATTGATTTGTTGATCAGCCTCAGTTGTGAACTTGTATTCATCAGATAGCGCTTTGTGGGCCCAAAATGGTTACAAAGAAAAGCGCTTACCCCATCATGACTTGGGGCATGTTGTTGGCAGCAATGCAACAAGGGCTTGAAATGACCATATTTGATGCATGAACCATGCACCTTACTTTACGCCTCTGTCTTCTCATGACACTTGGGCTAAACCTTTCCAGTACTGGTCTTTTCTTTAAAAATCTCCATGATTTGGAAATTAATCAGGACTACAGCAAATATTTACAGAATGAAAAGATGGTTGACTATACAATTCGGCACCTCATGCCAGTTCTGAAACCCAATGATCCGATGTAACCAGCCCTGGCATCAACCGTCTATTGGCGCCACTGTGCTCCAGATCCTTCAAGTTGCAATTGGGTGGGCGTGCGCGTAATAATGAAGTCCAAAGATTCACAAGGTAGTTTTACTTAAGTTGCTTTATTTTATATTCATTATCAAAACAGAGCTTTACATTCCAGCTGGCATTTAAAGCTCTGTTTTGATAATGAATATAAAATAAAGGAACTAAAGTAAAACTACCTGGTGAATCTTTGGACTTCATTATTCAGCGCACGCCCACCCAATTGCAACCCTAAATAGAAACCATTTTTTTATTTAATACGATTTTATATAGCGCGAACATTACCCGAAGGTGTCAGAACGCTTCACATAAGAACCAGTTGCGATACATAAGGACTCGGGATTACGTGCGTTGCATAAAAGATACAAACGGAAAAAAATTGCAAATGTAAAAGTTATAGTCACACAAGGAGGAGCATTCAAGGAAGGGATACAAATGGATATACTCTAAGAGTCACATAGGAATGGTAGATAGGACAAAGGTCTACTGCATATACTAGTGATTAGAGTTATCTCTATATACATAGGGCCGATAGCATGGGTTTATATGGTCACCCTAATTCAGTCCTGGTTTTCCTGTCCTCGCTTACTGGGCACTACATCTCAGAACTGATAATGGCAACACGAACGTGAAATTTCTAAATAACAAAGATGAAAAATAGGAGCGAACGAGCTATTCACCTGTAGGACCAGTACTACTTCGGTGTCTGTGAGCATAATAGGGGGACGGCCTTGCTGCTTTCTGGCTAAATTTAAACGACACAGTCCAAATAAACTATATATTTCAGGCGTGCATTTGTAGATGCATCGTTGCCTTGCAGAGCTTCCGAGGCATTTTAGCGAGGAGTAAGGAGGCACAGAATTTGTTTCATGAATGACAGCAATCGGGGGGCGGGGCTGAGCCAGACGCTCCTCCTCCTCTTCTTGCAGACTTGCTCTTTCGAGCCAGGAAGTGCACTGCTCCTTTTCACGGAGAGAGCTGGCAAACTCAGTAACAGTGCAGCGAACTGCAAACGGGGGGAGGAGCAGACAGCGAGAGAGGGGAGAAGAGGAGAGACAGAGGGGAACCAGCCATGCGATGGAAATGGCTGCGAGCAGCCTCTCCTCTTAATAAAAGTAAGTGATCCTTTTTGCCAAAATGATTCCTTCTCGACTCATATTATAAACGCAGGGTGGAGATACCGAGGCTTTTTGAGATGATCTGGCCATAGAAAAAAAACACATCGATTACAGTTCACTTTCCAAAAGGTCTCCATTTCTGGAGGGGGAGGGTGCAAATCTTAGGTAACTTTTTTCAGAGGCAGGGTGCAATCGTGTGCCTAGCCAGACAGTTGAGTGCTTTTTTTTTTGTTTGTTTAGGAACTGCTCACTTCAACAAAACAAAGGGGCAAACAGGATCTCTCTGAAAAAAAAAGCCATGCGCTTCCCTTTAGCGTGGGTATGGGGGGAGTATTACGTCAAAGCACGTTTCCTCGTGCAGTTGGTGATCGATCCCTGAGTAACTACTGTAGCAGAAGCGAACATTTTTATTTTGCGCGAATCTAGCCACGCTTCGTATTTGGGTTTCCAAAGGTTGCACTGAATGCCTGTGTGATCGGAGCATGCATGCCTGCCCCTCCCAGCCCCCGCCTTTGTGGGACACACTGGCCGGTAATGGGAAGGCACAGAGACAGCACGTGCTCCAGAAAGTACCTGGACTGGACACAGTCGTTTATAGACGGGTAAGTGAACGAGCAGGCACATAAAGGAATGATAGAGAAAGGCACATGGACACAACCACGTGGAGGAGTGGGCACCATTACACGCAGGCACTTGGGTTGGAATGAATACCGTCACTTGCACACGTGCGGAGTGGGCAGAACCAGATCAAGGAATGAATTCAGTCACCTGCAGGCACATTGAGGAACAGACCCCACCGCATTCAGGCACAGGCAGATATGGGCATGGGGCAACAGGCACCACCTCCTCGTGCCGACTCACACACCGGTGCAAGTAGAAATGTTAACATTGTATGGCTTATTATTTTATAGCGCTTTACGTCACCATAATGTTGCCCGAGGCACTTAGTCGGGGGATGCAGCAGAGATGCAATCTCGGACAGGGAGCACAAGACACATGCAAGCACCTGGAGGAAAGTCACAGTTGTACTCCAGCATATACACAAATCCCAATTCCAGCCCTTGAGGGGACACGCTTAAAGAGAATCTGGCACAGTATGAGGTCAGAACAGCAAGTGGCTGCGACGTTTAAAAAGCAAAGGGAATAAGTAGACAGGCCTTAAGGTCAATAAAGCGCAGGAACGTTCAGAGAGGTATGTGGGGCGAGGTTACCAAATTACTCCATGTTACGAGGGCACACCTTTTCCGCTCCATGACTTGCGCAAGCCGTTTTTTCCCCCTCAGGTGTGACAGTATATGTAACTAGCTGAAGGAACACTAAAAATCCCAGAATTCACTGACGTTGTAAATAAAAACCTGCTGATGAAAAATGAGTGCCCTCGTGACTTAAGAATCACATGGCGGAGTTTAAATTGTAGCAGCTGGCACTGACAGAGTCGAACTGAAGCACGCACATTGTCTTGCAGACACAGTCGCATGGGCAGGCCGTGGAGACCGTGGCTTGCAGCAGACACGGTGCAGGTTTTCTCGACTCCTGCTTTTTTTGTCCTCTTGTCTGAATTTACTGTGCAAAAGCGAGGGAGGAAAGTTAGCAAATTCTTGCCTGCTGACTCAGGGCTGTTGGATTGCTCCTGCATTCACGGCGAAGGAAGGGTTCACATGGGGCGATTGGCAGCGCGTGTGCAACTTCTGTAACTCCAGCTAGTGTATATTTAAAGTTTGCAGTTCGCGAAACCACAGCCCCTGTTTAGCGCACAACTTACTTAAAAAGGAAAGGATAATAGCTGAAGACGTGAAGTGTTTTGAAATATTCACAAACCCAAACCATGGTTATATATCTGGCATGTTGCTCTGTTTTAAGTGCACAAAGAGCTTCCAGCACGTGTTCGGTTGCGTGTGTGCACTGCTGAGCCATGTGGCCTTTGGAAGTGACTAGGCGGCTGCTTTTTTTTTCTTGCATTTTCACATATCTTTGTTTGCAGCTGATTCAGCACTGGTCTGACCCCACCCTTTCTTTCTCTGGTCTGAGTCAGACCGAGCTGAGGGTTTCCCCTGCCCCCTCCCCACAAACAAGTTCCCTCTGCCTCTCGCTTCTGGGCAAATTGCTGGTGATGGGTGGCCTGGTTTGAGAAGAAAGGGGGCCATCTGTTCACCCTGTGTACACAGCAGCAGGGAGACGGTGACATCAACCCTGCTGCGGCTAAATAACCAGGCAGCAAGACAAGCCAAGAACCATAAAGTACGTTGATTGTGGTCAGGGCACGATGTGTTGCCAGGATTGTGTACATGTGTATACGTTTAGTGTGTGTGTGTAAACAGTTTGCCATTTTTTTGTGTATGCATGTGAATTGCCACTTGTGTACTCAAATGTAAATCTTGATTAGATTTATCATCTACACACTATAATGCACAAATATAGCGATTGTAGCCATGAGTGTGGCTATTTTATGTGACATCTCCACTAAACTGTTTGTTAGGCGCTTTTACATTGTGTTCCAAGCCAAGCAGGATTTATGTTTGATTGGAAAATGCCTTTTGTTGAACGCTTGATTTGTTTGTCGTACCATTCCTTTCATTCATTTTGGTAAAAATATTCAGTTGCCCACCCAATTCTTTTGACACTTTTGATGGGATTGTTGAAAAAGGCCAATACCGTAAGCTGTCAAATTTGCCTCTTCAAGTGGAACTGTGATTGAAAATGTAATTAGGAATTTTTGAACGCTAGCTCTAGAGTATTTCACTTATTTGTCGAATCCTGATGTTCTGGGCTTCTACTGGCACAACCCGCAAGAATACTACATCTTTGGCTGCTAATGGAAAAGATATTTCATATTGGCATCTAGTTATGCATTGAGATTTGCGATGACGTGTAAGAGTACTTTACACCTTCTCTGCCCATTGGTATCTGCACTGAGGTACAGATGTTGTTTGCAATCCTTGGGCACCTTTCCTTTCAGTGTGTAATGTGGCCTTGTGCAGTGGGATGGTGTTTGAGGAGCGGATTAGAGAGGACATTGTAGTGAAGTACTCTTCTGTTGGGACTCTGCAAGGTAATGGACCTCTGCACCCCTGCCATAAGTGTCCCAGCTGCAGTGATATCTGAAAACTTGGTACCGGTTTTTGGTTAAGGGCGAACATGGATCATTCTTGTGCACCATAACTTAAGTCTGTCTCACACACTGTGGTTTTGTTAGACTAGGAGTTTGTTCAGAGTGATAGCCTGCTAGTGGTAAAGGGTTGCTACCCTTGCCCAGAGTTAAGTAACATGAGTGCAGTGGTGGCAATATATACCATTTTTATGGTGTCGCTTGTTAGCACTGATGTCACCAGGCAATTATATGAGCACCAAAAGAGAGGTGATTTGGCTCTGCCCACATGTTGGGAGCCAGGAGTACATGTTTTGATTGGGTAGAGGTTGTGGGCTTCCACCAAAAAGTGCTTGCCCTCCACCCAGCTGTGAGCATTTTATTTATCCAGCTGCCCGAGCTTGAACTTTCAGAAGTACATACGTGACACTGTCGAGATAGTTAAGTGGTTTAGATAACAAGGGGCTAGATGTAGGTAATTGTATTTTACCGATTCGAAAATACCGAATTTTACCGATTCGGGATTTTCGAATCAGTAAATGCAATCTAGGTAAAAAGTCGGTAAAAAATACCGAATCGTTAAGATTAGGTATTTACCGAATTGGTAATTACTAATTCGGTATTTGCCCTTCATTCCTATGGGTCTTGAGGCCCATAGGAATGAATGTCAATTACCGAATCGGTAAATACCAATTCGGTAAAATTGGTAAAAAGTCAAGAGTGGCAGGGTGTCACTTTGACACCCTGTTGCACCCCTGATTAGTGCTTGTGTGCACATGTGGCACACATACATGCCCTAAGGGCATGTATGTCTGTCACATGGCACAGGTGTAAATGCACATATTTGCATTTACATAGGAATTCGTTATTTACCACCAACTAATATAATAGTTGGTGGTAAATAACGAATCCTTAAAGCCCAGAAGCACTGTTTTCAGTGCTTCCTGCATCTCATTTACCGATTCGGTAAATACCGAATCGGTAAATGATGATTCAGTAAATACCGAATCGGTAAATACCGATTCGTTATTTAACGAATCCGTAAATATACCACCTATATCTCAAAAGTCTATTACCGGTAGGTAACGGCTGATTTCGGCCGTTACCGACCGGTAATAGCCTACCTACATCTGGCCCTAGATCATTTACATGTTGCTCTCTGGCAGCAGCAGAGATGCAAGGAGGGCCATCATTAACCTAAATTAATTTTTAGGTCTTCCCTGACAGTGCAACTGTCATCTATCTGACCATTTAACCTACACCAATATTACCCTACAGTTCTTTGTTTCAGCACAAATACATATCCATTACAATGCTGTCTATTTGTAATGCTTCACATCACTATACAGCATTCAGCCAGAACTATTTGCATTGCCAATGCTTGTTGTGACAAGTGAACTGGCCTTTTTACTTGTGGCACTGAAGTGGGGCCTACTGTTCCCCTCATGTAAAGTTCCACTGCTGTGCACCTAACTCTCCCAAATTAGTATGTTGTGCTGGTCAGCATGAGTGCATGTACATGTTGTATGTGTGCCTGCATATGGCACAGTATGGAGGCCTGTGGGTTCCATGTTGGAAGCCCTAGGCCTTAGACGCATGTGGGGGTGGATGAGCCAGCCCAAGCAGATTTGTGAATTTCTGAGAAGTGATTGGGACGCACTGGAAGAAGGAAGAGTGGTGCTCTCTTGTGCACTGCAAAAGGGTCCTATGAGTTTGTAAAGGTCACTGGTCAATGCGGCCTGGGCACATTTCAGGTAGACTGATAAGGAATCACAAATAATAGGTCTTGAAGCCTTGGTAAGCTTTTGATGGACGTAGATCAGTGAGACGGACATTGAGGTGTGATCCTCTAGTCACTCCTTTTGTCTGTGTGTGGGCTATCGAGTTTGCAGTCGCTCCTTTTGTGACAGACTACTTCCTGGACAAAGGACAGGACAGAGGAGTGGCAGTTCAAAAGGCAACCCCCACAATACAAACCTAAAAATCTCAACACTAAGGGGCCCATTAGGATGTCGGGCGGATCGCCACCGCCATGCAGGTGGTGGCGATCTGCCTGACATCCGTTACCGTCCGCCACCTAATTCCCCCCGCCATATTACAATGGCCAGGGGACCGCGGTGGACGGAAACACCGTCCGCCGCTTTTCCGCCCCGGTCGCCTTGCGGCCGGTGCGGAAAAGGGTTCATATGGCTGGCGGTGTCTATCAGACACCGCCAGCCATATTAGGATGGCCTCATTTAGATTCCTTTCCGTGGCGGCAATGCCGCCACGGAAAGGCATGCGGTCTTAACTTTGGGGGCCCGCAGGCGAGGGGGGTGCACATGGGGGGTACCTGTGGTACCCCCCTGCATTTGCATACACAAAGCGGCAGGCACCGCGCGGTATGTGTATGCAAATTAATGCTTACATTTTTAGCATTGCGGCGGGCGGTGCTGAAAACACCGCCCGCCGCAATGTTAAAAATGGATGATGTGCCTGTCAGTGTGGCGGGCGCATCTTAATAGGCATGGCGGGACCGCCGCTCACGTCGCGGGCGGTCCCGTTTTCCACAGGGATGGCGGGCGGGCAAAGTCCGCCGCCATCCTAATGGGGGCCTAAATCTCCGTCTGTGTATGGAAATAGATTATGAAAAAAGGGGAGCTTAAGCCTCTGAACATTTTCAAACTGGAGCTGTACATCAGTGTGGAGAAGCTCAGCACAACTTATGTCTGTTGTAACCATGGCTGGGTATTGAGGACTGCTAATCTCCCAGCTGGGTGAGGGCACACCACCTAGGAGAATCAAGACTACTGGCCCTGGAGCCTGGAGCACCAGCATCTGCCTGCCAAGAACAGTGGACCCTGTGAGGAGGAGGAGAGTGCCAGGAGGGAACGAGGTTCAGAGTGGATCCCTGAAGGAGAGGGTGAGATGCTGGGTCTGCGTTGAGGACTGTTTTCACTGATTGGGCTGCCCGCCTGAGTGCTTTTGTTAAGAACCCCTTTTGCCAGGTGGGGGCCGTAGTGGAGGTAAGGGCCATTGCCCAGGTAGAGCACCTCTGGGAAGATGCTGGCCGCTGCCAGTACAGTGTTGTGACCTGAAGGGGCTGCCTCCTGGAATGCACTGTTTGTAACCTGCATATGTCTGGTGGGGGTTGAGGTAAACATAAAGGCAGTCTCCTTGATACAGTGGGGTAACGAGAATGGCTGTCACCCCCTCACACATTTGGGCACGAAGTGGCCATTGCCCAGAGTGTGCTTTTCAAAACTCCTGTTGCCAGAAAGGGGCACCGTGGTGAAGGGGCTGCCTACCTGTAGCAGTGTATGCTAGATTTGTGAATTGGAATGTGATGTGCATGATAAGAGCACCAAATCCAACCCCAAAACCCAGGTGCACCCAAAACTGGCCTCAGGAAGACTTGGCACATGAGTACTCGAGTTCTGTGCTCGCCTGCCGCCTCTTCACAGCATCCAGGCTTCTGCTCACCTCTAGCCTGCTGATGCGCTCCCAGGTCTGCCAAACCGCAGCTCCATGTGAGAGCGGGTAAGACTGAGTGCTGGGCCATCGAGCCCTGGGGGAGCTTGCGCTGACTACAAGCACTACTGGTCAGGGAACTTTGACTAAACTTGTACGTTTTAGTTGAGCCTAACCAGAATGGCTTCCCTTATGTGAATTGGGAATAACCATCATCCTTGGGTAGATAATGGGGAAGGACTTGGGGACTTACCCGGTAAGTGCTAGAGTGCTGGCCTTACGAAGATTGTGTGGTTTTGTATGCTGTTTTTCACTTTGTGTTTGTCTATAAATATTAAATGTTTCATAAAAGCAAGTATCTGGCGGGACATTCATTTAGTGGGGGTGCTTGTGTTCACCTTGCATCTGTATACTCACCGAGAAGCCTTGTACTGCACGACCTGCGCTACCACTGAGAGTGCTGAAGGGGTAGCGTTTGGCCTACTAATTCAGGACCCATACTAGGTCGGGCCCCAAGATATTAGCAGTAAAAGGCAGCAACCCCCATGGTTGAATCCAGTAGCTCTGCTTGTCCATTCGCCCTCGGATAGATGTTATGACACCGCCTACTCAACAGCTTCTCCTCAGTCAGATTTAATAAAATGCAGTTTTGGGGCATACAAAATACAGGCTTTTAATGCCCGGCCCTGTCCATCCAGTCACAAAGTATTTAGGTCTATTTTTCTAAGTTAGGACTGTGAAAGCAGCTCTCAGTATGGGAGGCTTGTCTGGAGTCACTCTTTTGAATATAGGGATAAAATCACATGGCAGCAACCTGTAAATAGGCCGTTCAGTACATGTTCACCCCTCCTCTCACTCCTTGTTCCAGTGCCTTCATTCACAACTTCAACTGAGTTGAGTGTTGTAATGTCATCTGAACTGTGAATTACTTTTTGTGGCGATAGAGCCGTAATCCCAGCCCAACACATGCTTGTAGCCCAGTATTGGGCACCTCAAGCTTACCCAATAGCCTAACACTAGGAGTGATCTGGAGGTGCTGCTGTCCATTGCAAGTGCAAGGAGAAAATGTCTGGTGTCTTCAACTGGACCATTATACCAGTTGCCTGTGCAGAGTAGTCATTTCCTGTCTTGATCCCCTCTCCTTCTGGCTTTAGTGTCCGTCCAAGTAGGAAGTAAAGCTTATGTAATATATTTCATGAAGCTATAATATTACTGTATCAAAAAGTACGTGTTAAGGTGTTTGCGTTCTTCAGCTGTCTTCTGCCTTGATATAACCATATAACCTCAAAGTGTACTAGAGGCACACATCTTTTGTAAATGGTTTGCGTGACTGATTTTGGAGGTAGAAGAGGTGTTTTTTTGGCTGAATGCAGTCTTGTTGCCCTAGGGCTTCCCAACGCCTTATGTGACCCTGCCAACACTGTCTCTAGAACTTTGGTCTTAGGGGCCACCATTAAAAGATTTGTTCACTTAAATCCTCCTGTATCAAAATGTTTAAGAGAATCTGTTACCTACATTTTATGGTAATGTGCCATTTGCTATAAGAATAAATGAGCTACTTATCCTTTGTTTGTGTGGGTATGAGGATATCCTAAACTGGCCAATTAGTTATCTGTCTTCACTAGCTGGCCATTCACCTTTCTGACCTTCTGGCTGTCTAAGCAGCAGAGTTGAGCTGGTGAATGCAGGCAATATTGAAGAATTGCGCCTTTGCTTCCTTGATTAGAAGGAGACATTTTATATGGGATTTTTCCTTCTGGAATGGTTTCATTATTTACTAAATATCTTTATTTCTCTATCATTTGTGGTGAACCATGGCTCAGCAAGACTGTCCAATGATTCACAGTGACTCCAGCTGGTCTCAACAACATCTCCTGTTCTAGGGGCAGCGTTCTATGAGGGACCTCTCGGCAAAACAACTGAACATACTGGCATCTCCTTGGACACTAATTTACGGTCATTTAGGTCTCTCCCAGGTAAGCACTGATCTGAGGGTACCTATAACGTTGTCCTATTAAAGGCAGTAGTGACACCCATGCCTCTACATCGCTTCTGGTGGAGTTATACTATGAACAGTGCTGCTCCACGGTCTTCACTGCACTCTTCATGACATTAAACTGCATGACTATGCAGCTTATTGCATCCGCGGAAGCGGTCGGCAGTGCTCATGCTGCTCTGTCTGCCTCCAAGTGCACCTTGAATCATGTTAGGCCAATCCTACTACTACATAGGTCCCTTGACTGAACCTTCACTCCTGCTGTGATGCAGATGTGGGGGTCTGGTGAAGCCTGGAGTGACAGACACTGGTTATGTGCATGGTGCAGTTGGGCAGAGAGTATGGAGGACTGAGGCCATGTCTGACTCTGTACCTGGTTGAGTCAGAGCTAAGTTAAGCTGGCCAGCTAGATCTACGTCACAAGCTGTGTGACACATAGGAAGTTAAAGCAGAGCTAACTGTTGTGATGAAGAAGGAACGGATGTTAGGGTTGACTCTGGGTTTAACAGGCATTACAATAAACAGTTTCAACATTATAATCACACCCAATTAAAGCAGCTCCAAAGTTGTACTCTGACCAGTGATCCTTTTAACTCAACACAATTTAAGTTTCAATTCAGATACATCCAATTGGACTAGAATTCACATATGTCTTTCTTTTTTCCCATGAATGACACAGCCCGTTAGAAAATCATTATACACACTTCAGTCAAACAGTTGATTACATAGAGCTTCGCTCTTTCACTCTCATATTGGAAACCTGAAATCTGGAACCTCGTATCGGTAGCCAGTTGAACATTTGTAACTGGTATTTGATGACTATTGCAGCCTGATCCTAACAGTAATTATAAAATGTTAACATGGTCTCAGAGATTGCATACCATGATCGAAGTCACTAAGAAAGGAAATATCCTGAAACTTGTGGACATTCAATTTACTGTACCTCCTTTTCAATAACGCTTTCAGTAAAGGGCGAATCCTTCTTGGAAAGGCTCAGTTGTGGAACTAATTTACAAGTGTGAGCCTAGAACAGATACAAGTAGATGTAGCTAATTGCCCTACTTGAGTCAAAAGGGGCAATCTTTGCCAATTATTTTCTAGAACAAAAGAGGTCTCGGAGAATAATTTCATAAAGTTATACCCAACTGGATTTAAACACAAGTATTTAACAATTGACAACATTTTGACAGTATCTATTCTAGTTGTTAATGTGCTATCTACGAAAGATAAGAGACTTTTTTGGTATATAGACTACTCAACGGTTGTCAGTCAGCAGGGTTGACAGGAAAGGCTTTGGGCAAATTACACTCAAGGGAAACCAAATATACATTGCTTTATTTGAACTCCATATGGAACTCCATAATGAAATACATGTTCAAGTTTAATTGTGAGATAGGAATGACAACACCAAAGATTACTACTATTACCATACTACAAATGGGTTAAAGCAAGAATTTATTTTGGCCTCTCTTCTATACTTTCTTTGGATTGCAGATTTACCAGAGACCCTCAACTCTACTGGCACTATGATTTTCTTAGATTCTGTTGTATGCAAACTAATCAGTTTGTGCAGATGATGTTGCGATTTTTGTCCACCACAAAAATCGACCTTCAGCTAAGATGATATCTACTTCAGGAAAATAAAATTTTTGAACGGATTAAAGGTAGATCACAGGAAAACAAAACTGTGTGATTTGGATGTACTGGACCAAGGGTTAACTGGGTACTGGAAAACAAAAGTATCTATCATTTGACACATACATATCTTAGGGTCGAAAAAGACTATACACATTACAAACCTATCAAAGATGAGTTTCTTATGTTTCATGCCCAAGCAAACACTATTCCAGGAAATATGGAATGTGACAGTCGGACCGACAAGCACCATTGCCATAACCAAGTTAGCTCTGTTGATCCTATACGGAGCAGTGTTTTTTAGTTGACAAATACATAAACCTGACAAAGTTTTCAAACTGTATACAGTCTAAGAACATTCTTGTCTTACTATTGATTTAAGACTTAAATTATATTACTATCTCTAATTGCCTTAAAAAATATCAGCTTTACTTTTGTAATTTTTTTTGGATTTTCATATAAAAAGCAAATTAAATTACACCAGTATACCACAAACTCCTATTAAAGTAGATCTGGAGAGAGAGACAACATTGCAAGGACCGTACTCAGCGAGTGAAATAGAGGGTGATAGGATGTTGTGCAATGGGAATGGATCAATAGGAGTGTAACCTGGCAAATAAAGTGTTTCAAAAAGGAATAGAGAGAAATAAAAATATAGGAAAGGTGAGCAAAAAGAGCAAGAAAAAGAAACAGGCAAGAGAGGGGGATGGATGGCAGGGGAGGCTACACTAGGCTGGGATCGCACTTAGCATCAACTGTGCATTTGTTCAGGTGCGTGTGTCCAAGTAGAGGAGATAGAGACGTTATTTATTTATTTTTAGTTATTTGAAAGTTGTATAGAGCGCAAACAAGATCCTTACGGATATCAGAGCACTTTACACACAAATAGGATAAAAAGACAAAGGAGTAATAATTAAACAAGTCATTTTGTGAAAAGATGAGCAAATGGTTAAACAATAGAAACAAGGTAAGGTAGCAACGGTGCATAGGTGGTCCGCTTTACATAGTCATTGGAGGAAAAATAATGAGTTACGCGATTTGTTTAGTCTAAATTCATGTGAATTTAGCTAAGAGGAGAGATTTTACTTCTTTTTTGAAGGATGCCGTGGATGAGATAAGTCTGATTTCTGGAGGAAGGGCATTCCAGAGCCTGGGTGCCATCCCTGAGAAGGAGCGTTTATATGTTTTTTTTCTTGTGGAATCTTTGAGGTTTCAAAAGAAGATTTTCTGCGCTTCTTGTGGCTCTTGAGCCACCGAGATTGTCAGTTTCTGAGCGAAGTAACTGGTGGAGTTGTGGTGTATAGCCTTGTGTGTCATGCATGCGATTTTCAGGTGTATTCTAGCTTCGTATGGCAGCCACTTCAAGGATTTTAAGTTAGAGATGTGTGAGAGTTTTTTTGAGCCCGTGATTAGTCTGGCTGCAGCATTAATAGAGGCTTTTAATGGTGCCGTTGTCGATATGGGGAGGCCACAGAGGGCAACACTTTCATAATCCACTCGAGGGATAACTAGGGCTTGGACTGCAGTTCTGAAGTCATTGGCGGGGAGTAAAGGTTTCAGCTTCCGCAATGTGTTGATTTAGAAAGTAGCTCCCTTCGTTGCATTGCTGATATGATGATGCATATTGAGATTGCAATCGAGGGTTATGCCTAAAGATTTAGCTGAGTCCACAATAGTAGGTTGAACGTTGAGTGCAGTGAGAGGATTAAGCCTGGCCTGAGTGATGGGGACTTTGGTGGGAGGTGCTATTAGGAGGAATCCCGTTTTTAGAGCGTTAGGTTTGAGAGGATTCTCTGCCAGCCAAGACTGTGTGTTCCTAAGCGTTGTCCTTAGAGTAGGTTAGGGACTTAAGGAAAGTTTAGGGTGGTTTGTTTTCCTGTAGGTATTTGTTAAAAGCACCTCACAGACATCTGGGTCCAGCGGAGGAGGGTAGTTTAGAATTTAGTTCATTGTCAGTGCCCCAGATCGAGCAACGTAATTTTCACCATTTGTCAAAGGAACTTGGGGATGTCATTTTCCAGTCTGTGAGTATATTTTTAGTCCACAATGATATGAGGAGATCCACTAGTAGAGCAGTGTTTCCAGTAATTTCAGAGGAACAGGGATTAGCGTAGATGCCCAGTGCTGTCCTCAAGAAGTCAATTTCTATTGTTAGCCCTGATATTTTTTGTGTATCAATGATTGTATTCTTGATCACAGCGGAAGAGGCATTTTGCAGGTAAGAAACATGCATTGCGGGTGACCTGTGCTTTCCTCACATCTCCAGCATAGATCTGAATCTCTTAGACTCGGTTTATACAGTCTGGAGGGGGTCCAGTAAGTTTAGAGGATTGACCAGAACCTTGATTGTGCAAGGGCTGGTGTGATTTTTGCCGAAAAAGGAGATTGCCAGATACAACCCCACCTCTTGACTGTAAAATCTGCTTGGTGTGATGGATGCAGAAAGTATCCCCATTTATGGGCAAAGAGTCTCCGTGTCGGGTGTATCCAGGAGTTTGTATACTCGTGAGTCGGTGAGGCCCTCATTTCTTACGTTTTCTAAGTACTCCTGGTAGGTCTGGGTGGTGTGGCAGCTTCAGCCTACCCAATGCGCATTTCAGTCTCAGGAATCTATAGAAGTCTATGTTTGGAAGATCGAAACTCTCCTGCAAAGATCAGAATGGGATGGTGCTTACACATGATCCTAGGTCAGTTATCGAGTTAAGACCTTTCCTAACCCATGATTCCAAGTATTTTGTTTTGTTTTCTAGTTTAATTGTTGTTGTACCAAAGGGAAGCTATGGAGGAGCCAAATTGGGGAGGGGGGGGCGAGTAGTAGTTCTTTGATTTTGGTGAGTATTTTCTGCTCATTAACATCAACAGAGTGTTTGAGATCCGTACCAAACGCCAAGGTACTTGATAGCATTCGGTTTCCAATGTCCACTGAGATCGCCAATTACCAAAGATGTACATTGATTGTTTAGGGGGAAAACTTTGGTTTTATCTTTGTTTAGAGAGTATCCCGCCGCTAATGGATATCTCTCTTTTTCTTGCATGATAATTGGGGTAGCATGTGGGGCATCTTCGGTGAAGAAGAGGACATCGTCCACGTAAACCGCCACCACTTGTCAGCCAGAGTGGAAGCTGATGCCTGGAATACTTGGGTTGTCTCTAAACATTGTTATTAAGGGTTTTATGGCTAATAAGAAAAGTATAGAAGGGGCAGCTCTGGCAAGTGCCTTGGGAAAGGCTGAAGGGATAGGAAAGGTGGCCATTGATTCTGACTCTAGCTTTTGGGTTTTAGTAAAGGGCCATAATCATGCGAATAAGCTCATCTCCAAGATTGTATTTATGGAGAATGGCTTGCAGGAAAGACCAGGAAACTTTGTCAGAAGCCTTCTGTGCGTCTAATGCGAGGGCCGCAGTAGGGGAGTGGGACAATTTGGCCTTCGCTAGGACACTGCACAATGTTCTAATGTTACCAGCGGCTAGTCTCCCTTTGAAGAAACCAGTTTGTGAGTTCGCAATCAGGTTTTGAATAACTGATTCCACTCTGCACATAGTTTTTACAGTCGATGTTAATGAGCACGTTTGGCCTGTAATTTTTAACATTTAGTGGATTCTTCCCTTCTTTAGAAGTAAAGTCCACATTTGTAAAGCGCACAATCACCCGTAAGGGTCTCTAGGCGTTGGGGGCCGTCGGGAAGATAAAGCGAGCTATTGCCCAGAGTCACATGGTGCTGGGCTAACCTGCCGCCGGAGCCGGGGATCGAACCGTGGTCCCCAGATTCCAGCGTCAGTCGCCCTGGCCGCGGCGCCACGGATTACGACAATGGAGGCTTCGGTTGCAAAGCCAGTGATGTGCCCTGAGGAGGCTTCATGATGAAGGAGCGCATAGAGAGGGCCCTAGATCTTGCAGGTAAAAGTCTTATAAAATTTGGCTGAGTAGCTGTCCAGGCCTGGGGCTTTCCCGCTTTTAAGAGTCTGAATAGCGGCTCTGATCTCCTCTTCGGAAATAGGTTGATTGATAATGAGGCAGGCTTGTTTTGACAACCTGGAAAGATGGCAGGATTCCAGGTGCTTATTAATTGGTGCGGACAAAGCTGGTGTGTTAGCGTTGTAGAGGTTGGCGTAAAAGGATTTGAAATTGTCAAGGATACCTTGGGTTGACAAAGTGATCACACCATTGGCGTCTTTTATAGCGGCTAAGAGACTTTTGTTTTTAGTATATTTTAGATAGATGGCCATGGTTTTCCCTGCTCTGTTACTATTTCAGAGTTTCCCTGCCTTCACTTCGTAAATGCATTTACACGCCCTCTGACTCTGGCTTTGGTAGTACTCGTACTGCGTAGAGCAAAGTAGGACTGTTGATCCTTTGGTGTGTCTTAGCTATGAGTTTGGAGAGCGGATCTCGGACTCCAGTACCTTGAGACGGTTAGCTAAATCTTTCTTTTTAGCCAAATTGAGCTGTATCAGAGTGCCTCTCAGGGTGGCTTTGAGAGTGACCCATCTTGTGGTGACGGGATGTTTCGCTGGGTGGGGGGCTTCTGTCAGGAAATGTTCACTGGCAGTTGCAATTTCTATTCTGGAGTTAAGGTAATCTAGTAGTTCATCATTCAATCTGCAATGTCTAGAAGGGGGGGGTTGGATCACTATGGTACACTTGCGCGAACATGCAAGCATGGTCAGAGACCACAATCTGTTTTATTTTTTGCATGTGGACTAGTTATAGTAGGGGCTTGCTCACTGTAATCTGGTCTATCCTTTGAAAAAAATGTGTCTGCTCCTGTGGGGTTGTATAGGCACCATAAGTCTATTAGATTATTGTTGCAGCAGAGTTTCACCTGTTAGTGCAAATTATTGCGAATACATTTATGTACAGAGAGCCTGTCAAAGTTCCCATCCATTGGGAGGTTAAAATCTCCACCCAGAATCATGCCCAGGTGTTCTGGGAGTTCTGAGAGATGCTTGTCTAGGTCGTTGTAGAACTTGATGGCTTTATCATAGGAGCTATATCTATAAAGAATTGTAGATCCTTTTTCTTTACTTTAGAAATGAGCCACTTGCCCTCTTTATTGTGCATGTGTGATATTACTGAAATGTCTGTCATTTTTTATAAGAGGGTGATGACTCCATTCTTTTTTTGTGGGACAGGTGAGAAGCCAATGTCTGCGACCCAGGTGCTGTTGAATTTAGCATCATGTAGGGATTGTAGGTGGGTCTCCTGTAGGAGGACGTCTCCTTTGAGTTTATTGCAGTAGTCCGTCATCACTCTGTTTTACTGGTTGGTTATGCCCTGTTGTGTTTAAAGATAGAACATTTAAAGGAAAAGTCTTTTTGGAGTGCTGTAGACACTTTGGGTGTTGTACCTGTGAAAGTGAGAATTGGGTTGAGTGTCTGAGAGGCGATGTGTGTGAAGACCCTTGTCAGTGTGTGGGGATGTACATAGGTCATGATACTAGACGCTTTGAGGGGCCACCTGAGTAGCCAGGGGGGCATGGGGAAGTGGATTGAGGAATGGAAGTCCGGGGAGAAGGAGAGATATTTCAGTGGTGAAAGAGAGAAAAGAGGTGAGAGTTAGCCGAAAAGGTATAACAAACCAATAAACAGAAATCCAGAAGACCCATCCCTAACCCACCCTCCACCCATCTGTCGAAATTTGACAGGTTGCATTTCCCCACCCTCCCTGTCTTCTGGACTCTGGGCCATGTGCAGGCCTATCCCAAACCGACTGGATAGCTACCTAGTCCAGCAGTTCAGAGTAACATTCGAATAATTCTAAACTAGGCTATATTTATGCGTTTGTTTTGTGAAGTGATAACTTGACATGAAAAATGCTGCTCAGACTCCTTCCTGAGTAGTGAAGCAGTGCATACAGAAGCCAAGTTTTTTTGTGGATCATTTGGTCCAGATTCGGTGGTCTCGATCTGTACTCAACTGGGACCAGTCTTTGGGGCGGGTGTGGGTTGGTACCTGTGGCATCATGATTTTAAGGGAAGTTCTCTATCAAGAGGCTTGTTTTACTTTTATTAGGTTGAGCCTATAATTCTATGCATGCACTGTCTGTTGCGAGGCATATATTGGATTTACCAAGAACACAGAGGGCCTTGGAGCCCGCCCAATACCATTTTTGATTTTCTTGTCACTACCATTTACCTGCTTTTTCTTTGTGTCCCAGCTTGCCAGTCATGTGTTTGTCCCTCCCTTGGCCCATTGCCTCTTTGCATTGCTGCTTCCATTGCTTGCTTTCATGCACTACTTTTTTCTTTTGTGTGACATACTCCCTTAGAGTGTGTGTATTTTTGAGACAACTCTCTCATGTATTTTGTTCCCCCTGCACCCCACGCTGCTTTCTGTTGCCTGTCTGATTCTCCTCACCACTTAAATTTTGTATCACCTGTGTGCTTCTTCCCTTTGCTTGCTACCACCTGCATCTGTCGCATTCACTCCCACCCTGGTGCTTTTACGTTCCCTCCAATCCCCCCATTGCTTTTGCATCCCCACCCCCACTCTCCACCACGTTGCTTTCCTGTTCCCAACACCGCCCCCCCATGTTGCTTCTGCTCCCCCACCTGTCAGTTACAAAAAATGCTTTAAGGTAGTGGGGGTGCTTTTGTGTGGATAGTTGCCCCCCCCTACTGCTTCTTAACAACTCCCTCGCTCAAGGGATTGTTCCAGATATTTTCAAAAAAGCAGAAGTTGTTCCCATCCTTAAGAAACCCAGTTTAGATCATCTGGTTCCTGGTAATTACTGCCCTATTTCTTTGTTGCCTTATTTAAGTAAGATTTTGGAAGCCCACGTCGCTAATTGTCTCAGTTCTTTTGTAGAGCAATCTTATTATCTGGAATCTCATCACGTAGGGTTTAGACCTGAACACTTAACTGAATCTGTCATCTTGGCAGTCCTGGACAAACTGAGAGGGGGGGGCTGATCAGGGTAGTATTCAGGCCCTGGTGCTCCTGGATTTGTCGGCCGCGTTTGACACGGTCGATCACCACCCTTTGATTGACCTTGTCGGCAGCACCGGGATCCAAGGTCCGCTGTTAAAGTGGTTCACTTCCTTTCTCGACAATCGCATTCAATCAGTCCGCCTCGCAAATCTTTGTGCAGAACAAAGAAAATTGACTTGCGGGGCCCCACAGGGTCTTCCCTTTCCCCCTTCTGTTTAATTTGTACATGTTACCTTTGATTCTGGCTTTACGTAAAAGAGAGGTTATAGTTTTTAACTATGCCGACGATCTTCAGCTGGTGTTTAACATTGATTCATCCGCATCATCTGCTGTGAGTTTCCAATCCACAATGAATTTAATCAGTGACTGGATGAATATAAATCAGCTCAAATTAAACCCTGAGAAAACTGAGCTGATCCTCACTGGCGGGTCGGCTAACCCTTGGAATTCGATCTTCTGGCCTCCGTCACTGGGGAGTCTCCCACTCCCAGCTAGTTCTGTAAAAAGCCTGGGAATCGTGATCAGTAATGATCTAACAATGAAGGCTCAGATCTGCTCAGTGGTCTCTGCATGTTTTTCCATCTCCGACGAATTCGGAAAATCAGTAGATTCTTGTCCACAGAGGCCCTGACTCAAGTTGTTCTTGCCCTGGTAATTTAGCGTATTGATTACGCCAATTCTCTGTATGTGGGTATACCAGCATACCAATTGCATTGGCTGCAACTGATTCAGAACCAAGCGGCTAGGCTAATTTTTGGTCAGCCGAAACACCAACACTTGAGATCATTGCTGAGAAGCCTTCATTGGCTTCCTTTGTCCCAACGCGGTCTATTCAAGCTAGGCTGTACCATCTATAAAGCTCTTTCAGGATGTGGTCCTGCCTTCATTGCCTCAAAGTTACAGCGGTATATTCCTTTGCGTCACCTACGCTCTTCTAACAAGAACTTGCTATCCCCCAATCCCTTCAAACGAAAGAAACATGGGGGCCTTAGATTTACGATCTTGGCTCCTCAGTTCTGGAACCCTCTTACCCACGAATTGTTTATGGAAAGCTCTTGCACCCAATTCAGGAAATTACTCAAGACTTGGCTCTTCTCCCAGGCATATAACTGAACTCACTATTTTGCGACTGCAACGTCCTCTCTTCAGCGCCAAGAAACCGCCTGGTGTACGAGCGGTTAACAAATCACTTTTAACATAACATAACATACAGACGTGGTGGAATCGTTCACTGCTGCTGGTTGTTCCTCCATTTGTTCTAGAACTTGGGTGGTCTTTGAGGGAATCTTACCCAGGTGTCTGTAAAGCCAACTAGCCCCATTCCTGCTTTTTAAGGAGCGTACACAATCTGGTGCAGTCTTGCAAATCTGCCAATTGGTGATGCTCTAATAGCCCGAATCAGACTAATTGGCAGAGCAGTGTAGTTGCCCCTTCCCCAGCTGCTAGTTGGAGCTCCTTTTGTAGCAGAATTGAGGCCCTCTGGCAGGTAAAACTGGTGGATGGTTGCCAAGCAGAAAAACTTGTTGCTTACCTTAATGCAGGCAGGCTTTTTTCACTTTGAATCAGAGCCAAGGCTAATCTTTTCTCCAGGACAAGCAACAAGTCATCATGCTGCTGCCTTTCTAGCTTTGGGCTCTCCTCCTAACCTCTGCAGTTGCCCAGCGATCTTTCCTGAACACCCATTATTTTACGTTTGCATTATTCCATTAGCAATGCTGATTCATTCTTTGGGTTTTATGATCATTAAATTTGCTGCCGGCACAACTTTTAATTCAGCTTACTGGGAGTAACCCTACATTTTTTAACCAGCTTCAAGACTGCTCTTCAGCTGTCGGAAATTGGAAGACGTTGAATATGCATATATTAGCACATAAAGGGTCTCTGAAGGAGCGTTTTACCCTACCAAGAAGGTACTACTCCCAAAATGACAGTCTTGCACACTATTTGTACTGCCCATGGATGCTCCAATATCAGGGAGGCTCTTCTGGAAACCTATTCAAGACCTAAGACAAAGAGACTTGTGTTAACACATACAACCACCTTACAGATGCAGTCAAGAAAGCAATCAACAAGAATTGGCATATCTTGAATATCGGATACAAACAAAGAGAGAAGCCTAGTTTTGCCGTAAAGCGTAGCAGTAACATCAGAGATATGTTAGTCCTCACTAGAGCACATACTAGTAAACGGTCCGCATGAAACTCAACAAGAACGATGGACAAATACACACAGGTCAATTCCCATGTGGAAGGTGTTTGGTCTATGTCTCAACTCAACCTATGGCACAAATTGACATAGGACTCAAGACCCCATGGGTGATACATAAACACACAGATTGTAACTCATCAGGTCTGAATTTCATAATTACATGCCCATTTGGACTACGACATGTAGGGATGACCACCTGAAAAGTAAGGACTAGAATAGTGGAACATAAAAGCACTATTAAGTGTAAGAAAAGCAACCCGAAATTGACTAAACTTTTTCTACAAAAAGACCATACGGAAAATGACATCATATGGATAGTGCTAGATAAACCTTACTACACTACACAAATGGGTGAGCTGGGCGCACTACTTTTTCGTAGAGAACAACTTTGGATTTTCAGACTTAAAAGCCATTTGAAAGGGTTAAATGATGATATACCTTGGCCATCCCTCTGGTGTTCATGCAACCTATGATATATTGAAAACGACCAAATAGAAAGGTCACTTTAGAACACGTAGTATTAATCACCTGAAATATAGGAGTCCAAAAAGAGATCTAGGTGAGAAAATATACTACGGGGATACATATAGATACACACATCTTATTACACCCTCTAAACCAGACATTATCGTACGTGAAGAATAGTCCGTGATTAGGATATTTAATTAAACTATACAAATACAAAAAAATATAACAATGAATAACTTTGAGTTACATTCGTTTGATCCTTTTTTCTGTGCATTTAGCACGTTGTAACTGAGCATAATCAAAGAAGCAGTTTATGAAAAGGGATGCCTTGCGATAGATTGGAATAGATAGCAAGACACATTTGACGCTTGATGTTTATTCCATCATCCGGACAAATTGAAAAAAATGGTTCGCAAGACAATGGCCAGTAATATCGGCGGTCCCCTTCAAAGACGTTCCTCACATTATTATTTGTCATACTCTTCTTGTATTGTTTTGTACATAACCTAGTTCTTCTCATGATAAGGACTACAAGTCCCATGAGCCTTAGCACATCCGGGTTGACACTAATGAACACATTCTGAATAGTAGTTCCGGGTCGATACGCTAGTTGGATACAAATAAATGCCAGCTACAGCGCGCTAGCCTCTCGCCAGCAACATCCACTGACCCGGGTTCCAGAGCGCATCAGGAGCCGTATTACACATTATCATTGTTTGCACCCTATTATCATGTGTGCTCTGCCCTGGTGGCAGCGCATTCATGTGAGATCACTGAGCAGCTGCTCTGTGTATTCACTGTGCAGACTTCACCCGCCTGGACTTTCAAAGGGGATTAGAGATCCCCTTGCAGGCGGGTGCAGTCAAGGGGATGTCTAGGGGTCCATGGGACACCCTTTATCCCCTGCAGAGGGCTGCTCTCAGGGGGCGCACTAAGAGTGCGCCTTTTAAATGGCGCACTGTCAGTGCGCGTTCTGAGGGCTTCTTTGACTCTGCGCCGGCATCTGTGATATGGCGCGGGCGCAGAGTCCAAGGAATCCCCTCATTTGCATAGGGCACCCCCTATGCAAATGAGGGAACGCCCTCTGAAGGTAGCGCTATCGCTTTAAGTGCGCCAGCGCTATCAGTATTATAGGGGACGCACACGCATACCAAGGTGTCCTGGGGGCGCTCAAAGCAGGCGTAAACACCTGTTGTGCCCCCGGGGCACCTTCTGTATTACGGCCCCAGGTATTTATGGCCATTTGCAGCCTACAGAGATCAAGTGATATGACCGGTAAGATGGTGTATGTTGACCAATGCATATTAAAATCAGAAGAATCAATAGTGAAGTTCCATGATAATATTATGGCGTGAGAGGGAGGGGGGCTTCGCGGTTTTGAACTCACTACACACAGCCGAGATATACCCAGCGACAATCAGTGATACCATGGAGTAGGGAGAAAAGAAAAGGGAGAGGGGAGGATTTGATTGTATCGGGACCCTTGGTACATCGTCGGAAAGCTACGAGTGTTGAGCTGCGGTGTCTGGCTGCATGAGCACTTTAAGGAAAGTTTCCCAGGTTTGCTCAATCTGATATTTGCGCAGGCCCGCAGTTTCTTCCTTGTGTAGTGTAGCACTCTCAGCCTGTGCCCAGATTATGAGGGATTTCTCCCAATGGATCGACGCTGGAGGGTCAGCGTGCTTCCAACGCTTTGTAATGAGGCGCTTCGCCGTGATCAAGCCCAGATCTCTGAATCTGGATATCACTTTATTTTCCTTTGTCCGCGGGTATAATCCCAACACACCAGGTCTCCCAGTTGAACTGAAGTGGCGTCTTAGTGCATTTTGCTAGTGTGTCTACAACTGTATGCCAATAGAGCTGTAATGAGGTGCAAGACCATAGCATGTGTAGTAGATCTGCGCCAATTCGATGGCATCGGGGACAGGCGGAGGTGTTGAGATGAAAATAGTCATTGATTTTGTCTGGTGAAAGGTACGCCCTATGAATAATGTATGTTTGGATAAGTTTAAATCGTGAGTTGAGTGGTATATATGTGGACCCAGCTATCAATGAATCCCACTCTTTATCAGTCCACGGCCGTCCTCTATCCGCAGCCCACCTCTCGCGAAGTCTCGTTAGCGTTGTCAGCAGGGCCTTCACTAACCAATGCACCATGCGCGACCCCTTCCCATCACATGTAAGTACTGGATAAGCGTATGTGTGCAGGGCTCGGTTGTTATGTCTCCCCAGGCTGCAATCAAGGTTTGTATCATTGCGGCATGTAAAAGGAACTGGCCTGCTGGAAGATCATTTTCTTTTGACAGTGCATCAAACGTAAGGAGAGTGCCCTGCGCATACAGGTCTCTGCGCCTGTAGGTCTCTGATGTACAGAAGTAGATCATCCGCGTAGAGCGATACCGCATTGGTGCCATTGCCTAGCGGTATGCCCCAATCATCTCCGCTGGCTCAAAGTAATACAGCCAAGGACTCCATCGCCAGGGAGAAGAGCAGGGGAGACAGCGGGCAGCCCTGCCGTGTCCCACGTCTCACTCTCAAGGTGCCAGAAATCAATTTTCCTGTCTTAACCCGTACTGTGGGGCACTGATAGAGAAGACTCACCATATTATTATAACCTTCCCCTAAATCGTACTTGCGAAATACCGTGGCGAGATAAGACTACTCCAAGGAGTCAAATGCCTTCTCCAGATCAACCACCAGAAATCCAGAGCATGGTCAGTCACTCGGGGCATAAGCGTGTATGCGAAACATCCTACGTATTTTAAGGGCTATGCTCCTAGCAGGGACAAAACCATTCTGGTCAGGATGAATTAACGTCTTCACTAATGGGCCAAGCGCCTGGCCAGTACTGATGCGAATGTTTTGTAATCTATGTTAAGGAGTGCTAGACAGCAGTAAGAGCCAAGGAGTTGTGGATCGCGACCTGGCTTAAGCAGAGAGATCAGGGTCGCCTCGTTTTGTGTGGGCGTGAGCGAGGAGTCTTCTATGGTGTTGCATATAAATGTAATAACGGCTGTAACAAGATATCGGAGTAAGCTTTATAAAATTCTGCCGGCAAGCCGTCGGGGCCTGGTGACTTGCCGTTAGATAATGAGAAAATGCTGTCTTTGATTTCCTCTTGCAAAAGGGGAGCGTTTAAGTCTTCTTGTTGTGCGGGAGTTGTTTGCGGCAAAGCGAGGTCCGCCAGAAAGTCTGGACCTCAGTAAGCGTGACCTGCGTGCGTGACTTCTACAATGCATCATAATGGGATGTTAATTCTTCGTGAATGGCTTTCTGGGTGTATACCATAGCCCCCTGTATTGTACATAAAGATGTGACCGGAGGAGCCAAATGTTCCTGCCGGATCAGCCATGAGAGGAGGTTGCCTGCCTTGTCGCCCTGGCGATGGGTCCTTTCAGAGTGTGCCGCATAATTCAAACAATGTAATCTATCCAGCAGACGGGAATGGTCTACCCGTGCACTAGACAAGGCGCCCGCGGCCTCCCCGGCCCCCTCCCGCTCAACCTCAGCTAACAGTCGCTCCACTCGCAGCAGATCCCGCTCCAATTGCTTACGCATACTTGCCTGCGTGTGCATACTATGGCCTCGCACCACCACTTTAAAAGCGTCCCATTCAATTTGGGGCGTAGAAGCTGTTCCGACGTTGTCCTCAAAATATTGCAAACAGCTGTAGCCAGCGAATTACGAAAAGGCGCGTCTAATAAGGTGTCAGCCTGCAGTCGCCAGGTCGGGATCGGGGGTCTAATGTTGTCCCATTGTAAATCCAAGGTGTGGGGGGTTATGGTCAGAGTGTGTTTGCCCCAGATAATGTGTTGATATTACATGGGGTAGCAAAGTAGTGGAAATCATGAAGCAGTCCAGTTGCACATATAGTCGGTGGGCCCCTGAATAATAAGAATATATTTTATCTGTCGGGTGCTGGTGTCTCCACGCATCAGTCAGGATCCATTGCTCCACCCAGTCATTCAATGCTTTCATGGCATGAATTGTGATTGTGCCCGGTAAGGGGGGGGGGGGGCGAACGATCTAGCGTCGTGTCTAGCACGCTGTTGTAGTCTCCCCCTATCAACAGAGGGACTTCATGCCAGGGTGCTAATACCTGCGAAATGTGATCGACGAATGCTCCTTGGTCTGCGTTGTGTGTATACAGGGAGGTAATCACTAGTGGCCTGCCATCGAGCTTGCCCCTGATTGCCACTTACCTGCCCTCTACGTCTATTTTGGTGTCCGCAACTTTAAAAGGGATCCCTGGTCTCACCCGCACGAAGACCCCCGCGCAAATGCTGAGTAACCCGTGGCGAACAACTGCCAATGCCAGCGGTGGTGGAAGTGCGGGAGTTCTGTCTTGGTTAAATGAGTTTCTTGCAAGAGCGCTATCTGTATGCGGTGGCGTTTTAAATAAGAATACCTTTGAGATCTGCGTGAGGGAGTGTGGATGCCCTGCACGTTCCAGATACCTATTTTAACTGAGGCCATCATGTAATAAAAATATCAACAACACGAGAGTGCACAAACATTATGCAAGGAAGTTGGTCTTCACCAACACAAAGCAATGTACCATTGGTCCCACACCACCATAATATCCATGACTTAGACTTATACACATGCTGAGTGGCGATTGAAACAATAAAATAAAATATATAAAAAATTCCAAAAGGGCGAAGTTGCAACATGCAATCATCCAAACCTTTTACCAGGACAACGTTTACGTAATAGTTGGGGGGGTGTACTATGCACAACGTGAAGGACCAGGAATATGCAGATAACTTGATCAGTTCAGTTCTCGGGTGCTCCCTGGCTGTCGGCCAGGTATTAATGGGCGGCTGCCGTGTTTCATGACATCCTGACACAGCGAGTCCCGCCGACAACTGAGGAGTACATGTATACTTACACCATGGCGCCGAGAGGACCCTCCATCTGTGGAGTGACCAGATATTGTGCCGTATATATACTCAGGTTGCGGCGAGGCTACCAGGGGTTGCTGCACAAGAAAGAGTACAGCAGAGCAGGTCGAGCGCATTGGCTTGAGCGACTGACATGCACGCGACAAAGGAGCAGTGCCCAGGCGCCACTTATTAACTAAGATCGGCAGACGTTTGTGGAGTAACATCTAGCAGTTCACACGAGCCTTGCGATTCCTGAAGGTCACCCGAAAGTTCGTTATCACTGGACTGTTTGTGTCGGCTTGAGACGGAGGCAAGATCATCCACTAGGGAACCTGTGATTTCCGCAGCTGCCTGAAGGGCTTCACGTCGCTCATTGAGTGTTTGGCTCAGATCTGGCCCAGCAGCTGGCGATGCCAGGAGTCATTTCCACCTATTGTCTGCACGACGGCGGCGGGAGGGTGCAGTACGCGCCTGTGTCTGTGAATGGGCGACTACTGTTTCAGGGTGCGCAGAAACATAAGAGTCCATCCATTCTTCAGCATCCGTTAGGTTCTGATAGAAGTGAGTTTTGCCGTTGGCGATCACACGTAGTCGGGCTGGAAACAGAAGGGAGTATTGGAGATTGCATTTTCGATTGCGTTTTTTGACTGCCATGAAAGAAAACCTTTGCTTTTGAACTTGCAATGTGTAATCTGGGAAAAACATGACTTTCTGGTTATCGACCTGGATATCTTGTAACTTTCTCGTTTCGTGCAGTATGGTGTCTCTGTCTCTATAATTAAGAAGTCGAATTAAGAACGGGGGTGGATTAGAGCCTGTTGCCGGCGGTCTCCTGGGCACCCTGTGTGCACGCTTCACCACAAAACCGGACGAGAGGGTCTCACCAGGCAGCAGGGAACGAAGCCAGGCCTCAGTATAAGTGGTGGGGTACCTTCCCTCCTGTCCCTCCAGCAGGCCTACTATGTGAACGTTATTGCGACGTGTCCGTCCTTCGGCATCTCCGACCCTCCTGTCCCTCCGGCAGGCCTACTATGCGAACATTATTGAGACGTGTCCGTCCTTCGGCATCTTCAACCCTGTTTTCCAGGAACTCAACACAGTTTAGTAGGCTCTGAACTTGCTGATCGTTAGCTGCGACCTGTGGGGCAATGTATGCAATGTCCGTTTCTATGACCGCAGTACTGTCTGCCAGCTTGCGGTGATCAGCGCGTAGATGGGTAAGGTCGATAGCCACTTTGTCAATTTTGTTCTCCAACAAAGTAAGCGTTTGGTTTAGGGTCTCTCCTAGTTTTTCAACTGCTGCTAGCACTGCGTCGAGTTTACTAGAAGTTGAGTCTGCATGGGTTTGTGCCGCCATTTTGCCCGCCTTGCCCCTGAAAGACAAAGATGAAGTTAAGACGCCTCCTGCGCCCACTTTGGCTCGGGTGCCCTGTGACATGTGTCTATGAGCACAAGCACTTGACCTCTCCTGGGCCGGCCAGGGCTGCAGCTGAGCCGAGTGTCTCGTCAAGACGACTGCTGGTGGGCACCTCCACGTGTCAGGAAACAATGATTGAGACACAGAGCACTAGGCAACCATCACCTTATGTAGGGGACTTGCGTCGTAGGACTGCAATTAGGGTACAATGGTAGAGTGAGGCGCCACAATTTAGTGCATGGCTGGTTCTGGCGCTCAAGGACCACACTAATGTGCCATTGTGGTTGAGAGTTAGAATGCCCAGCAAATGAACGTGATTAGGGACGAAGGAGCCTAGTCCATCAGTGCAATTGCCAGAATCCCAGGACAAGGGAGGCACAATGGAGTTCGCTAGGAAGTGGCGCTCTATAGCCGAGGGGAAGCAGGCGGTGTAACACCCCAGTAGCAGATAGGGCTGTGTGGACACTCCAGTCTTCACATCATGCCGCCTGCCAATCCGTCATGCCATGAGTCCCAAACCCAGACCCGGGGGTCGGCACCAGGAGAGGCCAGGTGAGTGGTCCAGGTGAGTGAGGGCAGGGAGAGGGAGCATCTTGGGGCCCACAAGTGTACCGTGACCATTGGATGTGTCCGATCATCACAGTACGCCACCTCCCCCGCACCCGGTACGTACCTCATAAGCAAGCCGGCCGTAGGTGCTCCAGCCCGCCAACGTCTCCCCTCAGCACGACTCCGGCAAGAAATCCTAGGCTGTCAACACAGCTCCCCCGGTCCTCGGCCACAGGGAGAGTACAGGTTCCGGTGCATAGGGCAAGCAGTCCGTGCAATGCAATGACCGGGCCCTGCTCCGGGGGCGCGATAATCAGAATGCTCTTCAAGTTCCGTGGCGCATCAGCAGTTCAGCCCAATGGTGCAGACTCTAAAGACGCCGCCGATGCGTCCATCTGTGAAAAATGTCACTAGAAACTCCTCACGACGATGGCTCAGGGACAACTGCGCATTTGATGGGGCCCTGTGGGCGGGGCCTAGCCTTAGACTCACGTGATCAGCGGCTCCGATTGCAGAGAGAGCTCACCTGGCGTGGCAAAAGGCCCGGGCGGCGTGGTCCGGTGCGGGGCCCCTGGTCACGGTCAAAACTGTCCCCGGGTCTGCTACAAGTGTCGAGGGATGTCTACGTCCGTCAGCAGCCGCTGCAGGTCAGCTTAAGCGGATAATAGCGGCCTCAAACAGGGAGCTTCCAGCGGAGCTCTACCCGAGCACGTCTGTCATGTTTGTTGGCCTAGCCCAGAATAGATTTGAGTGGTATGTGATAGATTGGAATGGAGTGTGGTAGATTGGGGGGATTGGAGGAGTGGGGTGGAGTGGGGTAGATTAGGGTTGATCAGAGTTGTGTAGATTAGGGTGGATCAGAGTGGGGTCGATTAGGGTTGTTTCGAGTGGGGTAGATTGAAGAGAGGTGATTGAAGTACAGTAGTTTGGAGTGGGTTGGATTGGAGTTGGGTAGGGTGGATAAGGGTAGAGTGGAGTCGATAGGGGTAAACTGGAGTGGAGTAGGGTAGAGTGGAGGGGGGGCAGACTGGAGTGGAGAGGGGGCAGACTTGAGTGGAGCGTGGTAGAGTGGAGTGGAATGGATTAGAGTGCAGTGTGGTAGATTAGAGTGGAGAGGAGTTGGATAGATTGCAGTGGATTTTGGAGTGGTCTCCCCTACTCTACTCCAATCTACCCCACTTCACACCAGTCTACCCTACCATAAGCCATCCACCCCACTCCAATCTAGCTCACACCACTCTTCCCCAGTCTACCCCACTTCAATCTGCCCTGCTCTACCCCATCCCAATCTACCCCACACCACTCCAGTCTACCTCACATCACTATTCAGCTTCACCCCAATCTACCCTACCACAATCCACCTATTCTACCCCACTCCACTCTAATCTAACCCTCTCCAATCCACTGTACTCCACTCTACCCCACACCACTCCTATCTACTCCACTCTTCCCCAGTCTCCCCCACTGATTCTATTCTACCCTACTATTATTCACCCAATCTACCCCACTCCAAGCTATCCGAATCCACTCCAGTCTACTGCACTCGACTCCAGTCTACCCAATCCACCCCGCCACACTCCACTCAATCTACCCCAATCCACCTAACTCAATCTACCCCTATATGTCCCACTCCACCCCGATCTACCCTACTATACCACATTCCATTCTATCCCAATCCACTCCACCTAGTCTACCCTACTCCTGTCTACCCCAATCCACTCTACCCCCACTCCAGTTTACCCCATTGCACTCTACCCCACGCCAATCTACCCCACTCTACACCACTAACTTTTAGACTTGCTGAACAGCACATACACTGGTGTACATAAGGGCTAAAACACATTGGCAAAGCCAATAGCTCTCGCATAGGGAAACATATTGGCTTAGCCAATGCCTATTTCTAAATATAAGCAATACTTCTAACCAAACAGAAATATTCCAGTAGTGAAAATAGTGAGTCTGTAGACTGAGAAAACAAGCACATTGTTTCACTGGAAGGCCAGATTAACCCTTTTGTGCACGCGTCGGCCAACGGCCGTCGCGAGCGCTACCTCGGTAGTGCTGCGCACGTCCGTTGGCCGACGCACCCGCCCACTTAATAGAACTCCCGCAACGTGGCGGAATTTGCGCTGCGGTAAAGGAGTTAAGGGAGACCAATAAGAAGCGACAGTTTGCCCTAAAAAATGATATAACACTGAAATGAAAAAACCTAAACTAACCCTGTCGTTTTTTAACACTTCATAATTGAATACACAAGTTTAGCAAATATAGGCATATTTTTGGTTTCCTTAAAACATAGATTTTCATAGCAGTGCAGCTGTTCGAACCTGGAGTGGGAGCAAGAGCCGAGAAGGCTGTACTGACTGCTATTAAAATTCTAGAAAGAAGCTGCTAGTTTGGAATGGAGACATAGAGGCCGTACTGTCCAAGAAACTCTTCGCGTAGCGTTATTTGGAAATCGAGCCAGTGCATAACCGTATCCTGGGAAAATAAAGTATGGTAGTCCACTTTGACAGTGGTAGAACTGGGTGTCATTTTTTCTGCAAGAAATCTGACCAGATTGAAATATTGCTTCATTCAACAGTGGGAAATGAGTTATTAGATCTAGTGGTTGAAAACGTCCCTATAATGGACCAGCTTTGGATAACAAATCTGTAGGTACCATTTTAGAATTGCTACTTTTGTTTATTGGAGCTTTTCTTTCATCTGGAGAACTTTAAGAAGCCACAGTGCCAGGTAATGGTTGAGACACCTGAAAACTTGAAAGGTATGAGGCTCTGACCTTAATCGAGCTGGTCCCACTAGTGGGAGTACGGGGACTTTCTTGGAAACCAATTAAAATGGTGTGTTGTCTGCTACAAGTTGACCTGTAAATGGGAGAGCAGAGGAAGACCAGACCTGTGAGGAATTACAGTTTAAAGGAAAACAATTGAACCTAATTCTCTGGATGCGCCCAAGGTCAACCCAAGAAGACCAATAACCAACTGATGGATGAGACATTGGAATTCATCGTCCGTTTTGGATATCTCACTCCCTGCATAACCAGGTTTGTCTTTTGCTGCTAGTAAAAAACTGTCATCCAAAGTCGAATTAATGTATATTTAAGTCAATCTCCTCTATGGGTGTTCCCCGCCCGGCTGGCTCCTATTTGTGGAGACCATGTGCTTCCTGTTTGCGGAGTCTCCCGCAAGATGTTGGGGGGCCTCGGGACTTCGTTTCCTCATAACGAGTCTGTTGCAGGAAGCGCCCGTCTTCTACATTCAGCTGCCATGGAGCAAGGTGCTTCTTGCTCTACGATCCCTACTGTGGATGCCCTGCGCCTCCTTATCAATGAGGCTGTTGTGATTGCTTTCAAGGCTACGGATGCGGACGGTCCTCTTGTTAAGGTGGCTTGCCCTGTTCCCTTGCCTGATGTTGTGGACCCCGAGGAGGAGGCTTGTGTGCGTGGTCGTTTTGTCCAGGGAGTAGAGCTCTCCGATTTATTTGCCCATGTCGGGGGCAATCTGGGTTTTACTCCTCCTGTGATTGATTTTATGGAGGATGACTTTTTCATGCAGTATCATCAGCCTGATCCAGACTCTCTGCCCCGGCACGGCGCCGTGCGCAAGGAGTAAGGGTTATCCGTTGGAGGGTATTTCTGAAGAGTTTAGGCACAGATCTCTGTACTGGGGTGAATGTATGACATTGTTCTGCATTCTGTCCATCAATTGTTCTTTTTGCATTTGTCACCCAGAGTGGGACAGGTATGCCCAGACGTGGGTCCCGTGCTCTCCATGCCACTGAAGTCAAGCTATCCTGGCTGATGAGGGCTGAAAGTCAGAAACCGGTCCTAGGATGCTTGTTTCCAGTCCAGGGATGACTTGGCCTGGCAGTTCGGGCTGGACTGTTTCCATTGGGCGCAGGGTCGAGACTGATTTGCATATGGCTGGGTCCAAACTGGAATGGCAAGGTAAGCAAAAAAATGATGGGATTAGGCCTGGGCGGCAAATTTTGGGTAATTTCGCATTCCGCGGAGAACGTGAAATTGCTCAAAATTCTGCGTTCCGTGACTTCGCGAAATTGTTTCCTTGTTCGCGTTCTCAAAATGCGTGTTTGCGAGATATTTCTCCCCGAGCAAGCAAACAGCGATCGCGAACAGTAAAAAAGAACCACGAACAAGCAATTTCGCACATTTGTGGAATTTCTGCTTGTTCGCGGAGATTTTCTACCATTTCGCCGAGATTTCCGTAGCGCGATTACGCAAATTCCGCCCACCCCTATCCCAGATCTCTGCTTCTGGGGTGAATATATGACATTGTTCTGCATTCTGTCCATCAATTGTTCTTTTTGCATTTCTGAAGAGCTCCCTCAGTCGGTCAAGATTGATCATTTGGTGCTAGGCCTTTCCTTGCAGGGCATGGTTTTGTCAGATGATGCCCTTCCTTCTGACCCCTTTGATAAGAAGGTCGAGGGGGGCTGTGAAGTGTTCTTACACCGCTTCAAACTTTGCTGTCCGGGCTATGGCCTATTCCAACTATATGGTCCAGTCCCTGTTGAAGGATTTCCAGGCTCTCAGCAGTCTTTCCTGCTTAAGTTTTTCAGTTTGTCGGTTCCAAGGTGTTTTGGCCCCAGCTGGAGGACTTGGTGAAGCAGTCGGCTGAGAATCTTAAGCTTGTGGCTCCCGTTCTGCCTCCTTCTCGGGGTGTGGATTTGGTTATCGCCGTGCTTTTAGCTTTCCTTCCACCAGGGGTGTTCAGCTGCCCTTTTCGGTCAGGGGTCATGGCCTGGGGACCCCTGGGGGCGACTAGTCCCGGTCCCAGTCCTGTGGTTCTGCCACCACTCCTTCTCCAAAGCAATGACTGTCTACCTTTTCCAGGTGGAGGTAGCCATCGCTTCTTTTGTCATCGCTGGCTGAGTCTTCCCAATGCCTGGGCGGTCCGGATGGTGTCCACTGGTTACCAGATCGAGTTTTCCTCTCATCCCCCTTTGATGTTCCAGGAGACATCTCTGCAGCGTCATTCTCTGAGTCGGGCGACCTTGCTGGAAAGCGTTTGTCTTCTCTTGGAGAAGGCTGCTATTGTGGAGATCCCTCCTCTGGAGAGGGGGCTGGGTTGTTCAAATCCTCTTTCTGGTCTCCAAAAAGGATACGATGGACTTGCGCCCTGTGTTGGATCTCAAAAGGGTCAATCTCTACATTCCTCGTTGTCATTTCAAGATGGTGATTTTGCTGTCTATCCTGCAGCTGGTACTGCCACGGTACTTCCTTGCCTCCCTCAACCTAATGGACGCCTATCTGCATATACCCATCCATCCTGTGGATCAGCAGTTTCTCTGCTTTGCAGTGGACTCCGGCACTTTCACTTCCAGGTGTTTCCTTCGGCCTTTCATTGGCACCAAGGGTTTTGACAAATCTCTTAGCCCCTCTGGTGGGTATTCTCTATTCCAGGGGAATTAAGTGTTTTCCCTACCTTGATGGTTGGTTGATTTTGTTTCTCCTTCTTTCTCTCAGGCACAGAAGGATGTGGACCAGGTCTGGTCTGTCATCTTCTGGAGTCTTCTGGGTTCCCCATCAATCACAGGAAGTCCTCCCTGCCGCCCTCCCACACTCTGCAGTTCCTGGGGCTCTTTCTGGGTGGATATGGGGATGGCGTTCCTCTCCTGGGAGAGACCGTTGACTTCGTTCACGCATCTTTCGTGGGTTCGGTCTCATCCCCAGGTGTCTGCCCAGCTCTGGTTGAGGAGTCAAGGGGAGACGGCTTCCACTTTGCACCTCCTTCTTTGGGCCCGTCTCCATTTGTATCCGCTCCTGCATCATGTTCTGAGCCACTAAGATCCTGCCTCTCAGGTCTACGATGCCCTTAGTCCCGTGTCTCCAGTGATTCGGGCTGCTCTTCAATGATGGTTATCTCCTCAGAATCTCTCCTGGAGATTCAACACTCTTCCTCCTCCGGCTGTGGTGGTGTTGTCGTCGACCAATGCCAGTGCCGTGGGATGGGGTGCAGTTCTGTGGGATTCCAAGGCTCAGGGCCGGTGGTCCCGGATCGAGGCTCTCCAGTAGTCGAACTGGTGGAAGTTGTGGGCATCTTGGTTGCCCTTCTGTGGTTTGCTCCCCTCCTTCTGGGCTTTGCTGTTTCTGTTCAGACCGAAAGTCAGGTTATTTGCACTTATGTGAATTGGCAGGGGGGTATGTGCCGGTCTCTTTTTCTCCTTTCCAGGAGGATCGGTCTGTGGGCATTCTCCGTCTGCTGTCTAACTTCGGGGGGGGGAAGAATGGGCCTGCGGACTCATTGAGCCGGGTGTTTCCTTCCTCGGTGACCATGTGTCTGTCTCCGCTTCTGTTCAGTCAAATTCTCTCTCGGTTCGGCCTTCTTTGGCTGGATCTCTTTGTCTCGGAGGACTCTGCCCTTCTTCTTCATGTTTGCAGCCTCGTTCCATCTCAGCTGGCCTGGGCGATCAATGCTTTCTCCGTTCTGTGGTCCCGGGGGCTCCTGTTTGCCTTCCCGCCCTTTGCCTTGATTCCCAGGGTCCTCTGGAAAATTCGGGTGGATCTGGCGGAGGTTCTTCTGGTTGTGCCGGAGTGGTCCAGACGGCCTTGGTTTCCCCTTCTTCTGGATTTGTCAGTGTGTCCCCATTGGCGTTTTCCCCTGGGTACCTCTCCACTGCGTGCTCCTCTTCTCAGCCCGTCCTCTCTGCTTCGCCTCCGGCCGGGGGTTTGGCACTTGAGAGGTTATGTTTGTTGGGCCATGGTTGTTCCCTCGAGGTGGTCCAGAATATCCAATTGTCTTGCAGGCCCTCGACTCTGAAGTCTTATGGCTGTCATTGGAAGCACTTTACCTCCTGGTGCCTGGGGAAGGGTCTGTCTTCCTCCTCCTGTGCTGTTGTGCGGGCATTGGACTTCTTGTGTGATGGCTTTGTGATGAGGATGGCTGTCTCCGTGCTCAGTGGGCTGCCATTCTTGTCTTCCTGGGGTCTGCTGTGGCCTCTGTCTCCCACTTGGTGGCTCGCCTTTTGCAGAGCTTCTTGCTTCATCATCCTGTTTCGCGCTGTCCTGTTCCGGCCTGGGATCTTCCCTTGGTCCTGCAAGCTTTGACTGGTCCTCCTTTTGAGCCTTTGCTCTCTGTTGACCTTAAGTTTCTTTCGGCAAAGGTTATTTTTTTGGTGGCCATTTCTTCTGGGCGGCGGGTTGGTGAGCTTGGTGCTTTGCTGGCTTCCCCCCTCTTTGCACTTTCGCTCTGACAAGGTGATTTTGCCTCCTAGTCAGTTTTTTCGGCCCAAGGTCTTGTCTTCGGTCCACTGTCAGGAGGTTATTGTCCTTCCAGTTTTTTTTTCCTGACCTCCCTCCTCCCCTGAAGAAGAGGTTCTGCATTCTTTGGATGTGTTGAGGGCTCTCCGCATCCATCTGAATCGGACCTGTGCTTTTTGGACGGTGGATTTCTTATTTGGTACATACGGTCTCTCTGGGAAGGGTCTTTGTCCTTCCTTGTCCAATTTGACTTGTTGGGTGAAGTCTGCTGTTCTTTTGATTTATAACTCTGCTCACTGTCCTCTCCCTACTTCCGCCCAGGGTAGGCCCATCCTTGGTGTCTCCTCCTGGGCCATGTTTAAGGGTGCCTCCTTGCGTGACATTTGTAATGCCGCTACGTGGGACTCTCCCCTTACCTTTGTTTCCTATTAGCGTCTTCAGTTGGGGATGGCGG
Source organism: Lissotriton helveticus (assembly GCF_964261635.1). Taxonomy (NCBI): domain Eukaryota; kingdom Metazoa; phylum Chordata; class Amphibia; order Caudata; family Salamandridae; genus Lissotriton; species Lissotriton helveticus. The sequence continues at coordinate 1,645,753,448 of NC_136057.1, read as the reverse complement.
CCTTGGCTGCCTTTCACATACATATTTTGTCTGCTACACATGGTTTGTGATTTGTACTGCTTTCCTTGTTATTAAATGGTCCTGTCGTTTTCTGCTATTACAGGTCTTTGTCTTTCAATCAACGTGCGCTCGGGTATGGGCTCACTGCTAAGGAAGGGGTCGGGAAGACGGACAAGGTCCTGGTCTTCATGTCCCATTCCTGAGCCCCCGCCCCCTTCCCTGTTTTTGTTTGCAGGTGATTGTTTTGTGTTTTTCTCTGGGTTTTTTGGTATTCTTGGGATTTCTTTGTGATGCATTTCCCCCTTTATGCACACCGACTAGGTGGTGCCAGACGAGCTGCTCACTATTAAGGAAAGGGACGGGAAGACCTGGACTCGGAGTAATGAATATTACTGGTGAGTAACCGGTCATTCACCACCAGCCCTGCCAGAATGCATCTGAATACATAGGGTTTTAGCAAAGAAGATAAAACAATTGTGAGTGCACTGTTCTGTGGGAGCCCATGCACATCGCTGGGAGAAGCCCTGGAATGGTTACCACTTAGAGGACTACATGGGGAGAAGTTCTTGTAAGTAATCTCCAAAACCGCTCCATAGTAAATCAAGAAATCGCACCCCTCGGGGTGCTGTGCTGAACTTATGATAACATGCACTTCTTACTGCTCCAGGAAGGCATTTATCCAGCGGTTGGTCTTCATTACCACCAAGGGGAATAGTAGTTGGATGGTCCGGCTGTACCTTTAAAAAAAAAAAATGCAAACCTTGTAAAAAGTAGGTGGAGTCACACAGGAGGACTTCGTAATATAATAGTCTCTTGCAAGGATCTTCTCTGTTAGACGTGTACAATTGTACTTGCGTGATTTCTTCCTAATAACATAAGGTGCGTATATATAACTTCCGAGAGAGATCCTGTTTTTGTCCGATTCAGTTTCAGGCATAATGAGCTTGTCCAGTTTACCCGTTTTGCCAGGAGGGTTCTGTGGGTTAAGTTCGTAGGGCATAGACCACTTTAGAATGGTCAATTTCTTGTGAGCTAGCCAAGAAGTTCCTTTGAAGTGATTGCTCTCTGGTGTGGTCATCCTATACTGGTGTTGACCTTTTGGTGGCTAGATGTTCAGTTTGGCAATGCCTGCGCGCGTGCTTTTGGTCAAGTGTGTGCAATGCTATCTGAATCCAGTCACACAGTTATGTGCATATATTAAACATGCTCAAAGCTACGTGATCATGTTGAGGTGTCTCGCTCCAGCGCTTCATGTTTGCATGGGATGTAATATGTTCCCCCTCAGGACGCACACCTGATTGGCGAGAAACTATTAGTTCACCTCCAAAAATATAAGCAATATTAGAAATTTGCGAAAAAGCCTATACACTTTCCAGTAAGACCCATTTTGTTTGGGGGAGGGCTGGGTCTCCACAGATGGAAACGAAGCTGGGTAAACAAAGTTAGATTTCCACATAACTCTGCCAGGAAATGATGTAAATGCACCGCAAAGCTCTAAGAAATTTTAGTCATATATATATATATATATATATATATATATATATATATATATATATATATATATATATATACACACACCTAGGTGACTGGGAAAGACCCTCTGTATTTGGGGTTGCATGATGAGATTGTGAAGGATTTTGCTTGTTTTAATCCACTGTGCAGTTTTTCTCTTAAGACTGTATGCTTATGTAAGCAATTTCTTTTGTCTGTTTTGAATGTGATGCATGGACCCTCTTGTGTACGCAGATATTCAGTGTTAATCAGTATTGAGTGTTTTAAAAAATATATTATTAATAAAGTTCCTATAATTGAGAACTCTGTATGGCTTTCAGTGTGTGTTTAGATTTTTAATGATGTACTGTTTCCTTTTGGGCGCATGTGCAGGGAAGATTACCTACTGACCAGCTAAAGGGGTCCAGCTGTGGAGGTCTCGCGTTCACAAGGGTCAGCATGGCGAAGGAAGTCCAAGCAAAGTATGAACCTGTGGCGGAAATTGGAGTTGGCGCCTATGGTGTGGTGTACAAGGCCAGAGACCTGCAGAGTGGGAAGTTTGTTGCACTGAAAAATGTTCGCGTTCAGACTAATGAAAATGGACTTCCCCTTTCAACAGTACGGGAGGTGGCTCTGCTGAAGCGCCTGGAGCATTTTGACCACCCCAATATTGTCAGGTAAACGTCGCTACTCGCGCCTTTCAAGGGTGTGGTATTTAGGTGAGGCTTAGCTGGACACTTTACGTGTCTGAACAGATTCCCATTGTTTATCATATCTATTTTTGGTGTAATCCTTATAGTTTCCACTTCTGCTTTTCCTATCTGATATTTTTGGTGCCTTTTTGGTCTGAGTCTGGTCGAGTTGCGCTGAGATGAGAGAATAAGAATTTTCTGATGTGGGTGGTGTTTGCCCCTCCCCCCCATCTCTCTTGTGCAGCAACCCATGCAAAGTTCTGTCCTGCTTTAAGTTCCATACATACTCTTCTGTTGGGGTTTGAAAGCCAGGCACGCCATGACCTCGAGGACAGCCCTCCCAATTTCTGCAAGCCATAAATTGATTCTTCAATGTCTGGAACTTTCTTCACAAAACTGTCAACAGTATGGCTCAAAAACAAAATGAATCTGGTACTATTCTCCTGACATTTGACAAGGACTGGAGATGGTGTAAGTTAATTAGCTAGTCAGCGGTAATCTATAGATTGATTAACTGTGCAAGAAGCACGCATGCGGTTAATGAGAACGGTTTGTCGTTTGTACTACATAATCAGCAAAATTTCCAGGCAAAACTTCACACACTAAAGAACATCCTGACTGTCAAGGAAACAGTAAAAAATGTTGCCACCCCATAAACCACCATATAGCTCCTATCCCAATCTGAACTTTTAAAATTCCCTTTGCTGACACCTAACCATTCTCCCAACCATTACACCTTTCATTTCCCTTGTTTTAACCTTCCTTACAAATTTCATTACAAGACCGGGAGGCTACATTGTGCATTTTCCTTTAATGCAGACCCAAGCAGCCGCATACATCACAATAGAAAAGGTTCCAATTAGAACAAAGACAACAGATAAAGGCCATGAGGCAACAACAATCAGCCTCTTTTAAATGTTTAAGAGATAAGTCCATAAAAACTTGAGACGTCAAACTCGGGGACAGTCTTCAGAAGTAGAACAGAAGAATGAGGAGGAAGGATTCCATAAAGTAAAATCCAACGAAGATAAGGTGGTAAAACCGGCAATTAGGGATTACCTGAAAAGAGAAGGAAATTAGTCCAAGAATAAAAAGTAAAATGGAAAAATATTCATTAAAAAATGCACCTTGGTAATACATTAATAAAAAGAACATTACAATAAAATGTAATAGATAACATTGTCAATTGAAATGCCACCAGAGGTGGGAGGGAGGGATAATGTCAGCATCCGAGTTTTTAATGAAATCCAGATTCTCTAGTCATGTTATATGAGAATAGCAATTTCATTACAAGACCGGAGGCTACATTATGCATGTTGGTAGCTCTCTAAAACAACGTCAGGCATGTTCAATAGGTTTACAATAGTGACATGCGAAGGTACTGGCATTAGACCAGTCAGTAGCTTTCAGGATGTCGTCCAACTTACCTCCACACCAAAAGGATTTACTGGCCATAGCACCCCTAAGGGACTGAGCTTGAAATTTGTTTAAAACAAAAATACCAGCTAAACTCATTGCAGTCTTGATCCACCTAGCAATCGGAGAGGAGCTAATTCCTTTGTGGGGTTTAACAAAGGAAATAAGTAATTGATTAACACCCTGAGGACGGAATTGAAGTTTCTGCGTTCGTATTCTTTCATGCATTCAACAACGCAGAGATTGGGACAAAAATCAAAGCGAGGAAAAAATATAGAATCAGACATCGTCTTAGTTCTTCTATGGCTGTCGAATTTGACACCAAACACATTATAAGAATGGTTGGTAATATCTAGAGCTCTAATATCAGAAGCTCTCCTACAAGAAATAAGGCATAAAAGTGTAGCCAATTTAATAGAAAGATTCTTCCTGTTAAGGAAAGAATTGGAAGGCCAATTATTGAAGAGATCGAGAATCAAATTAACATCCCAAAGTGTTTCATATCTGGCTTTAGGAGGCCTCCTTAAGCGGATACTTTTCATAACTCTACAGATGATGACATTTTTACCAATAGTCTTGCCGTTGACGAGGGCATGACCGGCGGAAATAGCAGATCTAAAACAATTACTAGATCTGTAACTGAGTCCTCTTTCAAATTGTTCAACAAGGAAGTTGGTTATGTCAACAATAGGGGCCTCCAAGGGATCCAGGTCCCTCTCCAAGCACTAACGTACCCAACGTTTCCAGATCCTATTGTATCTGTAATGTGTCCCTGGTGCCCAAGATTCTTCGAGGAGAGTTGCAGCTGTTGCAGTGGAGAAGTGTGGCTCAATGGTTAGAGTGGCAGACCCTGATGCAGAGGTCTAGCCCGGGACCAGGGTTCAATTCCCCGCCTCGGCGGGTCTTGGGCTCAAAAATTCCACGGACCTGATAATTCTCGCCTCGGTGCCTATTCCAATCATGGAGTCCCACTCTGCAACTCTGGGCAATAGCTTGCTTAATCTCCACAACGGCCCCCACAACGCTAAGGATGCCTGGCCTCCACCTTGGGGGTGCCCAGGAGTGGACACCTCACAGGGAAAGCCAGGATGGGTTCCACAGCGGTATTCGTACAAGCGCCTTGAGACCCTTGCGGGTGAGTAGTGCGCTATACAAGTATCAATTTACATTTACATTTACAGCTGTCTCCGAAAGGCCTGAGATTTCGTTAGATCCCCTGACACTTTCCAGGCAAGAAGGGATACACTCCTGTTCTGAATTAGGGGATGAATTAGACCCCTATGTCTGGAAGGAGGTCCCCTAGGGAAGGAATCAAAAAAGAAAGACTCCAAGTCAGTTCTAGGACGGTCGGGAACCAGGCCTGGGAAGGCCAAAAGGGGGTTATCAATAGAAGGAAACACTGTTCCTGTGTCACTTTCTGAAGGACCCTCTGAATCCTGGTGCTAGGGGGGAAAAGCATACCCACAGATTCCTTTCCAAGATTGAAGGAAGACGTTGACTGCCAGAGCACCCGGGTCGGGCATCCAGCTGAAGTAATTCTCGAGTTAGGAGGTCAATCTGCTCGCGAATAAGTCTATCTCCAAGGGCCCCCAGATCTTGTTCAGGGTATTGAAAACTGAAAGATCCAGTTTCCAATCGCTGTAATCTAGGAGGAATCTCTAGTTCCAATCCGCAGAGATGTTTGCCACTCCTGGAAGGTATTCCGCTCTGAGAGAGAGCTTCTGCTTCTTGGCTAGATCTGAGAGGTCCGCAGATTTCGTGACGCCCAAGCGGTTGATATAAGCCAATGCTGACATGTTGTCCATTTTTAAGATGAAAGATCTCCCTTGAAGGGAATATCTGAAACTCATAAGGGCGTAGAGAACGGCGGTTCATTCCAGGTAGTTTATGTGGTGGAGAGATTCTTCCCGAGACCACAGACCCCCAGTGTTTTGTTTCAGTAGCCCGGCACCCCACCCATCTGATTCCAGAGTAAATTCTGGAACTGAGCCAAAGATAGCCTTCCCATTCCAAGTGTCTAGGTTGTTCAGCCACCAGTTTAATTCCGAACGAGCCTCTTGGTCTAGGCAGATCCGATCTCCGTAATAAAGTCCGGATCTTAGGGCTCTCGCTTTGGTCCTCTGAAGGGCCCGGTAATTGAGGGGTCCGGGAAAGATGGCTTGGATGGAAGACGAGAGAAGGCCTAGGAGTCTGGCCAAGTCTCTGAGGGACAGGTCTTGACGTTTGAGAACGTACCTTATTTCGTTTTTGATTTTGGAAATATTCTTTGAGGGAAAAAGAAGAAGACAACGAACTGTGTCTACGGTGAAACCTAGAAATTCCAAAGACCTTGAGGGAATCAGGCATGACATCAATTTGTTTATGATAAAGCCTAGACTCTCTAGGAGGTTTATCGTAAAGGTCAGATCTTTGATTAGTTAAGAGGAATCTTGGGCCATAATAAGGATATCGTCCAGGTAAATGATTAGACGAATGCCTCTTGACCTCAGGTAAGAGACGACGGCCCTCATCACCTTGGTGTAACACCAAGGGGCGGAAGAAAGACCAAAGGGGAGCGCCTGAAATTGGTATAAGCGATCCTTCCAAAGGAACTGAAGAAAGGGTTGATGGATCTCTGCGATAGGGATGGTAAAATAGGCATCCTTCAGATCCAGCTTGACTAGCCAGTCCCCTTCTAGAAGTAAGTCTCTGGGAAGATGGATGCCCTCCATCTTGAATTGTCTGTACGTCAGAAACCTGTTCAGCTCTCTCAGGTTTATGACGGGTCTCCAACCTTTGTCCTTTTTCTTTACCAGAAAAAGGTTGCTTATAAAGCCCAGTTGTTCGATAGGGACCTCCAAAATTGCACCCTTATGAATCATTGAGGAATCTCCTCTTCTGTAATCCTTTGTTGTTCCGGTGACAGGGGAATTTCTTTTGGGAAGGATGTTTGGGGAGGGGGTATGAGAAATCTGTTGTTAAGCCTTTTACAGTATTTAGGACCCAAGAATCTTGAGTAATTAACTTCCAATTGTCTAAAAAATGTCTGAGTCTCCCGCCCACCTTTAAGGGGGAAGAAGGAGAATGAGGAGGGGCAACCCTCACCTAAGGATGTATTTGGATTATTCGATCTGCATGATCTAAATTCCCTGCCTCGTTGTCCTCTACCTCTTTGAGGGTAGAACTGTGGGACGTTGAATTGTTTGTAGCCTCTACCAAATCCACGCCCTCTGAAATAGGGCCTTTGATTATACCGGCCGGAAGAAAGGCCCCTTCTTCCGGCCCTTCCAAAAAGGTTATTTCCAGTATTGAAGACTTTACGCATGTTGTGCTGCGCCTTGTCAAGAGCCGTAAAAGTAGAAACATATTTGCCCAATGATTTTATGAGCTCTTCTCCAGAAAGTAGACCTTTAGGGCTCTTAGAGGGTCCCTTATCGGCAAGGTCGCTTAGCTTTGGGTTCATCTTAGTAAGGACAATTCTATGCATTTCGGCATTAATGCTCGCATTGGTATTACCCAGAAGGATGATAGCCCTCTGGCTCCATACCCTAATCATCTCGGTGTCGAGATGAATGCCTTGAGTGTGGCTTTCTTCGGCCGAATCCAGAATCCTTGTTAGAGGACCAAGGATGTTGAGGAGATGATCCTGACAGCCTTTAAAGGATTTTTCCATCCCTTTCCTAGGGTCACACCTAATTTAAAAAGGAATTTGATCAAATCAGGGTCGAGATTAGGGATATAACAGGCTTTGTCACCAACAGAGGTTCTTGGGCACTCTGTCCTCAGTATGTTGCGTGTTTCCCTTTCTAAAGGGTTCCTTATCCATTTTTTGACAAACCTCGCAACCTGTTCCTGCGGAACCCATTCTGAGCTCCGAGGATGTTTCAAATTATTTCTTCACCCAATGGATTAAGGATCACGTCCTTAGAGGACGATGGTGCGTCCTCAAATGCATCCTCAGAGTCTTGATCCTCCTCATTTAGATCGAGGATATATTCATCTAAGAATTCAGAATCGCCTGAATCATCATGTTCTGTGTTATAAAGAGTATTTTTGTTATGTGTGCCGCTTAGGACACCTGTATCTTTCGTGCCGCCAAGGACACCCGTTTGATTTGAGGTGTGAGGACCTAACAAAAACAGCATTAAATCATTGTAAGCCCTCTTGGAGAATCAACAGATACCATAGCCCGTCAGGGTGCATTAGGTGCTGGACGCTCCTGGTGATTCGTCAAAGAGCCAGGTCTTGAGGCCCTTCAGGAACTTGGAGAGAGTTGGTGTCTTGCACAGGTGGAGCGGGATGGTGTTCTATGCTTTGGCCGCCAGGAAGGAGAAGGTGCGACCTCCTGCTCAGGTTTTCTTGATGTGTGGTACCGTGGCGCAGCAGAGCTGGGCTGATCGGAGGGATCTTAGGGGTGCGTGGAAAGAGAGGCAGTGGTTTATATAGGCTGGGCTGGTGTTGTGGAGGGCTTGGTTGGCGTGGGTGTGAAGTATGAAGGTGATTCTCTTTTCGACGGGGAGCCAGTGTAGTGCTAGCAGGTGTTGGGTGATGTGGCAATGGTGCAGTAGGTTGAGGACCAGTTGGGCGGCGGCGTTTTGGATTTTCTGGAGTTTGCCGGTGAGTTTCTTGTTGATCCCAGCATAGAGTGCGTTGCTGTAATCCAGTCTGCTGCTGATGAGGGTGTGGGTGACGGTTTTCCTGTGTTAGAGGGGGATCCAGTTGAGTTTTACGTAGGAGACGGAGGGTGTGAAAACAGGAAGAGGTGACAGCGTTGATCTGGGGTCCATTTTGAGTTCGGAGTCCAGGATGATTCCGAGGCTCATCTTAGGCTCATGATGTGGGCCTAAGATGAGTACTTCGGTTTTGTCTGTGTTCAGTTGTAGGCAGCTGTTCTTCATCCACCTGGCGACTGCTTCCATTCCTTCTTGAAAGTTTGAGTTTTGAGTTATTGGGTTTGTTGGATAGTGAGAGGGTGGGTTGTGTGTTGTCTGCGTACGATACGATGTTGAGTCCGTGTGATCTGACAATAGAAGCGAGGGGGGGGGCATGTAGATGTTGAACAGGGTGGGACTGATGGAGGATACTTTTCTGGACTCCGCAGGTTGTTGGCGTGGGCTCCAAAATGAAGGAAGGAAGTCTGACCTGCTGCGTTCTGCTGGAGAGGAATGAGCGGATCCAGTCCGAGGGCTGTGTTCTGGATTCTTGCATTGTGGAGTCTGCTGGCTAGGGTGCGGTGTGAGACTGTCGAAGGCTGTGGAGAGGTCTAAGAGGATGAGGGCCACTGTCTCTTCTCGGTCGAGGAGGGAGCGGATGTCATCTCTTGCGGCGATGAGGGCGGTCTCTGTGCTGTGGTTCTTCCAGAAGCCTGATTGGGAGGAGTTAAGGATGTTGTTCTTGATGATGAAGGAGGCGAGTTGGCTGTTGACATTTTTTCAATAACTTTCACCGGGAAGGGAAGTAGGGAGATCGATCTGAAGTTCTTGAGGTCCGTGGGGTCTGCCGAGGGTTTCTTTAGGAGTGGGTTATTTATTTATTTTAATAGTTTTCTAAAGCGCGAACAAGACCCAAAGGGGTATCAGAGCGCTGTGCAGAGTTGGCTCATACAAGGGTACAAATGCAATATGAAAGCAGGTGAAGTTACAACATAATGGGAAACGTTCAGGTTACGAGGTGGGGGTATAAACAGTGCCCTAGAACACGAAGAGCAAAACATCATAAAATAACATGCACCAGAGAAGCGCAATACCTATCAAGGACATTTTAACAAAAGTAAGAGCGAGATCACAAGTTAATGCTATTAAGGAGCCATAGAGGACTAGATCAAAATAACGTAGAAGCATACAATAAAACGCATCAGTGTAGTACAACCAAATTGGGTTTTAATAAAAGCAAGAGCAAGATCACAGCATGAAGGTGTTAGCATTCATTCAGGAGTAGCCTGTTGAGCAGTCTTTTAAAGGATGTCGTGGAAGGATTGGATCTGATCTTGGATGGCAGGGAGTTCCAAATTCTCAGAGCAAGACCAGTGAAAGCATGGTTGTAAGATCTTTTCTTTTTGAAACTCTGAGGTTTGAAAAGAAGGGCGGACGTACCTCTAAGGTTCCGGCTGGAGCCCGATATTTCAAGCTTATTTGCAAGGTAGTACGGGGTGTTAAAGTGTCTGGCTTTATGAGTCAGGCAAGCTATCTTGAGTCTGATTCTGTCTTTAATAAATAGTCAATTTAGTTGCAGAAGGTCTGGGGAAATGTGATCAACCTTTCTCGAACCCGTTATGAGTCTAGCCGATGCTTTCAGAGTAGCTCTGAGTGGAGCCATGCTAGCTTTAGGAAGCCCAGCAAGGGTCACCAGCCCATATTCCAATCTAGAGATAATCAGTGATTTAACTTTGATCCTTTACTTGCGGTTATGCAGGAAGGAGGCAAACCAATTTAGGACTGGGCCCGAGAGACCAATCCTGTGTTGATGAAGATCAATTCGGTTTCCATGTTTGATTGTATCGAAGGCTGAGGACAGGTCCAGAAGGATCAGGAGACACTGAACATTTTGGTCAAGGGCCCTCAAGGCGCCATCAACAATGTGCGTTAGTGCCGTTTCAGTACTGTGCCCTGATCTGAAACCTGACTGATGGGGGCCAAGGAGTTGATATTTCTCAATGTGGTTGCATAGCTGTGAATGGACGCATTTTTCAAGCAATATAGCTAGGGTCATAATGTTGGTCATAGGTCGGAAGTTGTTTGGGTCTGAAAGGTCCACACTGGGCTTCTTAGGAATGGGAGTAACTTGCCCAACCTTTAGGCAGTCTGGAATCCTTCCCTGTACAAGGGATTCATGAATGATCCTCGACCAAAGAGGGAGAAAGGCTCAGTATAAATCCTTATATAGGTTAGTGGGTAAAGGATCACTAAAATGGTTGGAGGGTTTAAGGGATGCCATGTTGTGAAGGAGCTCCGTGTGATCTTGGAGGAGAAAAGAGTTCCACGAGGTGTTCTTGAACGCCCAGCCCAAGGACGAGGATACTGTCGAGGCTTCTGCAAACTCCTCTGATCCTGCGGGAAATTTATTAGGTAACAGATTTTGGGTGACTTGTAGTAGCTCCAACTCTATTTTCCTTGTTTTTTTCCGAGAAGTGAGCTGTGAAATCATCACCACTAGGGAGCAGGGGTAACTGAGTAGAGATCTGGTGGCAAGACTGGTTAGATTGTTCCTTAATGATTTCAAAGAGTTTTTTGGTCCTATTTTTGGCTCCATCCAATTGAGTTCTGACGTGGTCTCTTTTAGCCAGGCGGATTTGTTTGTTGTAGGAGCTTCTCATTTTTCTAAGTTGAGTGTGATTTGTGGTGGAGGGCGAGTTTCGCCAGAGTCTTTCAAATAGTCTAAGGTTGCGCCGTTCATCATTTAGGGAACCATTAACCACGGTTTGGAAATTTTGATGGGAATCCTTTTGAGCTGCTTCGGTGCAATAGAATCAAGAATGTTAGACAACGTGTTAATGTAATGATCCGAGAGATCATCAAGGTTGGTCATATTAAAGGGGGGGGGGGCTGTAGTTTATTTTTGGTGATTGAAGTTAGCATATTGTTGTTGAGGTCTCTCATATTGCGAGGCATTTGTTTCTCATTAAGGGGTTGACCCTGTCTACCCAAGCCCTTATCTAGGTTGAGGAAAAAAATGTGAAAATGATCAGACCAGTTGCAGGGTAAGATGTCTCCTATTTGTATGATAATGTCTTTGGCAATGATATGGTCGAGAGTGGCGCCCTTATTGTGTGTAGGACCTTTCAAAGCTGTGAGAGGTTAAGGTCCGAGAGTAAAGTCTTAAATTAACATACAATAGGATCATTTGTGTCATTCCAATGCAGGTTAAAGTCTCCAACGAATATGTGGCAGATTTGATCCTAACTTGAGCTTATGACTTCTATTATTTGCTCTATGAAGACCAGATTGTCAACAGGAGGTTGATAGAGTGCAGCACACAGATCTTCTTTCCTTTATTCCAGATTTCAGTGACTAGCTGTTCACACGGTGAACAAAGAAAACCTACTTCACATAACCATCTCTTTTCAAGAAATGTTCACTTCCAAACTGCACATCAAATCAATGCTACTCAATTGTAAATCAGCTGTGAAACAGCTGATCAAATCGGGTTGATCTCCGCGTGTTTCCAGTCATAGGGTAAGGAGGCAATCTTGAATGATCGGTTGATGTTTCTTTGTTGTTTGGGCCATGATGTCTGCGGCTCTGTGGTAGATGTGGTGGGGGCAGGGGTCCGTGGGGGCCCCGGAGTGGGTGGTCCTCATCGTCTTTAGGGTGTCTGCGAAGCTGATGGCAGTCCAGCTGTCCAGTGTTGGCTGTGTGATGCAGGAGGCGGAGGGTAATGGTGTCTCGTGGAGGATGTTGTTGTCGAAGTAGTCCTAGATGGTCTTGATTTTGTGATGGAAGAAGGCGCTGAGTTTGTCTCAGCGGTCCTGGGAGAGTGGGATGTTGGTGGACTCGCTGTTGGGTTGGGCGAACTCTTTGACGAGCCCAAAGAGTTCCTTGCTGTTGTGTGCATGGGTGTAGATTCTGTCCTGGAGTGCTTTCTTCCCTGAGTGCCTGAGTTTGTGGTGGGCAGTGGTGGCTGTTTTGTATTTGTCAATGTTCACTGTGGTTTTGGAGTTCCTCCATGCTTTCTCGAGACGTCTGCCTGTTCGTCTGGATTCCTGGAGCTCGGCGGAGAACCAGCTCGCCTTCTTGGCACGAGGGTTGGAAGATTTCTTTAGAGGGGTGATGGTGTCTGTGCAGTCGGTGATCCATTTGTGTAGGGTGCGGGTGGCGGTGGTGGGGTCATTGTCTGAGGCGGTGGGAGCGGAGCCACTAAGGGTGGCGGTGAGTTGCTCGTCAGAGATCTTGTTCCAGTTCCTGCGTTAGAGCTGTGATATGCGTCTGTGGGGGGTATTCGCTCTGTAGGTGAAGTGGATGCTGTGGTGGTTTGTCCATGGGAGTTCGGAGGTGTGGCTGAAGGAGATGGAATTTCCTGCTGTGAAGATAGGGTCGAGGGTGTCTCCTGCTGAGTGCGTAGGTCCTTGTACAACCTGAGTGAGTCTGAAGATGTGGAGGTTTTCCATGAGTGAGATGGAGATGGAGTTGGGGTCTTGGCAGCTGTCGAGTTGGAAGTTGAGGTCACCCAGCAAAATGTAGTCTGAGGTGATGGCATGCGGGGTGATTATGTTGGCAATGGAGTCGGAGAAAGGTGCGCAGGGTCTGGGAGGTCGGTAGATGAGGGTGCCACTTAGGGTGGTGGTCGGGTTGACCGGTAACTTGAAGTGGAGGTGTTCCATGAGGTCCTTAGGCCTGTTGTACGTGCTCAGGCTGAGGTTGGCCTTGATGGCGATGCCACCTCGGGTGGTTTGGGTGGTCCTTCTGGGTGATTTTGTATCCTTCTGGGATGGCGATCCGAATGTCAGGTCCCGAGGTGACGCTTGTCCAGGTTTTGGTGAGAAAAGCGACGTCTGGAGAGGTGCTGTCGAGAAGCTCCCAGATTTCCATGGTGTGTTTGTGGAGGGAGCGGACGTTGAGAAGGATGCATTGTAGGGTTTGGGCTGCAGCCGGAGTGTTGGTGGTTGGCGGAGGTGAGTCTTGGGTTTTGGCGATGCTGAAGGAGTGGCGGCAAATACGTCAGGTGAACGGACCGTGGGTGTCGAGAGGGGAGGAGAGCTTGCAGTTGTTGTTCTTGACATCGTTGAGTGTGTGGAGAGTCGCTGAGCTGTAGCGTTGGTAGGTCGAAGGACCAGGGTTCGTGGCGCTGTTCTCGGTCGGGTCGCAGATGGGTTTGTAGCGTTCGTAGAGGGCGTGACAGCTGGTAGGCGGGAACGGGGAGGGGAAAAACATCGGAGGGGCCATGCGGGCAGCGGGAGGTGACAGAAAGGGGGGGAGAGATAATGAGGCTAACTCAATCAGCAAAGGGAAAGGGGAAACTGAGCAATTTAATTTAAAGACCAAATGTAAAGAAAAGTAAAAAGAAAAGAAAATAATGGGCAAGCAATCAGTCCAGACCAGAGGTGAGAACCGTGGTCTGTGAATGGCCGACCGGAGAGGCAGAGAACTGGCTGAGCTACGGAGCTGCATGCTTGAAGAGCAGGAACCCAAGGGGTTTAGCTTGACTCAGCATGCAGCGGCCTTCATTGAGTAGAGGTCAGTGGAGGGGGCGCCACTGGGAGGCGGGAACAAGACTTCAGCAGAGTCCCCATCTGTGCTTAAATGCAAAAACAATGCTCCACCAGTGATCACGTAGTAAGAGCAACCCCTCCTTTTAAATATCTGTACCATTTTCTTTTTTAAACACCCAGAAAATGCATGCCAGTTCTAGAAATTAACAACTCCTTAACTGAAAAATACAAATATAAGCGGAGGGGAACAACAACAAACACCAAATTACCCCTACCCATTGTTGAGGTGGACAGGCTAAAAAGCCAATGTTCAATAAACTTAGGGATATAAACCCCCAATTCTGGTGACCATCCAAGACTTCTACCTCCCCTTCGCCACCCACCCATGTCATGACAGACTGCACCACCTGCCTAGAAGGGGAGCAGTGTGCAAGCTTCCATCCCCAGAAACTCCCGATACTAGGTGCAGGTGAAAGGAATAACTTTTTTCCACTCTGTGCATTTGTGTATATTGAGTCTTTTTAATCTGTAGCAAGCCTTCTTCCATGTCCGCTCAAGTGCAAAGAAGTCTAACTCTTGCCCTCATCTGGACTTGGATCAGTCGGAAGTTCGGCATTATCAATCAACCCTGCGTTTGCTGGCAACGCTACTCCAGCTTCCAGGGCCACTGCTTTCATCTTTTTCACAGCCCTGCAATCGTGGAGTTGTTAAGGCCGCTTGATTATGCTTATCTGTACGCTCTTTATTGAAGCGGCAACTATAAAAGGCCTGGGCACCTGCCAGTGTCTTGGGACTCTTGCTGCAGGCACAAATGTGGCAAGGTGTTTCTGGTGTCAATCCGTGGAGCTTCTTGGCTCGTTCAATCAGGACAAATAATGCAAAAATGAAAGTCATGTTGGTGTAGCCTGGTTTGTTGTTTATGGCAGGCAATGAGATAATTCCGAGGTGTCCTAGAAAGCAGAAGCCAATCAAACTCATATACAAGGTCCTTGTCCTTCTTGATCTAAACACTTGCTGATAAGATGATGTATATAGGGCAGCTACCATTTTATTGAACAATTACATTTCTTTATGGCTACATCAAAATTGAAGGAGGTTAATAGGTCTTGCCTACTGATAGTTTTTAGCGGTTTGTTTCAAAAGACTTATTGCGGACAGTGTCAAAACTTGCAGTGGGATTTGGGACAGACTATAGTTTACCTTTGGCATTCTTGTCAGTATCATTTGCTTGCCACTAATTGAACGGCTTTTCTTCCTCGTATTCCTTGTTCCTCCCCTGCAACTTAGCTTCATAAGTGTCCTTTTAATTGGATGACTTGTATCCTTCCAATGTTTTACATTCAGGGTGCTTCTTTTATTCTTATTCTTTCAGGGAGTGAATTTGTTTTCTTGCTCTGTCCGTCACCTGCTGCTTTCCACTCAAATACTTGACCTCTCCCTGTAAACCATGTATTGCTCCTCCCTCCATACAAGCTCGTACATTGCTTCACTCAACCCATCCATGATTCTATTTTCCCTTGATTTTTATATTTTTTATAATTTCTTTTTCTACATTCCTAACCCCAAACTCTATCTGTTGCTCTGCTTCCAACTCACCATTGCTCCTCTTTTCTCTTTCCTTCTAAGCGCTCCTGTGTTGCTCTCCGTGTCTTTTGGGATGGTCTGCCTTTTGCTGCCATGCAGCTTTTTTTTGTTATCACTTTGATGCTGTTTAAAAAATAATATATATTTTATTATTTATTTAGCACTTCGACAAAGCATAGCCCCCGCTACGCACACTACGCCCAGGGTTAATGGCGACAATCGTGCAATAAAGGCTGATTGGTTCATCTGTAAAAGGTGTTTTTTGCCTTAGGTGTGGCCTGTTTATTATGAAACTTTATTACAAAGGCATAAGGCTGTGATTCTTTATTGGGAAAAGTATATATTGTAAACGTCTTTTAAAGATTGCTACAGGTATTTCTTAACGTGGATTCTCTCTAATTAACCTATTTTAGCCATGTTTTTGTTGTTGATTAGGTCTTTTGACAAACCCTGTGAAAAGAAGATTTACAATTTAAGAAACCTTGCATGGCTGTTTTTGTTTTAGGAGGATTTGTATTTTGTTTCCAATACATACATATTCTCGGATATTCCTCACCTTAGTAATTATACTTCCAGGATTCAGACTAAATCGGAAAGATTTGCCCTCTCTAGGGCAGTACCTTGCAGCTCCAGTCACGACTCTGCATCTGGACAAGCTCATTAAACACGCAAAAGGTGTCGAGCGGTATGCTTGCAATAATTCAAACCACTGGCAATCGCCCTGGGTAGCATTCCAAATCATTGTTCTTTTGCTCACCGTGCCACCTCAGATTAGACCCAGCCGTATGCAAATCAGTCCCTATCCGGTCAAAAGTAACAGTCCTGCCCAAACTGCCAACCCAGGTCCTCTTTGAACCGGAACACAAACACAAGAGTGGTTTTAGCTGACAGCTGAGCCATAGTCAGGGGGAAACAACTCTTGGGTTGCTTGTGTTCCTGTTCAGGGAGGACCTGACTCGGCCTTTCGGGCTGCACTGTCCTATTTGAGCAAGGTCAAGACTTATTTACGTATGGCTGGGTCCAAACTGAGGTGACGTGTACAAAATAACGATGGACTGGGATGTAACCAAAGTAATTGCCAGTGGCTGAGATTGAGGCATACCATCCATCACTTTCTTTTTAAATACTAGAGTATATTAGGCACCAGCTGGCCTTGGTGTCAATTCCTGTTTTTCATGCCTCAGTCGTGCAGCTCCAGAGCTCTTTCTAATTGGATCACAGAGGAAATTCCTCTGCATTGGACTGCTGGTTCTGGCTAAGGCCTACAAGGAGAGACCTAAGTGATCTCCATTACCTACTGCTAAAACACGTTATGCTTCACAACTCTGGTGGCTTTTCTCCACAGGCTTCAGCCCTGGCTTCTAAAAATGCCCTTAAGCCTGCCAAAACTCCATCCACATTTGGTCATGGCCTCCCATGACATCAATGCTGATGCCTCCATGGACCAGACTACAGCGATGATCTTGAAGCCAGTGAAGTCAGAAGAAAGTATCTCTATGGTGTAGGGAAAAAGTTACGGTGAACTTTAATGATGTTCTCTTAGAAGAGCCCTCCGTAGGGCTCTGGTTTGCGTGGATGGAAAGATTTTCCACTCCCACCATGATGCCATTGTTGTAACTAATAAAGATTATGGCCGTACAGAGGATTATGATTCTGAGGTGATAATCTTCCCAGTTATAATACTGATACAGGCTCATATCTCGATTTACAAGATGTGAGTGGTCTGGGTACTTTACCAGAAGTGGACATCCCTTACCATCTGGCTCTGCCATTAAGGATGATTCCTCTTTTACTTCTATAATCTGTAAAGAAGCGAAAGCCTTGGAGTTGGCATTGTTTTCTGTGAAGACTAAATGTCAGTGATCTCTCAAACATCCTCTTTAGTAGCAGGACCTTTGTTTTCATTCAGTGAAGCCTGCTTGGATCTCACCACGGTTGCATGGTGGAAACCATTGTTTTGCCTGTCAGTCTACCAATGGATTGCAGAGTTCAATGTTCACCCACGTGTGAGCTCCACTTTTTTGTCCTCTCACCGTCCCTAGAAAGTCTAGTTGTAAAACTGTTGTCCTTGAAGCGGAACCTGAATGCCTTACCTACAGTGCCTTCTGCTAGACAGTTGAGAAAATTGATTCTGTGCACTGAAAAGTCTTCGATTTTGACATCTTTGCCGTCCATACATATGATGCCACATGTGTCCTAGGTCGATATATTCATGCTTTATGTAATTATAAACTGTGTCCAATAAGGTATAATTCCAGAAGAAAAGCATACATATTCAAATATTTTGGATAATATATCATCCCATTAATAAATGTATAACAAATAAGAGAAAAATAGGACCATGAAAATCAGTTATAATTTTCAATGACTGCGATCAGCTTGCCAGACCACATAATAAAGTAATTTACAGGTTAGGTTAGTGGTGAATTGGCTGCATCCAAACAGAACTTGGCCTGGCTCCGTGGACACACTTGCTCTCTATGGTTACTACTGTCACACTGCTTTGGTATGCATGGAGGAATTCCTGGTATACTCCAGAGATGTCCAAGATTCACTGATGGGCATGCTTTCCGATGGTAGTCAGCATTTTGGACATAAACCAGACTCCTCCCTTAAGCCAAAACAGTAGAGGTTCAGGTCGTGCATTAGGCTTAGCCTCTGCAGCTTGTCAGTTCCACCAACAATGTAAAAGGTTTTGTCGCTAGGGCAGTACAGTCCTGGTAGAGACGGCCTTTTCCACCATCCAAACACCTCAGCAGTTTTACTGCTCCTTTCATAACTTGGGTGGAATTAGGGGAAGTCAACAGCAGATGCAGTATCTCAATCTTCTGCAGCTCTGCTGGCATCAAATGTATTTACCTCATGCCCCCAAACATCATAATCTTTTTATTTCCACGCACCCCTAAACCGGACCACCCTGCTCTACCAAGACATGTTCTCTCCTCAACACCTCAATTTTTGAGGCACAAGTCTTTACTTTGCTGTACAAGGAGGCATAGACGTTTTGCGTTTGGAAGAGTGGGGCATGAGGTTCTATTCCTTTTACTTCTTGGTCCCCAACAACAATGGAGGTCTATGATGCATTTTTGATCTTTGCTCTCTAAGCTAGTTAATTCAACAGGACATGTTCAAGATGCTGTCCCTGAGCCACATCTCATTGGCTCTAAAGGCGACTTGTTGGCATCCCTCTATCTTCAGGACATGCATATCCATCCTCTACTTTTTCCCAACGAAAAGATACAACCTAGGGTTTGTTATGTGATCTATCTCAGTACCATCAGTTCACTGGTCTACGATTCGGATAGACTTCCACTGCATGGTTCTTTAAGAGAACTGCCGATATGGCTGCTTCACCTTGTCATGAGGAGTCCACGTATTTCCATCTTTAAACGACTGGCTAGTAAATCGGGGTTCCTGGCACTGGTCAGAAATTCCTTCAGTAGACAATGAATCTCCGCCATGACTTGGGCTCTACCACCAATGCTCAAAAGTCCCCACTCATGCAAAAGCTGACCATTTATAGGGGGGTAATGAAGATTAACCACATGAAGCCTTTTCTTTTTTTACCTTAGAGGATCGCGGATACTGGAATGACTTCCTTCCACCCCAATTCCAAAATGCTATGGCTTCACGCATAGAGAATGAGTGATGTAGTTAGTCTTTATGCCTTCACAATTTGGTTGCAGACATCATCTAGGTGGGCTGGAAGACTGCTACCAAATCCATTTATTCAGGTTTTATTCCGTGGTGATTGTCAGAAGGCATCAACTCCTTCAAATCTCACCATTCCTACATCTTGCATTGGCCATTGTCTAGCAGAATCAGGCAGTGACTACAGTTAAGCCTTATCTGTCTGTCTGTACTGTTTGCCTGTGTATCTAGCTGACCAACCTTCCCAGGTTACATCATTGCTAGTGGCATGTTTCTAATAGGTTAGCTTTACCTGCTTCGTCCCACTCCATTTCTTGTTTCTTAGTGAGATTTAAATCTCACTTGATATCATGTATCCTGTGCTGAACCAGTAGGGACTAACTTACTGCATCACACCCAGGCTCAAGGTTTCCTACAATGAGGTTGATTGATGTTGAGAGGTGGAGAGCCATAGCCACAGGCAAAGAATCACCGATTGAAAAGCTAGATCTGAGAACTCCTCGTCGGCCAGTGTTAAGTGGCATTAGCATTTCCCCTGGAGAACAGTTTCCTAGAAGTGGAGTCCGGCTCTGCATTTATGCATGTGCACTCTTTTACATTTGGACGCCCCATAGTTCACATTGTGTGTGTGTGGCACGGGCAGGAGAGCTTGCCCTTAGGAGTATCTTGATAGAGGAGGTGGGCAGGGAGGGAATTATGGAGTGCGGCATACACCTTGCTTAATGTACCATGCACAACTTGCTGCATTTTCCACCTGCAAGAGATCTTACAATGATTAAAGGTCAAGCTAGCCCTATAAGACGTCCGAAGGGGCACGTTGGTTCCTGTCTTTTGATCTATGGCCACAGGGATTGGCTATAGGGGTAGCTGTTGTCACTTGATGTTTTATCACGAGTAAGCCTTAATGCAACTAGAAATCATTCATTTACTGTTCAACGAAAGAGGGAGAGGCGAGGCTAAGGAAAATGAAGCGGTCACAGGAGACAAGGAAAACAGAAAGGAGGCCACTAGGTTTGAAATAATATAAAGGCATTATAACTAAGCTCCAATCAAGTGTTACTTATGCAGTATATAAGCAGTACATTAACCTTATACAAGCTAAGGAGTAGAATAAGTTCTTGGATGTTGTGGACATGACCCTTGGAGTTTGGCTGTAAATAAATAAATAAATAAATAAATAAACATTAACAATTGAGAGAATTTCAATTAAATCGCCAATTGATGTAGACCAAGTTACAAAGCATTGAGTGAAGAAACTCGGAATTATTAGGCTGCAAGGGTTCTCGAAGAGTTCAAGTGGCTGGGAGATGCATGGAGTGTACAATGCAGCTGTCATAGCGAACACAAAGACGAGGGTAGGGGTAAGGAGACAGTCAAAAAGTAAGAATAGGAAAACCATCAAAGGGTTCTCCGAAGTAGGCCATGATTACGCTCCCTCAACCTGGCATACAGCCATTGGGAATGACAACTCGAACATATCGTGCAGACAAAAAAACCTGAACTCTATAAAAGCAGAGATGCATGTACATACAAGAATAACAAACAATTCTAACTTAGCCTCACTAGACCATGCCTTAACGATGCACGTTTCTACTATGCCAAAATCAAGGGAAGGGTTACACTAGGAAAATAAAGTATATAAATGTTTAGAGGTTAAATTGGGGATGGCAGAGGTAAAATGACCGATATCAATGATATCCAACAGGTTAAGCGCTAAGGGAAAAGCTTGGACAAATAAAACCTCTGTAATCTGGCTGGCACAGGAAATTTACATTTGACAATCAGAAAACTGATCCAATCCCCATCCATTCTCAGAGAGCAGACTAATAATCTCTACAAATTCAAGCAGGGGCCATGGGGAGACCATACGTGAAATAGACCAGAAAACAAATAGAAGAATAATGGTCTTTGGTCCACCATTACTCCAAACATCATGACATTTGAAAGTCAAATTGCCTCCAAAGTAATAAACAGCTTAACATTCATGTGGGAGCGCACTCTAACCACGCCATTGATAGTGGAACGCCGGATTCGCGGCTTTGCGGAATAGGAGGTCCAGGGACTTTCGGACTTACCAAGTTGTTTCTGCTACGTATTAAACTTACACGAGATCTATCTCGATGAGTGTGGACTACATATAACTAGAATTAACGTTTGAATCACAAAGACTGATCCTGTTCCGCTTGTGCGTGTCAATACGGCTATCTTTATAGTACACTGGCAGCTTATCCTCCTTATCCTGTTTCCTGTACACTCCGCCACGGCTATTTTTGCACATCAAGTATGCAATGAGTGATGATCCAAGTTACAAGTGACTACACAAGATACCCTTACTGGGTTGGAATTATCACCGGTTAAGTGGAATTGCAACACACGCCAACATTAGCATTAAGCCCTGAAGAGTCAGAGCAATCTGCACTCTGACGAAACACGTGTCAGCTGGCGTGATTGTGCTTGAGCAATAAAAAGAAAAATTGCTCATACAAGAAGTGGAAACTAATTTCTTGTTTAGATTTAATGAATGACTTTTTACAATACTATACAGTATAAATAATATTGTGTGTGCATAGGAGTGCGTTTTTTATGGTTATTAGGTGTTGTGATACAACACCTGTAGAAGGGTTGAAAGGGTTCCCCTTTTCCTATAGCACCACCAAATAATGGTCTTAACCATACAGGTAGTCAGCAACTTAGCGGAGCGCAAGTATTCCCTGTGAATCAAATCCTTTTTCTCTTTGCAAATTCATGTGAGAGGAAATCCTGTATTGGTTAAACCCGTCCTTGCCTTCTAAACAAATCAACATACCCTAAGAGAAAGAAAAGGTTTGTAGTATACAAGAACCAACGGGGCCAATATTTTACCAGCACAACACTGCTCGTATACACAACACATAGCAAAAGAAAGCGAAATATCAAGGCCAGTTACCCAGGACTGACTAGTTACCATTCACAAAAAGACAATAGGAATTTGCACTGGATGGGGTGCCGCTCACAGTGGAGTCTGCCATCAAATCCTGTCCTGACAAGCCTGATCGTGGAGGTGTCCGGAGGAATTTTATTTTAACATTTTAACTTTGCGAGGCCCCTGCTCCTCGGGTGACGCTTGGGGGTGATTGACTGCTGCTGACTGGAGGAAAACACTGAGGGACTGCGAGGACCAGCAGGCCACTCTATCCGCGGCAGCTGCTGCCTCTTCCCTCAGTGTCCACGCCCCTGCCTGGAAGGATAAATCTGACCTCACTCACGCGGGACGCGCGCGGGTGGGCGCCGGGCGAAGCCCGGGCAAAGAGCGGGCCCTCTGAGGCCCTCCGATGACCGAAGAGACTGGACTGGACTGGGCCTGGCCCCTTGCAGGTCTTATTATTTTAAGCTCGTTAATCAGCAAGTATATTGCCATTATTTTGTACAGGCCCGTTTATGGCCCCTCTTTATATTTTGCTGTGTGGTTGTTACCCATCTAGCTCCTAGCAACATTGAGGCCTTTTTGCTCCCTATGTGGTTTTAACCTGATTGTGTCTCTTGTCGACAGTTACTATTGTTTCTTTTTAAAATAAGTTATGTCCTCCCGTGAAACACGCAGCCAGGCTGCGGCAGGAGCAAAAAACAAAACCAAAAAACTGACTAGCACACTAGATAATTTTATTTTACGTACAAACACACTAATTGACGAGGGTATTGTCCTCATGGAAAGGAGGGTTTCACAAGACCTTGCACATGCCAAAAGGTCGTCATTAGGGAGTATAGCCTCTGCACGCACCCCAACTAAAGCCATGAGTAACTCTGATCCACTCCCGACGCAGACTGATCCTGTGATTCTCAATACTATTGGGCCCCACTCATCCCTTTTAGACCCATCTCCCGCGCCCTTATTAACATCTCTAACATCGACCTCTCTTGTTAATAACTTAATAGTTACATCCGCTACTGTTCACAGAGCGAACATCGAAACCAAAGGGGGTACATTGGAAGGTGCAATTCTCGATTCTAACCAAACATCACCTCAGGTGAATGGCGTAATTACAACTAACCAAGACATGCTGGGTTCTTTGGGAAATGTGGCTTGCGCCAGTGGCAGCACTGAGGAGGGGAGGGTTTCTTTGGGAGCCCCAGCAGGGAGAGAAAAGGTACAACACGTATCCCACCCCCTATCAATGGGTATTCCAGACGATACAGTTTCAAACATTAGTCTGGTCGGCATCCTTGACAATAGTAGTCCTGATGAATCCTTAGAAGACTTAGAGGACCAGAATGTTCCACTCTTCAATTCTCTAACTGTCCTCATTAGGTCTTTACTTTTGCCCCTGGAGACCAGACTCCAAGGTATAGAACATCAGCTTCAGGCCCTCTGTCAGGAACTAAAACCCAAGGGGGCAAATATCACTCAAGGGGCTCCCGATACTCCAGCCCCAACGGGTAAACCATCGTCCTTGGCTAAGATTCAATCTGTAGGGGTTAACTCTTCCCCCAAGAAACGCCCTCCTAAAACCCCCATCCAAAAGGGTAATAAAGATTGTTCTATCCAGCCAGCTCCCATCGTTCCTACAATACCACAGAAAGCAGCTGGCTCCTTCATTTCAGCCCCTAACCCTCCATCTTCTCATTTAGAGAAACCCAGGGTACGGCGGAATATTAGTTTACCACCTGACGCTTGTCCCTATGTGCTAGTTTTAACAGGCGTCCCGGAGCTTGCACCTGCCACTTCTGAACCCTTTTGGGCACTTAAAAACAAAGTTTGCCATTGGCTAGATAGAAACTTTCCTCCTCCTCCTAATATTAACAACAAAATGCTTATGGTGGAGAGCCCCATGGGTAGGAGAGAACAAGAAAAGCTTACAGGGAGACTGTGTTGTGATAACATTTGAAGACCCGCAATTAGTGGAGTATATTTGCTCTGGGCCACGATGTAACAACGATTCTACGATCATGGTTAAACCCCTGTCATATTTCTACATGTCCCGGTACATCATGATAATAGGTGGAGTTGGTTGAGGGCCCCCAACCATGATCGAGGTAGGATGAGACCCGAGCCCCTGGGGGGCAGTATCCTTGTAATTGGGGCGGGGATGGTAACGGAGGTTGGAACGTAATACGAAAAGGGGCAGGGAGGCCCATCACTGGGGGTAATCAGCTTAATGAGGAATGGTTGGGTCCACAGTTTAATTATCCAATCCCTTGTTATAATCGCTTCAGTGGTCTGGAGGGAGTTGATTGACTCTCACTCCAGTCTTCTGGACGATCTGGCAAGAGGGAAGTGTTAGTTACTCCTGGGGAACAATCTAAATTAGCCATTACTCTTAAGAGTCAGTCTGGGGGTTTTAACTTTGAACTTTTTTGTATCTATGCTAGAGGCATTCAGGGCGGGCTTCCCTCCCCAACAATTGAGCTGCTAGATGGGAGGCTATCAGACCTTCCACCCAGATCCAAAATACTAGTAGGGGGGGATTTTAATTGTACTTTTGAACCTCTTGAAGATGAAGAGGTACTGGGAACCATCTCAGAGATTTGGAGACAGACTATACCTCCCTTAGCCCTCGCACCCATTAAGAAATGGACAGCCAGAGCAATCCAGCTGAATGCTCTGGTATTAGAACATAACTTATGGGCCCTCAATGGTCAGACCGCGTCGGATCGCGACGGGGCAATGACCTATAATAGGTTAGGTTGCCCATCTCGAATGGACTACGTCCTCCTAGATACACAATCATGGTCTGCCCTAATTGACATGGAGGTTAGGCAGTCTTCAGATAGTGACCACAATCCATTATGTATGGAAATCCAATGGGTAAAAGGGACTGATACAAGTGATAAACCATGGATGATTACCAAAGAAGTTTTTCCCACAAATGGTAATCGGAAACTAAAATGGAATGTGGTCAAGTGTGATGAGGAGAAACTGAAAAGTATCAAAGAGTTAGTCTCAGTAGAAACCTGTAGCCTCACAGCAATGGTTTTAGCAACATCTAACCCTCCAGGACCTAGCCTGCTAGCCTCCTATAAAAATCTAATAACTAAATTAGGAGATTTGTTCTGCAAGAGGCCTCAGGTGAATTCAAGGTTAAACCTTGAATCTCATAAGAGCAACCCCTGGTATACGGCAAATTGTAGAAAAAAAAGAAAAACTATCACTTTAGCGATAAAAAGCAAGGACCCAGCGGCTGTCCGAATGGCTAGAAAGGAGTACTCTAGCAGTATAACATTAGCTAAGAGAGATTGGGAGGAGGAGCACTGGCAACAGCTTAAGGCTGCTGCCCGTGGGAAAACTCCACGATTTTTGGGAAATTGATTAATGCTCTTGACAGAAGGGGGGTAGAGCCAATTTTAAATCATCTAACCGAACAGGATTGGTATTCCCATTTTTTTATTTATATTGTGAGGATAATCTGGAAGGCTTAACAATATCCCCAGCCATTGAACCTCAAAGTAAGCTCTGTATGAAGCTAGGCTCCAAGGTAGACCCATTTTCCCAGCGAGAAGTTCAGGATGCCATCTCAAAAATATTACCAGGGAAGGCGGCCGGGCCAGATGGCCTCCCGGGGGATCTGCTACTGCATGATTCTAAACTATGGGCAGAGTTCATAGCATGTTTAATGAATTTGATCCAGCATGGTCACCCTGTCCCAGAATCCTGGAAGGGTGCAGAGGTCATCACCATATACAAGAAAGGCGACAGAAATGACCCTGCCAACTACAGACCAATAAGCTTAATAGATACCATCCAAAAGGTAGTTGACAGGGTCATCATAAATCGTACCGAAACCTGGCTTGCGGACAAGGACATTCTGTCCCACTTCCAGGCTGGGTTTAGGCACAATGTCGGTGCAATGGACCAGGTCTTTCGATTCTGTGCAGTCTATTGGAAGTCAGTATCAATCGCCAAGGGTAGTTTATATCTGGCTTTCATAGACTTGAAAACAGCATTCAATGTTATTCCACGCGCCAA
The DNA here is from genome assembly GCF_964261635.1 of Lissotriton helveticus. NCBI lineage: Eukaryota > Metazoa > Chordata > Amphibia > Caudata > Salamandridae > Lissotriton > Lissotriton helveticus. The sequence goes on along the minus strand of NC_136057.1, from coordinate 1,645,727,551 downwards.
ACTCTGGTCAGTCCTATTTGATATGGGTTTCCCCAGCCATCTGTTGCAGCTTATTATAAAACTTCACGAAGGAAATTATGCAAGGATTCGCTGGGGAAGTCAGGGCCAATTGCCAGAGAGGGTACCGGTCAACAGGGGAGTGAGGCAGGGATGCGTAATGGCTCCGACCCTGTTCTCCCTCTTTATAAATGGGGTGGTGGACCATTTGAGGGAGGACCCCGTGGATGCCCCAGTCCTTGCGGCGAGAAAACACCTACACTCCTCTTCGCAGACGATACCCTCCTGATGTCCAAAACCCCCATGGGTTTGCAGAAACTGCTTGATCGTTTTAGTATTTTCTGTAAAGATCGTGGGTTGACGGTTAATACCACCAAAACAAAGTTGATGGTATTGTCCGCTAATAAAAAACACAGGAAGGTTAACCTCTCTTTGAGTGGCACCCCTCTTGAGGTGGTGGATGAATTCGATTACCTCGGAGTGAGGCTTTGTAATAATATGAGATGGAATTCCCATGTCTCTAAAATGGTTTTAAATCTTAAAAGGGCTTCTGGAGCGATATTAAAGAACTAGCGGCTCTCTATTAGTAGACCTATAGCTCCTGCCCTGGCAGTCTATGAGGGGAAAGCGCTAGCATCGGCAGTATATGGCTCTGAACTTTGGGGTGCAGAGAACACCAAAGCACTGGCAGTGGCTGAAAACAAGTTTATAAGAGACAGTCTCGCTACCCTCATCGACCCCCTTGAAACCATTATTCTTAGATTTGGGCAAAAGAACGATCTCTGACATAGTCCAAATTCGCCCCTTGTTATTTTGGGTGCGTCTTAGAAGGACCCCCGAATTAGCTAATTATGCTTTAGTGTTGGACGAGCTAATTACTCTGAATGTAGCCAATAAAATAAAATGGCTCAATAATTTAAAGAAGTTGGTGGTATCTATAGGTCTGGGTGAATCTTGGACCTCCCAAACCCCCCCTTCGAAACAAATCGTTAAAAAACTTTACTGGGATTGGGTTGAGGCAAAGGAATTAAAGAACCCAAATTGGGGTCCCCTGATGAATAGCTTCCTTGAACACAAGCCCCTCACGAAGCTAGAGCCATTTTTGGACTTTATTCAGACCCCCGTGATAGAACTTTGTTTCTGAAATTAAGATACGGTACCCTCCCCCTCAATTCATTTATGGAAGGGTGGAAAGACAGGAGGGAGTCTGACCTAAAATGCCCAGTTTGTTCTTGCCCGAAAGAATCTCTTGGCCATTTTTTGTTTGCATGTGTATCATATAAACAGGCTAGAGTAAAATGGTTGAAACCTGTTTGTAGGGAGCTAGGAGTTAGGGACCACAGATCAGCCATGCGTATTATTTTAACCAATACTTCCTCCATGTATATTGTTTGTGGGGTCGCCAAATACTTGGCAAGTGCTTGGTTTACCAGGTCCAAACTGCTACCCAATGCTTGATCAGTACTATTAGAAAAAGATCCTTTTATCATTGTTCCCCTTTTTATTTTTCTTATTTTGATTTTAGTAAATGACAACACATATGTTATGGAATTTTAATACTTGCAATATTGTTTTATGTATTTTTGTACGCTTGTATGTTTGTACTTTTATGGAATATTTTTCGAATAAAGTATTACAACAACAATGCAGCTGTCATAGCGCACACAAAGACGAGGGTAGGGGTAAGGAGACAGTCAAAAAGTAAGACTAGGAAAACCATCAAAGGGTTCTCCGAAGTAGGCCATGATTACGCTCCCTCAACCTGGCATACAGCCATTGGGAATGACAACTCGAACATATCGTGCAGACAAAAAAACCTGAACTCTATAAAAGCAGAAATGCATGTACATACAAGAATAACAAACAATTCTAACTTAGCCTCACTTGACCATGCCTTAACGATGCACGTTTCTACTATGCCAACATCAAGGGACGGGTTACACTAAAAAAATAAAGTATATAAATGTTTAGAGGTTAAATTGGGGATGGCAGAGGTAAAATGACCGATATCAATGATATCCAACAGGTTAAGCGCTAAGGGAAAAGCTTGGACAAATAAAACCTCTGTAATCTGGCTGGCACAGGAAATTTACATTTGACAATCAGAAAACTGATCCAATCCCCATCCATTCTCAGAGAGCAGACTAATAATCTGTACAAATTCAAGCAGGGGCCATGGGGAAACCATACGTGAAATAGACCAGAAAACAAATAGAAGAATAAAGGTCTTTGGTCCACCATTACTCCAAACATCATGACATTTGAAAGTCAAATTGCCTCCAAAGTAATAAACAGCTTAACATTCATGTGGGAGGAAATCCTGTATTGGTTAAACCCGTACTTGCCTTCTAAACAAATCAACATACCCTAAGAGAAAGAAAAGGTTCGTAGTATGCAAGAACCAACGTGGCAATATTTTACCAGCACAACACTGCTCGTATACACAGCACATAGCAAAAGAAAGCGAAATATCAAGGCCAGTTACCATTCACAAAAAGACAATAGGAATTTGCACTGGATGGGGAAGGAAAACTACACTATTCTCATGGAACAGGGCTGGCATTTCATAAAACACTGGTGATATTAAATTTAGGAATGTTTTGACTGAATACAAAGTACATTTCTTACATGAAACTTGGGCTTCAACCTCAGGGATAATTACAGGCTACATCAACCTTACAAAAAGCGCCACAGTAACAGCTCCGTACAAGAAATAGTTGGGTCTGCAGATAGCCTTTGCAGCAGAAAATTGTAAGTATACAAATGTATGGACTTCATACATGAAAATCTTCTGATATGTGACGTTACTTTACTATATATCATTATGTTGAATAATAAATGTCATGCCCAACAAATAACAAACTAGGTTTCTTAAACCTTACCGGCTACATCAGTGATGCCATGCTCAAACTAACCAGTGAAAACCCTTACATCCTCTTATGTGGAGAGTTGCAACTGCAAAAAAAGAAAATAGGGGAAATGACTGAACAAACTGCTGAGTTTAACTCCAGCCTAGGAATCCCCACATTACAAAATTATTTCCCAAATATTGATGCAACCAGAATTCATCTACAACATCTCTGCTTTGCGAGGGCCTAATTTCAGTCTACAACTTGTATGTTAACAAACATGCTGAAATTCCTACATCTAATGCACGCAGAGCTCAGTCTGTAACTTATTATACTCTCCTTGGAGGAGAAGACTGGTTCAAAGTTGACAATGAAAGGGTACAATGGAGAATAGAAAGTGATCATAATGCCCTTTTAGTAGCTGTCTAAGGTAAACTATCGCATGAGCTCAGAGAAACCCAAGAATTGAACAGTACACAGGAAATCGGCAAACCAAGGTCAGATGGAACCTTGTACTAGAATCTAAAACTGATGCATGGCAAAAGTGACCACCCAATCAAGAGAAAATACTAAAAGTTGGGGTGATTTGACAAAGATTGTAAAACTATCAAAGAACTAATGGATCTAGTCCATACAGACTAAGCCCCAGAATTAATAAGAAAAACAACAAAACTGTTAAAAATCATTAATTTAAAAAACAAGAAAACGCTTTGAGTATCAAGTGGGTATACCTAGAAAAAGATGCACTTGAGAAAGATCTACTTACCGCCTGGCGGAATAAAAGACATTTCTTAGAATCAAACATCTCAGAAGACACCTGGACAACCCATTTTACTGCGGTACTAGGGACCACTACTCAGCTGCGTAAATCTGAATTAAACACAAGGAAAAAAACAACCAGGAGAACTCTTCAAGGATAACCAGTTAAAGGACTAGGCCAGAAACTAGAAAGGGGGAAGCACGTACCCAAACATGACCCCTTCACGCTCCTGGGGTGTTAAAACACTGCCATAGAGGATTGTGTGATATATTCTATAATCCTCATAGAAATTGCCATGTCAAATCTTGTTCTCTCTATCGTGGCTAAACAGTATAATTATCCCTCTATACAAAACAAAATCCCCAAACCGATCCAAAATCTTATAAATCCATCAGCCGCAATAACTTGACTGCAGAATTGAGACAGTCTTCGTAGCCCATAAAAAATGAATCACAAGAGGCAACATCTTATATTTTATACATTTTTTGTTTTGGAAAACGTTTTTATTGTGTTTTTAACCATACAACTTCGATGTTTGGTACGATTGCAGAGTATGCAGTATAAAGGCAATACAAGACATTGCATATTGAACATAAATTGCCCAAGAATGCCAGACCAAAAATAGTACTTTTGGCCGCCATTGCAAGGCAGGCCCCGACAAAAGGCAACATTTTATATCCACTCTAAGGGGGTTTCAGAGAATAAAGAACTGCTAAAAAGATGTCACTCTCTGGCCTTTTTAGATTACACTGCAGCTTTTGACTGGAGTCAAAACACAAACAATTGAAAAAAAACTGACGTAATTAGATCCAGAATTATTGTCACTACAAGAAATGCCTTAGGCAGGTACAACACCTCAAGTGAGGCTCAATCAAAATTATCATAGTAGTTAAAAATTCTGAATATCAGTGGAGTTGAAGAGGGATGCCTACTTGCTCTACTATTGTTTTGTCTACATAGTAACAGTCTATTCATAGAAGTATTGAAAGCTACACAACGTACTCCAGCTGTCGAAGGCTTTCAGATACCTGCCCTTCCATACACAGATGACTCTAGTCTGATTGGCCACACACCAAAGGGACTGCAAGCTCGACCCACAGCAGTGGGCAAGTATTGCAAAGATTATGGCCAGAAGATCTACACACAAAAAATGAAAAACAAGTCTGACAGAAACTAAAATATTTTCGGTCAGTGGCAGAAGAAATGAAAGAAGCAACCTCCATCAAATACCTAGGCCTTATCATTGCAAACAATCTTAAGGGAGGTACTCCTATCAAAAAGATTTGAAAAATTGGAAGCCTCCCAGAATAGTTGGGTCTTCATACCCGCCCATCCTTCTTACACCAATTTGTTCCTGCATTCCATAAGGACCACTCCATTACACTTTCATCTTTTTGCATTCCTTCAAATCTCAATTAAGGAAGAGTAACCACTGCAAAGACGACCCTCTAAATCGACCACCTTCGTTGGTATAGTGTCTGCAATCAGCTCTTTGCAGATTTCTTTGGAGCTAAGAAGGGCAAAGCAGTGGTCAAATGCATCGCTTAATATTAGGTCATCTTTTCTATCAAGACTTGCTATGTCCTGGCCAGGAAAGACCTTACACAAGGTATTCGTGCCTTGGCTCTTTCCTCGTCATCTTGGCATATTTTTGAAAAGCACTGCTGCCTCATATGAGGCATGCAGTTATGAAACTTTATGTGACCTGTTTTGCATGATTTTTTTGGTTAGCCACAGTTCACGTCCCAGGAAGATACTGCGTTCGGACTCCTTCATAAGGTTAGCAATTTGGAGGAAGATGTATCTATCTAAAGAAAATTTTACCTTTGGAAACAATGTATTTGCAGCATCTAGTGGCTGCAGATACACATGCCATGCACACTCCTGCCTCCTGGTGTTGGGCCTGGACTTAGTAAGTTGCTGTTTTCAAGAAAGTCTTTTATGGGCGACACCGTGTGTTGTATCTCATCCTCTTTAAGGCATATCGCATGTTAAACTGCCCCTTTGTTAAGTTATACTGTTCCACCATCGGGCTTGGAAGGACTTGCATCGGAGCTCTGCAGTTCTCTATGCCCCTACAGATGATTAGAAGATCCGGCGAATTGAAGAACGATGACGAAGATGGACACGCAGCTCTGGCAAGCTCACACACCATTTATTAATCGAGCGAAAGCACCCAAGTTCAATGTTTTATAGTTTCAGTTAATTAAAACTATAACAATATCAATTCTAAAAAACAGTAAAGGACAGTAAAAAAAGATTTTTGTAAATTTCTTATGATTTAAAAATCTTTTCTCAACAGTTATTAACACTCAGATATATACAAAATGCCCATTAAGCAATTAATTGATCCCTTAATAATAAGATGTTAACAAAATACATTTATTTATTTATTCAAAGTTTTATATAGCGTGAACAAGATCCTTACAGATATCAGAGCGCTTCACAAAGACAGGGTATGGGCAGTAGGAATGAACAGAGATAATGGGAGCAGTATAATAGTCACTAACATGGTAGGATAATAATAACATACATAAGACATATCAATATACAATCAGGTAAACAAGTAATATAAGGCGGCACAAGTCATTAATCCCACTAAAGAGGTGTTCAGGTACACCTTGGGTGTGTCGATGGCTTATACCAATGATTTAGTATAGAGAGAGTACTAAGTGGGGGCATCGGGAGAGTGAATCAGTAGACCAACGTGTATCCTATATTGGTCGGTAGTAAGAGAGTAGCGTAGTAGTGTCCCCATCAAGTAGAAGTATAGTGCCAAAGGACAAGGTGAACAGTGATACAAAGCAATGCAGAGTCTCAGATTCAGCACCTATAAGGATCAGGAGATCTTGGCCAGAAGGATGGTTTTCACCTCTTTCTTGAAGAGTGCCGTGGAGGAGATAAGCCTTGTTTCAGGAGGGAGCGCATTCCAGATCCTGGGTGCCATTCCTGAGAAGGAGCGCTTGTATGTTTTCTCTTTCCGGAATCTACGAGGTTTCAGGAGTAGATTTTTTGTACTTCTATTGGATCTCGAACCTCCTGATATAGACAACTTTTGAGCGAGGTAGTTGGGTGCATTGTGGTGCACGGCCGCGTGAGTCATAACTGCAATTTTTAGCTGTATTCTGGCTTCAAAAGGCAGCCATTTTAGAGACTTTAAGTCTGGGGATATATGCGAATGTTTTCTTGAGCCAGTAATGAGTCTCGCGGCAGCGTTCAGAGAGGCTCTTAGGGGTGCTGTTGTGGATAGCGGGAGTCCGCTGAGGGCCACAATTCCGTAGTCTATTCGAGGGATGACTAAAGCTTGTACAGCAGTTTGGAAGTCTTCGGCAGGGAGGAAGGGTTTAATTTTCCTCAGAGTGTTGATTTGGAAATTAGCTGCTTTTGTGGCTTTGCTAACGTGCTGCTGCATGTTGAGCTTGGCGTCGAGTGTGATGCCTAGGGATTTCGCCGCATCTACGATGGTAGGTTGGACATTGAGTGCTGTTAGGTTATTGAGCCACGTTTGGGTGGTGGAAATTTTCGCCGGGGGTGAGATGAGTAGGAACTCAGTTTTCAGAGCATTTAGTTTGAGGTGATTATCGGCCAGCCAAGATTGAGTGTTAATAAGCGTGGAATTCAGATGTTTGATATCTTCCGGGGATTGTAGTTTTAGGTAAAGTTGTGTGTCGTCGGCGTACATATGGAATTGGACATTGGAAGCTTGGAGCAAGGTGGCGAGCGGTTCCATGACGAGGTTGAACAGTGTGGGGGAGAGGGAGGATCCTTGTGGAACACCTAGATCTGCAGGCACAGGTGTAGATAGCACATTGTCGATCTTGAACTTCTGAGACCTGTTGTGAAGGAAGGACGAGAACCATTTGAGAACAGTTTCCGAAAGACCCATTCTAGTGCTTAGCAGCTCCAGCAAGTTCTCATGTTTGACCGTGTCGAATGCTGATGAGAGGTCAAGAAGGATGAGGAGGCAGGACTCATTGCGATCAAGAATTTGGAGGGCGTCATCAAATATGTGTGTCATAGCTGTTTCCGTGCTGTGTTTCGCTCGGAAGCCTGATTGATGAGGGTTGAGGAGGTCAAATTGGTCAATGTGTTTTGTTAGTTGGAGTTGGACACAGTTCTCCAGCAGTTTGGCCAGGGTGGGGATATTGGTGATGGGCCGGTAATTGTTTAGGTCAGACGGATCAGCTGTAGGTTTCTTGAGTATAGGCGTGACTTGCCCCACCTTGAGGGAGTCTGGAATGAGGCCTTGTTGCAGGGAGCTGTTGATGATTTTGGTCCAGAGAGGGAGGAGCAAGGGGATGAAGTCTTTTACAGCATTAGCAGGTAGAGGGTCTGTGAGGTGATTAGAGGGCTTCAAGGTGCAGAGCAGTTTGTGTATTGCTTCTTCCGAGTAGGTATCGAAGTACAGCCAAGATGCCTTGTTTTTAGGTTGAGTGTTAGCCATTCTGGTGTGGTTGGGGAATCGGCTTACATCCATGATGAGGTCATTTCTTATGTTGTCAGTCTTTTGCTTAAAGAAAGCAGAGAAGGCTTCACAGTGTGGGGTGTCGCTTGTTGTGCTGTTTGGTTGTAAGGGTTGTGTCTTTGTTTGGGTCTTGATTAGTTCGAACAGCTTTCTTGGCCTGTTTTTTGCTTGGTCCAACTGGCGGCTAAAGAAGTCTGACTTTGTGCGCTTTATTTTCCTGAAGTAGGCATTTCTCTTGTTCTTAAGCCTTTTGAGGTGCAGTGCTGAAGGGTCCGATCTCCAGGTGCGCTCTGCCATTCGCATAGTACGCCTGTCGTCATTGAGTCTATCATCATACCAGGGGTTAGAGATTTTGGTGGAGACTCTCTTCAGTTGCAGTGGGGCGACTTCATTGACTATTGTATTCATAGAGTCAAGGTAGTGATCGGTCAGTGAATGAACATCCGAGGCACCTGAAGGGGGAAGGGGGAGATTGCCGATGTGGGGAGGCAGGGTAGAGGGGTTAAGATTCTTCAAGTCTCTTTTCCATGTTTTGGATTTGATTGGTTGAGCCGGGTTAGGTTTAACTTTTACATTGATAAAGAAGGTGATAATGTGGTGATCTGACCAGTCGCAGGGTAGAATCGCCTCCAGTTGAGTAGAGTTCTCTTTGGCAATGATGAGATCGAGTATCGCGCCTTTGTCGTGTGTTGGCCTATCACATATTTGGGTGAGGTCAAGCGCATTAAGGAAAGTTTTGAGACTATTCACCACTGTGTCTTTCTGATCGCTCCAGTGGAGATTGAAGTCACTCAGGTAGACTTGGGTGGTCTGCTGACCGGCATTGGAAGTGATCAAATCCATGAGTTGTTGGGTGAATATGAGATTGTCACCAGGCGGGTGATAGATGAGATGTAAAGCACAAACTTGTTTGCCCTCGCTGGTGATGTCGAGGCAGAGGAGTTCACAGGAGGAAAGGGAGGGGGAGGTGACTTTAGTAACGGAGAGGTTGCTCCTAGAAATGCATGCAATTCCCCCGCCCGTCTTGCCAGGAGACCTGTCCAGCCTAATGATGTGATAATTGGGGGGGACTAGTATGTCCATAATTGGGGTAGAGGCTTCAGTAAGCCACGTTTCCGTTAGAATGGCTAGGTCCAGATCCATAGCTGAGACGAGATCAGCAATGTCAGAGGAGTGTCTCTGGGCCGATCTGCAGTTGAGTAGGATGCATTTGAGTTTGGGAGAGAGAAGGGTGGTCGAGCTTTCTAGTGTGAGGGGAACTTTTCTGAGGTTGTTAGGGACGGAACCTCTGTTGTTAAGTGTTGGGAGCCTCAGAGGGTTAGTAAGAATTGTGGGTATGGGGATGTGTGTGTTAGATAAGCGTTTTACCGGACCTGGGCCATAAGAGCGTAGGAGAGAGCATAGGTCGCGGTCCGACAATGCGTTGAGGACACGACGGGGGCGGTGGGAGTTATTGCGAACGGGGATAGTCGGCCAGCGCGGGTGTCGTTGGAGGCGAGGGTATGTAGGGAGGGTGCGTCGTTTGTGGGGTAGAGGGATGGTGGGAGGTAGACTGGGCTGTGAGGAGAGAAGGTCTTTGATTGCGTGGACATCTTTTTTGATTTGTAGAATATCCTCTTTGACTTGTTGGAGGGTGGATAAAGTCAGGTCAGGAGGTGCATTGGGGATGGGGTTGGTGATGAGAGCCATTGGTGAATGGTTGAGTAGTGAGCTGGAAAGCGGGCAGGGTATCGAGGGGGGGGATGAACTAGCGTTGTTGGAGGGTTTTGTAACATGATTAACAGTTAGTAGATCAGAAGCGTTACTTGGCACATAGACCACTATACTAAAGAAATTACTTTTTTCATTTTTCTTGACATGCTTTCCAATATACAGTATTACTCTCCAAGGCCAATCAGTCTTGTTCATTATTACCGGGCAATAGTTCGAGATTCAATTTTTAGAGCTTGCTTGTGTACAGTAAGGAACTTTATTAGTTGACAGTTCAATAAGGTGTCCGTTGGATCCAAGCCAGCTATGATTGCAGATCTGCACGTCCTTATTCTCCTGATGTTCATAGCGTTTTTTAATAAAGTGACTCATGCATTTAACAATTTAGGACATGTGCAGACTAGATGAATAAAATTCTCTTTACTGCTTCCACATAATCTACATTCTTTCAGGCCTTTATGGACCCATGATGGCTGGTCCGCAATGGATGGCAGTTTGCCTAAACGTAGGGCCATTAGTTGTAACTTTCGATAGGCTGAGAATGTAATATTTAAATATGGTGCTGGGGTGAGTGTTTTATAGTTGGTGATTACCATCCAGGCGTGTTTTCTCTTGCTGAAGATGTTTTTGTCTACTAGCAAAGAATGACATTTTGCTGATTTATTTATAGCTTGTTTGATGGATGAGTAGGACAGGCTAGTTTTCCAAAGCTCACCTGTGCAGGTTGCTGATAAAGCTATTTTTGGTTGTAGGGAGACTTTTCATCCTTCTCTAGTTCCTCCCACAGAGCCTTGTTCAGTTCCGATTCTGCTGCATTTTGCTTCAGTCTGTACCATTGCTTAATGGTTGCATACATTTTCCCCAGCATTTCGTTGCTTACCCCAAATTCTAATCTCACCTGCGCTGGGGATGCCGACTGATGGATTTGAAATACTCTTTTGTATGTTGAGACTTGTAATTTATTTAACAGGTACGCGTCTTTCCCGTGCTATGCCGTACTGCCGTATGACAACGTCACTAACATTTTAGCTGATATTACTGCTAATAAGGGTTTGAATGATGTCCCCATCAGTTTTTTGCTAAGGACCTGAAGGCAAACGATAAAGCAGTTGTCCTCTGAACCATATGCACATTTTGTTCCCAATGGTTGTGCCTGCTGTCGCTGTAAAAACCCAGGTACTTGTAATTAGAGACTGCCTGTAGCTTTTTGCCCTTTATTTGGAAATGCTGTTTAGCCGTCCCGTGTCTACTGATCAGCACTGTTTTACTTTTGGCTGTGTTAATCTCTAACTTGTTAACAGCTATATATTCCAGCATCACAGCGAGCGACCTACATAGGCCGATCTTAGTTAAGCTAATCGGGACTACATCGTCCACGTATGATAGGTGAGATAGTGACAGAGCACCCAGATGTGGGGCCAGACGCACCCTTGTTTCAGCCCCTTGGTGGTTATGACCTTCCTTGATATTCTTTAGCCGTCTCCCAGCTTTACTCTCATCCATGTATTGGAGTAAAGAAGCAGTATTCCTCTGAGTGTATTATCTGGGATGTTCCACTCATGCAGTTTTTCCCATAGTATGTGGCAGTCCACGGTATCGAAAGCCGCCTTTTAAGTCAACAAAACAGAGGTACAGTGGTTGTTTCCTCCGTATGTATTTGTCAGCAATTAGCGACAGCGATAGAATGTTTGTAATTGTCCTGGTCCCTTTTCTGAATCCTGTTTGATTGAGTGGTATCAATTTTGACTTGTCAGACCAGGCAATCCGTTCTTCCAATATCAGTGAGGCGTAGTATTTTGCGTCTACGTCCAGAAGCGCTATTAACCTGTAATTGGACGGGGACGTTCTGCCTCCTCCTTTAAAGATCGGTGTAATTACATATCCTTACCAGCTTGGCGGAATTTGCCTTTTATTCTTCACTTCTTCAAATAGATTTTTTAGCTCTCCCTCCTAAAATCTGAAGCCGATTTGAAGCTTATTGAGGGGGGTATCATTTGGTCCTGGGGGCCCATTTCCGCAACCTTTCAGGATTACTCTTTTTATATCTTCTAATCGGTTATCTGAGTTTCTAGGTTTAATCCGTAGTAATCCGTAGACTGCAGGCACTTATTACGGCTCCATTCCTTTGCACTTCATCTGCGCTTGGCACTTTGGTCTGAGGACAGGTTAGGCTGCTGTTTGTGTTTTGTGTAGCGGCCCTATCATTGCTCCTTTCTTCCTCTTGCTTCTCGATGTTTGCGTGCTCCTTCTCTATACCTACTACATGGTTCGAAAGTTCAGTTTCTGTAAATGTTTTTGTTAGTAGCAGGACTCAATCCTTTTCTTGTTCACTTGAAGTGATAGAGTTGACAGGCCGATTCAGACCAGTGAAAGTGCCCCCTTCCTCATCGTCGCAATACACAGCCATTGAGAATGTACTTATCTGGGTAGTGGAGGCTAAAACAAGGTTTATTCCGAAAGCATACTCGGTGCAGGGTCAAATACACCCATTCAGACACCCACAAAGTGTGTGACTTGTGCCTTTGGCCAGAGCACAAGGAGCAGCACTTTGCAGTGTGCAACCTCTTTAAAAACAATAAGACGTTGTGAAGCAGACGAAGTAGACGCCTGGCGTCATAATATGGAGATGGCAGCGGAGGCGGACTTCTCCCAGGAATAATTCCATTACGAGGGTGAGCTAGACGCTGATATACCAGACGGAGGGAGGGTCTGTCATTGCCAACCCCTACTATGTCTCCAATGAATCCAGTGGGGGAGCTGAGTAGGACATGCAGGTCTGAAATGATACGCAACCTTCTCCATTGTGTGCCCCGACCCTAGTAGCGAAGACCACACCAAGGGCCGGGAGTACGCTTGACCCACCGCAGATAAAGTTTTACATAGGCCTCCTCCTCCACGTATCGGCGCGCCACATCTGTCAAGCTCTGGTTGACACTGAGAGTGAGTCCCAGAGCCAAGAAGGGACGGGAAAATTCTCAATACCAGTCGGGCGACAAGGCCTACAGAGAGGGCTGGAACTGACATAAGGCCAGCATTCATGCCATCAGTGCCAAGACATCCATCGACCTAGACACATGTTGAAGTCGACAAAACACACGCAAGTGGCTTCAGTACCGGACAAAGAATCTAAACCGAAAAAAAACTTGGCGTCGACTCATCCGGAAATGAAAAACACATTGACTCCAAAAACAACAAAGGAGCACAGTAACTCTTCAAATCTGGAGAAAACCTTGCTGCCATGTATACCCAAAACAAATACGCCTTCCTCGCCAACAGTAATAAAATTCCCAGAGAAGCAGGCAAAGACAACACAAAAGGCACGGTTTTTGCGGGTCTACACAAAATAATGCAAAAGAAACAACAAAAGAACCTTCCAAAAGGCTGGGTCAAGAGTTGGATGTGTCACAGTCACTACCCAAACAGGTAGCTACTGAGCATAGGACCACAAGCCCCATGCCAATCAGTAATCCTCTGTCCCCTCATACGCTGTCTCCATCATTGCCTCAGGAATATGATGGAGGTGATGATAGCCCTCAGCATGAACATGTAGATAACTACTCAGACTCGCAAAGGGATACGCAAAACAGCCCAGGCCTTTGAGAATATGATGTGGTCCTTCCAGACACGCACATAAACCAAAGTAACCAACTAAGGCTTCCCCACCAGATAATACCTCTTCATACCACAGAATTATACAAAGAGCAGCTGAAAACCATAAGCTACCAATGTACACGACAAAGGAGGAGACCGCTTTCTTAGTTGAAACACTTTCCAAAACAGCACTGACAGTAAAATACTTGCCTATGATGGGATCAATGGTAAAGGTATCCAAAGATATTTTTAAAGATCACGTCAAATCAAGGGTACTTACCCCAAGGTTCAAAAAGAAAATACAGGCCTTCTTCATCAGACCCAATATATATTAGAGGACATCCTACTGCGGACTCCCTATTAGTCACAGAAGCTCGTAAAAGATCAGCATCACAGGGCACAGAGGAAGCTCCACCTCCTGACAAAGAGAGTAAGTGAATTGATGTCGCGGGAAAAAGGAAGGAGATCAGAATGACAATCATTGTCTAATCGTTAATTCAGCAGGCCTCTTTCATGATAGGCCAACCTGGGATGAAAGGGAAGAGTTATTACAACATTTCCCAGAACAAATCCGTAAAAAGGTTAATACCTAGTTGTTCAAGGAAGACAAATATCCGACGCAACAATCCGGTGTGCTCTGGATAGTATTGACACAGCAGCTAGAGGAATCAACTCATCGGTAATGCTAATTAGGTATGCATGGCTACATATCTGGGTCCATTCCCAAAGTGCAACAGCCAATTCTAAACATACCCTTTGACAGCGAACATCTATTTGGTCCTGAGGTTGATAGACAACAAAACAAAATCAAAAACAACACGGAAACAGCCATGTCAATAGTAGCCTTGCCGTCCTCTACATAAAAGAAACAGCCTTTTCGGTTCTACCAAGGGAGAGGGCATTCCCAGTTTACAAAAACCATCAGCAGCAATACCACCAACAATCAGAAAGAGGGTATTACTGCAATGGTTATAGATCAATAGGTTAAAGTAGAGGAATGTTCACAAAGGCAGCCTCAACCAGCAAACAGTGACTTCCCAACCATTCCCTTGACCACACTTCCCCTGTCAGGGGAAGGCTACATCAATTCCACCAGTTGTTGCCAGAAGTAGTATTGGACCAGTAGGTCTTGGACATCATCAGCCAAGTATATTGCCTTGAGCTCAAACCACGACCACCCAATATTCCACCAAGTAGACATCCTCAATCCTCCGTACCTATAACTGCTGAAGGAATAAGTAAAAGCATTATTACAAAAAGGGGCAATAGAACCTGCCCCATTCAATCATCCGGGTAAAGGAGTGTACTCCTAAACTTCCTAATACCCCAAAAAGATGGGACGCTCCCTCCTATACTAGACTTTGGCCAACTCAATACATCCTATCCAAACACTTTCACATGATGACACTACAGGGTGTGATACCACTACTGCAGGAAAGGTGACGTATGACTGCTCTAGATTTGAAGGATTCATACTTTCATAAAACAATCCATCCGGCACACTGCCGACATCTATGGTTCGTGGTAAGTGAACCTCCATGTCAGTTCAAAGTCCTACAATTCGGGGTAACAGGCCCACATATATTCACCAATGCCTAGCAGTAGTAGCTGCGTAGCTAATGAGGGAGAACGGACATGTCTTCCCTTATCTAGAAGATTGACTGATCAAGAGTGCCAGCAAACAAACGGGTCTACAGGACACCCAAAACACTATCAACCTCTACAAAGGTTGGGATTTACAATAGTCAACAAAATCCCATGTGCAGGCACTCCAGATACAACCATACCTTGGAGCCATACTCCATTCAATACTGTGAAGGCTTATCCCAATCCTCAGAGGGTTCTAAATATAATTTTTCAGCCACATCGTTGCCTAACAGTGAAATGTTGATGCACCTTCTAGTTATGATGGCTCCTTGCATGGCAATAGTATCACATGTCACACTGCATATGCCACCCCTACAAGAGTGCTTAGCCTCACAATGGTCACAGGCGTGTGGCAACATTGAGGATCTAGTGTTGGTTTCACCCAAGGTCCATCAGGCACTACAATGGTGGATCTCACAAAACGCACAAAAGGGAAGTGCCTTCGAGGACCCAATACCGCAGGTGACAATTACAACAGATTAATCACTCATGGGTTGGGGTGCCTACTTGGAGGACATCACAGTACAGGCTCATTGGTCTGCCCAACAACAAGCAATGTGCATCAATGTTGTAGAGCTACTTGCCCTACAGATGGCTTTCAAAGCATTCCTAACCCAACACAACAGGTGGAAAATGTTCAGCTACACCCAGACGATAGAACTGTGATGTACTACATACAGAAAGAGGAGGGACCCATTTGTTATGACTGTCTCACCTATCACATGTCCTTTGGGAATGGGCAGTCAAACACAAATCCACCTTCTGGCCTAATACATACCAGAGGTAGAAAACTTGCTAGCAGACCTACTAAGCAGGACGCAACAACAAGTCCACTAGTGGGAAGTCTGAACAAGTCCTGCAAGGATATTTCCAACGGTGTGGAACTCTAACAATAGATCTCTTTGCCACGGCACAAAATGCAAAATACCAACATATCTCACCCAGGCACCCACAATCCAAGTGCATTACACTATGAATGAACTGGTCAGGGATATTTGTGTATGCTATTCCACCGCTCCCACTAATTCCATTGTCGCACAGCTTATACTTTCTCAAATAAATCTGTGCGTTTGTTAAAAAACATAAACATCAGAACTGTGCAAGACTGATTCCCTACATACCTTCTGGATATGTTGGTCGACTTCCTGCTAGCTCATGGTGCACCATCTGTACCCCCCTAAACTGACAGGGTAACAAATAGATTGTGCAACCTTTCAATAGGACAACCCTGACGCCCCAAGGTAATCGTGGTAACAGATCTATAACCTTATTGCTTAGTTACTTATGTATACCCAAAGAGATACACAGTAAAGTGTTTCAATATTTATTGAAGCATTGTACTTCTTGAGTAAAATACGTGCGCTTCAATAATCCATAGAAGGAAACAGAATAATGTGATTAGTATTACGAACATGGTGAAAAAGATTAACAGTTCAACCATCTTGTTTATTACAGTGAATATATGCTTGCAAACAAGTACTGTAATATATTGTACTCCAAACTTGCACATCCTAGCCTATCATGTCTAGGTTGAGTGAATCTGTCTAATTCTTGTAGGGGATCTAACTCCTGTTACCTGTGGGTTAGTGTCATCAAACTGTCCATCTTGGTGTAGAGGTGGACCGCATCCCTCACGAGGAATCAGCTGAGCTGGATTTCCGACATGGATCGACCTCACAGTGCCAGTGAAATGCTCCTCTGTGTAAACAAAGGCTTGATGTCATATATTTATTTGAAGCATTTTATATAGCGCACAGATACCCCAACGGGGTGTCCCGGCGCTCCTGTGGATGATGAGGCTGTGTCTGACTCAGAAGGGGCTAACAGAAAAGATAAGTCTTTAGAGCTCTCCGGAAGGGGAGTTCCTCCTGGATAGTCCGAATGGACAAGGGTAGATTGTTCCAGTGGGTGGCGGCACTGACTTGGAATGTTTTTCCCCCAGAACGAACTTTTTTGAATCTGGGGGTGGTAAGGAGGTGTTTAGAGCTGGAATGTAGAAGTCTGATGTTGCTGTAGGGACGGAGGCAGGAGGATAGGTATGCAGAACCTTTTCCCTTGACAGCCCGGTGGGCTAGGGTGAGCGCCTTGAATTCCGCCCTTTTGTGAATGGGAAGCCAGTGTAACTTTTTCCGATGGGGGGTGATATGTTCACAAAGGGGGAGGCCGCAGACCAAGCGAACAGCAGCGTTCTGGACTGTCTGGAGACGACGTTGGAGGCCAAGGGAAAGACCAAGGTACAGTCCGTTGGCGTAATCCAAGTGGGAGGTGACTAAAGCCTGCACGATTGTTTTCCTGGTGTGACTAGGAAGGTAATTGATGAACTTTTTTATCATCCTCATCTTGGAAAAGCAGGCCCGGATACCGTCTGAATTTGTTTTTGAAAAGAAAGGTTGGTATCCCAGATTACCCCGAGGTTTTTAACTGAGTCTGGTGCAGGGGATCCGCTCAGTTCAAGGGGCCACCACAGGTTGGAGTCCAGAGGGGCGGGCTGGTGGAAAAATATGACCTCGGTTTTACCGGCGTTAAGCCGGAGGGAGTTATTGTCCATCCAACTTGCGATGTTTCGGAGGCAGTTTTTCAACGGGTCGAAGGTGGATTGGGATGGGGAGTCATATGAAAACAGTAACTGTATGTCGTCTGCGTAGGAAGTAGCCTTGATCCCAGATTCAGCAATGATCTCGGTCAGGGGGGAGAATTAAACATTGAACAGAAGGGGGCTGAGTGAGGAGCCCTGAGGGACTCCCCACCTGAGCGGGCGGCTATCCGAGGTAAATGGAGGTGTGAATACTGCCTGGGTCCGATTGGATAGAAAGGAAGCAAACCATTCTAGGGCCTTGCCCTGAATGCCTTTTGCCTGCAGACGCTCAAGGAGGAGGGGGTGGGAGACGGTGTCGAATGCTGCCGACAAATCAAGCAGCACCAACACCGCTCTTGACCCCTCATCCAGCTTCCATCGGATGGCATCCGCCATCTCAATGAGGGCGGATTCGGTGCTATGACCGGGTCTGAATCCGTGTTGTGAATTATGGAAGGCACCATGGCTTTCCAAAAAGCCTGCCAGTTGCCGTTGTACGAGTTTCTCAAGTACTTTGGCGGGGGCAGGGAGCAGGGAGATGGGTCGATAGTTCGCAGGTTCGGAGGGGTCAGCATTCGCCTTTTTGAGTATGGGCACTAGTCTGGCGTGCTTCCAAGAATCGGGGTAAATGCCAGTCTGCAGGGAGTCATTCCATATATCATTTAAGATGGGGTTGAGATGGGGGGGCTAAGGATTTGTACTGTTTTGCTGGCCAGGGGTCCAAGGGGGAGCCGGATTTGCATTTGAGTAGTTCTGCCAGTGAATGTTCCCGAGTAATCACCTCAAAATTAGAGAAGACATGGGGAGGGTTAGCGCTGGCTACGTAAGGTTCGTGGCTGACAGGGGTAGATTTGCTGGGAAAGGAGTGCTGAATAGTGGCAATCTTGTCTTCAAAATAGTTGGAGAGGCGATCACAAAGGGTCTGGGATACCGGGGATTGATGCTTAAGGGCCAGTGGGTCAGTGAAGGTTCTAACGGTGTTAAAGATCTCTCTTGACGAGCCATGTCCCGGGTGATTTTCTCCTCTAAATGGGTCCTTTTATGGTCTATAATTTCCTTCCTATATTCCTTGAGGGCAGATTTATATTTGAGTTTGCTGTCTGGAGAATAGGATCGTCTCCAACGTCTCTCTAGTTGTTTACAGGCCGATTTACGTTTGCGTAGTTCGTCCGAGTACCAGGGAGCGGAAGGGGTGGCTCGGGAAGATTTAATAGGCTTGATAGGGGCTGGATTATCAATAGCGGAGGTGATCCAGTGATTGAGTTTGGACAATCTGTTGTCTAGGTCTGTATCCTCCTCCGGGGCGAGCGAGGTGAGATGGATGGCTAGGTTGTCAGGGGAAATCATGCTCCAGTTGCGGCCCACTGAGTTAAGTGGGGGTCTGGCTCGAACCTGGTTTCAGAAGGAGATGGCAAAAGGGATCACAAAGTGATCAGACCAGGTAACAGGGATGGGATCACTTGAGGAGATATCAGTTAAGTTATCACGTCCTCCATTGCCATCTCGAAGCCGCATTCAGGCCGCTATTGTTTATTATATTGTGATAGCTCTGTCGCTGAGCAGCCAAAAATAAATAATGCTGTGTGTGCTGAACTTAGCCCTTGTACGGGTACAGAATGTTCGAAGTGTGCTGATAGAGTGCCTACGAAGGGGTTTTGTAAGCAAAACTAAGTTTGAAGAATGGTATCCCATGTGTGCACGCAAACCAATGAGTGTCAAATGTCACCGTTTTAGGGAAAATAGGCAACTTAAGAACATGATCATGTAAAAATTATGTTTTTAACATGGTCTAATACCTCTACTTCGCACTGTATGTGGTCAGGGGAAACTCAGATAGACATCACAAACCGTTATACTACTAGCTTCAACATGGACACGTCAACCATGGTATATAACCCTCCTAGAGTTCTCCCAAGTACATCACAAAAAGCTTCTCAACATTCCAGATCTTCTCACACACAGTCGAACACCACAGTGTACAACAACTTTATCTTGCAATATGGCTCCTGAAGTCATAGAATTTGGGTATCTACAACTGCCTTCAGAAGGTATGGACATCCTCAAGGAAGCCAGAGGGCCAAGCACCAGGGGCGTGTTATGCAGCAAAATAGAAACACTTTGTCCACTACTGCGCTACAAGCAACACAAACCCTTCCTCACCATCTGAAAAACAGCTAGTATGTTTTGTTACATCTGCAAAAAGCACTTTTAGCATACACAATTAGAAGACTGCATTTTGCTGCAATCGCTGCCTATTTACAAAACAGGAAACATCAATCTCTATTTTGCATACCTGTCATGATGGCTTTTATGGAGGGACTTAAAAGGGTCATACCAACACATACGCCTCCTGTACCATTGTGGAATCTAAACAGTGTGCTAACAAGGTTAATGTCCACGCCATTTGCACCTAAGCTTAAATGTCAAATACAGTTTCTAGCATGTAAAGTGCCATTCCTTGTTCCTATTACATTGCTACGAAGAGTCAGCAAAATACATGCTCTTATAATAGAGGAATCTTATTTCCAGGTGTTCCAAGACAAAATTTGACTGCACACGAACCCAAAGTTTCTGCCAAAAGTTATGTCACCTTTCCATTTAAATCAGACTTACCAGTTCTTTTTCCAAATCCAGAAACTGTTGCAGACAGGGCGTTTCATAAGCTAGATGTCAAACGTGCCCTAATTTACTATGTGGAAAGAACTAAAACATTGGGGGAACTGCAACAGTTATTGTGGCTTTTCAAACCTAAGGAAAGGTAATTCCATCTCAAAAGCAGGAATCGCTAGATGGATAGTAAAATGTGTAAAAAAAAGTTCTACACCAAAGCAAAACACTACCTAGAAGCCAAGAGCTCATTCTACAAGGTAGTAAGCAGCATCATAATCCCCCTAACAGACATTTGTAAAGTGGCAACGTGAACAAACCTACACACTTTTACCAAGCACTATTGTGTGGATATACAAGCCAGACAACAAGTTATAGTGGGACAAACAGTTCTGCGTACGTTATTTCAGGCAAATGCACCATCTGATGCCTAAAGCCACCGCGAGAGGAGTAATGGTTTACAGTCTATGGATGGCATGTGTATCTTCAGCCAATACATGCTACCAATGGAGTATGTTAATTACCTGTAAGCATCTATTCGTGGCGTGTAGTGCTGCAGATTCACATGAACTCTCCCTCCTCCCCGGCAGGTATTAGGTGATGGTGGCACATATGCACAAAAATATTCAGCATGTGGAACAGCACAAAGCTAATTTAGCAGACTGTATCCTCACTTCCGTATGGCAGTGTGAAAAAATATTACAACCTAACAAAGGAGCCGTTGTACATGCGCAATGCCTTGAGGATATATGACGCACAACCTCGACCATATAAGAACACCTCGAGAACAACAACTTACAAAGTCCAGGCCCAACACTAGAAGGCAGGCAGGCGTGTACATAGCATGTGAATCCACAGCACTACACGCTAAGAATAGATGCTTACAGGGTAAGTAACATACTCCTGGTATACATAAGCTACCTCACCTAGTTCCCTCCTCCCTTAATGATTAATTGATGTGGCCAATAAGCTCTCGAAGGGCACTATCATGCTATATGTGGGATTTGTCATTGCGGTCTCGGATTGTTGTGGCAAGCCTCCATGGGGTGCAGAAAGGGTATCTCAAAATGATGTCAGCATACCTATTGGCATCCACAATACTCCTGTGTCCGGTTTAGAGGTGGAGTTGGGGCTAGAGGTGCATGTTCCCGCTTTTTGCCACTCGAGCTATTAAAATCTTTTCCAAACCAGTGTGAAGTCTGGAAGGCTAATTCATATGGTGAGCAATCTGTGGAACTTTATGCATCCACCAGAAATATCATTACCAAAGGCAAGTAACTTTTTCCTTGCCAACTGTAATATTTGTACTTTGGTTTCCCAGTGAATAGAAACTAAATTCTGATTGATTTATCGGAAAGTCGTTTTTGACAGATGCCATGGGTCTGATGTGTTTGTTATGAAAAGTTATGATAAAAGCCTAAGGCCTCACATACTTATTGGGAAAAGCATATATGAAAGCCAGTGCTCCTTTAAGGGTAAATTGTAAAAACACCGTATTTAGGGCTCCTGGTTTTATAGTATTTATTTTCTAACATTTCCGTCTATATTTATCCATATGTATTTTTAGGCTATCTTTTTGGTATTTATTCATCTTTATTTGGTGTTTTGAGAATGAACTATGTCATAAATTGGTATATTTCCACATATATTTAACTGATAAACATACACTCCTACTTTGCCTATTGGAGTTTTAGCAAATTAAACAGCCAGATATAACAAAACACTACACCCACATGTAATATTAGCATTATATACAAATATATGTTAATTAACCGCTGTATTTAAGGAAATCTCATCCTGATATTTTTTTTTAACTCTCCATACTTTCTATCTGCTCGTCTGTTGGCCTAGAATTCAAGACTGACAGCATGGAGAGTCACAAAAAGATAATGAACGGAATGTTGAACATTGTCAAACATTCACCCCCAGTCACAGATCTGGGTGTAATCCATCGTTATTTTGCCCACCACGCCACCCCAGTTGAGACATAGCCATATGCAGGACATGCCCAGACATGGGTCCCTTGCTCGCTTTGCCATTGGATTCAAGCTAGCCTGGCTGATGATGGCTGATTAGCCAGAAACCGGTCCCAGGATGCTTGTTTCCGGTCCAGGGAAGACATGGTTTGGTAGTTCGGCTGGTCTGTTCCAATGAGGCACAGGGTCAGACTGATTTGCATATGGCCATGTCTGACCTGGGGTGACGGAGTGAGCTAAAGAATAATGATGGATTAAACCCAGATCAGTTGATTATCAAGCAACTCCAATGCATGCTTTTAGTCCACAAGGGTGCATGACATTAAAAAGTAGGAAATATCAAAATCTAATGTTAAACTCTTCGATGTCCATGACGGCTCTCGGCCGTCATGAGTCACGGTGGGCGTGTGCTGATGACGGCCGGGAGCTGTCATGACCACGCCCGCGATTGGAATGTTCAGCACTGAGGCGGAATTCGCGCCACAGTGATGAGGTTAACATGTACTTACAGTGACTAGCACACACAAGCTATTTTTCACTGTGCCCGGCCTAGCTGTCCTGTGTAGCGCACCAGAGTACAGATTAAAATCCTAATATTGTATCTCGTGGATGAGGCTAGGTAGAAAAATAAACAATAATTTTTAATAGTTGTTAAAAATTCAATTCAATAAGGAAGTTTGATTTTGAATTATTATTAAGGAAATATAACTTTTAAAAAGAATTATGTTTTCCATGCCTGAATTTCCTGTAGGCTAATTTGCTTTTGCGCTCAATCTTATCCCAGCCATTTGAATAGCTGTGAAAAAGGGTGTGAAATGCCTCCCCGGAGCAAACAATAGGCTTTCCTTATTAGGCAGAGATGACTCCTCTGAACCTCACAGAATATTCAGGGTTGGGCTGTGGGCATCCACTTTGACAATGCACTGTCCAGTACTATATGACAGATCTGCTAGGTTTTTACATACATCACTGAGACACACTTGAAAGGAAGGAAACAGAATGCCAAGATAATTCTTGTGTATCTACTGTCTGGAAAACTTGCTATTGTCTTACCAGATGTACGTCTCTAGATTTTATGGGTATACAGTGGCTGCTTCAAACTGGATTTTAGTGTTGGTAGGTCTCAAGGATTACCATAATACTCTCCTCACAATCATACACACCCAGCCCTCTGAGCCCATGGCTGAAGACCTTAGCTATCTTGAAAATGTCCAAATTGGGTATGGTTGGCCCTGGGACCTTTTAGCTGATTGATTAGGGCATGCCGAGGAGTCCTTTTCACCCACTGGCTAATTTCAGCCATAAATATGACACCTCTAGACACCCCCTTCAGTTACTTGGACATGAGGAACAATTGAACCTGATGTCTATGACCTGGGAGAAGCAGGGAAAGACTGGATCTGGTCCCTCTTGAACCCAGATCAAATAAGTGGACTCGAAAGGTCATAAGGCTGAACTCCTGTTAAATCTACAGGGACAAAACAAACTACAAGAGGCCTCTTTTGCAACTTCCCAGCTGACCATTGCCAACTGGATCCTGCTGTTGGCCTCTGCCTGACACCCTATGAGTATTTAAATGCTTCCCCTAAGGTTCTATTGGGTTTTAGAGGCGTACTCCTGTAGTGGATTGGGACTGAAAGGACTAAGTCAGAAGGTAAAACATTTGACCAGGACAAACTTGGTAGATGTACCTGACGCACGCTTTCCGCTTGGGTCCCAGTCTACCGCGACCATTGACTGTCATTGGTGCATTATGCTTTGTGGCACTAGTTCTTCTTAAAATTCACATCTCTGGTTCTCTTCATTAGATTTTTGTCATTTTGGTCTCATTCTGTTTATTAAATGTTACTTTATTTTCTAATTTGGTTTAGGAATTTTGTTGTTTTCAGTTTTGACTTCACCCAAATAATAATCCAACATTTTAAGACTGGATAAGTAGAAAGAATCAAAGTATTGAGATTACCAATAAGTAAATAAAAACTTTCAAGCAAACCTGTGGAAACTAGCTGTGCTCAATGTGTAGCTCATCATTTCTGGGGCATGAAGTAATGTGAAAGCCACCATCTCTTATAAGGCAGTCAAAAGCAGAGACTCTTAAAAAAAGATGTGTTTGCCCACACAGGGTCTACAACTGGGTCTGCAACTAGGCACTATACTATTCAATGTGGATTTTCCAGATATCCAACTCAGAGGAAGGAACAATCTTGTACCCCGAAAATGACCCATCGTACCCAAAGAATCCCAACCAAATACCCGTGACACCCCCTCACTTACCTCTTCATCCTCAGCTCGGTGTGCTCCTCCGACAGCCCGCTTGCTGCAACAAAGAGAAGGAAAGGGTTAACTTTGACGACGAAGAATCGTGGCCAAAAGAGGAAGGCGGATCCATAGAGCAACGCTGAAGGACCAGGAAGCAGAAAAGCTTGGGTCAAAGGTGAAAGGAAGAGGGCGGCCGCCAGAAAAAGGGGAGGAGAAAAGGACCGGCAGAACAGAAGAGAGAGGGAGAGACTTCAACTCTGAAATCGGAGAGAAACGCCCAGTCACCGGGGAGCAGAAGTGAGAAGACAACGATGCTCCAGAGACGTGGAGTGAAGAGTGGTGGTTGTCCTGGGAGGCTTAACTTCCTCCCGCAACTCAGGAGAGTTGCTGCTTTTCCCGGTACGTGGGCAAAGAAAGAAGGGAAGGTTGAGGGGCTGAACAGGGATGGGAGGGGAACGTAGGGAACGTCAAAACACAGTAGCGCAGTACAGGGAGGAGGATGGAGGATTACAGGAGGGGCCCGGGACGAGTGAAATATAGGGACTGAAGAGTATCCTACTAAGAAGGCTAGTGGAAACTTCCAGAAAAAAAGAAATCGGTGGCTTTTGGGGGGGGAGAAAATAAACAAACCTTCATACTGAGAGTCCGAGAATGAGAGGACTGAGGTGGTAGTTGAGAGACAATGAAGCACAAGTTACTACTTGTGTAACGATATGTCTGTAAGAGACATGTTAGTAATAGATTGCTTACCTTAGAATATCCCCAGGCGTCCGACTGGATCCGCAAAGTTTTGCTTAGCTGTACCCCTGCGCGTCAGTAGGTGGTGTCCTGCGGCTCTGCGTCCTTCACTGGCATCGTCTGCGCCGAGATGATGTCATGGAGGTTACTTAGGTGCCACCCATGCGCACTGACTTCAGTTCTGTACATGACTTTCTGCGCTGAAACGCAGAGCCATGCAAGATACTGACCATCGGTGCATAACACTAGGGCCCTAAAAGGGGATGACTGTAAACCTAGTAATCCGTTCACAGAACGGGGAGGATGGGTGGGGCGGTAAGGGATCTATCACTAACTAATGTCTCTTACAGATATATCGTTAAACAAATAGTAACTTGTGCATCTGAAAGAAACATGTTGGTGATAGATTCCTTACCTTAGAATAGATACTCCAGCAATACCAACCCCGGTGGTGGGTCTGCGAACAAGATTACACCAGAAAGTCACAGAGCAAAGAACGGCCAAAGAAGCCGTCTCTCCGGACTGGACTGTCAAGGCAGTAGTGCTTAGTAAATGTGTGCAGCGAGGCCCACGTAGCTGCCTCACAAATGTCCTGCAAGGGAACGCCGCGTCCCAGGGCAGTAGTGGCTGTAGTTTCCCTGGTTGAATGGGCACACAGCCCCATAGGAGGCTCTTTCTTGGCCAAGGAGTAACCTGCATTGATGCACAGAACGACCCACCGGGAGATGGTCCGCTTGTGCACAGCCCGACCTTTTTGGTGCCCATGTAACCAACAAAAAGCTGATCATCCACCCGGAACTGCTGTGTATGCTGCAGATAGAATGCAAGCGCACGTTCTGGGTGCAGACGGCGGAGCCTCTCCTCTTCCCTTGAAGGGTGTGAAGGCGGAAAAAAGGTGGGCAAAGTGATGGTCTGCCCGATGTGGAAGGGCGTGAAAACCTTTGGCAGAAAAGAAGGACGTGTCCTTAAAACCACCTTGTCCGGATGAATAGAAAGGAAAGGAGGTTTAGAAGAAAGAGCCTGGAGCTCACTCACTCTTCTGGCAGAGGTGATAGCTACCAGGAATGCCGTTTTCAAGGTGAGAAGACGTAAAGGACAGTTATGAAGGGGCTCAAAGGGAGCCCACATCAGAAAAGTCAAGACAAGATTCAAGTCCCACTGAGGCATTATGATGGCACAGGTGGGAGCGTATGCGTAATGCCTTTAAGGAAACGGTTAACAGCCAGGGACTTAAAAAGAGAAGGCTGATCTGGAAGCCGTAGAAAGGCGGAGATGGGCGAAAGATAACCTTTGATAGTGCCCAGAGCATAGCCTTGCTTGGCCAAAGAGAGAAGGAACAGAAGAACCTCAGAAAGAGGGGCCGAAGGGGGATCCACAGGCTTTGCTGTGCACCATGCCACAAATCTGTTCCACCTGCAGGCGTATACCGTTTTGGTGGAGGGACACCTGGCTGCCAGAATTACATCAGACTTCGGGAGGAAGATCGAAAGGTGTCAACTGTCGCTGCTCAATCTCCAAGCATGGAGGTGGAGGCTGGACAGGTTCGGATGGAGGACCGTCCCCTGCTGCTGCGACAGAAGATCCTCATGAAGAGGCAGATGGATCGGGGGATCGACGCTCATACTGAGTAGCTCTGGATACCATACTCTTCGAGCCCAGTCCGGAGCCTTAAGAAGGACTTGGGCCCGGTCGCGCCTGATCTTCTTCAGACCTCTGGGCAGAAGTGGTACAATAAACCGCAGCTCCACTCTCGCCGAAAAGCGTCTCCTAGCAAGTGCCACCTTAGACAGACCCCCCCAGGATATAGCGGCATGGATTAGTACATTTAGCAGCACAAATATGGAAATTTAGCGGCATTTTTGCAGCACTTTATTTTACTCATAATCATCTATTTTCATCTTTTTTAATAGCGAATCACTGCTAATACATTGACCACCTTCCACAGTATACGGTCACTGATCAGGGCATTGTCTAGACACTTTAGTGAAAGCAAGGAAACAAATCTGCTAATAATTCGGTATATTTAAGGTGTGATTTACTCTTCTGATACCACCTGCCTTCACACCCGGTCTCTAAATTGTAAATTTGCAGGCTACAGTTGAGTACATTCGAGATCCGGGTCTCATCTGTATAGGTAATCAATACAGAGATGTTTCAGATTGGCCAGTGTGGTAGCCCCAGCACGCCTGACATTGTCCCGGGCTTTTGGATTTTATCAGACAGGCGTACTTTTACTTATAACCCTTCCAGTATTTAACAATATTCTGCGCGGTTTATATCTCCGCCTCTCGAGAACCATTCCAGACTACAGTGGGGGCTTACATTAAACTTTTTGTGATGATACCACCTTTAAAAACTCACATCCCACTACAGTACTTTTTTTTGCACTTTTATTTATTAATGGATCACTACATATTAAAAATATTGTTTTGATTTAATTGTATTGTCTCTCGTTGTTATTCTCACCTCCGTAGGGACCACTGCTGTTATTTAATAGTGCTTACACCAGGTCCCTTGGATACCTAGGGCTTATCTTGTTTTTCTGTAATACAGTATAGACCCTGATCAGTAACTTCACTGGTTTCTATTTTCGAGTAGCACGCGTGTGCACGGCCTCCCGTCAGCCACCAGAACAGCCCTTGCTCCCCTTTTATGGTGTTCTGTGCACAGTACTCCTCCAACCTACGTAATCTGGAAAACCAAGAAAAAGCCCCCCTTAAAATACATTAGATAAATACATTCAACTTTTATTTCTAACGAATAAGCCCTAAATAATTACCCAAAAATATTCTGCCCTAACAACTAATCTGAAAAATGAAAAAGTAGTAAAATCGAAACTCTGATTTAGTGAACGTCCTCGCCCCTCTTGTAATAGAAATGAAAAAACAGAACTTTCAACACACTAGCAGGCGTGGTCACAGGAAACCCATCGCCTATCGTGGTCAAGGAGCCGTTAGGGAGTAGAAGAGATCACTTGGCAGACAGGAGTATGATGCGAAAGGGCTCTGTGCACTCTTTATTCCTGGTCCTTACTTCTTGATTAACAGAGCATTTTGCTTCAGTTTATTTCTACTGCTCATCAAATAAAAAAGATGTGTTTAATGCATAATGTATGCCTTCTGATCTTTCCAGGAACTCCACATGTGCACTGTTTTCTTCAGCTTTTCCCTGCATAGCTTCATTTTCGCGGGCACTTATGAAAAGTGCCGCGATTTTTACAAACGTGCCGATTTCGCGGGTACTTTTGTAAAAATAGCGGCATTTTTACAAAAGTGCCGATTTCGCGGCAAATCGCGAAATCCTGGAGGGTCTGCTTAGAAACTCCAACGCGCAGAACTGATGACATTGTGCGTTCTCTTAGGTGGCGAATAGATCTAACCAAGGCTCTCCCCACTGCAGAAAGAGACCTTGCGCCACTTCCGAGTTCAGATGCCATTCGTGATCCACCATGCACTGGTGGCTGAGTTCATCCGCCCTGCCGTTCAGAGAATCTGCCAGGTGTTGAACCACCAAGGTAATGCCTTGACGTTCCAGCCATTTCCAGAGGCACAGAGCCTCTTGACATAGGGTCCAGGCCCCTACCCCGCCCTGTTTGTTGCAATATCACATGGCGGTGGTGTTGTCCGTGAAGATCTGCACTACACTTCGCCTGACAGAGGGAAGGAAGGCCTTCAGTGCAAGCTGGATCGCCCGAAGCTCCAGAAGGTTGACATGGAGCCGGGACTCCGCCGGAGACCAGAGGCCTCTGATCTCTGCCTCTCCCAAGTGGCCTCCCCATTCCAGGAGGGGCACGTCGCCACCACTGTGTGCGCTGGTTGGGGAAGGGAGAGGGATCTGCCACTAACCCAATCGCGATTCGTGAGCCACCACTGCAACTGTCGTGCAGCGCCCTCCGAGATCTAGACGTGATCGGACAGGTTGCCCTGATGCTGCGCCCACTGGAACTTCAGGTCCCATTGCAGAGCCCACATGTGCCATCTGGCATGCGTCACCAGAAGGATGCAGGAGGCCAGCAGGCCCAGAAGCCGGAGGGTCATCCTGACTGAAACCCGGGATAGAGGCTGAAAGAGCGGAATCATAGCCTGAATATCCCGGACTCTGGAGGATAAACCCGAAACCGTGTATAATCCAGAACCGCTCCGATGAAGGGGAGCTTCTGAGAGGGACTCGGGTGCGACTTTGGCACATTGATGGAGAACCCCAGCAAATGCAGGAGGTCAGCCGTAGCCTGGAGCTGGGTGACAACTGCCTGGGAAGAGCCCGCCTTCAACAGCCAGTTGTCGAGGTAGGGGAAGACTGACACCCCTGAGCTGCGCAGATGAGCTGCGACCACCGCCATCACCTTTGTGAACACCCGAGGGGCACTGGTAAGGCCGAAGGGGAGCACGGCAAACTGAAAATGCTCCCGGCCCACCATGAACCGCAGGTAACGTCGGTGGGCCGGCAGGATGGGAAGGTGAAAATAAGCGTCCTGCAAGTCCAACGCTACCATCCAGGGTCCAGGGCAGCCAGGACCTGATCCAGAGTCAGCATCTTGAACTTCTCCTTTCGAAGGAAGCGTTTAACATCCCAGAGGTCCAAGATGGGGCGCAGGCCCCCTTGTCCTTCTTGGGGACCAGAAAGTAGTGGGAATAACAACCACTCAGTACTTCCTGACCGGGGACGCACTTGATGGTCCCCTTGGCCAGGAGGGCTGTGACTTCCTGACGGAGAAGAGCCAAATGATCCCCCGACATGCCGTGGTACCGAGGTGGCATGGCTGGAGGGGAGGACAGAAAGGGGAGCGAGTAACCATGGCAGATTATCTGCAGCACCCATTTGTCCGATGTAATTTCGTGCCAGTGGTGATGGACCCTGCCACCCACCGGCGTGGGGTGCTCCCCGAAGCTCGGATTAGGAAGGCTGAGAGGCGGAAGCAGCGGGGGTGGAGGTGGACTGACCTGCGCGCTGGTTACCAGACCCGCCCCTGCGGAATCCGCGGCAGCGCTGAGGCTGGTTCTGCAAAGGCTTGTTGAAGGAGCGTGCTTGGGTGCCTTTTCCCTGGCCACAAAAGTAACGAACCCCAGGCATGGCAATGTTCTTTGTGGAAAGACCCAAAGACTTGGCCTGAGCCCGAGAGTCTTTAAAGCGCTCCAGGGCATTGTCAGCCATCAAAGGGCATGTCCATAAGCAAGCACTGGACATCTAGCGAGAACCCAGTTGACCGCAACGAGGCATGGCACCGCAACGCCACAGTAGTGGAAATTGCCCTGCACAACGAATCGGCGGTATCCAAACCACACCTGATGGCAAACGTTGCTACATCCTTGCCTTCCGCAATCGCTTGGGAAAGGACAGCCTGAGGCAAGACCTCAGCTACCGGATCCCACACTGCGTGGGAGTAACGGCCCCATAAGCAGGCGGTGTTAACTGACCGCAACCCAAAGCTGGCTGACGAGAACAACCTCTTGCCAAATTGGTCTAGCCTTTTAGAGTCCTTATCCGCAGAGCCGTGGGAAAGGCACTCTGCGACGTCGAGGCCTGAATAACGAGGCTCTCAGGCGTGGGGTGAGTGGTCAAGAAGGCAGGATCACCAGGCGCCGGGCGATGGCGCCTAGCGACGTTTTTATCCACCGGTGCCCCCGAGGCCAGCCGCAACCAAATGCCCAAGAGGACTTCGGTGAGAGCCTCATTGAAAGGGAGCAGCGGCTCCGACGACATAGACGCCGCCTGGAGCACCTCCGTAAGGAGGTTGGTCTTAAGGGCGACCGTAGGGAGGTCGAGATGGAGAGCCTCCGCAGCCTGACGCAGCACCACGGTGTAGGAAGCGCCCTCCTCCATAGTAGGTGGAGGGGAAGCAAACCCCGGGTCAGAAGACACATCAAGCTCGCCCGCATCTTGAAGGTAGTCCACCCAATTCTGCTCGGAGTCACACTGCCGTGCATGGGGATGCTCGGAGCCGTCCCAGTCCTTGTCCAGCTCTGGAGTAGAGGAAGCCAGCTGCGGCGGCAGGGCCGGAGCCGGAGAGGGGACAAGCGGCGTCAGGAACGGCGCCGGCCGAGCCGGAGCCGTATACCAATGCGGATCCCAGGTTGGGACAAAATGGTCCGAGAACCGGGGCAGGGGTGGGATAAACGGCACCCAGTGCGGCGCCTGTGGCTGAGCCTGGGGCGTCGCCGGGGCAGGAGCCAGCGGCGCTGGGGCCGGTGGCGCTGGATCCTGTGGTGCCGGTGCCAACAGAATCTCGATACGAGACCGCAGGGCCCGCTAGCGCACCGGCGGGAGCCCGAGGCCTAAAAAAGCGGGCCATGGCAGCAAGAAACTCTTGCATCTGTTCGGGAGTCGCCAACGGACCCGGGTATAGCGGACTCCCCGGCTCAAGAGAAACCGCAGGGGCGGAGCCCCTGTCCTCCTCGACCGCCTCCAGAGAGCGACGGGGGGGGGGGGGGGGGGGGAAATGTCAGAGAGCGAACACGCTTCTTTGACTTCTTTTTATGGCGTCGCTTACCGGAATCTGAGGGCGAAGAGTTGGAGCCCGACGAGCGACGGCTCCGGTCCCGCGAATGGCCCCTAGACCCGGAGCGGCGGTGAGAGGAGTGCCGGACCTCCAGCAACTTCCGGCACCGCTCCCGCAAGGCCTTCGGGCCAATGCCACGACAGTCCCGGGAGTCATGGTTGGTTTCCAGGCAGTAGAGGCACACATTGTGGGGGTCAGGCCCCGACATGTTACGGCGGCACGACCCACAAGACTTCAAGCTGGGCATCCCTACGCGGACCAGGAGACAAGAGAAGGAGACAAAAGTCTCAAAAAGTAGTCAAAAAATGACAGGTACGTACGTGCTCAATCCGGATCTGTGCTTTCGGCGCGGAGAAAGAAAGAACTGACGTCAGTGCGCATGGGTGGCGCCTAAGTACCCTCCGTGACGTCATCTCGGCGCTGACGACGCCAGTGATGGACGTGGAGCAGCAGGACGCCACCTACTGACGCACAGGGGTACTGCTAAGCAAAACTTTCCGGATCCAGTCTGACGCCTGGGGATATTCTAAGGTAAGGAATCTTATCACTAACGTGTCTCTTTCAGATAATGACTTATGGGGAGTTTAAAAGCATATAATTAGTTTGAGTGAAACCAAAGAGCGAATTGCAAATTTTTTTTCTTTCTTTATTCACCCTCCTTTTTCTTATATCAAAGGGGCAGAAATCCAATAACCCGTAAGTAAAAGGGATGCTATTTTTTGCACAGCTGGGTGTGGTGATGGTCTCTGTCGCTTTTAACCTATTCGACGGGCCGTTTTACTTACCTTGCTCTCCTTGTCTTCTTTCTGAACAACCCGGGGACAACGCACCACTGGAGTCTGGACCTGGAGTTAAAGAAAAGAAGAAAGAAAGAAGGTCCACCGTGAAAGAAGGCAACTTAGAGGACTGAAACCACCAACCCAGACCCAAGACAAATATTTTTATTAATATATTATTCTTTTGCCGTGTAATGTTCCGCAATAAACTGCCTAAATTGAGAAACACATTCAGCCTCCCAGGTTTATTTTGCACCCATCCTTCACACCAACATAACAGTACGACCCCACACTTGGCTGGCTACCATAGCATGTTGCCTATCGTTTACTAAAGAGTATTTCTCAATTGAGCTCAGGATCAAAGACTCTGTTTACCCACTGATATGTGAATTGTGACTCAAAGATTGCTCACATATTGCTTTAGAAGTCACATTTATGTACGGAGTTTCATGGTGTAGTGATCAATGATCTACTAATTGTAATGAGTTAGGATTTTTCTGATTGCTCTATTTAACCAGCAAAGAGAGTATGTTTCAAACACTTGTGGTTTGGGTTAGGATACTAATGTATGGCACAGGAAATTCTGCTGTCCATATTAATGATGAGCAATTTGTTAACTTGCAAATGTATATAGGATGCTAATGCAGTGTATTCTACCTGAAATTGAAAATGCTTGCAAATGTAATGATTTAGTTTTTGCCAGCCAGCATTAAGAAGCTGTATGCTAGGAACTCGTTCCAGTATAAAATAGCCCCTGCAAACTTGAATTTCACATAGTACAGTAATCCCTATCTGCTTGGACCTTGGTCTTAGAAACATAGGGCCATATGTAGGTAATCTACATTTAAAGTTTCTAAAATACCGAATTTTACAGATTCGGTATTTCAGAATCGGTAAATGGTATGTAGGAAACAATTCGGTAAATATTACCGAATCGGTACGATTCGGTATTTAAGAATCAGTATTTATTCCTATGGGCCTGGAGGCCCATAGGAATGAATGGGAAGCCATTCACTATTACCGATTCGGTAAATACCGAATCGTTAATAGGGGGCACATATTCAAGGGTGGCAGGGTGTCATATTGACTCCCTGTTGCACCCCTGAATCATGCATGTGTGCACATCTGGCACACATACATGCCCTAAGGGCATGTATGTCTGCCACATGCACTTTAAAAAAAGCACATAATTGCTTTTTTAAAGGTTTTCGATATTTACCACCAACTTGTATTCGGTAATCTCGGCCGTTACCGACCGGTATTGGGCTACCTACATATGGTCCATAGTGCCTGTGGTAGCATTTAGACCGCTAGCCTACTGGATCAGAGTTTGGTCTAATAACTCACTGCTCCCTTTTAGGCCTACGTTTCTGAGGTGCTTGCACTTGATACTAATGGAAATATACCTTGGTTCAAATATGTTAAACCATGGTTATTCAGATTGGGCTTGACCGACCTTTGGTCTAACCCTGGCTGTATACCAAGGAATACGTTGAAGTACCTCAAAATTAGATACTGACTTTATATTAATGGTCTTTGGACGAATCACAGTACTGCTGGGGAGCGAACAGGGAGATTCTTGGATTTCAAAGACTAAATGTACTGTGAGAAATATCTGAACCAAATCGAATCCCCTCAAGCAAAGTCTGTGTATCTGAAATTCAGATATAGTATATTGCCAGTAAATGGTTTTTGCTTAGATGGAATGGTTGCAGTATCTCCCCAAAATGTCTATTGTGTGGGGCTAACAGTGAAACAGAAGATTTTTTTTTGCCCTAGATACACTGCTATTACGAGAATTTGGCTTATTCCGATTTGTCGTATTCTTTCCATGAGACACTTGAAGATTACCATTATAATCCTAAAAAGTGTCTGTACAGAATTGCTAATCTTTGCACTATCTAAATACCTGGTACATACCTGGCGTTTAAGATGTAAGAACTTGTTAAGTGTCAGAATGTGCAATGGACTCTTGTTGCCAATGTTTTGTACTTAATTTTTGCTCTGGCACTTTAGAAATCTACTGTATATATCTATGTTAGTCCTGTCCCATGAATTGCTTTATTGACGTGGCCCATGATTTGTACTCGATTTTTTACTCACACTTTAGAAATCCATTGCATGATGTATTTTAGTTCAGTTCCATAAATTGTAATATTGATCTTATAAATGATAGAATGGGAAAAATGTAATGATACAAATTTTTCTTGTATGCTATGGATAACTTTTGGCCTGGTGTTCATGTTGCAGTTCAAACAGGTGGTTCCATCAGCATCTTCCACGTGCCGTTTTTCCTCCTGTAAACCCGAGCCTCCCAAGAGCAATTCACTTCGCCCTGCGAAATCAGAGATGACTGAGGTGGCGGCTCTGAGGATGCAGGGAGGGACAGTGGTCATGAGGGATTGGGAGCGGCAGTAATCTTTCATGTAGGACTGATCTATGAAGTGGAGGATTATTTTGTGTGTACCAGTTTGATGAGGAGTGGGGCCAGGCATACTTCTAGTCTTTGCTGACAGAACAGGTTGGACCACTGGTGGAAAGTTGGTGCCGGTGAATACCGCATTAACACTGCCAAGTCTGGCAAACAAAGGCCGGTGACTCCAATGAACAATTCGCCTTTTCTTCTTTATCTTGGAGTGAAGATTGTATCACTGGAGGCGTTACGGAGATGGATACTGATCTTGTACAACTCGATTTCACAGGCAGATCTGCTGCAGTGAAGGCAAACTCCTGAATCTGCTCCACCCCTGCGAGCCTTCTCAGTTTACTTATTATCCATTTATGAACATAGCAGGCAAGAGTTCTCTCCCCTCTGCGCGGTATCCCTCCAGCCTGTTTGTTGTTGAACCAGACTTCATCCCCAGAGAAGGTACTGAGCAGTGGGTCACACCAAACATCAGCGATCTGTAGAGCTTTTATCAATAACATGGCACAGTGGCAAAGACCGGGTGGCGTGCCTCGGGTCAAAAGTCGCCATGATCTGCAGTAAAGTTGCAGAGTGACAGGGTTGTAAAAATCAGAAGGGATTCGTAAAAGTTGTTTGGGTCAGAGATAATCGCTTAAATGAATCTAAGCAACGTATGTTAGTTTCTCAGCTGGAGCGGAGAAAATCAGGGAAAAAATCTAAGATGGGGCACACAGTATTCTGGAAACCATCACCCAGAAGGGTTAATTCCGATCATGTTCCATGCCTCATATTTTACAAACAAGCACTTGAAATACTGATATACATTTATATTTTTTAAAAGATGTACATTCTTCATTCTTACATGTAGCATTGTGGCTGTATGAACTCACCTGTGACTGTTGGTGAGGAGGAGTTAGACCGTTGCATGCCGGGGTGTGGTTGAGGTGTAAAATCTCAAACTGTTGTAGAAGTCCAGAGGAGGTCTTCTATCACTACTTCAGCCGTGCCTGGTTTTCGGGCACCCATTCTTACCTCGGAACCACCTTGTCTTACAAATAGTCAGATGTCGTTTTTGAGAATGGCTCACCTTTTTTACTCTACTTTTCAAAAAGTTGGCTGGACCCCCAAAGAGGCCAGGCATGAATCATATTGTTGTACCAGAGATGGGGAGAGACATTTGACTTGAGTGTCGGTGACTGCAACACTAAGTGACTGGCTGGAAACCACGAGCTTAAGGAGGAAAAAGCTAGAAAATCCATTGCATGGCAAAAGTCCTGTGGGACAGCTGAATTGATGAGTTTGAGAGAAGCAGGTTATAGCCAATATTACCGAACATGGTATAGGCATGCAGTGCACTTGTTTAAGGTAGGAAGCCCTGGCCCAGGGTCTGATTCGGAACAAAATTAGGCACGGGCACCTAAAGAAAAAGTGATATTTGTGGATAATGACGTTTCATGAAACGCTGCTTAGTACCCGGAGTAATTTTAGGATAAATCCCTGATAAATATAGCTTTCTAAACTTGTGGGGTCAGTAGCTTTGGCTAAGACTAGACACACCAATATTCCACTGCAACTCTCTCACAGGTCTCCTCACCTAAAAAGGCTATGAGTCCGAGAACCATGTGCATCCTTCTTGTCTGGAGGCTTCTGTTCATCCTTAATGAACCAGAGGTCTTCCTCTTTAGGTTGTCACTCAGGAGCCTCTCTGCAAGTGATATCTTTGGAAATTGCATACAACGTCGTACTTTATGTGTTTTGTATTGAGGGTATAGATTAAATTTGATCTGGAAAAGATGCAGGAATTCACTCAATGCCTTTCTTTCGCTGTCTCTATACCTCCTTCTTACTTAATGTGTACACCTCTCGTTTTCCCGATCACTTTTTGCCCCTCACTCTTGTTCTTTTTTCTCTCTTATACTCTACTTATTTTCCTCTCCTTGCTGTCTCACATTCTACCTATGTGCTTGACTCAGTATCTCACATTTCCCTTCTCTCTTTTCCTATCTTTCTCTCTGTCTACAAATCCCCCTGTCACTCCCACTCCTGTCTCCCCAGTTGGGCTATTTCTTCAGTTATTTGTATATCTCTCCTTGAAGTTTAATTTAATTTCTGTCTTGCAAACGTTCCCTTTTTCTCCTGTCAGCCTCTTTCACGTCCCTCTGCCCCTTGAATATCTCTGTACTATACCTAATGTTATATTCTTATGTGTCCCAATTATTGCTTTGCTGCAGACATTAATGGAAAATCAGTTTAAACCAAAGGAGAATCCACAGGTGGAATTTCCTTTACCATTCCATCCCTCTGATGAAGAGAACTCCACTGCTGGATTGTAATCCATGTTTAGCTCTACCTCCTTGCCTAGAATAGCAGGATGTTGAACCAACACTGAGACTCAAACCTGGTTCCCAAATGCCATAGTTGGCAGCTCTGGTCATTACACCACACCTTCTACCACTTTCCGGTCTCCCTCATCTCCACTTTCGCTTTCTAGCTTTCTCTGTATCTTTAACAATTTCTGTCCTTCTCTCCACTGTCTTCCATTAATTCTTCTCCCTAATCTCTTCCTCCTGTCTCCCTCAATCTGTGTGCATCACTTGCACGCGTATCCTTTCTCCTCTACCTTTCCTTTCTTCCTCACTTGATTTTCTTTTCCTGTTTCCATATTTTTGTCATTCTTCTCTAGTCTGCTGTTTCACTTCCCCGTTTGTCTCTGTCCACATTGCTCTCATTTTGGCTCATAATGAACGTTTTTCATGGTAATGTTTAAAAAATATATATATATGTTTTATGTTGTCAGTTGTTTGCGTTATTTTTTTTTACTTTTCATTCAGTGTTGAACTGGAGCACCCCTCCCAGTTTTTAAGATGACACGGTGGTAGTGGTGCCTCGTCTGCCTGCTGCTGGAGACCAAGATAGAGCCTTCTAGATGGCCACCTCACATATGTTATGTTATGGAATCTTGTATAGCGCATGGCTACCCCAGCAACGGGCGTCCCAGCGCTTGCGGACATGCCTGAGGCTTGTATGACAGAAAGTGTGCTAAATGGACGTAATCTGTCTCCAGGCACAGCCCCCTTTCACCCCAACCCCAAGTAACATTATTTCTACACTTCCAGGGCCTCACTGTCAGGCTGAGAGACTAGGGACAGGAGGAAACCCACCACATGCTGTGCCTGCTCAGTTTGCGCCATTGTTCTACTGCGCAAGACAATGTGACAGCCATTTGCGGAATTTGGTTATAATGAGTTCCGATCTTCATTCTAAGGGTACACCAGCAGGGTCGGATTGGTAATGTGGTCACTCTGGCAATGCCTGTGGGGCCAGTGTCCAGTTCCAGCTGCGGGGTGCTTTTTTGAGCAGTCAGGGGGGCCGCTTTGGGTGGTTTCTGCGTTGCTCGGATGCCGTCAGCAGCCCAGTTGGTGCCCGAGTGGCTTTTTTAAACACCCCCCTTTAAAATAAAATTTCGCCGAAGCAGTGTTTTGCGGAAAGGCAATATGCAAATGTGGGACACTTTTTTTTGCGTGCCCAGGGCGATTTTTAATCCCAATCCAACCCTTTAGAAGCCTGTAAAGTCAAGTGCCAGCGGCTACGTCGGCTCAGGAAAATGTGATTTTATCTACAGCTGAAAAAAGCGTCCCACCAGGCAGCCTTTGTTTCAGGCCCCTCGATCAATGGCCGATTGCCCGCCCTGCCAGTCCAACGCTGACTTAACCTAATATACAGTGAAATGCATGGACTGTGTGTGTCGCTTAGAGCCCCGACGACCCTGATAATAACCAATCTGATTTACTTCTAGGACTGCTACATTTAGCAGATGAATTGGTGGTGCTGGGATACCTCCCCTTAGACAAAGGAAGCGTGTGGCTCAGAATTCGCTTCATGTCGGCAGGTCGTGTCCTGGGAGCCCGGGCTCCAAGCCGCCTGCCTGTTTCTTGGCTCGGACTACACCTGGCCTTGGCCCAGGAGAGTATGTGTACTGCCTTTAAGGAGTTGCACTGTTCCTGTTGGAAGGAACACCCACACATAAACGGGCTCTCTAGCTATTTAAGGGGGGGGGTCTAGGAATGTGGCACCAGTGCCCTCTCACGGTGGCCTCACACGGCACCAGCTAAGAGCTCACGGAGTTCATGGAAGATCTCCTCTTGGGAAGTTTCTGCTGCGACTGGTTGAGAGTTCCTTCCATAGGCTGCGAAGCAGAAAGTTGTAGACAGTTTGTTTTTTGCTTCTGAACTGGTCACAATTTTAACATATATATTTATTGCTATTTCTTTTTAATTTTGTGTAATATGTGTTTTTAGTGTGGCTTTTATGATTTTAATTAATCGAAATAAAGAGTTTTGACTGACTGGCTTCTGAACTGTGTGCGAGTCTGGTGTATTTGTAAATTATTTGCGTCTGACCAGTGAAATCTGAAGCCCCGAATGTATCTGCAAAATGTATGTTGTCAGCGGCTGAAGGGGATTGTAGGCATCACACTTGCTCCAGTCCCCTCCCCTCCCCAAGGCGTTTAACTTTGGTTTGACCACGGTGAAGAGACCTGAGTGGGTTAATACTGTGCCTGCTTCCATCACTGGGAGAAAGAATTCCGGGCATCAACACCCCCCCTTCCTCCGTTGCCTTCACAGACTACACCGATTTTACTTTTGGTGCTGTAACCCTCTTCTGTTGTGCTTCCATTGCGAGTTTTCTGACTATTGTTTTGCAAAACTTAATAAAAATAGTTCGAAAAAAGCCTCCCCACAGTGACTTAAAACTGGTCGGTCGGGAGAGGCTTCTGCTCTGAAAAGTCCAACACTAGTGAATGAATGTATTTCTGCAGTGACTACCGACAAGCGATAAATAACAAGTGATAGTTTCTGTAATAGACCCCTCTATGCGAAGGTGGAAATAAAACACCCAATAAGTGACTAACTACATGCTTACAACTGGTGGTGATTCCAGTTGCCTCTAATCTAGACCTAGTCGAGTAGGGCCGCATCCACGGGTGAAGAACCTCGAGGGAGGCCACAAAGCCAGCCACCAGATGAGGGCTCTAATCCTCTGTGAAGCCTGTCCCGGACCATCGAAGTATCGCTATGGGAACACTTTGCCATGAAAGGAAACATCGTATTAAGGTGTTGAAAGACTGGCATCAAGCACAGTCAAGCTCCAACTGACTCTCACAGAACCCCACAATCAGAACAGAGATGGAACATTTTAAGTTCCATGCAGCTTGTATGCCAAGTGGCATACAAGTAGCATACAACATAAGGAAAGCATGTTCTGCAATCCATTGTGCTTTGCACTCGTGGGTTCGTATCCCATCCTCGTCGCCATTAAATGTAAGAAGTTCTTTTCTTAAATGAAGATAAAAGCAGATCCAAAGTTTGCTGGTATGAAAAGATTTAATTTCTTACACAGGACCCACGACTAATCCAGTCAGTCACCAGATAGAAAATGAATGATGCACTTTAAACATTTCAGAATATAGAATACCATAAAATAATACATTATTTTAAAGAAGTATACATAAATAACCAGAAGCCCACTCTCTACACAGTCATACCCAAGCATATTTAAGTTTGCATTAGGTTAATAACTGTAACAAATATCCACAACCGCAAATGCGATGTTGTCGAAAATATTTAAGTAATAGAGCTCTCACAAGGGAATGTTACGCTTGTTTTCACAGGGCAGGCTGTAAACTGTCCCTTATAATGGTACTAACAAAACATTAAATCTTTGTATTCTAGCTCTCTGTCTGTGCTTTGTATTCCTGATGGCGTAGCACCTAATTCAAACACTCAGAGCTTCAAAAGGTCAAATGGAAAGTCCATGCATTGATTTAGTTTCCATTCTTTGCACCCAAAAGAATACTAATAAAATCTAATTGATTGATAAAACAGTGATTGGAACAAACTTATTTACAGCATGAGAAGTAACGCTGTAGTGGCATTGGTTTCTTTAAAACAGTCCCACAAGTTGATGCCTTGACCGCTTAAATCACCAAAAGGGCTCACAGTAATCGTGGTCGATGCATCTCTTGGATATTCTGTGCCCACCCCGCAGCTAGAGGTACTGTTACCAGTTCTTTCAGTGCGGGCCTTGGAGCCTCTGGAGTATTACTCATCACCCCCGTGCTATTGGCTGTTGGTTATATTACTCCACCTTCTATGGATTGGTTGCATTGCAGCGAACTAGAGACTGTTATCTCACCGGCTCATCGCATATTACATACTTTAGCTCATAGATGCATTGTGTACACAAACCAGCTTACTGTTAAAAATGGCAGCATTTGTCGCTGCTGTGCTTCTGCAACATGACGAAATAGTTATTTTTGGGGACTTGGTTGCAGCCATTAGGCTCACAGAGTGGGACAACAGGGAAGATTGACAAAAAAAAAAAGAAAACATAAATAAATTTATGGGGCGTCCCTGAAAACTCTGGAGTCTTAAGAGGTACGAGGCCCTATAGAAGTTCCGGTAACTCCTCTGCAGCAAACAATTACCCTGGGACAAGAACCGGTACTCTCCCATTAATAGCACTGCAGCAGTGCTGAGACTTGACGGCACGGTTCCTTCCGAGAGGAGTTCCTTGTAATATCTGCACGTTTAAAGCATTGGTTGTAGTAGAGGATGCACGTTTTTTTTAGGGATGCGGAAAGATTTTCTAAAGCGTCCACGATTCTCACAGAAGGGGCAGAGGTAGAATACTTCATTTCTGCCCATTACTGCCCCACAAACCGACTCTGCTCTGGTGCGGCGCGAACACCATCACAAACGGCTAAAACCTACAAAGGGCTTCGTTTTGTCAAACTCGTGTTACATTTGGCATCCGCGCAGGGGCATCTGACCCGGGTTTGGAGCGCATTGGACTGGTTTCTTATTCCATGTCGACTCTTTGTTGTAACTGCAGGGCTGGTTTCGCTGCTTCGAGAGTTAGGAATGTGTGGCATGCGTCCGCCGGAAGGAACGAGACGGTGGCCCTCGCGCTGCTGCAGGAAGCTGGGCGAGTTCATTATCGAACAAGGGAGGGGTTTCTGGATTGGCCGCTTCTCAAGATGAATTCTGGCCTAAAGAGCGGTGGCGTCTGCCCGGGCGGGCCTTGGTGTATCATTCACAAAAATACTCGCGCCTAACAAGGAAATATTGGCAGCATACGTTTATTTGGATCTATAAATTAAGTGTTGTCGACGCGCACTTCACAATAGAAGGACAATGGCAGGCCTGTGTGGTTGAATGTGGGACCTCGGTGAACGCAATTCCAGAACCTTCCAAAGAAGAGTGGTTGTAGGTTTCTAGTATAGGACCGGAAATGATCGGATCCATTTGTCTGATCCATAGTGTAAAATTCACAGACATTCTGATATTGTTTTGCACCACATGACAGAAAACCACCAACTCAATGCGTACAAATTATCTTTTTATTCTCCTTATCTCCCTAAGGTAGATTCATGTTGATGTCATGTGGGGAGACGCTCACACATGGAGCGCTATTGCATGGCTTCTTTTTATCTTATTACATATTTTACATAGGCTTCATGTTTTGTTACAAACTGAATTTTTTCCCAGGACTTGATGCAACATCGGGCATCCAAAGATATAAGGTCATTGAGTTGTTTTTTGCAGCACGAAGAGCACAGTAGAAACAAGCTTTGACAAGCCAATATGTCGCACCTATGCAAGAGCTGTTGGCTATGACAATTTATTTTACTTATGTTGTACATCAGCTATTAACAATGGGTACAGCATGTAGCATAAAACAACCAGAAGATATCACATTGCCAATTACTGTAGCTCAACTGTTGCACATTCTTCCCAGCACGCAGGCACACATTTCACTTATTTGCGTTCCATAATGGGTATCCCACTTCCTGCACATGGTTGTATATTTATTCATTACGTCCCTTGTTCAAGCAAGAGTACATGGATACCCTCCCCGCACTTCTCCAACAGTCAATGTTAGTCCGTTTACCCTACTAACCCAATTCTTCCCTTCCTGTATTAACAGACCACATGGCTTAACGTTTAATAAAAAAAATAATGCTCTATGATTCAGCCAGCGCCAACCACAAGGGGCAGTGATACTTTTTCCTAGTATAGGATAATTCTTTACCTTCACAAACAAAAATGTTTTCAGGAACAAATGACAACAACACCTTGTCAGCAAACGTAAATCAGCAAGAAAAAAATACACCTTTTTGCCTCAATCTTTTTTCAGGGGGGCAGAAAATGTGAGCCAAAGACTGAGGCTGCCAGGCAAAACACAAATTAAGCAATAATAAAAATAAATGATAGCCCACCTTCATAAATAGGTACAAGGCCTGCAATATACTTAAAGTGGACGGAAGTTGTCAAGAACAAGATAATAATAATGGCATGGCTGCATTGTCTGAAACCCCCAAATACATAAAAAGTATTCAGGGAAAAAAATACGCGTGTTTAATTATCTTACCTCCGAGCTGAAGTTCGCCATGTTGTCTCCCGCATAAAGAGAGCACCAAAAAAGGCCATGCAAAGCAGGAAGCTCTCCTCCATATGCATTTTTCTAGTATCTTGAAACCGCATGGTATGACTGTTGGACACTTTTTTTCTGGCTAGATGAGAGGTGGCAAGCAAGAAAGGGGGAGGAGGTGGGTTTGGGGGTGGCCAGGGCAAGCAAGAATGGGCGGACCAGACAAGCAGCAATGCCGGAGGGGGAGAGAGGAAGGGGGTGCAAGTTAAAGGGAAAGAAGCACCTCTGAACTCGAAGAGGAAGTGAAGGTATCACTCGCTCGCCAAAGAAATGAGCGACGATGAAGCTGACCAGTGATAAGCAATGGGCAGGCTCTAAGCCCCCCTGTAAGTAAACAACATTTATTTCAGAGACCGCGTATGTGCTGCCTCAAGTGAGACCAAAGGTATAGTGCAGGTGGAGGGGCCAAACTATTAAAAGCGTGAAGGGGCCCACCAAACATACCGAAGGGTATAAAACAACCAACAATGACCCCCAAGCATTGAGGGGTGCAAGGGTGAAGGAGTGTGTTTTAAAGCGGCAAGAATGTGTCCCGCATATGGGAAAACAGCCATACCACACAGGGCTACTGCCACGCAGGTAAATACCATGGAGATAAGTATTTGTACCTTTACCATGCAGTACTTTACCACACAGGTAAGTATTTCTTTTTAAATAACATTTTTTTTATGTTATCTAAAAAAAAAAGTGAAGTGAGGATTCAGGGGTGGGTAGAAGTTAAGGAAGGTACGGGTGATACATAACCCTTTTGAAAACCCTGCCAGTTCGATGCGGAGTAAAACATCCTCTAAATTATAATAGACGTAACCAACAAATAAGTAATTAGGAGACAGTGGGAAACGTTCATTCAGAAAAACATGCTGTACAACAACAGTCTTAAATAAAGGGTGTATGTTTACAGCTTCATCATCAATTAAAGCAGCAGGTGGCCAGAATGTATGTTTCGCACATTAACATGCCACAAAGTTTTGTTATTGCTAGTTGTTCGCTTTCAGATTTGGAAAATAAAGGGGAGGTGAGCTTTAACTTTGATGGTTTCAAGTTGTCTTGCAAACAAAAAGTACCACAGTCTGAGTGCAAGCAGCGTGAAAGAACACTGATAAAGAAATCAGTGAATACGTGCTCCATGCCTCTGGTAAGAAAACAAACACTTGGAGACAAAGTGAAGCCCAAGTGATGCTGACACGCACCAATGAAAATAAAGATTTGAGTGAC
This sequence comes from Lissotriton helveticus, assembly GCF_964261635.1. Lineage (NCBI taxonomy): Eukaryota > Metazoa > Chordata > Amphibia > Caudata > Salamandridae > Lissotriton > Lissotriton helveticus. The sequence goes on along the minus strand of NC_136057.1, from coordinate 1,645,682,990 downwards.
GATGAGGCCAACAAATGATAATTAAATGGGTGGGCTAAAAGCTCCTTTTTAGACTTTTTTTTTTTAGGTCTTGCATAGCAACGCAGCGCATGTGCTGCACGCCTTGGCAAGTTCTATTGTCGTCGATTTTTGTTTGGAAGTGGGACAGGAGATGTGCACGTGTTGGACAGGGGATGTGCACCTGTACGGCTCCTGGCAGCGTTTATGCAGAACACGCGCATGGCGTGCTTTCACTTTCTTTACTCCCTGCTTCTACTTACTGCAATTCTACGCATGCGCAATATTCTCTGGATCAGCGGCTGTAATTTAGCCGCATGTCTCACAATTTTCAGGCAGTATGCTGCTCAGTTACAAATGTGTGTCTAAATATTAGCTGCTTAAAGTACTGAAAAGGGAATTTCTAGTAATTTTTCATGTATGCCTGTCCATGATTCTGACGCGTGGTCTGTTTGACACCGTGATAAGCGCACAGCTATGTGCCAATTCTTTCGTCCACACCTGCAAGGGATGTCGTGTGCCAGATTAATTGGTGCAGAGAGCCCCTGTGTGCCGAGCACATATTAAGAGCACTAACACAACAAAGGCTATCACTCTGCCTGCTGATGCAGCTTCCCAAACATGCTTTGTTCAGGTGACATTCGTATTTTTCATTAAGCAAGCTGGTTTTCCGCTAAAGTCACTGCTCACCAGTGTTCTATAGTCCGTGGCGATGAACGTGGCCATAAACCAGGTGACAGGATGCCTGCAGGGCCTGTGCGCACAATCAAGAGGACATCAAGGTGTGTCAATATTATACATACCACCAAATTACATTGTTTTCAAGATGTTCATCCATGTTACAATTAAAAAGGGTTCCCTTTTACTATGTTATGCGATTTTCCCTACTATTGAATTTCAGGTATCATTGCATTTTTCTTCACCTGCTAGGTTGTAGCAAATCGGTTTGCACTTCTGGTGAATGACGCACTGAAATGAAGTCCCTTTGACCCTTGTCAAAAGCTGCCGCAACTACGGCTTGCTCAGGGGATGCCTCCCGCTTCTGGGGCCGCCCCAGCTGGTAGCTAGCAAAGGCCCCACGCTTTTGCAATGCAATAGGTTTCGCATTTACTTAAGTTTTAGAAATTGGCATTGTAAATGACAATGACTTTTATTTATGTTTTTGTTTTTAAAATGTAATTAAAAGGCATTGTCATTTACAATGCCGATAGCTTAAACTCGTGTAAACGCTAGACCTATTGCATTGCAAATGCTCGTTTTTCTTTTTAAAAGAAGCAACAGATAGTCGTAAGCAACAGCATATGCGTGGCAAGACCTGTGCATGTGCTGTCTCAGGTACGACCTAAAAAACTAGGGCTCTCCTGTACTAGAGTGTAGTACCCCCTTAAATGCAATTCAGATCCACACAAAGGAATCAGTAATGCTACAGAGTTGTGACCCCTCCCTGACAATGTTGCAGCCTTTGATGTGTAAACAGCACTTTACTGCACATGAAGAATATCGCATAAAATAACACATTCCCACACATGGAGGTCTTGTTCCTGAATAACAGAACTTGTTGTCTAACTCATTAGTTATAATTTTATAGACCTCTGGAGGAAGAAAGGCTGGGTGGCCCTGCCAGGATTCCATCACGTGACTGCAGGGTCAAACAAGTACTTAGTTTGTAAAAGAATAAGTGCTGGGCCCAATTTTTTCTCAAAAGCCTGCTGACAAATGTCAGGGTGTCTGCATATGTATGTTGTATAGACTTGATTTCGTCTCATGCCTGTTTCTTCCACCAGTATATTCTCCCTTCCGCTTTATCTCACTCTTGCAGCTTTTTTCATCCCCTCTTTGTCACTGTATTTCTGTTTATTCTCTTCCTCCCCGTCGTCGCCTTAGCTGCCTCTCTCCCTCTTGTTCTAGATCAAAGTCTGATGAAGTTCCGGTCCCTCAAAACAAGAATGCCGGTGGGCCTCACCGGCTCCCACAAACTCAGATTAAGCACAGGGTCAAATATAGATTCTTGAAGTGTCTGCATTAAGCACTTGAGTCATCAGACTTGGCTTTTGGGGGCTTTGCCACTCGTCCTACTTGCAGGTATCAGGGTTTGAAATGTATTCTGTAGTACCATGTGTAGTTGGGCAGGGGCTGCCTCCACTGATATAGAATTGGAAGAAGTGGTGCGTTGATAGGACCATTTAGTTAAGTAGTATATGCAGGTCACTGGTATTTTGAAAGCACATAATTAAACATGGATGTTGGGGGGAAGCAGAAGTGATGTGAAGGAGTGGTGGTTGGTGTTTAATCATTTTGAGGACAAGTCTTTGGGTTAATAACCTTTTTTAGTATCCTTTGATGCTCTTATGGTTTTGAGGCTTGTCTGTCGAAGAGGTGAAAGGGTAGTACCATCCAGAAAACAATAAGGTTGGAAGTGACTTGGCCCTGAATCCATTCTTTCTGTGCTCTTAGATAGGGACTACTGTTTGCTTCTGCCACCCTGAAGCCTTGGATTCAACTCTGGATAATCACCAGAATTCAATCTGGTCCCCTCAGAGGAAGATTCTGTAGACCGGGGAAAAGCCTATTGGCGGGTGGGTGCCAAGAGTTCTGTCGCACAGCGACGACTGAAGCAAGGCGAGGTGTGTTAAAAGTGAGGGAAGCAGCAAACCAGAAGGTATCCAGGAAAAACAATCCCTGAAGACTTTATGTGGAAATGTAAAGCAATGATTGCATGGAGTACGTTTTACCTGAAATGAAAAGGGCCCTGGCAACAGGATGTGTAGGGACTCTAATTTACCGTTGGTAACAGCTTAGAAAACAACTATATCAAAAGCAAGGCGAGTCCCCAAGCAGTGGCGTCACTAGGGGGGTGCGGGGGGTGCAGATCGCACCGGGTGACACCCTTCCATGGGGTGACACCATCTGGGTATGCTGTGTATGTAACACAGCTCTGCAGCCTCGCCTCTGCTCTGCTTTGCTTATCAGTAGGAACCCTGAGCCTAATAAAACATTGTGCCTCTCTCTCTGACAAGCAGAGGCTGATGTGAGCAGTTAAATAATGTTTTCACTTGGACTCGCTGTCAGTTTTAACGGACAATCTTTTGAATCGTTCAACTTCTTTGAAATTAATGAGGTGTTTAACAGCTTTTTAGCATATGAAATTAATACTGGATAAAAGACGGGCTTTTATGGAATCAAATGGTTGACTCTGAAGAATAAGTGGAATTTTAAATGAGGCTAGGAAATGATTACGTACACATTTATAACAGGATATTCATAATTTAATAAGAAATAATTATATAGATATATTGGGGAACATTAGAAAGAGCATCTTAACTTTTCTTTACAGGAAAGTATACTATCTATATATTTTTCGGTTTCAGTGTATAACTTTAGCAAAGTGTGTTTGTAAAGGGAACACTTATCTGTGGGTATCGTGGCGCTGAAAAACAGACTTCTTGTTACCCAACTCACTAGCACTCATTTTATCGACCTCAAAAGGATGAAAGGTCAAGTAGACAGATCGGCATTTGAAGGACTGGTCTAAAACAGATGTATGTAATGAGTCAGAGCTCTAAAGGCAGACATTATGGGGAATACATCTTAAAAGTAAATCCTATTGAGCAGAAGTATTTAAACATAATTTAAGGGGTTCTTACCAAAGAGGTTACTTTATAGTTGGCTAGAAAATTGAGTCCTTCTTTAGCAGAGGTTAAGTATGACATCGGTCCAAAATATATTACATTCAAAAGGCAATGATCTGCCCCCATCCAGGCCCCCCCACACCCTCCCCTCCCTGCTGCACTCGTGAGGGCGAGTGTGTCTTCTGTGTCTATTTAAACTTATCCTCAGTGACGCGCGCACAAATTCAAAGCGCATTTCATGAGTTTATTTCAGTCACTTTAAGAAGAGCCGAGAACTGTGAGGGAGAAACCATGGGGCCGGGGGGGTGGAAAAGGCGACGAGGAAAGGGTTAAAAGAGCAGCAGGCGGGGGAGAGATGGTGCAGGCGGAGGGGAAATGGTGCAGGCAGAGGGGGAGATGGTGCAGGCGGAGGGGAGATGGTGCAGGCGGAGGGGAGATGGTGCAGGCGGAGGGGGAGAGGGTGCAGGCAGAGGGGGAGAGGGTGCAGGCGGAGGGGAGATGGTGCAGGCGGAGGGCAGATGGTGCAGGCGGAGGGGGAGATGGTGCAGGCGGAGGGGAGATGGTGCAGGCAGAGGGGGAGATGGTGCAGGCAAAGGGTGAGAGATGGTGCAGGCTGAGGGAGAGGTGGTGCAGGCTGAGGGAGATATGATGCAGGCTGAGGGAGATATGATGCAGGCAGAGGGGAGATGGTGCAGGCAGAGGGTGAGATGTGCAGGCTGAGGGAGAGATGGCGCAGGCAGGGGGTGAGATGGCGCAGGCAGGGGGTGAGATGGCGCAGGCTGAGGGAGAGATGGCGCAGGCTGAGGGAGATATGATGCAGACTGAGGGAGAGATGGTGCAGGCTGAGGGAGAGATGGTGCAGGCAGGGGGTGAGATGGTGCAGGAGGAGGGGACATGGTGCAGACAGAGGGAGAGATGGTCCATCCGGTAAGTTGTGAGGGGGTGACACCATGAGGTACCCGCACCGGGTGACACCAACCCTAGTGACGCCACTGTCCCCAAGTCAAATGTGCAGCGGCCTCAAGTGTCACTCATTTCGAGGAAGACTTGAAAAGCTGGTGGTCATATTGAACTTTGACTCGCAGGAGGCTAAATGTGACACATGGTGAGACGGGGAAGTACCTGAACTCAACATGTGACTGGGTCCAGAGCTCTGCTGGGTGAGAAACTGCTTTTGAGAACTGCAGGCGCACCCGGAAGCCACCCACGCACAGTAAGCTCACCCTTCTTTTGATGGGAGAAGTCGTTTCATGCACAAGGCTGTGACTGGCCACCGCCGAGTACTGCTTCCCTAGGTCTGTAACCCATTAGATTAGTTTAGTGAGTGCTATTTCTTTTACTTTACATTTATTTCGTTTTGTTTTGTCCTTTCACTTGCATCGCTTCCAGCGTTGTAAGTGATGTCGAAGATTTATTTATTTTATTTTATTTATGTGATCACGTTCTGTGATGTCATCAAATATACTAAGTTGTCTCACTCTTAAGAACTTTAAAAACGCGAGAGCTCTGAATGCATAACTGGATTTGGAAGTTGTTCAGGGAAGTCCCAGTAAGGGGCGGCCCCTCTCTGCAAGATGACATGCTCGCAGCATTGAGAGGCAGAATATACTCTGAATAAACTGGCTTGCCTAAACGGTATGCAGCAGTTTTATGGTGTAGGGCTGGGTTGCGGGTGAGGAAATGCCTTTTATATTCTCCCAGTGTTGAGCATGCATGCTGTGGCGGGAATCGCCTGCCGCTGCAGGGTGGAGGCGCGGCACCCCCGGTCTCGGCCTCCTTGCGGCCACTCCCTTTGGTGAAGGCTCTGCTAGTTGCTGCACATGGATGCCTGATGTCTCTGCACGAAGAAGATTGCTCATTAAAGGCAGTCGAGGACCCACCAACACGGACGAGCAGCACTCAGGAAAACAAGCAGCTCAGGGAGAAAGACCAGGCCTGGCTCTGCCGGCAAAGTAGAGAAACTCTGTGCCCGCAAAGTAGCGACGGACGCTCCTTAGCAGGAGGGATGTATGACGATACAAAGCATGCTCTATCACGCATGCCTGCTCCACGCAGCCCTTTACTACGCATGCGAATACCAGGTAGATGTCTTTACCACACATGGCTTTATTCATGCCTGGTAAGTATGTAAGTAAGTATGATATGATTATGATTAGTGAAAGTGAAGTGGATTTTAATTTATTACCCCCCCCTTTTTTTTTACTCCTAACCTTAATACCCACACTTAAACTCTAAAATTACCCTTACCACTGCCCACCCCCAAATCCTAAATTTTCCCATACCACCCTTTATCACTAACCACCCAAGCTCTAAAATTACCCTTAGCACCTTTTACCACTATCCACCCCTAAATACACTTAATCTACGAATGCTTACCATGCATGATAAAGGCACAAATACTTACTTGCTTGGTAAAGGCTGTCTCCCGGCAGTAGCATTGCATTAGCAATGTTGCAGAAAAACTGTGAATAATGTGCTGCATATTCATAATGATCATTTTATTTTTTAATTTATTTTTAAAGTTTTATATAGCGCTGGCAAGACCCAGAGGTATCAGAGCGCTTTACATGATTAGGATAGTATAAGGCAAACTTGGTATGAAAGCATATAAGAGGTAAGGAAACAACAATGTGAGAATATACAAAGTACATTATAAAAATCAAGATAGATAAACAGGAACTGGAGCAATACACTTCAGGTAATACAACTACCAGTAGTTGGGTAGAATGGTGTACAAGAAGAAGGGCAGATAATACGGAACAAATAAGAGTATGGTGATAAGAGATCTGGAGTAAGGCACAGGAGTAAGGCACAGGCTAGGATCCCCAATAGTAATGAGGAGGTGGGTTTTGAAGTATTTTTTGAAACTGTAATAGAAGGGGTTACAGCGCAGGTTTTTTGGGAGGGCAGTCCTGATAGTAGGGGCATTGCCAGAGAAGGAGCGAGATTGTGTGGCTTTCTTTTTTGCAGAGGTGGGATTAGGAGGAGGGTGTTGGTGCTTCTCAAGGTACGAGTGGTGCCAGCAATGAGGAGTTTCTTGGAGAGGTACTTCGGAGTGTAACAAATGGAGTACCAGCGGGCACTCCGTACAGAAGTTGATGCACAGCGAAAGGACATCCGTACCGCAGGCATTTCTGCATAGTTCAATGATATATTGGTAGGAAATTTTAGTAATTTCACATCAGATCGACAGGCAGGGGACATCCGATAACGTGGATCGAGTAGTTTCAACTGATTGCTCTAATTGGATTTCATCATGGATGTCCAGCTCAGAATAATTGATCCAACTCCCCCATTTTTTTGCGAAATGTGCGTGGGCTTTCCCGGGCTTTGTATGTGACCCTCTCTGCTGTCATGTAAAGGTCCATAGCTATTTTCCATTCTTGTATAGTTGGTACCTCTAGGGTCCCCGAATGTTTCGCTAGATCCCTCTTTGCCAATCGAAGTCCCAGGTTGCAAAATAGTAACTTTGTGTGGGAGGTCTACATCAGTACGTATACCCAATAATACATGCTTGGGGACTGTAGGCAACATTATCTCCAGGACTGTGCCTAACTCAAGGAGTACTTTTTGCCAGTAGGAGTGTATACTCTTGCATGTCCAGAGCGTGTGGAAAGTCTCTCCTCTCTTCCCTACACTGCAAACACCCTGGTGACACTGCTCTCCCCATTTTGTGCAGCCGTACTTGATCATAATATATTAGGTCTCTCCCAATTCACTCTCCTATTTGCACCTAAGGTTCTGGTGGGTGTCGGGCATGTTATTATTGATAGTTTTATAGGTGGCAGACACGTCTTCTCGAAGGGAATCTCCTGTCGAAGTCTTGCTTCCATGGGTGCATATTCTAAGAGGTCTGTGGGAATTTTCTCTGCTCCCCATGCATGCTTAAGTTGTAGCTATTTATAGTTTTGCATATCATGCAGCTGGGACTCTCTTTGTAGGGATGGAAAGGGCATTGAGGCCCCTTGTTCTAGGAGATCACCTACTTTGGGGATACCAAAGTGGTCTCATGCAGTAAAACCTTTCAGCTTATCGTTTCCCATCATATATTGTAGTTGGAGGGCCGTAGCTTCATTTTGACTGAGTCAAAGGTGCCTCTCTGTACCTCATGAGTATAGTCTGGGAACACCATAATTCTGGAATTTTCATGACTGATCTCTCCCAGCTGATGCACCTCCCTCAGTATCGAGTGTCTGTCCTGAAAATTTAAAAAAAAACAGGCAATCCCAGGTCGCGGAGATGCCCCTGGAGGGGGATTTGCTCTCACAGTTCTGTGGGGCCACTCTGTGCTAAAGACGGATGAGAATTATTTTGGATGGGGGGAGGCTCTCTGCCACTTTTCCGGAAAGGCACCCAAGTTGGACCTCTTGACCCCCTCCGGGAATCCCACAAAACGCAGCTTGTCCCTCCGTGTGTGGTTATCTGCATCATCCACTCCCCAGACCATTTCCTTCATTGTGGCACTGAGCTCCATTACTTCTTAGCGAAGGCCCTGGGCCATATCCTCCACCCCATAGATTCTGTTTTCTGTCGCCGCGAAACTCTGAGACATTCCTGAGGTCTTGCTGAAGCAGGAAGACTCAGAACCCTGTTCTCCATTTCTCCATTCCTGTGCCTCTCTGGAGGTTTGACTGCCATAAGGAGTGCTGCATTGTCTGGCATAGACCATGCTCCCTCCTCAGACCGGCCCTGGGAGGTCAACACTCTTGTGTAACGGTCCAATTTCCTATGTTTGGAGGGTTTGGGATCTTTGTCTATTGCCATATTTCAGGCACTGTGAATGCCGAGCAGGAAGAAGAGGTGAAGCAGGGACCCTTCACCACTCCAGGCCCATGCTTTTAATTCGGGTGGGCTGGTGTGTGCGGTCTTCAATCTAGACCTGCACACACACCTGTTGCACAGTATGAGTTCAAGAAGGGACCCCTCACCATCCCAGGCCCCTGTCTATGACTCTGCGGAGCTTGTGTGGGCGGGCATCAGTACCCTCCATATTTGTACTCCGTGTGACCGCCCAAAGAGGGTCAGTTTGAAGGGATGCTGATCTGCTTCATGCCATCAAGGCTGCACTATAGTGTGGACTGCCTCACATTCACTTCTAGGTGTGGGGGGGGGGGGGCTTGGCCCTCAAGCAATGTCCACCAGTCACGGTCTATGCCGTCCATGGCCGCCTCGCTGATGGAGCAGGTGAAGGCAAACCAAGGTATCGCCGCCACCCCACCAGCACGTCCAGCCGGTCCTTCACTCAATGTGCACAGTAGGCTCACAGCTCCTCTCTCCGTTAGATCGAGGCAGATATGTCTCACAGCCCGAAGGATGCTTCTACGGGCCTGACATGCCCTGCACATTTAACGTACTGTTCAGAATGGAAACTGAACCAGAGTCTGCTAGGTACTCTGAATAACTGGCCTCCTGATGTGGTGAACTTATGTTTTTTTAAAGTCTTCTGGTAGCCAAGACCTTTTTATTTTACGAAACTTGTGTATATGATATACATTTACACATACTTGGAGGGGCTTTCGGCCAGTCACGCTCTTCTCTTGGTCTGTTGCTATTTACATTTTTCTTCTGTCCACTACAGTATTGGGCAATGGTTCAGCCCCCTTCTGCCACTAGTAAGTTAACTGCGAGTGATTACTTTTTACTCCTTCATAAGGAACACATTCACACATTTGTAGTTCTGATCAGTCCTATACGCTGCTATGCCAATGTATTCTTTTTGAGACTAGAGAAATGTTTTTGCTTTATTGATAATTTTTTATATGTTGTTGCAGGCAGAGAACCTCTCTCAGTATTTAAAGCTTTACAAAATATTTAGCAAAAGGCATTGAAAAAGTCTGAATGCTGGCAGCCAATGCCAGACCTACTGTTTTGTTTAGGATTGTCAGCATTAAGATTAGGTTTTATCCATTTAGGCTGTGTTAAATTAAAGCAGGTGTTTGTCACCTTGGTAAACTGGTTTCCTTTCCTTCTTTTGACTTGAATAGTATTTTGATTATTTTTTTATATATATAATTTAGATTGTCTACACTATCTGGATCCCGATTGTGTGTTGTACTGTTTAAAGACTCTGGTCTAAATAAACAAAGTTTCTCTCTAACTCTCTCTCTCTGAAGCTATTTGTGTGTCATACACAAGGATTTAAAAGTAAGTTCACAGAGCTGGGGGTAGATACTATCACCAGCCAGCATGTACAAGTAAAATGTTTTAAGGTCCAAGCCCAGCAAGTTGCAGTAGTCCAGTTCAGTGAGAGATAGGGCTCAGTTGGCAGATGTGGGGTGGAAAAGGATATTTTCAGCCTTCTACATCGCAAGAGGTGCGACACTGGATTTATGTGTAGATTTGAGAACTTTCTTGAGCTATATTGAAATAACAATTTATAACCAGTAGCTTGAAATTGAATTCATTTTTAATATCGGAATATAAATACATTCGAAATTGTAATATTAAATCGTATTTTTTCCATAATTAAAGTGTTTTTTTTTCTTGTGTTTTCCTTTTTAACTGGAGATGGTGGCCTCCTATGACCACAAACACAGCGGCATTCTTCCTGTTCCTGAATGCCTCTATCTGTGGCCATTCTCCTCATCCTGAATATTGACATCTTTTTATTTTGCTGGTTGTTCACTTTTTGTCCTTCTAGCCCTTTCCACGCTTATTCTCCTCTCAAAGAAGCAGCCATTGATAAATGGCAATCCGCTTCTTGACCTTGTCCCGCCTGTTCCTTCTCTCCTGGTTTCTGGCACTGCGCTATCTTGCCTGCACCCCTTCTGTGCCTGTCCCCCTTTCGGCCATGGACCCGTTATCGCTGCCTGCCTGCTTTTGTGCCTCTCCAGCAGATATTTTCTAGCTTGTCACCCTTTCTAGTCCTCGCTGCTTCCTCATTTAATTCATTCCTTGTAATCTTATGTAGTCCAGAAAAGTGACTGCTCCTGTTCAGGTGCCGCGCTTTGTTGATTAAAAGTGGCTGCAAAAGGACAAATTATGGGTTCATTAAATTAAAAACTGTTTTCAGGTTGAGGTTGAGCTTTATTTGTCCATTTAGGTCTGGCCCACAGATAACTTTAATTTTTGTATTCCTTGTTTTAAATCAAAGTACATACATGTATATAAATACAGGGCTTTTGGTCAACCTTCAGAATCCATTGGTGTGTTGAAGTCACATTTGCATTTTTTCTTCCCACCACAGTGTACAGCAGTGATACTCAAAGTGTGCCCCGGGCCACATGCGGCCCTCCTGACCTTTACATGCAGGCCCCTAGTAAAGAGCAGCACTGGGCTGCTGTTTACTTGACTCAGGACTAATATTACTAGGGTAAACTGCACCTCTTCACTTCTGAAACACCTTCATTTTTAAAGAACTCTTCCAGGAAAAGTCTAAAAGTATGATAAACTTTGTTCACATTTCAAATAGTGTATTTCATTAATATGTGGAGCAGTTTCACCTTAGTACATCAGATCATATCTGTGGATTGCATTTTTTTTTTAAGTGATAGTTGTCAAACATTAATAAAGAAACATTCATCCTTTCCCCACCGTGACAACCATGCCAGAGGCAAAACTGATGTTCTGTGCACTCTTTGGGGTGCCCGAGTTTCTATTATACATGAACAACATTATAGTTTATTTAATCAAGCACAGGAGAAGGTTTTGTGCAGCACACATCCTGATGCCAAGTATTCTGAGATCCTTTATATGTGATAATGAAAAAGGAGGGGAAGTGAAATAAAACAATTGCCTAGGATCACACAATTTGGTTTAGTTGAGAAGCCAGGATTAATCCCATGTTTTTGGTTTCACTCTGTGAAATTCAGAGACCAAGGGCCATATTTATCAAGGTGTTGCGTCGCTTTTGCTCTCCACAATGTGGTACAAAACTGATGTAATGAGTAAGATGCGATGTTTCAAGCGAGGCAGGGCCCCCCTGAGTGTTTTGATAAACCCAGAGTAACGCAACACAAAGCAAAGAAAAAACTACAGTGGAAGCCAATAGATAGAAGGTTATATGCTCGCGCTCAATTGTCAACAGTAACAGGTGGAACTTATTAGGGCTGCTACCAGGGATAAAACTGACGTCTAGCATAAATAATGCAGTAAAACCACATCAACAGAATAAATACAATGTATCCCGAGCAAAATCAAATTGTATACAGAACAGTGTCAAATAAAGTATCAAATTCCAAAAGTAGGTGTCAGTCTTCTCCTTTAATATTCATTGCAGCATTTCTTTGATTGCTAGCCAACACGTGTTTCGTCTAATATTAGCAGTTTATCCATTTAGACTTCATCAGGGCTAGAATATACAACAAAAGCAACAATTACAAACTGAATATTTCAAAATTAGACATATTCAAAGAGTGATTCAGAGAGAACAAGGTTATTCTCAAAATAATAATCATATCACCATAAGTGACAGGAGCATCCCATTGACAAAAACACCTATTTGTCAAAGCTAAAGATTCAATCAACACACCTAATTAAATGCAACCTCTTTGAGTAACCAAAGAATCACCGAAAATTGTGTTGTAAAATGTTAGAAAAGCGAAAAGAAGTGCAAAAATAGATTCATCAAAACCACGAAAAAAACAAAATAAAATAAAACGAAAATAAGTCAAGGAGCAATATCGCAAGCGTGGCCTATCAAGCCAAGTCCCTTGAAAACCCTCAATGAAGAACAGCAAGTAAAAGAAGATATTAGTCAGAAATGAAGCTCACCAGCAATTATAGTTTTGAAACTGGCGACGCCACTGACTCTCAGTTCCAAGTGGCGCAATGAAATGGCTGTATAACAACATAAGTTGAAGAAATTATTTACCATAAGAAATCCAGTTTAACCAGGAGGTAACATAATATTTCAGATTATCTGCCTCATCCCACTAGTGTAAAGACAAACAAAAACATAACTCCAATACTCACTAGATATGAAGTTATCAGTCAACTCAGCGAAGAAGTAGCACCTTTGTTTATGGAATAGACAAAACTTTCGTCAGGGCAAAGTCTGGTCGCAACATCTAGAACAGAGCATTAATATTAGAACCTCTGCATTAAAAACAATTGTAGTACCTAATATCCGACAGTATTAATAATTTAATAACCCTGCTCAACCTATTTATACATAACAAAGTCAGAACATATTTCAGTTATTTAAGGGAAGCCTCTACAAAGAGGTATCTTTTACTTCAAAAACACTCTAAAATAAACGGAAACCGTTAAGTAAAAAAGAGGGTCACATATCAAAAAGTGACGTATTTAAGAACTACGATTAGCAGTTACGAGGGTTTGAAAAGCTACCGACTTGAACGGCACTTACCAAGTAAGATTGCAAGTTTTCAACAGTGGTGGCAGCGCGAGTACGGCGTCTAGCACCCGCGCCATCTTTCGGTATGTATAAATAAGCAAACTCAAAAACTAAGGATGGACCAAATGTTCCTCAGCCTTCGAGACCATTGCAAAATGGCGCCCAGAATTACGCGTCTTTACATGACATATTAAAACCTATTTGGCAATCGCAGTGAACCATAACAAATATTTAGCGTTCTATGTATTACATGGCATATTGCCCCTACAACATCTTATGATGTATGGAAATAAACAGTCTACAAAGTTAAAAAGGACCAATTAGTCCCCGACTTGGGACGTTCAAACATGGCGCCCAAAACAGCGTGTCTTTGTAATAAATATCGAAAAACTTTATTCAGCACTCGCTATGAGCATACCAAATCTATCGAATTATGTGTATTGTCCCAATTTTGTCATAGACTCCAGGGATAATCTTCAAGGCGAACATTAATTGGGGAGTCACGATCATTTCACTTGGTCATCAATCACACTGGTTAGATCATCGTGCACCAAAAAGGAAATGATATAGGTGAGATCAAAAAATTATTAGTAGAATAAGATCGAGCAAGTGTTAAAGCATGCTGAGACCCGTGAAATAGAGAAAGATCATCATTATATGGATCAGAAATACATCATTCAGCAGGACACAAAGAAAGGAAAATGCCTCAGGGGATTATTTTTGCGCTGGAAGGTGCCCCTTCCTGCTCAAAAATAATCCTCCTTACAACACAGGCACCATTGCACCATGTACTTTTTTCATTTTATTTTATTTTATTTAAAACTATGTGTGTGTGTTTTTTTAAGTCAAAATGCAAGCTCACAAAGGCAGAGGGATTGCTATTGCCTCTGCTTGTTAGGGCTCGCCCCTTTCCTATTCCGCAGGAATAGGAAAAGAGCCCTAATGCAGTTAAACCAAACTTCTGGCCAAGGGCTCTCCTCCAGAGGATTTTGGACAGTTCACGTGAATCACAATAACGTGACCTGCTCTCATGCACGAGCCTTCCCCCTGGCAGCAGCATTTCTTCACGGCCGCCAGGCCACTTCAAAGGGTTCTGCTGCCCCGCCCCCTGCTTCACGGCCATCTGTTCCCCAGCTCCAGCACCTCCCCTCTCTCTCCCCGCACACAGCCTTACTCGGATTTCTCCTCCCCCTCCCCAGCCAGCTTCCCCCAGGCCGTGTTCCCTCCCACCTTTCCTCCTCTCTGTCCCTCTCTCTCCGTACATCCTTTAACTTTGTCCACCTCCTCCTTTATTAGGGCTTGCCTATTAATATCCCGCAGGGATATTGTTAGGTTCATATTACCGTGTCCGTGTCATCCTTCGTATGTCATGTGGGCCTAGGGCCCAGAACGTAACGGTGCCCAGCCTGCCCACAGGGCCACTTACCCCTAGAGTTGCTGCCTCATTCGAGAGTGAGGTTAAGGCCGCTAACTGTGTCTACTTGCATCAGTTGTGCCGACCCTACAGCCCCCCCCCCCCATCTTCCCTGGTACAGCACGTCACTGTGCTTCATGGAACGAAGTACCTTCGGAACCCCTCACCTACATCCGGCACCAGATTAAACTAAAAGGGAGTTACTCTCCCGCACAGCAGCAGTGTGGGGATAGAGTAGGGCAGTCTCAACCTCGGGGAAAGGAGGGACGCATTACAGGTCTTCAATGTTATTTTGTTTTTTGAAGTAAGTGCCAGGGCCCTTCATAGGAAACACCGCACACCATTCATTTCCCCTGCCAGCCCTGTACTGCTAATGCCAATACCATAAGTGTGCCATTTCTAATTATTTCCAGGCCACCCAAAGCTACAAGCATGATCTCGACAGCAGATATTACACATTTTAGTATATATTACATTTGTGAACCCTCCGTTGTTGTGCTCAACTCAAAATTAGACAGGCAGGGCCACCAGGTGGCGGACTGTCATAAGTGCGGTATTGAAAATTAAGATCGGTTCAACTTGTTCTAGATATGGGCACAGAGCCTGAAAACAGAACAGACTTCATGTGTAGAAAATTGTGTCAAGTGCCGTGAGAAAAATGTGTCATGCTCATATTCTTTCTGAGCTCCTACACGCTGACTAGTAAAAGCATCCTTGCCGTTATATAATCGCTACTGACAGCAGCGCTGCTGTTCGGGCTGAACTAGTAGAATACAGGAAGTGAGCGAGCCAGGCTGAGAGATCACGGGCTGCCCGGGATCAAGTCTCTCAAAACGTGTAAAAGTACACACGATGTGAGTGACTTTGAGGAGTCTTCGGATCTTCCCACCCCTCACTCTGACACCTACACGGGGCATGAATGACATAAACACTGCTGCTGATGGCCCATCACAGGACAGCTAACTGACTCTCCGTTTTCTTTTATTTAAAAAAACGCAGCACTCTTTTCAGCATATTTTCCGTGGTGCCAGGGGAGGAGTAAATAAATGTTCCTCATAGCCAGAGCCTGGCGCACCATCTGAGACCAATTCCGGCACCCCAAGAGTGGTCTGCCCCCTCTCCCCCATTTTCATGACCTGTAAATTATAGGTGTACGCTTTACCTGTAGCAAGTGTTTATTTTCTCAGCCGCCAGAGACTTTCACTGCCTGGCGGAGTCAAGTGTGAGGGAACATTTATTTTCACGCACTGACATCACACACGCATGCACGCACGCACACATTAGTCCTGTCCCGGCAAAAGTAATACAACACAGTCCATAGTGGGCTTCCTGCCAAAATGCTGTATAAAAATGTTGCTACCCGCCTCCTTTTGGCCAATGAGATCCTAGCCCCTTCTCCAGGGCATTGAGAGCTCTCAACAGGCTGCTAACAAAAAGACTGTATTTTTCAATCGACTACAAATGTTAAGCTATGCTTTTTGACAACCCTTCATCATACACCTATTGAAAAGGTTATCTGCTATGCAATATTATTGTATGGCACATACAATGCACAATCAACAATCATTTCTGTTATCACCGCGTTCAGCCTCTGGAAGTTAAATAGACAGCAATGTATGCCTATAATTCAGTGGCTTCCTACCCACTGGTTTTGTAGAAAAATAGCTGTAATTGGAGTGCTGTGCTCCCACCCTCCCAGGGCCCTGGTTCAACTGTACCTGCTGCACCAATGATAGCTAAGCGCATGACAGCATTTTCAGCTTTATTAGGTCACGTTTAACCAATGAGCCCATGCAGTTCATGTGAGAAAAGCGCGTGCACAGGAATCCGCTCCCCCTCCCACCAAGCAAGACAAGCCAAGAACATCAAAGCGACCGGCCGCTTTGCTTCCATTTGCCACCAGCCACTTCATGGCTCCGCGGGTCATAAAGAGGACCATCTGCTCGGGAATCGGAATGCTGGCATGCTTGCCCAGCCCCCCTCCCAGCGCTCGTGGCACATGCATCGTCTCTTTTGCTGCTCAGCTTCAACCAGTGCTCGACATCGCACCCCAGTTCTACGCTCCTCACATGTATCGCCCTGCCCCACCGGAGCTCTCTTTACCACCTCTTTACCACCACTGCATGGCCCCAGCCCCTCTGAAACTCTTTAATCCCATTTCCACCTTCTCACAACCCCTTCGAGCACTGTTATCTTAACATTTGTGTTTCTCTCTCTTATGATGTTTGCCCTGCCACCATTTACTTTGTACCCTCACACACCCTCACCCTCACTCCTCCTCATCCCCATACACCCTCACACCTCCTCACCCTCACACCCTCCCTCACACCCTCCCTCACACCCTCACCCACCCTCACACCCTCACCCACCATCACACACTCACCCTCACACCCCCTCACCCTCACACACCCTCTCACCCTCACACACCCTCACTCACCCTCACACCCTCACCCACCTTCACTCACCCTCACCCCCTCACCATCACACACCCTCACATCCTCTCACACGCCCTCACTCACCCTCACCCACCCTCACACCCTCACCCACCCTCACACCCTCACACTCTCTAACCCCTCACCCTCACCCACCCTCATCCTCACACACCCTCACTCACCCTCACACCCCCTCACTCACCCTCACCCTCCTCACCCCCTCACCCTCCTCACCCCCTCATCCTCACTCACCCTCACACCCCCTCACCCTCACACCCCCTCACCCTCACACCCACTCACCCTCACATCCCATCACCCTCACACACCCTCACACACCCTCACTCACCCTCACACCCTCACTCACCCCCACACCCCCTCACCCTCACACACCCCCTCACCCTCACACCCCCCTCACCTTCACACCCCCTCACCCCCTCACCCTCACACACCTTTACCCTCACACCTCCTCACCCTCACACACCCTCACCCTCACACACCCTCCCTCACCCTCCCTCACACACCCTCACCCACCCTCACCACCTCATCCTGACACACCCTCACTCATCCTCACACCCTCACTCATCCTCACACCCTCATCCCCTCACCCTCACAACCCTCACCCTCACACCCCCACCCACCCCCACCCACCCCCACCCTCACACTCCCTCACACTTCCTCACACTTCCTCACCCTCACATCCCCTCACCCTCACATCCCCTCACCCTCACATCCCCTCACCCTCACATCCCCTCACCCTCACATCCCCTCACCCTCACATCCCCTCACCCTCCCTTACCCCCTCACCCTCCCTTACCCCCTCACCCTCCCTTACCCCCTCACCCTCCCTTACCCCCTCACCCTCCCTTACCCCCTCACCCTCACACACCCTCACCCTCACACACCCTCAGCCTCACACACCCTCACCCTCTCATCCTCACACACCCTTACCCTCACCCCCTCACCCTCACACACCCTCACACCCTCACCCTCACCCTCACACCCCCTCACCCCCTCACTCACCCTCACACATTCTCACTCACCCTCACACCCCCTCACCCTCACACCCTGACCCTCACACACCTTCACTCACCATCAAGCCCTCACCCTCACAACCCTCACAACCCTCTCACCCTCACCCTCACACCCTTACACACCCTCACTCATCCTCACACACCCTCACCAGCATATCATAACAAAACATAGCATATGATAACAAAACACAGCATAGCATTGCATAACAAAAAAAGCATAGGATAGCAAAACATAGCATAGCATAACAAAACAAAGCATAGGATAGCAAAACAAAACCTAGCATAACAAAACAAGACATAGCTTAGCAAAACACAACAAAACATAGCATAACAAAACATACCAAAGCATAGCAACACAAAACATAGCATAGCATAACAAAACACAACAAAACATAGCATAAGATAAAACATAGCATAACAAAACAAAGCATAGCATAACAAAACATAGCAAAACACAACAAAGCATGGTATAACAAAACAGCATAACAAAACATAGCATAACAAAACATAGCATAGCAAAGCATAGAAAACAACATAACATAGCATAACAAAACACAACAAAACATAGCATAGCATAACAAAACACAACATAGCATAGCATAGCAAAACAGCATAACAAAACATAGCATAACAAAACATAGCGTAACAAAGCATAGCGTAACAAAGCATAGCAAAACAAAGCATAGCATAATAAAACACAACAAAACATAGCATAGCATAACAAAACATAGCATAGCATAACAAAGCATAGCATAGCAAAACACAACACAACACAACAAAACATCGCATAGCATAACAAAACAAAGCATAGGATAGCAAAACAAACCATAGCATAGCATAACAAAACATAGCAAAACAGAGCATAACAAAACACTACAAAACATAGCAAAACACAACAAAACATAGCATAGCTTAACAAAAAACAGCATAGCAAAACAAAACATATAATAGCACAGCAAAACAGCATACCAAACACAACAAAACATAGCATAG
Organism: Lissotriton helveticus; assembly: GCF_964261635.1. Taxonomy (NCBI): domain Eukaryota; kingdom Metazoa; phylum Chordata; class Amphibia; order Caudata; family Salamandridae; genus Lissotriton; species Lissotriton helveticus. The sequence continues at coordinate 1,645,664,199 of NC_136057.1, read as the reverse complement.
CAAAACAAAGCATAGCATAATAAAACACAACAAAACATAGCATATCATAACAAAACACAGCATTGTATAACTAAGCATAGCAAAGCAAAACATAGCATGCATAACAAAACATAGCATAACAAAACAAAGCATAGCATAACAAATCAAAGCATAGGATAGCAAAGCATAGCATAACAAAACAACACATAGGATAGCAAAACATAGCATAGCATACAGCATCACTCAGCTCCACCACAGCATCACTCAGGGGGCACCACAACATCACTATGCGCTACCACAGCATCACTGAACGCCACAGCATCACTTGTTCGCCATCACAACATCGATCAGCGACACCACAGCATCAATCTGTGCAACCATTCAACAACAACTGGTTCAATTATGTCCTCTCAATGATTCAAGCTTTATTACAAATGTAACAAAAAGATGTTAATATTTCACTTCTGTTCTTGGATTTTCGTCCCAATAAAATACACTGAACATAATCTTCACAAAAGTTATTTACAATAGTTTAAGCTATTGCCATTATAAATTACAATAACTTTTATTTAAGTATTAATTATTAAAACCCATTGTTATTTGTAATATCAATACATGTAAGTCACGTAAATACAACTCATATTGCATTACAAATGCTGTAGGTGTCACATTTGCAAAATTTATAACTATTGGCATTGTAAATGACAAAGCTATTAATTTCTCTATTTTCAAAAATAAAAAGAAATAAAAAATGTGTCATTTACAATACCAATAGCTCAAACTTTCCTAATGCGACACCTATTGCATTGCAAATGCTTGTTTTTTTTAGCTGAAACCCTATCGGAAATTAAACTGCCTGCTGTGGCTCTGCTTGCTAGCACGAATGGATACATTCCTGCATGTTAACAAGTATCACGCAGAAAGCGTAGGTGCGAGTGAATTATATTTGTCTTTTGCTGTGTTTGAATGTCGGTTTAGGGTCCCCGTTTGTTTACACATTCGCCAAGTTGAGCACTATGTATGAGGAAGTGGTCGCCGATGGGTGAAAAGCATAGTGTGAATGAAGGGCTGAGAGGAAAGTTTCCTCAGCATTTTATCTGTGAAAGATGCATTCCCGCGTTCCCGGGAACGCACACGAGGAGGTGTAGCACAGTCCATCTCTGAAACAGTGTACCCAAGATTACTTGTCCAAGAGACCAAAGCTTGCCGAAAAGAACATCAGTCAGGGAACTGTTTTACGACCAATATGGCCACCGCCGACAGCAGCTGTAAATATGTTCGTAGTTAGCAGGAGGTAGTGTTTTTTTTTTTTACATTTAATTTCAATGAAACAAAACCCTATGTGTATATGGGCGGCGGCGTGGTGGGATGTGGTGGTGGGAGACTGAGATTTAGCTCGATGGGTAAGTATAATTCAAGCATATTGTTCTGTATTGAGTCGTTATTTCTATGTGCGCCCAAATTTGGCAAATACAATTCAGTTGTAGCGATTTGGCCAAGAGGAGGACTTGTCTCCTAGATCCTTGGCCAGCAATTTCTCCACCAGATCTCCCATTTTTCCTCGTTGTATTCCAGATGAAAGAACGAACATATGATGAGCAAGCTGTCTCAAGGAAAGGCCCACTTGTCCATGCCAGGTTATTAGGATGTCCACGTGAGGTGACAGTAAATCAAATGAATATAAATAGAACCCTTTAGATAATGTTTATCCCACAAATGTGGCGCGGAACTGGCCTTACCGGACTCCTGTTTGAAACCCCTGTAGACTGTATATACACTGTGCTCTTGATTTTTCATGATATTTAGCACAATGTTGAAAACTTTTTCCTCCATCAAATTAGTAGAGGGAAATATTGTTTATTTGTTATTGCGGGGGGGGGGGGGGGGGGGTAGGATTCACAGTGTCCAGGAGAAAGTGCTCACATCGGTTTATACTTTGCAATGCGAGTGCAGAAAGTTGACAAGGCCTCAGAACTGAAACCAACAGCAGAGAGCTCACTGTCCGAGCTCACCAAGAAACCGAGGCCCTCATGTACCAAGCAATTTTTGCGTTTGCAAAGGGCAATTCGGAGCCTTTGCTACATTAGAAAGGCATTTTTAAATGTACAAAACACAAATTGCGAGTAAATAATTAGTATTTGAATGAGGGGTGTAAAGGGCGTCTCTTCCAAGTGCGGATTCGTTAACTTACATATAAATGTTTTGTAACCAAAATCCGATCACAAAACATAAATATTTTACCACTAAGTCAAAGGAGGTGGCAACCACTCGCATATGGGAGGGGCTTCCCAAGGGACCCCTTCCACCTAGTGTGGTTTTTAATACATATAATGTTTTCCTAAACGCATCCCGTTTTCCTTTTCGGAAAATGGGCTGTATTTACGATTACATACATACATATTATAAAATAGTGGGGTCAATCATTCCAAACAGAAATCATTTCACTGCCTTCAATTTCAAAAGTCTTTTCTTTAAATTTTGCATCCAGTTGGACAACGGTACAAATCTATCATAAATAAAAGAGGGAAACTTGATTGCATTTACTTGTCGTAATTTAAACTTACTAAGTAGGATAACTGCACAGGCCAACAAAGCTGTCATACATGATTAGTTTGACTTACTTTATTCTGTGGTCAATGTTTCGTGGCTAAACAACAACCTTAAATGCTTCTGGAGCACGGAAGAAGGAACTGCATCTCACTTTTTGGGGTGGGCCTCCGGAAGATATATAATGCAAAAGAAAAAAACATCTCTAGAATTCCCAAGATTCACGAAATGGTTGATGTAATTACTTTGTAGTGTGTATAAAAAAGAATATACAATTTACACTATTCAGGAAAGTGCCGGATTTAGCTGCTAATAGGACAATCTGGCAGTGCCCGAAGGGCTTGTAGGAAAGGGCAGTGCGTGGGCGGATTTTGTTTTTTTGGGCTGTTCAGTTTATTGGCCTGGTTTATGATCTAGAGGGCTGGGGTTTGCTATTGATTTCCCTGATATTACCAACCGTACCTTGCAAAACACCCCTAGCTCCTCTTTACAAGTTTAAAACTGCCCCTATTAAATTTGGGCCACTTTTATTACCAATCACTTTCACTGATGGGGGGCACTTTTATTTTTGTGCCCAGGTCTATTTTCTGTACCAATGCGACCCTGGGGAAGGGAGTCCAAATGGACACCGAGTGTAGAAGCAAAATAGAATAACATTTGATGCGTTAACTGTAGGATGTAAAAATGTTGCTAATTATTCATTATTTCTTACCTTTTCTTTGTAACATACACGCACCTGCAATGTGGCAGACGTCATTAGTGGGTGATGGTCTCTTTGCTGTCACAGAGGGCTTTTTGTCCATCTGCATCATGTTTGTGTTTTGTGTTTATTAAAGGCTTGTCCGCTTCTAACAGAAGTGCTGTACATTCCTCAAAAGGTACATAAGAACATTCTCAGCTTAGGATCATAAAGGTTGGGGATGTTTTGAATTTGAGTGATTTGAGGCAGTTTTGTAGACTGATTCTAGCACAAACTCTAACCTGGTGAACCCAATCACTTTTGTTCAGTTTGCCTAACCAGGTCTGTGATTCAGAAATTGACTAACAATGATAAACTCCTACAGATCACCAGGTGTAATTTGTGCTTTCTATTACCAAATGTGGTGGAACAACATATCCTGGTTCAGGTACGCATTCAACAGCTAGCCATTTCCTTTTCTAATACTATATATACACTCTTTACGTGGCCTTCTAAAAATTTACCAATTTCCAGTTAATGCAGTGCATGGAGAAATCACACACATTGTTAACACTGATATAGATATATTCGTTCTCACAGAAACCTGGCTCTAAGACACTCCACATAACGTTCTTGACCTCCTCATTCCTCCACGTTTCTCAGTTCTCTTTTATGACCATGGAGGGAAACAGAGCCTTGAGTGCAAGTCATTCATAAGAACTCTGGTGCCTCGTTGACCGTTGATGACCCCAGCTCAGCACGGAGAATTGTATGTTTAAAATGATTTCAAAACTCCAACGATATTGGTCTTGCAAGTCGAACCCGAACAAATCTACCCCATGTTGGAACTAAACGATGCTTAATTTGAGCCGGTGGTTGCAGGTGGAGGGCACCAGCACATAGTTTTAAGGGGCTGTCACTCATTTTTCTGTATCAAACATTTACCGAGAGCAAGAGAGGGAAAACATATGAAAAGGAAAAACGGGGGAAGAGAAAGAAGGGAAAACAGTCACAAAGGTAGAAAGCAGGAACCTGTGAGAGTGAGATAAAGAGGCAGGGAGTCTCTGGTAGAGGATTAAAGAGGCATGAGGTAGATTTAGGACTACGCAGCCTTCTTATTCTGCGCATGCACATTTAATTGCACCAGCCACGTTTTTTAGAGAAAAGCTTTGAACTAGGCACTCGTTCTTTTACAAATTAAGCACTGACTAAACATCCGTGTATCCACAGTTAATTACGGCTGCAGGAAGGAATTTTTTTTTTAGGAGTGCAGTGCTCTGAATTGCAAGACGAAATGACCAACACCCTTTGCTCCTTGGTTTTCTCTAACCCTATTGGAAGAAAGAAAATACCTGAGAAGACTTTCATCTGAGCTGACTCTGGTTAGGGCTGCCAGAAGAAGCCTTAGAATCCCATATATACACCAAAATCCGCCCTCGTCTCTGTTGGACGCCTCCAAGAATCATTCAGCACGTCTGCTTGAGGCAGACCGGCTACCTGCCTTGCACAGTTTTGAAACTAACAGTCCTGTGCCAGCACTGGGCAATCGATGGAGTTGTGGGAAGTGTGCAGTCTCTGACCCTGCTGTCTCACTGCGCTGCTCCAGCCAAAGCTCAAGCAGCGCAGTCGAGAGTCCACCTGTCCGAGCCCACCTCCTTGTCTGGTAAACAGCTGGAGTCCCACTGCAAGTGATGCAAGTTGGTGCTCATTGTGATGGCCATTGTAGTCTTAGGATGCAAATGGATATCTTGCTCATTTGTTGAGGTACATATGATGTAGGAGATTTTTGCGTGGCGGGCTGAAGAATTTCTATCGATAATGCGACCCTGAAGAATGAAGCACCTCTGGAAACTCCCAGATTACCCATTACCTGCATATGTTTGTAGTGGTAGAACATGTTAATGAAGAAAGTCTTGCTGCTGACTTAATTATTTTATTATTCTTGGCTCCTATAGTGTAGGTTCAGTGCTGTGGTTAAGGAGCTCGGCACCGACAAGAGGAGCTAGTGGGCCACGTTTGTATTTGGTTGGCTATCATCCTCTTTCTGCAGTGCTTTGCTAGAAACTCTTGATCATGCCAACTTCCCCTCCATTCCATGCACCAGCCTTGTAAAGCTGCTGGGCACCCTGACAAGTGCAGCTGGCACACCAAAGGTAAGCCTGGCTGCATCCTGTCGGCGACCACCTCTTGCCATGTTGTCTCTATCCTCTATGTCCAAACTAAAAAGCTTGTTATAATAATTCGGGGCATGCACACTATACTTGTAGTCTCCCCATCTTACCTACCTGTTTTACTCATAATTCTTTGTCACACCAGCCAGTTGATGCAAACACTACCAGGTCTTGCCTATTTTCACTCTGCCTCAAAAAATGAATGATTGTTTGTTGAACATGCTGCTAAAATTTTCAATCTTTTTACCTATAAACATTCATCGCAGAGACTTCGATAGTTGAGGTTTTCAGCCCCGACTTTTGTTTGTGGCCTGCCAAGCAGTCTATATAGCCTTTCACGTGCCCACCTGTAATTGGCTGGGTGGCAGACTGGTCATTATTGTTTGAAGATCGATTAACATACTGGATCTGGCCCTAGATCCTTTTAGCTATGCAACTTTGCTTTTCTATTAAAATGTCTAGTTTTCTTGCCATTACAGGTATTTTCTGATATAACTCCCCTCCCACCTGTAGATATTTTGTATTGCCAATTTTCTTGCTCCTCTATGGTTGAGATGTTCCCACTTAATTGTTTTGGGTGAGTTCATTATTTGTATGGCAGGCCTGAAGAAACAATGACTAGAACACTAATCTATTCCCTAAAGGATATTAAACTTAACCAACTAATAACCTGCCTCATGCACATGGGCGGACATACCCTTGATCTGATCTTTGCCCCTCACTCTCCTATAAAATTCGATATGAAATGTAGATTTGTAACGCGCTGATACCCAGAGGTGTCTCGGCGTGGCAGCTCCCATTGATAGGCTAGCCAGAGAGGGTATTTAGGATATTGTAATGGAGCTAGTTGTTAAAGAGCTGAGTTTTTAAAAGTTTACGAAATGCCAGAAAGTTGTGTTCTGCCTTTAAGTGCCAGTGGGAGGGAGTTCCACAATCTGGATGTGCCTGCATTAACCCATTCCCCCCTCCCCTTCCCCAAGAGGCCGTTTTGGCCATGGGGATTATCAGATTTGCGGAGGTTGCAGAGCTGAGCTGCCTCTATGGAATATACCACTTGAACTTGTTTGCGCTAGGTAGTCGGGGCCAAGGCCATGTAGTGCTTTAAAGGCGATTCAGAGGGCCTTGAATTATATCCTTCTTTTAACTGGTAGCCAGTGTAATATTGGGAGGGCATGAGCCACTGATTTATGTTTTGGGATGGCAAGCACTAGGCGAGCTGCTGCACTTTGGAGGACCTGCATTTTGTTGAGGAGGCGTGACTGTATGTTAAGGAACAGCCCACTACATTAATCTATTCTAGACAGGATCAGGGCTGTTACCACTATTTTCTGGAGTTCTCGTGGGATGTTAATGTTAATTGGGATTTCTATAGCGCATTATCACCTACTGGTCTCTAAGCGCTTGGAGAGAGAGCCCAACCTTGGCACCTTTGAGAGTGTGCACCCGATTTGGCCTAGATTGTGCCCCAGGCTTCGGTAAAAAGGAGGGTTTTTAATCTTTTCCTAAATCGGAGGAGAGTGGGCTCTTTACGAAGCCCTGCCAGCAGCTCATTCCAGAGTTGGGAGATCATAGTAGAGAAGGCTTTGTCCCCTATGGAGGAGGTTGAGAAGCGGGGCAGGCCAGCAAGCTAGCACCAGTGGACCGGAGGAACCGTCCCGGAATATAATTTACCAGGCGTTCCTTAATATATGCTGGGGCCAGACCATGGATGGCTTTGTGGGCTATACATAGCCCCTTGAATCTGGTTCTCTGCCTACTGCTGCAATAGAGGGGTGGCATAGGCTCGCCTTGGGAGCCTGAAAACCAGTCTGGCAGGGTCCTTCATGACTACCTGGAGTTCAGTCAGCAGTTTTTCCGGGAGGCCCACATATAGAGAGTTCCCGTAGTCTAGGCGGGAGATAATCAGAGCTGATACTGCCACACGGAGTGCCGTGAATGAGAGGAGGGGGACCAGTTTCCGCAGCAATCTCAGCAGGCCCACGCATGTCCCCACCACGGTCGAGACCTGGTGGGACATAGAGAGTTTCACATCTATTTTTATACCCAAACTCTTCACAGCTGGTGCGGACTCAGGAGTAGGACAAGTTCTTGTGGCCAAAAGAGGTCACTCCAAGGATTAGCATTCATGGTGATGGCCAGGACCTCTGTTTTATCGGTGTTGATTTTGAGGTAGTTGGCTGTCATCCAGTTGACTGTGAATTTTAGGACATTCTGCAACTGAGCATGTGCCGTAGTGGAGTTGTCAATCTAGATGAGAATTTGAGTGTCATCCGCGTAGTTTAAGATCTGGCACTCCATACAAGACAGTGCGGTCACCAAGGGCTGGAGGTAAGTTTTAAAAACAAGAGGGGACAGTGCTGATCCTGTGGGACACTGCACGATAGCTCACCCGCATCATATATCTTAGCAGCAAGTTGGATCCTTTGAGATCGATCTGAAAGGAAGGACGCCAGCCATTGAAATGCTACCCCCTGTGTCGAGGGACTGATTTAGTAGGTTCAGGACCTCGCTCTCCAACCTGGGGAGTGCCCTGCGGAATACCCTAGGTGGTCAGGGGTCCGCTGGCGACCCTGATTTGGTGCAGGCCAGTAGAAGGCTCGGAGAGTCATGGTTTAATTTTGGAATGGCGGAGAGGGGTTTGTCATAGACGAGCAGTTTGGGAGCACCCACTGGAGGGATATGAACAGCGGGCATATGGTGAATGACCAACAGGAGGTCAGTGACTCTTTGTAATAAATAAGACTGAAACTTGTTACTGTCTTCGGGGCGAGCTGGATGTTTCTGTTCTTGTGACTGTCTCGGCTCCATTAGGATCCAAACAGTCTCCTTCTGTTTGTCGGCAGCCAGAATCCTTGATTCATAGTAGTCTGCCTTCCTGTCTATGATGGCTTTTTGTAGGTAGCGAACATGGCTTTGTATTCAGAGAGAGCACCTGGATCGTAAGCTTTGCGCCCGGCTCTCTCCAATTGGCCCAGTGATTGTTTCAACCTTTGCAAGGTCTCATTGAACCAGGGGGCCCCTTTGCCTTTGTACGTTACTCTTTTCCTGCGTGGCGGGACGACTTTATCAATGGCATTCCTCAACCTAATCGAGAGAGATTCATTTTCCTGGTCGAGATTACCTTGTACTGGCCTTCCTGTGGCTCAATTATGTAGGGTCCCCACAAGGTCACATTCCTTTATTTTCTTCCGCCCTCGCAGAACTTTCCATTCTGGGGGTGGGGGCGCCCGGGCTGATCAGACCAGGCGCAATGGCTGATGCCTACCAGACTAGCTGAGGGGTGGGTGGTCTAGACTAGGTCAAGAGTGTGACCCTTGTCATGGGTGGGTGCATTAACAAGTTGGGTAAATTCCAGGATAGCTAATGCATCTTCAGTTGTTTTGCATACATGTCTCTGGGAACCCGGTCCCAGTGTAGGTTGAAATCCCGTATCACCGTGATGCATTGATATCGGGAGTGAAGATCAGCCACTAATTCGGTAAAGAGTTCAATGAATTTGTGGGAGGTATAGGGGCGGTAGACCACAGCTAGGGCAAGACAAGTTGTCTTGAGAGAGATCTTGGCTCCCAAAATATCTGCACCCTCGATGTTTTCGGTGGCAATCGTTTCTATCCCCAATTGTCGGTTGTACAAAATTGCTACCAACCCACCTCTCGTATTTCCCTGTCTATTGTGCCATAAGGCCGCGTAGTCCAGGGGCAGGGCTGCTACTATGTCTGGTGTGGAGGAATCCTCGAGCCAGGTTTCCGTGACCCCCAGGATATCTATTGAGTTATCCTGGAGGAGTGAGAAGACTTCCAAGTTGTGCTTCTGCAGGGAGCAGGTATTTAGGATAGCTACCCGGAATCCCTGTGTGCTAGCAAGCTTGGCCTGTCTAGGGCGGTGCAGTGGGGTACCTACAGTTCCTACTGCAGTTGAGATCCTTAGCAAGTCTTCTGCTCTGAGGATGTCTGCTACATTGTTATTTATGGAGGCAGAACCATGGGCTAAGGCTAGGAGTTCTTCTGCCGGTTAGTGGATGTGAGGGATGAAGGGAAGAATTTTCCTGATAGTTTTTATCATGTAGAAACATGCGGAGGTGATTGCATTGATTTACCCCTTGAAGGACAAATTCCCTTTACCCCCCCAGCTTGGACAGAACAACTTGTGGTAGTTTTCACAATTTCCGTCCCCTCTTAATTGCTCTTCACATATCTCTCATCGTAGTTCATCCATAAGGCCACAGCGCCTGTTGCACAAACTATGTTAGCCTTGGAGTAGGCACTGTCCGCTGTTTCTTCATCATCAACTGCCTCATCCTCTCCGTTAGACTCCTATGCAAGTACTTCACCAGTGAGATTGCGACTGCTGTTGACTTAGGGATGCAAACACAACAGAGAGAGGGACAAGAGCGAAAGCAACACCGGGGTTGGTAATAAAGCAACTCTAAGGGTACAGGTGGGGGGGTCAATGAGGAGAAGCACATAAATGATCCCAAGAGGGTGGATGGAAGCAGTTGGGTAACAAAGCAACACAGTACAGTGGGAGAGACGGCTCAAAACAAACGCACTGTAATGAAGTGCTTCACACAAAAGAAAGTAGTGCTTGAAAATCAAGTTTAAGCACCAGTGTCAGCCAGTCAAAGAGATTGTAAAGAGGCAAAGTTCTGTGGGAGGGGCAAACAAATTTGAAAAGAAGGAGCATGAATAAGAAGGAAAGCCAACAACTAATAAGCATGGGCGGGCTCCAAGCCCTTCTGTGTACTTGGTAAGCCACAATATGCTACGCAACAGACCGCACAACTGCTGTCTAGTAGACTCGACCTAAAAATCAAGGCATAAGTAGCAATGTTATGTAAAAGCAATAAAAAGGCTATAGTAATAATGCCTATCATAATAATACAGGTGACTTAAACGAAACTCTCAGTTGAGGGCACAGAAGGGAGATGGGTAGAGTGAGGGAGGTGGGGGTACAGTGAGGGAACAGGGGAAGTGTTGGGTAATATTTTTTAACACCAGCCGTTAAGTGAGCCATCAACAACTTAGGACCACACTGAGGTACCAAGTGTGCCAAAAGCACGACAGAAAAAACAGGAGAGTATTGTGGCAGCGTATACACTAGCTGATACACCATGACCTTACCCAGATCACATGTGTACTGTAGTCTGTTGTCAAGGCACGTGCATAAGAAACCACGTGCATTCAATCCCCAAATTTCAATGGTATGATACCGTTTTTCTGTTTCAATTAATGTGACTGAAGCTTTCACTTTTCTTTAAACTCTGGGCATGTTGGTTATATACCCTGTGCCTGTATGTCTCCGGCATCAGCGCGATTCAGTTGTCTCGTGCTCAGCCAAGCTTTGTTGTCCCATTAATTGAAACAGAAAAACTGTACCATACCATTGAAACTTGGGGATTGAATACATGTGGTTTTCAACGAGGAATTTCCACAGACTCCTGAGGAGATTTGAATAACTGACCAGGTCCCGGTCCTGAGGAGGACACCAATAATTACCGAGGGTTTGAAACGCGTTGACCCAGCATCTGAGGGATAAATATTTGCAGTTAACAGGCACTAGCAGGGAGATATGGCAGGGTGCTTGCTTCATTAGCATAATACATTTATGGTTAGTGATCCCCAGTAGCTTACACCGGCAGGAATATTGCATTACCAACCAAATGACATTTCCACCAGGTGGCATTCTGTTTATATGTAGGACTGGTTCATTTTTCATTCTGTTCTCAAGTTGTAAAAAATGTTGTTTTTGTTTGGTATTATATGTGGTCATATGGATTTTGCTGTCTAAATGTGTTTTGAAATGTACAGTCTAACTGCAAAAAAAGTTTGCCCTTCAAAAAGACATGTGAAGAAATATTCTAAGAAAATTTGAGATTATTACTGAATAAAAGTGAAATAAATCAGAAGGGTCATTTAAAAGGAAATGTTTGGTCCTTTATGTTAGATTGTGGATATAGAATTTGGCGCCTAGACATTGTTTTTGTTTATAAAATGTAAGGGGCCTAGTCTAGGTTGCAACTGATGGGCCGAACCCCTTCTTTTTCTTAATAGAATCAAAAGCAAGCAGGCAGAGAAGTACTATAGTGTGAACATGCTGGGGCTAATAAAAGGCTTAAATGAGAATTGAATCAGATAGAAAGTTATGTATAAAAAGTGTTAGATGCGTGATGGGGCCTCCCTTACTCTGCTGATTCATGCATTTGTGCCTTTTAGAAAAAGGGAGCAAGTATGTGCTGTCCCAGTTGGGAGTTTGTGGGAGTTCCATTCCTTCTGTGCTGTTTTTAGGTTGAAGCCTACCAGCCAGCGTATCTGTCTGATTTGCTAAAGACAACTTGGGGAAATCTGTTAAGCTTCCTGGTAATGTATTCCGCCCATTGCTTACAATTGGCTTTGTGGTTTGTAAGTCACATTTGCTTCGTTTCTATTTGCTGGTTTTATTTGTTTTAGGCTGTCCTGCTTGATTTAGTCCCTCCCGTAGAGCACATCTTGTTTACTGTATCCTTCCACTGGTGAACAGGCCTTTAAATCTTGTTCTAATCTTGTCACATTTCTATGCATTCAAACACCGAGGTCAAATGTAAGGCTCTGCCTTCTGAGTGAGCTTGGTGTTTAACTTTCTTTTTGTGGTTTCTAAGTGAGAGGATTTATGTAGCAATCATGCCGGCTACTGGAGGTGTCCTGTAGGAAGGCTGTAGGATGTTATTTTTTCTGGCACTCTCCAAAATGTAAATGTCTGTAAATAAAGTGTGGAGATATTTCAGAATATATCTGAATTAAAGCACAAAAGACAGAAATGTATTGGTAACTCTGAAGTGTGGTGGAAAGAAATATTTGAAAAGATCAAAACAAATCAATACACTAGGTGATGACATTTTCACACATTGTTTGTGCGCTGTATGCTTTTATCAGTAAAACTATATGTCTGTGCAAATGTAGTGATCATTTCAATTAAGATGTGTTGTCTGTAATGGCAGTGTGCTACCACACCTTGCATACTCCACTTTATGCCACTCCACCTTTCTCTGGTACACTCTGCCCACCCCACTGTACACCTCTCAAATCTACTCTGCTCCACTGTATTCTATGACAGTGCACTCTTTGGCACTATATCCTACTCGTCTAGACAACTCTACACTTCTTCGTCTCTCCAAAATTCACTCTATGCCAATGCACTCTACGCCACCATAATCTATGCCACTATACTCTACCCTGCACCACTCCACACCACTTCGTTCTACTCTGAAATAATCTACTCTACAATTCTGCAGTGTACACCACTGCACTCTAAGCCGTGCACTATATGCCACTCTTCTGCTCTGCACCACTGTACTCTACACTACTGCCCTTTACACCACTGCTCTCTACGCCACTCTGCACCACTGCTCTGTTACTTTGCTCTGCACCAGTCTACTGTGCGCCTCTGCACTCTAAGCCACTCTGCTATACACCACTGCACTCTTTTACACTGTACTTTGTACTGTACCACTGCACTTTATGCCACTGCACTCCATGCAGCACCATTCTACCCTATGCCACTGTACTGTACCACTACTCTCTACACTACACTGCACCCCTCCACTCTAATTGACTCTACTCTGAAACAATCATTGTAATTCTTGGTTTAAATTTTCTAGCGTGTATTGTTTGGATCGCAAGCAGTCTGTACAGCTCTGCTAAAAATGCCTAGGCAGGGTGCAGCAAGAAGCAGCATCCAATAAATCAACCATATTGCCTAATACAGATTCAAATCTTGAACATGTTGAAACCCCTGTGTACAACATACTTAAACAGTCCTTCCCTAGGCATACCTAACCACCACCAAACATATTGGTTCACAGATGCAAAGCAAACAGTTATTTTAGTTATTTACAGCTGCTAGTGGGGGATTCAAGCTTGTTGCTTGAGGTTCAGGAGGATGTTGTGTTTGTTGAATTTGAAAGGCGTCATGTTTGTCCGTGCAGTGGGTATGGATGCCTACTAGTGGGCCTTGGATGGTTTTGCATTTGCAGAAAATCCGCAAGGCACCCAGTACAGTAGTAAGTAAAGCAGAGCAATATGAGGCAGGTTGAACCAGACCAGGACTTATTTAGATACATAGACACATTCAGCCCTGAGCCTCTGGCCACTTGTCTGGCTGGGAGTAAAGGGATCAGTAAACCTGAGAAATTGAGAAGACTGAATACAAAAACTTGGAGGTGAAGATGAGACACAGTTTACTCTCCATAGTCTGAGCTAACTGCTACAAAGACACTGTGGATATAGGTAGGAGTAACTACTGCCCGTCCAGTTAGGACAATGGAGCTACTCAGTTTGGTTGCAAGATATTTTCCGACCACCCTCTCGAAAGCCCTAATACTATGGAATTTCAATTAAAAAATAAATAACTAATGGATGCAAGCCCTCACCCACCAACTTAGATGGCTTACTTCAGCATCAGGCTGCGTCTCCTTCACCATTCCTTAATTTGAAGGATGAAGGGCGCAGGGGCGTAGCTAGAGCTTGTGGCGCCCGGGGCTACCCTTCAGATTGCCGCCCCTGGGGAGGGGGGCAGGGGGCTGGGGAAAAAGGACCAAGAGACACGTAGTATCGCCGCTAATAATTACCTCGATCATGCAAGTTGCATGCACATACATGACACGGTCCAAGGCTACACAGTTAAATACACCGGTGAACGGCAGTACAAAGGAGAACACACAGACTGCCACCATACTAACACTTACATTTGTGACATTTAATTGCGGCTCTCTCCAGCACCTGCACCGCCACATATGCAGTGCAATTCTTAAATCAAATATTGTAGCGTGAAGAACAAACTGACGACTTAACGTTCACTATAAGACAACACATCTTTGCTAACATGGATTTGTATGACTGTGGTGCGTCGGTGGTGGGAATCTTGAATCAATCCATTCCTCAAGATCCCCACGAGCACCGGGACAGGGTCGAATAGTTAGAGGCTGGCTCCGAGTCCCAGGATGTCGCGTAGTTCAGAAACCTTTGAAATGCCACCCGCTCGATGCGCACCGCGGGCGGCAGCTGAGCTCAGCAGGACTCAGGGCCATGTGGCTCGTCCCAGCATTAGCCAGTGTCTTTGCCCGGGAGGTTGACATTGCGCGGGAGGTTGACATTGCCCAGGAGAGACTGCCTGACTCGCGCAGCGCACCACACAACCATAGCTGCCATGGTTTCAGATTGCAATGTGACATTTTTCATAATTCCAAAGTAATTATGAGTGACATTCCAACATCCATGAGTGACACTATCTTGCGGGCAAAAATCAAGCAATCAAGATGAGAGGCACATATTAAATATCAGAGATCCTACCCATTTGAGCAATGAGAAACTCTAAGAACATCTTAGAACTGCTGCACGGCACCAGAAATATAAGTGTACAAACCAGAGACACACTGTGTAACTGCAGGCTGGCAGGCACTGCTGCTGCTCAGAATGATCTGTTCATGACCACACGCTAGCCTAAAAAGCACATTTTATAGCATGGGTCAGCTTGTTATTGAAACTACCCTCACAACCCTAACCCTTACCTTCCTGCATCTGTCTCCCACCTCCGAGAAAAATACCAGCCTTCTGTTCTCATTGTAACATTTTGCAAAGGGCCTAGACACGATTCTTACATACAACTTTACATAGCTGCCAATATTTATAATTGCTTATGTGTGATATTTATATGTTTTCATTGTGTGACACTTCGAGTGGCACTTCCTCGTGAGTAAATCAAAGCAGGGACTATGATTTGCGTGCCTGTGAGTTTTCCATTACTATAGCTAAAAATACAACACAGTCTTCAGAGTGCCTGAATCCATCACATTTTGCCACTTATACTGTCCACTGCAGCTTCTCACTCTTTTCCTGCAGAGTGGACTGGCCTCAGAGATAACGATCTGCTCTGAGTCAGACCAGCTGCCTGGGACCGAAATGATGTTATGGGGGTAGGGCGGAATCAGCATTTAGGTAATTGCGACACAGGGGGGGAAACATCCTGCCAACATCATTTAAGATTAGAGACTGGGATAGCCTAGGGCAGCTCGGTAAAAAGAACTAAACTACCCGTTTCCGTCTGGAATTTGTGCACCACTAGTGCATAACAATAACTGTCTGGGGTGCATTGGATGCCAACATTTAAAACAAGCATTGGAAATGCAATAGGTCTCGCAATAGAAAAGTTGGCGTTATTGGTCTTGTAAATGACATATTTTATTTATTTGTTGGTTTTTAAAATTGCTAAATTGATGGCTTTGTCATTTACAATGCCAATAGTTATAACTTTCGCGAATGTGACACCTATAGCATTTGGAATGCAACATGCTTTGTATTTACGTGACTTAGATGGCAGCTCTGGTCGTTAGGCCACATCTCTAGAGAGCAGGAGAGTGCAGCAGGGGAGAGAAGCACAGCAATGCAATAGGTCTCGCATTAGGAAAGTTTGAGCTATTGGTATTGTAAAGGACACATTTTTTATTTATGTGCTTGTTTTGAAAATAGCGAAATTAATAGCTTTGTTATTTACAATGCCAATAGTTTTATCTTTCGCAAATGTGACACCTATTGTAACACAATATGTGTTGTGAGGGTGAGTGAGGGTGAGGGGTTGAGGGTGAGGGGTTGAGCGTGAGTGAGGGTGAGGGGTTGAGGGTGAGTGAGGGTGAGGGGGTTGAGGGTGAGGGTGAGTGAGGGTGAGGGTGAGGGGTTGAGGGTGAGTGAGGGTGAGGGGTTGAGGGAGGGTGAGGGTGAGTGAGGGTGAGGGGTTGAGGGTGAGTGAGGGTGAGGGTGGGTGAGGGTGGGTGAGGGTGAGGGGTTGAGGGTGAGTGAGGGTGAGTGAGAGGTTGAGGGTGAGGGGTTGAGGGTGAGGTAGGGTGAGGGGTTGAGGGTGAGTGAGGGTGAGTGAGGGTGAGGGTGAGTGAGTGAGAGTGAGGGTGAGTGAGGGTGAGGGTGAGTGAGGGTGAGGGGTTGAGGGTGAGTGAGGGTGAGTGAGGGTGAGGGTGAGTGAGGGTGAGGGTGAGTGAGGGGTTGAGGGTGAGGGGTTGAGGGTGAGTGAGGGTGAGGGGTTGAGGGTGAGTGAGGGTGAGGGTGAGTGAGGGTGAGGGTGAGGGTGAGTGAGGGAGAGGGTGAGGGGTTGAGGGTGAGTGAGGGTGAGGGGGAGTGAGGGTGAGGGGTTGAGGGGGAGTGAGGGTGAGGGTGAGTGAGGGTGAGTGAGGGTGAGTGAGGGTGAGGGTGAGGGGTTGAGGGTGAGTGAGGGGTTGAGGGTGAGGGGTTGAGGGTGAGTGAGGGTGAGGGGTTGAGGGTGAGTGAGGGTGAGGGTGAGTGAGGGTGAGGGTGAGTGAGGGTGAGGGAGAGGGTGAGGGGTTGAGGGTGAGTGAGGGTGAGGGTGAGTGAGGGTGAGGGGTTAAGGGTGAGTGAGGGTGAGTGAGGGTGAGTGAGGGTGAGGGGTTGAGGGTGAGTGAGAGTGAGGGTGAGTGAGGGGTTGAGGGTGAGTGAGGGGTTGAGGGTGAGTGAGGGTGAGGGGTTGAGGGTGAGTGAGGGTGAGGGGTTGAGGGTGAGGGTGAGTGAGGGTGAGGGTGAGTGAGGGTGAGGGGTTGAGGGTGAGTGAGGGTGAGAGTGAGGGTGAGGGTGAGTGAGGGTGAGTGAGGGTGAGGGTGAGTGAGGGTGAGGGTGAGTGAGGGTGAGGGGTTGAGGGTGAGTGAGGGTGAGGGGTTGAGGGTGAGGGTGAGGGTGAATGAGGGTGAGTGAGGGGTTGAGGGTGAGTGAGGGTGAGGGTGAGTGAGGGTGAGGGTGAGTGAGGGTGAGGGGTTGAGGGTGAGTGAGGGTGAGTGAGGGTGAGGGGTTGAGGGTGAGTGAGGGTGAGGGTGAGGGTGAGCGAGGGTGAGGGTGAGCGAGGGTGAGGGTGAGTGAGGGTGAGGGTGAGTGAGGGTGAGTGTGAGGGGAGATGTATATGGGCATATAACGAGAAAGCGAAAGTGAAAGAACAGGTGATGTGGAGGACTCAGAGGTAATCAGAACGGAGCCGAACGCAGAGGAGATGGCTTCGAGCTCCAGTACAGGTAGAGAGAGGAATGACAAGGACACGAGGGCAGCTTGGGAAGGACTTCTGCTGATTACCTTCAAGTACCGTCTTCCACTGCCAAGTAAACTGCTCTCAGGACAGAAAGGGCAGAGGGGGAGCATGAAACAGAAGACAGGTATAGTGACTAAGCAAAGGGCAGGACGACAAACAAGAATAATGATCATACGGATAGGGGTTCAAAGGCGGCAAGGATGAGGCTCATGAAATTACGCGTTGGCAATTTGGATAAATACATTAAATGATTACGTTAAACAGAGTAGGCTATAGCCAGAGAGAGGAGGCATGCAGGGAAAGAAGTTAAGGCAAGAGGGAATCCAGGCCAGACTCTCCTGCTCTGGATTCATAATAGTGTGAAGAGGGTTATTAGATGACGTGCAATATTAGGATGTAAAACTGTTAACAAAAAAAACCTTTAGAAATAAACATTTTTACGCAATTAAGTGCTATAGTAGTTTGATGCACTAAAATCACACTAACGCTGCTATGATTGGTTCCTGGCAGTGCTCTTTGCAACCAGACTGGAGATGCATATGAAGCGGTACTGATTCTCACAAGAATGAAAACTGGTCTAATGAACAGACTATATGTTTACAGACTCATCTATGAAACAGCAACTTTGTTACCCACAAAAACATAACTAAAACAGACAATAGGTCCAGGTCATTGTTGAGATTGCACACAACAACTTAAGAGACCGAAGGGGAGACACACAGGCAGGGGAGGGGGCGGAGCGGGGAGAGCGGCATGAGGGTGTGAAGCAGCCGGGGCCTTTGAAGTGAAGCTAAGCTTCACTTCAAAGGTGTGGGAGGAGTGTGGCTTTGGGAACAGATGGCGATTTGGTGATGTGCACGCGCATTTTAGGTCAATGCGCTTGCGCATTGACCTAAAAGCGCACGGGCACAGCACCAAATCGCCACAGTTAGTTAAACTTTGTTTAAAGCCCTATAGTCTCGCTTCTCTCCATGCGCATGCGCATTGATAGGTCACGAGACCTAAAAAGGAAGGCGAGGTACCACCAGATCTGTGTGTGGGGGCTGCTGTTCGGATAATAATATGAATTGTCATGTTGTTCTTTCTCAATTGAAGAAAGCCTGTGGGAAGGCCCGACAGTGGGCTTGATTGATTACAACAAGTTTTGATCTGGGCTTATGTGAAGCTGGAAAAATGCCAGCACTCACCTCTATGATCCGTGCCCGCCCATCTCAAATCACACCAGCATTGATTCACGAGTAGATCCGCGCCGCTGGGAGGATTAACTAGATAAGCAGCAGCTGAAAGCCAGCGGCGAGCAGCTTCCTCCGCTACAGGCTGCCCATGGCGAGTCTAAGTTAGCCGGTCACTGTGCTGGTGAGGGTCGGGTGAGCCTGAGAGGCCCGTCTCACCCGCGGTATGTACTGCCCGTGGTATTGCAAGCAGTGAGTGCACTGCAACTAATCTTGAAATGGCGCCCTTTTGCTGCACTGCCCTAATAAGTATCCCATAGAGATCGGGCATTGAAAGTGGCGTAACTCTTATGCCAGGCCAGCCGCTGTTTTGGGTGTTTTCATCACACCTCACTAACGCGCACATTAACATCATACCCGTCCCTCAAGCCTGCCTGCCGGAAGCTGCGCACATCGCGGTGACACTGCAGCTCCCAATCATGCGTGCTACGTGCGTACACTGCAGGCAGCAGTTGAAAGAAGGTGAGTTTGCCGCCACAATTATAATTTATTTGGGGGCTGGGGACACTGACTGACAAAGTGTCAGACAGTGAATGCCCCCAAATAAATTATAAAACCCGGCGCAACGGGCCACAAGTGCCGCCTCCAAAACAGTGCCGCCTGGGGCGGTCCGCCCCCCTCGCCCCCCCCTAGCTACGCCGGTGTGAAGGGGCTCTCAGTATGGAGCACTTAGTGGGAGAATTTGCAATGAAAGGGAGAGTGAGTTAAAATTACTTCTCAATCGACATATGAAAATGTCATTATGTCAATCTGGGGTAATATTAAAAACAACAAATAGGGCAAAAAGGAGGACACCAGGGTTCCCCTTGTCCCTATATGTTCAACATTTTTCCGGGGTCCTAATTAGAAGGGTAGTAGATACTCATGCCTTTTTTCATAGTGGCATTGTGGTAGTTAGTTGAATTGCGAAGGCTGCCGTGCTACCCCCGGTAGGTAACGCCAGCAATAAGGCCAACGGTTCTGGGAAATCTATGGTATAAATAGTACAAAAGCTGTGGGTTGTGATGGTGCATCCTGGAACCGTGATACAACTGTGTGTGTTTTTAAATTTTAATTTTTTTAGTTTTCTTTTCTTTTTTTACTTTTGTGTATAACCCTATTTCTTCTACCCTGATTTAGTGAAGTGTAAATAAATATTAATTTATTTTAAAGGAACAGCCCTAACTGGACATTTAAGTTAGTGTGCTGTGAAGTGCTACATTATGGCTGAACCGGAATTCTTAAATTGCTGTGACTAGTGTATGGCCTGACTTTTCAGCGTATCTGCTACTGTGGAGTGAAGTGCCTAAAGTGAGCAATTGCTAATCCAACTGGAGTGCCTAAGCCCATGTGGCCCAGGGACATTAATGGTGAATAACGGTACTCACCATGGATACAGCACAAACCACTGATTGCCCCAGGATAATAAAGAAACGCCTCTGTTCCACTTAGCTTTCCAGGACAAAAGACCGAGCCAACAACTGAAAGAACCGGAAAAAGCCAATATCAAAGGATAAATATGCCCACATAACAGTTTAGAGGCATGAGGGTGATGAGGAATCTGTAGGACGATATTGTTTCGATCAGAAAACTTTTACAGAGAGGAGGATTCTTCTTCCCACAGCTTCCTCCTCTTCGAAGACTCTCAAAACAGCACCCATAAAAGCAGGCGTTCTTGAGTTACCATATTTATACCAGAATAGTCACAGAACCCCTATGCCAAACGGAGCCTAACTCCTTGAAGAGTATGGGTGGAATCACTGACCCCGAATCTGCTGACACTGAACTAGATGTTTCTGCCCTGTACCAACCTCATCGGCCACCGCCCTCTTGACAAAGTCATAGACGGGCACATGATGGCATCCTGAAGGCGACGTAGCAGCAATGGAAGTACTAAACTCGTGGCCAGAGTCTATATCCTCTACAGTACAGGTGGAAAAGTAAATGTTTAACATTAATTTTTTCAAGCTTTGGTACCATGTTAGAAGAAAAATGTAGATTACCAGCTCTTGCTTCAGTTTCATGTAGGTGTCACTTGCCGCTGTGCATTGGCCAATAGCAGGAGGATTGACTGTTTGAATGCCTTATGTCTAAGCGTTGTTGACACTGTTATTCATCTATGCTATGGGGCAGACTCGTGGAGCAAGTCAGTGATCTGTATGGTTTCTGCTTATGCAACAACATGGAATGCATAGCCTTCGTCTCCCTGGTGACCTTTGGTTTCCTATGGGCTGACAGAACCGGTCTCCTTCTTGACTCCTAGACTTCATGCAGGGCCAGCTTTAGCACTGGTGGCCCCCTGTGCAGCAGTGTTTGTTGGTTGCCCCCCCTTCCTCCTCCCAATGACCTCCTCCGCCACGGATTCCCTCAGTACCACCATTTGACAGTGCCCCTCAATTCTCTATAACCACTTTCTCTTAGATTAATTAGTTTTATGGCACCACTCATACCAGTATAAGAGGTTAGAACACTTTACATCACACATGCATTGCACAGAGACAATCTTACATGTGTAAATCAGTGTATAGGACATGTTACATAAGACAGAGGCCTACAAGGAGTAGGAGTCACATTTCATCCATACTGGTAGGTCGTATAATTTAAGAGTCTTTGGTCTGGAAAAGCACAACTTTAGAATTTAAAATGTAGCTCCATTGTTAGGGGTTGTCTCTAATAATAAGAATTGATTTCTACCCGAAAGTACCCCTTTTGCAATATTAGGATAACGAAAGATTGGGCAAAAAATATACAGCTCTAATATGTTCCTTGCAGTCTGCATGCAGCTCTTTGATGGAAGTTAATAGCTCACTGCTCTATATCAGGATTTTAACTTAAAAAAATGCAAGTAACAAAAGGATCTCTGATGAAAGCAGTAACCCACTGACATATTTATATTATATATGCACTTTGTGATGTGAAAGGCCAGGGACACGTTATTTGCAGCAGGCATATTAACCCTCTGTGCTATGATGAGTCAAAACGTTCACTAGACAAAGCTCCGGTCTCTCTCCAGGATGAAATTAGTCACCGGAGTTGTCATTTTTATTAATGGCTGAATATTGCTGGGACAATGTACACGGCATCAGGTCCTTTAAAACGATGAACACTACGCCCTCACCCCAAGTCAGCGCCCGGTGCGATCGCACCGCCCTAGAGCCGGCCCCAACTCCATGGACACTCTGAATGCGAGTCAGAAACCGACATCTGCCTTCTCCACTCTGGGCAGGGAAAAGGTGAAAAAATATTCACAAATTTTGAATGAAATTATGAATCAAAGGAATGTCACGTTCAGGGTTCCATCTGTGTTGTTCAGAATAATAAAAATGATGTCACTCAGTAAATTGGTGCACCACCCTTCCTAGAGTCTTAAGATGAATAGGTTGAAAACATTTCTGGATATGGTATTCTACTTAGAAAAAAATCAGAATGGAGAATCTGAGGGATATGTTATGCTGGTTGATTTGTATAGCTCACTAATCACCTGACGTGATATCCCGGTGCTTGGGCAAGGTGTGTAGATGTGTGGTCCCAAGGTGCTTATATGAAGAGCCCGGTCTTAAGCTGCTTGTGAAACTAAATAACTGAGGAGGAGACTCTGATGTGTTGAAGGAAGTCGTTCCATGTCTAGGGTGCCATGTAGGAGAATGAGTGACCTCCAGTTTTGCTTTTGCAGATGCAGGGTGTGTGTAAAACTAAGGCTGAGCATACATGTCTGGTGGGTTGGTGAAAGTGTGTGCAGCTTTTCAGGTATTTTGGTCCTGTGTTGTGTAGGGCTTTGTATGTGTGTGTGAGAAATTTGAATTATCTACGCTTGTGAATAGGGAGCCAGTGAAGCTTCCGGAGGTGTGGTGTGATGTGGGTGAGTCGTGGGAGGTCGAAGATGAGTCTTGTGATGCGTTCTGGATGGTCTGGAGTCTGTGTAGGAGTTGTTTGAAGATTAATTCTGGCATAGAGTATTGCCGTAGTCCAGCCTGCTGGTGAGGAGTGCTTGTGTGACGGTCCGTCTGGTGTTCTGAGGCAACCATTTGAAGATCTTCGGAGCATGCGTAAGGTGTGGATGCAGGAGATGCATACTGCGTTGACTTGAGGCGTCCTGTTGAGCGTGTCATCTACGATGCTCCATAGATTTCTTGAGTGGGTGTGGGTTTTAGCCCTAGCTCTGATGGCCACCTGGTGGAAACCAATGGGGAGGTCTTGTTGGCAAAGACCAGTACTTCCATCTTGTCAGAGTTGACGGTGTCCGTAACAAAGTTTTTCAGGAAGGCTGTAAGGGAGAAATTGCTCTGGAGAATCTAATTTTGAAGAACACCTGTTTTTAGACTGTTGAAGCAGAGCATATTTGAATTAACCCAAGTTTGGATAGAGTTCAGTTTATCGCTAAATTTAGATAGGCACGTCAGAAAATGGACATTAATCAAAAATGGTGTGTTTGTGAAACTTCAGACCTGAAGCTCTCTGCATGCCCAGAAAGCAAGCACAAGCAGACTTTGATGCAAGTAGAGTAGATCCTTGCACAGCTCTGTAGGTTAAAAGGATTGGGGTGGTTGGACTTTAATGGGCCAGCGCATTGACTTTCATTGTCAAAGTCAGTAGATAAGACTCATACCATGGTACAGTTTCATCTGACTCCTTCAACTGAACGACAGTGGTTAAGGAGAATTATGTTATATGGTGTCAAGTGCCATCAGTATATAGAGTAGGATCACAGGAGCTGAAAGACTAGCATCTATAAGACATACAACGCTTATCCACTCCGACCATAGCTGTCTTAGTTCAATGTAGGCACAAAACACAGACTACAATAGGATCTAGTATGAGGCTGGTATCCAGAACAGGTTGCAGCTTAGAACTTCATAAGGCATTGTAGAACAGATGCAAGCCAAAATTTGTCTTGACTTAAAATCGAGCGTTGATTTCCTGACTTGGGTATGTTGAATGCTGTTTTTGTTGAGTCTGGGATCAGGCTGGGAGAGGCTTAGGATGCAGAATAGAGAAATAGACTGGGCTGTCTGTGTGAGGTGATGACAAGACTTTAGCTTGCAAATGAATAGATCTGTTTCATCCAGGGACGCCGATTCGCCCAGACGAAGGCCTGAAAGGCCTTCTGCAGAGATTGAATTGCCCCAGGTGGAGGCCAAAGGGGCAGGAATATATATATATATAGTGGAGCTGTCCTTTTTAGGGCTGCCACCCGACCTAGCCAAGATAGCAAATAAGGCTGCCAGCGAAGCATGTCCGATTTCACTCTATCAACCAATTCTTTGTAATTAAGCGCCACAGTCTCTTGGATTGGTGAGAGCTGAATGCCCACGTAACAGATGCTTGACCTCCAGCGGCTCAAGAACAGCCCCGTGAATTGTTCCTGCATAGTTCTGTGCACCGTCAGGCTCAGTGCTTGTGATTTAGAAATATTAATCTAAAGGCCGGACACCGCTCCAAATCCCTCGACCCCCTGAAAGAAGCTCGGGAGAGCAGACCATGGGTCTTCCAAGGAAACTAAGATGTCATCAGCGTACAGGCTGATCAGGTGTTCCTCGCCTCCAAAGTTTACCCCCCCACCTCTGATGAGTCCCACAGTTTCTGCACAAACTGCTCAATATAAAGCGAATAAGAGGAGAGAGCAGGGTCAGCCCTGTTGCGTACCGCAACATATTGGAAAACTCTCAGAATTCCTGTTGTTCACCCTGACTGAAGCTCGGGGGTCTCACATAACCGCTAAGCACCCAGACAAGTCCACGAGATAGCACAGCTTTGCAGGGATTTGCCATGTAGGAACTTTACCATTGGTAACGAGATGACAGGCTGTTCTGCATCTCCACATCAGGGACTTTGTTTTTCTTGTTGTTTGGGTCTGGGGATTGTTCACGGGTGCCATTGAACATATTGTCACATTTTACCATCCTTAGTCTGTGCTTTGCTACGCAGGGGTTCGGGGGGGGGCTTACTGGCCTATCAAGGAATCTCCCTGTTCCTCGTTATGACCATATTCACTAAGAACTTGAGGGTACTAACCCTCAATTTTAAGGGCCTGAATAATCTGGTCAAGAGGAAAGCGCTATTGTCCTACCTCGAACCCACACAGGCAGACATATGTCTTTTACAGGAAACTCACCTATTACGCAGGGATTGGAGTAGACTTAAGTCTAGAGCCTTCCCTCAAAAGTTCTTCTTCTCTATGATACAGAAGAAATCGGGTGTAGCAGTACTGTGTTCATGCTCCATCCAGGAGAAGGTAGGGATGAAGGTGGTAGAGATCAAGTGCCGCCTATTGGGGTATCGTATACATATCCGCCTGCTTTCCATACATATCCACCAGTCAAATTACTTAATTTTGTTGCTATACTAATTTTCAACACTAATCCTTTATTGGTTCCTGAGTAGCATGCTACTTGCCAAAAAAAGTGCTTCAAAACCCCATCAGGGGTAACAAGTGCTATATAAATGCAAACCTTTTTCCCTTCTCTATCCCTCCACTATCCTTCTCAATCCAAATAACTGACTAACATATCCTCCACTCAAATTACTTTCATATTTTCACTATACTAATTCACCACTAATCCTTTATGGGTTCCGGAGTAGAGTGCTACTTGCTGAAAAAGCACTTTGACGCCTTGTCAGGGGTAGTAAGCGCTATATAAAGGCAATTCAATACAGTACAATACATTGCAATAGGTGATAGGATTCTCTAGTCAGCTTAATATACTAATACGTATGGGATTGTTGTGCTGATGACACAACTTTGAAATTTTATTCCAATTCCTTATAAGAAAAAGGTCTCCACATGCAAAATCACATTTGAGACCCTTCTTTCCCTTCCCCAAATTATGGATCTTGTGGTTGCGTGGTGATTTGAAAGATTTCTCTCTAATAAGTGCTAAGCGGGCATTTTATGGCAAACGTACCACTCTAAAAATCCCTAGGACCTAAAGTAGTATTAAATCCTGAATGGTAGAAAAAGAGGGCATAGGCCAGGGTGTATGATGAGATTGGAAGGACTGCCAGAAGAACTGGAATCGAAAAATCAGTAGGCTACAGTATTAAAAAAGACATTTATCAAGATGTGGAAATCACTTGCCGGGAGAATTTTTTTGTAGTCAATAAACAAACAGAATTCGTTCTGTAATGTGATCAAATTTACTAAATTTTAGCTGCGAAGATATTAGATGGTGACAATTAAGATACTAGCGATGCCCTTTAACTGGAGATAAGTGGTCAAGCTTGAATGGAGCGTAACTGGGAGTGTCAATATGCGGAGTATGGAGAGGCTGAAAAAGATTACGGCTAAGCAGCTACCTGTGCTCTGCTGCTCCAAACGGCATACGGCGTGAAAGGTCAGAGTGGGGACCTATTGTCAGCCTCAGCTCCAGGAAGCGATAATGTGAAGTACAATTGAAAATGAGATCGTCTTTATGAAGAGCATGTTTACTAGCAGATCATACTTTAGGATAAACCAAGAATTAGTTGTTTGTGTGTGCTGTTTTTCAAATGTTTGTGGTCAATCATGGATGTGAACAGGATTTTTGGAAAGTGTTGCCTTTGTAACTTAATTCCATCTTGCATCATGGTGAAGGTTGTAATTGCACAGACCCACATGTTAAGTTGGGTTCTATACATTTGCCCTGCATTAACTGGTCTAATGGGCCTTTATACTCCATGCTTTCATTATTTTAATGTTAAGATTGTGAATATTAATTTTGGCTGTTAAATAAGCATTATTTTGTGGCATCTTGAGCCTACCTCCATAAGCCTATAACGGATAAGTTGGCCTTTTGGAAAATACCTGTTTTATAAACATTGAAATATAATCTCTATCTGAACCGTTCTCTTAATCTCAGTATGGTATAGTACCAGCACCGTACATAGTCGCAGTGGTGAAACAAAGTAGATTAATCTTAGTGAAAAAAAGTTAGCTCATGAAGCAGGACCTTGGAGACACTGGTGTGATGAAGCTTCGGAATCCTTCCTCCTATGGGAGTACGGATGCGTGAAGGAGAGCAGTTTTCTTCACCCTCTCAAGGCTGCCAAAGAAGATGGTGATGTTGGAGTTGTGCCACTGTGTGATATGCCTTGAGGCGATGCTTTAACAGGAGGCAGTTGGAGCTGGGGCATTACAGAAACTGAACTCCGAGTCTCATTCCTCAGATTGGATGATATTGTAGGATCTCAACTATGGTCAGGATATGCCATCTGGCAGATGTGCACTGGTGGGATTGGGGCAGAGTTGGCATAGTTGAAGCGAGAGCGCGTCAAAGCTGGATGGGTAAGATTATGGCTGGAGAACTTTCACTCAACGAAACCTGGAGGGGGAATGTTGGCTGCAGTAGGGCATCTCCTTCGAGAACTCATTATAGTCTGGATGCATAGGCATCAAGATATCTTCTGCGTTGCTGGAACTAACCTAGACATCCATAAGAAGGCTACGCCATAGGATGAGGAATTCCATTTACACGTGATCAGACTAGCTGCCACGGTGGGTTGAGGCGAAAGGACATGGCCCTCTCCATTTAGTGCTTGTACTTCTGCCTGAATTGGATTGTGCTTGGGGCTTTTCAGAATGACTGAGGGGTTTAGCAGCTCTTTTTGTGTACCTTAGGGTCAGATCTTTGAGCCATTGGAACCTCTAGAATCTGAAGCATTCTATTCTGGATCTAGTGCGGAGCGTTACAAAAATTGTGAAAAAACCACCAACATTTGTGAATTTAGGACACCATTCTCCATCAGTGCCAATAGATCAGGTGCCTTCGTTATCAGGACAGGACACCATTCTCCATCAGTGCCAAGAGATCAGGTGCCTTCGTTATCAGGACAGGACACCATTCTCCATCAGTGCCAAGAGATCAGGTGCCTTCGTTATCAAAAGTGCGGCTGCTATAGGGGCAGTGGGTAACACTTTTGCTGGTGTTTGGATGTGCGGTGTGATTCCTCCTCTTCTGGAGTGCGGTGTGACAGCCCATTTATTTTCCATTTATGTATGTTTCCGATCGAGAGCTTACAGGGCGCCCTTGCCAGCGGCAACCAAAGGGAAAGGCTGCACGGAGAGTGTAGTTTCTGCATAACAAATGGGACACTGACGAGCACTAGAAAGAAAGTCCAAAGGTCTGTGTGTGTATAAATGCAAGTGGACGACTTCCCGAAGCAGAGCGCAAAAGGCAGGGATGTCTCCCATGGCTTTTCGGATCTTTAAACCACATCAAGGCACAGAGCGAGGCGGTCGGGCAGTCGCTGTGAGTTGAGCCCAGGAGTGAGGAGTAAGCCAGCCCATGAATGCTGCAGCTCTGGTATGTGAATGATGCATGGCATGCGTGAGAAATGAGTTCGAACTGTTTGCCATGTGAGAGAGGGCTTTTGTCTCATTTCCTGTGTCTCGTGAGAGCTTGATCTCTTATGTCATGCTCACAGAATGCGATTTTTCTTAATGTGTGCCCCTGTGACATGGGTGGCACAGAGCTAAGACGTTTTCACCATTACATCGGTATTGGGATCCCTGCGATAGACAACATTAAATATCAGTCGAAGAAAATAATATGATTAAAGTTTCCACACAAATAGAAGGACTCTATCCAGTTATTTAGCAAACTCTTTAATGCAACTGCCCTTTGCCACAGCATTGACTCCATCATTTGATAACTATGGACGAATATTTCAGAAGGTTTTAAAGTTTAGGTCTGAAACTCGTCGGCAAATTAAATCACCTTTTTGTACCACTGCCTGCTGTCTTTCCTCCTGTGGTTGCCCTCTAATTTTCTGTTTTTTTTTCAAATTTTTCAAAACGTTCTGCTTCGGCTCTTCCGTTCTTAAACCCCCCTCCCCGATTGACCCTCACTCTATGCGTATTTTGACATTTCTTGCCACACAACAGTCCTTTTACATCACCCACATATTAAAGCAGACTATGGCCACTTGCACAGATGCCTACTTTTGGTCAACAGATTCCTAATTCCCACCTGCGGCTAAGCCATTTGTTGGTCTGGTTGAGCTATGAAATAGTCACCCATGCCCTTTCTGCCCGCTGTCTTTGCACTAAGGCAGACGTATTTGCACTGCAGTTCTGTTAGTCTGAGATTGGTGTGCTTTGGCCCGTCTTCTTCTCAGTCAGCCTTGGAGTCGGTTTTGGGCAGCCTTAAATGGCCTCTGGCGTCAGTGGTATCATCACTCTTATACTACATGACTTGCCAGTGGGTCTTGATCCCATCAACTATAGGGTCTTTGTCAGCTGCCTCCTGTGCATTAATCTCCACAGACCCCTGTGCTTTTTAGGTCTCGCCTGTCGATGCGCATGCGCATCGAGCAAGCGAGACTATAGGGGCTCATCTACTCTTTATCCACACTCCAAGGAATCGTGGCGATTCCTTGCAGTGCACGATAAATTTAAGCTCAATGCGCATGCGCATTGAGCTTAAATGCGCGTGCACATGCCCCCAGCCGCCTACTCTCTCTCTCAGCCTTCCCACAACTCCGCCCCCTCACTACTTGATTGCACGGCCGCTAGGCCGTGCCTCCCCTACTCTCCTCCCCCCTCCTCCTCTCCTCCCATGCCTGCCTGCCTGCCTCAACTCTCCGCCTCCTCGATCTTCTGTAAAGAATAATTGAAGTATACTCATTAAACCAAACAAGGAACTTACACGTCTATCAAAGCTAAATTAACCCGTAAGAATAACACACAGCGTGTCATTCGTATATTACCAATCCTTACCGAATAATGGGACCGTCTGATTTAAAGCGTCCCGAGTCGATCACATTTTTTCAATGGGCTCTACACAGTCAGCGCAACTCAAGTCACTGCTGGGTAGAAGATTAAATCCAACGGGGAAGGATCACACGGTAAGAGGATTCCCTCCCGTCAACAATCCAGAGTAAAAGTTTGCGTTTAGGCGTTTGTCTCTCGCGCCATATCAGGGCTTAGAAATAGAGGGCGGACCAACTAGACTTAAACCGGGGCACACAATCCCAACTTTAGAGCGGAAACTAAAAAAGGACTAGCGCCGCGAATACCTCTAAACTCACTCATCATGGCAGTGCTCTAAGTAAAGTAATATATCCAAGTTTATAACACGCAAATACTCGAATATGCCTCGAGTTTACCCAGAATGAATTTAAAAAATCTGAATTATACCAAATATAAACACATAAAAATAAAATGTTTGTCCTAGTATCTTATTTATATACTTTCAACACAGCGAAGTGTAAATAATAGTCACCCCTTATAACCCAGTGTGTTGCCTCAACCCCTTACATTCTGCAGATTTTGTAATACATTTGTCAATTGATCAATACATAAAACGATTGATTTCAAGTACAGCAGTAGTGCAAAATATACACACAAACAGGTATATCTATATTAATATTCAAGACCCTCAACCCCTCACCCTCACCCACCTTCACTCACCTTCACTCACCCTCACTCACCCTCACTCACACTCACCCTCACCCACCCTCAACCCCTCATCCTCACTCACCCTCAACCCCTCACCCTCACTCACCCTCAACCCCTCACCCTCACTCACCCCCACTCACCCTCAACCCCTCACCCTCACTCACCCTCACCCTCACTCACCCTCAACCCCTCACCCACCCTCAACCCCTCACCCTCAACCCCTCACCCTCAATCCCTCACCCACACTCACCCACACTCACCCACACTCACCCACACTCACCTTCACCCTCACTCACCCTCAACCCCTCACCCTCACTCACCCTCAACCCCTCACCCTCACTCACCCCCACTCACCCTCAACCCCTCACCCTCAACCCCTCACCCTCACTCACCCTCACCCTCACTCACCCTCAACCCCTCACTCACCCTCAACCCCTCACCCACCCTCAACCCCTCACCCTCAACCCCTCACCCTCAACCCCTCACCCACACTCACCCACACTCACCCACACTCACCCACACTCACCCACACTCACCCTCACTCACCCTCACTCACCTTCACCCTCACTCACCTTCAACCCCTCACCCTCACTCACCCCCACTCACCCTCAACCCCTCAACCCCTCACCCTCCCTCACCCTCATTCACCCTCAACCCCTCACCCTCACTCACCCTCAACCCCTCACCCTCACTCACCCTCAACCCCTCACCCTCAATCCCTCACCCTCACCCACACTCACCCACACTCACCCCCACTCACACTCACCCCCACTCACCCACACTCACACTCACTCACCCTCACCCTCACTCACCCTCACCCTCATGCTAAACCCATTAACAATTCTAAAAGCACTAACTCTAATGCTGCGAGACCTATTGCATTTCTAATGCTTGTTTTTTCTCTGTGTTTTTCTCTGTCCTTTGCCAATTTAGGTTTCAAAATTGTTTCGTCCTCAAAGTAAAATACTGCAACGAGATGTTTATTAACTCCTCGTTTTGTGCATGATCCTTCTGATCCTTAGTCCTTGGAGGGGGCAAAGGCACCGAATGATTTGGCTGTGTACTCGATGGTTGAATTTCAGTTTACCTAGAGGAATGCTCTTTGCACGGGCTTCCAAATTATCTCATGAACCAGCTGGAGATGGTTCAAAATGCTGCTGCCTGGTTAATGCATGTTGCCTATCACTTTGTCCGTGCATCTCATGTGCTTGCTGTCCTCCATTGGATACCTGCCCTATTTCAATGTACACTTTGACTTTTCGACTTCCTATCCGTTTACAGTACAGCACATCAATTACTCAAAGACCAGCGGGCCCTTGCGTCCCGTGTGAGTTTTAGGTACTGCTTTCATTGATAAGCTCAGTACCCTTTACATCTGTAAGTAGCAAAAGGGTGCTTGATCTTCTGTTTTTGCTACTTGCATGTTTCTTGACTGCAGCTCACTTCCAACTAAAACAGATTCAAGACCTGTTTTCTTTTGTTACATTATGTTACGTGTATTTGTATAGGCACAACTCACCCAGGAGGGTGCACTGGGGTATAGATAGTTATTAAAGCATAACTATCTATACTCCTCCTCTTGTTATGCTAGCTTTAGTCTGAGTCAGGAAACCTGAGGTGTATGAGCGTTCTAGAAAACCTAAGCACAATGACATATGTTAGGTGCATTTATAAAGTGCCCTATCTCCTGCAAGAGTATACTGGCACTGAGCAAATGTGTGTGCTTAGCTCTGCCTATGGTAGGTTGGTTAATTGAAAAGCCAGGTCTTCAGCTACTTGATGAATTTAAGAAGAGAGGAGGCTGCTCTGATGTGGAGTGGGAGGTTGTTGTATGTTTTATGGGCGATGTAAGAATACCCGTCCTCCCAATCCGGTTTTGTGTAAGATGTATGTGAGTTGCAGTCCTGCGGCACTGAGGTGTCTGGATGGTAGGTGGAAGGAGATGAGACTGTTCAGGAACGTCGGGCCGGAGTTGTGTAGTGCCTTGAATGTGTGTGAGGAGTGTGAATTTAGTGTGTTTGTGCATAAGGAGCCAGTGTTGTTCCCTCCGGTGTGGTGTGATGTGAGTTCTGTGTGGGAGGTTCAGGATGTGTCTGGCTGCCGAGTTCTGGATGGTCTGTAGACTTCTAGTGAGTTGCTAGGTGATCCTGGCCCAGGGGGGGTTACCATAGCCCAACTTGCTGGTAACTAGAGTGCGCAGGACAGTTTTTCTAGTGTCATTTGGGAGTCATTTGAAGATCTTCTTCAATATCTTTAGAGTGTGGAAGCAGAATGCAGTGATGGTGTTTGCTTGTGCTGTCATCATGTCCAGTTAGCTGTCGATCATTATTCCAAGGTCACCAGTTTGAGTCCCATGGTGAGGTGTTCTTGCCTGGTAAAATGATATATTATGGAGGTACTTTAGTTATCTTTTGATGGGCAGGGAAATCTGGCATGGCACTTTCCCTGCACTATCATGTCAGTGTGACTGAGAAGCGAGAACATGGATTGAATATCTTATGCCCCAATGAGGAAAGATGAGGGAGTAAGCCTTCTGTTTTGAAAAAGTATGAAGTTTTTTTCTACTCAAGAACCGGGCCTTGAAATTACTCGCAAAGCATGGGTATCATAGATATTAAGAGCCATGCAGTGGGTTGACTAGATGGGCCAACTAAATGGGCCAGGCAAGCTATCGAATAAGAAGTAAGCAACCAGACGTCCACAATGAACGGGCTTTAAGGTCACTGTGAGATCTGGTAAGCTGAGAGTAGGACTTTTGCAACCAGAAGGCTATTTAGTCCCGCAGTCTCGATCTATTAATAAGAATCTTAAAACGTACAAGAGTAGTAACTTGTTTGCAGCACAATTTAACTATCCTACTATTAGATAAGTTACTTTATAAAGCTACTATGGTCATTCAACACTGTAAATTATTTCTATGCAATCTAAATCCTGTTTATTACACGAGGGCCCGTATACCAGAGTTGCATGCATAGTGCACCACATACATTTTTGGTCTTTCAGCAAGTGGAGCCACAAGCGTAATTAAAACTCAATACAAGTCGAGTGATTAAGAGTGAGGATGGGTTGAAGGGAGAGGCAGAGGAAGATTCAAGAGAGCCTGACACCAACTGTAATATTTAAAGTGAAATTTACTGGTGAAAGTGAGAGCTCTGCATAATGTACCCCATTTCCCCTTGGATTTCTAGGATTCTAAAGTACAGAGCCCTGAGTGCCATTTATATTTAAAAAATAAATAAAATGGTTAGGCACTCAGATTCCCAATATTTCTTGGGGGTAAGGATTGAACACCTACACTCTCGTGAAAAACGGGTTTCCTGATTGTAAAAAATGAAAGGACACTAGTCATCCAGTCAAAAGGATGGTAAAGGAGCTATGCTCCAAGGAAGGGATTAACACAAGAAGAGGAAGGAAATCGAACAATAAGAAACAAGGAAATGAGACTGACAAGAAAGCTAACCATGGAATGCAATGTGCTTGCCCAAAAAACATTGTGTATTCGTATTGTTCACAGTAGGCCTTTTTTCCATTTTGTACTACTTTGGCCTTCTTATCTGGTGATTTTGGGTAGGCTGGGGGCTGGATAAAGTTCGCTGCAATTTGCCTATAGATGGGTCTCAGGGCCTTCATACTGACTTCTTCTAAAAAGTTCCTCTACTTTTATTTCTCCTCTGCTTCCACCTACTAACCTACCTCTATTCACTTCCCACATGACATTCTGACCTTTGTCTCCTTCACTAGAAATACAGGAATACTTTCACCCTTTAAATTCATAAGGAGGAATGCATTAATACCACTGCAGCCCGGTAACAGTTAGCCAACATATAGAAAATACAACCATATTTCCCATTTCACAGCACTAGGGCAATAATTAATTTTCTAACACATAACAAATTCGTTATTGCAACAGCCTTCTAAAGTTCTTGATCAGTATTATTTCTTCATACCGGATAATGTGGTAACATTTGCTACCAGGATCTTGTTCAACTTGCCCAGACTAGCCCCTAGCATTCCCTTTTGCCCTGAAGTTGGGTGACTTAGCTAAAAACACGGCCATTTACATGCTCTAGAAAAGTTTTTCAAAGTTGTTCATGGCATTTTTTAGCAGTATCTTGCCAACATTATGACCTGCTACACAGCCACCATGAATTTTTGATCTGCGTGCCAGAATGCACTTTTAACACCAATAAGAACCAATAAGAACGTGCCTGATCCACACTTGGAGTTTAAAACCAGCTTGAAGCATCACATCATGAGAACACTGTGAAAGCATGCTGAAAGACTAACATTATTTTTAGACTGTAAAGTGAAACTATACTTAGTAACCTGTCTATATGTTTTATTTGTTTAGCTGATCACTCATCACAAACAAGCATCTAAGTACAATGCCTCAACCAAATGCTCTGATTTCTGTTTTTCCTTGAAACTGCTATTATGCTATGTGCCAACTCTGCCCTTTTGTATGACATTTCAGCTTGGAATGTCCCTGCTTGAGCCAAATAAGTAAATCTATCGGTTTCAAACTTCAAAAGTATATTAGCGCTCTTAAATTACCACTTGTTGCTACCTGCCGGATGCTGTTAGTGACTTCTCCCTTTAACTCTCGTAGGTTAATGGATGTTTGTGCCACAGCCCGAACAGACCGAGAAACCAAGGTGACGTTGGTGTTTGAGCATGTGGATCAGGACCTGAAGACCTACCTGGATAAAGCACCAGCTCCAGGGTTGCCTCAGGATACTATTAAGGTAACAATTTAGTAATATTCATCAAAATCATACAGCATTGTGACAACCATCGCCAATTGACCAACCTCTTTGATTGGCCATCCCTGCTACACATAGATTTACGTTGCAAATGTTTATTGTACAAAAAGTTTATTTTTTAAAGAATGCTATTTCAAGCTTGGGCAAAACCATCAAAATATCTACACGTTTTCAAACTTTATCTCATAACAAAACCTAAGGCTCTGCAGTTTTGGTGTGTTTTTCTCATTCGATGTGATTTGCAGCACTGGGTGTGAAAGCCTCCAAGTGTTGCATTCTGTTCATGGTGGAGCTGGCCACTGTGATTGATCTCCTGGGGTAACTAACTGCTCTGAGCTACTCTGCACAGGTATTGCCCAGATTCCAGGTATTCCTGATTGGACTTTTTAATTGTAGTGCGGTTTCTTATAGTGCACCTATTCTGCCCGGGGGTAGACCTGCACTACTGTTGCCATTTCTGTATATTATGTGCGAGGGAGGCTTCCACTGTGTCAGTGTTTGTGCCCAACCACCATGCTGCTCCTGTTTGTGTTGAAAGGACGCTTGCAAAATGCAGTAATGTGTGTATGTATGTGTTGGGGAAGAAAGACTGTTTTCCCGTAGAGTGTGCTTTACCCGTATACTGTGAGGATATGCTTCATTGCTATTACTTATTTAGCACTGGCATTGCTCTAATATGTATCACCATGCAATTCAATTGTACTACAAGTATGAACTTTTTGAAAAAGCATTTTAGAGCAACATAACCGTGTTAAGTATTACTGTGTAAATACATTTATTGTAAATCCAGTCACCACTGACAACTGTCCAGAGTAGTAAAGCGCATGTAGCATAGGCAAGGAGCAGCATGCCGCTCCATCCCCATGCAGCAATCTTTCCATGTTCTAATTCTGGGGCTTGATTCTCCTTAATTGGTTTCCTGCACCTGTTTGTCTTGGCTTGAATCCTCGCTGCTGAGAGTCCCTTTGTCAGCGGACGTCGGCGGGTCCTTTGTGCCACATCTCCTGCTTGCCAGGTCATGTACTCACTTCACATCTGGTCTTGCCCCCTATGTTACTTGCCCTCAGTGGTCTTCAAACTTTTTAACGCCACGCCCCCCCCAGTGAACAAATCTAATTGATCGGCCCCCCCTGCCTCAGAATGTTTCACAATAATTCCATTAAATTGGTACTGTTTAAATATGTCTCAATTTATTTAAACAGGAGATCTATTTAAACATTCCAGTTAAATCCTCTTAGTGTTTTAAAAAATGCAACCAAATACATGATTGCCAAACATACTATTGTGGTCAGGCAAGCCTTACTATGTGTACAAATACCTACAGTCTGATTAATAGAAATGGGGGTGGGGGTGTAGAAGAATACTTGGAGTCCCTTCCCTTTTGACACCTTCTCCCAGCCTGATATACATGAAAAAAACTGTTAGTGCTGGCACATTACAGAGAGGCTACAGCTGCTCGTTTTCTTCCATGCTTAAAACAAAGCACTGCTGTGAGCATAATGCTTCTTTTGGGCACAGCCTGGCGCCCCCCCCCCCCCCCTGGGATCACTCGAGGCCCCCCTAGGGGGGCCCGCCCCCCAGTTTGAAGACCTCTGCTTGCCCGCATCACACATAAGTCGTTGTTCGGCCCTCCCTCCCTTTAATGTTTGCAGTGGCTTCAACTGTAGGATTGTGGTGGACCAACCCTTAAGGAATGCATACTATTGAATTAGGGGGAGCACATGGGAACTTGTCACATACTAGGAGGATGGGATAGTAATGAGCAAAGAAAGGATAGGAGTAATCTCAATAACCAAATCTCATAGCTAATTGCACCAACAGAGGCAACAATGCTAGTGGAACTTGTTGCTGCGACCCAGTGAAGGCTGCTAATACCAGAGGATGTGAGGTGGCCATCAGTCTCACCGTGGTTTGAAAGTACCCGCACATTGCACCATCTGAATATTCTTGCAGAAGACCTTCGGGGGTTGGTAATACTGTTCAGTATGAGAGCAAGGAGCTTAAACTGAGTTGTAAAAACACAACCATTGGAAATGAGAATCTGAGGGGCTTCGTATGCTACTTACTGCGAGTGAGAACAGCAAAAGGGATAACAGTACTTGTACCACAACGTCCTTAATAATAAAATGTGTAAATAAACATTGATATGTTTCTAAAAAAGATTTCCTGAAAAAAGATGGAAGCAGATGATTCTGCATGGTGCGACCACACCTGCTGTTCTTCAGTCTCGGAACAAGCTGTTTTGTATGTGTTATCTGGAAAAATATCAAAGCTACTGGAACCGGCGAGGGCCAACAATTCTTAAAAAAACTTTGAACCCTAGCATGTGGAAGTGATGCCGTAACAATTCTTTCCTATGGTCTTTGTCCTGCTGTTAAGGCAAGTAAGATCAGGATTCAAAACCTTAAAGAGAGCAAAAAGGAAAGCAAGCAAAGCATCTTTATGCACTTGCATATGCTTTGAGAATGTCTCATATGGCGAAAGTGGACAGGATTTATTCCTTGCTGCAGGAAACTTAGTAAGATAATTCTATGCAACTATAGGGTTGTGTAACCTAGCCACAGGAAGAAAAGAATCACTATTTGGATCAACAACTGAAGATCATTTCACACAAGATGAGCCTTCCTGTTAGTCTAAAATTCTAGATGTTTTGGACCTAGAATTGCAGGCTGAATTACATTTGCTCCACGGTAAATCAATGTGTTTTTTTTATGTGCACCCATAGAAGTACTGAACAAGAATTTTTGAGGCGTAAATTGTCAGTTCACATTCTTAATAAGGTTTATGAATCATTCATGCTTTCACTTTCTTTGTGGCCTAAGTGATCTTACGGCTTAATCAGGCTGACAACCAACAATCCATTTCTGCTGCTGTTCTGGAAAATGAACACGATTTGAATCTTGCACTACTCACCGCCTTCATTACAAAATGCCCTATTAATTAAAAAAGAAATTGTACATCTGGCAGTTCATATACTGGAAAATGTAGAATCCAATAATTTATGTATATAGCTCTTTTGTATGTTATGACACCCATCAACTAAACATTGCATACCATTCAGTTTGCAAAGTGTTAAGTTACCCTGGTAGTTAGAGTTTACAGGGGGCCTGTATCTCTGTTCTATGTATTTACTCTTATGTCTGCGCCTTTGTTACCTCCTAGATGTTCTTTAGAATGGCAGTCAAGTTATAATCATTAATGCATCTCTCTGGCTCTTCTCTCTCTGCTTTCCTGGTAAGGCTTCCTTTTCTATCTGCACTTTATGTATCTTATTTTCTGATAGATACTTCTAACCGTAGATTATTCACTTTTTAAATCTTATTCTGAGAAAATGTCACCCCCTAAAACTACAGGGTTCAAACCTTGTAGGGTCAGTTGCAAGCAAATGTATGTGACCGATCCCAATCAGGCTTGCCTGTGGTGTCTGGGGTTATAACATGACTCCAAGACCTTCAACGACTGCGCCTTGATGAGTCCCAAGGCCATCCGGTAACTCAAAGACAAACTCTACATCGCCAAGCACCAGAAAACTCTGTGCCGGGGCCACACTAGGTTGAAGGGAAAGTGCTGCTCCCGAAGTTGTCCCTGTGACCGATTTTCATCACAATTGAAGTCTCTGGGTAAGTCTGAGAACAAACCTAAAAAGTTGAAGCGGGACTCTGGACCCTTCATGCCATTCTCAAACTCCAGAGAAGGTGCAAGGGCAACAACGTTCTTTGTCTCGCTCTGGAAGCCAATCCACTTCAGTGTGGAGGGGTCTAATCACAATGACAGTTGGACCCTCTTGACCTACTACAGCTCCGTTTTGGCTTCGATGTTGACTGCGACTTTCGTGCTGCAGCCTACGCTGGACTATGGAGAATCAACACTGGATGATGAGTGCAACCAATTGGGCATTCCAAGTCATCGCTGCTACAAACACATCTGATTCCCTCCCTGATCCATCTGGGCGGCAGCTTTTGGGTTTTCCATCAGATTCCATTACACTGCTATTGCCACATGGAAGAGCGTACATACTAAATGCATTATTCGGAACACATTCTGATAATGACCCATATGATTCTGGGGATGCAATTGCCCAACCATATACAGACAGTGACTGGTGTGAAGATATACTGTGACTGGAAGTTCGAGAGTAATCTATTAGCAGTTAAACAATTGTCGTTTCTCAGTTGGTCAGCTAAAAGCTTCCATCTTAACTTGGAGGGATGTGTAAAGCCGCCTCTTTTTCAACGTCACCTAATTGAGACCGAGCAAGATTGGAGATTTTGTAATTAAATCATCTATCACCTACTAGTAAAATATGGGGGGGGGGTGCTCATTTTTTAAAGTATTGTTAGTGAATGCGGAGACCTTATTCAAAAGTGGATCATAGGATGTATGGAATATAGGCGTTTACCAATAAAAGGGGAGAAGAACCTAAATCCCCGCTGGAATGAAATAGGATGACTGCCAGATAAAGGTCAGAGGTGTCTCTGTGATATACATACTTCTACCAGCCTGTTGGTAAGGAGAATTGCTACCCCCACTTTTGCATGACGCCTCCTAGAGATCTTAGCTTTACAATCGAGGTTAAAATAGGCACACCAGGTGGCATAAGCAATCTCTTTAGTAGGATCTGACGTCTCGGTGGCATAAACATCAGGGGGCTCTCTCCGATTGCCTCCAGATTATGTGCAAACTATCTGTAGTGGTGGTTGCGGAACCGCAATTGAGTATGCAGCAGATTCCTCTCTCTACCCACCCAGAGTTCACACTTGTGACTAGTGCATCACTTGTGAGTTAGCAAGGGCATCTAGGAGAGGTGGAGTTCGTAGACATCTTGTCTCCAGTACAGGCCAGACTCCACATGAATATTCTGGAGCTGCAGGCCATCCTCTTGGTATTGAAGCTTTCCTATCATCCATATGACGAAACTGGTCCAAGTGCTCACGGCAACACCACTGCCATGTGGTACTACTACAACAAGGACCAGGGGGGTGGAGGAGGTGCCTGGAGGCTTTATGCCTCTGGAAGTGGCTGGAATACCAGGAGTGGCTGGTGCTACTCCACTGGTCTGGAGTTTCCAAGTAGTGTCTCTGGGATATTTTCCTTCTAGTGGGGTACTCTGGAATTCTGTATGACTTTCACCTATACCTCTCCTGACCCGAGTTCTGAAGAAGATTAGCAGGCAAAGTCATCCTAAGGGCTCTTGACTGGGCAAGCAGAGTGTTGACCAGAACTCCTGGGCTTGAGCATCTGCCCTCCTATCAGGCTGCCTCTTCAGGAAGATCTTCTGACACAGCTAGAGGACAGGGTCTTGCATGTGCACCGGCAAAGTCTCCACCTCAGGCTTTTGAGCATCCGACTGAAATTGTCAGTGTCATCGTGGCACCAGGTCCCTCAACAAAGTCTGTATGAGACTACCATTGGCATGAACTTGTGTTTGAGTGGTATCCTCCAGATCCACCCACTTCACTCACACTGTCTGAAGTGGTGGTCTTTGCATTATCTTTAACCCAGCAATGCCTTACATTGGGCACATATAAAGGGTTCTGGTCAGTTCTTTAGTCTTTATTGTGAATGCCAAATCAGCCTTCTTTGTTTCAGTGAGTACCCTGTTGTAATGCGATTCTCTAAAGGTTTACAACATATGTTTCCATCGTCTCCATTCATTATGCCTCAGTACTTTCCTCATGCGCACTCCTTTTGAACTGCTGCATAGCTGTCCCCTAAGGTTCCTGACCCTCAAGACAGTATAGTATGCCTTTTGGCCATAACATCATTGCTGTTGTGGGTGGGTGAGCTACAAGCCTTTTCCATCAACCTGCCATACACCTTGTTTTACTCAGCCAAACCGGTCCTGATAAGGAGGCCCTCCTTCCTCCCGAAAGCGGTGACCTTGTTTCACGTTGTGTATACAGCAAACAAATGATGGACGCAATGCTGACAATGCAAGCATTCTCC
Source organism: Lissotriton helveticus (assembly GCF_964261635.1). Classification (NCBI taxonomy): domain Eukaryota; kingdom Metazoa; phylum Chordata; class Amphibia; order Caudata; family Salamandridae; genus Lissotriton; species Lissotriton helveticus. The sequence continues at coordinate 1,645,623,460 of NC_136057.1, read as the reverse complement.
CCCAGTCAAAAGATCTGGGTTAAGTCCATCGTTCATTTGCCCACTACGCCACCCCAGGTGGGCCCAGCCATATGCAAATCAGTCTTGACCCTGTGCCTCATGGGAGCAGTCCAGACCGAACTGTGAGGCCAGGTCCTCCCTGGACCGGAAACAAGCATCCTGGGACCGGTTTCAGGGTATGTCACCCTTCTTCAGCCAGGCTAGGTTGAATCCAGTGGCACAGTGAGCAAGGCAAAATCTTACTCTACTGATAGTCTTTGCACCACCCACACCTCTAAATAAGGACGAAATAATCCATTGGCTGGATCCTATAAGAGCTGATAGATTTTACATTGGTCGTACCAGAGAACATTGTGTGGACAATCAACTCTTTGTGCCATTCGCTGGAGCAAAAAAGGGCGAAGCACTGCATAAGCGGACAATCTCTTGCATTCAAATATGCTGTGTGTTGTCCAAGAAGAATCCTTTAGAAGGTTAATGGGTTCATTATACAAAAGCCAACGATGCTACCATTGTGTTGTCTCATGGAGTGCCTGCTCTGGATATTTGCCAGACTGCTACATAGTCGTCACTCGTGAAGCACTACTGCCTAGACAACAAGGCCCATCAGTCGCATGTTGTCCTTTCAGCCCTGTAGGAATTTTTGGTTTGAGCCAATTCACAAACCAACCACCTGGGAGGTACTGCTTTGGTATCTATTCAAAACGTGAGGAGTCTGCGGAAGAACAAGTTACTTTAGTAACACTTTCTGGTTGATACTCTAACCGCAGATTCTTCATCCACCCTCCCATCCCCCCGTTTTTTGAACGGGACTCTTTTCCATGTAAAAAGTTCAAAAGTAACAGATGTCAGTATGCATGGATGGGGCTTATATGGGACTCCACACGTCACATCCAGACTGGAGTGACTTCTGTACGGAGCCACATGATTTCGCCTGCTGATCTGCATGGATACTGCTGTAGATTTTCCAGGTTCAGTGTGATGCTCGGGGAATATTCAAATGGAGGATTCTGCGGTCGGAGTATCTACTGAAAAGAGCATTACCAAAGGTATGTAACTTGTTCTTATGAGTTTACCTTCCCAACCACTCCCTTTTTCTGAATCCTGAAATCTGGGGCTTTAAGAAAGGGATGTTCTTGCCTAGTAGTGCTTTATTGTAGGGTGTGGGGTCTTCTTTTTTTGAAACACTTGTTTCTTTTCCACTTCAACTTGTTTGTGGACAGCCCACTCTGTCTTGAAGTCCTAATGTTGGTGTCTGCTTCCTCAAAAGGTGACGAGAAATCTCGTAATAGCAAATCTGATACAAGTTACTCTTGAACTCACCAGAGGAAAATTGCCTGTCTTCACCATATTTAGGTGGTTAGTTGTTTTATAAAGCAATTTTACTTGCGTTATTTCAACATCTACATAGTTTTAAGCCAGCAGAGATGACTAACAAACATTTGCTTTTTTATGAGCAAAAAATCAACATTTTGAAGTTCAGTGCATTCTGAAATTATGTATCCTGCCCACTATGCAAGATATTGGTTTTGACTCTGACTCTATCGAAGCACTCTTTTCCAAACGAGCAGAGGAGGCATTTCCTGAGAATAGATGTACTAAAGGACAATGTATAAATGATTTAAAAAAGCAAAACCTACAGTGCCTCTATCTAAACAATGTTTGCAGTAGAACAACTTAGATTACAACTCCTCCAGTGCTATCTTTGCATTAGAACACATGATGATGTAAAAGAAAAGGTTTATATAAATTCAAAACAAAAGCTGCCCTCCTGGGTAAAAGACAAATACACCGCTATCACAGATCTCAAAACTAAATGACTTTGAATTATGACCAGTCTATATTGAAAGGGGAATAAGGAGCATACAAATTTGAAACCAAAAGGCATATTATACTGAAGTCGAAAAGCTGACTAAGACTTTCATCACCAAAATGCAGAAAACACACCTTGGGCAAAATAAAACATTTGCTTCACTTACAGTATGTAATAATAATGGATTGTTATGTTATGTTAAGGCCGTATTTTTAGAGCGCACGGCTACCCCAGAGGGTGTCCCGGCGCTTTGGCAAAGGGGCCTGAAGTCCAAAAAACACAGAGGCAACAACGCTACCGTCGCAGTGGTTACACAGAAAAGAGCATGGTCTTCAGATCCTTCCTAAAAGCTAGGAGGTTGTTAGCTTTGCGGAGGGAAAGGGGGAGTTCATTCCAAAGGCATGCAGCCATAAATCGGAATGACCGTCCTCCCATCTGAACTCGTCTGACAGTGGGTACCTCCACTTTAGCCAGGTCGGCTGACCTCAGCATCCTCCGTGGTACATAGAAAGCGATACGCTTTCTGATGTAGTTAGGGCCAACAGAGTGGAGGGCTTTGAACGCCAACGTGAGGATTTTAAACCTAATTCTTTTGGAAATAGGTAGCCAGTGCAACCTGTTTAACAGCAGAGAAGCACTGGCTCTCCTTGGCAGGCCAAATATGGCCCTAGCCGCCGAGTTTTGAACGATCTGCAGTCTGGCCACAAGGTATTTCGGCAGACCTGCAAAAAGCGCGTTTGCATAATCTAACCGAGACCCTATTAGCGCCTGAACTACAGTCTTTCGGTATTGCAGGGAGAGCAGAGGGAGAAATTTCCTCAGCATTTTAAGAATGCCGAAGCATTTCCCAGCAAGCCCTACGATATGGGGTCGGAAGGATAGGTCATCATCAATTACCACTCCCAGATTTTTCACTTGGGAGGATGGCCTTTCAGGAGGAAACATGTCCTGGGGCCACCACAACTTCCAACTCGGATCGGGAGCACAGCCAAAGAAAAGCAACTCGGACTTGTCCGAGTTGCATTTCAGGCTGTGCTGATGGAACCACGCAAAGACTGAACTCAGACAGTCTGTGATCCTGCCGCTGTCAAAGACCTCACCCTTGCTGCACGTAAATAAGAGCTGGGTGTCATCAGCGTATGAGATGACCCGGGCCCCGTATGCCTCCGCTACCATCGCCAGAGGAGCCATATAGATGTTAAAAATGGTGGGGCTCAAGATGGATCCTTGGGGAACCCCAACCTCTAGCGATGGCATTTCCGCGGATAACGGTGGAGCCCAGATCACCTGTCGGCGGCCCGATAGAAAGGATCGAAACCAATCCAACACCGTCCCCCGTAGTCCGATCTCCTTGAGTCTTAAAAGGAGACCCTCATGAGGGACGGTGTCGAAAGCCGCCGACAGGTCCAACATGACCAACATCGCCTTTCCCCCTCGATCGAGCGTCTCCATGATGGCGTCGGTCACTTCCACGAGGGCTGTCTCCGTGCTATAATTAGCACGGAAACCCGATTGAGAATCATGGAGAGCTCTCTTCTTTCGTATGATAGTTCTTAGTTCATCCGAAAGAAGAGAGCCCAGGGGCTTACATGGGACTATTCAACGTCGATCGCCCTGGGGGGTCAAGAACATATCAATGTAACTCGGGCAGCCCAACGGAGCTCTACACACCAACCAGATGCCACACTCTCCACGGTAATGGATACAGTCCTTCAGGCCATTGCATCACATCGAGAAGAGACATCAAGAGACGGGCGCAAAGCACAATCAGCGCTACATAAGGTTCAGGGTGTTGTACGCAAACTCTCAAGATCAGTAAACACCTTCAACACTATTTATTCAAAGTTTTATATAGCGCAAACAAGATCCTTACAGATATCAGAGCGCTTCACAGAGACAGGTGTAGGGGCAGCAGGAATGAACAGAGATAATGGGAGCAATATAATAGTCACTAACATAGTAGGATAATAATAACGTACAGAAAACATATCAATATACAATCAGGTAAACAAGTAATATAAGACGGCACAAGTCATTGATCCCACTACAGAAGGGTTCAGGTAAACCTTGGATGTGTGGATGGCTTATACCAATTTCTTAGGATAGAGAGAACACTGGGTGGGGGCATCGGGAGGGTGATTCAATCAACCAAAGTGTATCATATATTTGTCGGTAGTAAGAGAGTATCGTAGTAGTGTCACCATCAAGTAGGAGTATAGTGCCAAAGGACAGGTGAACAGTGATACAAAGCGATGCAGAGTCTCTGATCCAGCACCTATAAAGTTCAGGAGATCTTGGCCAGAAGGATGGTTTTCACCTCTTTCTTGAAGAGTGCAGTGGAGGAGATAAGCCTGGTTTCAGGAGGGAGCGCATTCCAGATCCTGGGTGCCATTCCTGAGAAGGAGCGCTTGTATGTTTTCTCTTTCCGGAATCTACGGGGTTTCAGGAGTAGATTTTTTGTACTTCTATTGGATCTCGAACCTCCTGATATAGACAACTTTTGAGCGAGGTAGTTGGGTGCATTGTGGTGCACGGCCGCGTGTGTCATAACTGCAATTTTTAGCTGTATTCTGGCTTCAAAAGGCAGCCATTTTAGAGACTTTAAGTCTGGGGATATATGTGAATGTTTTCTTGAGCCAGTAATGAGTCTTGCGGCAGCGTTCAAGGAGGCTCTTAGGGGTGCTGTTGTGGATAGCGGGAGTCCGCTGAGGGCCACAATTCCGTAGTCTATTCGAGGGATGACTAAAGTTTGTACAGCAGTTTGGAAGTCTTTGGCAGGGAGGAAGGGTTTAAGTTTCCTCAGTGTATTGATTTGGAAATTAGCTCCTTTTGTGGCTTTGCTGACGTGCTGCTGCATGTTGAGCTTGGCGTCGAGTGTGATGCCAAGGGATTTCACCGAATCCACGATGGTAGGTTGGACATTGAGTGCTGTTAGGTTATTGAGCCAGGTTTGGGTGGTGGAAATTTTCGCCGGGGGTGAGATGAGTAGGAACTCAGTTTTCAGAGCATTTAGTTTGAGGTGATTATCGGCCAGCCAAGATTGAGTGTTAATAAGTGTGGAATTCAGATGTTTGATATCTTCCGGGGATTGTAGCTTTAGGTAAAGTTGTGTGTCGTCGGCGTACATATGGAATTGAACATTGGATGCTTGGAGCAAGGTGGCGAGCGGTTCCATGACGAGGTTTAACAGTGTGGGGGAGAGGGAGGATCCTTGTGGAACACCTAGATCTGCAGGCACAGGTGTAGATAGCACATTGTCGATCTTGAACTTCTGAGACCGGTTATGAAGGAAGGACGAAAACCATTTGAGAACAGTTCCCGATAGACCCATTCTAGTGCTTAGCAGCTCCAGCAAGTTCTCATGTTTGACCGTGTCAAATGCTGAAGAGAGGTCAAGAAAGATGAGGAGGCAAGACTCATTGCGATCAAGGATTTGGAGGGCGTCCTCAATTATGTGTGTCATAGCTGTTTCCGTGCTATTTTTCGCTCGGAAGCCTGATTGATGAGGGTTGAGGAGGTCAAATTTGTCAATGTGTTTTGTTAGTTGGAGTTGGACACATTTCTCCAGCAGTTTGGCCAGGGTGGGGATATTGGTGATGGGACGGTAATTGTTTAGGTCAGACGGATCAGCTGTAGGTTTCTTGAGTATAGGCGTGACTTGCCCCACCTTGAGGGAGTCTGGAATGAGACCTTGTTGAAGGGAGCTGTTGATGATTTTGGTCCAAAGAGGGAGGAGCAAGGGGATGAAGTCTTTTACAGCATTGCCAGGTAGGGGGTCGGGTGCTTCACCAAGGTGATGAGGGCCGTCGTCTCTTACCTGAGGTCAAGAGGCATTAGTCTAATCATTTACCTGGACGATATCCTTATTATGGCCCAAGATTCCTCTTAACTAATCAAAGATCTGACCTTTACGATAAACCTCCTAGAGAGTCTAGGCTTTATCATAAACAAATTGATGTCGTGCCTGATTCCCTCAAGGTCTTTGGAATTTCTAGGTTTCACCGTAGACACAGTTCGTTGTCTTCTTCTTTTTCCCTCGAAGAATATTTCCAAAATCAAAAATGAAATAAGGTACATTCTCAAACGTCAGGACCTGTCCCTCAGAGACTTGGCCAGACTCCTAGGCCTTCTCTCGTCTTCCATCCAAGCCATCTTTCCCGGACCCCTCAATTACCGAGCCCTTCAGAGGACCAAAGCGAGAGCCCTAAGATCCGGACTTTAGTACGGAGATCGGATCTGCCTAGACCAAGAGGCTCGTTCGGAATTAAACTGGTGGCTGAACAACCTAGACACTTGGAATGGGAAGGCTATCTTTGGCTCAGTTCCAGAATTTACTTTGGAATCAGATGGGTGGGGTGCCGGTCTACTGAAACAAAACACTGGGGGTCTGTGGTCTCGGGAAGAATCTCTCCACCACATAAACTACCTGGAATGAACCGCCGGTCTCTACGCCCTTATGAGTTTCAGATATTCCCTTCAAGGGAGATCTTTCATCTTAAAAATGGACAACATGTCAGCATTGGCTTATATCAACCGCTTGGGCGTCACGAAATCTGCGGACCTCTCAGATCTAGCCAAGAAGCAGAAGCTCTTTTTCAGAGCGGAATACCTTCCAGGAGAGGCAAACATCTCTGCGGATTGGAACTCGAGATTCCTCCTAGATTACAGCGATTGGAAACTGGATCTTTCAGTTTTCAATACCCTGAACAAGATCTGGGGGCCCTTGGAGATAGACTTATTCGCGAGCAGACTGACCTCCTAACTCGAGAATTACTTCAGCTGGATGCCCGACCCGGGTGCTCTGGCAGTCAACGTCTTCCTTCAATCTTGGAAAGGAATCCGAGGGTATGCTTTTCCCCCTAGCACCAGGATTCAGAGGGTCCTTCAGAAAGTGACACAGGAACAGTGTTTCCTTCTATTGATAACCCCCCTTTTGGCCTTCCCAGGCCTGGTTCCCGACCGTCCTAGAACTGACTTGGAGTCTTTCTTTTTTGATTTCTTCCCTAGGGGACCTCTTCCAGACATAGGCGGTCTAATTCATCCCCTAATTCAGAACAGGAGTTTATCCCTTCTTGCCTGGAAAGTGTCAGGGGATCTAACGAAATCTCAGGCCTTTCGGAGACAGCTGTAAATGTAAATGTAAATTGATACTTGTATAGCGCACTACTCACCCGCAAGGGTCTCAAGGCGCTTGTACGAATACCGCTGTGGAACCCATCCTGGCTTTCCCTGTGAGGTGTCCACTCCTGGGCACCCCCCAAGGTGGAGGCCAGGCATCCTTAGCGTTGTGGGGGCCGTTGTGGAGATTAAGCAAGCTATTGCCCAGAGTTGCAGAGTGGGACTCCATGATTGGAATAGGCACCGAGGCGAGAATTATCAGGTCCGTGGAATTTTTTAGCCCAAGACCCGCCGAGGCGGGGAATTGAACCCTGGTCCCGGGCTAGACCTCTGCATCAGGGTCTGCCACTCTAACCATTGAGCCACACTTCTCCACTGCAACAGCTGCAACTCTCCTCGAAGAATCTTGGGCACCAGGGACACATTACAGATACAAAAGGATCTGGAAACTTTGGGTACGTTAGTGCTTGGAGAGGGACCTGGATCCCTTGGAGGCCCCTATTGTTGACATAACCAACTTCCTTGTTGAACAATTTGAAAGGGGACTCAGTTACAGATCTAGTAATTGTTTTAGATCTGCTATTTCCGCCGGTCATGCCCTCGTCAACGGCAAGACTATTGGTAACAAGCATTTACAATGCAACGGTTTCGCCTTTGCCAAAGTTAGAGCTATTAGCATTGTAAATGACAAATTGTTTATTTATGTGTTGGTTTTGAAAACAGATAAATAAATGGCATTGTCATTTACAATGTCAATAGCTTAATCTTTCATGAATAAAACTTTGTTTCTTTCCATTGGATTACTTTGATTGAATTGTCTGCAAAATTATTCTGCATATAGGAGTGCTCAAGAGCGCCACCTTACACCTGTGAGGTTTTTTGTAACATAATATATGTATCAGGTGTAAAATAGTCCCTCATACAGAAGATGAAACAAAAATACTCCTGTGGCTGATCCAAGATGTGTCTGATAATATTTCAAGCCAATGTCTGAAGGTTCTTGAACCAAAGAAGCCACAAGCAGAAGGAGGCTGAACCAAAGCCATAGGGAGTATGTATAGAATATATGTTCAGCATGAATGATAGAAGTGTCACTACACGTCATGCCCAATTAAAGTGTATTCTGTATGTCAGTAGAACTTAATGGCCATGTACACCCCACTTGCTTTAGAGGAATCCTGACTACCTTTTCTACTGAAGTTACCACACCCATACAACATCCTGTAAGACTTTCCGAATAGTCTATTGCGCGTTTTAAACAGCACCATGAGTTTTAATTGTTTTTTGAAGCAAGATATTCCCTATGATACTTCGGTCTATTTCTTAGGACCAATCGACCACTTTTCTTACTTTACAGGCGCCCTGGAAGGCTGCCTGCTGCACATTCTGTTCACAAATTCTCACCACAGTGAAATCTTAAAGCTCTCTTTTCAATGGCCTCAAAAACATTTAAATGAAAACATGCCTGAGAGAAAGTTTGCAGGGGGTAGAGGGTGCTAAAATGATGACAAACAGATTTAGAGCCTTAATCCCCTGTGCACTTTAAATTGTTCGCAGGTGTGCCTAACACATCAATAATTAATCTGTTCCCTTCCAGCTGGCAGCAACAGACCAAAAGAGGGGCACGCGCGGCGCACTCAGGAAAAGCATGCAGCAGAACAGACTTGTATGACACATAAAACGTAAACACGCGAATAAAGACTAATTTTGGTTCCAAGAAGAAGCTTACCCTCATTAAAGGTGACGGCCTCGTGAAATGTAGTTTTCTTTATAAATAGGCACCGCTGGGAGGGTGGCATACATTCCTACACAGCTAAGTACCCAAGGGTTGTAGTTATTTCGTGGCTGCTGCTGGGGTCTCTCTTCTAGACGATCATACACCGAGACAAGTACCTCACCCATTAAACAATTTAATTAAACAAGAGCATAGGAACGACAGGGTGTACCACGAAGCCAACATGTCCTGCGTTGCGAGAATCTAAAAGAGCAGCAACTGCTTCCTTCTCAAAACTGGTATGTGTGACTTTCACCGAAAATTGTTCAATTTAACTCACTTAAAATAGCTAACGTTGCAACACTATTTAACAGCTGCAAGGTTGTTTGGGAATCTCAGTAGCACCGCTCCATAGCGTTCATATACAAGTCATTCTCTGATTGGTCAGTTCGGGATTGGATATTGAAAACCCTCTACTGATTGGTTATTGTTGCCGTCCCATTTTTTTCTGATGAGGACCATACTAGAATGACGGAGATGGAAGAACGAATAGTTCTTAATGAGGCAGAGGCCACAGTCACACAAGAGAAAGTCGATTCTCATGAGGCAGAACTAAGTGATGTCAGATGGAAGCTCGAGGACATGGAAAATCGTTTACGGCGTAACAACCTGCGCGTACTTGGGATACCAGAAAATATTGAAGGTTCCGATATCCGAGCTTTCATCATTCAACTCTTTAAAGACACTCTTCCAGAACTCTCTTCATGGGACTGGGAGCTCGAAGTACAACGAGTGCATAGGACTCCATTTATATCAAAGAAAAGATTCCTTTCTGGGTACTTATTTCACAAGGTCATCTCCAGTGAAGCGGACGCCAGCCACACGAAGGAAGCACTAGCCAGATTAAAGCTCTTAAGAATCAAATAAAAGGAGCGAGGTTGGCAAGCGAGGGCAGCGACAACAATCTCTAGAACCGTCAAGACCACCAACTTAATGAGCAAAAAAGCCTTTAAAACTGACAGGATTCATATAATCGAGTATTGTCGGGAGACCACATAAGAGGGGAGTATATACCTTAAGAAAAATACGCCACCTGGAGAAGACACCATTTATCCCGTTTTAGTGATCACATGTTCTTAATAATCAAATATAAATCACTGACGGCCGTGAATTGATAAACACGTGCTACCAGACCAACCAAAGAACAATACGCCCCAGAAAATTACTTGAAGGACGATCTTTTTCTTAAATTTAAAAAAGAAGATGTAAACCTGTTTTTAACTCATTCTGTCCTGATGAAGGTGCATTCAGTATAAATAAACGCACCGAAACGCGTCGACTCTTTGGACCATTTTAAACTGTGATAAAATGTTTTTTTATTAATTTGTTGTATTATTGTATTTTAAATTTTGAATGCATACTACAAAGTGGTGACTCTGTGTTAGATAACCGTAATACGGAATTGTTAGCCATTAGATATATATTTGTACCAGAGGACCACAGTGTTAAATTATAAAGTGTATTTAAAATGAATGCCTAAATATGAATTTCTATAAAATAAACTTTGAGTAAAAAGTACAAATAACCTAGTGTGGAGACTTAAATTTTGACCTCTTGAATTTGTCAATTGTAAATGCCAAATACAGCCAATTGCTACGGATAGGCCTCATGGTCACCTTGTGAAATAAGTACCCAGAAAGGAATCTTTTCTTTGATATAACCTATTGACCCAGTCCTTTCTGGTCCTTGGGAAACTCTCTTTTTTGTGAGATATAGGACTCCATTTACCCTGAAACCCACTAGCAAGCAGGGGAGTTATCCACGAGCTGTCCTTGTATTTTTTGGAAATTTCCTCCTCCGACAGGCCATCTCAGAAAAAGCCAGGCCAGAAGCCCGCAGGACCAGAGACACCATTTCTTATTTTGTAAGACCTGATTTTTGCCACACGACGGTGGAAAGGAGGTGGCGTCTGCGACAACTCATCAAACCCTTCATGGAGAAAAGAGCACAAGTCTACTTAAATAACCCAGCTACACTGAAAGTTATTTACAATGGCCAGACTAAATACTTTACCTCTGACATCAAAGCCAAAGAATTCCTAGATAGCCTCACTTAATGACATGCTAGTGAAAATATGAGAATAGATGACTCTCTGAGTAGATATTAAGGGGGGGGGGGGAAGAGGAAATAGAGAAGTCTGATATTCATTGGTGGCTAATCTAGTGGAATATAGAAAGTGTATGGGTCTATTTCGAAACTATATATATGTAATTTCTCTTATTCTCATCTTTCTTTCATTATTATCTCTCTTTCTTTTTCTCTTGTCTTTAATGTGTCTATTTTGAATCTGAACCTGGCTTGGGAGTGTCTCTCCATCACCAAAAGACTCTTATAGAGTCTAATTGCCTCACATTGTGGGGGGAGGGGGGGTGGGTTGTAGGGAGTTGGAGGGAGTGGGAGGGGGAGGGGGAGGGTAAAAGGGAAGGGGAAAAAAATGAAAAAAAGAGTGTGATCTGTAGAGTGATTTGTAGTATCAGAAATTGTGAAGAATTTTCTGTGTTTGTGAGCAACCGAAGTAATTTATGTTATATTATGATTAACCTAAATTGGGAGAGGAATGTCAATTCATGGTGTTGGGCTAAAATAAATTATAGAGATGGCACGGGTTTAATTGGTTTATATTTTAAATGGGGAGAGTAAAATTGCGATGCTGGAATATAGCAGGTCTTAATGATGGGAGTAAAAGGGCCCAACTTTTTCAATTACTGCGCCAAGATCCTGTAGACATCCTGTGTATTCAGGAAACTCACATAGCTGGCTGCGATAAAAATCTGTTAAAAATTCCCGGGTTTAATTTGCTAGCAGCAACAACACAAACAACTAAAACACGAGGGGTCGCAATCTTGGCTAGACCAGGATTAGGGAATCCCAGACGCCGATTAGTTGACAAACAAGGCAGGTGGGCTGTGGTTCAAATGGAGTCGGATATAACCATTTGCTCACTTTATGGTTCAAACCTGGACGATCCACAGATCTTCACTGAGCTAGAACTAGAACTGGCCTCTTGGGCCGGCCCACTAATTCTGTGTGGAGACTTCAATATAAATATCGAAAAATTAGTAAATAACCGACTCCCGCAGAATTATAGTGGCCGTAAACCCAAAGTATATAAGGCAGTTTCTCATCTGATGGACAGTCATGATTTATTGGATGTCTGGGATATGCTTAAGCATAACGCAAACGGCTATACTTATTACTCGTACCCTCATAACAAATATGCCCGGTTAGATTATATTATGACATCATTACACAAGACAGCTTTAATAAATATAACTAAATCCCCCAAAACCATCTCTGATCACAATGCATTAACACTAACCTTTGAGCTGGGTAGTTTTAATAGACCCAACACTCAATGGTCATTTGACCGAAAGCTTCTTACCAACCCAGACTACATTAATCATATCATATTATTTGCTCAATCCTTCTTTGATAATAATCAATACAGTGCACCCAGATTTAGTGTATGGGACTGTTTTAAGGCAGCAATCAGGGGAGAGACGATTGCATACGTGGCAAATTATAAGAAAACTCAGGATCGTACTAATGAGCAACTAAATACAGAACTAATCAATTTGGAAATAGAACATGCCAAACAAATTCAGCAAGGAAAATCAACCTTCGATATATTACAAAAATTACTGATTCTAAAAACAGAAATTAATAGTTCATTAACCCAAAAAGTGGCAGAAATTTATCAAGCGAATAGAGCTAGAATTTATGAGGCAGGAGAAAAAGTAGGGAAACAATTAGCTCTTAAAACCAGACAAAAACAAACCTATAATAGAATAAAAAATATCGAATATGATGGTCAACAATACACTACCCCTCAAGACATCGCAGAAGTGTTTAGGAGATATTATCAAAAACTATACCAAAAAGAGAATGAACATCTATCTACAAGAGATATGAACACTTTCCTTAGAGAGTGGGTACCGGAATCAGAAATACCTAGAATACTTGACAGAGTTGATAGAGAAGAACTGGAGAAAGAGATTACAATGGAGGAATTAGAAAACGCATTATCAGATCTAGCTAACGGGAAGGCGGCTGGGCCCGACAAGATTCCATTAGAGCTGTATAAACTGTTGGGCAAACAGATACTACCTTACCTACTAGATCTGTTTCTAGGGGTACAATATCATTCAGATACACCTGATTCATGGAAATACACAAACATAGTGATATTTCCGAAAAAAGGCAAACCCTCTCATCTTCCCTCTTCATATAGACCAATATCACTCATAAACTCAGACTCAAAGCTTTACTCAAAGATACTTGCAAACCGTCTAAGGGGAGTCATCAAACATCTCGTATCCCCGTGGCAACACGGCTTTATCCCAGGGAGGGGAACAACTGATCATACTCGTAGAGTCATTGCCCTATTCGACATCATGGGCGCCACAGGGGGAGAGATGTCGATGGTCCTATTAGATGCTGAAAAAGCGTTTGACCGACTGTCTTGGCGTTTTTTATGGGAAATTATGAAATTTAATAACTTTGGTCCCGGCTTTATTAAAGCCTTGAAAGCCTTATATATTAATCCTAAGGCTAAATTATCAATTGAGGGTTTTGAGTCAGAGTATGTCGAGGTACAAATAGGTACTAGGCAGGGTTGCCCTTGTTCCCCGATACTATTTGCCTTAGTAATCAATCCCTTAATCTTAAAGCTTCTTAATTCTCCCCAAATCCAACCAGTAAATGTGGGTCCATACTCTACTAAAATATTGGCTTATGCCGACGATATCGCTGTCATCACAACCAAACCAGCAGATGCAGTAGCTGAAATAGAACAATTAACTCAAAATTTTGGACTCCATTCTGGTTATTCACTTAATAGAGATAAAACCATGGTAATATGTACAAATAATATCACATATGACAGTCCCTATAAAGTGAAAAATGCAATATATCTAGGGGTAAATATCTCTCCGGAAATAAAAGAAATTAATCAGCTCAACTACGATCCCTTGATCAATTCAATAAAAACAGATTTGAAGAGGGTAGATAACCTACACCTCACAATAATAGGTAGGGCTAACTATATTAAAATGAGTATATTTCCTCGAATACTTTATCTATTCCGAGCTATCCCATTGATGGCTGACTACACCATTATAAAAATCCTGGATTCAACAATATCTAAATTCATTTGGAATTACGGTAAGATAAGGAGAGCATTACCAGCTTTAACTCTTCCCCCGAATAGAGGTGGCCTAGCAATCCCGAATCTGACATTCTATCTTTGGGCTACACTACTTCAACAAATGGGCTTGCTTTTCAAATTAAAACCTCTCAATTCACCTATCACAGACGCCTACATCCCCTCTATTTTTGAACTTGGACTAGGAGATAAATGCCGAGGATTACTGTTGAAACAGCTTGAAGCATCTTATTATAAGAAAACAAAGTTTAAAGTAATTGAAGATGTATGGAAAGTGTGGAAACTTGCTTCCAAACAGTTAGGCATACCTAAAATAACAAGGTATATCTCTCTCTGGCATAGTGAGATTATATCATCATCTCTAAAAGACACTGTCTCTAGGAGATGGGAAAATTCAGGTATATATACACTTGGTCATTTTTTTGGACAGAACGTTGCTCCATCCTTTGAGAGACTACAGCAGAGATTTGATATACCAACCACAGATCACTTAAAATACTTTCAAGTTTATACCAACATTCGTAACTCTAAAGCCATTGTTAATTTAGATAGTTTTAACTTTTTTTCTGTTATAGGGAAACTAGATACCAAAATAGGTACTCTATATGATTTATTTTCTCAATCCTCTAAGGATGATCTAGAAAGTGTTGAGAGGTCCTGGGCACAAAAACTTGGTAATTCTAATGTAGATATTAATAACAGTATAACTCTTTACACAACTTTATTTTTAGCACCTAACCTTAAAGCACAATACTTTAAAACCATCTATAACCTTTATTTTACTCCGGCTAAACTGTTCACCTGGGGTATGCGAGTAGATGACAGATGCCCCAGATGTAGACAGGGACAAGCTAATTTGATTCATATGTTTTCTGAATGTTCGAAACTAAATAACTTACAGACAACGATCGAAGGATTCTGGACTCAAGTTTTTGGACGGAACCTCAGATCCTCCGCCACATTATATCTTCTGGGTCACGATGAATCCTTAGGTCATAGCGTAGAGGAACAGAGAATTGTATTTTTGGGTACTGCCGTTTTCCACATTCTTCTGGCGGCATGCTGGAAAGATTCTAATGTTCCCACCTTTCAGATGTGGCTCGGTCGATTTCTTGCCATCTACAAGCAGGAGATGGCTATATATCGCACAAGGGGTAGGAAAACAAGAGCTCGGGGTACTCAGATCTGGGCCCCAATTTCGAACTGGTACTACAATGTAAGATCCTCCCCCTGATACGATAAGGGTTGACAAGGGCCTACATGCTAAGAAAATGGGGAAAAAATGTATAATTTATAATTGGCCCCTTTTTTTTTTTTTCTTTCTTTTTTTTCTCTCTGTCTCTTCTGTTTCCTTCTCTCTTTTTATTTTTCTTTCTGTTTTTCTTTTTCTTTCTTTTTTCTTTTTTGTATTTTGTTTGTTAAAATTCTACGGAGGTATTGTATTATTAAGAATGTATTCTCTTTTGTATAAAATATGTTCTTGCTTGACTACTACAGATCATGCTCAATAAAAATAAAAAAAAAATAAAAAAAGAGAATCATGGAGAGCGTTGTTATTCTCGATAAAGGTGGTAAGTATATGCTGAACATGCTTCTCAACCACCTTCGCCAGAGCAGGGAGAAGGGAGATCGGTCTATAGTTGGCCGGCAGCAAAGGATCGAACAGAGGTTTTTTGATCAGCGGCAGAATCAGTGCGTGTTTCCATTCCCTGGGCACCACTCCTGAGCTCAACGATAAATTCAGCAGGGGGTTCAGCAAGCTGTTTACTGCCGATGCCACCCTGCCCAGACACCTCGCAGGACAAGCGTCCAAGGGTGAGCCAAATTGGAGCCGGGACAGTAGCTCCAGCGATGTTGCACAGGACATCGGCGGAAAGACCGATAGTGTAGGTCTGGGCTCTGTTTCTAAAGAAGCTTCCGGGTTCCATCTACGACCTAAATCGTCCACATCCGTAGCAGAATCCACGGGCAGGAACGAATCCTGGATGGTTTTGATCTTTGTGACAAAGAAATCAGCCAGCTGCCCTATCCACTCTTCTGTATGAGAGTGTGAGAGGGCACCTGCAGCCGGATCAACAAACTCCTTCACAATCCTGAACAATTCCCTACTCGTGTTGTCCGCCCGGTCTATTCTGTGCTCAAGATATTCCTTTTTAGCTATGGAGATGTGTTTGTGGTATTGTTTTATGGCATCACGATATTTTAGTTTCTCCACTGGGTCGTAATTACGACGCCAGAGTCTTTCCGCTTTTTTGCAGCCTTGGCGCAGTTCCCGCAGTGAAGAGGAAAACCAAGGGGCAGAATCATGGTGCGGGGCTCTTCTGGTTGACTTCCCAGGAGCTAGTTCCTCGAGTCTAGTTTGCAACCATTTCTGGAACAACATCAGATCTACCTCTAGGTTCCCAGTAAGTTTACACGGATGTTGGCAAAGAGCGTCCGATAGCATGTCTGCTGTCACTAGATGAAACGCTCTAGACTGATGAACCACATCCTTCTGTGTTCTATAGCTGGTGCTAACCTCGTATGAAATGGCAAAGTTATTAAAAAATGATCGGACCAAAGGACTGGGAGCGGCAAAGACACCACTATCGGCACCGTAGAAAAAATAAGATCTAGCGTGTGGCCTTTAACGTGGGTAGGACTATCAATAAAAGGGGCAAGCCCCAACAGAGCGGTAATATCCCGCAGTTTGGATGCGTCAGCGTCCGATATCGAGTCCATATGTAAGTTTAAATCGCCCAACAACATACAGTGCGCTGATCGCATACAAGGTACAGAAAGGGCCGCCTGCAAATCTTCGAAAAAGGAACCAATAGGCCCCGGTGGTCTGTAAACGAGAAGCCCAGTACATGACTGGGAAGCAGAAAGACTAAGTGCAAAACCTAAAGCTTCACATCCTGCGATATTCTCCACAGGGAAGGAAGAGCACCCCACAGCCTTATCCACTATTAGGGCCACTCTTCCACCTCTGCCCCCGACTCGGTCTTTCCTTAGGATGGTATAATTTGAGGGGAGAGCACAGGCAATAGAAAGACCAATAGAAGAAAGTGCTGCAATATAAACCACACTGATTAACAACATCCACTTGTGAGATTCCTATTGCCCGATGAGGTTCAAGGCACACATGAAGAAGAACAGGATCTCTTTTCGTAAGGTAACAGAAGATGGGCATTATCGCCACTGTGACTCCAACTGGAACATTTTCAACGGTCATTAAGACGGGGTTTCACACGACCGTAGAACACGAGGAGTTGTGGGATCTGATTCTTTCTCATGGAACGGAGTTTTCAAGTTAACAAAACGCGCTCTACATTTCTTGTGAACTTTCTGCCCAACACAAACATAAAACTTAGATATTTTTCTCTCCTTGCATGTTTTTTGAATTCCAGTCACTCCCCTTTCAGTGAGTACAGATACATCGTCATCTTTTTGAAACACCACATCACAAATGAAACACTTTTCTACGTCCATTTTCACTGTATTTCACAGCAACTCGCAAGAACCTGTAACACATAAATACAACATTTTTGATTAACAAAAAAACAAATAACAACAAAGTTACAAAACACAAACAATAGCAAACTTTTTATTTCAAAAGTTAACTGTAATATTTACGTTCCTTCACACTTTTATATAAGTCAACGAAAAAATTATACAAACTTTGTCTATCTGACATATTCCGCGATTATTTGATTTTATGGTCATCAGAAACAATTTTGATGTTATTTTTCACTTTCCCGTCCCTAAAATCATATAAAATGATACCACACATGGGCATATAAACAGTTATACCCTATATCTCAAATAATGGGCAGCCATTTTGAAAAATCCGCCATATTGGATTAACACATCATGATAGAGTGGTAGACTTTTCCTTATCGTTTTCTACGGAAAATTTTTTAATTTTCAATTTCAATAAGAATCCACTCACAGAAATTGTATTGCAATTAGTTCAAGGTTCCGCAACAAATTGACTAGTCTAGGAGGAGCATCGCTTCACTGCCAGCAGATGATAAATAAAACGATAATAAAACATTGTTATTATCGTTTTATTTATCTCTGTCTAAGCTGCTTACGTCCGTCACAGATAGAGTGGTAGGGGCAGGTCCTGGCCATGGCAGAGAGGAGCACTGTGGACTTCTAAGTGTGCATGTCAGTTTGACCGGCCGTCTTCGACTGGCCAAATAGACATACAAACGTATGTTTCTCCATACTAGCTGTGTTGAACAGCCGGGTTGTAGAAACGCCACAGGCTCCCAGGCACAGTCTGAGCAGCAAACCAGGCCACTCAGACCAATCCTGGCGCTCTCATGCTAGAGAGCAGCATCTGGATTGGGTGGGGAACCTGTGCTTTCAGGCCCATCCACTTCTGGACGAGAAGAGCAGGAGAAACAAGGCGGCCGGCAGCTGGAGTGGAATAGAGCTGCAGGTTAGTGAATGTTACTATTTTTTTAATTTCCCAAACCCTACCCCCGCCGCCCTACCGGTTTCAATTGACAGCAGCTGCCAATGCTATATATATTATGAGTCCTGTTGAGCAATATTCTTTCACAGTGACAACTGAAAGAAAATATATCTAATGATTCTTTAACTAAGGAACCACCTCCGGATACAGAAATGAAACAACTGGATGTGGTGGGCAAAAAAATAAGTCTACTTGTAGCACCCTAATGAAAGATGCATTTCTAATTCCTCTGCAATCGGAAGCAGTTATGAGCACCAACAAAGGGAGTAAATAGAGGAGGTGCTGCAAAACCTTCCAGAGGAGTATAAAAAGGGAGCCAAATAAATTGACCAAGAATGTACAGCAGTGTCAAGGACATGCTGAAATCTTATCTGGAAGTTGAGGACCGTGATAGTAGAGTACAAGATCTTTCCTGCACAAGCATTAAGGTATCTGGATAAAAAAAAAAAATTACAGTCCAACATTCACATTCCACTGGATTTGTGGGACAGCAAGTTTATAAATATTAAAAAAATTAAAAGGGTAAACTGGGCAGCCAGAGCACTGTAGAGTTTCTTTCCTAAGAGGTGAACTGCTGCCAACCCTGTCAACAACAGTTATATTCACTGCACCAAGAAATGGGCTATTCCGCCAACAACACCCTGGCAACAGTCAACCCAGCAAAGTCGCTCTTTCGTGGAAGGGAAATGAGCAGAAAACATGATTCAAGAGAATTTGTAAGCATCAATACCTGTAGCCTTCAAATCACCACACAAGTATTGGTGAAACTGAGGAATTCCCACAAATACAGGAACAAACTACCTCAGACCAGTGTATTTCACAACGGTAAAAGATCTACGACGAGTCTCTTCATGTTACGTTATGTACATTGTACTATTAGTATGTGCAATTCTTTTGTCCCTGTGATATCAGAGGTCTGCAGAAGGAAACTGTGGCATTTGATTGTTTGACCGGGCAGGAAGTCCAGTTCATTAACCAAGTAAATACCATGAGTCATGATGTTTCAAAGAGAAGTAGTTGCGAGAGGTTTGCCAAAGAAATGTTACTGATAATGGAATGCTGTTTGTTTCCAGCGAGATAGGGGAATTTCGTTGAAATCACAGTTTAGAAAATATTCACGTCAGTATAGCCTCTTTCTAATAATGGGTAAATGGTAAGATGGAGCAGGGTTTTAAAGTAGGGTTTGTAGTTGCTGTTGGGGTTGAAAGAAAGCTGATGATTTGTTTAAATGTGTATCACACCACTGTGAGATAAAGATGAAAAGAAAAGCTTAAGCTGATTTAAATCCACTTTTGCTGATCAACAAGGAAATATTTAATAAGTGGAAGAACGGAAAGTGTCGTGGTTTGAATCTTCAAGGGGTGGAGAAATTTAGTAAAAGTTTGATCACGTGGTTGGTAAGATTTTCTAGACCGTTGGTAATAGAGCGAATGGGAAAAATACAGAGTCGAGTTGAATGATGGGTAATGTGTAGAGCAAAGGTAAGGTGATGCTAGTGCCAAAATATGTTTTTGGGGCTGAAAAGATTGCAGTGAATGGCGATGGAGCATTTATTGGGGAACAGAAGCAATTCTACCCAAAAAAAATGTATAAGTCCAGAAAAAGGACTGGACAAAGAAGGTTATCCGTGTGGATACAAGACTTTACTCACCTAACTTGACATTAGGACTTCTGATACTTCCTGTAGTATAAATTGTATTTCTCTATGGAATTTTACTAAATAGGTCTATAACATTGTTGTGAAAGTGTAATGTTATGTTGTCTTAAACTACTGTAGATGGGACAGGTGTGGTATTAGTATGTAAAATGTGTAATCGCTGTGGTATCAGAGGGTTGTAGAAGTAACTACAACAACATTCCGTTGTTAATGTTGCCAGAGATTCCCCCTCTTAATAAGGTATTACTGTATTGTGAGAACTAAAAACTTTAAATATTGACTGTGTCCACTGTGGACCTTTTGATACAGTCATTACCACTTAAAGGGCTTGTGAACAAAGCTCCATACAAGAAAAGCCGCCTTTGAGTATATGATGTGCACTTCCTCATTCAAAAAGTGGGCTTAACATTAAAGCCAAGACTTGTTGTTCAGACTTCAAATCAAGACACAGAAATTCAAGAGGACAATGATGCAGGAAGTAAAGGTTGGAACAGGAGGCTTTCTTAACACTAATGGGTCACAGAAAACACCCATTTCAACTTCCCAGGCATCACATGCACCAGAAGTATCTCCGCTTTGTGGCGTATTGTATCATTCCCAGTTCAAGGTTTTTTTGGGATAAAGCCAGCCCCAAGTAAAGATAAAAATAGGTTGTGGTGTAGTAGAAAGGAGAAAATCCATACATGTGTACCCGCAATTGGATTACTTGATGGTAAAAGGAAACTTGTTATAATAATGCCAACATGGAATAAACTAGTTGATAATATTGATATACAATTGGGGGTTCACGGCCAAGCTGAAGAAAATAAAGGCTTAGACCATATCAGCTAAGAGTTTTCTAAGGGCAGACCTCAATGCTGTCCTAGCAAAGGCCATATGTTCCCTGCTGAGAATCCAACCATTGCATATTCAAGCATTCTTGATGTCACTGTCTCGGACATTGAGTAGTTATGAAATTGTTAGTTATGATGTCATCAGACCGTCATCTAACATCTCATGCTTGATTAACTTGTGCCCTATGCAGGAATGACTTGCAAGTCAATACCAACTGGCATGATCTTCGTGGAACTAAGAGCATCACCTGGTTGTCAACCTCCTGTTGGAACAAGCATTGGAAAAGCTAATACGTCTAGTGTTGGCTGCCAGCGTTTTAGCTGTCAGTGGTTTCGTTTTGTCATGGTTTTTGCAAAGCTTTGTTTTGGAGCTACTGGACCTTCATCATACTTGTGAAGGAGCCAGTATCTAAAGTGGGCTCACCTATTGACATATGCTGTAGGCTGTGGTGATTGGCAGAAAAATGTAAGTGACCACAGCGACCTGGGAAACAGGAGGGCTGGCTCGCAGCCTTTATAGCATACAAATAATTTTAGTAAATTACAAAGGTCTTTGGTTACATCAATCTAAAAAGCTCTAAAGTGATGGATACAGGAGATCATGAAAAGAAACTATTCAAACGTACTGTTCCAATTATGTAGATAATGGCGGATGCTTCACATGGGATTGGGGGCAATCCTTAGGAGAACAGAGTGCGGAATCATTGGATTTCAGAAAAGGCCGTCAAATGTATTAATTTCTTGGCAGTGAAGACTTTCCTTTTTCAAAAATTAGGCCTGGTGGTTCAGATTCAAACATACCAAACAACTATGATGTTTTGTCTAAACAAACAGGTTGCCACCAAGTCATACTTTCCATCAAGGTTGTCATAAAGGTTTGACTTTGGGCACATCACAACCATATTTCTTAGTGGCTCTTGTTAAATAAGCTGAACAGCATTTGATAGCAGATATCTTGAGAAGAATGTAGAGCGTTTCTATCAATTAGGAGTTAGATCACATAGTCATAGAATACATCTGTACACAGTGGAGGACAACATACAGAGGCCTATTGGAGTGCAGCGTAAATGCTGAATGCTGAGACTTCACAACCAGGTACATTCATCCCCAGACCCTTGAGTATGCAAAATTTTGCGAGATGGAGCAGGACGTTTGCCTCTGCTTCCTCTCAATAATAGCTACATCCTTGGAAATCAACTAGTGCAGGTACTCGTGCTCAATAATGATTCTAGGAGTGCCACAATGGACTTGAGTACCATGATCTGGCATCGGCACTAGAATGCAATATCATCATTACTTCTACACCTCGTTTCCATGCATGAAGTCCAAATTTGGCACAAAGAACCCAAGAGTCAACATCGCAGCTTGGTTTCTGAAGTTTGAGTCTGGACCTTAATTTACCAGGCAAGTCTGACAATATTCAAACAAGTTAAAAGGCATGCAGTACAAATGTGTTTCACAGTGAAATGGAAACATTTAGTTTCAAGTTGTATGAATGATGGTTATCAACCCCACCCTCCTGACGATAGTTATAATTAGCTTGTTCGTTTATGGACAACTGTCTTAATTATGGTTCATGCGAAGCGCATGTTAGCTGTATCGGTGTACACAAGGGGTGCTAAAAATGGATCATTGTTCAGAATACCACTTTGTTAAAGTGAGCCAAGTGGGTATGTGCCACCATTAAAGATCCATCTTTTGCTCTAACCTGGAATGTTATTTTGTTTTGCTATAGTTTTGCGATGCCCTTGTTTGAAACAGTGCTCAGGTAACATTAAAGTACATTACGTTAAGGATACATTAGTGATCACATTATTTAAAGTTGTGTTGTAAAAGTGTTTAGGGTTCTCTATCATTATTTACAGGTACCCAAGGATAGAGTTAATTCCCAAAGTGGTTTCTAGTTTCCACATAAATTAGACTATTCATCTACGGAGCTTTTTTCTAGACCCAACTACTCAATTGCTCAACAGTTTTGTCTGTCTGTCTGCGGAAATTGCAGTCAAAGTAAACAAATGCAATGGTGTGACAGCGCTTTGCTCCCCTTTGGCACCAAAAACATAGAATTACGTCCAAGCATTTATTCTACAAAAAAGAGAGGATCTCTTATAACTTATGTTGGGGATGCTTCCCTGAATTACATGTATGCGTCTGCCATTAGGTCATCAACACATACTTTCTGAAAACACTGCTACGTGGGTGTTCTTTCGTGGAGAGAAAAGGTTGTATGACAAACAGTGGTAAATCATTTGTTCGCCACTACTCGGTCTGCACACACTCCACTATATGGGTAGATACTGCTGTTTTAAGCAAGGCACGTCATACGTTTATTCACAAATCAAACTGGTTAGTTATCTGCAACAATAGTCCTACAGCTGAACAATCCTCTTGAATTGCATATAACCCATGTGTAGTGGAGTCATGTATTACAGAAGTAACATTCAATAGTTCGAACACTACATCTATCTTGCAGACCTATGGAAAAATATTCTTAATAGGGTGGTCGTGTACTGGGGCATTGCGTGCTATGGTTGTCATTGAGGGATCATGCAGGCCCACCTATGCGCAACGTCCCAAAGTAAAACTTTTATTTTTAGAGCTAGACCTATGTTTCCAATGGTTAGGATGATGAATTCACAGCTTATGAAGCTAAAAGCGTTTCAAGCTGCAGAACTGTTCTTGCGAACTAACTAATTTATTCTGTGTGGGGTTGGGGAGATTTCTCTGCAGTGGTGATCACAGATGTGCCGCTGTGCGTGCCGCACAATTCTTCGGTTACAAAAAATGTTTGGCATTACAATGTGCCGTGCAATGAATATGAAAGCTCAAAGCATTTTTACTCTATCCGGATGTCACCTCACCTTTTTTTCAGTCCATTTCACCTAGGATCCAACCGGAACCCCCCCTTATATCTGCAAATCCACTTCCTTGCTTTCTATTTCTCTCAGTTTTAACCTTTCTCACTATTGCTGCTCCCTTATCTCAACTTATTCCTCATTCAGTTATCCTATCCTCCCCTCAAACCTGCTTTTGGGATACAGAATGCCTGTTCTCAAGGATCCTCTTATGTCTTGTATGGCATCTTTAAATAGCACCCTCGAGGGATGCTCTACAGGAAGCTGCTAAAATGTCTCGCCCCCAAAAAAGGAAGCCCTGCTCAAATACAGCGGATCTGAACCGTTTCTCTCTGACCACAGACTTCCTGAGCTCCGCATTGCACTTTGCTGCATTTTCTTTTACTGAGGTAGTCCTTTGCTGACCGCTGAAAAACCCTTAGAAGACTAGGTGAAAAGAATGGCACAAGTAAAGCTTGAAGAGGAAAAAAATATATATACCTTTATAGGCAAAATAGCTTACCCTATAATTTATCACCCGAAGTCTACTTTTCTGATGCGCGGTCCATGTGGGGCTGCTTTTGCTTTTGGCTATATTATCCCTTTTTCTGTGGTTTCTCCTCCAAAACATCAGACCCTGGGCTTGTGGTTTAGTAACCAGAAGTTCTCTCACATGTGGTGCACCTCCTGTAGAATCACAAGAGATAAACTCTGTCTTTTCTCAACATAATAGGTGGTGCTGGGGAACACCTCATTCTCTCAGTGTGCAGCAGAAAGAGTTGCTTGGTCTGCAGCCTCGGAAAGGTTGAACGGGCGAGCTCTGCAGCCAAGCTGAGGGGTAGACATTGGGTTGCTTTCCACATACCTAAAGCGTTACTTCAACAACCCAATGCACACGCATGAGTCTCACCTGACCCCACCTCTAGGGGGAGGTGTGGCAAATGTAATCTGCCTTAAGTAACGCTTCCATTAGTAGGTTGCCAGTAAATCAAAGAGGGTTGCCGGGGGCCTGATGGGAAGGCTCCTGCCATTAAGAAAGCAAGTGGAGATTATGACTAAGCTGGCTGCTGTGTGTGGACGTGGGCTTGTGCCTCCCAAGGAGTAGGCTACAGACTCTGAATGGGCCAACTAATTTGCTTGCTGTAGAATCTTCCTGTAGACCCTCCTCTCGCCCTACAATGCTTTGGTGGCTCAGGCACATCTGCAGGCAGCAGTAAATATTGGAACCCGCCTGACTCTTGGAGGTAGTATACTGGTACGATTCCAGTAAAAGTGCATGCATTGAATCTCAACTTGGAGAAGACCAAATAGTGCTTTTGGTGCAGCCTCTATTTTGATGGGCACAGATTACTCGAAAATATATTATCATTACTTGATTTTCTTCTAGATGTCTTTTGACTATTTATCACGTGTACCCCGATTGGCTCCCTCCTGTGCATGTGGGAGCTAGACAGCTGCCATACTAATTCCCATGGTGCTAGTGCTCCACACACACGTTTGGGAGTGGGCACAAAATACCCCTAGATTGCTAGAACTGGAGCAGGGTTTCGAGGCAAGCAACAGAGTGCCCCAGACTTCTAATCGACGGAACAAAAATGGTTTGATGCTGAGCTGGTGTCCATGTTGGCGATCTTCACATATCAGCCAATCGAACCCTTTAGCTTTAAATTGAATCAGACCGCTTTTGAGCAGTGTAGGATTCCGAGTTTTTTTTAGGGTACTTTTTTGGACGACACAGATATGTTACGAAGTCCCTAGTCGGCTGTAAATGGGTCAGGCAGTCCCAATTTAATCTTTGTATTCTAGTACTTCTCCATTTTTTTCTACTTTCAATGTAAGTGTAACATTATGAGAATTCAGTGGAAAAACATAACTGTACTACTTGGCTATTCCAAGTTGACAAGGGATGAATGGAAATCTTTGAAAACCTAATAGCATTGAGGTCCATAGAGACGGGCTTTCTCCAAACAATCAGTTGCCAGTGAGCTGCAAACAGTCCAGTGCAGACACCTGCTTTACACGCCCTCCCTTATTGGCACACTCCTTTGGACCTTCATCATAGGCCTGATATGAAAACCAGCCTACCCTTCCCAAAGGTGACATTTGTAAACTAGTGGTGCTTCGCAGCTTTTGCTCACTGCACTTATTCTTGTATTGTACTTTGCATTGTCTCCTGATGCTATGCCTGTTACAAATCATGAAATCTCCTGTGCCATGTTCCTAACTTCACCTATGTTAAACATATGGTCAAGATGCTTCCTGTCTGTCTACATAGAAGTACCACAGACTGTCTTACACGTGTACTGTATTAACCCCTACACCAGCCTCCCAACATGCACAAATGTAACCACCTGAATCTGATTTCTTATTGGCCAGGATCTAATGAGGCAGTTCCTCAGCGGTCTGGATTTTCTGCACTCAAACTGCATTGTGCATCGTGATCTGAAGCCAGAGAATATCCTGGTTACCAGCAGCGGGCAAGTGAAGCTGGCGGACTTTGGGCTGGCTCGAATCTACAGCTGTCAGATGGCTCTCACTCCTGTGGTAAGTAAGCTTTAGTCACAATTATCAATGCTATTTGTTTGGAAAACTGTGTGCAGATGGTCAGTACTGTCCTTGTCCTGTTTGTTGCATGCGACTGCCAGCACGGGACTCTTCTAGATTTGCATCACACCTAGGTATTCTAGCTGGCTCTGCCAGTTAAGCAAGACCTGGAATGATAGCCAATCGAAACAACTCTATCATTCATTAACCTTCAAAGTCTGACTTTTTAAGTGCTGAAGAATTCAATTTTTCAGACTTTTGAGGTCATTTTAGTTTTCATTCCATATCTCCTGGAATTAACCATGTAGTAATATCGCCTTGGAAAGTACCGATACCCGTAATTTACTGCAGTGTTCCAAATTCCAAGTTCGGAATGTGTGGTAATGGGTGGAATAGGTGTTACTTCACCTAATTTCCTCACAATTACTCTGTTTCCTACCTCTTTCTAGTGCACTTTTTACCAGGTCTTAGCTGGTGAAACGTGCATGCTGAGAAATTTCAGAAGAGCACCATTAAAATAAATCTTGGATACTGATCCTAGTATTACTCCGAGCTTAGAGTGAGGGGCTTAATACAGTGATCCACCACTGGCTGCAAATTTTTGGCGTGTCTCTAACAAGACCCTCCAGTGGATCCAACAATGCTCTGAGTCACTGCATCATCTGAAGCATTTTTTCCGTTATCCTGTACAGGTCTAGAAACAACAGCAGTAGAGTTTAAAGCCATGGAAGAAGAGAGATCTATGAGGCCAAGATGGCTGCAAGTTCACCGTTACTGTAACTCGATAGCTGTTTTTGGAATTAGAAAACAGCAGACATTGCAGTTGGAAAAGTCACCAAAACATAGGAAACCTGTACGATGGATTCTGTTGGGTTAGGTTTTGGTATAAACAGATCCAGAAATATACGGCTAGGGTAGAGTGATATCCAGAGATGCTTGGGCTTGAAGCAAAATATATGTGGGTGGTGGGTCAGCTAAGAGGGAGTAAAAGGATCATTGAGGTGGCTGGCAGAGATGCAGGGGAGTCCATGGTAAGTGGTGAAAGAAAGCGGACGCACAAGAAGAGCGAGCAGGTGGCCTGCAGTTACTGCTCTTCAAAACCAGTTATTGCAGGAGAGGAGAATGGGAGTGGGCCAAGGATAAGTATAAATCTTAGAAAGAGGCGCTGCATGGGATCTGTGGAAAAAAACTGTAGAACAGGGGGTAAGGGATTTCCCATGCTCAATGCTATAGTGGTGGCCTGGTAGAGGGAAAGCAGACACTCGCAGGCACTCCTATCTTCAGAGCCCCGATAAGAGTGCTGACTACTCAGGCAGTGGTGCATGAGGCAGTTGACTTACCAAAGGTGTGTAATAACCAAACGTATATGGTAATATTGAGATTACACCCTTCCCTAGCTCTCTTCAGCTGATGTGGCTGTCTGATTGGAGTACAAAGATCCAGCTTACATTAGCACATAAACAGGGGGCAGCCATCTTAGAGCGGTGGAGGGCCCCTCCTCAAACACTGATCCCTCGCCCTTCTTGATGGTGGCATACTTAGCTATATTTAGGGCCGTGTCTAATATCCTAGGACATTCCTTCCTGCTGCACCGCTCTTCGTGCCTTGATTTGCAGGTAAAGATGTTGATTAACCAGGTGAAGGCTGAAATGCCAGACTGTAGAAACTGGGGTAGAGAGAGGTGATCTCTCTGGTTTGCACCCGGTATGCCTTCACACTGAAACTATTCTAGCTTCATTAGGCCCATATTCTTCACTCTGCCCCTCACCAACTTCACTCTACTGCTACCTTATTTGATTTCTGATTCTATTATTGATTCTCTGAATCTGAAAGAAACCGGTTAGTGTTAGATTCCTTACCTTAGAATATTCCCAGGAGTGAGACTGGATCTGGAAAGTTTTGCTTAGCAGTACCCTTGCGCGTCGGTAGGCGTTGTCTGCGGCTCCGCGTCAGTCGTCGGCGTCGTGATCGCCGGGATGACGTCGTCGGAGTACTTAGACGCCGCCCTCGTGCGCTGACGTCCGTTCTTCTTTTTTCCACGCCAGCAAGCGCAGATCCGGAAAGAGCAGTACTCTGGTTCCTTTTTGACCAACTTTTTGATCTCTTTTGATCATCTTTTTCGAGTCGACATTGACTCCTGGTGCCGATAGGGATGCCGGGCTTCAAACCCTGTGAGGCCTGTCACCGCATGATGTCGGTGACCGACCACCACCGTCTGTGCCTTTACTGCCTCGGGCCGACCACGACGACAAGTCGTGCCCCGACTGCCGGGCCTTAACCTCGAAGGCTAGGCGGTAGCAGTCCCGCAAGCTGCTCGAGATCCGGCAGTCGGCTCTGCGCTGCTCGAGGACCCGGTCGAAGAGGAGGTAGAGGGACCGGTCGGGGAGCCGCAGTCATCGCTCGTCGAGTCATCGCCATCACTAGTCGGGCTCCAAGTCCTCCAGTAAGTCGAGGCACTCTAAGAAAAAGTCCAAGAGACGACATCGCTCTTCGGACTCCCCTCCCCGCTCGCACGACGCGACTGAGGTCTCAGGTGACACCGCCCGCGCGGCTCCGCCAGAGCCGCAGACGCCGCCTCCAGCCTCATACCCTCCGGACCATGGCCTGCAAGCGACGCCAGAGGAGATTCGTGATTTCCTCATTGCCATGAGAACTCACTTTCCTCCATCGAGGGTTACCGGGTCGCCTTCAGGCCCGGCAATCTCGACTGGGGCCCCTTGCGGGCCGGAGGCTCCGGCCCCGGTGACGTTGGGGGTCTCCGGCCCCGGCGCCGTCGTCGACTTTGGTCCTGACGCCGCAGGGCCCCACAGGATCCAGGCCTGGATCCGGGCCGTCACCGGTCGACCTCACGACCCCTCTGCTGGTGACGACCCCCATGGTGTCGCTCCCGGCGCCGTCTTCAGACGACGCCGGCCCCAGGTTCAGCCCCATTCCGGGTCGAACGCCGGCCCCGGGTTCAGCCCCCTTCCGGGTCCGACGCTGGTGCGGCGTCACTCGGCGCCGTCGATGGGTGAGCAATTCATCTATGACCTGGCTCCGTCATTTTTGCCTGAATTTCAGGACACGGATGAAGGGAAGAACTGGGAGGGGTCTTAGGACCCTCTGGCACAGCAGTGCCAGTTGAGCCAGGACTGGGCAGATGAGCTGGGGGAGGCCAGTGGTCTAGACACTTCGCCTGACACTGGATTCATCTCTCCTCCCTCCGTGGCTTTGGAGGAGGGTGCTGCTTACAGCATGGTGTTGACCAGGGCGGCCAAGGCCTTGGCTCTTGAGCTCCCTGTTGCGGCCGTCAGGGCTAATCTCCTCACTGAGGTGCTCAAATCGCAGGCAAGCTCCTCGGAGCCTCTGCTGCCGTTCAATGAAGCACTCACTGACGTTCTGTTGGGCACTTGGTCCAAGCCCTCTACAGGCCTCCCTGTAGATCGGAACATGGCCCGACGCCACCGCCCGGCTCCGGGCGACCCCTGCTTTCTGTCCACCCACCCCACCCCCGAGAGTCTGGTGATCCAGGCCTCTACATCCCAGACCGCATTTCCGACCGCTCCTCCGGATCGGGAATCCAAAAGGTACGATCAGTTTGGGAAGAAACTGTTCTCCTCACTGAGTTTGGGGTTGGGTTCTGTCAACACCGCCTGCCTTTTGGGCCGTTACACCCACTCTTTGTGAGATACGGTTGCGGAAGTGCTGCCGCAGTGCCCGGTGGAGGTCCAGGCAAAGCTTACCCAGGCCCTAGCAGAGGGACGGGATGCAGCACGCCATTCCATTCGGTGTGGACTCGATACCACAGACTCGCTGGGTAGGGCGATTACGACGACGGTGGTGGTTCGCCATCACGCCTGGCTGAGGTCTGCCAACTTTTCGGGGGATGTCCAGGCCACGCTCATGGACATGCCCTTTGATGGCCGTCGCCTTTTTGGCGAGAAAGCAGACGGTGCTAGAGCGTTTCAAGGACTCCAGGGCCACGGCCAAGTCCTTGGGCCTGTCGGGCCAGCGTCAGCAAACTTCTGCTTTTCGCCCCTTTCGTGGCCACGGGAGGGGTTCCCCCCACAGGTCCAGCCAGCCACAGGCTGCAGAACCAACCTCAACGCGGACGTAGTAACTGCCGTGGCGGTGCCGGGGGACAGCAGCCAGGTCAGTCCACACCGCTCCCACAGCATCTGCCTCAAAGCCTTCCTAGTCCGAGCTTTCAGGCCCATACGACGCCAGTAGGGGGCAGGGTCCACCATCACCTCCATTGGCGTGCCATCACGTCTGACAAGTGGGTGCTGCAAATCATCCGAAGGGGCTACTCCCTCCCCTTCGAGGCGACCCCTCCAGCCATGCCACCGCAGTACCACCGCATGTCGGGGGATCACTTGCAACTTCTGCAGGAGGAAGTTATGGCCCCTTTGGCCAAGGGGGCCATTGAGCGCGTTCCTGGGCCAGAAGTAGGACGTGGTTGCTACTCCCACTACTTTCTGGTACCCAAGAAGGGCAAAGGAGGCCTACCCCCTATCTTGGACCTCCGGGGCGTCAATGGCTTCCTCCGGAAGGAGAAGTTCAAGATGCTGACTTTAGCTCCGGTCTTAGCTGCCCTAGACCCTGGAGACTGGATGGTAGCGTTGGACTTGTAGGACGCTTATTGCCATATCCCCGTCCTGCCGTCCCACCGGCGTTACCTGCGGTTCACGGGAGGCCACAAGCACTTTCAGTTTACCGTGCTCCCCTTTGGCCTTACCAGCGCCTCTCGGGTGTTCACGAATGTGATGGTGGTGGTCGCAGCTCATCTGCGCAGATCAGGGGTCTCAGTCTTCCCCCTATCTCGACGACTGGTTGTCGAAGGCGGGCTCGCCCCAGACAGTCGTCCGCCACCTCCAGACTATGGCCAACCTCCTGCACCTGCTGGGGTTCTCCATCAATGTGCCGAAGTCGCACCTGTGCCCTTCTCAGAAGCTCCTCTTCAGTGGACCGGTTCTGGATTCGGCGCAGTTTCGGGTTTATCCTCCCGAACAGCGGGTTCGGGATATTCAGGCTCTGATTCCGATCTTTCAGCCTTTATCCCGAGTCTCGGTCAGGTTGATGCTGCGGCTTCTGGGGCTGATGACCTCCTGCATACTTCTGGTGCATCAGGCCAGGTAGCGGATGCGAGCTCTGCAGTGGGACCTAAAGTTTCAGTGGGCCCAGCATCAGGGCAATCTGTCTGACCACGTTCAGATCTCGGAGGGCACTGTGAGACAATTGCAGTGGTGGCTCTCGAACCGCGATTGGGTCAGCGGCAGATCCCTCTCCCTACCCCAACCGGAGCACCTAGTAGTGACGGATGCGTCCCTCCTGGGATGGGGTGGCCACATGGGAGAGGCGGAGATCAGAGGCCTCTGGTCTCCGGCGGAGTCCCGGCTCCATATCAACCTTCTGGAGCTGCGGGCGATCCGACTTGCACTGAAAGCATTCCTCCCCTCTGTCCGGGGCAGTGTAGTGCAGGACAACACCACCGCCATGTGGTACTGCAACAAACAGGGCGGGGTGGGGTTGTGGACCATTTTTCAGGGGCTTTCGCCTCTGGCAGTGGCTGGAACGTCAGGGCATTACCCTGGTGGTTCAACACCTGGCAGGATCCCTGAATGCCAGGGCGGACAAACTCAGCCGTCGGTCCATGATGGATCACGAATGGCGTCTGAACTCGGACGTGGCGCAAGGCCTCTTTCAGCAGTGGGGAGAGCCTTGGTTAGATCTATTCGCCACCGCCAAGAGAACGCGCAATGTCATCAGTTCTGCGCGTTGGAATTTCCAAGACGGCACTCGCTCGGAGACGCTTTTCGTCGCGAGTGGAGCTGCGGTCTGTTGTACGCCTTTCCGCCTATACCACTTCTGCCCAGAGTGCTGAAGAAGATCAGGTGAGACCGGGCCCAAGTCATCCTTGTGGCTCCGGACTGGGCACGAAGATACTGGTATCCCGAGCTACTCAGCATGTCAGTCGATCCCCCGATTCATCTGCCTCTTCAGGAGGACCTTCTGTCGCAGCAGCAGGAGACGGTCCTCCACCCGAACCTGTCCAGTCTCCACCTACATGCGTGGAGATTGAGCCGTGGCAGTTGAGGCCATTTGACTTGCCTCCTGAAGTCTGTGATGTGATTCTGGCAGCCAGACGTCCCTCCACAAAATCGGTATACACCTACAGGTGGAACAAATGTGTGGCATGGTGCACAGCAAAGGCTGTGGATCCACTTTCTGCCCCACTTTCAGAGGTTCTCCTCTTTCTTCTTTCTCTCTGGGCTCAGGGCTCTGCTCTGGGCAATATCAAAGGCTACCTCTCTGCCATTTCTGCTTTCTTGAGGCTTCCTGATCAGCCTTCTCTTTTCAAGTCCCGGATTGTAAATAGATTCTTGAAAGGCATCATGCACATGTTTCCTCCTGTTCCTTTCGTGATGTCTTAGTGGGACTTTAACCTTGTTCTTACCTATTTGATGTGCGCTCCTTTCAAGCCCCTTCACAATTGCCCTCTACGTCTTCTGTCTCTTAAGACTACATTCCTGGTTGCCATCACCTCTGCCAGGAGAGTGAGTGAGCTCCAGGCTCTATCTTCTAAGCCTCCTTTCCTCTCTGTCCATCCGGACAAAGTTGTCTTGAGAACTCGTCCTTCTTTCCTGCCAAGGTGGTTACGGCCTTTGATATTGGGCAGTCCATCACCTTGCCCACCTTCTTTCCGCCTCCGCATCCCTCGAAAGAGGAAGAGAGGCTCCACCGTCTGGACCCAAAACGTGCGCTCTCTTTTTATCTTAACCGCACACGCCAGTTCCGGGTGGACGACCAGCTCTTTGTTGGTTACAAGAGCGCGAAGAAGGGACGGGCGGTGCACAAACAGACCATCTCTCGGTGGGTCATGTTGTGCATCAAGATCTGTTACTCCTTGGCGAAAAAGGAACCTCCTGTTGGGTTGGCCTAAAAGCTAAGCAGATCAGTACGAGAAAAAAAAGCACAGAAACACACTGGGGCCTGATTAATGTTAGGTCTCAAGGGAAACATAAATATGAAATAGCAGACATTATTTTACAACATAAATTGGATGTGCTACTTCTCACGGAAACATGGGCAGATCCAACATCACACCCAGATTTCGTGGTGGCTGTCCCTCTGTGATTTGTCTTATCTAGATTGGATAGACATATTAAGAGAGGTGGAGGACTAGCAGTAATTTACCGTGATCACTTTAAAGGTACTTTTTCCCAAGCATCAGACACTCAATATGAGGGGATCAATTTTCAAATAGAACTGAATCCCCGAAATACCTTTAAGGGCACGTTGGTATACTGCCCTACCGGGTCAAGAGCTAGTTTTACTGCAAAATTAGATTTACTTTTAGAATCATGTTTCACTACAAAGACATTCACCATCTTGGGTGATTTTAATTTACATCTTGAGATGTCAGATAAGGACACAACTACTCTAATAGAAACCTAGAGTATGTTGGGTTTGACACAGATAGTAAAAAGGCCCACTCATGAGGCGGGCCATACTCTCGATGGGGTATTTTCTATAGTACCAGGTTTAACAGTGAAGGAAATTTTACCTATCGTTTGGTCAGACCATTTCTTAATCACATTTAACTACCCAGCTAAAACTGTCCCTGAAGCTCGGGTTGATAAAATGCAGCAAAGCACGTACAAAGCATGGAATAAGATAAACAACAGCACATTAAAATTTCAATTGGAGCACACGCGGCCAATCATGAATATTCAAGTAAATCAGGCTGCAGAGGAATATACCAATTGGTTTAATGATGCCTTCAAGGCTATAGTACCAACGGAAAAAGAATAACAGGAATCACACTCGACCGTGAGCCCCATGGTTTACTGAAGCTCTGACACTAGAAAAACAAAATTGTCGCAAGTTAGAAAGGCACTGGAGAATAAAATATGAGGCTGAAGATAAACATGGTTACAAATATGCACTAAAACAATTAAAGGAGCACAGAGGGATGCTGGAGCGGGTCGCCCTCCACTCAAAGTCAACAAAACAATCAAGACCCACTCCCTCGGCGTACGACCAAATCAGTGACTAGAGGGGGGGTGTTCCAAACGTCCTACTCCCTACCACTCTCTTACCAATATTGTAAGAGACAATATGCACTGTTCTCCGCCAATGTATAAAAACCTGTTCTCCAGGGCAACACACCAGAACCAACACATAAGGTGTACCCGAATCCCGGGATTTACCACTGTATCCACACTCAACGTTGGACACTGCTCTTGTTAGAGCAAAAAATGTGAAAGACGCAAGTGACACCTCACGGAAACACCACCGTCGGGGTAACTGGTATCAAATTTCCAGACAGGCCCCTGTCTCATCATCGGTTGTCACATGCGTCTTAAAGAAAAATAAGATGAAAGGAAAGAAGTGTCCAAAACAACACACATATATAGTGACAAACTAGTGAAGGTGCAGAAATATCTGCTAGTGACCAACACATATAAACAAAGTGAAAATAAAGTAACAAAGTGCATAAAAACACACACCCAATCAACCGTCCCTTACCCAACTTTATTCATAGGGCGGAGATGGTGTGCTTGTATAAAAAAGGGGGCTGGTAGTTAATCATATCTACCACAACCTCCTGCCAGTGCCGACATGTTTCACTGCTATGTTATATTAAAGCAGTTTCTTCAGGGCTGCACTCTGGGAATGTCACTTCACTGTCTTGGACACTAGTTCTATAGTGTGCAAAGGGCAGCCAGGCCATTCATACCGGCCGCTCCTGTATCTATAAGGGCAATCAGCACTTCTCACGTAAGTCTGTGCCTTATTGCTCCATTATCAAATCGTGCCGTGCTCGGAAGGCGCCTTTCCTCGGCCTTCCTTTGCACACTATAGAACTAGTGTCCAAGACAGTGAAGTGACATTCCCAGAGTGCAGCCCTGAAGAAACTGCTTTAATATAACATAGCAGTGAAACATGTCGGCACTGGCAGGAGGTTGTGGTAGATATGATTAACTACCAGCCCCCTTTTTTATACAAGCACACCATCTCCGCCCTATGAATAAAGTTGGGTAAGGGACGGTTGATTGGGTGTGTGTTTTTATGCACTTTGTTACTTTATTTTCACTTTGTTTATATGTGTTGGTCACTAGCAGATATTTCTGCACCTTCACTAGTTTGTCACTATATATGTGTGTTGTTTTGGACACTTCTTTCCTTTCATCTTATTTTTCTTTAAGACGCATGTGACAACCGATGATGAGACAGGGGCCTGTCTGGAAATTTGATACCAGTTACCCCGACGGTGGTGTTTCCGTGAGGTGTCACTTGCGTCTTTCACATTTTTTGCTCTAACAAGAGCAGTGTCCAACGTTGGGTGTGGATACAGTGGTAAATCCCGGGATTCGGGTACACCTTATGTGTTGGTTCTGGTGTGTTGCCCTGGAGAACAGGTTTTTATACATTGGCGGAGAACAGTGCATATTGTCTCTTACAATATTGGTAAGAGAGTGGTAGGGAGTAGGACGTTTGGAACACCCCCCCTCTAGTCACTGATTTGGTCGTACGCCGAGGGAGTGGGTCTTGATTGTTTTACAAATATGCACTAGCCAATTACAAATCCCTTATGATTAAGAAAAAAACGACTTACTTTACCCAACAAATTGAACAAGCCAAAAATTCAACTAAAGAATTATTTGGGGTGGTAGAAAAACTAACGGTCATATCAAATAAATCAATAGTGGGAAGCAGTCAAGTTCTTTGTGATAACATTGCAACTACTTTCAGGAATAAAGTTTATGACATTTATAATAATTTTTCCACCATCCCCAAACTACCAATCATATTTTTACCTACCTCCAAAAGTGAAGAGAATTATGTTTTTAAATTCACACAGGTGCATAGTGAGCTTGTGGAAAAACGTATTCAAAAAATAAAATCGTGCTCCCCTTTGGATCCCTGCCCCCCTGTAGTATTAAAAAGTATAGCAAAGGAGTCTCCTACTGACTAATATTTTCAATAATATGTTCCTATCAGGCTCATTCCCGGCCATTTGGAAGGACACAGCCATATTCTCCCTTTGATAAAGAAGGCGAACCTGGATATAAATGTAACAAACAATTATCGGCCAATTGCTAGGCTACCTTTCCCGGGGAAAATAGCTGAAAAAATAATGAACAACCAGCTTACACAGTTCATTCAAGAAAAGGAACTACTTGACTCTTCTCAATTTGGGTTCCGTTCAGGGCACTGTACGGAAACGGCACTAATCAAGGCTACCAAGGAGATCAGAGCAGCAATGGACCATGGAGGTATGGCTGTTCTGATTCTCCTCGATTTGTCGGCTGCCTTTGATACTGTGCATCATGACACACTGATACAGCGTCTGGGAAAAATAGGAGTAGAGAAGTCCGCTCTCTCTTTAATAGCATCATTTAAAAAAAATAGGAAACAGACTGTGACCCTAGATCAGTTTCAAGCTGCCCCTTACGTACTCCCATGTGGGGTCCCTCAGGGGTAATCGTTCAGCCCATCGTTGTTAAACAGGTATGTGTCTGAATTGGCCCCTTTGGTTAAAAAATTCTGCTTCAATCTGACATCATATGCAGATGACACTCAGATTGTCATAGAGGTGCATAAAGATCAAGCTCCACCGGCTTCACAATTACAATGAGGGAAGTCAGTCATTGGATGGGTAGGCATTGCCTTAAACTGAACTCGGATAAAACTGAGGTAGTTATCTTTGGCAACCTCCGAGCCACATGGGATGACTTATGGTGGCCGGTGGATATCAGTGAACTCCTGAAGCCGGTAGAAAAGGCAAAGAATCTCGGAGTGTTGATCGATAACAAACTTACCTTTTCTCATCAAAATAACGCCACAGTGTCAGCTGCTTTTTACCCGATAAGTAAATGGAGGAAGATTATACCCTTCATCCCTTCAGACCTTAGGAGGATGATGGTAACAATGTTAGTGCTATCGAAATTAGATTATTGCAATGGCCTTTATCCTGGGTTACAGAAGCAACATTTGAAAAAACTACAAATGGTACAGAATGCCGCTGTTAGGCTTTTGCTGGATGTACCAAAATATCAATCTGTTTCAGATGACATAAGGAAACTCCACTGGTTACCAGTAACTCAGCGTATCAAGTTTAAAGGCTTTGAACAATATTGGGCCTGAGCCACTAAAAAGTTTGTTCGCATGGTACCACCAAGGTAGATGTTTAAGGTCTACTAACGCCAGGTTGATGCTGGTACCTAAAATTCGTACGACAAACTGGGGAGGCCGAAGTATAAGCTACAGTACAGCTAAACTCTGGAACACTCTCCCAGTTGATATTCGAGCAGCCAACTCCCTCATTACCTTCAGAAAAAGTCTGAAAACCTGGTTGTTTAATTAAATCCATTGAATCTATGCTCTTTTCTTCTCCTTCTGTCATGGCTACTTGGGTCCAGCGCCAAGACACCTTCGGGTATTCGTGTGCTTTAAAAATCATATTAACATAACATAACATAACAGGGCCCATTCCACTCGGGCCACGGCGGCTACTACTGCCCTGGGTCGGGGAGCCCCCTTGCAGGACATCTGTCAGGCAGTTACGTGGGCCTCGCTGCACACATTTGCTAGACACTACTGCCTGGACAGCCAAGTCCGGAGAGATGGCTTTTTCGGCCGTTCCGTTCTCCAGGACTTTCTGGTGTGATCTTTGTTTGCAGACCCACCACCGGGGTTGGTATTGCTGGGGTATCTATTCTATGGTAAGGAATCTAACACTAACCTGTTTCTTTCAGATGCACAAGTTACTTACCTTAGGTAACGATATATCTGTAAGAAACAGTAGTTAGTGTTAGATTCCTTACTGCCCCACCCATCCTCCCCGTTCTGTTAACCAATATCTAGGGTTAAGGTATCTCCCTTTCAGGGCCCTAGATTTTTTGGCACCAGTGTCGGTATCTGGCATGGCTCTGCGTTCCTGGCGCGGAAAGCTATGTACAAGAACTGACGTCAGCGCACGAGGACGGCGTCTAAGTACTCCGACGTCATCCCGGCGATCACGACGAAGACGGACGCAGAGCCGCAGACGACGCCTACCGACGCCCAAGGGTACTGCTACGCAAAACTTTCCGGATCCAGTCTGATGCCTGGGGATATTCAAAGGTAAGGAATCTAACACTAACTACTGTTTCTTACAGATATATTGTTACCGAAGGTAAGTAACTTGTGCATCTGTCCCCCTTCAGCGTAGCCAGGCAGCCTGTAGGAGGCAAAACTACTGTGCTGGCACATTACATAAAATAAGCGTGCTTTCACTCACAGCACACAAAGGAAGTCAGTTGGTGTTGAATGTAAGCGGTTTCAGAAGCTGTTTCCGAGTTCCCTTGTAATAGGCTGTATAGAAACAAAGGCAACTTGTCAGGTAGACACCAAACCTAAATAAACATATAGCCGTAGATGAGAATGTTTGAGAGCTGTAACTTGTGAGAGCCACAGAAACAGAGCGGAGAGATTAGTCAGGGAAAGAAATCTAAATCTGAAAAGAAGATACAAAGTAAGGTGAGAGGCACAGCAACCACAGTGAAGTTATTTGTCGGGGAAGGAGGAAGTTGGGCTCAATTGCTCCCATTAGGAACCAAAGTGGAGGGAATAGAAGTCATTGGCCAGCAATGACCTAGATTCACCCTGAGAGAGGGAGTCGGATGTAGAAGTCATGCTTTCCTTTAATCTAATAATCAGGTGAGGTACTTAAATTGTAAGGCCAGCCTCCTCTTTTCTCCTTTCTTCCGTTTAAATGTGAACTTTCTGAGTGGTATGCTGCATTCTTACATAGACCATGAAAGGGTGCGTTTTAAGGTGGAAGATGGTGTTTATTTCAAACGCGTTGAATTTGAGATGTCACAGGGCATTAGAAACAGATATTGAAGCACTATGGTCGATTTAAACTAGCAACTCTGCAAGAAACCATGCCCGCTCTTATGTAGTATTAGCTATGAAGTGAGGGCCACTGCTCAGGGAATACGTGCACTGTGTTCCAAGCAGATATTACTTTGTAACCACAATCTCAGTGCTGTCAACTCCTTGCAAAGCTAGAATTGGGCAAGTGAAGTCATTAGATTTGAATTATCTCTCAAAAGGAAATATGCCACCAAGTGCAGAGAGTAGGGCATCTTATGGCACACTGACATAAGGAAAACAGAACTCTTGGAGCACAGGTCTTCTCTTTAGTAAAAACTAGAGAGAAGCACTGCAAGAAGAAATAATCTGATAGTCCCCTAACAGCAGATTCCTTACCATAGATGTATCCCCGAGCTGTCAGGCTGGATCCTGACTTTTTTTCGTGAGCAGTACCTCCGTGCTGGTAGGTGGCGTCGTTTGGCGCCACTTAGCGGCGGCCGCTTTGGAAGTGATGTTCGGGGTGCCTTTATAGGTGCCACCTACGCACGCAGACATCCATTCTTTTCTTTCCGCGCCAGTCAGCGCAGATCCAGGAAGAGTTACCCCTTAGTCACTTTTGGCTAAGCTTTTTTCGACGTTTTGTCAGTCTTTTTTGAAGTCTTACCTCCTGTTGTGGCCGAAATATCATCAAAGAAGGCTGGCTCTCAGCCTTGCTGTGCCGGTCACCGACAGATGTCTGTGACGGACCTACACATTGTTTGCCTCTAGTGCTTCGACGAGACCATGACCCGAAGGTCTGTCCCGACTGACACAGCATTAATGCGAAGGCCTTGAGGAAGCGATCCCCCAAACTCCTGACAGCTCGACGTGCGATGCTCGAGGTCCCCATCGAGAGGAAGATCCTGAGAGCGTTTGCAGAGTCCGAGGTAGTCTTCGCACTCCAAGTCGTTTAGCCATTCCGGTAAGTCTCGGCATGCTCCAACTTCATCTTGTCCGTCGGCTGATGATGGAGCATCACTAAAGGCCTCTGTCCAGAGGTGTGCCAGTGCCTGGGCAGTCTCTGGGCCTCCCGATGTTTCCAGTAGGTGGAGCGCCCCTCCGCTCAACTTCGAGACTTTTATGAGGCCATGGGACTCGTATTTGAGTGGCCCGGTCCCTCTGGCACGCCTTAAGGCCCCACGGGTTTGGGAGGGGCCCCTACTGGATCCACACCATCGGAGCCAGGTGGGCCTCAGGGATCCACCCCAGTCGTGCCATGTGGACTGACGCTCCTGGCACCACCATCCTCATGTTCGAGGCATGTGGGCTGCTGAATTCATATCTGTGCATAGATCGCCGCCTAGTGTTGGGTCCGGATGATTGCACATTGTTGTCCTGGAAGAGTCTTCGAAGTATCACGAGATAGGTGGCTCCTCCCTTGGACTACAGTGCGCATGGGCATTCTCTCCATCCCCAGATTGTTTTTCGCCATTGTGGCAGAGATGGAGTATAGTACAGTAAGAGATGTCCATGCAAAGAGTGAATGCTGCAGCTGCGACAGGCACCGGGGAGGCGGGTGGGCGATATGAATATCAGCAGCCCTACATGCCAAGAACAGATGATCCCAACACCAGTCCAAGGATCCATAAGGCTGGGATTCTTCAGAGCCCAGAGGTCCTCTCCCATTCTTCCATGAGTCTTAGCCCAAGTCGGTACCTGAGGACACCCCTCCGGCTCTGTGGCAGGGGATGTAAGGAATATGCTACTTAGCAGTATGCATCTGTTCTTGGCATGTAGGGCTGCTGATATTCATATCTGTGCATAGATCGCCGCCTAGTGTTGGGTCCGGATGATTGCACATTGTTGTCCTGGATCATAGTGAAGCTAGTGGACTGGACACTTCTCCAGATACTGGCATGTTTTCTTCCCCTACTGAGACTACAGAGGAGGGAGTTTCATTCGCTAAGGTGGTGTGGAGGGCAGCCTGAGATCTGAACCTTAGTTTGCCCATGGTGGCAGTCAAGGCTGATATCTTGACTGAAGTACTTCAGCCCGGGAGTATCCCCTTCCGAACTACTTCTCCTATTCAACAAAACACTTACTGATGTCCTGCTCCAGGGGACCCTAAATTCCTCATGGAATATCCTACTGCGGAGAGCTTGGTAGTCCAACTCTCCACTTCACATGTAAATCCAGGCGCATTCCCAACTACCCTGCCAAAACTGAAATCCAAGAGGCTTAACAATTTAGGCAAGAAAATGTTTTCTTCCTCCAGCCTGGTATTGCGATCGGTGATCACTGCATGACTTTTGGGCCACTATTGCCATGCTCTGTGGGATACGGTATTGCAGTTGCTGCCAACGGTCCCAGAGGAGCCCCAGGCAGTGCTCTTCCAAGCTGTTGCCGACAGGACGGATGCAGCTAAGTTCACCATTAGATATAGACTAGACACCCCTGACTCACTAGGCAGAGCGGTTTTGTCGACAGTGGCGCTGCGATGCCACACCTGGTTGAGAACTACTGGGTTTTTGGAGACGTCCAGACTTCACTCATGGATATGGCCTTTGATGACTCCGGTCTTTTTGGAGACAAGGCGGATTCGGCCCTGGAGTGCTGTAAGGACAGGAGGGCCACAACCAGGTGTTTGGGCCTTTCCATGGCCCCTCACCCCCCTCAATGCATCCACATAAGGGG
Organism: Lissotriton helveticus; assembly: GCF_964261635.1. NCBI lineage: Eukaryota > Metazoa > Chordata > Amphibia > Caudata > Salamandridae > Lissotriton > Lissotriton helveticus. The sequence goes on along the minus strand of NC_136057.1, from coordinate 1,645,581,739 downwards.
CGTACTACTGTGCCCTTATCCACCCAGCCATCACGGTGCGAAAGCTTTCCAGTCTGTGTGGCCATGGTACCTACCGGCCCTGTTGGTCGGGTGGCCAGCAGTCGGTTCAGTCCCCCCACCCCCCTGCAGCTACAGGCTCCAAACACTCCTAGTCTGTACGTTTACCATCATGAGACCCAGTGGGTGACAGGATTTGCTAACAATTGCCCCACTGGCAGTCCATAACATCAGACAGGTGGGATTTGTATATTGTCCGAAAAGGCTGCGCCTTCCCCTTCGAGACTGCCACTCCTTCAATGCCACCTACATACGACATGCTGACAAAGGACCACCCATCTCTTCTCCGCTGGGAAGTGATGGCTCTTTTGTCTAAAGGAGCCATATAAAGAGTGCAGACCCCAGAGGTGGGTTGTGCTTGTTATTCCCGCTACTTTCTGGTGCCCAAGAAGGATGGAGGCCATATTCCTATCCTAGACCTGCACTCCCTCAACATCTTCCAAAATGCTCACTCTTTCTCAGGTCCTATCTGCGCTGGACCCAGGAGACTGGATGGGAGCGTTGGACTTGCAGGAAGCATATTTTCATGTTCCCGTCCTATTTACCAGTGGTTCACAATGGGCCATGGGCACTTTCAGTTTGCTGTGCTCCCCTTTGACCTCACTAGCGCCCCTCGGGTGTTCACCAAGGTGATGGCAGTGGTTGCAGCTCATCTGCAGAGATCGGGGGTGCCAGTCTTCCCCTTTCTCAACAACTGGCTGATGAAGGCGGGCTCGCCCTAGACTGTGTCCCACCTCCAGACTATGGCGGACCTCCTGCATTCTCTGGGGTTCACTGTCAGTGTGCCGAAGTCACACCTGACTCCCTCTCAGTTGCTCCCTTTCATTTGAGCTGTTCTAGACTCAATGAAGTTTGTGCCTCTCATGCCACACCGCTAGTCCCGAATATTCAGGCTATCCTGCCGATGTTTCAGCCGCTATCCTGGATTTCTGTGAGACACTCGGAGGCTGCTGGGCCTCATGGCCTCTTGCATCCTGCTGGTGACACATGCCTGCTGGCATATGCGGGCTCTGCATTGGGGCCTGAAGTTCCAGTGGGTGCAACATATGGGGAAATTTCTCCAGCATGGTCCAGATCCCGGAGGGCACTGCGAAAGATCTGTAGTGGTGGTTAGCGAACCACGTTTGGGTCAGCAGCAGACCCCTCTCCATTCCCCAACAAGATCTCACATTAGGGACAGATGATCCACTCCTGGGATGGGGTGGCCATCTGGGAGAGGTGGAGATCAGAGGACTCTGGAATCTGGACCCCCACATCAACCTGTTGGAGCTACGAGCGATCCGATTGACATTGAAAGCTTTTTAACTTCCATCCAGGGAAGGGGGGTGAAGGTGTTCACGGACAACACCCCCACCACTTGATTCTGCAGCGTCATGGGGTCGTAGACCCTTGGTCAAGAGGCCCTGCATCTTTGCACATTGCTGGAACATCAGGGCATATCCCTGGTGGTTCAACATTTGGTGGGTTCTTCAAACGCCAGAGCGGATGAAATCATCCAAAGATTCCTCGCAGATAACGAATGGCGTCTCCATATGGAAGTGGAGCTAGGTCTCTTTCAGCAGTGAGGAGAGCCAAGGTTATATCTGGTCATCCATGATGACAAAGTGCAATGTCAGCAGTTCTTCGCGCTGGAGTTTTCACAGTGGCTCTCCGAGACGCTTTTTGTCTAGAGTTGAGCTCAGGCCTCCCTTCCGCCTACAACACTCCTGCCCAGTGTTCTCAAGAAGATCAGGAACAACTGCAGCCAAGTCATCCTTGTGGTTCTGGATTGGGCATGAAGAGTCTGGTTACCTGGGCTGTTGAGCATGGCCATCGATCCTCGGATACTGCTGCCCCTTCAGGACTGTCTCCTGTCACATCAGTAGGGGTGGGTTCTCCACCCGAACCTGTCAACGCTCCACCTTCTTGCGTGTAGATTGAGCAGTGACAGTTAACAGCTTTCAACCTTCCTCCCGAAGTCTGTGACATTATCTTGGCAGCCAGGCGTGCCTCCTCCAAGACGATTTATGCCTGTAGTTGAACAACATTTGTGGCATGTTGTACAGAAATGTATTCCCTTTCTGGGTGGATGACCACCTCTTCGTGGGGTATGTTTGATTGAAGAAGGGACAGTTCATACAGAAAAGGACCATCTCATGATGGATCGTACTCTGAAACAAAATCTGCTGCACATTGGCTAAAATGCAACCCCCCTGAGGGTTTGTATGCTCATTCCGCCAGAGCTAAAGCTGCGAAAACTGCGGTAGCTCGCGCTGTTCCAGACGTGGACATCTTCCAGGCAGCAACGTGGGCTTCTCTGCACATGTTTATCAAACACTACTGTCTGGACTGTCCGGTCCATAGGGATGGGCTTTGCCCATTAGGTCCTGCAGGACTTCCTCGTGTGAAATTGGTCTGCAGACCCACGTCCTGGGAGGTATTGCTTGTGTTTCTATTCTAAGGTAAGGAATCTGCAGCTAAAGGTCTCTATCAAATGAACAAGTTACTTACCTTTGGTAACGCCTCATCAAGTAAAAACTCTATCTAGCTGCAGATTCCTTACTGACCCACCTATCCTCCCTGCTCTGCGAACGGATTTCTAGGCACACAGCTTTCACATTTTAGGGCCCAAGTTTTCCAACTAGTGGTCAGTGTACTTCTTGACTGTGGTTCTGGCATAGAAAGTCGCGAAAAGTAACTGTTGTCAGCGTGCCTAGGTGGTGCCAATATAGGCAGGGTGAACTTCCCTTCCGAATGAATGAAGTTCATTGTTGTTGATGTTGGGTGGGGGGGGGGGGGGGGGGGAAATGTTGATTAAGGACTGTCAACAAGAGTTACCATTTCCACGCCTAAACCTGCACACGGGAACACACTGCTTCTTAGGTCAGTCTGGGGGTGCCAACATACCTCTCCAATCTTGCAGTGGTGAAAAACATAAGTTTTAATGTGAGAGGCCTCAAAGCTCCAGCCAAGCATGTGACTGTGCTCTTCTTTTTGCGTGACACAGATTGTGACAAATGTTTGCTTCAGGAAACACATCAAATGAGACTGGTCGAGACTGCAATCTCTCTGGTTCTCCAGGCCGTTTTTCTCCTCAGGGTTCCCAAAGTCGGGAATGTAGCAATCATACTGGCTAATAAATTCAACAGCAAACTTCTAGACGCACTCTTGGACATACCAGAATGACTATTGGCACCTTGCGTCCTGATTGGACCCACCACCCAAACCCTGGCCACCATATTAGCTTCAACCAAGAATTAGGAGATGTTCCTTAAATCTGCTCTCACATAAGTTATGCCTTCCCCTGATAGGGACGTACTGATTGGATGGGACCTTTAACATAGTTATGGAAACTGACCTGGATAGATTCGCACTCAGGATGGGGCTTACTGGGGCACTAAAGAAGAGGATCCTCAAATAGATGAAGGACATAGGGCTGGTGGATATATAGTGAGACTTTCACCCCACAAAATGCTACTACACTATTTATTTCACCTCAGGCAGACGTATGCTAGGCTGCACTTTTTGGGGGGTTCTACGCACAAGCACGCAAAGACTATATGCATCAACATTGAAGCGTTGCCCCTTTCTGATCACTCGCCCATTATAATAGCGCTGCAAATGCCCCATACAGACACTCTCATGCGTTGTAGAGGCTTACCAATAACTTACTGAAACACCACATGGTAGCCGACAAGTTTAACCGCTGCCTAGCAGATTTCCTCAGTCTCAATGATACTCCAGACACGACTGTCCAGATGTTGTGGGACACACTGAATGTGGTTATCCGGAAGAAATTTATCTCGCAAACAACACATTTCAATTCTTGTGATATGGCATGACAAGCCACAATTTTTATGTGGCTCTCTACACAGCTGAAGCTCTACTCCCCTCTGACACCGATGAATACCAGTCCTAACACCCGAGCAAGCACAGTTGCTAGAAGAGGATATCTCCATAGTGTACATCATGTCGCTGATCACCAGGCTTCAACTATGGGAAAGCTCCCGCCCCAATGTGACTTTTCCAACACACAAAAAACAGAAACCCAGTTTATATCCAGGTACACACTTCTAAGCAGGGTTAATATTTTATGTCAAAACTAATATAAAAAATGATTACCAGTCCCTAGAAAGGTGTTACAATCTGAGTCACATCCTTGTGTACATGAAGGCCCTTCAGAATAAGAGAAAACAGGATTCGGTTTTCAAGTTGGAAAGTAGACGGTTGAGGTTTTTGGGGTCAGTTTGGCGAGAACAGGAGGATCAGCCCCCCTTCACAAATTATCCAGCAAGCATGCAGGTTACAGAGAACTTTCAGAAAATGTGCCGGTGCCAGGCTAAAAGATGAGCAGATTGGCATTTGTTCAGATCAAATGAAATTTGATAGAAGGTACTTGGAAAATACCAAGTACAAAGAGTTAAGTAGTAGATTTGCAAGAGTTTTATTGTTTTATTGAATGAGTTTGAGATCCTAATGGCATGATAGGAAGCACCTTGTATAAAGTTTTGAGCAATAGAATGCAATTTGGTGTGAGTTTACTAACCTGCAGCTCCCAAGAAAAAGCTTCATCTAAGACGTAGCCTGTTCCCATCAAAGGGAAGAGAGATGACTTAAATACTTTAAGGCCTGACTCCATTGGAAGTAGACTACGACTATTTTTGCAGAATCATCAACATGTCGTGTTTGACGCAGATGTCGTCTGTCCTTATCTTTCCAAGAACCTGTGAAAATGCCAAGTCACTAATACATAGGCATGAACAAGACACTTGATGTGACATCAGTCCGGAACAAGTGCCTTGTTATCTCTATTTCAAATCAGACAAGAAGAATAGCTAACACAATGTAGTCTGAATTGTCGTATTTTTAACTTATTTGTTTACAAAATGCATCTTGAAGCTCATTGGTTATACCAGCCATTCCTACGGTGATATGGGAAATTCCATCTTAGATAGGGAATAGTTTAAAAGGACTGCCACTTGACCACTTGTCAGGAGAGGTCCTTCACCCCAGATTATCATGCAAGTTAATGCCAGAGAAGATCTTGCCTAACAGAGATGCTGCTGTATCGCACTTTCTAGTGAAAGCTGATATCGAGCCCGAGTCCTTGAGGAAATGATGCTGATGTGATGCGTTTGCCTTACGCAGGCAACACAGCCTTCCTGTCTATTAATATCATAGCGCTTGGCTATAGACAAGTATGCAATGTTCTGAAAATCTACATACAAGTTATTCTACTCTATGATCTTCAAGCATTGTGCAGTGAAGTAGGGTTTAGGGTGTTGAGTTCTTTAGATAACATTTTAACCAACATAGAACTTTTAATTGAAATCTTTTTATTTGTAACTTCCTGTTTGCTGTTTTAATTATATATATTCTGTGTGTGTTTTTGCTGTGCTAAGTAACAGGGTGCAACTGCTGAAATAAATGTACCTTTTAGTTAAAGTGCCTTTTTTTCTTAGTGCAGTTTTGTGTGTGGTATTGAGAAGTACACTGTGTATATTGTGTTTCCAATCACCACGGTGTCCCTGGATACCTGTTTAGGGGCTGTTAGTAACCCAAAAGCATTGATGTCACTTCAACTCTGTATTGGGTGAATTTTTTGCGGGGCTACAAAAACAGGTCTTTCACATTCAGGCATTGGTGCATTGAACTAAGTTGATTCGTGTCACCTGTGGGTGTGAAAACAAACCTTGTAGAGCGGAGTCAGAGACTCAGTTTATGCAACTACAGAAGAGTTGATCCACCAAGAGCAGGACCACTTCCTACTCGACCTCCCAATCCTTTTGTCCAGTTCTAGTCTCCCACCTTGTGACATGGATAACATTCTGTACACATCATTCCAAGACATCTAGAAGAAAAGCAGGTGTGACCAAGAACATATAAGAGGGCAAGACATGACATCACCCTCCAAGGATATGCACGTATAAGCAAATTGACTATTTTCGGAAGGATCGTGGGATGAGAGCTATCTTCAAATTTGCATGGAATATTTTCAGTTAAAACGATCATGAACCTATCCCACTACTTCTGTCCATCCCCCATTTTATACTACTGCTTTCCAGCTGCTCAGTGACATATTTGCCCTGCCCTGGCATAGGTAAGCCATCCCTCTAGCTGGGTGCACTATATCAGTGGTGAGGGTACAGGTGCATGCACCCTGTACCCCTAGAGTGTCTAAGTCTATTCTTAGACATTGCAAGTGCAGTAAAGCCATAAAGAGTATATGGTATGGGAGTTTGTCAGTACGAATTCCACAGCACCTTACTTTTCTGAAAACTGGAAAGTTTGATATCAAACTTCTCAGTACATTAAAGCCGCACTGATGCCAGTGTGGGATTTAATGATAAATGAAGTCAGAGGGCAACTCAGAGATGCCCCCTGAAAAACGACCTATCTCTAGTGTCCTGGCTGGGTGGCTGCTCGCCAGCTGCCACCACCAGACATGCTTCTAGACCCCTGGGCCGAGAGCCTGCTACTCTCGGGGTCCTGAAACAAAGCACATCCTGGGACAAGGTGCCAAGCCTCCTACCCCAGGATGGGCTGGGTCCACAAAGGGGTAGCTTCAAAGGCCTGCCACCTTTGTGTGCTACCCCAGCCATTTACTGCTCCCAGCAACTGGCCCCCACCGGTTCTGACCCCCACTTTGGCCAGGAGAATCGGCGGGAAAACCAAGTTAGGAGGAGAGGTGTGCCTACCTTTGCCAACCCCACCCCTCAGGTGTAGAAGGCGAGGTGAAGCACAACTCTCAGTCCCTTCCATCTTGAAGATGGGGGGACCCGGCCAACCAGAGCAAGGCTTATGCCCCCCTACCACTGGAGGGTGGAGAAGGGGGGTTGTACCCACCCCAAGAAAGGGACACATTGATCCCAAACTGTACCTACCTGTAACTCTCCTAAATTTAGTTGTCTAGGGGCAACCCTGAACCTTGCCTCCTCAGAGACGAAGAATCAAGAATAAGGACCAAAGAGCTGTGCTGAAGGAAGAAGAGGAGGACACCAACTGACTTGGCCCCAGCCCTACCGGCCTGTCCCGACCACAACCTGCTACAGCGAAATCCAGGTGTGTCCTACAGCCAGCAGCCCCCAAGAACCCAGAGGACCTGTCCTGCCTTCTCCAACCAGACTTTGTCTTCCGTGAGCACCGGATTTGCTTACCCACTGACTCTGGCTCCGACCGAATCCGCAAGTCTGCACCCAATGCCCACCGCCTGAGTTTGAGTGGCCCAACACCACGAGGAGGTCTCCCCGGCGATCCTGACCAGGTATCTGGTGACCCCTGACCTACCTCAAGTCTCCACCGATGCCTGCAGCCCCTTTCTTACTCAATAGTAAATAAAAAGTAATTCCAACAGTTTTATGAACAAATGACTTACCTGTAACCAATCCAATTGCATTCAACTGCATTTAACTGCATTATTCTTGCAAAGTACTATTATACTTACCTGTACCATGCCTGGATTGGTTCTAGAAAATAAAATACAACTAAATAATATTTGTATACAAACAAATTGGTCTGAGTTCAGTGTTTGAATGTGTGACATAATTTCTTGCCTGAGTGTGTAAAATAAATGCTTAACACTACTCTGTGATAAAGCCTTACTGCTCGCCCACACTACCACAAATAGAGACTAAGGTATTACCTACGTTAGCCTCTGCCTACCTTTGGGGAGCCACTGGACTCTGTGCACACTACCTTACTTTGCTATAGTATATACAGAGCCAGCTTCCTACACAAGGGACCCAGCTAGTCTTCTTTTTCTTATTCTGATATATTTCCCGAGATTTATTTTCTTAAGCGATTATAAAGGTTTCACTTTTGCTAATGCTTCCATACTCTTTTTGATACCATAGCATTTATTGTCAACAATTTAAAAGCTGTGTGTTTTTTGTTTTGTTTACTGTAACTAAGTAGCCTCCCACAACAGGTGACCATTCACTTCGACAGTAGCTAACCCTCAAAGAGGTTTTAATTGTCATGAAGTAAGTGGATTCTGGACACATCTACCGGGCAGTTGGAGAAACAGAGGCTTGTTAGCCTTTCAACATCAGGATGTTTGAGGAGAGGAAATGTTGCTTTGTAATGTTGACTGGTGTGCTTCCTACCTGTGATTTACTGTCAATATTACTTTGCAGGTGGTCACTCTGTGGTACAGAGCACCTGAAGTACTGCTCCAGGCAACATATGCAACCCCAGTGGACATGTGGAGTGTGGGCTGTATATTTGCAGAGATGTTCCGGCGGAAGTGAGTACCTGTTGCTGAAACATTATTTTGAAGTGAATCTGATGGCTCCTGCAATTGATTTGTCTGGCATTGGCTTTTGGAGTTCTTGATTCGTTGTTTACTGGTTTCTGTAGCCCTTAAATCTATAGTAGCCACCTCACAGCATCTCATCAGTGTTTCCAGTTCTGGACTTTACAGTTACAAATCGTTGGCAACGCGTGTGTTATTTCTAATTAGTTCACATGATGCAACCAAATCTACAATACACAGAATGCATTATTTTGTTAAATGACAGCCCAGCTCTTGAAGTAAGTGGGGGGGGGGTACCCTTTGGGAATCAGATTTCACTCTGTTATGTTAGTATATTTTGTCACTATGTTAATTTGGAGGATGGGTGGGAAACTATATATCGTTCTTTGTGGCACAGCCATAGCCTACTATTGCTCGAAGAGCCTCTATTTTAACGGGAAAGTGAAGATTTTGTTAATTGTTTTGCAAAATTGTGTACAATGGTACTTACACATGGAAACTTGAACCTCCTGTTAAAGAATGTTGGACCAGGTTGATCATAATCCTCGGAATCTATCTATACAATATATGTGCACAAATGTGTCCATGGGGTTTGTATTCTGCATTGGATCTGAATTATGGGCAGTGGGGGGGGGGTGTACACTGCGCACAGTGTCTACTATGGTGCACGTTATGGTTCCATGTCAAAGTAGAAAAGTAACCCCAACTCTGGAAAAAAATGTGGCAAATCAATTTGGTGTCTCATTCATTGATTCGTTAAGTGAAGGTAGACCTCTCCTCCACTTGGTGGTTGCCAGGGGAGTACCCCCCCCCACCCCGACGCTCTATACACGTTATTATAGTATTCTATATGTTGGTGCTGTGACAAGATCCTGTTAAGCATGACAATATTCCTCGGTAAGGCGCTCAACTTTTATGAAGCGTTTGGTCTCATCGTGCACAGCTAGTTATTTATATAATTCTCCTCACCATACAATTACACAACAGTGGATGACCCATTTGTAAAGTGAGCCGGAAGGGGGCCCACAACACTCGTGTTGGGCCTTCATGCCAGTGCATTAAAGTAAAGTAACAAAATAACATGGGCGTGTCTTCCACTTTAAGCGTATGGAGGGTGGTTAGCAAAGAAGGAAAAAGATTGCGCCAGCCGGCCAGCTTTTAAGAATTGTGTTTTATTTACTTTTTAAAGGTAACAGTTACATTGGTGGGAAAAAGGACTTGATTTTAGGTTGTTTTTTTTTATTCTGGGAATTCAGCGTAAAAAGGATGTGTTGCTGAATTTTCCCCATTCATCCAGGGCTTGACCTTCATTCACCCTTGATCTCCACACCACCTTCCACTCACCTCTCAACTTTATAGCGAGCCCTCCCCTTTGCTTCCAACCGGCACTTCGTATGGCATGCCTGGGTCAAAAGCCTCACTGTAGACATATCTGACAGGCTAATAGTATTATACAGCGTTCAGGTGTAATGTCATAAAAGTACATCTTTAATCTTTATCCTTTTATAAGAGATTTCCGCGACTCACCTGTAACCAAGGCCTACAGAGCTGTGCATCCTAGCTGTGACGTTTCAACGTAGTAGAAATGGTATGGTTATCATCCATAGAAAGAACGAGAAGGCCGTGCAGTGATATTTTGTACAGCCATGGGTGGAGGGGGTTTCTTCGCAGAACCCCAGCTGCACAGAAAGGCCTGTTGGGCGAACGCTGTTGCTGAATAGACTCCAAAGTACTGGAGCTGTCTCTCGGACAGACCGACGGCGCCCCCGCCAGTACAGCTGCCTCTCCGCCCGATCACCTTGGGTGCCCCCAACAGGCTATTTAAATCCCAGTGCGCTGCCAGCAGGGCCGCGCGGTGCACTTGGCCCCAGCACAGGGCCTTGATCGCATTTCTGAGCAAGAATTCCATTGTTCACACAATCACTGCCGGTCCTGGGGAATTTCCCCTGACTCATACCTTCCTTCCAGCGCCTTTTGGGGGCAGTTTTTGCGGTGGGGTGGCAGAGAAGTCAGGGTGGCTTTAACAAGTGATTTCCACAAGGCAAATTAAAGTTATCGAGTATTGTTTCCCTAAAAGCAAAACTTTGTCAAATGTTTGCTATTTTTCAGGTTATTTATGTCTACTGCAAGAGGCCTAGGAAAGGGTTTGTCTCTGGGTATCCCCCAGTGTGCACCGAGTACAACTGACAGCCTGACACTCAGTCGGTTAGTATCATGCATTGTCCAGACTGAGGATACCTGGGACTTCACTTTTCTGTGGCCTCTGCCTCTTTTTACCCCCGACAGTCATTGCTGAGGGCGTGACCTTTTCTTTTAGTTTTGAAATGAATACTTTCTGACATATCACCTACTTTACTGTCTGGTTGATACTAGCGAGCTAAATATTGGAAAGTGTGTGAGGACATCCAGCAGTTGCAAAGCTTTCCTCATACAAAACTCTACAACATTTTTGGTCGCAATGGCAAATATAAACCTATATATTGCTCAATTTAATTACTGTAAAGTAACCCGTGGTTGCATTGTCCTGAATCACTAGACAATCACAACGGCAACACCAGCCACAAGTATATTTTCTAGGTCTTTTGGCCACCCCAGCACTGCCACCGAACAACGTGCGTTCGAAAATCGCCGCAATTTTCCAAAAAGAGAGAGAACGATTGCAAACAATTCTCAAGTAGAAAACCAACAACGTAAGTGCTTTAAAGCTCAAAGCCTAAAAAAAGAGTTGGAAAATCTGAACCGAGAACCCCAAAAAAAACATGATTGAAACGTGATGTTCTTAAAGAGAATAAAGAGGTCCGAATCGAGCATGTCATCATAGGAGTGGCGACTAACAGAAGATTTTTCTCTGGTAGGGTTTAAGAAAATATTTATGAATACAATTAGTGGATGTATGCCAGTACCTCCCAGCAGAAGAGGCAGAGACAAAACTAATTGTCTAAAGAATTGAGGACCTGTCACAGAAGGAACAGGAGTACTTGGAATAAAAGGAGGAAATCCATGCATGGTGTAGAAGGAGTTTGTCAGACTTGATTGGCCGCGCAGCTTTGTGTTTCTTTGAGAAGATTTGAGCTTCTACGACAGCCATAAGGCGGTTTTTTCTCCCCACAATTGAGGGGGAGACCAAATTAGCATTTTTGACTCTTTCGGCGAAGGGCGTTTTAGCAGGTGGTGGCACACAGATATTCCTCCTTCTGTGCAGTGAATAAAAGCAGGGCGCTAACTGGAAAGAATGAGGGAGACCCACACCTCTCTGTGCAGGGACTGATCTCTAGGCTCTGTTATCCGCTCTCTGACAGCAGCCCAAGGTTACTGGTCTCAGCCTCGTGTTCTTATCTGCTTGTTCTGCATTCCGCACAGGGTAGATTTTGAAGCAGCGAAGCCATTTCCATCTCGTCTTTTAATGTTATTTGTTAGCGTTCGTTTTATGCTTAAATTGCATTTTTTAAACACTATTAGTTCCTCATGAAATGATCCCTCTTTTAGGTGTCTTAAATTATCGACTCTGGTTTTAAACTTGAGAAGTGCTTTATGGCAGAGAGTAGTGGGGAAGACCACAGAAGTCTAACAGCACGAATCTCCCCGAGATGGCCTTGTGGAAAAATTGAGTAAGCTGGTAAAAGCGGTCTTTGTACTTTACAACAACAGATACATTATCCTGCTTTGCAGGGCACAGGTCCTAAAAACATACATTATCCTGCTTTGCAGGGCACAGGTCCTAAAAACCAGAAGTGGGGGACTAACCTAGTTAATCAGTATGTAAGTGTGATCACGGCACGGAAGATCACGGCGTGTGACATCACGGCGTGTGACATCACAATGCGTGATATCACAGGAAGTGGCATCACAAGAAGTGACATCAGATCTTAAGTCCTCACATATATGTTTAACATGTCTGTCAAGAGTACATTGGAGCACAATTCAAGTATACATGCAAACCCTCCTGATTTAGGCAGAAGATTCACACTTTTGTAAGCTACACATAAAACAATGCTGGCTTTTGCCAGTGCAAACTTCCTCTACCCATAGTGCTTTACAAGAAAAAATATTGATGTTTAAATTATTACAGCTCCTCCTCAGGGTAGTAAAGCACTATATAGATGCTATTTATTTTGTGTAAATACTGGGAAAGACCAACACATCTGACTTCTTACAGTGCATGCATATCTCCTAAACAGAGTCTGAACAAAGTGAAAAGCTGCCTCTTTAAAGTATGTGTGAAGTGCTAACACGGTGGGAGCTTTTGTTTCCCCTCTGCTGCATTTGCTTCTAGGTGAGAGGCTCCTGACTGCTGCCAGCCAGGAGACTTGAACAAAAGGAGACCTGATGACCCCTCAAATTCGGCCTTTGTTATGGGCCCAGCAGGAGTCAGAACTCCGAAACAAGAAAGCCCCCTTCCCCCCAGCATGTTGTTGTGGATTGAAAGCAGACCACAAGGTGAAGGCGCTGCTGAATGTGTCTCTGTGTTTGCAAATTACACCGGGACGAATGAAGCATATTTTTCAGTGGGGCCCAACGTGGATGCCATCCACTTGCGTGTAGCCCCGACTTGTGCCCTGTTGCTTTGCCTAAATATATGCATGCAGCGTGGAGCTCACAGACTTGAATCCAAGCACAGCTTACTCTGCCTTTAGATATCATACTCCAAGCCCAAAGCGCAAAAGGATGCTGGGGTACATATGAATCCAAGTCTTATACCCACCAGTCTTTACACTCCTACGTCACACTGCATTCAACCATGAAGACGCTTTTTATCTACCCTGGCTAATAGTGTCTTGGATGCAAAGTACATTGTTTTAGAGGAATTCTACCCTCATTTGCTTGTTTGTTTCCAAGAGCTTCACTTTTATGATGCAAGTGCTGGTGATTTATGAGTAACTGCCTTCTGTTTGATCCTGAGTGCTAAAATAAGGGTCTGTACTGACACAACAACAATACCCTGATACTGAAACCCAAAGTAATGAAGACGTAGGCTGTGAGGACTGCAAGCATGTTGCTGCATGCTCGGCAAAAGCATCCAGCAAATACCCTTAACTCCCGTGATTCAGTCCTTTTCACGGACATTGGCCCCATGAAAAGCCCTACTGCAGAGGCTTCCATGGGTGTGTAATTGTTGGACCTGGCTCATTCTACAGGGTTGTCCCTAAACGTCTTGACTTCCTCCTCCTATTTTTCGGACTTTCTTTCTGTTGATGGTAGGACTCGGGGCACTACTGCTTGGCGTATTTGGTTTACTTGTAAGTCCCTTGTAAAGTGGAATATCATATACCCAGGGCCAGTTAATTAAATCCTATTAGTGGGCCTCCAGCACTGCATGTGCCACCTACTGAAGTAGCCTTTAAACCTGTCTCAGGCCTGCCACTGCAGGGCCTGTTTGCAAAGTTTACTGCTACTTTGACATGACATTTAAATCTTGATGCTTGATTCCGGTCCAGGAAAGACATGGCCAGGCAGTTCGGGCTGGACTGTTCCCATGAGGCACAGGGTCAAGACTGATTTGCATATGGCCATGTCTGAACTGGGGTGGCTTGGTGAGCAAAATAACGATGGATTAAACCCAGATCTGTGACTGGGGGGGGGGGTTCATGTTTTGCCATTGTGCAATATTCTGTCCATCATGTTTTTTTTGCTGTTCACCCTATGTGGGAAGGGTATGCCGAGACGTGGGTCCCTTGCTCACTAGGCCACTGGAGTCAAGCTATCCTGGCTGAAGACGGCTGATAGCCAGAAACCGGTCCTAGGATGCTTGATTCCGGTCCAGGAAAGACATGGGTTGGCAGTTCGGGCTGGACTGTTCCCATGAGGCACAGGGTCAAGGCTGATTTGCATATGGCATGTCTGAACTGGGGTGGCTTGGTGAGCAAAATAACGATGGATTAAAACCAGATCTGTGACTGGGGGTGAATGTTTTGCCATTGTGCAACATTCCGTCCATCATCTTGTGTGTTTTGCCATTTAAATCTACTTGCCAAGCCTTAAACTCCCCTTTTATTACAGATAGGTCACCCCTAAGGTAGGCCATAGGTAGCCCTATAGGCAGGGTGCTGTGCGAGTAAAAGGAAGGACATGTACCTTTATGTTTGGCATGTTCTGTTAGTGACAAACAGCCTATATAGCTTTTCATTGCTGTGAAACCTACTCCTCTCATAAGCTAGCATTCCCTTATATAGTTTAAGTGATAATTCCCGATCAGAAAATAAGTGGCGCTGCCATGTTTGGTATGTATAGAGCAGTAGTGATAAATCCTACTTTGTCTTGTAGTTGGATTTCACATTAATATTTTAGAAATACCACTTTTAGAAGTAGGTATTTCTCTGTGCTTATAACTCTGTGTGCATTGCAGCCTGTCTCCAGTACACGTCTGGGCTGGGTGAAAGCTACACTTTGTGCATACTTTCTAGACAGCCACAGGACGGGCTGGGTGTGACAGGGGATACATCTGCATTCATCTGTATACTGATAGTCTTCCTGGACTGGGAGAGGGAAAGGTGGTTCTGATTTAACTTTGAATAGGCTGTGTCCTGGCCTCACACAAAGGACTGATTTACTCCCTACTGATCGTCTGGAGCCAGGGCTGGTATGAAAGGGATCTGTGTGCACTTCTAAGGGTTCCTTTGAAGTCACACCCTACATCAGACATTTTTTGAGCATATGTACTGGTGCTCTAACCCCGTATCTTCAGATACTGCGTGGGACATGTAACCAGATGCTGCTTGCTCTACATGTTTACATTGACAGAGGACTGGTATGCTGCCAGGAGGGCCACCATTTTATTGACTGCTTTGCTGGGTTGCAGGGGGGACTGCCACTTTTCTACCTGACCTAAAGGTGCTGGCCTGGTGCTTGCTGCTCTCTTTGTGCCCCTGCCCTGCCTCCCCCGCAAGTGTTCCCCAAGGGCTTGTTGGCTTGCCCCATGTTCTTGCAATCTCAGGGCCATAAAAGATTTCACCGGAATACCTCTGCCGTGGGACTCCGTCACAGGTGAGTACGGAAGTAGTGTGTTCTACCCAGGAGCTGGGATTGATTACTCCATGCTTCACAGACTGCGTGTGTTGAGTTCTTATGTCATAGAGAGCAGCATGTGTTTCCGCATCCTATGCTGACCGTAGCGCTGAGGAACCACTGAGATCTTGGCTCAAAAAACAGTACGTGTCAATCACTTTCTACTGCATAGACAGCAGGGTGTGTTTTCCTCCGGGGCATCCCCCCAGCAAGGGAAACCACAACATGCAACATCTTTGAGACAGGTGTAGTGCTGAGGTACCCTCTCCCTATAGGCATCATTGCTGCCCTCTCCAAAGGTCTCCTCCCCCCTCACACTTGAGAGCTGCAGCGCCAAGGAGAGGACACCGCTCTTGAAGTCTGTGGAAGCAGCTACGACCTTGTCTTGCCGTAAAAAAGGTCCCAGAGTCCCTAGGCTTTTCCTGCCCTAGTGCCGGAGAGGAACCCTTGTCACTTTGTCAGTCCGCCACAGCCCCCATATGTTGGCTGAACGCTATGAAACGCAACTGAAAGAGGCTGCTCATAGCCCAGGAGGCGGGAGTGCTTTCACCAACACTCCCTCCTTTAGAACACTGTCCTGGGGACCACAGAACTGCGGGGAAGTACTGCCCCATTCGTAGCTGTTGTGATTTCTGCTGTTTTACTACCCTCGGATAGGAAGGGCTGTTCAGCACAGTGATTTATCTTAGTACCGGTGCACATGCATTTTAAGGGATGCTTATGTAATATTTATTGGTTGAACCTAATGGAAAACGTTAAAATGGCATACCTTGGAAAGTACCATCTATTTAAAAGTGATATTCACATACCTCCAAAAAGTATGCGTATGACTCACGTAATTTGTAACCTATAAACCTTTCTTTTATTGCTCTACATATGTGATTCCTATTGTTTTGGCCTTAATGGGTTTATAATATAGAAATATATATTTTATATACCCCTTTTGGAGTCTCTTTTTTGTTGTGTAATCATTGTGTTTCTGTGGGAGTGTGTTGCCAAACGCCTTATGTTATGTTATGTTATGATCATTTTTAATGCGCACAGATGCTCCAGCGAAGGAGCGTCCTGGCGCAGGGAAAGGTGGACACAACACAACACTAAAAACCAGAAACAAAGAAAAAACAGGAGTGATTGAAACCAAAAATTAAAACAAAAAAGTTTTCAGAGCCCTACGAAAAGTTAGTAGATCATCTAAGAGGCGGATTTCTGAGGGAAGCGCGTTCCAGAGAGTCGCGGCTCTCACTCGAAAGGAGCGTCCGCCCATCCGGCTGAGTCTGAAACGTGGGACAACCACTAGGGATTGACCAAGAGATCTTAGTGGGCGAGTTGGAACATAGGGAGAGACCAGTTTGTTAAGTATCTCTGGTGCCGACTTTTGTAGAATTTTAAAGACCAGGCTAAGAGCCTTAAAATGAATTCTATTTTTGATCGGAAGCCAGTGCAAGGACCGAAGAGTATTAGAGGTGGGACAGGTCCGAGGCAAACCGACCACCGCCCTCGCCGCTGCATTCTGTACCCGTTGTAGATGAAGAATCTCAGCTTGGTTTGCTCCTAAAAGGAGTGAACTAGCGTAGTCCAACCGGGAGCTAATCATCGCTTGGATGACCAGCTGTCTTGTCGGGGCGTCAAAGAATTTAAGCACCGGTCTTAGCCCGCGGAGGACCCCAAAGCAACCTGCCGCCACTTTCTTGTTATGGGTCACAAAGCTTAATGTGTGGTCAAGCCACACTCCCAGATTCCTAAGTTCCAAGACTGGTGTAGGGGCCGGCCCCAGTTCAGGTGGCCACCAAGTGTCCCCCCAGCGGTCCGCATCTCTTCCAACGATCATCACCTCCGTTTTTTTCGCGTTCAGCTGGAGACAGTTGTTATTCATCCAGCTGGCCACCTCTCTCAGCCCGTTTCAGAACCTGGGGGCATCCTGCTCGGCATCCCCGCTGATCGTAACCGCTAGCTGAGTGTCGTCGGCATAAGAGACCATGGTTAGGCCCCACTGCCTGGCGACCTCAGCCAGCGGCTGCACGTACAGGTTGAAAAGCGTGGGACTCAGCGAGGAGCCCTGGGGAACCCCCAGGTCCAAAGGATGGTACTTGGACTGAAAAGGAGGGGTGGCAACGCAGAAGGAGCGATCACTGAGGAAGGAGTGGAACCATTGCAGAGCCGAACCACAGATGCCAATGTCCTCTAAACGGTGTAGAAGGATGCGATGGGACACGGTGTCGAAGGCAGCGCTAAGATCTAATAGAATAGGCGCTGCCGTTTGACCTGCATCCAACACAATCCGCAGGTGTTCAACCATTGCCAGAAGGGCCGTCTCCGTGCTGTGACCAGCACGGAACCCATTCTGCTTGGGATCGAGGACATTGGCTCGGGTCATGTGCTCCGCGAGGGCCAGATTTACATGGGCCTCCATAACTGTGGCCGGCCAGGGAAGCAAAGAAATAGGGCGGTAGTTTTCTGGTTTTAAAGGATCCAGAGATGTTTTTTTAGGATCGGGGAAACCACCGCTTGCTTCCACTTGGCGGGAACAAGGCCCGAGGTCAGTGAAAGATTGATCAGTGACCACACTATCGTGCGGCCCTGGAAAGCAACATCCCTGAAAAGGGCAGATCTTAGCGGGTCTGCCGGCGAGCCGGATTTGACTCGCTGTGCCCACTTGGCAAACTCCTCGTCGGAAAGGATAGGGAGAGAGTGCAGCGATGGACAGCTACTGGGGCCCCTCGAGGGGGTCACGGGTAGCGTCGTACTTGGAAACGACTGGTAGATGTTCTTAACTTTGTCCAAGAAGAAAGCGGCTAGGGTTTCACAGTGGGAGATGGAACTATCCACCTGCAGGGCAGCTCTCTTTGCCATCAGATCTTTTATAGTTTTAAAGATGGTCTTGGAAGGATTGAGGCTGCTGCGGAATTCTGCCGCATAGAACGCCGCCCGGGTTCTGCATATGGCTCGGTGGTAGAGCTTAACAGAAGCCAAATATGCAGTTTTTTTGACGGCGTCATACGTCTTGCGCCACTCCCTTTCTGCCCGTCTACAGGAGGCCTTCAAGGCGCTAAGAGCACTGTCATACCAAGGGCTAGCCTGCCGGGAACTGGATTTACTGGAGATGATAGGTACCAGGGTGTCAAGCGCCTTAGTAATCCAGCTACAAAACAGGTCATAGCCCGAGGTAGCATTAAGCAGGGGGCCTAAGGGCTCGTCGGCCATGATGTGATGAAGGTACTCTAGCCTAAGCTTGTTCCAGTGGCGCCGAGGAATCCACTTAGAAGGTGGAATAGTAGGGGTAACAGGAAGGGGTAGCCAGACGGACACTAAAAAGTGGTCAGTCCATGCCACAGGAGAAACTGCCGCAATTTGGACATCCGTTAGGTTTGTAAAAAACGGATCCAAAGTGTGACCAGCCGAGTGAGTAGGTTGGGAGACCAGTAGGGTCAACTGCAGGGCCTCTAAGTCGGCCAGAAAACCACTGATGGCCATGGTCTCTAGCCTGTCGAAATGGAGGTTAAGGTCCCCTAAGATCGAAAAGTTAGCGCAGCCACTAGCCAGCGTGCTCACCGCCTCCGGAAAGGCGCCCCTAAAGGCAACATCGCTGCCTGGGGGGCGATAAACGACCATCCCTGACAGCGAAAACTGGGGATTGATGATAATCTTAAACAGCGCGCTTTCGCATCCAGCAATCTGCAGTGTCGTCCAGGTGCATGCGAAAGTAGATTTGATAACTAAGGCGATGCCTCCACCTCTAGACCGGCGATTACATGTGAAACATGAATAGCCAGGAGGACAGGCTAGATTGACTATGGCATCATCAGTGTCCTGAAGCCAGGTTTCAGTAATGGCAAACAGATCTGGCAGCTCATCCAAGATCAGATCTGCGATGGACAGGTGGTGTTTTACCAGAGATCTGGTATTAAGATTTAGGATTCGTAGACCATGCACCAAGCCTCTAGTCGCCGAGGGCACGCCAGAGTGTGCTCGTGGAACGATGGGGGTGTCCGAGTCACGAATACCTACTGGCAGGTCCAACGACCACCTCTTACAGGCACACTGATAAGGGCCACACATTGGGTGGCACGGTGCAAAGGAGCACTGCGGGAGAGAATCCCCAATTGCCCGAAGCAAGGCACTGGAGTAGACGATCATCCTACCACTCAGAGGGAAATGCCAGGAGAAACCCGCGACGCCCCGCGCGTCCTTAGCGCGGACGGGCGCAGACGGGCAGACTCTGGCTCGACTCCGGCGCGAGTCAGGCGCTACCGCTGCGCGTCACCGCTGCGCGAGCAATGTGAGCTTTAAGTACCAGCTCACCTGTGCTCCTGGAAAGCGCTAGAGCGCTCAGGCAAATGGCGCGTTCAGGCAGTGACCACCCCCAAGATGGCGGCCAAGTGCCACGAGAAGGCAGCACAAAAGACAGCAAACTCCGCACTAAACGCGGTGAGGGCACGATTTAAAGTGCAAGAATGTGGGCACAACAATTCTGTTATTAAAATCAAGGGGAAATGAAAACAACAAAAATAGAAAAGCGGTAATTTTAAAATTGTATTAAGCGCAGCACGCTTAAATAGAGACCAGCATAGCGCGCATGCAGGCACCTTTCCTTACACATTTGCCTCTGTAGATAAGCTTGCCTGCTCTGCGCAAGCTACTGGGGGGTGAGCACGGGTTATCTTGGTGTGTATTTGCCTTACCTTGACTAGAGTGGCAGGTTCTGCCTGACTTGGGTGCATGCCTTAGTCAACCAGAAACCCATTTTTAACAGGAATACCACTATTAATTTATTGTTTTTGAATTTGTAAAGCACTGAGTATAGCTGCTCTAAAAACTCAGAGGGCAGAAGCTTGTTCAGAATGCAAATAAAGAAAGGAGGAGGGGAATATTAGATTCCGATAAAAAAATATTAGGATCCGTATTCAAAATCTACCTGCCCCTCTCAATCAACCCAGTGGAAGTTAAGTTAAAAGCATGTCTGAATTGTACATTTTTCAGAGGTTTCCTCAACCACATGTGGTCGATTCAGATCTAAGACTAGAGGCCAATTGTTTAATATCTATAATTCGCGCTAATGTACGCTTTCCTGCTTCAAGGCACCACAACTTTAAAATACCAAAAAATATTGACAAGTTAAGCATATTCACTTAGCACCAAAATAAAGCACACAACTAATAATTCAGGAAAACTGATGTATAAAAATAAGCATATACATCCTCCTAAGACAATGGAATCAGTGACTGGTATGAATGACATTGGGACTGTTGTCCCATGATTAAGATTTGCATCAGATGCTGCTTTAAGTCTATTTTTGAAGGTTATTCACAGATGGTTCCATAGTTTGGCTTCTGCTACTCTCAAGGATTTTTCTTAAAATTTTATTTTTTAGGTGCAGTTCTGGGACGGCCAGTGTTTTTGCTCTTGAATGAAGCATCTACATCCGACTGATTGATAGTATGAAAAAAGGTCAAATGGGTATTTTGTGCTCTGCTAATTAGTGCTTTGCCCGTTAGGCTCAGGACTCTGTGCTTGCATTTGTTAAGTAGCCACTGTCATTCCCATCTTTTAAGTGACGCTTGTTTTTTTAATCTTGTATCATACGTTGTACGATTGGCCCTGTTTGTGCTTCCTTGATTTTCTGGAGGTCTTTTTTAGTGAAACATGGGTATTTTGTCATGGATTGCTGGAGCCTAGTTTTCACTATGGATTGGGCCAGTAGCTTACTCTGACCTAAAAGCTCTGAGGGCATCTTACAGATGCCCCCTGATAAACTACCTAACACTAGTGTCCTGGTTGAGTGGCTTCTCACCAGCTGCCATCACCAGACATGTTTCTTGACCCAAGGGTTAAGATCCTGCAGCTCTCGGGGTCCTGAAACAAACCACATCCTGGGTCTCTGCCAATCCTCCTCCTCCAGGATGGGCATGCTGCTCCCAGCAACTGGCCACCACTGGTGGCGACCCCCACTTTGGGTGGGAGAATCAGCAGGAAAACCCGAATAGGAGGAGAGGTGTGCCTACCTTTGACAACCCCACTCCTCAGGTGGGGGAGGCGAGGCGAAGCACAACTCTCAGTCCACGCCATCTTGAAGATGGGAGGAGCCAGCCAACCAAAGTGAGTTTATGCCCCCTCCCACTGGAGGGTGGCCTAATAGGGGGGTGTACCTACCCCAATGAAGGGACTAATTGGTCCCGACCTGGACCTACCTGAAACTCCCCTAAATGTAGTATTTGGGGCTACCCTGAACCTAACCTCCTCAGACAAGCAGAAGAAGGACTGAAGAGCTGTGCTAAAGGAAGAAGAGGAGGACACCAACTGACTTGGCCTCAGCCCTACTGGCCTGTCCTGACCTCAACCTGCTCTAGCCAAATCCCAGCACATCCTGCAGCCAGCAGCTCCTCAGAACCCAGAGGACCTGCCCTGCCTTCACGAAAAAGACTTTGTCTCCTGTGAGCACCAGATTTGCTCACAAACGGACTCTGGCTCCGGCCAAATCCGCGAGTCTGCACCTGACGCCAAAAGACAGAGTTCAAGTGGCCCAACACCACGAGAAGGTCTCCACGGTGATGCTGACCTGAGATCCCTGACCTACCTCGAGTCTACCTGACGACACCTGCAGCCCCTTTCTGGAGGGCCCTCCTGACCGCGACCAAAGCCGGTAAGGAAAACCGGACACAAAAAACAGAAACCCTGGCATCCGATGCCCCATGGCCTTAGGTGGCCCAATAGACGGTGTCTCGGCATCCCGCGACATCCCAACTTACCTCTCCAACTGGTGGTTGCCTCCAGAAGATCTTCGTTCACGAGCTTTAAATGTTTGTTCTGACCGGAGCTTCCCCATTGAAACCAATATGGCTCCAGACGTCGATCCAACACCCTGCACCCGGCCGCCCCAGTTCAGCTTTGGATGCCTCTCATGCTATCTTGGATACCCCTTTGCGCTGAGCTTAAATCCTAGGTGCTGTGCTCTCAAATGCAAGTGGTGTGCCCGTGAGCAGCCACCAAACGGAGGCTCCCTATCCCCCATTGGATAACATTGGGCCTCAGCACTCTGCACCCAGCCACCCTAGTGCCTTTGAGGGTGTTCTTTGAGTGCATCCTTGACCCTGGGGAACTCTGGTTCTAACCCCAGAAACCCAACTTCCATAACCAAATACTTCCCTTTAAACCAATATCTTCATTTCCTCCCATAGGATTGCATTGACTGGTTTTGTGTGAAAAAAAGGTGTGTGGAGTTGGAGATTGTATGAAAACCTCAAAAACCGTGTATTTACTAACACTGATCTACTTACCTTTTATCTAGGAAATGCCCCAATGTGATATGGAGTAGTTTCTGTCCTGTAACTCCAGTTCTGTAGTAGGGGTATCTCTGTTATAGTCATAATCTAGTGAATAGTCCCGCCCATATACGTGGACCCCGGAGCATTCAAAAATAATCTCTTACAGTGTCAAAAAATGCAGAAATGCATAGACACTTAAGAGAGAATTTAAAGACAGATAATGCAGCCAAAAAGGCTACACTGTCCAGTACTTCAACTAGAAATTCCACCACAAAATCCACAAAACAGCAAAGCCTGTACAGATTTCCCTTGCTTAACAGCAAAATCCCTCAGGAATGATAGAGAGAAGAACCTGGACAGACACGCCCCATAGGCTGCCATTATGTGGCTTAAATAGGATACTGTGCCTTTAAGGAACCTTCCAGAACCTTCTCCCAGTATCCCAGAATGCATAGCAGGTCCAACTTAGTTTCAGTTCTTTTTGAAGGCGTAAACAACGCCAGACCTGTAGCATTATGTACCTGAACAAATCTCCACCGGGGAGGAGGGAGGGCGCTTATGACTATAACAGAGATACCCCTACTACAGAACTGGAGTTACAGGACAGAAACTACTCCTTCTGTAGTAGGGGATCTCTGTGTATAGTCATAATCTAGTGAATAGAATGGCAAGCCCATCCCCACATCAAGCGACGGTGGAGAATATGAAAATCACGCCACTATTGTGCGAACAAATTCCGCAGCGAAGCCTGCCCAACCTGAGCGTCTGCCCTGGCATCAGTGTCCAGGCAGTAATGCTTAGCAAAGGTATGGACCGACTTCCAAGTGGCCGCCTTGCAGATCTCTGCAAAGGGAACATTACGAAGCATAGCTGTCGTAGCAGCTTTGCCTCTGGTGGAATGAGCCTTAGGCTTACCCCCTAAGGTCTTATTAGCTTTGCAGTAACACAATTGTATGCAGGACACAATCCACCTCCAGATGGACTGCTTAGAGGTAGCAAGACCTGTCCTGACTGAGCCATAATTAATGAACAATTGGTCTGACCTACGAATATCTTTAGTCTTATCAAGATAAAACTTCAGCACCCTCCTCACATCCAGGGAATGTAAAGACCTTTCCGCTGCGGATTCTGAAAGAACGTAGGCAAAGTGATAGTCTGATTGATATGAAAATCAGTAACAACCTTGGGAAGAAATTTAGGGTGAGTACGCATAACAACCTTAGCAGCATGAAACACAGTATAAGGTTCTTGGCAACACAATGCCTGAATCTCACTCACCCTGCGGGCCGATGTAATGGCCACGAGGAACGCCGCCTTCCAGGACAGGTGCTGCAACGAAGCCTTATGAATGGGTTCAAAAGGCTCCTTCATCAATCTGGACAGCACCACATTCAAGTCCCACGAAGGCGAAGGAAGCCTGACAGGAGGGAACACTTTCTTCAAGCCTTCCAAAAAATCTTTGATCACAGGGATCTGGAAGAAGGAAGTCTGTGAAGGGCCTTTCCTGTAGGCAGTCAAAGCAGCCAGATGAACCTTAATGGAATGGACATTAAGGCCCGACTGCGCCAGATGCAGCAGATACGGAAGGATGACATCTTCCTTGCATGTCGTAGGGTCATAGTTCTTAGACTTGCACCAGATGCAAAACCTCTTCCACTTGTAAGCATAAGAAGTCCTAGTGGAAGGTCGCTTAGCCTCCTTCAGTATGTCCATAGAATCTTCTGGGAGATTCAGATGGCCATATTGCACTATTTCAGGAGCCATGCCGCCAAACTCAAAGACGAGAGGTTGGGGTGTACCATCCGCCCCCCGAACTTCGTGAGAAGGTCCGGCCTGCACGGCGGCTTCATGTGAGGAAGGAGAGAGCGGTGAAGCAGGTCCGTGAACCACCACTGTCTGGGCCATTCCGGGGCAACCAGGATCATCCGCGCCCTGGACTGGGACAGCTTGATGAGAACCGCCGGAATCAGGGGAATTGGTGGAAAAGCATACAGAAAGCTGTTCGACCAGTTGATCCATAACGCGTTCCCCAGCGTCCCCTGCTGGTAGTACCTGGAGGCGAAGCCTCGGCATTTGCTGTTGTCGGCGGTGGCGAACAGATCCACGTCTGGAGTTCCCCACCTTGCGAAGACTTCTCCTAGTACTTCGTCGTTTAAGACCCATTCGTGGTTTTCTTGAATGAGTCTTCTCAGTTCGTCTGCCTGAACATTCTGCACACCTGGCAGATGGGTGGCCGTTATAGACAGTCCTCGAGCCAGAAGCCAGTGCCAGATCGCCTGCGCCTCCTGCGACAGAGTGCGCGATCTCGAGCCCCCCTGCTTGTTGAGGTGATACATCGTTGTCGTGTTGTCCGTCTGAACAAGCAGAGAGTTGGTCTGAAAGGACGGGTGAAAAGCCTTCAGTGCCAAGTGCACAGCCCTGAGTTCCAGGAAATTGATGTGGTACGTGGCCTCCATCTGGGACCACGTCCCTTGAATTTGTAGGTCTCCGGAGTGCGCTCCCCAACCCTGGAGAGAAGCATCCGTCACGATAGTCTGTGTGGGAATGTCCTTGTGGAAGGGAACCCCTCTGAGGAGATTCTCCTTCGAGTACCACCACTTCAAAGACTGAAGAGCATGCAGAGACAGTCGTATCTTGTCGTCCCAAGATCCTCTCCTCTGGTCCCATTGATCCTCCAAGCACTCCTGTAGCGGTCTCATGTGCAGCCGCGCATGTGGCGTCAGGAAGATACACGAGGCCATCGATCCCAGCAGAGAAGACACCGTCCTCACCGTCGTGGACGGAGTAGACATGAGAGCCTGAGCCTTCCGAAGGAGTGATAAACGTCGCTCTTCCGAAGGAGACACGCTTGCCGACAGTGTATTGATGGAGGCTCCCAAGTACTGGATGCACTGGACCGGAATCGGGACCGACTTTGACATGTTGATGTGCAACCCCAGCTTGTTCAAGAGAACGCACGTCTTCTGGAAGTGTGCTTGAGCTTCCGAGAAGGAGGAGGCATTGATCAACCAATCATCCAGGTACGGGTAGACAAACACCTTGTTCTTCCGCAGGTGTGCCGCTACCACTGCCATGCATTTCGAGAATGTCCTGGGTGCAGACTTCAGTCCGAAGGGCAGCACCGTGTACTGATAGTGATTGGTGCCGACTTGAAAACGCAGAAACTTCCTGTGTTTGCATGCAATGGGCACGTGGAAGTATGCGTCCTGTAGATCTATGGCACACATCCAATCTCCTCGTTGCAGCTGAGGGTAGATTTGATGCAACGACAGCATGCAAAACTTTTCTCTGCGAATCCACTTGTTTGCATGTCGCAAATCCAGAATGGGCCTGAACTCGTTTTTGTCCTTCTTGCGGACAAGAAAGAACCGAGAGTAAAGACCTCTTCCTCTTTGAGACAGAGGTACGTCTTCTATCGCCCTTTTCCTTAGCAGAATGTCTGCCTCCGCCTGAAGCTCGCGCAGTTGATACTGCGAGCTGACGGGAGGAATCGATGGAGGAGGGCTGGTGAAACGCAGACTGTATCCATTGCAAACAATATTCAGCACCCACTTGTCCTGAGTAATTTTTCTCCACTCTGCCAGAAAAAATTGAACGCTTCCCCCCACCGGAGCGGGTAACGGACGAGGGGGAAGTAACAGCTCAGGGTCGAGGCCCGGCCGGGCCCTTGGAAGCGGTAGAGGACTGCTGTCTACCTCTACCCCCCCTGGCGTTTCTGGAAGGGCCGTCTGTACTGCTGCTGCTGTTGCTGCTGCTGATGTTGTCCGGCAGACTGCCCTCTTCCACGACCCTGCGACCCGAACCGCCGTTGGAACTGGCGGTAGGGTTTCTTCTCCTTGGGCTTCTCCAAGCCCACCGCCGTCAGGGTCTCCGCCTCGGCCTTCATCCTGGCCATCTCGTCATCCGCGTGTTTTCCGAAGAGGGTATCTCCGGAAAACGGGAGATTAGCCACACGTTGTTGTGCTTCTGGCTTAAGAGACGTCAACTGGAGCCAAGCATGGCGCCTCTGGTTAATCCCGTGGCAGTATCCGTGCGCAGACAGCAAGGAAATATCCGCCGCGGCGCTAATGGCCTGGTTAGAGACCAGCATCCCCTCCTGGACGATCTCCATGAAGTCCTCTTTGCGGTCTCGAGGAACGAGGTCCGCAAACTGCTCCATTGAGTCCCACAGTGCACGGTCGTATCGTCCCAACAAAGCCGAGTCACTGGCAGCCTTCATTGACGAGGAGGATGTACCACACGCTTTTCGCCCAGCAGAGTCGATCCAGCGGCTCCTTGTCCGGAGGCACCGTGGACGCAGGGGAGGTGGCATGAAGCTTCCGGGCCGCCGTCACAATGACCGAATCCGGCGCCGGGTCCTTTCTCAAGAAGGCTGGGTCCGAGTCCGGAGCTCTGTATTTCTTGAGGAGCCTGGAAGGCGCAGACTTCACAACCGCCGGCGTCAGGAAAAGCTGTTCAGCCGGCTCGAGGAGCCCCGGCACCAGAGGCAGTAGGGGGCGAGACAGGTGTTTCTTGTGTAACGTCTCAAAGATGACAGAAGTCGAAGGCGTAGGTGCTTCAACTTTGATCCCCAACTTCGCCGCTCCGCGCAGGAGAACCTCTTGGAATGTGCCGATATCGTCGATCGGGGACACCCTAGTCTCCGGCGAATCAGACAGCGTGGGCGAGTAAGAACGGGTCCCAGATGAGCGTGACCTGGACCGACGCCTCCTATGGCGATGCCTGGATCTCGATGAAGATCCGCGGCCACTCCTGGACTTGTCCCGTCTCCCCGAGCGAGACCTCGATCTCTTGGGCCTGGGACGGTCCGCCGGCCTCCCCGGTTCCGGAGTCCGAGGCTTCGGCTTCGACTTAGGAGTCTTCTTCGGCGGCGTCGGAAACTTGGGCATCGACACCGCCCGCGGTGGAACCGGGGGTGGGGGAGTCACTGGAAGCGGGGCCTGCGGAGCCGGTCGAGCAGGCAATGCAGGGGGGGTCGGAGCCTTCGGAGGCGGACCCCTTGGCAAAGGAGGCAGTGAAGGAGGCGCTGAAGGCTTCTTCGGGGTATATACCTCGGAATACGCCGTTCCCGGTGAGCCATCATCCTGTCCGGAATGTGGGGAGCCCCCCACAGTCCTGGGCCTGTCTTTTCGACCTCCTGACGCCGAAGATCGGTGCCCAGACGGCGAGCCTGGGTCCCTAGACGTCGAACGGCCCTTCGGCGTCGACCGCCTCTCACTCCTCGACGTCGAACGATGTCGACGTCTCGACGTCGACCCCGACCAGATGGACGAGCCACGGAATCTCGACGACGGGCGATGGTGCCTCGACGGCGACCTCGACCTCTTCGGACGTCTCGACGTCGACCTGGATCGTCTCGACGTCGACCTCTTGGAACGTTTCGACGTCGATCTCTTTGAATGTCT
Source organism: Lissotriton helveticus (assembly GCF_964261635.1). Classification (NCBI taxonomy): domain Eukaryota; kingdom Metazoa; phylum Chordata; class Amphibia; order Caudata; family Salamandridae; genus Lissotriton; species Lissotriton helveticus. Next base: position 1,645,553,783 of record NC_136057.1, on the reverse strand, counting down.
CGATGTCTTCCGCGCCGGAGACTTCTTCCGTCTCGACGGCGGCCTCGACGACGATGTCCTCGACGGCGAACGACGGTGTCGCCTCGACGGCGAGCGCCGACGCCGGGTCCTCCGATGTCGACCACTCGACGCCGACGGCGACGACGAGGAGATCGACACCGGCTTCGACGGCGGCCGGAACACGTCCCTCGACGTCGACGGGCGACGTTTTCTCAACCCAGAGCCCTGGGGAGACCGGGAACTGGCCGTGGACCTTCCCCTCGACGTCGTGGTCAGCGCAACTGACCCAGACGGAGATCTTGGGCGCGGGCTGGACTTCCTGCCCCTGGGGAGCCCCCCAGAGGCCTCAGCATGGGCAGAAGGAGCCCCTCCTGACCCACCTCGTGCCTTCAATCTTCTTTCTTCAAGTCCCTGAAGTCTGATTTTACGCCTGTCCTTCAGGGTCCTTCCAGAGAAGCCTCTACAGATCACAGACTCCTCAGGGATGTGGGAAGAGGGAAGGCAGAGGATACAGACCTCATGGGGGTCTGACTTGGCCTTCTTCGTTGAGCACTCCGGGGATTTGTCAAATAATGCTGGCATTATGGACAATAAAAGAGTGCAGGAACCCAAGAAGAAAGTCACTAAAGCACTTTGAAAGCACCAAAAATCGAATTTAGTGTAAAAACACCAACAAAACCCTTGAAAAGGGAGAGCTCAATGCTCCAGGGTCCTGCTTGCAGGAGCCGGAAAAAAGAACTGAAACTAAGTTGGACCTGCTATGCATTCTGGGATACTGGGAGAAGGTTCTGGAAGGTTCCTTAAAGGCACTGTATCCTATTTAAGCCACATAATGGCAGCCTATGGGGCTTGTCTGTCCAGGTTCTTCTCTCTATCATTCCTGAGGGATTTTGCTGTTAAGCAAGGGAAATCTGTACAGGCTTTGCTGTTTTGTGGATTTTGTGGTGGAATTTCTAGTTGAAGTACTGGACAGTGTAGCCTTTTTGGCTGCATTATCTGTCTTTAAATTCTCTCTTAAGTGTCTATGCATTTCTGCATTTTTTGACACTGTAAGAGATTATTTTTGATTGCTCCGGGGTCCACGCATATGGGCGGGACTATTCACTAGATTATGACTATACACAGAGATCCCCTACTACAGAACTAGGCATATCACACTGAGTAGAAAAAAGAATCTGAAAAATGATCTAAAATAATCACAAAGTAAATACAAAGTAACTGAAAAGTAATTTCAACTGTTTCTGAACATTTGACCTACCTGTAATCGCATTCAACTGTATTATATCGGAAAAGTACTATTTTACTTAACTGCAACAAGTCTGGCTTGGTTCTAAAAATAAAATACAACAAATAAATATTTTTATACAAAACAATTGGTCTGAGTTCAGTCTTTGGGTGTGTGAAATCCTTTCTTGTTGGAGTGTGTTCAATAAATGCTTAATTCTACCCTCTGATAAAGCATTACTACATGCCCACACTACCACAACAGGATGGTAAGGTATTATCTACTTTTACCTCTGCCTACCTTTGTGAATCCACTGGACTCTGTGTTCCCATATACTTTACTTTGGTATAGTATCGACATAGCCAGCTTCCTACATTCTAGCACTGTCTTATGTGGTACTACTAAGGTCAGTTAGCATCCGAGTGTTGTCCACATATATTTTACAGGTGAGAACCTCACTATTACACCACTATGAGACAAAGGGAAGGGTCTGACCTTCTGGTCCACAATAGAGGTGGTTGAGGTAGTTGGACTCTGATGTCCTGGGGTTCTTCTTGCCATGGCTTTGCAAACTGGGAAAAGTACAGACTTTCTGTACTTGATTCTCAATGTAGGGAGGGTGAGCAATTGGGCCTCTCAGGTAGGTAGTGTGCGGACCAGGTGCTCAGAACTCGATAGTCAACCGAATGCCCAAAAAAGGTAATTCCTAGCCCAGTACTATTTTTTAGTTTAAAAAAAGTACCTTTATCTTGGAGCAAAAAAATAGATACCATACTCTCAGTATAGATACTCTTTCAGGGTAGTGATCTCCCCAGCATGCAGTCTTTCAGTTTCACATGACCTTCTTTACGTGCTCATTGGAGAGATCGCTCTGGTGGTGCTGGTAGTATGCTTGGTGAACCCAATCCTGTAGCTGCAACTTCAGTAGGGAGATGCTGCCAACAGAGCCTCACTCCAGTCATGGGAAACTGGCTGGGATCAGCACAGCAGGCCTGTGAACCAGTGTTAGTCTTCGTCCCCTGTGGCCTTTTAGTTAGAATGCAGTTTGTGTGCTTAGTTACAAGAGTTGCTGTCTCTGGGCTGAATCTTCAGCAGGTGGGCTTCTTCGGCACTAGCACACTAAAGAAGAAATTTAAATGAGTGGTATCCGTAGACCTCAATCTACTCTGACACTGAAAAAGCCTCTTGTCAAATAATGATTCACAAAAACTTGTTACGATGGCAGCTCTAGGTCACAGAACAGGTCCTGGGCCTCACCATGGACTGTCCGAGACCCCTGTGCCCATGCTAGGTAAGCCTGGTTAGCGTGTCAAATAGTCAGGATACCAGTTTCACATGCACTCTTGATGAGTACTCACTCATTTACAACTCTGGGGACATTCCCGTCTTAACAGGAGCGTATACAGAAAGAGAGCAGTGACAGGGTTGACCCCAGTTACTCTACAGTCTCTTATAGAAGCGTGTGAGGAAACAAATCCTGGCTTAATATACTGTGAAATGTTGTGAAATTATTTAAGCAATACCCAAACCTTTGGGCAATACACCGTCCATGTCCTTGAGCACTTAGGTTCTAACCTCTTATGTTTCTGATACTTTTGTTTGATCAGATGGGCAGGTGCTGAGTTGAGGTTCCTGGTACTTGTGTGGTGAGGTTCTACCTCCTGTAAGTATTTACAGCATTTCCCCAAGTACGCTTTGAGGCCCTTTTAGAGTGCCTTGAATTTGATCCTAGAAATAGCTGGAAACCAGGGGAATTGGTGTCAGGACATATTTGCTGTTGCACTTGCAGAAGTTTCTGCACATTTTAGCTGCCTGTTTCTGTAGTATTTGTAACTGGCATTGAGTTTTCTGGGGACTCTAATGTAAATGATGTTGCATTAGTCCTGTTGTACCAGTAGAATTGTTTTAGAGTAAGGAAGGTTAAAGTTAATACGTTTTAACTACTAAATTGTTTTGTGGAGCAAGCAAATGTTCAGAGTCTGAGTATCTACAGGTTCCTTACTTCAAATATGCTCCTTGCTACAGTATATACATTTGACCCCGTTCGTGCAGTGAAATGTCTCTTTAATTCAATAAAGCACTTGATTTAACATTTCTAGTTCGTGAATTGGTTGTCAAGTTCATCTAGCTAGAGGTAGATTTGTGTCCCATCCACATACATTTGGAAGTCCATTGAATTATGTCTAGTAATTGCACACAACCTAGAGATTTATAAAAAAAAAAGTCGCTTGTTTGATTAACCTTGGTGCTTGTCAAAGGATACATGCTGTGTGGACAAATGACCTGACACAATTCTTTGTTTGATTGAAGTTGGTCAGCAGCTATTGGATTCACAAGAGAGTTGGCCTAGCCATGTTGTCAATTTTTCCAACTTTCCATTAGAATAATATGCTAGTCTCTATCAAAAACAGCTAGATCGAAGTATATATGGTCTGGTTGTTCCTGGAAAGAGGTCTCTCCTCCATGCTGCAGGAAAGCACTGATTTGCTGAACCTCAAAAATCTGAATCCAGTGTGATACTCCACAAGAAACTTGTTGACTTACACGTGGCCTTGTAGTTTTACAGCACAAACCTTTTCCCATGCTGTGCATGTTTGTCTGTTTACATGCCTCCTTGAAGTACGTCAGATGTATGACCCAGAAGCACCTTGACGTAGTCCCCATATATCGGATACCTTTTTCCACCTTTGGGTCTGCAAGTTCAGCTGAGAGCTGAAGAGCAAAAGGTTTTGCCAAAACAATCAAGACTTCGAAGAAGAAAACAAAGACCAGAGGGCTTGTAGCTGGATTAAAGTCAGATGTTGAAGGAAGGCAAAGCACCGAAGAAAACTGAAAAGACATCAAGGAATTAGAATTAGATTCTTCGCCAAATGCTCCCAAAAATATGCACAAAAGGACACCCGCGATGTCTGAAATTTTTGCCTCAGAAAGGGTCACAGGTCAGAAGGGTGCACCGCATGTGCTGAGCTTTAGCTGAACACTCTTAAGGCAATAGAAAACCACAGGTGGCCACGCTATGCCACAGCCTTGTCATAGAGAATGCAGAAATTGGTCAAGGACTTGGGGTTATTAAGCAACACCAAAACACAGGAGGATGCCAAGGTGGCCCAAGGAGAAAGTCTCAACGTTGAAGTAATTGAGGCAGAGAGAACACCGAAACAAAGAAACGCTGGTAGCCCACCATGAGCGCTAAGCGACTAAGCCACTGTCCTTGGACTCAAAGCATTCAACATTGAAACGTTTGATGATCAAAGGGAGGCAAAGTCAAACGAGCCCCACAGGTCCAAGCAAAAAGACACTGTAGGAGGCAAACCGTCTGAACTAGCCGCGATGCCAAAAGGCGATCAGGAGCACAGGAGGGATACAGCGCCTTCTGTCAAGGAGGTCTTGATGCCAATGATGTTCATGGGAACAGTCTAGCCCGAACTGCCAGGCCATGTCTTCCCTGGACCGGAATCAAGCATCCTAGGACCGGTTTCTGGCTATCAGCCATCATCAGCCAGGATAGCTTGACTCCAGTGGCGTAGTGAGCACGGGACCCACATCTGGGCATACCCTTCCCACATAGGATGAACAGCAAAACAGACAAGATGATGGACGGAATGTTGCACATTGGCAAAACATTCACCCCCAGTCACAGATCTGGGTTTAATCCATCGTTATTTTGCTCACCATGCCACCCCAGTTCAGACATGGCCACATGCAAATCAGTCTTGACCCTGTGCCCCATGGGAACAGTCCAGCCCGAACTGCCAGGCCATGTCTTCCCTGGACCGGAATCAAGCATCCTAGGACCGGTTTCTGGCTATCAGCCATCATCCGCCAGGATAGCTTGACTCCAGTAGCGTAGTGAGCACGGGGCCCACGTCTGAGCATACCCTTCCCACATAGGGCGACAGCAAAACACACAAGATGATGGACGGAATGTTGCACATTGGCAAAACACTCACCCCAAGTCACAGATCTGGGTTTAATCCATCGTTACTGTGGGCAAGAATACATATACCCTCATCTGAACAGGCCCCCTTATGACCAGGAGAGAAAGCAGATGGACATTGTGGGACCAAAGATGAATAGGTCAGAGGCGGAGCAGTGCTGTATTACAAAATCCATTGCACTTCGAAACAATGGGACAAGATCGAAGGCCTCATAAAGCCTCTAGCAGAAGAATACAAAATAAGGGCAAGTGGTCCAAGAGGGCAAAAATATTGGCAATACTGGACTCAAGTCCACACTTGATGTGGCAAATACTGTCAGAAGACATCTGTGTGCAGCCGTAACACTAAGGAGACACGCCTGTCTGAGGGTGCCAGGATTTAAACAAAAGGTACAGGCCTCAGTAATCAACATGCCCTTCTCTGGGGACAGTCTCTTCGGAAACACAGTGGATGAAGCATTGCAGTGCATCAAAAAGAATGATGAGACGGCAAAGGGGTCTTTACAATACAAAGTGCCTTTTGCGGTGAATGGCCCTCCGGAAGAGAAAACCCAGAAAGGAGGGATGCAACCTTTAACATCGTAAGCATCCTTCATGTTGCAAAGTGGTCAATCAACTACACCACTGCAGTAGCAGTATGTCTCACCCTCGCAGCGCGCATTTTGAGAGAGGCCATGAGGCAAGGGAACCTCTCCAGTTGGGGGTGGATAGTCCAGCAAAGGACTTTGGAGCAGAATCCCTCCTACATAAATCACCAGTAGGAGGGAGGATTCCTCCGAAAAGGCAAGAAAATCTTCTCCAACAGATGGATACTAAATCTAATCCAACCTGGTTAATCCATAGAACTACTAAACAAACAATCAACAATAAAATAAAGGTTCGGAATAAGGAAGACAAGTTGCACTATGAAAAGTATTCTACAGTCTCATAAGCAAGAGGGCAGTAGAAAAAACATAAAAGTAGAGAGTTGCTATGCCTATGTGTAGGACAACATTCAATGAGAGGTAAGGAACTAAAAGGTCAACTTGGCGAACATCACAAAAACAATTATTTCACCTGCAAAACTACTTCTACTGGTAAGTAACCATTTTGTTCTCTTGTCACTTCCGTCTCCGTGAACTTGGAGAGGACAGGGGAAGGGGCGCTTACAGATGGGACAGAGTAGGAGTATGAAGTAAAGGATATTTTATTTCAAGAGCAGCGTGAGGATAGTACATGTCAGGGATCCTGGTATGATGCTAGATTATGGAAAGGTGTTTTTTAATGTTTGATGTGACCAACACACTAGAGAGAGGGAGTTGTTTGAGACCTGAGCTTGAGCAGAGGTTCGTCCATGCATTGGAATCCTTTTCTTGTTGACTAAGCTAAAATTGGCAGACTCTAGAGGTAGTAATAAAGTGAAAGCAGTATGGAGCATCAGTGGCGGAATGGGACGATAGAGGGACTGATTTGGTGAGTTTGAAATAGCCTCTTGGTGATTTTATGTGAATGAAATTGAGGAGATCTTCATAGTGATGTGAAGTTGCACAAAGGTTGCTTTTCGGAGCTTTTAAATAACACACTTATGAATATTTCCTTAGACTAATTGCTTTAAGGATGCAGTTTGTATCTCTGTCCTTTTTTATTATTATTTTTGATGATTTGTGGTATTGTTTCCCCCTAAAGCTTGTTCCTGTAAACCTTGATTTTTAACTTCTGTGGTGTGAAATGCTATATATTCTAGGGGTTTTGCTTGTGCTATGAGTTGGTTCAAGCTCCTCGGTGATTCAATATCTGAAGAGTCTGGTTGGGATGGGGTATGTTGTTGCTGAGATTAGTTTTGAGTTTATATGTTAGTTTAGCCAAGTGGATGGTAAAGAAATAGTCAGCTGACTATTTAGGGTTTCACTACTAGGTTTGCCGATTCAAGATTTTGGGCGAAAAGAAGATTCAAGGTACGGCTGACATGGTTCTTAAGGTCATCCAATTCCTCTTGGAAGCCTAGACTTTGCATGTTTTGATGTGGTCTGTCAACCCACAGATTGAAACCTCTAATTTCTCAAGGAAACTGTTGTTAGATCAAGATTCCTCCAGAAAAGTTTAGGCTTCATGGTGGTAGATCATCTACAAAACCACAGGGGATGATGGACGGTGTGTTGAACATTGCAAGCACTCACCCCCAGTCAACTTATCTGGGTTTAATCCATCATCATTCTTTAGCTCACTCCGCCACCCCAGTTCAGACATTGCCATATGCAGATCAGTCTGACCCTGTGCCTCATGGAAACAGTCCAGCCCGAACTGCCAAGCCATATCTTCCCTGTACTGGAAACTAGCATCCTGGGACCGGTTTCAGGTTCATAACCCTCATCAGCCAGGCTACCTTGAATCCAGTGGCAAAGTGAGCAAGGGACCCATGTCTGGGCATACCCTGCCAACTTCAGGCAAACAAAGCAAAACCAAAGGGGATGTTCAAAGGAGTGTTTAACATTGCAAGCACTCACCCCCAGTCAACTGATCTGGGTTTAATCCATCATCATTCTTTAGCTCACTCCGCCACCCCAGTTCAGACATGGCCATATGCAAATCAGTCTGACAATGTGCCTCATGGGAACAGTCCAGCCCGAACTGCCAAGCCATATCTTCCCTGGACCGGAAATAAACGTCCTGGGACCGGTTTCGGGTTCATAACCCTCATCAACCAGGCTATCTTGATCCTTTACGCAATTAATTAACTATTTGAGTTGGTCAAGCAGCTATGCACTCAAGAGGACTAGATTTAATTTAAATGACTGTGCAGGTCAGGTTATAGACCGACTAAAACATGAATACTCCAAATAAGACACTTCCTTTACGGAGATCCTGGAAGATTGCCTCCCAGATAGAAACCCTGCTTTAAGTATTCTGATGGATACTTCTATCTGCAATTCCTCACCTTTTGTATTCCACCAGGTGGTAGACTGGATCAGGAACATTTCAAACAATTACTCTTGCGCGATGACAGATAGCAGCACCGGACACTGTGACATCAGTCCCCCATCTTAAAATGATTTCACTGATCTATATACTGGCGCCACCTCTGAGTGCTGGCTTCTTCTGTAGCTTTCAACAGGGATCTGGAGCTGTGCTCTCCACCTTTGTTCTGAGTTTTCCAACCCCAAAATATTTATTTTTCAACAGTGTATCATGTAATTCAACCCCCCACATTGCTGAGCAGACTAAACAAGACAAGGTTGCGTGCAAGTTCTGTGGGCAGCTTCCACTTTTAGTCCCGGATGGGGTCCCACTCTAGGCCCCTCTTCAAGTCACTTTCCCTTTGATAGTTTAAAGACAAAGTCAAAAGACAAGTATTGTCACAAACGAAAGAAGTCTAAACTGTATTCTTCTCCTTTCTGCCGCACCCACTCTTTGGGGACGTTACACAGCCTGCTCTCGAGGGACCCAACTTTGCCCTAATGACCCAGCTCGGAGCTTTTTCCTCCACTGGTACCGATGCGCCCAGAGTTTCATGGGCTATCGTGAGCCTTACCGCACGTTTAAACCTTTAAAGAGGCCATGCTGCAACAGTTTTGAACGATTTTGGGTCACATGAATCCACGGGTGCCCACAGTCAGACTTCCAGCAGTGTGGCTTGCCCCTGTTGGGCCTATGCATGCTCACCCAGCTGGTGCCAGTCATAACTTGACCACCTGCACTGAAGGCCAAACAAGTCCCACTGATGTTATTGGCTCCACAGGCGCCAGTTCAGTATCTGCACCCATCGTGAGCCCAATCCTGGCTGATGTCTAGTTACGAATTAGCAAAAGTGCTAACTTTTTTGTGGGAGGAAACCAAGGCAGTACTGCTACATTGACACCAGTGGTACCGAAGGCTCCATTCCTCTTTTGAATCCGATTCAGATGCTGTGTAGGGTCTTCAAAAGATTTTGCATGATAATGATAATGAGGAAGAGGTGGTGGATAATGTGATAGAGCGCGCGAGGCCACCCGGCCAATAGTTTTCGCCGTTTCCGGCTTCAGGGCCCATATACTTTCCAAATCACCATATACATCGATCGGGTGACTTCACGAGCTCTACCAGGTTGAGCTATGTGTGTGTTCCCTGCTACCAATTTTCGGTGCACCCGACTTACCATCCACCGATGCGGGTGCCTAATGACCACAATGAATCAGGGAGCTAGCTGTAAAAGAAAGGCAGCAAAATACAAACCCAACCAATAACATTCAAATACTGTTTAAATGACCACGGACAACTGGAAGTTTTAAAATGTTTATCTAAAGTTCAATATTTTCTTGCATGAGGTACAATAAAACAAGGCAATCAATAACCAAGATAACGTAAATCACATAAGCGTAAAGAAATAATGACAGAGTAATCATCAAAGTACTAATAAAATGTAATGAGAAAAGATACTATGCAAGTCAGTATTATCTAAACAGGGATACCTAAGTGTGAGTGACTATAGGAGAGTTTATAATGAATAACACGCTTCACTTAAGGTGAGGGGGCCTTTGAACAATCTAGGCAACGAAGTTCTAGACCATATCAGGAAATGACACACTGCTATGCAAAATATAATTTCTAACAAATGAGAAGACATAGGAATAAACTTTAGGGAAAATATAAATGACTTTCAATAGTTGCGGAAAGGCATGGAAAATATCACATATGCAATGTTGAACTTTATTAAAGCAAAAGTTAGAAATTCAGAAGGTGCAAGAATTTCAAGAGGTTCAGAGCAATATTTACCTAGAAAGGTGTGGAAACCAAACCCTGGCCACGGGTCAGTTAAGGACAGGAAACCCTCAAGGAAGGATACCCCTCAAAGGACAGCAGGTGCAGAATGGACACCCAGGACAGGACAGGATACCCTCGGAAAAACGAATCAGGACAGGACCCTCAGGACAGGACAGCAAACCCTCAGGACAGGACCCTCTTCAGGACACGACCGGAACCCACAGTTCGGAAGCAACGCCTGCGCTCCACCCGCTCTGCAGCTATCGATCAAGACCCCGATTGGGTTAGCGAACTCCCAGCTAAGTGCCTTGCCAGCACTTTAAGGTTCAGTAGAACCTTAGTCTATGGTCAAATTCGGACAGAGTGCTCCGCAGCGCTCTGTATCTTCAGTCACCTATTGAGTGCGTTGGGTCAGTGACAGGTCAGCTAAACCAGACAAGTCGGACGGTTCACTAGGTGAACCCAGGGTAGATATACAGTTTGGGGACAGTGTACCACCCCCCAATGTTGCAAAGTGTCAGAATCCCTCGATTTCGATTGGTCCTAAGGTAGGGTTTGGGTAACACACCAATCACATTACACGATTTGAAGCCTTCATTAACATATTTGGGTACCGCCTAGCAGGTTTGGGGTTCCCATGAGAAGTTACACGGCAAACAGTAGCGCAATATTACAATGTATCATATAAGGAGCCACATTCGCTGTTCTTGCAGGGCAGAGGTGACTTTCTCAGGAGCATCTCGCCCATCACTGCCAACTGGCTATGTTCCATCAGTCAAGGTCCCTCGTGCTGCCGAATGTCGCACAGGCGCAGAAGGGACCTCCAATATGGCTCTCCTCTCACTCAGACCCCCATTTCCCGCGGTACATGAAAAGTAAGCGAAAACAAATTAATACATAATAATGTCATTATGAAAACACATCACAGGGTTTGTACTTTTAACTCATCATCAAGAAATAAACTTATTGCATTTAAATGTTAGCTACATTGACACGGACACAAGAGCAGTGGCACGAGCAGTACCACATGATAAGCACAGCTATGAATTACGCATGCGCATAACTTTCCCTCCACTTCTGCAGACGCGTCAGGACACGTGAGTGTGGCTGACGCATGCGCAGTAACTAAAATACAAGCGGCGGCCATTTTTTTTAGGGACACGGATTAATTCATTAGAAATACACATAGGCAAGCTTCGGGAACTTTGCCTAAACAAAATAAAGGTTAGTAAAACACACATTTTTGTTACCTTATTACACATAAACGAGGTTCTTGATTTCGGCAAGCCGCAAAATATGCGAAGCTTTGCTTCATCAATCCCCTCTTTGATGATATCTACTATCATCACAAATTATAATGGAACCAGATGCCAACTTTCTTTCACACTTTATAAAGTTCTATTTCTTCCAGCAACCGTTCTAACTTTTCTCTTTCAGTTTTAGCAGGGTGAGAAGTCTTCACCTTTTTGTATATCTGATCATTCACTTCCTCTAATTCCATCTCATCCACACTTCGTTTCACTCCTCTTGCATTTACCTCGTGCCTTTTGGTGCGCTTGCGGTATTTACAGCATAAGAAAATGGAAAGTATAATAAGACCTATAATACCAATTGGCATCAGAATTTTGAATAATAAGCTTTTACCTATGCTAGCAAGCCAATGACCTACATTTGAGAGACCATCTACCAGTCTCTTCCAGGCACTATCAACCTCGAGTGGTTTGAGTTCCTTTGCCAAATTAGTAATGTTTTTCACATATCTTTTGATCTGTACACTTTTATCCGGAATATAAGTGCAACAATGTTGCGCCTTCAACATCCGGCAGACTCCGCCCTCTTTCGCTAATAAGGTGTCAAGAGCAAGTCGATTTTGTAAAACCATTGATCTGATCGCAACCATTTCGGTATTGACCAGCAGAAATCCATGAGCTGTTTCAGTAGACAGCACATCTACTATAGTAGACAATTTGCAAATTCTGTGAGTATTCAGAACCACTCCCACTCCAGGTATCAGTGCACTGAAAATACTACCCATAATTTCACCTATACTTTCTCTTTTACTACGCACTAAGCCATTAGTATCTTCATTGCTTCCAGCTTTTCCATTCACATGGTATATTTTCGGGAAAACAATGCCAAAGTAGCAGCTCCCATACCAGTGATCCGGCAATTTGAAATAAGCCTTGTCCCCACAAATGTAATAAATTCCAGGAAACACAGGCTCTGACCCATTTTTGAAACCCCAACCTCCAATTACCTTGTAATTATGTTCGCATTCACTGGAACCAATGAAAACATTATTATAATAGCTAGTCTTCTCGCGGTGAAGACATAGCTTGCCTTTCTTTTCAAAATCCAGCAACAGAGCAGGACCCGCTCCACCAGATGAGGTGCCTTCCATGTTTTCTGCCCACTTTGGCTTTTTCTGACTTTCGTCATTAGCCTTCTTCTGAATTTTAATTCTCCTTTTCTCTGCCATGTTCAGGAACATCTTTTCCTGCTCACGCAAAGAACAAGTCAAGTTATCTCTGTGTGCGTCTGCTATGTCAATGTTCCCTATAGTCAGAAAGTAGTCTCCCATATATCTTATGGTGTCAGTTTTGGTATGTACAGGATTCAAGTTCCCACGTATTGGAAGTTCAGAAAAAATCACGTCATTGTTAGAGTAATAATACTGTAACGGTCCCCTTTTGTAAAATAAACTAGCTAAAATGCTACAGGAAATTCCATATGTCAATGGCAGATGATGGTATGTCACGCCTTCAGCCACAGAAGTAGGTAGCTTCATGCAGACATAGCAATCTTCAATTTCCATAGTCTCTACATAGTGTATTAACAAATTTGCGAAAACATTTAAATGTGTCCTGTTCTTCATTCCATGATAATGTAGTCCTCCCTCATCTGATGCTTCTAAGTCTCGTTTAGTTTGTCTCAATGCTCTTTCATGTCTTTCTACACTCTGTGTTGTTAGCTCCTCATTGTCAGTATTTACAACTTCAGTAGGGACAATGTTAGTATCTTTACTTACAGCAAAGGGAATGAAAATTGTTAATCCTATCCAGATAACTATCAGTACTACTACACTACTTATACACACCTTGCAACACGTCTTAAAACGGCTGCAACTAGGTCTACCATTCACTGTTGAATCAGACATTTTAGCTCAGAAGGAGTGTTCTCAAACCCCTCTTTTTGGCTTTTTACACAACTAGCTTACTTTGTGCAAATTCACGGTGGTTCGTCTTCCTCTTCAGCTGAGTACTCTGGGACAGGTTCTCCGTCGCTCACGTCAGTTATATCAAGATCTTCAAGTTCTTCCAAAACCAGTGTCCATTCAGGAGATTTGTACTTTTTGTTTTGTCTTTTTATTCGCTCACTCCTTCTTTTGGAAGAGTCTTCTTCTTGCTCTGCTATTCGAGCACTTCTTCTTGCTTCTGCACGTTTTTCTTCCACTGTCTTTATCCTTAGTCTCAATCTTTTTACAAACCTAGGCTCAAGGTTGTTTCTTTTCTTTAGTCTCTTAGTCGGTACTTGGACTTCACTTTCTTTTCTTATTCTCTTGTTCTCTTTATCTTGTGGCAATTCTCCTCCACTTTCTTCTTCTATTTCCTCTATCTGGCTAGTTCCAGGGCTAGCATCAAATTCTTCTGCCTGGTTGCTAATCTGGTCTTGTTCAGGAATATTTTGTTTTTGGCTTTCGATTGTCTTTATTTCTGTTTCTGTTTCCTGAACCCGTTCTTCTAACCCTCTCTGATCCTGTTCAAGCACTTCGATCTCTTGATTTTCTTCTGCTCGAACTATCACTCTTTTTCTAGTCTCTCCCTTATCTGCATCAGGTGTGCGCGGTGGTGTATCAAATACCTGCTCTGTCCCTGTCTGACCTTCTCCTTCCTCAGTTTTGATTTGAATCTCAAGCGGCTGAGGTTCTTCGCCTGTGCCTTGCTTTTCCTGACTAGTCCACTCTCTACCTTCACTAAGTCGTTCTCTTGTTCTGATAGGATCTTCAGTCAGATCAATCATCGGTATCCATTCTTCTGGCCATATGCTTGGCAGCTCGTCTTCAGCTACTCCTGGCTCAGTTTCCTGGACCTCTTCAGCAGGCTGGATTCTTGGCAGTTCGTAGTCAACTACTCCTGGGCCAACGTCTGCTGTTCCTGCAACCTGACTGGTGCTGGGCTGCTCGTTGTCAGTTGCTTCCGGTCTGGCTCCTTCAGGGTCCTCTGCTGGTTGCCCTTCTTCTTCAAATCCTCTGTCTGGCAATACCTTCTGGGTGTGTCCAGCGTGGATCCACTGAGGAACACCTGCGACCTTCACTGCAGTGGTTGTCACCAGGATTACTTGGCGTTTCTTTCCCCACCTTGGTGCCAGACAGCTTGATCGAGTGTGCTTCTTTATTTTGACCCAATCTCCTGGAACCAAGCTGTGGAGAGGAGTCGTTGGATTGAGGATGCCGTCGTCTCCAATCTGGCGAGAGATAGAACGCACTTGGTCACCCAATCTTCTGCAGTATTCAAGCACCAAATCATCAGTAATACTCAACAGTTTGCTTCCTGGCACCCATGCTTGTCTCATCACTCTTCCCATAATGATTTCATGGGGACTTAGGCCTGTCTTGCGGTCTGGAACACTTCTCAGTCCCATCAGGACCAGGGGCAGGGCCTTCACCCAGGTCATGCCAGTAGCATCTGTCAGCTTTGCTAGTCTGTTTTTGATAGTTCCATTTACTTGTTCCACTATTCCAGAAGCCTCTGGGTGGTATGCACAATGGAGTTTCTGCCTTATTCCAAAGGCCTTACAGAGTTCAGCCAGTATGTCATTCTGGAAATGTCCACCCTTATCTGATTCAATAATGCATGGTATTCCGAACCTAGGTATCAGTTCTTTTAGTAAACACTTCGCTACTGTCAGTGCGTCACTTTGAGGAGTAGGGTAAGCTTCTACCCATTTTGAAAATACGCAAACAATGACAAGGACATATCGTTTCCCTTCACAACGGGGCATGGTGATGAAATCAATCTGTATTTTTATAAAGGGACCCCCTGATCTCCCAATCTTGCTCAGTTCAACCATTGTCCTCTTGCCTGGGTTCATCTGTTGACAGGACAGGCACCTCTGGCAAAGGGACTCTGCTACCTTCCTGAACTTTTTACTGTACCAAGTCTGTTGAAATACCAGAATCATGGCATCCCTACCAATGTGTGATCCTTCATGTATTAATCTAGCCATTGTGCCAAGCAAGTGTCGGGGTAACACAGGCATACCAGTTGGGCCCAAGATGACACCATCCACACGTCTCGGTCTACATCCATCCTCCTTCCATTTCTCTCTTTCTTGCCAAGGAGCCGACTCCTGCCACTCTCTCACCTCATCCCATGTAGGCACTTCCTCAAACACCTGAAGCTGGCAGCTGGTTCCTGGCCCCCCTCGTTTTGGATTTACAATATACCGATCTTTGGCACACCATTGAGCCACTCGATCAGCATAATCGTTTCCCAGTGATACTCTGTCCATGCTCCTTTGATGAGCGGTACATTTTACCACTGCCAGTTCTTTGTGCAACTGGATGGCCTCTAAAAGGTCATGAACAACTTTTGCATTCCGAATGGGAGTACCTGAGGAAGTCATGAATTCCCTCTGTAGCCATAATTGGCCAAAGTCATGCACAACGCCATAACAGTACTGACTGTCAGTATACACTGTTATGCGTAAGTCCTTCCCAATTTTGCAAGCCATTATCATGGCTATCAATTCGGCTACTTGTGCAGACTTGATGTTATATAGGTAACCTGCTTGTTCAATTTTTGTGAAAGACACTACTGCATAAGCAGCACTCAAGCCTCCTAATTCATGTCTTAGACAGGAACCATCCACAAATAGTTCTTTATCATGCTCAGGCAATGGTACTTCTTTTATGTCTGGGCGTGGCTTAGTACTGAACTCTGTCAGGTCAATACAATCATGTTCATCATCATCCCCACCTTCCATTTCCAAGGGGTCGGGGAGTAAGGTGGCAGGGTTCAGAATACCGCACCTAACAATGCTTACATTTGCTGCACCCACAAGAATCCTCTCGTATTTAGTCAGCCGACTAGGGGTGAGATACTGTGTTTTAGTTCTGGTCAATAGAATTACCACTCCATGTGAAACATACACGGTCACAGGATGTCCCATGACAATGGACTCACTCTGTTCCAAACTTGCACAGGTAGCAGCTACTGCTTTCAGACAGCCTGGTAACCCAGCAGCTACTGGGTCCAGTGTGGCAGAGAAATAAGCCACAGGCCTTCTGGTCGTGCCATGTTCTTGAGTCAGGACAGACAATGCGCAATTATCGCGAGTGTCACAGAAAAGGGCAAACTCTTTGGAATAATCTGGCATTCCCAACGCAGGGGCTGTACACAGACAGTTTTTCAGTCTTGTGAAAGCCATTAGACTTTCATCGTCCCACTGTACAACATCTGGCATTCCTCTCGTGGTCATTTTTATCAAGGGCCTGGCTAAGGCTGCAAATCCCAGAATCCACTGCCTGCAGTACCCTAATACACCCAGGAACATTCTGACCTCTTTTTGAGTACGGGGCAACTGCATTTTTTGAATTATTCTCACTCTTTCTGATGTGACTTTTCTGACACCCTTTTCTATTTGGTGTCCCAGATATTTTACAGATTTCGCACAAAACTGTAGTTTGTCAGGGGCTACTTTATGCCCTTTCTCACACAGATGATTTAGGAGGGCAATGGTGTCAACTACACAGTCCCGGTGACTTTTAGACGCCAGTAGAAGGTCGTCTATGTACTGCACTAACACAGAGTTCCCAGGTAAGGTCAAAGTCTCTAGACATTTTTTCAAGATCTGATTAAAGATAGAGGGGCTCTCTGTATACCCCTGAGGGACCCTGTTCCAACAATACACGTGACCCTCGAAAGCAAATGAGAAAAGAAATTTGCTGTCGGGGTGCAGGGGTATCGAAAAGAATGCATGACACAAATCAATCACAGTGAACCATTCAGCATCCCAAGGAATCTGGTACA
This sequence comes from Lissotriton helveticus, assembly GCF_964261635.1. Taxonomy (NCBI): domain Eukaryota; kingdom Metazoa; phylum Chordata; class Amphibia; order Caudata; family Salamandridae; genus Lissotriton; species Lissotriton helveticus. The sequence goes on along the minus strand of NC_136057.1, from coordinate 1,645,536,874 downwards.
ATATCACTGCAGGGTTTGGGACAATAGGGCAGCAAGGAACTACAATTTTGTTAACCTTTCTTAGGTCCTGCACTACCCTATACTTGCCACTAGGCTTTTTGATGCCCATAATCGGTGAGTTGCATGGGCTGCTCATCACTTCCTGTATGATGTTTCCTTCCAATAATTTTTGTATTTCCAGAGTGACACCTGCTTTCACTTCAGCATTCATTCGGTAGGGCCTAGTGTTAGGATATACTGCATTGTCCTTGATAGCTATTTGTATGGGGTCCACATCTTTCATCAAACCCGCATCTTTTCCAGTGAAATCCCACACTTCTGGCTTTACGGCTTCCTGGAGTTCTTGGGGCAAGTCCTGCAGAGTCAATCTTTTAATTTCTGAGTCAGGTCTAAGCAACAATAATTTATAAATGCCGTCTTCATCTGGGGTCTGTATTTCAACACCTTTTGGTGTGCAAAAGATGGTACAGTTCATTTTGCACAGCAAATCACGTCCCAGTAGATTCACTGGACTGGTGTCACAGACGACAAATCTATGCATCTGTTTAAAATTTCCAATTGAAATCTCCATTGGTTCGGTAACAGGAGTACTAATCAATTGATTAGATACACCTACTACTTGGATATTTTCTCCCGAGAGGGGTAGGTTTGGAACGTCCACTGTTCTTACAGTAGAACGGGTAGCGCCAGTGTCCAACAGGAAGGTGACATCATTTCCGTCAACCTTTCCTTCAATATATGGTCCAGACTGGTCTACCGGCAAGGAAGCGCCAAGTACGCACTCCTCGTCCTCCCCTCTCAGGCCCCGTCAGTCCTGATCGTTACAAAGGAAGGTATCATTTAGCAGATACTGCGAAGTTGCTGTATTTCTGTTCTCCCCGCTTTCCCAAACCTCTATCTCTTCATTTTCTGCCTGTCTTCCCCTGTATACCTGCTTGGGTGCTCGAGGCACCTGAACTGTTTTTACCTGGGGTTGAGTCTTTCTTGGTCTTTCTTTCTGCGTCTGTGGAGTTAAATCAGGAGTTTTCTCATTAACATCGACTAATTGGGGACACTCGTTTCGCCAGTGTCCAATTTCGCCGCACTGATGGCAGGGAAATTTTTTCATAGCCTCTTCCCTGCTAAATTTGGGCCGGGGCTTTCCTCCACCCCCTCCCCCAGGACCTTTGTTCTCAGCATTTTTAACCATGTTACTCAATTGTTTTTCCTGTTGTTCTGCGAGCTTCACCTGAGCCCACATAACCTTCTCCTTAAGGGCCTTTTTCTTTTCTGCCATCTCGTCCTCGCAGTACTTAGCGTACCGCAGGACCTCATCCATTTTCTTAGTATGCCAACAGATTTTATTGTCTTTTATCCACTGACAAATTTCAGGTCTTAAACCATTTACAAACCTGTAAATAAAGTGCGTCATATCCTTCAGGTCGATGTTATCAATACCACTGTATGTTTTAAATACCTGCAATAACCTCTCATAGAAGGAGTGCACTGTCTCGTCCCTTTCTTGTGTTGTTCTATCTATTTTTGTCCAATCAGTTTCTTTTGCGGGCACCTTTTCTTTCAAGTGCTGAATTACCTGCTCATATTTTCGCATGACATCCTTCGATGGCTCTCCAGTTTCCTTGTTTCTGGGGTACTCCTCACTCGGCCAGTCTATGTTTATTTTACACTGGGTCCATAAATCTACTGGAACCACAATGTCGAAAAACCCATCCAGGTCTTTCCACAGACATTTCTGTACCTTCACGAACCTCTCCACCTGCCTGTACCAGTCAACTGGTTTCTCTCGTAATTTTGGAAAATCGTTCGTGAAGGACACAATATCCTGCCTAGACCAGGGGACATGCACATATTTCCCTCCTGGAACTTCGCGCATGGGGCATAACTGCTCAGGTTTTTCTACCTCTCTTAAAGCAAACTCGGGAGTCACTTGTCGGGAGCGAACCTCTTCCCTCTTTTTCGCCCACCTGCTTCTCCATTTTTCCACATCTCCCCATTTCTGCAGTACCCCCATTAATTCTTTAATCTGCAACTTCTTCCCTGCCACATTCAGGTGTTCTATATCTTTGTCTGAGAAGTCTGCTCTGTACGGTTTCTGTAAGGGCTTGGATTTTGAGATATCTACCCCCATGCTAACTGCTGTTTCGGTTAGTTTTTCATGGAGCACTCTGGTGTTCCTTGTAAAGCTTTTACATATGAACGACAATTCTTCCTCAGAGTAGGTATTCAATCGATCCAACCCCACATTTCCTGCCATTAATTCTTCTATTTCGACCCTCAGCTTGTAGAGGTCTAAAGGTTTTGTTTGCGGAGTCTGCTTCTCTAATTCACGACTCCAACTCTCAATTTCATCCGGAGTTACCAGAGAGACATTCCTAGTACCTGTTGCTGTCTCTAATTTAATTTCCTTTGTATTAAAAGGGTTATACCTCTGCTGTATTCCCTTTCCAGTCTGTTTGTTTGGTAATTCCAAAAACGCAACTTCAGACTCGCACTCACTGGACTGATCATCTATGATGATCGGTTCCTGTCTCGGGGTTGCCATGACTGGGGTCATAACTGGAGTAATCGGATTTCCCTGACCATTTCCGTATAACGGGACCACCGGTCCAATAGTTACTGGAATAGTCAATGCCTCAGGACTGGTATTTAACTGGGAAATTTTCTGAATTATTTCTGTTCTTTGTCTAGCTAGAGCCTCTTGCTCCTTTTCCACTAGTACCCTTCTTAAAGTTGTGTCATGTAATATCTGTGGGGTCAATGGAGGAGTAAAACTCGGGGCAGTAGGATGCGTTTCACTTGGTCCTCCCCCATAATTAGGTTTCGGGAATAAAGTTCCAGTATTAAAGGACCTGCGCTCTTCCCCATATGGAGGTTGAACAAAAGGCAGTCCTGAATTCGATGGTTTCTCTTCGTTTTCATACAAGGGTCTGGGAAAAAAGGTTTTCGTACGTGAATATTTTTCTTCCTGGCTTGCGGGCATTTTGGGATATATATCCCTTGTTTCCGTTGGCTCGGGTTTTTCAGGATAGGGCAATACTTGACCACCCCCTCCCAGTCCCAGGGACCTGTCTTCTTCCTTTAGGAAGTGGCGTCGGGGAACATCTCCTACACTGGAAGGTCGGGTTCCCTCATTGTAAGGTGGCGGACTTCTGGTACAGATGTCATCTATTAATTCATCATCTGAATCCCCCAGGGCCCCCCAATGCTTACATTTTTCAGTACTTTTCTCACCCGCTCCAATGTTATGACATGCCGGCATCATGGGAAACAGACCCTCAACAATCATGCTCTGTCTCCACTGTTTCATCCTTTTATCCCTGGACTCCTGTTTCTGCCTGGGGTACCACTTGGTCAAACCCTTGTCCATTCGGGGTCTTTCTCTTTCAAAAGCCTCAATCTCCCATTCCTCTAATGCCTCATACTGCGTTAGTCTTGGTCTGGGATGCAGTTCATTCATTCGGGTTCTTAAATTAAATAAGATCCTACCATTGAAAGTACCATCTAACGGAAAAGCCAATACTCCGTCATCTTTTGTGTATTTCACCCAATTCTCCAGCCACACACAGGTATTGTACCCTCGGTCAAACATCATGAATGAGGCGGGAGTATTGGGTGCTGGGACAAGAACACCTTCTCTAGATTTAATCGGTTTGTCCGTTTTAAAATAATTTTTCACCTTACTTACAAGGGACATTTTTCTCTTGGTTCCGTACATAATATCGTATCTGTTAGCCTTCCACTGATCCCTTTCAAACCCTAAATGCCTTGGATCAGGTCGAGTCTCTGTAGTCCGCGAGTGCCACATACGACTTCTGCACTAACTTTGTTTACAAACTACCTCCAATCAGAACGCGCTTCAGAAAATTCGTGCAACCAATGGGTGCGCGACACAAAATAAGCTCCGCCAATGGGTGCGCGGCCCCTTCGTGAGACAGTTCCCACGCTCCGGCGCTCACCCCTCCTTTACAATTTCAGCTCCGCTACCCGCCCGCTGCTTCTACCAATCCCAGCGCGGCACAGAGTGACGTCAGAGGCGCTTCGCGACTGACTCCCTCCCTTCACAAGGTAACGGAAACTTTCTTTCTTTTAAAGTGCTCAGTGCTTGGTTATTTTACAACAAATACACATTCGCCACAGTGCTCAAGTGTCTAGACAGAGAAAGAATTCTTTTACTGCAAGTAAACTACTTCCATTTACTTTTCACTCGCTGCGGGCAGATCTCTTCCGCCTACCCTTCACTCTAGCATCGGTGAACCTGTTATTCCCCTAAACTCATCCACTTCTTTCCGGGATATATTCCGAGTTTAAGGTTTCTCAGCGGACCCCTCTGCTTTCACGCTAGCTCCGAGGAACCTGCTACTCTTCCGATGTGACCCTTACTAGGTTATGCCACTATGGGAATTTTGCCAATGAACCCCGTTACTGTCATTTATTCACACATGTATTCAGAAAACCCTAGTTAGTGCTTCCCGGTTATCCTAACCTGCACCTAACTTTCCTCGAACCTGTGACCTCAGGACAATGGATTCTATTCACCACTTGCCCTTTCAATTCCCCGGGGAGTTCGGACAACACTTAACTAAACGATTGACAATTGCATGGATTAGTACATATAACAATATAAGAACAAGAATAATGGCAATACAGTAATTCATGAATTATTTTTACAAGATATTATTCGTGCGTATTCACAAGAGATTGATCAGGTCTCTTAGAACAGCTACTCTTATAGCAGCATTAATATAATAGCAGCTTCCGACTTAACTAGTCCAACTAATCCTGCCTTACTCTCAACTAGTCCCTAACCATCCTCTAGCTACCAGAAAACTGATAGAGCGCGCGAGGCCACCCGGCCAATAGTTTTCGCCGTTTCCGGCTTCAGGGCCCATATACTTTCCAAATCACCATATACATCGATCGGGTGACTTCACGAGCTCTACCAGGTTGAGCTATGTGTGTGTTCCCTGCTACCAATTTTCGGTGCACCCGACTTACCATCCACCGATGCGGGTGCCTAATGACCACAATGAATCAGGGAGCTAGCTGTAAAAGAAAGGCAGCAAAATACAAACCCAACCAATAACATTCAAATACTGTTTAAATGACCACGGACAACTGGAAGTTTTAAAATGTTTATCTAAAGTTCAATATTTTCTTGCATGAGGTACAATAAAACAAGGCAATCAATAACCAAGATAACGTAAATCACATAAGCGTAAAGAAATAATGACAGAGTAATCATCAAAGTACTAATAAAATGTAATGAGAAAAGATACTATGCAAGTCAGTATTATCTAAACAGGGATACCTAAGTGTGAGTGACTATAGGAGAGTTTATAATGAATAACACGCTTCACTTAAGGTGAGGGGGCCTTTGAACAATCTAGGCAACGAAGTTCTAGACCATATCAGGAAATGACACACTGCTATGCAAAATATAATTTCTAACAAATGAGAAGACATAGGAATAAACTTCAGGGAAAATATAAATGACTTTCAATAGTTGCGGAAAGGCATGGAAAATATCACATATGCAATGTTGAACTTTATTAAAGCAAAAGTTAGAAATTCAGAAGGTGCAAGAATTTCAAGAGGTTCAGAGCAATATTTACCTAGAAAGGTGTGGAAACCAAACCCTGGCCACGGGTCAGTTAAGGACAAGAAACCCTCAAGGAAGGATACCCCTCAAAGGACAGCAGGTGCAGAATGGACACCCAGGACAGGACAGGATACCCTCGGAAAAACGAATCAGGACAGGACCCTCAGGACAGGACAGCAAACCCTCAGGACAGGACCCTCTTCAGGACACGACCGAAACCCACAGTTCGGAAGCAACGCCTGCGCTCCACCCGCTCTGCAGCTATCGATCAAGACCCCGATTGGGTTAGCGAACTCCCAGCTAAGTGCCTTGCCAGCACTTTAAGGTTCAGTAGAACCTTAGTCTATGGTCAAATTCGGACAGAGTGCTCCGCAGCGCTCTGTATCTTCAGTCACCTATTGAGTGCGTTGGGTCAGTGACAGGTCAGCTAAACCAGACAAGTCGGACGGTTCACTAGGTGAACCCAGGGTAGATATACAGTTTGGGGACAGTGTACCACCCCCCAATGTTGCAAAGTGTCAGAATCCCTCGATTTCGATTGGTCCTAAGGTAGGGTTTGGGTAACACACCAATCACATTACACGATTTGAAGCCTTCATTAACATATTTGGGTACCGCCTAGCAGGTTTGGGGTTCCCATGAGAAGTTACACGGCAAACAGTAGCGCAATATTACAATGTATCATATAAGGAGCCACATTCGCTGTTCTTGCAGGGCAGAGGTGACTTTCTCAGGAGCATCTCGCCCATCACTGCCAACTGGCTATGTTCCATCAGTCAAGGTCCCTCGTGCTGCCGAATGTCGCACAGGCGCAGAAGGGACCTCCAATATGGCTCTCCTCTCACTCAGACCCCCATTTCCCGCGGTACATGAAAAGTAAGCGAAAACAAATTAATACATAATAATGTCATTATGAAAACACATCACAGGGTTTGTACTTTTAACTCATCATCAAGAAATACACTTATTGCATTTAAATGTTAGCTACATTGACACGGACACAAGAGCAGTGGCACGAGCAGTACCACATGATAAGCACAGCTATGAATTACGCATGCGCATAACTTTCCCTCCACTTCTGCAGACGCGTCAGGACACGTGAGTGTGGCTGACGCATGCGCAGTAACTAAAATACAAGCGGCGGCCATTTTTTTTAGGGACACGGATTAATTCATTAGAAATACACATAGGCAAGCTTCGGGAACTTTGCCTAAACAAAATAAAGGTTAGTAAAACACACATTTTTGTTACCTTATTACACATAAACGAGGTTCTTGATTTCGGCAAGCCGCAAAATATGCGAAGCTTTGCTTCATCAGTTCCACTATTCCAGAAGCCTCTGGGTGGTATGCACAATGGAGTTTCTGCCTTATTCCAAAGGCCTTACAGAGTTCAGCCAGTATGTCATTCTGGAAATGTCCACCCTTATCTGATTCAATAATGCATGGTATTCCGAACCTAGGTATCAGTTCTTTTAGTAAACACTTCGCTACTGTCAGTGCGTCACTTTGAGGAGTAGGGTAAGCTTCTACCCATTTTGAAAATACGCAAACAATGACAAGGACATATCGTTTCCCTTCACAACGGGGCATGGTGATGAAATCAATCTGTATTTTTATAAAGGGACCCCCTGATCTCCCAATCTTGCTCAGTTCAACCATTGTCCTCTTGCCTGGGTTCATCTGTTGACAGGACAGGCACCTCTGGCAAAGGGACTCTGCTACCTTCCTGAACTTTTTACTGTACCAAGTCTGTTGAAATACCAGAATCATGGCATCCCTACCAATGTGTGATCCTTCATGTATTAATCTTGCCATTGTGCCAAGCAAGTGTCGGGGTAACACAGGCATACCAGTTGGGCCCAAGATGACACCATCCACACGTCTCGGTCTACATCCATCCTCCTTCCATTTCTCTCTTTCTTGCCAAGGAGCCGACTCCTGCCACTCTCTCACCTCATCCCATGTAGGCACTTCCTCAAACACCTGAAGCTGGCAGCTGGTTCCTGGCCCCCCTCGTTTTGGATTTACAATATACCGATCTTTGGCACACCATTGAGCCACTCGATCAGCATAATCGTTTCCCAGTGATACTCTGTCCATGCTCCTTTGATGAGCGGTACATTTTACCACTGCCAGTTCTTTGGGCAACTGGATGGCCTCTAAAAGGTCATGAACAACTTTTGCATTCCGAATGGGAGTACCTGAGGAAGTCATGAATTCCCTCTGTAGCCATAATTGGCCAAAGTCATGCACAACGCCATAACAGTACTGACTGTCAGTATACACTGTTATGCGTAAGTCCTTCCCAATTTTGCAAGCCATTATCATGGCTATCAATTCGGCTACTTGTGCAGACTTGATGTTATATAGGTAACCTGCTTGTTCAATTTTTGTGAAAGACACTACTGCATAAGCAGCACTCAAGCCTCCTAATTCATGTCTTAGACAGGAACCATCCACAAATAGTTCTTTATCATGCTCAGGCAATGGTACTTCTTTTATGTCTGGGCGTGGCTTAGTACTGAACTCTGTCAGGTCAATACAATCATGTTCATCATCATCCCCACCTTCCATTTCCAAGGGGTCGGGGAGTAAGGTGGCAGGGTTCAGAATACCGCACCTAACAATGCTTACATTTGCTGCACCCACAAGAATCCTCTCGTATTTAGTCAGCCGACTAGGGGTGAGATACTGTGTTTTAGTTCTGGTCAATAGAATTACCACTCTATGTGAAACATACACGGTCACAGGATGTCCCATGACAATGGACTCACTCTGTTCCAAACTTGCACAGGTAGCAGCTACTGCTTTCAGACAGCCTGGTAACCCAGCAGCTACTGGGTCCAGTGTGGCAGAGAAATAAGCCACAGGCCTTCTGGTCGTGCCATGTTCTTGAGTCAGGACAGACAATGCGCAATTATCGCGAGTGTCACAGAAAAGGGCAAACTCTTTGGAATAATCTGGCATTCCCAACGCAGGGGCTGTACACAGACAGTTTTTCAGTCTTGTGAAAGCCATTAGACTTTCATCGTCCCACTGTACAACATCTGGCATTCCTCTCGTGGTCATTTTTATCAAGGGCCTGGCTAAGGCTGCAAATCCCAGAATCCACTGCCTGCAGTACCCTAATACACCCAGGAACATTCTGACCTCTTTTTGAGTACGGGGCAACTGCATTTTTTGAATTATTCTCACTCTTTCTGATGTGACTTTTCTGACACCCTTTTCTATTTGGTGTCCCAGATATTTTACAGATTTCGCACAAAACTGTAGTTTGTCAGGGGCTACTTTATGCCCTTTCTCACACAGATGATTTAGGAGGGCAATGGTGTCAACTACACAGTCCCGGTGACTTTTAGACGCCAGTAGAAGGTCGTCTATCTACTGCACTAACACAGAGTTCCCAGGTAAGGTCAAAGTCTCTAGACATTTTTTCAAGATCTGATTAAAGATAGAGGGGCTCTCTGTATACCCCTGAGGGACCCTGTTCCAACAATACACGTGACCCTCGAAAGCAAATGAGAAAAGAAATTTGCTGTCGGGGTGCAGGGGTATCGAAAAGAATGCATGACACAAATCAATCACAGTGAACCATTCAGCATCCCAAGGAATCTGGTACAATATCACTGCAGGGTTTGGGACAATAGGGCAGCAAGGAACTACAATTTTGTTAACCTTTCTTAGGTCCTGCACTACCCTATACTTGCCACTAGGCTTTTTGATGCCCATAATCGGTGAGTTGCATGGGCTGCTCATCACTTCCTGTATGATGTTTCCTTCCAATAATTTTTGTATTTCCAGAGTGACACCTGCTTTCACTTCAGCATTCATTCGGTAGGGCCTAGTGTTAGGATATACTGCATTGTCCTTGATGGCTATTTGTATGGGGTCCACATCTTTCATCAAACCCACATCTTTTCCAGTGAAATCCCACACTTCTGGCTTTACGGCTTCCTGGAGTTCTTGGGGCAAGTCCTGCAGAGTCAATCTTTTAATTTCTGAGTCAGGTCTAAGCAACAATAATTTATAAATGCCGTCTTCATCTGGGGTCTGTATTTCAACACCTTTTGGTGTGCAAAAGATGGTACAGTTCATTTTGCACAGCAAATCACGTCCCAGTAGATTCACTGGACTGGTGTCACAGACGACAAATCTATGCATCTGTTTAAAATTTCCAATTGAAATCTCCATTGGTTCGGTAACAGGAGTACTAATCAATTGATTAGATACACCTACTACTTGGATATTTTCTCCCGAGAGGGGTAGGTTTGGAACGTCCACTGTTCTTACAGTAGAACGGGTAGCGCCAGTGTCCAACAGGAAGGTGACATCATTTCCGTCAACCTTTCCTTCAATATATGGTCCAGACTGGTCTACCGGCAAGGAAGCGCCAAGTACGCACTCCTCGTCCTCCCCTCTCAGGCCCCGTCAGTCCTGATCGTTACAAAGGAAGGTATCATTTAGCAGATACTGCGAAGTTGCTGTATTTCTGTTCTCCCCGCTTTCCCAAACCTCTATCTCTTCATTTTCTGCCTGTCTTCCCCTGTATACCTGCTTGGGTGCTCGAGGCACCTGAACTGTTTTTACCTGGGGTTGAGTCTTTCTTGGTCTTTCTTTCTGCGTCTGTGGAGTTAAATCAGGAGTTTTCTCATTAACATCGACTAATTGGGGACACTCGTTTCGCCAGTGTCCAATTTCGCCGCACTGATGGCAGGGAAATTTTTTCATAGCCTCTTCCCTGCTAAATTTGGGCCGGGGCTTTCCTCCACCCCCTCCCCCAGGACCTTTGTTCTCAGCATTTTTAACCATGTTACTCAATTGTTTTTCCTGTTGTTCTGCGAGCTTCACCTGAGCCCACATAACCTTCTCCTTAAGGGCCTTTTTCTTTTCTGCCATCTCGTCCTCGCAGTACTTAGCGTACCGCAGGACCTCATCCATTTTCTTAGTATGCCAACAGATTTTATTGTCTTTTATCCACTGACAAATTTCAGGTCTTAAACCATTTACAAACCTGTAAATAAAGTGCGTCATATCCTTCAGGTCGATGTTATCAATACCACTGTATGTTTTAAATACCTGCAATAACCTCTCATAGAAGGAGTGCACTGTCTCGTCCCTTTCTTGTGTTGTTCTATCTATTTTTGTCCAATCAGTTTCTTTTGCGGGCACCTTTTCTTTCAAGTGCTGAATTACCTGCTCATATTTTCGCATGACATCCTTCGATGGCTCTCCAGTTTCCTTGTTTCTGGGGTACTCCTCACTCGGCCAGTCTATGTTTATTTTACACTGGGTCCATAAATCTACTGGAACCACAATGTCGAAAAACCCATCCAGGTCTTTCCACAGACATTTCTGTACCTTCACGAACCTCTCCACCTGCCTGTACCAGTCAACTGGTTTCTCTCGTAATTTTGGAAAATCGTTCGTGAAGGACACAATATCCTGCCTAGACCAGGGGACATGCACATATTTCCCTCCTGGAACTTCGCGCATGGGGCATAACTGCTCAGGTTTTTCTACCTCTCTTAAAGCAAACTCGGGAGTCACTTGTCGGGAGCGAACCTCTTCCCTCTTTTTCGCCCACCTGCTTCTCCATTTTTCCACATCTCCCCATTTCTGCAGTACCCCCATTAATTCTTTAATCTGCAACTTCTTCCCTGCCACATTCAGGTGTTCTATATCTTTGTCTGAGAAGTCTGCTCTGTACGGTTTCTGTAAGGGCTTGGATTTTGAGATATCTACCCCCATGCTAACTGCTGTTTCGGTTAGTTTTTCATGGAGCACTCTGGTGTTCCTTGTAAAGCTTTTACATATGAACGACAATTCTTCCTCAGAGTAGGTATTCAATCGATCCAACCCCACATTTCCTGCCATTAATTCTTCTATTTCGACCCTCAGCTTGTAGAGGTCTAAAGGTTTTGTTTGCGGAGTCTGCTTCTCTAATTCACGACTCCAACTCTCAATTTCATCCGGAGTTACCAGAGAGACATTCCTAGTACCTGTTGCTGTCTCTAATTTAATTTCCTTTGTATTAAAAGGGTTATACCTCTGCTGTATTCCCTTTCCAGTCTGTTTGTTTGGTAATTCCAAAAACGCAACTTCAGACTCGCACTCACTGGACTGATCATCTATGATGATCGGTTCCTGTCTCGGGGTTGCCATGACTGGGGTCATAACTGGAGTAATCGGATTTCCCTGACCATTTCCGTATAACGGGACCACCGGTCCAATAGTTACTGGAATAGTCAATGCCTCAGGACTGGTATTTAACTGGGAAATTTTCTGAATTATTTCTGTTCTTTTTCTAGCTAGAGCCTCTTGCTCCTTTTCCACTAGTACCCTTCTTAAAGTTGTGTCATGTAATATCTGTGGGGTCAATGGAGGAGTAAAACTCGGGGCAGTAGGATGCGTTTCACTTGGTCCTCCCCCATAATTAGGTTTCGGGAATAAAGTTCCAGTATTAAAGGACCTGCGCTCTTCCCCATATGGAGGTTGAACAAAAGGCAGTCCTGAATTCGATGGTTTCTCTTCGTTTTCATACAAGGGTCTGGGAAAAAAGGTTTTCGTACGTGAATATTTTTCTTCCTGGCTTGCGGGCATTTTGGGATATATATCCCTTGTTTCCGTTGGCTCGGGTTTTTCAGGATAGGGCAATACTTGACCACCCCCTCCCAGTCCCAGGGACCTGTCTTCTTCCTTTAGGAAGTGGCGTCGGGGAACATCTCCTACACTGGAAGGTCGGGTTCCCTCATTGTAAGGTGGCGGACTTCTGGTACAGATGTCATCTATTAATTCATCATCTGAATCCCCCAGGGCCCCCCAATGCTTACATTTTTCAGTACTTTTCTCACCCGCTCCAATGTTATGACATGCCGGCATCATGGGAAACAGACCCTCAACAATCATGCTCTGTCTCCACTGTTTCATCCTTTTATCCCTGGACTCCTGTTTCTGCCTGGGGTACCACTTGGTCAAACCCTTGTCCATTCGGGGTCTTTCTCTTTCAAAAGCCTCAATCTCCCATTCCTCTAATGCCTCATACTGCGTTAGTCTTGGTCTGGGATGCAGTTCATTCATTCGGGTTCTTAAATTAAATAAGATCCTACCATTGAAAGTACCATCTAACGGAAAAGCCAATACTCCGTCATCTTTTGTGTATTTCACCCAATTCTCCAGCCACACACAGGTATTGTACCCTCGGTCAAACATCATGAATGAGGCGGGAGTATTGGGTGCTGGGACAAGAACACCTTCTCTAGATTTAATCGGTTTGTCCGTTTTAAAATAATTTTTCACCTTACTTACAAGGGACATTTTTCTCTTGGTTCCGTACATAATATCGTATCTGTTAGCCTTCCACTGATCCCTTTCAAACCCTAAATGCCTTGGATCAGGTCGAGTCTCTGTAGTCCGCGAGTGCCACATACGACTTCTGCGCTAACTTTGTTTACAAACTACCTCCAATCAGAACGCGCTTCAGAAAATTCGTGCAACCAATGGGTGCGCGACACAAAATAAGCTCCGCCAATGGGTGCGCGGCCCCTTCGTGAGACAGTTCCCACGCTCCGGCGCTCACCCCTCCTTTACAATTTCAGCTCCGCTACCCGCCCGCTGCTTCTACCAATCCCAGCGCGGCACAGAGTGACGTCAGAGGCGCTTCGCGACTGACTCCCTCCCTTCACAAGGTAACGGAAACTTTCTTTCTTTTAAAGTGCTCAGTGCTTGGTTATTTTACAACAAATACACATTCGCCACAGTGCTCAAGTGTCTAGACAGAGAAAGAATTCTTTTACTGCAAGTAAACTACTTCCATTTACTTTTCACTCGCTGCGGGCAGATCTCTTCCGCCTACCCTTCACTCTAGCATCGGTGAACCTGTTATTCCCCTAAACTCATCCACTTCTTTCCGGGATATATTCCGAGTTTAAGGTTTCTCAGCGGACCCCTCTGCTTTCACGCTAGCTCCGAGGAACCTGCCCCCTTACTAGGTTATGCCACTATGGGAATTTTGCCAATGAACCCCGTTACTGTCATTTATTCACACATGTATTCAGAAAACCCTAGTTAGTGCTTCCCGGTTATCCTAACCTGCACCTAACTTTCCTCGAACCTGTGACCTCAGGACAATGGATTCTATTCACCACTTGCCCTTTCAATTCCCCGGGGAGTTCGGACAACACTTAACTAAACGATTGACAATTGCATGGATTAGTACATATAACAATATAAGAACAAGAATAATGGCAATACAGTAATTCATGAATTATTTTTACAAGATATTATTCGTGCGTATTCACAAGAGATTGATCAGGTCTCTTAGAACAGCTACTCTTATAGCAGCATTAATATAAAAGCAGCTTCCGACTTAACTAGTCCAACTAATCCTGCCTTACTCTCAACTAGTCCCTAACCATCCTCTAGCTACCAGAAAACTGATAGAGCGCGCGAGGCCACCCGGCCAATAGTTTTCGCCGTTTCCGGCTTCAGGGCCCATATACTTTCCAAATCACCATATACATCGATCGGGTGACTTCACGAGCTCTACCAGGTTGAGCTATGTGTGTGTTCCCTGCTACCAATTTTCGGTGCACCCGACTTACCATCCACCGATGCGGGTGCCTAATGACCACAATGAATCAGGGAGCTAGCTGTAAAAGAAAGGCAGCAAAATACAAACCCAACCAATAACATTCAAATACTGTTTAAATGACCACGGACAACTGGAAGTTTTAAAATGTTTATCTAAAGTTCAATATTTTCTTGCATGAGGTACAATAAAACAAGGCAATCAATAACCAAGATAACGTAAATCACATAAGCGTAAAGAAATAATGACAGAGTAATCATCAAAGTACTAATAAAATGTAATGAGAAAAGATACTATGCAAGTCAGTATTATCTAAACAGGGATACCTAAGTGTGAGTGACTATAGGAGAGTTTATAATGAATAACACGCTTCACTTAAGGTGAGGGGGCCTTTGAACAATCTAGGCAACGAAGTTCTAGACCATATCAGGAAATGACACACTGCTATGCAAAATATAATTTCTAACAAATGAGAAGACATAGGAATAAACTTTAGGGAAAATATAAATGACTTTCAATAGTTGCGGAAAGGCATGGAAAATATCACATATGCAATGTTGAACTTTATTAAAGCAAAAGTTAGAAATTCAGAAGGTGCAAGAATTTCAAGAGGTTCAGAGCAATATTTACCTAGAAAGGTGTGGAAACCAAACCCTGGCCACGGGTCAGTTAAGGACAGGAAACTCTCAAGGAAGGATACCCCTCAAAGGACAGCAGGTGCAGAATGGACACCCAGGACAGGACAGGATACCCTCGGAAAAACGAATCAGGACAGGACCCTCAGGACAGGACAGCAAACCCTCAGGACAGGACCCTCTTCAGGACACGACCGGAACCCACAGTTCGGAAGCAACGCCTGCGCTCCACCCGCTCTGCAGCTATCGATCAAGACCCCGATTGGGTTAGCGAACTCCCAGCTAAGTGCCTTGCCAGCACTTTAAGGTTCAGTAGAACCTTAGTCTATGGTCAAATTCGGACAGAGTGCTCCGCAGCGCTCTGTATCTTCAGTCACCTATTGAGTGCGTTGGGTCAGTGACAGGTCAGCTAAACCAGACAAGTCGGACGGTTCACTAGGTGAACCCAGGGTAGATATACAGTTTGGGGACAGTGTACCACCCCCCAATGTTGCAAAGTGTCAGAATCCCTCGATTTCGATTGGTCCTAAGGTAGGGTTTGGGTAACACACCAATCACATTACACGATTTGAAGCCTTCATTAACATATTTGGGTACCGCCTAGCAGGTTTGGGGTTCCCATGAGAAGTTACACGGCAAACAGTAGCGCAATATTACAATGTATCATATAAGGAGCCACATTCGCTGTTCTTGCAGGGCAGAGGTGACTTTCTCAGGAGCATCTCGCCCATCACTGCCAACTGGCTATGTTCCATCAGTCAAGGTCCCTCGTGCTGCCGAATGTCGCACAGGCGCAGAAGGGACCTCCAATATGGCTCTCCTCTCACTCAGACCCCCATTTCCCGCGGTACATGAAAAGTAAGCGAAAACAAATTAATACATAATAATGTCATTATGAAAACACATCACAGGGTTTGTACTTTTAACTCATCATCAAGAAATAAACTTATTTCATTTAAATGTTAGCTACATTGACACGGACACAAGAGCAGTGGCACGAGCAGTACCACATGATAAGCACAGCTATGAATTACGCATGCGCATAACTTTCCCTCCACTTCTGCAGACGCGTCAGGACACGTGAGTGTGGCTGACGCATGCGCAGTAACTAAAATACAAGCGGCGGCCATTTTTTTTAGGGACACGGATTAATTCATTAGAAATACACATAGGCAAGCTTCGGGAACTTTGCCTAAACAAAATAAAGGTTAGTAAAACACACATTTTTGTTACCTTATTACACATAAACGAGGTTCTTGATTTCGGCAAGCCGCAAAATATGCGAAGCTTTGCTTCATAAAATGTACTCCCTCCTCATTATACCAATGATGGCTTGTATCTTGAGTTACAAAATGCTTATGTTCGTATACATCCCCTGAGATAGAGTGGACTCCCCGCTAGCGCCTCTGTAGAGGGGAGTACCTCTTTTGCAGTGGTTGTCCGAAGAACTGCAGAAGTGCTTGGTCTTTAGTCGCCCATGGTTGAAACAAATGCGAATTTACTCCATGAAATCATGCATCTTGAGAGCCCCTACTCCTCTTAACCACTTCGACGCTAATGACAAAGCCAGCTCGTCATGGGCGTTACCTGCCCTGCGCTCATGACGAGCTGGCTTTGTCACAAACAAGCCATTTACTCCTTTCTCAGCGCACAGCAGGTAAACGCGGTAGCGCTGAAGCAGTTAATGATGCGCTGAATGAAACCTTAATGAAGACCTGGTCCAAGCAGTGCTTAGCCTGATGATGAGTCACCCTGTAGCGAGGCATCCTAGAACTGCTCTTGGGGACCCATCTTCGAACACCTAAAAGATTGGTGGGTCAGGCTGCCACCAGCAAGGTCAACCATTGTGTATATCACAGGAAAGGGAATTGAAGCTGAATGCCCCATTTGGTAAGAATTTTGACCTCTCCTAGTTTGGCATTGATGTCCCTGAATGCGGTTTGTGTGCTAGCACTCGTATGAGCACGACCTGTGGGATATGGACCGCAAAATCTTACTGATAATTCCAGAAGAGTTCAGAAATACATTCACAGAGATGGTCCGGATGCAGCGAAGTATATATTGTGAGCCATTCTGGATGCAACCTGTTGCATGGGTCATACCCAGGGCACATGCATGTGATCGACATTGCGCATGAACTTGCTACAGGATTTTCTGGGTACAAGCAGGCATTCTTTATGGAGGTGGTTTTTGACGGCTCGAGGGCTTTTTGGCGATAAAGCACTTTGTCCTGGTTTCACGGCCCATTCATTGGGCTTGTTGTCGCCAGGGCATGCATCCCACCAACAATATTGTAATTTCAGAAAATCCTCACGAGGCAATGTTTCTCAACTAGGGCAGCCTGTGCAGCGCCTCAGACAGCCCTTTCGGGTCCCAGAAGACATAGCAGTATCAGAGACTGTAGCCAGCATCAGGGATAGCATTCATCTTCTTCCTCGTCTCTGCAACTGCAGCTAATCACAGTATACTTTTTTTCTGCCTGTCTGGTTTGCAGTTACCTCGAAACAAAGGGTTCTGCAAGTTGTTCACTATAGTTATGAGCACCCAGTCCTATTGTACCTCGTCCCCCACACATGCTCATGTCCTTCGAATTTTACTCAGACTTCAGACCAGCATGTCTTTAATGCTTGCACAGGAAATACAGTCACTGTTAAGCAAAGGGTCCTGGAAAGTCCCCGAGAAGGGCACAGGATGCCATTCCTTCTACTTGTTACCAAAGAAACTTTGTTGGCTCAGACCGATTCAAGATCTTTGGTTATGGAACACTTTCCTTTGGACTATGGCCCTGATCCTCTGCCCTGGACTGGCAGGAAGCATGCTTTCAGGTACCATCCTGCTGTCCCACCGACTGTTCTTTGGTTCCCAGTAGAATAGAAGCACTTCCGGTTTGCTGCCCTGCAGTTTGGCCTCATGTTGCCCCCTTGGGTGTTTACAAAAGTGGTGGCTGTGACCCACCTTTGCGGGTCAGGGAAACCATATTCCTTATCTTGAGATTTGGCTGATTAAAGTAATATCACTGCGGTCAGTTCTGGACCATCTTCATACAAGTCTCCCTGTTGCCCTCTGTGGGATTCTCAGTCAATGAAGCAAGGTCTCCTTGCATCATGCATTTTGCTGGTTCCCTTGGTCATTGGCAAGGCCTAACTTCAGGCCATTTAAGGAAAGTGTCTGTGTACATGTACGTAACACTTTCTCAAGATTGTACTTTAACAAGGACCAGCTTATCATCGAACTGTGGTAGTGTAAACCTTGGCACCGAATTGTGGTGGTCTCTGGTATGCACGTCCAAGGAGCGCAAAACATGGCGGTACATGTACAGCAGATTACGTAATGCTTATTGCGAGTGAGGCATCTCAACACATAAACATGTTTAAAGTGATATGCCTCAGACGAGGTTGCCCTTCAATAGATATCTTTGACTCTCAGACAACTCAGTGTCTGCTTTATGATGGACAAAACCTTTGCGGTTCCCTGGGAGAGAGAACTTTATTTTGCCTTGTTATTGGAAGTTCTAAACAAATTCAAAAGTAGTGCACCCTGCAGAACGATACCAGGGAGTCCAGCTTGACTTCAGTGATTTTGCTTAATTGACCTAGTGAACCTAGATCAGGGGGGCTCTTGGTACTTCCTCATAGGACACATTCCTCTTTTAATAACTCATTCTGCGTTTGCATGATTGATGTCCGTAAAGGATTGTTTATTCTGGGTCTTTGAAATGAACGTTTGTTTTTTTTAAGATACCAAATAGGTGTCAGGCAGGAGAGATAGTTATTCATTTTTAAATCATTTGGTGCTTAAGCAGAGTGCACGGGGGTATTTTAAGTCACATATCACTAGCCGTTTCAGATATTTTTATTTTGTTTCAGTGTTACCCAGTTTTCGAGCTCCAGCTGATTTGGGAAAGCATAACATTTCGGCTGTTTTGGTGCCTGAACATTTTTTTAAAGGAGATTTTATGGTTGAAGATTAAAAACAGATATTTTTACAAGCATTTTCTGCACATATAAGTATGTATTGCTTTAGCTGACTTCACAGAGATGTGTTTATTATGTTCGATAATGATTGCTCTTTAGTGGATACGTCAACATTACTTAAAAGGGACTCATTTTGTTAAAAACAACGGCCTTAATTCATGAAACGTCACTTGTTGCCTCCATGCCGGTGTGCTGGCTGCTACACCTTTCTGCACTCCTTTTAAGCTTAGCCATGCATGCAATTAATGCTTTAGAAACACCTGTGGGTTTTGAGAGTTGATTTCTTGCTCGAGGTTGCCGGCAAGGCAACCACGTGAGCCTTTTCTCATGTGTAAAGTAAACATAGCTCTGGGCACCTCCTGTGAATCTGATGCAGTTTTACAGGGCTGTTCTTTAACCTTAGGTTGGAGTTGTTTTGATTGGGGCCTCGATCCCCTACCAGCCTCCACACGCCTTCAACCTCCTTGGCTACTTGTTGCATGGTAACTGGTGTACTTGATAAGCAGGAAACTAAGAGGATGTAGGGGTAAAAACAAACCACTGTAGCATACTATCTGCTGTGCTCCACCTGGTGACACTGGGCCAGGCCGCATTACCATACGCAGTCAAATCCTCAACTGTTTAAGCCTCATTTTTGTGCTGAGCCAAGCACATCAAGGAGATAGACAGGCCATGTGCCAAGCCCATTCCGAAGCAAATGCATTGAGTAACCTGGTCCATCTTTAACACATAAACCCACTAAGTCCTCCTCCACTACTCGTTGTATTCCCTAAAAAATGCATTTGTTTTATTGTGTATCCTCATTTTGCTTATTTCTTATACCGCCTCTGAATAAATAATTCCCACCAGATATTGGATGTTGGAAATGTGGTCTGCTGTTAACCATACAAATGTTTGGGGGGGAACTACCATGAGATGATGACTGTACTAGGGAAACTGCCAGGCACCTACATGCGCATTTACATTCAAGGCGCAATTGATGGATCCTATTCCTCAATTGCGGCTTTAGTGTATTTTTGTATTTTGATGTGAATCAGTTTTTGGAGGTTTGTGGAACGAGCTTAATGTATTGATTATCTAAAGTGATTTTTCCCTTCGCCTTTTCAGACCTCTATTCTGCGGGAACTCCGAGGTGGACCAGTTGGGCAAGATTTTTGAGTAAGTCACTCTGAATAATGTTTGGAAAATGTTACAGTGTAGTAAGTGCACAGTGGGGTTCACCAATCGTTCATTTGGAAATTACCATGCACTTGCAGTGAGAGTACACTCTCTTGAGTCTGTGGTTTCACGTGTCATACCTCCCTAATTTCTAGAAGTAGATACGGCTAACCTCGTGTAATAAATAGTGAACACAAAGTTAACATGGTCTAACACACTTTTCCATACAAAACTGCAGTATCTTGGTGATGTATTCATAAATGCGCTGCTTAGGTCCTACTGTGCCATCTTACAAGGGCGAGGCCTGGACTTTTACTTGACCGTTGCAAAATCTTTAGCAACCATTCATTAATGTATTTTATCCACATGTATTTGATCATTGCACTGGTGCATGGACTACTTTCAGCTAAGCCTTAGCAGTTGGATAGATAATCTTATGTTTTCATCTAGAATGTGCGGAAGAAGTCAATGTTTGTAAGGCGTCCAGGTCCTGCGGCTGAAAAGCAGGCCCGTTTCACCTCTCCACCATGATGCTTGATAGCTGGTACCCACGATTCTTATAGTGATACAGAGTTTCTTTTTTCGCCATACATACTGTGCATTAGAACAGAGCTACCCCACTTGGTCTTGTCTTTTAACCGCATGCGCACTAGCGGTTTTCCCGCTGTGCGCTGCGTTATTAAAAAAAACGCGTTACATGACGAGCTCAGCTCGTCATGAGCGTACGAGCGTCGTCACTCATGACGAGCTGAGCTCGTCATGAGCGCGGAAGGGGTTAAGAGAACGTTGTTCTCGAAGTTTTGTGGTTTATTTTTGGTGCTATTTTGCAAATGTAAGCAATGGAGCAGTGCTCATTTAGAGAGGGCGGATTTTCTCCTGGCTACCCTTCCACAAAATATGAACGTGGTCTGTCTTTTTCTAGACCGAATCGTGACCTTGGTGTACCACAGTGAGAAAGGTTCCCAGATCTCTGGGTGCAGCTTTTGGTTTCTTGAAGACCTCTGAGAGCATCCCTGTGGGGTGGATTTACCTGGAACGACCACTTCATGATAGATTGGCAAATGTCTTGAATTGTGCTCATTTATACACAAGTATTGCTGGTGAATGATTGACTTGGCTTTATGATCCTTTGCAGACTGAGAAGCAGCAACAATTCATTCTCAAAGCCTGTCACAAATATCTCTTCACCTAGGCATAATATATTATTATGAACCTCAGTCCTCCAGACCAAATTGATCTAGTTTCAGATTTCCTAAATAGCTGCTGGCTCATCTGATAATCAGCCGTATTTGATTCTAATTAACATCTTGACTGATTTGCAAGCAGTAAGTGTGCACTTTTTCACACAAACCACTTAATTTTGACTTGTTATTTTGTGTAATTTACAGTAATTAACCACACCAAAAGTGGAATATTGAAAATATCACTGCATTCACGTCACAAACTGCCAGTCAGCCTCAATAAAATCCATATTTCGGAATCTAGTGATTTTTGCACTTGTGGTCTTCTCGCATGGTACTGCTTAACACATGCATAGTGCACATTCAAACCAGCAGAGCCTGTTACATTGCACAGTGGAAACAATTGGTTAACTGCTGTATTTATTAACATGACGACCATATTCAGGCATCTGTTCAAAACATATTAAATACGTATCAACGTGACAACGCTCGGGCTTCGCTTGTGCGTCCATAATGGTACATTTGGCTCTGTTGCAGCTTACCTTCAAAACAGTTGGAGCTTATCACTTTTTAAAGTTTTTTAAAGTGTGTATGGAAGAACTTAAAATTTTTCTTTCTAGTATCAAGCTACTGTGTGGGATTTAAACATTGTCTTTATGCATTTCACGGGTCACCATTTTAAGTCTTTACACTGATATGCAGAGAAGTACCGTACACAGAAAGCAGTCTTTTTAGTGGCAATTGCATCCTTAAATAGGGTCAGTCAGTTGCAGCCTTAATCAGTAGCGGACTGGTATTTCCAAGGATCATAAAGAGTGGTTTTACTACAGACAAATGTGAGATTTGTCCGAAAGTTGGTCTTACCATTTAATGTCAACCACACCGTTGAATTGATGTACACGCATTTGATGTTAAACAAACACTCCTATTCGTAAGCATATGGCACACAACAAAACTAAGCAATACGTAGGAATGGGAGAGTTTGAAGGGAAGATTTTCTCCCAGATAATAATCAATGAAACTTAGCAAATGAGGAGCTCTGATTTTCAGAGGGATAAAGAGATAACCCTATTCTGTCCCAGTGTGCTCCAAAATTAAATCACTTAGTTTTATAGGGATTCTCATCCATGTTTTGTGATCTGTTTCGTCATCAAGTCTCTCATCCAAAATGATGGTACATCTGGATGGCCTCCGCCTGCTTTAGGGTGCTCTAGATATTGCTAGCGATCTGATAAGAAAAATAAAATTACCTGGGGTATACCTGTCCGGTAAAAGGTCAGTTGGCCGTCGTCCAGACCAAGGAGATGCGTAGCCATGCAGTTAGAATCCAGTTGTGATTCACTATTTGTGATGTTACTAACCTGAATACACTTATGCACACATACATTCATTCCTATATTTAGGGGCCCGAAGGATTGCACCTGTAAAGGTAAATATTTGCCCACTAGGGAGCAATGGAGGACCAACTCAGTTGTCAAACATGCAGGACGGCGACATAAAAGCTAGGTACGTCAGCGGACCAGGACTCTTGAGGAAAGTTTGACAACAGTCAGTCTTATTGAGGAGGCAGGGGATCTATGTACAACCTTACCTAGAGGATTGGCTGGTAAAGCCAAAATCGTTCAGGCAGTGCCATGAGAACATAAACACAATCACAGATACACTGCACAGATTGGGGTTTTCCCCTGAACCTGAAGAAATCATTCCCAGTATCCTAGAAAAAGAAAATCTCTTTGGGATCAAGGCTAACTTCCAGGAAGGTAAAGGCACTCTCAGTTACCAAGAGAATTCTGGCACTGAGAGAGCAATCTCACTTTTACCAGAAGGCACAGCCTCTGACAGTAAGGACACACGGTACAAAAAAATGCCATCATGCTCCTTAGTTAACCCAAATACACCATGGCAGATAACACTTGAGGACATTTCATGGAATGGCTACGATGTCAATGGTTAAAGGAAACCTGGAGTTGGAAGGTTCTGGTGGTTGTCACAGAAAAGGTGCAAAGGGAGTAGTGAAACACAAAGAACATCACAGTGGACAGAAGTTTCTAACAACCAATTCCCTCAGTAACCGTCAAAACAAACCCATCCCAAACAGGGTGGTGCACGCACATAGGAAAATTTAACATTGGGGTCTTATGGAGCGCCGAAGGAGCGGTAAAAGACATATCTGTGTTGCATCTGAAGACCGTCCTTTTGGCCCTAAAGGCCTTCCAGACAAGCCGAGGGGAAGAATGGTTCAAATACAGACAAAACCACAATGCTTTACCTCAAGTGGGGAACAACAAGGCTGCACATACTGACCTCAAATACTTATGGTTTAAAACTTTGTACTCACTTGTGCGTAGCAGGAAGACCAGAAAAGGAGCGTTGCAGCGCTGTGTATGTGAACTTGTTTCGAATATTAAAATCAGTAACGGTAAACAATCCCCCTAACATATACCCAACCCGCCCCCCCACCACCACCCCCTCCAGTACTCACTAACCAAGGACAAAGTGTGTTGGCAGCACATGGAGTTAAGCATTAGGTGTTTAAATGTCTCTCATTGCCAGGGGGGGTAATCTGAGAATGCGCAGATATTTGGGACAAGTGAGCTCTCAAAATTCTGTGGATAGGAGTGTGAAAAATGGGCACCATATCTCCCCAAATGAAACTCTGCAAGCGGCTAGGGAGGAAGCAATCCTCTCCATCCCTAAGATATACCATATTCTATGAGGCCACCCCTGATAGGTGGGTATGTGTCCGGAACCCCAATGGGCAAAAAGGTTCTGGAGTGCCGCCCACAGTGCTAGTCCCATTTGCCTCCCCTTACAGGATTTGAGCGGGACAGTTGGAGATTGGGAAGACCCAAAATCATGTAGGAGGTGATCCAGCGGTCTATAGGAAATATGTCATAAACTACGCTACCTAACTTCACCACTCACACTAAAAATCACTACTTAAAAACATGGACCCATTAATAAAACCTGACATATTTTGACCAACTGAATCATGTGGCCTAATTAAACTTTATATACTACTTATATACATTTATATTCATCCGCGGAAAATAAGAACATTACTCAAACAAAACCTAACTATTTAATTGGCCACCATGGCGATGGCATCTAGCTAATGATAACCTGCACTCCCGAAATGACAAGACCAGCTTGTTTTCAAAAGTAAGATTTTATTAGCTATTTATTTGAATTATAAGTATATGATTTTATTTATGCATTTTTATTAGAATCATTGTAAGCATATTCAAAAGCATCATATAGATTTGTTTATTTGCAAAGAATTATAAGTTTAGCATTTTCTCAAAACCGAAGTCCCTAAATTAGCTAAAATAAATGGAAATGAAATAAAGTCTTTAGAGTATCTTACGTGCTCCAAGTAAAGTCCGACAGCACGACACCCTCACCCAAAGGTTAGAAAGCAGCAGCATGACCCATCCACGGGGCATGGGTCTTTATACCTTTCTGCGCTAAGCTAATCTAAGTAAAAGTAAAACTTTCTGCAAAAGTCGATGTCCCATTGGCTCATGAGTGACAAGTGACATGTCACCCCATAATTTCAAAACATCAGTTCCGTCACTTTCTTAGACTCCATTGTCTCTACTGTACGTGCTCCGAGGCTTCCTTTGCTTGCAACAATTTTGCCATAGTTTTTCACTGGTTTCATTTCACTTCCTCGGATGCCAAGTTATCAAATGTTCCTTCTGCCGGTTCCTGACCTTGGCCACGTCCGACCAGAATAATGTCAGAGCCTCATCGCAGTTCAACAAATGTTACTTCGATGGAAAACTTTAGAAAGGACATCTCAGGCTTCGTTCAGAAAATAAATTCATCTTTTTAGTCAACTCGAGTGAACTAGGCCCAAAGCAGTCAACTTAATTTCTCTAATGTATAAACAAACACAAGAAAATAATTAATGAAAGAAATATTATTCATTCTGTTTCCACCCTTTGTTTGCTAATTATTTAACCCACCCATTAGTCTAATGTTACCTAGCATAAAGCAGCATTTTATATCTACCAGTCTTCATTATTCCACGAAATCCTTATGCACCTATAGAGAGTAGAATGACATCACATAGACAAGGAGGGCAAAATAAGCACATGCCACTTTTAAAATTCAGCTGCAGTTAGTTATGACATGACAAAACGACAAAATTAATTTATTATTTTTGCACGAACAAAAAGATGCAACAGTAATGCACATTTATGAGCACATGTGTTAGTTTTCCCACGTGTAAAAGTTTAATCTAAGTTGATTTAGTACGAATACATCACAAATCATTAATAAGATTATTTTATTTTATGGAAGTATGACTTCACGAGTTGGAATAAAAAGTTATTCTCTATCTCGCTCCATCAACTCCCTCATCTGGTGATTAACAAATCACCACACCACACCCAAATTTTAGAAAATTTAAACTAAATAGAAAATGATTCAAATTCACTTGAGTTAGTATTCTAAAAATTCGTTTCTGCAAAATCTCTGCAATTATCATATCGAGCCCTATGTAATTCTTGTAATTCTATTTCATTTTCTTCTTCCTTTTTTAATTTATAAATTCTCTTCTTTTCTTTCATTTGTTTCTTTCTCTTGTGTAATAAACAACCAATTTTTGTTAGAACTATTATAAATATGATCACAATCAAAGGTGTTAAAATCTTGCCAAGAACTGAACCACCTATTTCTTGAAACCAGGTTTTTATAGCTTGAAACCTTTTTGAAAGTCGCTCTTAGAAATCTTCCTCTTCTAATGGAACTATCTCTGAATGCATTTCTGTAATATTCTTAATGTACATATCAATATTCTTACTTTCGTCAGGTATGTAGGTACAACAATGTTGTACATGTAAAATGCCACAAACTCCTCCCTCTTTTGCTAGAAGTATATCTAAAGCAAGGCGATCCTGCATCTCCATAGTTCTTATCGCAAAGACTTCAACATTCACTAATTGGAAACCATCTGCTGTATCAGTGGACAATCTATCAACAATAGTGGATAATTTTCTAATTTTCCCTGCATTCAAGGTTATACCTACTATGGGTATTACTGCTTCAAAAATATCTCCTAAAATTTCTGTGAAACTTTCTCTTTTATATCTATTTACATGATTATTAATTTTGAACAGTCCTTCTGTATTTCTGTCAACATGAAATATCTTTGGAAAAACAATTCCAACAAAACAAGTCCCATACCAGTGATCTGGGAGATTATAATAAGCCTTGTCACCACAAATAAAATAGATCCCAGGAAAAATTGGATCCTTGCCACCTTTGAATCCCCAACCTCCCATAATCTGATAAGTGTCTTCACAATTACTAGCACCCACGAAATAATTATCAAAAAGTGTATTATCTCTTCTAATACAAAGCTTACCACTAACTGGTTTATCTATGTGAATTGCAACATTATCAAAAGTTTTGCCATTAAGCTTCTCATCTTCTTTTTGCCAGAATCTAGATTTAGGGGTCGATTAGGATCGCGGACGGACTTGAGTCCGTCCGCGACCCCTGAGGAGGAGGGAACGTCCGCATGGGCTGCGGCGTTCCCTCCGATCAAATTAGGATGTGACCGCCAGTGTGGCGGTCACATCCTCCATCTCTAACATTGCGGCGGGTGCAGCTTCAAGCTGCATCCGCCGCAATGTAAAAAATCCATGCACAGCATTTGCGTGCACAAAGCGGCAGGCACCGCGCGGTGCCTGCTGCATTGTGCACGCAAATGCAGGGGGGTACCATAGGTACCCCCCATGTGCACCCCCCACCCCACCTTCACCCAGGGGGCCCGCAACGGGCCCCCGAAGTGAAGGTCCGTATGCTTTTCCACGGCGGTAAAGTCGCCGCGGAAAAGCATATATTTTCAGACATCCTAATATGCCTGGCGGTGTCTGATAGACATCGCCAGACATGTTAGTGCTTTTCCGCCGCGGTCGCCTTCCGACCGCGGCGGAAAAGCGGCGGACAGATTATCAGACCCACCAGCCATCCTAATTTGGCGGTGGGTCTTTGGAGTCTCCGCCGCGGTTTTTCCGCATCCTCCAGGCCGGCGGACACTTCCGCCGGCCCGGAGGATGCGGAAAAACCGCCATCCTAATCGACCCCTTAGTCTGCTTGACTAATTCGTTCCTTTTATAAATTGCTCTCCTCTCCTCAACTAGGTTCAGGAAATTCTTTCCTTCAGTACTTAGTTTACAAGTTAGATTATTCTTATAAGCATACTCATATGTGAGTTCGTTAGTTACTAAGAAAAATTCCCTCATCTGTTTGGCTTTCTTATGTTTATTCAAAACACTCTCAATTTTTAAGTTCGCAAAAATTTCATCAAAATTTGAATAATAGTATTCTAAACGTCCAGTCTGATAGAACAAACTAGCTAACACACTACATGTTATCCCATATGTAAGAGGAAGCATATTATATGTTACTCCCTCAGAAACAGAAGCAGGTAACTTTACACAAACATAGCAGTCTTTAGCGTCCATTACTTTAACATATTCTCCTAAAAGCCTTGCGAATGTATTGCTTGAAAAATCACTAATAGATTTGTCCTGATGAATTTCAGGGTTGTGATCAATAACTTTGCTTGTTGCACTATGTTTGTTTTGACTATTTGAAGCTTTGCTTGTCATATTGACTGTGTAAATTTTTGTTGATTTCAAAAGGAATAACAACAGCTAAAACTAACCAGAGCAGAATTAACACGAACACACACACCAGAGTCATCTTACAGCATCTCTTGAATATAGAACATTTCGAAGTACTCTGTTCCATAACGTAAGGCATTTTTTTTTTCAAACTTTGTCGTAGAAGATAAAAAGAAACAAAAATTATTTTAAAATATTAATTTCTAAAATGTAAAAATGTACACCCCCCTTTTAAAAGATTTTTTTTTTTTTTTTTTTAAACTTAACCCTAACAATGTATCTTCGACCTTATGTCACAAACAATTACACAGCTAAACAAGTTTTCTTCGACCTTGTGTCACCTAACATAATTTCTTCGGCCTTTTGCCAAATAATAAAAAGAAAAAACCCAATTTAATGAATCAGTACTTCAATCATTGTCACTAATTTCTTCAATTTCATCTTCCTGACTGCTACTATTAATCTCAATAACAGGAGGAATTATCAGATAAGTCCATTCAGGAGACCTATATTTCTGATTTGGCTTCACAACTCTCTTAGATTTTCTAGACACTGCTCCTATTTTCCTCCCTTTTTCAGCTTTCTTTTCAGGCTCTTTTTGACTAGTGATTTCATCCACCTGCTCCTTAGAATTTTTAATTATCCTGACTCTCAATTTTCCACTTCCACTTGGCCACAAATCACTTTTTCTCAAAATCTTTCTTTTTGGTTCTGAAACATTTGTTTCTGACTTCCAAGATATTTTCTTTACCTTTCCATCTTCATCATTCACATCACTTTCTCCAGAATCACTGTCAGAAATTTCGATCCTTGACACAGGACTTTTTCTACTCAGCAATTTCACTCCGTTAGGAACTTTACTCTGTCTTCCATCACTGGTACTTGGCAATTCGTTCTCCTCCTCTTCTTCAATTACCTTCAACTTCCCAGTTTCTGATTTCTTGTTCCTTCTTCCAGAGCTTATCCTCTGCTTTTCGATATTCTCCTGGTCAGAAATTTCAATTGATTCAGCTTCTCTGTCTTCAAAATTTTCAATATTCTCTACTCCATTCACTTTCTTGACAGACTCTTCTGCTGAATTTCTTTTAATCAGATCTTCATCACTTTCAGAGTCTATTTCAATGATTCCCAAATCTTCTTTATTCAAGTCTTTATTCACTTGCAGATCTTCCAGATGTCGACCTCTCTGTCGATCTTCAGAATCTGGATTCCTTTCACCTTCTATTTCGGAATCAGAATCATCTGTAGAATCACTCTCTTCATCAGAATTTGGGTATTTATGTGGAGAATTTGGGTATTTGTGCGTCGAAATGTAGATCTGTGTTGTCTAGGAGTTTAGTACAATTGTCTGTTAATCGGGGGCAGTCCCACAACAAATGAAGCAAGGTGCCCAGCAGTTTGGGCTTTGCTCTAGATTGCCCCAGTAAGTGGCTGCGGGTGACGGTCTCTATACTTGCCATGTTACAAGTTGTGTGCCTCACGCTGTAATTGATCTCTCCTCATTTCTTTGGGGTTAACATTCTCCCCAGCTCCCTCTCACACCTTCTCTGGCTGGGGATGCTCAGTGATTAGGTAGGCTGGCGTGGAAAGGCATACAACTTGGAAATGAACCTTTTATCGGTACTTTGGTCACCAACCATTTTTCATTAGGTGTTAACTCTCTGCCCACCGCAGGGAGATTAGAAGAGTATAAGAGCCAGTGTCTTAGCTGTAAATAATGCATTCTTTTGGTACCTTGCAAGTTATATTGTTGTTGCAATTGGGGAAATGGGATTATCCCTTCTATATCAAAGAAGTGGCCTGCAGCGCTGCATTGGGTCTGTCGCCAGACTTCGAATGCCCCTTGCTGCAACCCCGGGGATAAATCAGCAATGTCGAATAAGGGTGTTTCGGGGTAGGGGAATGAAGTGAGGACCCATCCAGTCGCTACCTGATCCCAATCCTCCATGATCGTTTTAGTAATGGGGGACACTTGCAAACTCTTTGGCTAACGAGCTTTCTTGAGGAAGGGTAACTTCCACAAGGGAAGTCCTGCTATCGCCCTGTCTTGGAACAACCAGTGTCTTTACAATTGGTCTCTGCTCAACCCCAGTAGGTAGCGCAGCTGTGCCGATTGAAAATAGTAGTGAAAATAGTAGTGAAGACTGGACACCCTCAAACCCCTCCGTCCGGAGGTAGGTAACTCGACTCCCTGCGCATTTGAGGTGTAGCAGAGAGTTCATCCCATTCGAGCGTGACTGGTATCGTCTGGAGGTGGTACAGAACTCTTTTTAAAACAATCATTTTGAGAGCAGCGACTCGCCCAAGCCAAGAGAGGCGGTGGCGTTCCCAGATATTTAAGTCTCCCTGATCCGGCGAAGTAAGGAATTGAAGTTTAGGGTAGCGGTTTGGCGAATTGTGGGGGTGAGTTGGATCCCCAGGTACGAAATTGATGTGTGGGCCCACTGTATAGGAAATTGGGTCTTAAGGCGGGCCAAGTAAGTACAGGGTATTGATAGGGTGAGGCCTCTGAATTATTGACATTGACTCGGAATCCCGATGCAGAGATAAAAGTGAACAATTCATCTTAAAAGGCAGGGAGAGCAGTGCTGGGGTTAACCAGGGAAACTAAGACGTCATCGACTAATAGTGTAATTCTCCACCACCCTCCCCGCCCACCCCCAAAAAGATAATTCCAGTAATTTTAGGGTTGTCTCTAATCCGCTGAGCCATGGGCTCCATGTAAAGGGCAAACAGGAACAACAAGGGACACCCCTACCTGGTGCCTCTGTTGCTGGGGAAGGACGATGATGTTACGCCATTGAACCTTACTGTTGCTGTAGGTGAGCTATACAGCTCGAAAACTATTGCCAAATCCAAATCGGGAAATAGTCTCTTCCAGGTACTGCCAGTGCATGCAATCAAATGCCTTCAGGGCGTCAACCGTAAGCAGCAGGGTCTTATCGTCTGAATAATTAGCTTTATCTATTAAGTGCAGTATGAATTTGTATTATCACATTGAATTGGTGTATCAGCCTGGTCTGGGTCGATAATACACAGCATCTGGCGACCCAGCCTTGCCGCAAGTATGCCTGTAAAGAGCTTAAAATCCACTTTCAAAAGAGATATTGGTTGCTAAGAGCTGCAGTGCTGTCTTTCCTTTACAGGTTTCAGAATGATCACGATGGATGCCGTCAGGTTGGAAGACTGGATGGATCCCAGGCCTGAGAATGAGTTGAGCAACCTAGTGAGAATAGAATAGGGGCTAAGAGCTGGTAAAAGGTTTTGTAAAAGGTAGCCAAAAATTCATCAGGCCCCTGGGGATTTTAAAGGCTTCTGATGGTTTATCGCCTAAATTACCTCTTCCAATTTAATAGTGGAGTCTAGTGAAGCAGCCTGTAGTAGAGTGAGTCTGGTCGTATTCACTAATTGCACATATGAAGCGGTGCATTGTGGCCCTAGGTCTTGTCCTGAGTAAAAGTCTGCATCAAAATCTCAATGTTGAGGCAATAGATTTATCATCTAGCACTTCCTTACCCTCTGCAGGGAATTGACTCCTGCTTGCTGCCATTGGGCGGTTGGCGTGTTAGCTAATAGATGTCCAGATTTATCCCCCTATATGTCAAAGAAATATTTTAGCCGGAGGGCAGCGTATTCAGCCCTTTTTAAATCTAATCCTACAAGTTTCATGCACACAGCGTGTAGTTGGTGCCATACTCTCTAAGCCCCAGTTCAACTGTGTAGCTCTTTGACCCGGCTTATCTACTGACCTTCCTTTTTTCGGGGGGCCTTGTTATCTGCTGCCGAAATAGCTATGAGCTTGCCCCTCGCTACGGCCTTTAGGGCCTCCCAGAGTGTCTGGAGGAATGGAGGTCTCCGAGGTGTCATTGAAGTTTAGGATTGTTTGTATTTCTCTTGCAACGTGTAATATGACCTCAGGCAATTGTACCAGGGTCTCCCGAAGCCGTCATGTTCTAGTGGATCTCTCCATCGGAGGGAAATCCATAGTAAGGGTAACTGCATCATGATCCGCCAAAGCCGCCGGCTCTATGTCGGTGGCCACCGTGAGATTGTCAGTCCCTGGTCCATAAAAAATAGTTGAGTTGTGCATTAATTTTGTGTGCATGAGAGAAACGGGTATACTCAAGTACGTGCGGATGGAATTTCCTCCAAAGATGAAGCAACCCGATCTCTCTAAGCCACTTGACCTCTCCCTTGGACAGAGCCCCCATTTGGCCGTATCGATGTGCAGTTCAATCTTTATCAATATCCAATACCAGCTTGAGATCCGCACCAAGGAGTATCCGCTGTTCCTGAGACGCCATTACCTTCTACACCGCTGAGTGGATGAATTGTTCTTGTCCTGTATTGGGAGTGTATATGGAACCCAGCACAAAAGATAGGTCTCCTATAAACACTGTTTACCCTTCAATTCCGCCCCCCTGGGACCTACCCTGCCTCTGAAAGACTTGGCTTTTAGTATAGCTACCCCCGCAGTTTTGGTGGATGTGGAAGAAAAAAACTGATGAGGGAAGAAACTGGAACAAATTCTATGCCAATCCCTAGCCAGAAGGAGGTTCTCCCGGAGTAAGCATATGTCGGCCCCAGAGTGTTCGAGATAAGACAGTATTGCTCGGCGTTTGATTAGATTGTTGAGGCCCTTCATGTTCAGTGGAAGGACCTTAACCTGGTTGGCAATTCATGTCTTCTATCTAGAAGGGCAGTGCTCTGCTGTTCTCATCTGTTGTGGAGACTGAGGTTCCCCGCCTGCTTCCCCCCTCTCTCGAGGCCTGCAAGAGTATATCTACATTTTCTCCCTCCAACATCAAAGCGGAGTACTGCTCCCCCACAGAAACAAAACTAACTAAATGCGAAAACATAGAACTAACAAGGTCAAGTCTGAGGTAGAACAAGTCCACAGGTTCCCAGCCAATGGGAGTAGAGGGTGCATATTGTGGCCCCAGTTTCCCCCAACCCCGCCAGGCCAGCTCCTCAGTTACCAACAGATGCTATGCCCAGTGGGATCATGCATTGTCCTTATTTGGCTGGTCTCTGGCCAGTGACGCCAGAACCGCTTGGCGCTCCAATGAGATTGTGGCCGGGTCAGGTTTTACAGTCCCTGTGGCTGGGTAACCTCTTTGCCATTGTGTGTGTCTGAGGCGACTGCCTTGTCGAGCAAGGTGTAGAAGGTAAGGTAACATCTCTTCTGGTGAAGAGGAGATGGGATGTACATTAGCTCTGTGGCACCGAATGCAAAACCTTTAATACTTTAGGCGATATATGTCTTGTTAGTGCTGTGGTCCCTTGCTCTGCTATTATGTCCCTGCAATCGGATGGAATGTTCAGATGTCCAAATTCGTTGAACTCAGGAGTCATGCTGATAACAGAAGAGACTTGGGGACTGTGTACAGTACTTGTCCCTGGCTCATCATGAGTAGAGATGGGATCGGCTTGAGTTGAATGTGATGCTCCTGTGAGAGGATGAGAAGTTCCGTGAACCAATGCTGGTGCGCTAGGTTGGGGCTATGAGTATTATCTTGATGGGTTCGGGCTTCATCTTCCTGAGGACATTTGGGAGAAGAGGGATCAGAGGAAAGGAGTAGGCAAAGATTTTGGAACATGTAATTAAAAATGCATTTACCCCTGTGTGCCCATAGGTGGCGCTGATCGCAACATCAGTTATTTTCTTTTCATGCCAGCCAGCGCTGATCCAGATGATAGCCACCCCCTTTCACTTTTTGACAGGTCTTTTTTTTTTACATTTAGTTGACTTTTTTTTAGGTTTACCTCCTGGTTTGTCGAGATGTGTTTGCGCAAGTTGGGTTTTAAGCCCTGTGGCGCCTGTCACAGGCTGATGTCTGTGATGGACCCACACCTCGTGTGCCTTTGATGTTTAGAGCGCAACCATGACACCAAGGTGTGCTCCAATTGCCAGGACATGGCTCTGAAGGCTTTGAGGGAGTGGTCCCTGAAGCTGCTAGCGACCCGACATATGACTCCATGGAAGTCGAGATTCCGGTCAAGGGAAAGGTCCCGGGATCATTTGCGGAGCCCGGAGTCATCTTCGTCCCGTTCAAAGTCATTGGAACATTCAGGTAAGAAGCATAGGAAGAAGAGTAAGAAGTGAAGCTTTCTCCTACTACTGTTCTGTCCGCTGAGGAGACGAGGGAGCCTTGGTGCTCTAGGCTTTGTTCTCCAAAACGGGCACCTGGGCTGACTCTGTGCCTTCCCGAGTTTTGGAAGGCTGGTGCGGCCCCCGCCCACTTAAGAGCATTCTATTAGGCCTTGCGCCTCATTTTTGGGTGGTCCGACAACGCACCTGCTGGCCACGCAGGGTCAGGGGGGCCCCTTTCTGGTTTCACTCCGGATGCTCCGATGAGGCCCCACTGATCCATCTCTGGATTCAGACCGTCGACGGTTGAGCTATCTCTGCCTTCCCAGAAGCAGATGCTCCCTGTGCCACTATTGTCAGAGCCGAGTTGACAAGGAGCTATAGGGGCAATGCCTGATGCCGACTCCAACGCTGATGGGAGCCCTGCCTCCCAGATCAGAGCATTTTTGGGTGGTACGACAACGTACCTGCTGGCCCCGCAGAGTCAGGGTGCCCCTTCTGGTTCCACTCCGGAGGCTCTGATGGGGCCCCACTGATCCATCTCTGGATTCGGACCATCGGCGGTTGAGCTATCTCGGCCTTCCCAGAATCCGATGCCACTATTGTCATCGCCGAGATGTCAAGGAGCTATAGGGGCATTGCCCGATGCCAACTCCAACGCTAATGGGAGCCCTGCAGGGGAGACTGGGAGGGGTAGCTGGACCCTTTAGAATACCAGCGCTATGATGAACAGTATGTGGACTGGTATGAGGACCCGGGTGAGGCCAGCAGCCTGGATACTTATCCAGATGCTGCCCTGCTTCTCCCCCTACTGTGGCTAAGAAGGAGGGAGCTTTCTATGCAATGGTGGTACTTAAGGCGGCTGAGGTCCTTGGCCTTAAATTGCCCACTTTGGCATTGAAGACTAATCTCTTGACGGAGGTGCTGCAAGCAGGATTCTCCATGTCAGAACCCTTGCTCCCATTCAATGACGCCCTCACTGATGTCCGTTTAGGTACCTGGTCCAAACCCCACACAGGGGCTCCTTGAAAAGGATGATGGCCCGCTGCTATTGTCCCAGCACCCTACCCCTGAGAGCTTGGTGGTCCAAGCCTCCCCCTCCCAAGGCGCTTTCGCTACTGTTCCCCCGGATAGGGAATCAAAGAGGCTGGACTCATTTGGGAAGAAGTTGTTCGAGGCATATGAGCTGTAGATCGTATACTTGTGCATAGATCGCCATCTGGTGTTGGGCTCGGATGTTTGCACTTTGTTTTTGTCTTGGAAGAAGTCTTTGGAGTCACTTAGGACGATAGTGCGCATGGACATCAACTCCATCTCTAGATTGATTTATTTTTTTTTCGCCATCGGGTTCTGATGTGATTTGCTGCGCTCCGGGTCGGTGTCTGTTTCAAACCCCGCTTCGATGCGCAATCCCTCTCTACTCTACGGTATTGTCTTGATCGCGTTTCCCTTTCGACTCACATCTTTAAAAACAAACTCCTCGACCTCGAGCTTTGCCGCGGGTTGTTGGGCCTATCCGCTCTGACCACACCTGCAGTCAATGGAAAGGACTCCTTTCATAAAATGCCCCGGGTAGGGTGCTAGGTTCCCACACACGGACTTGCACAAGGTTTGTAATCTCTGCCTCTCCCCAGAGTACGAAGACAACAACTGCAAGGCCTGTGCATCGTTCAGGTAGAAGAAAACCCTCCGTGACTGTCGGGCTTGACGTCACGAAATGTCTTGCGGAAGCAGCTCGATTCCAGACATCTTCGGAGCAGATCCCAATGTCCAGCCGGAGCAAAAAATGTTATGAAGAAGGCATCTCCGTCTCCGACGTCGAAGAGGAGACAATCACCCCGGCTCAGCGGTCCGTGAGTACCGAAACCTCGAACACAAACCTAAGGCTCCGGTAACACCCTGGTCCTTGGGTCGACACCAGCAACATGCCTCAGACGCCCCGCCCTCGGGCCCGGCTATGAAACATAAAGACAAGCCTTCCGGCTCCGGTTCGAGCCAGCCCCATTGCGGTGACGAAAAGTCACCTTCGGCACCGAAGCACAAGACCAAAGATGTGTCACGCCCTTCGTCGACACCAAAGACAGCCGCGATGCCAAAACTCTCAATGTTGAAACATACCAAGGACAAACATTCGGAACTGAAAAAATCTTCGGAGCCGAAAAATGTCTCAGAGCCACAAACTCTGCCAGAGAGAGAGACTGACTGACAAGGAAAGAGAATGAATGACTAACAGAAAGAGAGAAACTGACTGAGAGAGAGACAACATTTAAATAAAAGACTGACCGAGAGAGACTGACTGACTGACCGAGAGAGACTGACTGACAGAGAGAGACTGACTGACAGAGAGAGACTGACTGACTGACAGAGAGACTGACTGTGAGGGAGAGACTGAAAGAAGAGGTGGATAGCAATTTTCTCTGGAGTAAGAACAATATAGGACCAGCATATGGTTCATGCAGTGCATGATTGTATTGAACAACATTCTGCTTCTGTTGTAGGTTTCATTGATGATCTCGGACACAGTGGAAAGAATGAAATTGGGGATGATGGCACCTTATGTTCACCTCATTTCCAAACACAAGAATACACATGAGGCCGGTTCAGGGACTGTTCCAATAACCAGTGGTCACAAGCTGCAGGAAAGTTTGAGGATCTAGTGGGGCAAGCAGGGAAATTAGATGTTGGATGCAGACAACATGTTTAGGAGCATCCCTTCCTCAAGCCATTATAACCGATGCATCACTCCTAGGATGGTGAGCACCATGGAGTTCCCTCATAAGAAGGGGTTGGTTATTCGCACAAGAGGCAACCATGCACATCAACTATATGAACTGAAAACTTTTTCCCAGCATTGAAAGCGGCGTAGAGCCCAATGCAAAACACGATAATCCAGATACTAACTGACAATACAACAGGAATGTTTTGCCTCAACAAACAGGGAGGAACTGTGTCATACACACAAAAATATCTGGAAACCTGCAGAACATGTCTAAGGAGTAGAAATACATATTTAGATGAGCAGACAATACTGCACTCGTGGCTGAAAGGCACAATCTTCCATCTCTAGGGTATACCACAAATACATCTTTTCATATCTTCTTGAAATGCCTGTCATCCACATCAAGCCATTACCAACATCAGTCCCTGGGAAATGCCCTGTTGATAAGCTGTTACAGGATATTTGCTTATGCAATCCGCCTAATGCTGTTGATTCCAACAGTTTTGGAGACATTCAGAGCATCCAACATGACTATGATCCTATTAGCCTGCATGGGTCCTCACCACTCTTGGTTCTCAGACTCAGTACAACAGTCAAGACACCAGTGTCAAATTAGTAAGCTCCAAGAGAAGTGTTATCCGCACACAGTTATAGTTTGGTATCTGACATATTGGACTAAATGCAAGTTGTTGTGAGTCTCCTAAAGGTGAGGCACACCCTGATAGATTTCCTTATTGCCAAGGGTGTATGTGCTTATCGACCCTGCTTTGGAGAAAATGAGAACAGGCAGGTGTCTCTCACTCTTCTCTGTGACGAGTTAGCGTAGATTTAGTGTGTTGCGACTTAGAGAACTGTGTCATAGAAGCTCTTATTTACAAGTGATAATTGTAGTTGTGTAGACCCTTATCGCTGTAAGGTTAAGTAAATAAAAGCTCCTGTATTGTTCCGGTGTATCATGGTGTCTGTATCTGCTGCCACCGATATCACAGTTCTTGCTAAAAGGATAGGATGGTGGAGAGATTTAGAAGTACTTAAAAAAAAAAAATAATAATAATTCAGAGAGCCAAGCCTAACGCAGGTAACACTGAATCAGGCCTTATGTCAAGTTTTGAGGGATTACAGAAATACTCCTATGGTTTTACTCATTGGGTATGGTGGCTGCCATTTTGATTTTAGACAGCTGGTGAGCTGCATTCTGGCCTTCTCTTTTGTGGGGACTTTTTAGTTGATGGAAACCGATTATGATGAAAAGCTATGCCACCTAACCATATGTTTCTTCAGTGGCTCATTGTTGGGCAGACGCCATTTTGTAGCTTGTGTTTATCAGTTTCTGGCCACATGCAGCACACGTTGTCGGGAATCAACCCCCACTACAGGATTTGGCTGTCCGTAGACTTTATTTGAGGTGCAGCAGAGCGGTTTCGGAGCACATCGCCAGGTCGCAGATATGAGGGAGGAAAACACCAAAGCCTCTTGAGGTGGAGGCTAAGTCCTTGTGCTGTATTGGTTTCTTGTCATGAGTAATACGTCACACATCAATCTTGGACTCTGAAAAGAAACAACTTGTAATGCTCCAAACCAAACTCTGGATAGCAGTACTGAGCACATCATGTACAACATCAGAAGCTGCAAACCGAGTGTTACGAGCATCTGAAGATTTCCTTTTCATCTTTTTATTTATTTATTTTTACTTATTTTACCATGTGTTTATTGGCTGCCCTCCTAGTAGGATAACAGCGCATGAAGATGGGAGGAGAAAGAACTGTTAGGCCGCGAGGCATTCTCCAGGGAACAGAATGGGCATTAAAAAAAGAATTGGATTGTATCAAAGTAGTAACTCTCTTCAATATTTCCCCCTGCAAGATAGCTTTCATATATAAATGCCATAATCACCTTGATTAGTTTATCGGGTGAGCCAAGATTCAACGATGACAATTCTTATAGAAATAGATATTTGGCAAACCATTCCATGAAATTGAAATGTGTACTTATATGCATATAAATAGATGTTTATTTAACTTAAACAAAAGAAGGCTCTATGTACCCCACCTCGGCCCCCTCTTCAAGGCACACACCCACACCTTCGGGCCACAGAACGGGAGAGTGTTCACATTACTCACGGCTCTGCAAACACGGCTTCTCAGGCACCCTTGAAGCGACAGCGAGGCAGCTGATATAGACCTGTTGACATTTTTTGCTCAACTTCATTACTTCTCTCTCCTGAATAATTATCCTGTTTAAGGGAAATGGCCGCAATACAGTGAGTTATGCAAAAAAAAAGCTGCAGCATCCAGGTGAGAAAACACTCCAAATCTTTTGATTTTTCCGACAGGAATAAACTGCCCTGGGACTATTTATTTTTTGGTAACTTTTTGATTGTTGGATTTTCGACTAGGTTTTTTTCCGCGTAAAAGGAAGTCTGGATCTCATTCATTTAAAACTCCACAAAAACGAATTTGTAGTGGAACACATCTTCTGGAAGCAGGTCTTAGCAGCATTATATTAAAAATGTATGCACAGACAAATAGTTTGTTTTTGCTAGCTGCAGTGTAAATAATACTCCATTCAGGAGTTAGATTGTGAATGTTTACCTGTATTTATTATCCTTACTTCATGCATTGTAATTGGAGATCCATTTGTATAGAAGAATGTGAAATCAGTTCGCTTTCATTCCTGAATTTTTACACTTTGTGGTTTACACATTTCCTCTCCACTCCATCTCCCCACGCTCAACATTAAAAGCGTCCCAACACTTGCCAGTTTTTGGGCAGTGAAAATCTAAATACAACTCAAGAAAAGAGATGCTGATTGTGTCAACATTTTTCAGGGGACTGCTAAATTCTGTGAGAAGGGACCACGATATTTAACCAAGAAAAAATGAATTCTGCCGTAGTGTCCGCATTAATTACTTACATAAATGTCATTGACAAGTCTGTACGTAGGTGTTTTATAACTATTTATATGTATATCTGGTTTATACTAGTATTATTATTTAATTGCCGTTTACATTTTGTCCATTCTTTCTGTCATGTACAAAGCTAATATTCCCCAATGATAGGTACACATTACACACCCCATACCAAAAATATTTCAACCCCAAAAAAATCAGGAGCTACAAGTATGCAGACTTTGTAGGGGGGACGTTCACTTTTGACATTTAGTAATTCTCTATCAAAGTACAAAAAACAATTGCAGTTGACATCCATGTTCTAGTGAAGTTACGAAGTATCCTCAAATCTGATCCTTAAACCATGTTTATACGGTTTTGCTGACCAAAAAATGTATCGCAAGCTGCAGTCTTAATGTTTAATAATGCAAGGCCATACTGCACATCATTTCCTCCATATTTTTAATCTGATGAATCGAAGTGACAATGCATTCCAAAGGAGTAAGTAGGTACACAACCCATGGAACAATGTGCCAGCCTTACTATCAGCATGCCACCCTGTGTTTTCTGGATATGCACTGATTTGCAAAGGCATCTGTGAAGCTCTTTCTCAGCCCTAGTCTGGTGACAGATTGTGTGTTCCAAAACCAAATGGAGTCTAGTTTACCCAGAGCCCACTTTGGGGAGATTGGGCTAGAAGGGATTTGGATTAAATTCCGGTCTGGAGCTGAAGTTATTGTTATTAAAGACCTTTGCTGGATGTTGCTTGCTCCAGTTTTGAACAAGGTGTTCAATATGGGTCCATGGGTCCAGCTCAAGGACTGAGGACCTGGAGCATGGATGTGGTGGGCTGAAGGTGTAGTACGTTATTGGTATCCTGGCATACGCCCTCCATGATTGCACACTCTGCTGTCCACCAGTACTCCTCAGCGGCCTGTGCAGGTAAGAGCGGTGAGGCGGTACTGCAGAAGGGTCTGTACTTTTTCATCTATAGTCCCATTTTCTCTTGTAAAGTAGTATCTGAGCAGACAATGACACCTTGATGTCTTTCTCCCCACCCCCTTCCCTGCAGTATGATTGGATTGCCGCCAGAGGAGGATTGGCCAGCAGATGTGAATTTACCACGATGTGCCTTTATGCCACGAGCATTTCAACCTGTAGAAAAGTTTGTGCCAGAAATTGACAAGACGGGTGCTCAGTTACTTCTGGTAAGAAGCTCATACGTTTATCACTGATGCTGTATGTTGATGCGTGTACTTCGGCCAAAGACGTATAATCTGATAAAAACATAATGCATCCCATCATAGAATCACTTGTTGTAATACAACATTCTCAAGCTTTAAAGTACATATACTAGCAATACGTGAGGGTATGTAGTAATATAATAGCTAATAGTTTGAATATGACATAAATAAAACTGGGAAATTCCGATCGCTAGCCAGTTGTTTAATAGGTTATCAATACCAAATAAATAAAATACATAAAGGGAAAAAACAAACAATGAAGAAGCAAGGAAATGGACAATAATTGATAAATCAAAACCACAAAATGGACAACCGTATTAATCTAGTGAGCTTTTGCCGCCTCATGCGCTACAAAATTGTTACAGAATAAATTGGTTGGAATTTCCACCGAGATGGTGGATGGTAAGTGGCGCGAGCAGTCCATAGGCCAAAATTTTAACAAAGATGGCCTATCCAGCATACATGTGTGTGGAAGGAGGAACTAAACAAGAAAAAGTGGGTAGTAGTGTTGGAAATTTCATGTATTTGTATTTGGACTTCTAAATGTTATTAGACTAGTAATTTGTTTTCACTCTCCAAAGTTTATAATCCAATAAGGTTGACCATTGTTAATGAAGCTAGATGGTTCCATGCCGTCGAAATAGATGGGGAGAATAGATATAAAC
The DNA here is from genome assembly GCF_964261635.1 of Lissotriton helveticus. Taxonomy (NCBI): domain Eukaryota; kingdom Metazoa; phylum Chordata; class Amphibia; order Caudata; family Salamandridae; genus Lissotriton; species Lissotriton helveticus. The sequence goes on along the minus strand of NC_136057.1, from coordinate 1,645,495,491 downwards.
ATAGAAATTTGTGAGGCCCAGGAAACGTGTGCCTCCCTTCCATGTTTAGTTTGCTTTTCTCAAGAGACTTTTCCCATCTCTCGCAAGGATTATAGTTCTGGGATACAAGCAGGTTTACCTGTATCCCAGAATTATTTACGAGAGGCTGCCCACTGCCTGTCGAATTATGTTCAACACGCCTTCCATACCTGGGATGTTTGGCTTTCCTTAACAGATATGTGAAGGGTTTCCTCTGTCATCATGAACTCGCCACTCTAGCATCTAAAGATGGGTTGCCTTTGAAGAGAGGCAAATAAAGAGTTGATACGGTAGTGAAGGATAAAATAATATAAGGAGTGGTGAAACGGAATCATGGAGGAATAAAGAAACAAGGAAGGAATAGAGTTTGAAATCCACAAAGGGTAAAAAAAATTAAGGGTAAGAAGAAAGAAAGGAAGAAAAGGGCGGACAAATGCTCAAAGGACGGTTTGGGAGAAAGGATGGATAGGTTTTGGATGAAAGGATGGATTGAGGGAATAGATTGGAGGGTAAAATGATGACTCGGTAGAAGGAAGTTGGAAGAAAGAGCATTTGGGCGAATAGATGGGTGGAAGGTTAATAAATGCTTGGTTTGATGGAAGTTGATGGATCGACGGATGGATGAGAGGATGGATGGATGGATGGATGGATGAATGAATGGATTGAAAGGTGGATATATTAAATATGTCGATTAATGGATGGATGGATACATTGATGGAAGTGTGGGCCTGGACTGATTGTATGCTGGCTGGGTGGATAAATGGGTGTATTATGGGTGGTTGATATAAGGCCGAAAGGATGAATGGAAGTAAGGTTGTAATGGAGGGTGAACAGATGGTTTAATGAGTGTAAGGATGTGGGTGGGTGGATAGAAGGGTGAAATGAATGAATGAATGAATGGAGAGATGGGTGAAAGACTGAATTAAGGGATTGATGAGTGGATGAGCATGGCTAAAAGGATAGGTGGCTCAGTGGGTGGATGGGAAGACGAAAGTCACTCGGAGTTAGTCAGGCTTCACTCTCATGCTGTCATTAAAACGTGTGACTCCAAGTGGGAGTATTTAACCCATTGATGATCTTGTTCTGCCGTAAACTGGTATGAGGCGTTTTTAATGATACCTGCTACAGGAAATATATTTAAGAGATGAATAATCTGACACGTGTTTCTCTGTTTTGCAGGACATGCTGACCTTTAACCCTCACAAACGGATATCGGCTTTCGAAGCTCTTCGTCACTCTTACTTAATGGACCGGAGCTCCACTTGTTCCAAAGACAGCACCTCGGATCTGTCTGGTGCCTGGTCCCAAAATGGCGACTGAGGAACGGATGTTACATTGCACAAAGAAGTACAGCCTCGCCTAACCATACCCCGACCTTTTAGAATGCCTGCAGCGAGATGATCTCAGTTTTTCTTCACATCAATACTGACGTCATTTTTATGAGTTTTAAAAGATAGCTTCTCCCGGTTGTGCCTGCAGCCACGCAAAGTGTAGGAACCTGGGGGCCCTCTATTATGAATATAGCAGAAACGCCCCAAACTCGTTTTCGGGTTGTGCTTTTAAGCAGAAAAGTTGTTCCTGGTGAAAATGGATCCCGATTCCAAGCACCTGTCCATTCCTACTTAGACCCTTTTATGGTGAAATATAGGATCAACAACCTGTCCTGCATTTACAGAGTTTCAGTACAGGTAAATCTATAGGACTGGAGTTGGAATTCCTATGCAGTTGTAAAGGCATGTTTGGGAGCTCAAAAAAAGGAGTTTCGGATTGCGTGTTTTTAGACTGCACATCCGGTCTCGGCCAGTCACGTTTAGTTGCTGAGAAACCTTGAGATTACTGTAGAGGGGCTAAATCGTCATTATTTCGTGAAAGGGGATTCTTGGCGCGCGCGGGGGTCGTGTTCCATTTTCACCAAGAACGGTGTTTATTTTTTTTCATTAAAAAAAATCATTCCTGACAACAAGATTGGGATTATTTCTTACTTTTACATTCACCTGAGGTCAGGGCAACGTTCTATTTATCTGATAAAAGGAAATTTTACAGTGGTGGAGATGGCCTTTCATTTACATTTTCTATGCTCCCTCATCCACGTGTCACAGCCAGTGCTTTTGGATGAGGCTGTTTTCTATTTTGTTGACTCTGAATAGGCACTGCCATAGGAAATTACATTGTTACGACTGGAGCGCACAAGAAAGTACTGTGAGCATAACGAGGAGTTACTACTGCATATCCCTGAATTCTCCGCACCAAATGCCCCTCAAATGGACAATATTGCCTGAAGGTCATAAGTCCTGTGCACTGCGAAATAATTCTGCCTGGTTTCACCTTTACAAGGTGGCCTTGAACTTGGATCAGAAGTTTGTATTGTATCAAGGATACCATTGGTTACAGCAATTGTACCCTCGTCACTGCCTTGGAGAAATGTTATGCATCATGCTAAATGCACGAGATTGGACTGGTTTCACTACACCTCTGCTCAAAGCGCTCTTCTCTTTCACAGGGTTTACTTTGTGTTGAAGTTGATCGTGTCTGTGGACAATGGTTATACCAAGAGTCTTTTATGAAGATTTTTGGAGCCTCCTCAGAAAACAAATCGCAAGATGTCCAGGATCAGGGATTGCACTCTTTCTACGTAGAATTATGCAAAACTAGTTCTTAATAAATTGTTTTCCTGCTTTAGTTTCAAAAGAATTTATCAGTGAATACATGTTTACCTGTGCATTAACTCGTGGTGTCATCTAACCTATACTTGAAGAAGGGTTCGTTTATGTGTTTTGGGCCTTGTAATCTGGATTAAGACCTGTTCAATTAGTCAGGCGTGTTGTTTTGTGTTTGTTGTCCCCTTGACAGAAGACCGTAGGAACTGCAGTGCCGTTCCAACACTTTTCAGAACATACTCGCCGCATAGATTTTGAATGAGGCTGAATTGCAGGTGTTTGTTTTCAGATCAGCATAAAGATACACACATCCTCCCTTGTTTCTTTGCCTGTTGGTAACTTTAGGGCTAGCATAATTGATGTGCTTCTCTTTCAGTTCCTGGACATTTTCAACCCAATATCATGCACTGGTCTCTGTAATTTCTGAAACATGGTGGCTCCAGTAAAATGTGTTGATGAACATTCGGGGTTTTCGCTATTTCCAGCAGCAAAATGACTGTCTATCACCCTAATCAAACCTGCAGACCTTCCTTGCAGCTTTTGGTTCTACCATCGATTCCAGGACGGTTTCCTAATGTTCATACGTCTCTTCTCTGTATCTACTAAGTCACTGCCTCCGCTGTAAGTCTTGAAAATGGTAGACCGATTAGATCATGTGGATGTATTCTCTTCCTCTGTTACTACTGAAGATTGCTAATGCTGAACTGATATATTTTCTATGGTTGCAAAAGTGGCTAATTTGAGTGTTTTTTTACGATGCCATCTCAGAATGCATGTAGGGTTTACATTCCTGTGTTCGCCCTGGAGAAAGTTTCACTTGAGTTCCTCAAGCTTCCCCTAAAGGCGATAGTTTTCCAAGGCTATGTTAACAGTTTGCATACAGAAGTGACACACTGCGCCTGATGTTCCAAGAGTTAAAGAGAAACAAAAGAAATGGAATGTAACCCATAACTCGCATGCATGTAAATTTACTGTTCCCATTAGGAAAGATTTGGAAATCACCGGGTAGAGTCTGAGAAGAGCTGCACCTTGAATCATGAGTTTTGCATAAACACTTTCCTGGTGCAGTAGGGCTCGAGATCAACAGTCAGTTGACCTGAGCAGAGGCCTTGTACATTTTGTTTTACATGCGTACACACATAGGCAAGTTCTGTTTTGCGTGTTTTTTTTTCCAGTTTAGCTCAACCTTTTCTAGAGGACTCATGCCACTACCACCAAGCATCTATTTTGAGTGAGGACTTCCTGCAGCAAGAGAAGTAGTTGTTGATGTTCTCTGCAGCGCCCTCCTTCATTGAAGGGTGGAGGCCTGGCGGCGGGACTCCCTCCGGCATGAGTGCTTTTAGGGATATGAGAGAATTGCGCATTGCCGTTTGCTGAAAGTAAAAGCTCAAGCAGTTGCTGCGCACCTATATTTTTTTTAACTTCTTTAGCAATATTTATTTTTGGTTTTTTTTCATTACACTTTATTTAAACTTTTGCAAATATACACGCAGTTTATCTATTTTACAACTTTAACAATCAGTGCATGAAGCATACCTTAGAATAACTCATGAACTTAAAATACTAACGGTGTACTGGAGTGGAAATACGTGTTTTTGAAACTCATTGGTGCAGTCACTTTTCTGAACATTTGTGTACATACATTACCTCATTCATAGCTGTGAATTAACACGCCTGCATATTGTACCTGCAAGAACTCAAATGGCATATTTTAGCCACAGGAATTATTCGGAAATCTGAATGCACCTAAATTAAGAATGTTATGTTACTTCACACTTGTAATCACACTTGTAATCGTTTGCATAAGGGGAGGGGGCATTAAGAAGTCACTATTTCCTGGTAACAAAGACATAAGTGGGATGGGAACCATTTCTCAGAAGTAAAGAGGGAGGTTGTTGTTCAGCCTCCTGACTGTTTGTTTATCAGCACCTCAAGCAGTCTGAGAAAACAATAACCAAGCACCTTCTTTCTGAGCACCTAAACTTTGTTTAAGCACCCATTGATGGCCTTCAATCACCCACTCTGATAAAAGGTAGGGAAGTATAGTCTTGCACCTCTGTTACAAAATGTATGTTGCACCATAAAGCAGAATAGACTATTTTGGAAGAGTCAAATTTGGAGCTTGGGCAACGGTGTTGGAAGTGTTGAGTATTTAGAAGGAAAATGTAATTAGAAACGTTGGCCTAAGCGTAGAAGTGGGGATGTATTTAGGAAAGAAGGATTCGGAATGTGAGCATGAAAAGATTGGAAGAAGAAAAAAAACAAGATGAGAGGGAATATCACAAAATAGTACTGGTATAAGCATCCAATTAAGTGGAAAAGAGTATATTTGAGATGTCAAATTGTTTTTAAAAGTGGACACGAATCAGGTATCCATTTTTAAAAGGATGGTTTGGACAGTATTTTACTTCTCCTCAATATGAAAAAATATATTTTAGGCCAAAGCATATTGTTCCATTGTCTGATGTAGCCATGCATGCATTTTTGTTTTGCTGATTGTGGTCATCTACTTTGCTTTGTTACAGTCAGGTTCAAGACAAGAACAGTACTTTCTATCCAGCTTTGATATGACCGTCATGATTCATTCTGTATCCCAGGCTAGCTGCTTGAGGTCAGCTGCTGGAGAACAGCTGCAATGAATAAACCATTAGCTGTGCCACATACTGGAGCACTGTGTGGGTGGGATGGAGGGATATTAGTGGGGTTCTTCCCATATCTCTAGGGACATGGGGGGTCTTGTAGTTTTACACAAATATTTTGTTGAGAACCTGGTCTTTACCCTGATAAAGTCCTCATTTGCAAATTGTAGGAATGCACCGATTTCCTTTGAAGTGTATATGCACTGGTGGATTACTATTACGGCAATGGGTAGTATGCCTAACTGGAACCATTGCTATGCCATAATCCAATACTGTAAGGCCTTCATGACAGCACATTTCTTCTTTTAAGACAAAAGGTGTCAATCTCATCAGCAAGAGTGTAACAACTGATATCATGAAATCATTTGGGAGTCCATTCAGGTGTCTCGTTAATCGTTAGTCATCATATCCAAAATCCTTGACCAGTGGGGTCTGCTGTGTGAATTTATGGAACAGGCAGATACAAAATATAGAATTGTACTAAAAGCATCTGTTTGTCTCATCTGGTAGAGCATTTCAATGTCCTAACTAGAGTGGTCCCCGAGAATGATCCTGGCTAACCAAAAGGCTGTCTTGTGTAAACCATCTTGACATAAGGTATCCCCTTGGGTGATTGCACCAACTGGGCAAAATCTCTGCAGCTAGCTTTGGTAGTTGACAAACTAAGCTATTAAGAGAAATCATCTCCAGAGTTATGGTTGTTATATTCTGGCTTCAGTCTGTCCAAGTTTGCTAATCAATGTATTTTCGTGCAAACTTCTGCTGATGCAATCTGTTTCCTCAATAATGTTTAGATACTATAAGTTTCAGGGTTCGAGCCTGCAAAGTGTCTCCTTGTATAATTATGTTAAAAGGTCCGAGATGACAATAATAAAGTTGGTGACCTAGATGACTTCTGTGCTCCATGTTGCAGGGTCACAGTAGAGTTCATGATTGTTACCCTACATGAATTTGAGACCCCATTTCACTATTTTATAGCTTTGATTAACTATTGAACGCAGAGGACAAGAGAACACACCCAGAGAGTCCGTCAAAATCGGCAGCACAAACTGGGATGTCATAGTGCACAAAAGAACGATGGATTAAACCCATATCTCTTGACTGGGGGTGAGTGGTTGAAACGTTTCAGCACTCCGCCCATCATCTTGTTGTGTTTGCAAGTTACCAAATAGGTCCAATAGTTGGAAAACTGAGCTATTGAATATTGAAAAATATCATGAGTAGCCATCAGACTGCTGTGGAATAAGAGGACAATGAAAATAGTACGGCAACAGAGCGTATAAAGGTAAACCTTTTTTACTCTGGCATGTTGAAATTAGCATTTTAATTTCACAGGGCATGTTCTCACAGAACTGTTTGGTGGTGATTTGGGAGTATAGTTCTCTAGAAATTACAGTAATGCACCCAGATGTAGAGTGATGCTCTGTTAAGTCACTATATATACACATCGGCTTTTCCTTGTGGGGTGTTGCTGAGACCTTTGTAACATGCAACAATTAAATTTACTTAGCACTTGGACCTGGTGCCACGCTGTTGTTTTTTTTCTGATGTGAGGGAAAGTGTGGCTGGACTAACCTGACTGAGTGTTAGTCATTGTGTAGGAATATATATATATATATCAGGATTGAGACATGGCCTCGAGTAGGAACAGGACTAGCTATGAAAAGGTGGAGCACACATAGGTGTAGTTTTGCAGGACAAGCAAATCTTCAGGGCTGGAGGAGCTACAGGGTTCATTTTCCTTACTCCTCTTGTGGCTCGGGTCTGGTTTTTATTCTTTCCGTCTCCCTATTTGGAAAGAAATTGTGATCTTTAAATCATAGCGTCAGAGAAGTCAGAACATATCGTTAGAGTTCCAATACACCTTACACAACAGTAGGATTTGTTGTGTAGTGCAAACGTCCTTCACAAACAAGACCGGGTGCTGCCCAGATGACGGCTACTTGGTTCCTTTTTTTTTTAAATGTCCTTGTCTTAAGCAACTTTATCGCCGTTGAGGTGAGAATGGGGCATATCTCTGCTCTCTCCATATACTCAAGACATAGAAATTGAGAAATTAGCTCTTCTCTCTTTTGCTACTGCCCTGTTTTCATGGACACTAGTTGCACTCAAGCCATCTGAGAGAGTGACCCCCTTTTGACCTACTCTGTGCACCCTTTTGGTTTGCTGTTGTGGATGAGGAGTAAATTTGCTTACACAACACTGTTCTTTTGCTGATGTAAGAATTTTTTTTCTTTTAAAGAAGCATCCATTTGCGATGTCAGTGGTAGTTTGTCAAAGGGCTTGGATCCTCTTTTGACATAAAGATACTCTGAGAGTCCTGTAAAGGACAGTGCTTTGATTCCTGTTACAGTTATAGACCCAACCCTACTTAATTCAACAAAGTCTTTTAAAGACGTTGCCTGGGGTCTTAGTTTTGTAGTGTTTTTATATTTGTTAATCCTTTCTTTTCCATCAAGAATGCTAACAGACCTTTTGTGACCTTCTCTGTAATATAGGCCCAGTCAATGACCTCTTTCCGGTCTCAGTTCTGATCGAAAATTATTTTGAGGAGTTGGAATTTGCACTTCAAATGCTGTGTGGTATCTTCTATTGAAAAGAGTACATGCCAGTTTATCTTATACCATCTATGATTTGATCCTGTTCCTTACAACCATTGTTTTACCATCTTGGTTTCTAATTTCGGTGATTCAAGGGAGTACCATATATTGTTTTATTGGTTTTTACAGTTTGTGCCGGACTACTTTGTTAAGCTCTTAGTTCGTGACTCAAGTGTACGCTGGTTATAAGTGGAAATAGCTTTTTGATTTGTGAGGAGGTGGAAGTGAATAGTTTGGCAAATCCAGTTTAATATTTCTGAAAGGGCCAGTTTCTAATCTAGTCAGAGCATCCTGTTTTGATTTTTATGCTGACTTTAGGGTTCTGAATGTTCTATGGGTCATGATGTAGGGGAATGAGCTCAAGAAACCTTCACCCATTGTGCAGTTGAAGGTGTCCTCTGACGGAATGCCAGACACCTATTTGTATTAAGTATGTGCATACGAAAGCCAGATTGAGAGGAAACGTGTTAAGAGATAATATATCCAGAGTTGGTACAGTAGTAAATAATAGGAAGGTCTTCTGAGTGAATGACAGCTACTTTTCCTCCCACACTATTTTGTTATTAACCAAACTCTTAGGAGAGTTTATCTTCTTAATGAATCAACCATAGCCCAGCTCTTCAGCTATTTTCTGTACCTGGATTAAATGTTTGTTTGGAGTAGGCAGAGGTATTATTGAAATTAGTAAAGTACTTCACAACTAATCTGATGTTGATCCTGCCTGCTTGACTGATTTTGGGCATATGATTTTTGGCGTGTCCTCGTAGGTTTTATTTAATTTTGCCAAGGTAGGATTATCCGAGGTGGTGGGGCATAACGGCATTGAGTAGGGAGTGGAATGTGTGTCCCTTTAGCTTATATTTGTCGTTTTGATTGGGCTCTGGTGTTAGATGTTTGTGCCAGAATGGGAAGGGATGGGATGGGTGGCGGGGAGTTAGGGGGAGAGACTAGAGTGCCACTTTTGTGCTGGTGTTAAGATTCGATTTTGTCTCTTACTTTGTGTGCTGACATTGTTTATGTACTTAAATGTCGGAGAATTGTTAGATTATCACAATTTGATGAGCTTTGGGCTATTTGCACTGTCCTATTGCCTTCATCTGAATTTAAGAATGTATGTTTTTTGTCAATGACAGTGTGCTATCAGTGTCAGTTACTTTTCGGTATTTGATATTTTTCTATTCAAGGATTTTAACATCTCTGTAATGTTAAAAACTAGATGCTCTTTCTCCACCAAGGAATCCTGTTAAATCTTGTTTGTGTAATGGAGGTTTGGTTGTTAACGTGTTTATTTTTATCAGTGCCTGACTGAGATTAAGGCCTATGCAGTTTGGTTTATCGCAGTGTCACCTTTTGATTTTTATCCGTGCTTTCACGAGACACACAGAGAAAAAGTTGCTTAAGTATTGAAGAAATATGGGAGCTGTTGTGGCTTTTGTTGCAGTTTCTCCCTGCGGTTTTCTGGCACAGATTGTTCTAGTTTAGGAATCTACTGATTCCTGTGAGATTTTGATATGTGAAGGAGCTATCAATTGTAAGCATGTTTCTCTCCCTCTCACATCTCCAATCATTCCAGTTATGTATTCCGCAATATTCCTTTATGAAAAGCCCATGGGCTGCGCTGTGGAAGCAAAGCACTGATGTCTATACAAGAAATACTCAAATACTTGGAAACTGGATCAGCCTGTTTGAATATCCAGGAGCATCGAATTGCCTGGAGGTTTACTGCTTTCTGTTAGAGAGGGCTTATGTTCTAAAGGATATTTGCTGAATGACCTGCCTAATGAGTATTAGACTGGTCGCTATATGTAATCCCTGCTGATTGGCTGGGGACGCTGCCTTCAAGGAACATACCGTGTTTGCATTGCAAAGAAGAAAATATTCCCATTGGAGAAGACATCGGTGGGGCAGGCAGGCAGGGGGCCCATTGACTGTTGCCTGCTCCCCTCAAGACCACCTGACAGGATTCCCAAAGCAGAAGTGGTACAACAGGGACAGATTCCTCTTTGTGAATTTGATACTACCTCCTTGGAGAAGTTGCTAACGTTTTAAAGGTTAGTGAACAACACATCTAATAACTAATCGCAATTAGACGGCAACACCACTTTCATGTTCTTTCTTGATTGCAATTTGGAATGAAACCAAGAAACCTTTGAGATTGGGTAAGCCCTTTCTGAATCGCAAAAGAGGTTTAGTCAAGACTCAAATGTTATTAGATGGGCTCAAACCATGTGAAGCAGGGCGTGCGACTTCAGAATGCTGTAGTATAGTTGGGCCCTTACCAAGATGCCGTGGAACGTAGTAAATGGCAACTAAGATAGCTCTTGGGTGTTTCCAGAATAATACTCGTTTAACCCCGCCTTCTAATTATTTTTGCTACATTTTTTTTTTTTGCCACTTAAACATTTTTCTTTTCGGACAATGCAATTCAAAGATGACACCTCTTATTTGACGCTTTCTAAATGGAGGCGGACTCGTATAGTAAGCTGCAGTTTAGTGGGATGCTGAAGCCCCACCCAGTATTTATCTGGAGGGGTTAGAATCAATATTCCCCTGAGATATATTTTGGTGAACAGAGCCCTTAAATTGTTAGTTTTCTGTTTTTTCAGCATAGTTTTAAAGTTCCTCTATGAAACCGTCTCTTTCCTCCATTTTTGGATTTAGAAATTTTTTTAGATTGACAATTAAAGAAATGCTGCCCAGGAAGTGGGATTCCCGAACGTGTTTTACAATGCAGAAGGGGAAGTTCAATTGTGCAAGGGTTAAAGTTTAATTGGAAACAAGGATGTGATGAGCCTTATTTTTTATGTTTGATGGTGAAGCGTTGGTCGTCAGTTATTCAAATAAGGAAAACCTGCTTTTTTACAGTACTTTTCTAGACGTTTATCATTTGCCAATAGAAAGCAAATCAGATTATTAGAAACTAGTTTGTCTACGGCATTTTTGGCACATGTGCGCAAGACGAACGGCTAAGCATTGCATCCCGGGAAGCAGTTGGATAGTTCAGTCAAACGATATTCCGCCTTTTAGTCCTTGTAAGCGTTTTCTATTGGATTAAGCCACGTTTGTATGCAACCAATGCATGTTACATTTACCTTTTGCTACTCTGTTAGTCTACTTAATTGTTTTCTCCTTATTTAATCGAAGTAAAATTTTCACGACACATGCTTTATGCATTTAAGGGTAAAGTGGATCGTGGACGAATAACAGGCAAAGCCAGTGCACCTTTTACTAAAGTGTTCTTCGTTTAACAGCACAAAGGTGTGGAAGCTACATAATAATTCCACTGTTTCAAACTGTACAACAGTAGATGTGTTGTATATATGTTCTCAAAAACTTTGAACGTTTTTTTTTCCTCTTGCTGCAAAATATGCGAACTGTAAACTGACCACGTTGCATTCATGGCTTTGGCTTTAAGACACTGAAGCTATTCAAGAACAGACGTGACATTTAACCAGGGTACTAGGCGTATTTTATTTTTCAGAGCTGTGCAAATAAAATGATGTAACATTTTCCCACGTTAATTCAATGGGATCAGAAAACCAAGACGGGTCACAAAAATAGGTAGCACAAGACAAAGCCTCAGAGTGTAGACTTGGCTCAGATTCATAAAGTTGAGTGTAACATGTTGCAACAAGTATTGTTCGTAGGCTACCGAAAAATGTATGTGCCCCCCAGTCGTCTCCATGCCTCAGCAGAATACAAGCTAGATATTCAGTCAATATGTTTATCTCGTGGGCATTGTACTTGTTCTAAAAGATGGCATGTACATCAATAAATCATTCGATTTTACCAGTTGTGGGTAATACTTCTTGTTGTACGTTCCTATTTTGTCCCAATTTTCTGCTCCTCCATCTGAATTATCTCTACTATTTTACTATTTTCCTTTCGCTCCAAGGCTTCTTGAGGAGTCCGTATTCTATTTCCTCCATCTGTTGGCATTTTTGTTACCTACGACTACTGAAATAAGTCTTTATCCCATCTCCAAGCCTTCAGTGTCTGGCGTCCTAATTAACTACTTGTGTGCACTGCCTTTCATTTTTACAAGTAATCTTCCCTCTTGGGCTACAGACCTTAGTGGGATGATATGAAAAGAGAATTATGGTTCATGAAGATGAGTGGCTACGTGTTGCTTGAACTGACTGCAAGGTACAAAGCCAGGTCTGTAGAAACTTGTTTTCAGGTTGGGTGCCAATACGTTCTTTAACTCCTTCCCAAGGGAAGGCATGCTACCCAAAAAAGCCCTCTCTTAATCCAGCCCCTCCTTTGACCAGCTTCCTCCAGCTGCCAAGAAAAGAAATATCGCACTTGGGGTTTTATTTCAGTCACTATGTGCTGTTCCAAAACAGTATTAAACTGCATAAGTTACTTTACTTCTCGCCACCTTTTAGTGCATCAGTCCACTTTAGACACTTGCATGGGTAGTCAAACAAGACTCAACAAAACAGGGCGCTGACCAAAGTAATAGTAAGAAGAGCTCGGCCCTTGCTACCACACAGTGACGATCTTTTATGTTCGACTGTGAATAATGGTTAGATTGTATTGATTTCTAACATATATTTTGCATAATAGGATGTTATCACGCTAGCTTTAAAAGTTTGTTATCTAGTACAAGGCCCTAGCAAACACACATTACCCTCTAAAGAAACCTGCATCGATAAAGAAGTCTGCGTTGATTTGACATCCACTTAAATTAAATAGTTGTTAGAGATTTCTGAACAGATATAGAGAATGATTCTTTCCCAACCAATTAACCTAAAAGCTAAGGGCAAATTATTTTTAAGGAGCCTGCCACTGACAGCATATGTGTTCTACCTAGCGGTTTCTTGCTGTTTTGGATGTGTCGAAGCCAGACATAATCCCCCGTCCTAGATGGGATGAGTCCAATACACTGGTCCGATAACCTGTGCTCACCCTTGGGTAGCTTGGCACAGAGCAGTCAAGCTTATCCTCAGGGTCAAAGTGTAAATTATTAGCACAACACTACCCTCACAACACACTTGAGTCACTACAAAAGACTCCATACTGTATGTTTAAAACACTGGTCTTTGTATTACACACACATTGACATCAAAACGACATACACATTGGATATATGCTTTACAGTTTTACAGCATGAATCTTTTCTGGATTCACATGTTGTGTATTATTCTGCCATCTAGTGGTTGGGTCAGGAATTATAGTATTGTACCATTTTTTAGGTCTCACCTACGCTGGGCACATGCGCTTCATAGGATGAGACCTCTTGAAATCGGTTCAGTTTTTCTGCCAAAAATGTTCATGCGTTGCTTTGCTTTCAATGGCAACGCATGCACGCAACATAAAACACATCAGCCACAATACTCTACAATATAGCCAAAACTTCAAAATAAACACTTAAGGTTGCAAAAGCGAGACCTATTGGTTATGCCAATGCTTGGTTTTCTTCTGTTGGTGGATGTCAACGTACCACCATTTGGTGTCCCCTTGTGACGTCGCTGTGCTTCCTCTGGAAACTCCCACCTGTGGTTGCCATCTTCAGATTCTTTTTTTTTTTCTTCTGTCGTTGGGTCTGAATTGATACGGAAGGTGCTCCAAGTTTTGTAGGGAAGAATCGACAACAAAACAGAAAAATATCAAGAAAAATTAACAAGACATTGGATCAAGGTACCGTAGGTCACCAAGAGGGTATTGTCAAACTCTCCCTTTAGCAGCAGAACGGCAGGAATATATATGTACTAGTCATAGGTATTCAACTGCCCATATATCCCCTCAGCCTCATAAGCAACATAAACCTATGTGTGTACTTCACTGAGGTGATCATGATCCACATCAGAAGCGACAGAAACATATGCAGACTGTTCAGAGGTATTGCACTTTCCCGCTAACACATTGGCATAGAACATGACATTCCCAACATTGCATAACCCATACAGTTGTAATGGGCAGGAAATCAATGGTTTTGACTTTGCCTCATGACCCAGCTACCCAAGCCACACCAGCCAATGATACACTTTGCTCCTAATGGTGACACTTTGGTTTGATTGTCAGTACCACCTAAAGCGGAAGGATACAGTTACTTGGTTTCGTCTCTCCAGATTAGGCCTTCAGGAACCCAGCGACACCTTCAGGAGTGGGGGAATCACTATTCCCCATACCCCCACCCCATAGGCAAAAGACTGTGACACCGGAAGCTGTTGTGTTTCCAAATTTAAGAAATGCCTCCCTTCCAGTGGGGGTGTGAGCTGCAGTTGCTCCAGGCAGCCAGCCAGCTGTGGGTGCACACAAGGCACAAGAGACTCCTCAGGTCCAGTCATGATATTCTTAACAGTAAAGTACCTTGTGGTGTGGGTCCAGGGAGAGAGCTGGCGTCCTCGGACAGAGGCCGCAATGTCAGGCACTGTTGTCCTCCTGATCTGGAGGTTGGAGAGACTCTAGGCTTCCAGCTTGGGTCCTGCAGATTCTGCAAATTCCCCCAACACCCTTCGGACACCACATGCTAAAGAGTGTCAGCTAGCACAGATTTCCGGTTGCAAGCACAGGTTCCTTGGACTCGGCAAACTTCCCTAGCACTTCTCATGCTCTAGCACCCCAGGTGGGCTGCTGATGTTTTCAAGTTCTCTCCTCTGCACAGTGTGATTATGGCGTAGGTCAGGGCGGTCCTTGTCCGAGCTGCGATCATGTCTACCCATTACTGCCGTACCCTGCACGGTCCTTACGATCTTGTGGAAACGGGGAGATCCTTTCTGTCCCTAGGATCTCATGTACAGGAGGCCAGCCAACCGTCCCTTGCAGAGTGCATAGGGACCCGGGCCATGATAGTTGGCAATCAGCTGTAAGCCAGCAACATCCTGCCAAAATCCACCAATTGATATCTCCTTCCTGGAGCACGAGAAGCCCCAGGCCGCCACAAGTCTGCAGATAATCCAGTTGCAGTCAATTGTGCCCTAATGGTTCCTCTTGTCGATGTCAGAGTGTCGAACCAGCATAGTATGGTTCCAATCCCAAAAGTGTCTTAACTCCTGAAGGCAGAGCCCCAGTAGGTATACCCACAATGGCCTATAAAGATGAGGTCAGTTTAAAATGCCACCTTTTAAATACACAGGCCCTCTCTAAATGTTGTCCTGTCTGCCATCCTATTCTGGATAGCTTCATCAATATCTTTAGTGTGGCCAAGACCCTGCCTCTTGGATTGCAGGTGCCAATTCCACCCTCTCATATCCACCCCAGGAAGGCCCCTCAGAGTCAGAGGTCTACAGTTTCCCTTGAGCCCCCAGTTTATGGCCTTCCATCAGGAATGCACAGATGTAGCTGTCCCCCCATGCCATACAAAGTACCCCATGATTCATCTTGCGCTCAAGTCTTCAAAGTATATGTTAAACCCCAGGGCGAAGTCTGAATTACCTCAGTTTGATTGGTAATCAATGCAGTGCAGAAACTGCTCTTAGATGCATTTGACGTTTGCATCAATTCCCTCAAAATGGGCTACACAAATTTCACTCTCCAATAGGCACAAATAAACTCATTAAACGCTCAGAAATTGACATGAAATGTATACTTGAAACTGATTTATGCACCTCGCTTTCAGTTATGAATGTATGACATTACATGACATGCCTTTATCATACATGCCTTTTCCACACATCCTTTACCAAGCAGATTCTTTAACCAAGCATACCTTAACCCACGCATGGTAAATGTGTGAAAGTTAAATAAACCCACTAAAAAAAAAACTAAAAAATATATATATATATATATATATAATGCTCTGCTAATTACCTCACATGTTACGTCACTCATGACGTTCTATGATATTGATAACACTGCAACATCTGAAGTACATTGTTGACAGCATGGCGGGGGCACAAGTTCTAGTTATTTGAAATAACTATAACCGGTGAATTTCAGTGGTTTTCTTAATTTTAAATGGAATGTTTTAACTGACATTTCACCTACCTATAATGCCCCTTTAACCTTTGGTTATTTTTCCCAGTTAATATATACACACACTTCTAATGCATACGATGCATGGAAAAGTGTTTTCGGCAGATATTACGGTCACCCATAAAATAGTAATTATGACGAAATCGCTGGATCTCTCATTTGATCCCTCTTTACATATAGACTCTCACTTGAAGTCCATGGCTGAATTTGTAATGCATCGATTAGATTAAAGCTTGCTTCCGAAAGCCACTGTTACGAGTTTGAATTTCAGCAAGACCGACCCAATATTCTGGTAAACAGTACCATTAAATAGGTTAATTCTTGTTATTTACAGTGTTGGGAATAAAACAGGGGAATGAGGCACTATATCATAACTTATTTTAATAATATAAAAGCAGAATGAAGCAAGGCAGGCCTTGTTTTGCTCTATAGGAAGTGACATTATGAAAAGGACACTAAACAGGTATGATATATAATAAACTAAAATACAAATTCCTCCTTAGACATTCTCCAAATTATGTTTCTGAAGCATACCCTACAAAATCCAGTAGTTCCCTGTTCATAAATAAAATTGTAACTTTATTTTTATACCGCTTACTACCCCTCAACATTTGAAGCACTTTCAGCGAGGCAGCGTGCTGCTCTGGAACAAAAGGTTAGTGGTAAATCCAGTGTCATTAGTTATAGGAATTAGTAACACGTGTAAACATTATAAATATGTCACGTTCAATTAAGGTAATATAGTACCAATTACATATAAATCGCATTTATACATAAGGCTCCTAGTTTGCAATTTTTACGAATTTTTACAGATAAATACAGACAGAAAACAGTGTGTTTTCTGTCTCCATTTATTTTTAAAGGTGGATAAATACAGAAAATTGGGATTCTTTTAAGTCAGTTTGTGCTGCCTTTCGTGAACTATATGCCAACAGATGGACAGCACGGGAAATTTAAAAAAAAGATGCAATTTCATTAATAATGCCATGTGTCCACATACATTTGTAGTATAATGCTAATATTTACCAGTGGATGTTTTGCTATATAATATGCGGCAGCTGAAAGAACTAAAACAGACAGACATCAAAGTATGTGTGCGTGTCTATCAGTTAAATAAATATGGAAATGTACAGTTTTACCACTTCATGTATCTGCAAAACACAAAATAAATATGGATAAATACAGCTAACGTGGGCAAAAAATAAATATGGATAAATACAGACGGAAGTGCTAAAAAAATAAATACCATAAAACCGGGAGCCCTATTTATACACCAATGCAGAAACGCGTTTTGCAACTACTGGAAAAAATACCGACAGCGGTACAGACTACTGTAGTGAGAAAGGGTGCCCTGGCTCAAGGGAAGCGCATTATTGTTGTGAAAGCAGTACCTTAGAGGAGGCTACCGGAGCAAGCACTCTGAATGCTAAAGCTCTACATACATGATGGATACAATGGGCAAACTCCCTCATTGCAACAGATATAGATTACAGATTTGACCCTGCAATGCAAAGACCAGCACTTATGCAGTCCGAACTGGAATATTCTCTTCTAGATAGCTATGACTACTTCAATTATACTGATGGTTCTACTCACCCTGCCGAAGAGACAAATCGCAAATATGTGAAAGGGCGTATACATGATGGAGCTTTCCATCCGGAGAAGACCTACACGCAGTCAGTGAATGATTAAACAGCACAGCTGGCAGAACTAAAGGCTCAGGTACTGGCATTACACAATACGGATGCTAGATTTCTCACGATTACAGTGTGTGATTCGTATTATTATGTGCAGTCATATAGTGAGTTACCTTAGTTTTTAAAGCCAGAATGGATTCAGGGATTCAAAAGTCTGCAGAGTGAAGCACAAGTTGCTTTGGGAACAGGTGTGGAGCTGAAAGAATGTTTGCCATGGGCTCATTTCATTCATACATTGAATGCTCAATGTGTTGGCGTTCACCTTGCAGGGAATTCACTGGCTGATGAAGCCACAAAGGCATCAGTTCACATTGATGCAGTTGTTAAAATCACTTGTTCAAGTATGAGAATAGACAGAGACCTAATGGTGGCCATCAATGCTGCGTGCAACAAAACCTGCCGAAAGGCTTTCCACTCAAGAACTATAAATCAGATGCACAAAATACACCAGATGCTCAGATTCCAGGAGTGGAGGACAGACTAGGGCTAATTCTAGCTGCACATAACGGTCTGGATTCTGCACACAAAGGGGTAGTTGCTACAATTTCATTACTGCAACAATGCTATTGGTGGCCAGGTCTTTAAAAACAAACCAAGGACTTTGTGCTCAGGTACGACTTCTGCAAGCAGAGGAGGGGTTCCACCGTGGTGCGTTCACCTCGGATTCCTCTACTAATTTCAAGAAAGCCATTAGCTTGTCTATATTTGGACTATTTCGGCCCCTATCTTCAGAAGGGGGTTAAACGTATATCTTGGTAGCAGTGGATTCTTGTTCTCGATTCCTTTCATTCTGGCAACAGTAATCGGCTGACGCCCGAGCTGTTATAAAGGATTTGCGAGTCGTCATCAGGACATACGCAGTTGGCACACTACACTCTAAATTTGGGTCCGGCGTTTAGTTCTCAGGCTTATAAAGGCTAGAGGAAGTTTGGGTGTAACCCTGCATTTCTCATCGCCATACCATCCAGAGGGAAACACGGAGGAGGAGAAGAAAAACTGGGACTAACAGGAGACCTAAACAGCAAGGGTCTTAGGCTCTGGTCACAGTTGGGTTCCTCACCTATATGGGGTCCAGAGAGCTTTAAACAATATGCCAACAAAATCCCTTGGTGGTCGGACTCCTTATAAGATCCTGTTAGGGGTTAAGATGCAAGCCCCAGACCATGCCAATGCCAGCACAGTGGCAGAGGAAACACCATTTGACATCAGTGAACATTTGGCTGTTTTACAGGAACTGAATGACTTTGGGGTCTAACAAAGCAATGTCCAAGTAAAATGCACCATCACTGGAGATGTGTAGGTAGTTCTGGCAAGGTCAGGCTGGATCCCAAAAATTGGGGATCTGGTCAGAGAAAAGACTGGACAAGAAAGAATTTGGGCCATCTTATAGAGTGCATGTCCTGGCTTTTGAAGGTAGACAAACTGTACTTCTTTCGCCCCTTGCCAGATATTGAGACAGTTTGTCTCCAATCATCTGATCAAACCGCACTATGGCCGATTCTCAACAGTAAACCGTGTGAACACCCGGGTAGCTACCAGTCTCCTCTCACTGCCATACAGGAGATTCAGATGGAAGCTTTAATTACACATGAATTTATTTTATTTATTTATTACATTTGTAGAGCGCTAATCACCAAAAGGTCTCTAAGCGATGTGTCATAGAGCGGCCGTCAGCGTTCCGTTGTGCCTCTGAAGCCTGACGATGAACCTAATGGACCTAATCAAATGCCTCTAAAAACCGCATCGTCTTAAGCCTTTTCCTAAATGGAAACAGTCTATCTTCCTTGTGCATGTCATCTGGTAGCTTATTCCACATCTGGGGGACACAGACTGAAAAGGCTCTGCCACCAAAAGTTGCCATACTGACATGGGGACAGGCAAGGAGACTAGCCTGTGATGAACGAAGCTGACGGGCCGGTACATAAGGCTTCAAACGGTCCTTGATGTATTTAGGGGCTGCACCAAACAGGGATTTGTGTGCAATACACAAACCCTTAAAAGTGATCCTTTGTTTAATAGACAGCCAATGCAGTTGACGCAGCAAGGGAGTGGCATGTGCTCTGCGGGGCAGTTTCAATATCAGCCTGGCAGCGTCATTCATCACCACCTGGAGCTTCCTCAGAAGAGTGCCAGGCAGACCAATGTAGACTGCATTGCCATAATCCAGCCGAGATAGTATTGGAGCAGTCACCACCGACTGCATAGTGGTGGAGGACAATAAAATCGATTGTTTCCGGAGCTGGCGCATCAACCTGATGCAGCTTCCCACATCAGCTGACTCCTGGGTCTTCATAGTCAAGTCCAATTTAATGCCCAAGCTTTTCAGCACTGGCGTTGGAGTAGTGCCAAGCTCTTGGGGCCAGAAAAGACTGGACCAGGAAGAGGAGGCTGGAGAGAGTACCAGAACTTCTGTCTTATCAGGGTTCACCTTTAAGGAGTTGGAAGTCATCCAATTCATGGTGAACCGAAGGATATTCTGGATGTTCTTCTGTGAGTCACCGGAGTTGTCAACACGGACAATTAGCTGAGTATCATCGGCGTAGTTAAACACCTGGCAGTCTGCCTTTGCTAGGGCCTCAATCAAGGGTTGGAATGTTAAAGAGCAGAGGTGACAGTGCAGAGCCCTGCGGAACCCCCACGAAGGCTGCTCTGTTTAGACATAAAATCTCCTAATTGGACCTTCTGCTGACGATCCTCCAAAAAAGAGGTGAACCACTGGAGGGCCATCCCAGTGACTCCAAGCCGCCGCAGGCGAGCTAATAGCTGCCCGTGGTTCACCGTATCAAAGGCGGCTGAGAGATCAAGTAGGATTAAGGCTGAGTTGGTCTTCTTGTCAGCTGCCAGTCGAAGATCATCCAAGACTGAGAGCATAACTAACTCTGTGCTGTTGTGTCCCTGAACCCAGCTTGCCGCTAGTGCAGCAGGTTATGTTGTTCGGTGTATAGTCAGAGGGCTCTCAGGACATGCTGTTCAAGTACCTTAGCCAGAAACGGTAGTTGGGAAATGGGGCGATAGTTTTTCAGGTTCCTAGTATCTGCCCCCACTTTTTTCAGCAGTGGGAAAACTATCGCTTCATTAAATTTCTGGGGCACTGTTCCAGACGTCAGAGATGAATTCAAGACCGACAACACTTCAGCCTCGACCAGGGGAATGATCATCTTGAACACCTTAGGAGGACACAAGTCCTCAGGTGACCCAGATTTCACTTTAGCCACTAAGCGGGCCAGGTCATGTGATTCAAGCACAGGAAGTTGAGATAGAGAGAAGCCCAAACAGTCAGACGGCTCCTCTTCCGCCAAGTATAGACAGGGCGGGGATAGGCAATGGGAGATGTGCGTATTATTGATAGCCTTAACTATGTCTTTGACTTTGGTTAGGAAGAAGCTCCGTATATTATCACAGTCAGCTTGTTTGAAGGCTGGTTTTTGCACCGTTGGCCTACTCAGCACTCTGAGTACAGTGAAGGTCTCTTTTTGAATGTCACTTGCCTCACTGATACTCGCTTCATAATAGGCAGCCTTAGTTCTAATAAGGGAGGCTTTATAATGAGCCAGTTTGGCTTTGAAACTCTCCTTGGCTTCTAGGTTAGAAGTTTTCCACCATAGTTGCTCGGCTTGACGGAGAACTTGCTTCTCCCCTCTCAGCCCAGGTGTATACCATGGGGCCCCAGAAGAGCCATGCATGATCCTGACCCTCCGAAGGAGGGTAGCTTCATCAATCGCTATCCTAAGACGATGTAAAAAAGCTTCAACGTCTGAATCTAGGTCCTCAGACACAGGACTGGGAATGGATGTCCTACTCAAAGCTTCCATCAAATTGGTAGCCTCTAATTTGCGCCAATTCCGAAGTGCTTTCCACCCCTCCGCCACCTGTGTGATGTGACTGTCGATCGGGAGGAGGAGACTGTGATCAATGAATGATCGGACCAGCTACATGGCGTACAGTTGGCCTGGAGGTTAGTCGTGGAAGTAGTCCAAATGAGATCCAGGGTATGACCCTTCTCATGTGTAGTGGACTCCACGATGTGGAGTAACCCTAACGTGGTCATGGCTTCGTCAAACATAGCGGCCACACCCTCTCTTGGGGTCAGCTCCCAATGATAATTGAAGTCGCCAAGAACCAGGATATGTTGATATCGTGAGAGAAGATCGCTCATTATTTCAAAAAACAGATCGTTAAATAGGGGGGAGGGACGGGGGGGGGGCCATAGACCACTAACACTATCAGGCATGAGGCAGTGAGACCAAGTCTAATCCCTTGGACCTCTGCCCCATCTGGGCTTTCTTCCACTATTCTCTCAGAAATCAATGTCCTGCGACAGAGAAGGGCGACCCCTCCACCTCTTGTGTTCCCTTGGCGATTGTAGGTCCAGGCAGTAAACACAGGAGGGAGAGAGGCAACTAGATCAGGTCCAGACATATCATCTAGCCAGGTCTCTGACAGAGCTAAAAAGTCCAGCTCTGTCTCATGCAGGAGTGTAAAGTTTTCTAGACTATGCTTGGTGAGAGATCTAGTATTTAGTAGAGCAACATTCTAACCCAAAGGGGTCTCCAAGCAGGTCTGTGCAGAATCTGTAGAGAGAATATTTTCAGCTAACAGCTGCTTACCAACAGAGACTGGTAGGGCAGTTCCAAGGGACAAACATTTCAAGTTGACCAGGTCTTCCTTGGTGTAGCGTACTTTTGCACCAGGGGTCCTGGCTCCTGGCCACGGACGGGCTCAGACTAGCTTGCCTTTGGCGCGCCCGTTGCGCGCATCCGCTGCGCGTCCATCGCAGCATTGAATTTAAAGTGCGAGGGGAGGCAGAAACTAGACCGCTAACCGTAACAGAACGGAAGCGGAAGTGAGCCTACGCTTTCTCCACGCAATCAGCACAAGCTGTGGTGGACAGGAAAGCGGCTCAACGAGGGACAGATTAGCGGAGCAGCAGCGGTAGGTGTAAAGTAACAAATAACAGAACTAGGGTAGTAGGACACAGTCGTTTCAAAAGGCAGGCAATAATTCAGCAATATTCACAGTACAAAACCAAGATAGCTAAAGAGAGCGCTAAGGGTCAGGTATTTATTAAAAGTTAAAAAGCGAAAGCAACAGAATTCTCACACTAAAAGCATCCGAGTGAGCGCCCAAATTAATTTGTGTCAGGCACAGAGCATTAACAAAGAAACACTACCAGCGTCTAATCTGCTGCGCGTCCGTCGCAGCAATGAATTTAAAGTGCGAGGGGAGGCAGTACTCCCTTCAACAAGAGACAACAGTAAACAACAACAAAGTATGTCTTGTGCCTGTTGTGAAAACAACAGCTGTACAGTCAACAAGTACAGAAACACAGATTTCAATTTGAAACCCTGAGGTCTATGTCACTGTACCACAGATGGAGTCTTTATCAATTCCAAAACAACCTGCTGAGCTGCCAAGGATAGACTGGACAGATTCTGGCTATTTCATCAACTTTGATGACTTTTCTGACTTATAGGAAAAGTCATTTAGTACCTGAAAAATGGGGTTTCAGCACTGACCTAGAAATCCACATGCTTGTGCTTTTCCTTTTGTGCAATGCAATTGGCCTTTGCGTGCGTCTTTTTATAAAAGACTGCACGCTATAGGCCAGAGGCAGGCGCGTTGCTCCGCCCCAGGCCTATTGGTGTCTATTACTCGCACCAACGGTCATGTGGTTTCAATTATCATGCCCAGACACGGGTGCGATAATTGAAAACACATGTTATGCTGTGGCGCGCTTGCGCGCACCACTCGTGGGTGTGTTTTTTTTGGTTTTTTTACAATAGAGATCGCTTTCACGATCGCTTTCAGTGCCGCTTGTTCATTAAACATTCAACTGCATGGGAATTACCGGGGGCTGTAGTGCGACCCCGCTCCTGATAATATCACTGCTCTTACATACTCGACCTCCCTGTCTGAAGAGATTATCTGCCTTTAATCGCATCATATCTCGAGCTGGGAGGTTTTAGATGCGCAGACTCAGCAAAGCGGCGGCTAAAACCCTTACTGTGTAAGGCAGGCACATATGCTAAGGAGGATTGGACCTGGACAGGGTTCTTTGGCTAAACACCTAACTGTCTGGAGAGGGAAGATGGTGCAGAAAGCGATGCTGGTGACGGGCTGCTCGTCGGGCATTGGCCTGGCCATCGCTGCCAAACTGGCCCACGACAAAGAGAAAAGATTTAAAGGTAAATGACGGTTATTGTGCTCAGTAAATATGTGTAACTATTTTTATAAAGGGGGGTGGGCAAAAAAAAAATCAGGCTTTGATTCAATACGAAAGTGTTAGAAATGTTGGTAAAGAGAGCTGTTGTGCTCAATTCCGGGAGCCGGGTCGCCATCACCAGAGGTGCCAAGCTCAAAGTGCCCACTACAAGGGTTACAGCTTTCTTAGAAAAAAATTGCGAGCGCCGCACGGGCTTCTAGTTGAACCACAAAACTTAAAATGCTGCTTTCCTATCTTGAATATATATTTTTTTCGAAAAGAGGCCTCGAATATTTTCTTCTAATGCATATAAAAATGGACACGTTAAAACAAAGGGGCTTATTTATTTACAAGCCCCTCGCGCCGCCAGTGCGTCACTTTTAATATGGGAATTTAGAGACGTACCGGCAGCGCAAGGGGCTTGTAAATAACCCCAAAGTTCTTATTATAGTGCACTTTAAATGATTAACGAGGACTGTAGAATGACCAGGGTTGGTAAAAAGATGTGTGCCACCATTTTCCCGAAACAGACAAGATGATGGACAGAATGTTGCACATTGGCAAAACATTCACTGGGGGTGAGTGTTTGATTGGTTCCCACGCTCCGTCCATCATCCCCTTTGGTATCACCATTTTCCAGAAGGCAGTGATGCCACATTCGCTGCTCTTTGGGTGCGACGGGGGCTGTGTACTGCACTTTTTTAGGCTACTTTTGGTTCCCAGTTCAGTCCTGCCCAGATGAATGTCAGGTGGGAGAACATGACGTCCGAGTGAACGCGTCGTCCACGGCTCTGTGAAGTGCTCTGCCGCCTGCTATGCGTAAGGACGCCGAGGGATCTATGTCTACCAAATTCTAATCAGATTTAATTCTAAATGCTAAAAAATGGACGCCCCCACCCCGGAGGCCGCTTCTTCGATATGTCAGGTGGATGAAAATAAGCCTGCCCAGCAGCTCCTAACTCCTGCCTACCTGCCTGTTTCCACCGGCCCGCGCTGCACCATAGTCGCCCTGGAGCTCAGGAAGAGCCACAGGGCAGCAGCAAGAGGTTACCTCCGGGTGAACGGAGGCAGGGGCAGTACATGCACCGCAAGTCCGGGAGATTTAAGAGCTGCTATTCGGGGAATAGTAGATGAGCCCAACGAGGGAAGCGAGGGGTGTTACTTGGAGGAGGTGAAAGTGAAAATAAAAATACAAGTAATAAATCGTGGTCCCCCATTAGCACTCTAACTTTTGAAGAAGCAGTGCAAGAAACAACGAAGAGGATACCCCCCCCCCCTAGGAAGAGAATAAGGCTGGAATTTTAAAAAAAAAGAGGTAGAAAACAGAAAAAGAAAGCTGTGCCTCTAGACCCCAAGCTTAAAGTTACTCCCTCTCTACGCTCATTTTTCAAGGTACAGCCGCCTATTCTTAGTCTAAAAAGGCCCCCTTAACTAAAGAAGAAGAAAACAACAGGGGGAGGGTGTCATTGAGGACGCAGTAGATTCCAGACCCCCCCAGTATGGAGAGTGGAGGTCAAGTTAATGAGCCTAATGGGCTTAGTGGGCTTAATGGAGGTACAGAGGGTCGTATTTGAGACTCCCAGGGCATACAGGATAAGGGCGAGGTGGAGAATGAAGGATGTGGGGGAAACATTGTGGATAATACCCAAGCTGCCAACATATCAGATACAATCACAATCACCCCCGGAGTTAGGGACACAGTTGGCCCAATTGCTATATCTCTGGAGACAATGATGGGGAACTTGACACTGAAATTCGGTGGGGTTTCTAAGTATCGGAGGCTAATCAGTGGGAAATTCGGGGGTTCTGCGAAAATCTGGAAAATAAATTAGATTTGTTATCAAACAGGACAGAAGCCCTTGAAAGTACAGTGGAGGATCTAAAAAAAGATCTCGCCAGAAGCAGAGCGGAAATCCAGGTGCTCCGTAAGGATGAACAAGGTTTGCAGGAAAAAGTTGAACAACTTGAGAATAACTCTAGGAAAAATAATCTGAGACTATTAAATGTGCCTGAAGGTAAAGAAAAGGAGGATCTATAAACATTTGTGGTAGCCCTTATAAAATCGGTCCTTGATATAGAGGAAAGTGAGGAAGTCATCATTAAAGCATACAGAGAATACACAGAGACCCCTTCAGGAAAAATCTGGGAAGAACGAAACCAAGAAAAATCCTCATAAACTTTCAGACATACTCAATTAAAGAATTTTTTTTATCTGCACTGAAATTTAAGTCTTTCAAAGGCCCGGATTTCTCTTTTGAAATACGGTCTGATCTATGGAGAGCAACGTTAGATAGACAATGTGAGCTTGGGAAGCGCATTGACGATTTTAACCCTTTAACTGCTGCCGTTGGCCGTCGCGAGCACTACCTTGCTGGTGTTGCGAACGGCCAACGCGGCACCGCCACTCCGCGGAACCGCCGCGAAAAAACGGCCGCGGCTAAAGTGTTAAGAAAGTCGGGCCAATGTACAATTAAAGTTTCCGGTGTCACTACGCATTAAGCATAATAACAAGATGCAAATGGTCAGGAGTATAAAGGAAGCAGACGATCTTTTGGAAAGCATAAAAGGTGGTGGGGGAAGCTAAAGAAAGCCCTTTTTCGAATAGAAGGATAGGTGGACATTCATTTGACTTTCATTTGACAACATATAGATTATGTAAAGATGTTAGAAATAGGGCGGAGAGTATCCAGAGCCAAGCCTAACTTGGACTAACACCGTGTCCAAGGAGAAGAAGCAGGGGTGGGTTCCCCTGGGTAAGAAGGGTGGGGGGAGGTGGAATGAGGGGGCACAGGGTGGGGAGCATTCAGGAAAAAATAAAATAAAAATCCTCAAGATCCTCAGTTTTAGTAAGCGTAAGAAAGATATGGCTATTCAGATCTTAACCTGGAATGTTAATGGTCTATGAGTAAAGGGGCGAAGAGATACATTTATCCAATACTTAAGACTCCCCGGCACACATCTTATTTCTGCAGAAGACTCATTTGTTAAAAAAAGAATGTGTAGTCCTTTTTGAAAAACAAAGTTGGGTAGAACAAGTTTTCTGTACAAACCAGAGTTGTAATATAAGAGGAGTTGCAGTAATAGTGAAAAAACATGCAAAAACATGGATAACAGAAACTAGAGTAGATAAAGGGGGAAGATGGATTATAGCAAAAATTAAGGTAAACGACAGGCCATTGACACTTGTTGGTTACTATGGCCCAAATTACGATGATTGCGAGCCCCTAACAAATCTTTTTGCTAACCTTTTGGATTTCCCCGATCCCATAATTATGGGAGGGGACTTTAATGTCGTACTAAACCCTAATTTAGATAAATCTAGAAGAACTCCAACCCCTAAATCTCGTAACTTGTTAAAAGAGATGATGGCCCAATATACATTGTGCGACCTTTGGAGGGAAAGGGCAGGTACTACTCACGGCATGTCTTTTCAGAATAAGAAATATGGGAGCAGGTCCAGAATTGATTATTTTCTGGTAGATTGGTGTTTTAGAGAACATATTTTGAATATAGAATATAAAGCAGCTCACCTATCTGACCATTCAGCAGTTCTGCTAACATTGAAAGATAGTAGTAAAGGCACAGAGAGAAGGTGGACATTAGATCGCACGATTAGAACCAATAGCGAAATAATGGAAAATCTTAAAGAAGATGTCATACAATTCATCAAGATCAATAGAGATACAGTCTCGAATGGAATAGTGTGGGATACTTTAAAAGCTTTTATAAGGGGCAAGATTACATCGATTACATTATAGAAATATATAAAAAAGAAGTATCACAACTAGAGGAGGAGTTGAAGAGAATAGATAAGGAAATTAAAAGTACAGACTTAGAAGAGAAAAACAGAGTTAGAAAAAGAGCAGGTACTAATGAAGAACCAACTATCAGAGACCCTCAAAGTACGGATAAAAAAAAGGTGGGATGCTAGCAAACTAACTCATTTTGAATACGGGGAGGGAGCTGGCAAACTCCTTGCCTGGAAAGCTAAGACAGAGCGAACAAAGAATAGAATTAAAGTCAGAGCGCAATCCGGCAATTTATTGAGTAGTGAAGCGGAGATTAATGAAGCCTTTAAAGAATTTTTGGGGAATCTATATAAGGAGGGAAAAGATTAAGTAAATGAATGCGCAAAGCCCATAGATGTCAATCAACAAAATAGCCTCAATCAAGAAATTACACAGGAGGAAGTTGCTAATGCCATCTTAACCAGCTATATAAAATCTTAATAGAGGCAGTGTCTCCCTTGTTGACAGAGGTAATGAATGAAATATTAGGCCAGGGTAAAAAACTACCAAAGTCATGGAGTGAGGCTACAGTGTCCCTTATTTTAAAACCGGAAAAAGATCCAACAATATGTGAGTCGTATAGACCAATCTCTCTTTTAAACTCGGATTAAAAAATGTTCACAAAAATCTTAGCAAATAGACTATCAAAATTTGCAAGTAGTGTCATCCAGGAAGATCAGAGAGGTTTTGTAAGGGAAAGATACCTACACAAACTCACGTATGAGCTTATAGGCGCAATCGATTTTGCAATATCCTTCAAGGCCCCTTTAGCTATAATCACATTAGATGCATCTAAAGCATTTGATAAGGTGAGATGGTCTTATATATTCGCAGTACTAGAGAGATATAATTTGGGAGATATTTTTTGCAGAGCAATCAAGTTAATCTACGAAGAACCAGTAGCAAGGGTCCTAGTAAACGAAAGATTATCCGCGCCATTTAAAAATTTTAGAGGTACGAGACAGGGCTGCCCGCTCTCCCCCCTATTGTATAATTTTTACATGGAGCCTTTTGCTTCTAAAATTAGACATACAATTGCCATTCCACCATTTCAACAGGGAGACTGGGTCAGGAAAGTTGCGCTATATGCGGATGACCTTGGGGTCTACTTTTCTGATCTGGATAGAGCCTTACCAGTAATTTTAAATATAGCAACAACATTTGGAGAAATGTCGGGGTACTCCGTGAACGAAAGCAAGACAGAGGTAATGGTATGGAACCTTGCAGGAAATAATTCCTCGATAAAAAAGAGATAAGATATCTAGGTATCAGGATATCTCAAGATAAAATCAAATCCATTGCAGAGAACAATTTAAAAAGAGTGGTTAAGGAAGCTGCTAAATTAATGAAGAGTTGGACACATCTGCCATTAACCATCTTAGGTAGAGTTAGTTTAGTTAATATGTCTATTCTACCAAAATTCACCTTTTTTGTTTCATTCCATTCCTCTCCATTTCAAAAAAACAACCATACAAAAAGATATAAATTTGTTTATCTGGGCTAATAAAGGTGTTAGAATCTCTTGGGAAAAACTGCGTCTGAGAAGGGAAAAGGGAGGCTTAGCCCTGCCTGACATGCAATACTGTACTTGGGCTTTCCAATTAAAGAATTCTAGAATGCTTATAAAAATTCTGGATATGTCCATGTTAGGTCAAAGGTATACAGCCATGCTAAAGGAGTGCCAAATAGGTTTAGAAGGTTTTCTTTTTAAGTTCGGTGACCCCATATAAAAAAAAAAGTTAAACTGAAAGTGCTACAGCCAATAGCAAGAATATGGTATCAGATTAGACGCCTTATGAAATTGGATTATTACTCATTCTTTGCCCCCATCTGGGAATCACCAGGTACCCCAGAATGTCTCAAGGACAAAATGGCAACACCAATCAATACCGCTGGTATTGAAATCTGGGACGACTTGACATTAGAAGGTAAACTATTATCTTGGCACGTCTTAAATGGGATGATGGCGGGGACTCTCTCCAAATTTAAATACCAGCAATTAAAAAGTTGGTAGCAAAGTAAAAATTTGCCATTAGGAATGGGAAATTCCATATAATACCAACTGGTAACTAAATCACCAGGAAAAAAGGAAGTAGCACTATGGTACTGACATATACAGGACATTATGGACGGAGAATTCACCGTAGCCGAAGATCTGTGGGGAGATCACTTGCCGCGAGAGAAGCTGCAAAACACCTGCAAGTATCTATGTGCACACTTTACCAAATAGTAAAACCTGCGTTTTTAAGAAGGAACCACCTGTTTTCACTCCACAGGGCGTACATATCACCGGAGAAGTTATCAAAAATGGGTAAGGGAAGTTTATCCAGTTGTGCAAAATGCGGGCTTAAAGATGCCTCGGATGTACATATATTTTATCAATGTCCCGCGATTGGTGAATTCTGGAGTAGAGTGGAAACGACAATATCAGGTATTTTGTCGCCATACAAAGGTAAGCCTCTTCCTTTTTGGACTTATGGAGGAATACACGAGCAGTATTAGAGATATGTTTTATGCAATTCTCCTAGCCAGGAGAGAGATATGCCGAAAGTGGGTGAGCAATGTGCCACCTCAACATGCAGAATGGTTGGAGACTCTCATGTATATGTCCAGGATGGATCTATCCGGTAAAAAGTCAAAAAAGAAAGCATTCTGGAATTTATTACAGACATGGTTGGAATCCACACAAGGGCCGGGGGCCGTCATCAGCATGGAAGGGGTTAAGGCAGTTCCGGTGTTCACACCCTGTGAGAGAGAAAGCTGCAGAAGGGTGGGTGTCTATTTCAGTATGCCCTTTAATGGTCAGTATCCCATCTCAAAAATAAGGGAAGAAATAATGGACTCCCTGCTTTATCTTCCTTTCTAAGGTGAATGAGGACAAAAAAAAACATTCACCCCCATTGGATCGGACAACTCCCCTGCCTTCCGCGGGAGTCCTAGACCTGAGCTATCCCCCATTGTTAAATTTAACTATCATTTTTACAGCACTCGCTCGCGCTCATTTTAACCTCTGCCTACCTGTCCTCAGGGACTCTCCCTGCTCTGTCAGCGCCGCGCAGCCCAAGGTGACGCTGCAGCGGCCATAGGAGCTCCTGCTCGCCGCCTCCAGCGGCCGCTCCCCCCGGCCACGCCCACTGCAACTGGCCACGCCCATCTGAGCCTCATAAGGAGCTGACTGGTAGCTCAAACACATTTAGACTGGACAAACTCCCCTGCCTTCCGCGGGAGTAATAGACCTGAGCAAACCCTCTTTTTTTAAAAATTACACTTTCTCTTCTATTGCGCTCGCTCGCGCTTCCCTGGCCACGCCCACCGCAACAGGCCACGCCCACCTAAGCTTTTTTTAGGAGCTGACTGGTAGCTCAAGCACAATTGGATTGGACTAACTCCCCTGCCTTCCGCGGGAGTAACAGACAGACTTGAGTAAGCCCTCATTTCTTTTAAAATACTACATCTTTTTTCTCACAGCGCTCGCTCGCGCCTCCCTGGCCACGCCCATCGCAACAGGCTACGCCCACCAGAGTCTTTTAAGGAGCTGATTGCTAGCTCACTGTTATTGGATCGGACAACTCCCCTGCCTTCCGCGGGAGTCCTAGACCTGAGCTATCCCCCATTGTTAAATTTAACTATCATTTTTACAGCGCTCGCTCGCGCTCATTTTAACCTCTGCCTACCTGTCCTCAGGGACTCTCCCTGCTCTGTCAGCGCCGCGCAGCCCAAGGTGACGCTGCAGCGGCCATAGGAGCTCCTGCTCGCCGCCTCCAGCGGCCGCTCCCCCCGGCCACGCCCACTGCAACTGACCACGCCTTCTACCTTTGCCTAAAGCATGTGCTTCTACCGTACGCGCAGCGGACGGGCGCAGCGGGCGCGCCGTTTGCGCGCCGAAGGCGCGCCTAAGGCAAGCCCGTCTGCGCCCGTCCGCGCCCAGACGGGCCCAGGGCCCTGGAATGCTGCCCAACCATTGGCATATTCATCCGCCGCACTTAAAAATCATCAGCAGCCTCCCAGTGCCCTTCCATCTACAACCTGGGACCGCCTGACTTCCCTTGGCATCGCGGCCGACACTGTCACTCCTAGACTCATTCGTGTACCTGAGCCACTTCCTGCGCCACCAGAAACTCGTATTCGTATATTTTACCTCAATACCCGATCTCTTCCCCAACATCACACTGATATCTTTCTCCTACTGACCGCGGAAAACCCAGACATCCTGTTGCTCACCGAAACCTGGCTGTCCGACCTTTCCCTTCCCGATATTTTGGCTGCCTTACCCCCCAATTATTACCTGTTGAATGCCAACCGACCGCATGGCCGCCGTGGCGGTGGGGTTGCAGCAATCATTCGGAAAGACCTTCCTTTCATCAAGTCTTCATCCTTTTGTCTCCCTGATGCTGAAAACTTGGTAATTAGCCTGCCAACCGTAGCTGGGGCCCTGACCCTTATTGTCTTATATCGCCCCCCTACCCCGATGCCTCTGTTTCCTGTCACCTTTTGTGAGCAGCTCATGGAGTGAGGCTACAGTGTCCCTTATTTTAAAACCGGAAAAAGATCCAACAATATGTGAGTCGTATAGACCAATCTCTCTTTTAAACTCGGATTAAAAAATGTTCACAAAAATCTTAGCAAATAGACTATCAAAATTTGCAAGTAGTGTCATCCAGGAAGATCAGAGAGGTTTTGTAAGGGAAAGATACCTACACAAACTCACGTATGAGCTTATAGGCGCAATCGATTTTGCAATATCCTTCAAGGCCCCTTTAGCTATAATCACATTAGATGCATCTAAAGCATTTGATAAGGTGAGATGGTCTTATATATTCGCAGTACTAGAGAGATATAATTTGGGAGATATTTTTTGCAGAGCAATCAAGTTAATCTACGAAGAACCAGTAGCAAGGGTCCTAGTAAACGAAAGATTATCCGCGCCATTTAAAAATTTTAGAGGTACGAGACAGGGCTGCCCGCTCTCCCCCCTATTGTATAATTTTTACATGGAGCCTTTTGCTTCTAAAATTAGACATACAATTGCCATTCCACCATTTCAACAGGGAGACTGGGTCAGGAAAGTTGCGCTATATGCGGATGACCTTGGGGTCTACTTTTCTGATCTGGATAGAGCCTTACCAGTAATTTTAAATATAGCAACAACATTTGGAGAAATGTCGGGGTACTCCGTGAACGAAAGCAAGACAGAGGTAATGGTATGGAACCTTGCAGGAAATAATTCCTCGATAAAAAAGAGATAAGATATCTAGGTATCAGATATCTCAAGATAAAATCAAATCCATTGCAGAGAACAATTTAAAAAGAGTGGTTAAGGAAGCTGCTAAATTAATGAAGAGTTGGACACATCTGCCATTAACCATCTTAGGTAGAGTTAGTTTAGTTAATATGTCTATTCTACCAAAATTCACCTTTTTTGTTTAATTCCATTCCTCTCCATTTCAAAAAAACAACCATACAAAAAATACAAAAAGATATAAATTTGTTTATCTGGGCTAATAAAGGTGTTAGAATCTCTTGGGAAAAACTGCATCTGAGAAGGGAAAAGGGAGGCTTAGCCCTGCCTGACATGCAATACTGTACTTGGGCTTTCCAATTAAAGAATTCTAGAATGCTTATAAAAATTCTGGATATGTCCATGTTAGGTCAAAGGTATACAGCCATGCTAAAGGAGTGCCAAATAGGTTTAGAAGGTTTTCTTTTTAAGTTCGGTGACCCCAAATAAAAAAAAAAGTTAAACTGAAAGTGCTACAGCCAATAGCAAGAATATGGTATCAGATTAGACGCCTTATGAAATTGGATTATTACTCATTCTTTGCCCCCATCTGGGAATCACCAGGTACCCCAGAATGTCTCAAGGACAAAATGGCAACACCAATCAATACCGCTGGTATTGAAATCTGGGACGACTTGACATTAGAAGGTAAACTATTATCTTGGCACGTCTTAAATGGGATGATGGCGGGGACTCTCTCCAAATTTAAATACCAGGAATTAAAAAGTTGGTAGCAAAGTAAAAATTTGCCATTAGGAATGGGAAATTCCATATAATACCAACTGGTAACTAAATCACCAGGAAAAAAGGAAGTAGCACTATGGTACTGACATATACAGGACATTATGGACGGAGAATTCACCGTAGCCGAAGATCTGTGGGGAGATCACTTGCCGCGAGAGAAGCTGCAAAACACCTGCAAGTATCTATGTGCACACTTTACCAAATAGTAAAACCTGCGTTTTTAAGAAGGAACCACCTGTTTTCACTCCACAGGGCGTACATATCACCGGAGAAGTTATCAAAAATGGGTAAGGGAAGTTTATCCAGTTGTGCAAAATGCGGGCTTAAAGATGCCTCGGATGTACATATATTTTATCAATGTCCCGCGATTGGTGAATTCTGGAGTAGAGTGGAAACGACAATATCAGGTATTTTGTCGCCATACAAAGGTAAGCCTCTTCCTTTTTGGACTTATGGAGGAATACACGAGCAGTATTAGAGATATGTTTTATGCAATTCTCCTAGCCAGGAGAGAGATATGCCGAAAGTGGGTGAGCAATGTGCCACCTCAACATGCAGAATGGTTGGAGACTCTCATGTATATGTCCAGGATGGATCTATCCGGTAAAAAGTCAAAAAAGAAAGCATTCTGGAATTTATTACAGACATGGTTGGAATCCACACAAGGGCCGGGGGCCGTCATCAGCATGGAAGGGGTTAAGGCAGTTCCGGTGTTCACACCCTGTGAGAGAGAAAGCTGCAGAAGGGTGGGTGTCTATTTCAGTATGCCCTTTAATGGTCAGTATCCCATCTCAAAAATAAGGGAAGAAATAATGGACTCCCTGCTTTATCTTCCTTTCTAAGGTGAATGAGGACAAAAAAAAACATTCACCCCCATTGGATCGGACAACTCCCCTGCCTTCCGCGGGAGTCCTAGACCTGAGCTATCCCCCATTGTTAAATTTAACTATCATTTTTACAGCACTCGCTCGCGCTCATTTTAACCTCTGCCTACCTGTCCTCAGGGACTCTCCCTGCTCTGTCAGCGCCGCGCAGCCCAAGGTGACGCTGCAGCGGCCATAGGAGCTCCTGCTCGCCGCCTCCAGCGGCCGCTCCCCCCGGCCACGCCCACTGCAACTGGCCACGCCCATCTGAGCCTCATAAGGAGCTGACTGGTAGCTCAAACACATTTAGACTGGACAAACTCCCCTGCCTTCCGCGGGAGTAATAGACCTGAGCAAACCCTCTTTTTTTAAAAATTACACTTTCTCTTCTATTGCGCTCGCTCGCGCTTCCCTGGCCACGCCCACCGCAACAGGCCACGCCCACCTAAGCTTTTTTTAGGAGCTGACTGGTAGCTCAAGCACAATTGGATTGGACTAACTCCCCTGCCTTCCGCGGGAGTAACAGACAGACTTGAGTAAGCCCTCATTTCTTTTAAAATACTACATCTTTTTTCTCACAGCGCTCGCTCGCGCCTCCCTGGCCACGCCCATCGCAACAGGCTACGCCCACCAGAGTCTTTTAAGGAGCTGATTGCTAGCTCACTGTTATTGGATCGGACAACTCCCCTGCCTTCCGCGGGAGTCCTAGACCTGAGCTATCCCCCATTGTTAAATTTAACTATCATTTTTACAGCGCTCGCTCGCGCTCATTTTAACCTCTGCCTACCTGTCCTCAGGGACTCTCCCTGCTCTGTCAGCGCCGCGCAGCCCAAGGTGACGCTGCAGCGGCCATAGGAGCTCCTGCTCGCCGCCTCCAGCGGCCGCTCCCCCCGGCCACGCCCACTGCAACTGGCCACGCCTCCTACCTTTGCCTAAAGCATGTGCTTCTACCGTACGCGCAGCGGACGGGCGCAGCGGGCGCGCCGTTTGCGCGCCGAAGGCGCGCCTAAGGCAAGCCCGTCTGCGCCCGTCCGCGCCCAGACGGGCCCAGGGCCCTGGAATGCTGCCCAACCATTGGCATATTCATCCGCCGCACTTAAAAATCATCAGCAGCCTCCCAGTGCCCTTCCATCTACAACCTGGGACCGCCTGACTTCCCTTGGCATCGCGGCCGACACTGTCACTCCTAGACTCATTCGTGTACCTGAGCCACTTCCTGCGCCACCAGAAACTCGT
Organism: Lissotriton helveticus; assembly: GCF_964261635.1. Taxonomy (NCBI): domain Eukaryota; kingdom Metazoa; phylum Chordata; class Amphibia; order Caudata; family Salamandridae; genus Lissotriton; species Lissotriton helveticus. The sequence continues at coordinate 1,645,459,849 of NC_136057.1, read as the reverse complement.
ATTCGTATATTTTACCTCAATACCCGATCTCTTCCCCAACATCACACTGATATCTTTCTCCTACTGACCGCGGAAAACCCAGACATCCTGTTGCTCACCGAAACCTGGCTGTCCGACCTTTCCCTTCCCGATATTTTGGCTGCCTTACCCCCCAATTATTACCTGTTGAATGCCAACCGACCGCATGGCCGCCGTGGCGGTGGGGTTGCAGCAATCATTCGGAAAGACCTTCCTTTCATCAAGTCTTCATCCTTTTGTCTCCCTGATGCTGAAAACTTGGTAATTAGCCTGCCAACCGTAGCTGGGGCCCTGACCCTTATTGTCTTATATCGCCCCCCTACCCCGATGCCTCTGTTTCCTGTCACCTTTTGTGAGCAGCTCACTGCCCTCATGACCTCTTCAGCCCGTGTGGCCATATTCGGCGACTTCAATTATTGGTTCAACCATGCTGATGCCGGCTCTCATGCCACCGAATTGTTTGAGGCACTTTCCAGCCTCAACCTGACGCAGCATGTCGCCTCTCCCACTCACATCGGGGGCAACATCCTAGACCACATCTGGACTCAGGGCATATCACTCCTTGACCTGACTATTTCCCCCTGTGTCTGGTCTGACCACCTACTGATTGAGTCCTCCATCCTTATAACGGGCCTGGTCAGGCCTCCCTCCCGGCCTGGAGGGTCTGCACGGAACTGGAAGTCTCTTGACTCGCCTGCCTTCCTCTCCCTACTTGCTAAATCCCAGCCCCTACCCCCCGAGTCCTCAGACATCGACATCAACATCTTGGACGCCAATATCTCTCACTGGTTAACGATGGCCAGCGACATTTGTGCACCCACCATTTGCTATTCTCGCACCCATCTCAATAAATCCCACAAATGGTATAACTCCATTCTAAAGCAACAGCATCTGGAGCTGCGCCGATTGGAGCGCAGATGGCGGCGCCACTACCATGCCCCCGACAGAGAAGCTTACGTGTCCGCACGCAAAGCCTACAAAACCGCTATCATTACCACCAAAACTACTTTTATTTCCAACAGGATCCTAACAGCTCCTAACAGATCCAAGGAGATCTTTAAAGTCCTCGGCGAATCGACATCAGACGCCAGGACACTCCCGACTCCACCCCCTTCCTTGGAATCCTGCACTGCCCATAATCTTTTCTTTATTGATAAAATTACCTCCATCAAGAACTCTATCCCTCACTCGCCCCTTCTCGTCACATCCGAACCCCCCCGTGTCAACACACTTACTTTCTCTCATCTCCCGGCGCTCAATCCTGAATCTCTCGCCAGACTGGCTGTCCGTGTGAAATCCGGATCTCCCAGGGACTGCTGCCCTCCCTCCGTGCTTCGTGATATCTGCCATACCCTTCCCCACTGCATCCTTCCTTTACTCAACTCCTCTCTCAACTCGGGCACCGTCCCCAGGTCATTCAAAGAGGCCACACTGGTGCCTCTTCTAAAAAAAGCCTGGCGCCGATCCAGCAGTCCTAGCTAATTACCGTCCCATTTCCCTCTTACCCTTCCTATCCAAAATCCTTGAGGCTCATGTCACGACTTGCCTCTCAAACTTCATCGAGGAGTCCGGGTACCTGGCATCCAATCAGGCCGGGTTTAGACCAGCTCACTCGACCGAGGCCGTGATTCTCGCTGTATTGGACAATCTCAGATGCAGCGAGGACAGAGGACAACCCCAGGCATTGGTGCTACTCGATCTTTCGGCGGCTTTCGACACGGTGGACCATAACATCTTAATCCACCGTGTCGAATCCGCCGGAATCTGTGGGCCCGCCCTATCCTGGGTCAAATCCTTCCTCGAGGAAAGGTCCCAGGCAGTCAGCTTGGGCCCTTTCTGCGCCACCAGCGTTCCTTCTTCTTGCGGAGTCCCCCAAGGATCCTCTTTGTCCCCTCTCCTTTTTAATTTGTATCTCCAACCCCTCCTTCACTCCCTGGGTAAATGGGACATCACCGTATTCAATTATGCGGATGATTTGCAGATTATTTTTCCCCTCTCTTCCCCTGATGCTGCCATTAATTTCCAGGCTGTCATGACACATATCCAGCTCTGGATGAATCAAAACCAACTTAAGCTCAATCCGAGCAAGACTGAGCTCCTCCTTCCGGGGAGAAGCGCCCTGCTCTGGGGCCCTCAGTACTGGCCGATTGAGCTGGGAACACCACCTTCCCCTGCTGGATGTGTGAAGAGTCTCGGAGTCTTGATTGACTCCGGGCTCACTCTCAAGGCACAGGTGAGCGCAGTAACATCCTCCTGTATGTTCCAACTCTACAGGAATCGGCGAAGTCGCTCACCTCCTTTCATCTGAAGCCTTGCTGCAAGTGCTGATAGCCCTGGTGCTGTCCAGGCTGGACTTCTCAAATTCCATCTACTACGGTCTCCCTAAAACTTTATTGTCAAGGTTGCAGATCGTCCAAAATCAAGCAGCCCGGCTGATCTTCAAAACTCCTAAATGGCAGTCTGCTCAACTTCTTCTACGTCACCTTCACTGGCTTCCAGTGAGCGAAAGAATCACCTTCAAGGTTCACTGTCTGGTGTTTAAGGCTCTCACTGGTCCTGCCCCCGCGTTCCTCAAGTCTCTCATCACTCCTTACTGTCCCCCTCGCACCTTGAGATCCACTCATCTTTCGCTCCTTGTCATCCCTCGTTTTAAACTCTCGAGATCGGGCGGCCGCAGTTTTTCCTGTCTAGCCCCCAAGCTATGGAACTCTCTCCCTCTTGCACTTAAGTCATCTTGTTCCCTTCTTTCTTTCAGGAAATCCCTAAAAACTTTACTCTTTCCCCACTAAATTTCCCTCCCTCCCTGATCTTCCCCTCTTCTCCAGTCCAATCAGCGCCAGGAAACCTTTGGTGACAGTGCGCTCTAGAAATCTGTTATAACATAACATAACATAACAGTCCAGATCTGGGTTTAATCCATTGTTATTTTGCTCACCACGCTACCCCAGTTCAGACATGGCCATGATGGGCTAGCAGCCGTCATCAGCCAGGATAGCTTGACTCTAGTGACATAGTGAGCACGGGACCCACGTCTGGGCATACCCTTCCCACATAGGGCGAACAGCAAAACGCACAAGATGATGGACGGAATGTTGCACATTGGCAAAACATTCACCCCCAGTCTCAGATCTGGGTTTAATCCATCGTTCTTTTGCTCACCACGCTCACTTTACCACTGGATTCAAGCTAGCCTGACTGATGAAGGCTGATTAGCCAGAAACCGGTCCCAGGATGCTTGTTTCCGGCCCAGGGAAGACATGGCTTGGCAGTTCGGGCTGGACTGTTCCCATGAGACACAGGGTCAGACTGATTTGCATATGGCCATGTCTGAACTGGGGTGGTGGAGTGACCTAAAGATTGATGATGGATTAAACCCAGATCAGTTGACTGGGGTTGAGTGTTTGATTTGCTCCAACGCTCCGTCCATCATCCCCTTTGGTATCGCTTTGTTCGCCCTAAGCATGGTATGACCAGACATGGGTCCCTTGCTCACTTTACCACTGGATTCAAGATAGCCTGGCTGATGACAGCTGATTAGCCAGAAACCGGTCCCAGGATGCTTGTTTCCGGTCCAGGGAAGACATGGCTTGGCAGTTCGGGCTGGACTGTTCCCATGAGGCACAGGGTCAGACTGATTTGCATATGGCTATGTTTGAACTGGGGTGGTGGAGTGAGCTAAAGAATGATGATGGATTAAACCCAGCTCAGTTGACTGGGGGTGAGTGTTTGATTTGCTCCAACGCTCCTTCCATCATCCCCTTTGGTATCACCATTTTCCAGAAGGCAGTGATGCCACATTCGCTGCTCTTTGGGTGCGACGGGGGCTGTGTACTGCACATTTTTAGGCTACTTTTGGTTCCCAGTTTAGTCCTGCCCAGATGAGGTTGAATTTGGCGGATCCTGTCTTCCAAACACATGGGCTTTGGACATTAGGGGTGGAACAGCGAGGTGCAATGATGGGGGCGGGAGAGGGGACAGGAGGAGTCGCGGTTGTGCGTTTTCTCCTGGACTTCAGACTCAGGGCTAGCTGGTTGTGAAGCAGGATGGTGCCCCTGGAGTACCTTTCACGGCGACTCTGATGGGATCTGAGTTTCAGATTCCAGACACACTGTAGCGTACCCAATTGAAAAAGATGATGCGACGATTGAGGAGGTTGAAATTAAAAAATAAATACACCCTTGCTTGGACTCCGGCAGTAGCTGCAGGTCATAGCACAGCACGGAATAAACCAGAGCTTGCTGTTGACTGGCCTCCTGAAAGCACGCTGTCCACCTTAAAGGGTACATCATGTGGTGCCCCAGCTGGTCGCTGCCACCTGCCACTCAAAACATATCACCGAGCTTGATTCAGCCTTACCATTAAACTAACAAACCCTGAAAACATCTGCCTACTTAAAAAAAATGACTCAGACTGTGCTATAAGCTATTCTACTTAGTGTAGTGTCTGTACAAGGCTCCGAACAGCTCACAAATTCTGGATTGGCCCTTATTTGATGTCTTTTTCTCCAAGGATTTGGGTATTCCTGTCCCAGTATGTAAGTTATTGTCTTTTGAATTAGCATTGGTGTTCATGTCTGTAGCTTCCAGTCTTTAGGCAAAAAATGTACACGTGGGCAGTCACCTGACATTAGAAATGTGCACTGAAGGGTGTCTGTAGAGTTCTTTGTCCCAGAGTCACTGTGTTTCCTGAAGCCTTATCGGTGTATCCCCCATCCCCGAGTATGTTTTAAATGAAGACTGTGAGTGAATAAGTTGTTGGTAACAAGCATTGTGAATGCCCGTCAATCGGGGTCATTCCTGAAAGTGAGTCTAGGCACTAAATTACTGATGCATGCACTTATTCGTGTACTTTTTCATCTATGCACTCACCACACATTCATTCTTGCATTTCCACACAAATCCACCCACAGCAAAACACACGCACGCATAGACACTCAACACATGTGCAAAATAAATTAAATGATTTAAAGTACAAAAAAGCAATACATATTGCCGCCTGAATGAGGCAGGCATATTCTTGCAATAACGTCTGATTTAATATCTGCATGTAGTCATTAGAACAGTGTAGTAAGAATACACATGAAGGCCTATTGCCTTTAACATATATCTCAGAGTACATAAGTACATTTCATAATATGATTAGCCTTGATCACTGCCTTGTCACTATAACCATCTCAGATCTACTGTATTGAGCATTCCCATGACGCAAAGCGTGTGACCTAAACACTCTTTTCAGTGGAATCGCACACCTGACCAATCAAAAGCTTGTTATTATAGGTTTGCACCGTCACCTGCAAAAAAAAATATGTTAACTGACACCAAGCTGATTCACTCTGCTTCTTTCATTTCCCAGATCTATGTACAGGGTTTCAACTTTTGGAACAATACAGTAGATGTAAAATCTATCTGGGGGATTAAAAATTGGCAAGTTCAGGGAACAGCGTTTTTCTTTATGGCCTGTTTAATAACACAAAATACACAATTGATGGACGGAATGCAGAACAAATCAAAACATTCACCCCGCCCTGTCAAGAGATCTGGGTTAAATCCATCATTCTTTTGCTCACCATGCCACCCCAGTTTAGACCTGGCCATATACAAATCAGTCTTGACCCTGTGACTCATGGGAACAGTCCAGCCCGAACTGTTTAATAACACAGCAAATGGTTTTCCTGAACTAGACTGTGCAAGAGACAATGTGCTTTCACCTGACCAAGATAAAAGATTTGGACCCACCACAGGTTCCTACTCTTACAGTATTTGAGAACTGGCAGAAGTTAATACCAAACAATGAGGATACAATAGACTGTATCCTGTGCAAAAATAAGCATAACTCATCAGATCCCAGTTGGAAGGGAGGGTTAGTTTGGGCATTAGACAAAAACAAATGTCAGGGTAGGTTGTTGGATAACATAAGGCTGGATGATGAATCCAAGAGAGGGGGTGATGTAGGGTGGTGATAAGGTGATTTAAAAGAGTCCAAGGGAATCAAGATATTTTAATGGAGTGACAGCCCCTTGACACATTTAAATTGCAGAGCTATCTAAGGTGATGATGTACCTTAATTGCTATGGGGTGTGTAGAATAAGGTTGACATGTTTCATGCCTAGTATGCCAGGAGGGTCAGTGGCATTTCATCAGGACCATGCTGGTACTTACCCTATAAAATAAGAGCATGGGGCCCAAAAAGGTGAATGTAGGGTACCCACTTAAACGGTTAATACTGCACCTGCTGCGGTGCAAAGAAGCTGATTCCACCTAAAAGTGACCATGAGGAATCTTCAGTCAACTGCTCAAAAGTCTGTCTCACATTTAGTCCTAAGGGTACATAGTACTGCCCAATTGGAGCAACTAGAAACATTGAGAGTAATTCTTATCCCAAAAAATCAAATGCAAAACAATTGTAGTTAAAAACACTCCCTTCGTAACAGACATAACAGTAGGAACCATGATCATTTCTCACTACAGTGCTGTAAAACAATTGGATATAGTTAATCATGCCTATAATACCAACAGAGTTCTCATGCATCCGTGGCAATAAGTATATATATATTTTTTTTTAAAGGGTAGACTTACTCAATAATCAAGAGAGAAACACCCTTTAGGTGAGGCAGATGACCGTGTCTAGCCGTGGACAAAGAAAACTGGTACAAACCAAAAAGTACCAGTGAGTATGGAGAACAGGTCCTAAATCATGAAATATAAAAGCACCTTACAACAAAAATGTTAACTCACGTGGACCTTGTGGTATATTCGCCTGGGACCTACCCTCTTCTGTCACCTGTAGGTAAGGAATGAGGCCATCGTGCTTTATAAAGTTTCATGTTCAATGTGGGTCCGGTGTGGTTAATTAATGGCACCCACAGCATCTGAATGTGTTCAGGATGGCTGAGAGGGCCAATGGAAGTGATGTGTCAAGCCTAAAATGTATCCAAAACCGCAGAGAAATTTCAGGATGGCTGAGCGGAACGTAAGGGAGGTGCGCGTTAACTCATCTGCTCCCTCGGCCAGCCAGATTCTGGTGAAGACTGTCACTAAGACCATGTTAAATCAAAGTAAATAAAGTGAGATGAAGTGCCTTACTGTATGGAGCCGGAAAGCAGCAGAGTACCCCATACAGAGACTGAAAGGGGTTCCCAGACCTGCCACTGCAGTGTCTGCGTGCAGTGTTTAACTGCCATGTCGACCTGGCAAGTGCCCCTACTTGCCAGGCCCCTCTATTTCCTGTTCGTACAACTAAGTCCCCCCTAAGGTAGATCCAAGGTAGCCCCATGGGCAGGGTGCAGTGTATTTAAAAGGTAGGGCATGTAGTGGTGTATTTCTGTATGTCGTAAGAGTGAACTACTCTGTATTTTGTATTCACTGTTGAAAGGCTCTCTCCCTTAGGTTAACATGGACGTTGCTTGGTAACACTTTACCAAGGTAGCTTGCCAGTGGGAGCTGATATAAAAATTGAGTTTAGTATGCCTGAACTCAGGATTTGTAAATATATCTTTTAGTAATGATGATTTTTATATTATGTGTTTGAAAATACCACGTTTAGAAAGTGGGCATTTTCTTGTCTAACCATGTGTGCCTCTGCCTTTTGTGTATTCCCTGTCTGGGTTTAGAGTGATGGGAGCAGGGGGATGTGCATTCAACCTAGACAGACACAACAGGGGGAGGTTCCTGGGTGACTCATAGCTAGTCTGAATAGACCTGGCTGCATTTAGAGTAGTGGGAGGAGTTGTGGCTACAACCTGAATGGGTTGTGGCTGCCTCTCACAAAGCTGTCTCCGCCTCCTGTGGTGAACCTGGCCTGAGCCAGGATGAACTGGTTTGTGTACCAGAGGAACTTTGGGGCATATTACCAACAACTAGCGATAATTATCGCTGTGTTGGCTTAGCGGGAATATTTCTATCGCCGCCCTTCACCTGTTTTTATCGCTGAGATACTTTGCTATTAGCAAGGTTTATCTCAGGAGCGATAAAAAACAGGCGTAATGTGTGAATATCGCTGTCAATACAGCGATATTCAGGCATTACCGTGACAATGCTCTTAGCCATGTTATCCACCTCTCATTGGATAACATGGCTAAGAACTGGTCAGGGCAGGCGTTAGCTTTTGGATAAATTCGCGCTTAGCGCGAATATTTCCAAAACAACGCCTGTGTTGATCATAGGCGATAGCGATTGCAGCGACTGTTTTCAGTCGCTGACATTTTGGCACGCCCACTTTGCATGTCATTAGCGATAATCATCGCTGACATGCAAAGCGGGCCCCAAAATGCCCGCCATCGCCTACAAGCTGTCGCTAACTGGTGTTAGCGACAGCTTGGTAATAGGGCGATAAAATTATCGCCGCTTTAGCGGGAAAAAGTCCTGCTAAAGTGGCGATAATGGCCCTTGGTAATATGCCCCCTTGTTTGTACCAACTTCAAAGGAAAATGTGCTATAAATAGTGGGGCCCTGATCCCATAACTTTATATTACTGCTGGACTAAGGAACCTGCCAGGAGGGAGGTACTTCCGCTTTGCTGGGTTGGCCTGCAGTTGCTGCTTCTTTTTTATTTTTATTTATTCTGGTCAGTTAAGGAACACAGCGTTCCACAGCCTATATACAAGTAATTTGCAACATCCGTGCATAACAATCTCTTGTTCACATGTTTAAACAGCACTATTTCACATGTAAGTAATCTTTTGTACACCACTACATCTCAGTAATTTGCCTTGATACAACCTTAGTAAACATAGTCCTCAGTATTTACATTCTGCCACACCCAGCCTTTTCAGCTCTGTCCTCCACAACATATTTGAATATAGAAGCCCATACATTGTGAATTACGTGTGCATACTATTGTGCATATTCAGTCATCCGTTTGTGTGGATCTGAGGTATTGTAAAAATGGATCCCAGAAGTCACTAGGTCTGGAGGCTTGTGGTAGTTCCTCCGGGTACGTTTCCAGTCTCTCCTTGCAGTATGCCATGTCTGTAATCCAGTCTTTGCACTGTGGTGTGCGTCTGCTCCCCCATCGCAGGGCTATGCGTCTTTTGGCCAGTAGTAGTGCCACCTCTAGAAGTTTAGTTTACGTCTGCGAGTCAGTCGGATCTTGTATATGCCCAGTAAGCATACCAAATCTCCAAGGGCTTGAAGTAGAGCCTGCCTCCTGTTGGAAATTTCAGGGAAATCAAAGACTTCAACATCTTATGGGTACCAGCTTCTGTAACTGGATGTTTCAGCTGCCACAGAAGAGAAAAGGTAACCCAACACTGTTAATGACGCCGCTGCCGGCTCCATGACCTCAAGGCACCGCCACACTTCGCACTGGAACCCTAATCTCACTGACTACACCTTCCAATGCTGCCACCGAGCCGCTGCTTGCACCGTGACCTGTGGGCTCCACACTGCCTCGCTCCACACCGCCGTCTTGGTATCCGCTATGCCATCACCGACACTGCTGCCTGCACTGTGATCTGTGGAAACCGGTTATGGAGCACCGTCCCACTTTGCAACGCACCCCTGATCTCACCGATGACTATGCTCCAAGCTGACATCACCATCGCTGCCTGCACCATGGTTTGGGGGCACTGCTTGTAGGTTACTTGACGTACCGCCCTCTCTTACAACCCCAGCTTTTTGCCCACCGATGCCAGCGCCATCAACTCCAGATTGTCAACCGACGCCCCTGCTTGCACAGCGACCTGTGGGCCCCGCACACCATCTCACGCCGAGCCTTGGGTCTACCGACAACAGCGCTTCAGCAAGGTCGACATCGCTGTTTGCACCTTGACCTGTTAGCACTGCAACAAACACTGCCCTGCTTATCCCGCAGCCCTGCTCTCCGACACCCTGAATTTCCAAAGGTATTGTTTTACAGGTCTCCCCAACACCATAGCTGGCCTACGACGCCGTGACCATCCCGAACTGTTGGATTTGTTTGTCACGACGCCATGATAGCCTGGAACTAAGCTATGGACTTCAATGAATATTATATATAGCCTGATTTTGCATTATTTGTACTTTGATCACTGTATGTTGGATTTTTATCGTATTGGTTTTGTGTAACACATAAATATTGGATATTTTTCTAAAACTGGTGTGGTCATTTTGTAGTTTTTTCATTGTATTACTGCTGGTTATGTGCAAATGCTTTACACACTGAGATAAGCCTGACTGCTCGTGCCAAGTGGGTGAGCAGGGCTTATTTTTGACGTTTAATCCCCTTATCCTGACTAGAGTGGTGGATTCTGCCTAGCTGAGGTGCATACCCTAGCCAAACAGAAAACCCATTTCTAACAACACCCTACCAGGTGTGTGATGGCACTTTGATCTGATCATTCAGCTCCCCTCCGATCCATGGCCTTCAATTAATCTTACCAATGTTCGTTTTGACGCCCTGAGTTGAAAGCCTTATTATTTCAAAAAGATGTGGCCTTATTGCTTCTAATATTTTTGCTCTGCCATGGATGTTCCAGGTTGAGAACAAATGGAGCTGGCACTGCCTCACATCTTGTTGTGCCATGACTGCATGGTGCATTGCTTTGGTGCACCTTTGCTTTGAGAACTGGATGAGCATTGGTTACTGTCATTCCAGCCTGTATGGCTACATTGCCTGCTGCCTGTGTTCCGCTGGTTCTTGTGCACTTACGAGTGTGACTTGAGTTTGGGGTCGCAACTGGTTGACCCTACGGACATACTTGCACTAGCTGAAGGCCCATTTGCGCAGCTGTCCCTTGAGAATTCCATTTCCCCTGGCCGTGTTCAATGAGCCTCCCTGGGTTGCCTCCGCACCTGGTGGATTGGATCTTGGCTCTGTCTTGATGGACACTAATTGGCTGTTTTCACTCCTGCGGCAGTTGCTGTGGGGGTGGATTGGAACATATTTGCTATATCAGCTTGCTCCGATATGTGCCTCTGGGATCATTGTCTGCAGACACTGGGAACAGAACTCTTTCGACTACTACTCGGAACATGTAAACATCTGTCTCTTCCGTGTGGCGGAAATTTGTTTAATTCGTCCTGTTTTCACCTGCTAAATTCCTTTTCAATTATCCCAAATTTTATTGTTTTAATTTGTAAGACATATTGGCTTTCTTTATGCTTTTGGCCTCCAAACATCAGGTGTACCTGATTTTAAGCTATTTTATCATTCTTTTGACATCATTTTTTGCATTTTCTTTAATATGCTGTTGCATTTTTAGTGATATAATTTGTTTGCATCAGATAGCTTCTATGCCGACTTATGTACCAGTAGTGGGTGTCATGTGTCCCAGTTAGACCTAGTAGGAAGTGTTGTCATTTTTACAAGTAAACAGATCTTTCCTAGAGTTGCATTCACTTTGTCACTACACACATTTGCATTTGTGACTCTCGTTACTTTCTTGGAAACACCAACCTTGTTAACATGAATAAACTTCACAAGAACACTATCTTATTGCCTTGGCATTGTGTATAAGGCCTTCAAGTGCAATGTGCAAAGGTGTTTGGTATTTATGTCCATATGGCGACACAGCTATCTGTAAAATACAAACTATGGCAGCCTGATCACAATCTCAGCCTTAGTCAAGGTTGCCTTTTTCTATATATAAATATTTGCTTCCGATTAGGCACTTTTTCGGTCTTCGAGAGGTTCCTACTGCTGAAGCTTTCGCCCAGTAGCTGACTGATATCGCCCTGAGGGGTGTCATGTTTGTGGTAGCCATGGAGAGAAGCCTTCAGGCTTATTTTGAAGGAGTGGTAAGCAGATTGTTTTACCAGTTTAATCTGTAGTGTAAGTTAGATGGAAAGAAACCACAAAGTGATTAGCAAAAGTAAGTCCATTTATTACAACACAATATCACTATCACATTAGTAATGTCTCCTACCCGGAGATATTAACACAATACCAAAGAATTCTTCAAAAGCAATCCAGTAAGTAGCACAAAATACAGTGCTCTCCAGGGGGAGACCAAACTATATAATAAGAAAGTGAAATGCTAATTACAAAGGAGAATAGGACTTAGACCAGAAATCCCAGAAGAGCCAGGACACAAGCAACCACCAAAGGTAAGTACCCAGGAACCCTACGAAGGCTGTGTACAGAGTGGAAACACAGCCACATGGCCAATTGAAGTCAATGGAGAAGTCGCAGTTGCAGTTTTGAAGAAGGACCCTTCCCAAAGGATCTTGAAGAATCCCTTTGGAAGGCAGAAGGTTGGAGAGCCACCCTATCCTTGGATGCCATGGGAACCAGGTTACCTACACAGGGAAGCCAGGTGCATGGGGTAAAGTGTCGTTGACACCTGCTGTAGACAACAATTGACGATTTTGACGAAGATGCCAATGGAGCAGACTATGAAGGAGCGGGTTGAAATGAAAAGGGTGGATTCTGGAAGTGAAGAACTTGCAAGTAGAGAGGACAGAGTCTATGGCACGCTGAGGTGACCAGGAGGCACTGATACACAAAGCCCAATGATGTCTGGAGGTTCTGAAGAGTCAATGGGGACCTTGTCGCTGCAGCTGTGAGGACCAGTCGATGTGGAGGAAGACCAGGAGCCGTGTACGAGCTGTCCCATTTCAGATGACGGTGACTAGGTTGGTGTCTGTCGGGAGCACCAACAAGCCTTGGTAGCCACAACTGGTGTGGAAGATGAAAGAGAAGCAACGTTGTGACCAGCAAGGTCCAAGGGACTCGTCAACAATAGAAGAATCAGAGCAGGCCCGAGCAGCAGGGGAACCCACTGAAGCAAGAGAAGACCCTCAGGAGGACTCACAGGCCGAAGGCACAGGAGTCGCAAGAGGACCTTGAGCAGCTCACCTAGTATGAAGGCCCAGGGTGCAGAGCATGTGGCGAGGACCCTGATCTTGGAGGGAAGAGGTGCTGGAGGTTGGAGCTTCTTATAGCCTGAAGATCTCTGGATTGCAGAGCCAACAGGCCTGGGCAACAGCACGTTAACACGGTACACAGCGGTTTGGTTCCAGTGGTTCCAACGAGGGATACTGGCCTCAAAATTGCAGAGAGGACAGGTCAGATCTCAAGGGAGATTCAGAACCACCACCTGTGTTGCTGAGCCTCAGGAAGTCCGTAGGACAACAGGAGCAGCAGACCCATCAGCTTTGTTCCAGTACCTGCAGATGTGACTTCTTCACTCCAAGGGAGATTTCTTTGGGTATCCTTGATGCCCGTCGGTCTTTAAAAGAACCTGGAATAGGTAGAAACACAGACGGCAAAGAAGGCTTGAAGAACAGGAAGGCCAGAGTATCATGGAGTCTTCCTTGGTGCAGTCTAGTTTCCAGTCGAAGTCCAAGTGTCCAGACGGATGAAGAACAACGTAGTTTCAGGCTTAAGTCTTGTCCCATGACGAATCTAAGGAACCACCGACAAGTAAGCCCTGAAGTATCCTAAGAAAAGGGTTGGAACAACTCAGGGGTCCCTTCCGGAGAAGGGGCTGGATGGAGGGGAGGATACTCACATGTCCTTTGTCTTGTTTCATGCCAGAGTGGGAGCAAAGGGCTCCCTGGAGAGGCTCAAACTGGAGGATGCAAGGAGGGCACCAAATGTGCCTTTAAAGCAGTCTGGTGGCGCTGGCAAGGGCCCCCACCCTAGCCCAATACACTAAGTCCTGTCTGGGAGGTGATCTCACCTCCATGTGACAGAAAACCTATTTTCCTATCTTTCCCTGCTCGATCCTGGCTCAGCAGCAGGAGGGCAAAATTGTGCCTGTGGTTGGCAGCAGCACTAGCTTGCTTGCAGACCCTGAAAGGCTGTTACCGGGGGTACAGGGGGTCCCCTAAGGAGCCACCCAGTGCAAGAGATCATATTTCCAACACTGGAATCTCTGTTGGGGTATTATTCCAACATCTTTGATACCAAACATGACCGGGTTTGGTGCAGCCACTATATAGTTAGACATCTTGTAAAGACTGATGTCCACTATATATCTAAAAATGGCTGACTGCACTTGCAATGCCTGGAGAAATGTCTCTGGAGTATGTAGGCATGTCCTGCTCATGGAGGGGCACCCTCACACTTGTAACCAAGCACCCTGCCATCATGACTGAAGAGCCTGCCATAGGGGTGACTTCTAGGTTTTAAGTGCAGTAACCTCAGATATAAGGAAACATCAGTTGTGAGAGGTGCAAGCGCCAACACACACAGGCTGCAACGGCAAGCCTATAATCACAGTTTACGTGGACTCCCATGGGTGGCAAAAAAAATGCTGCAGCCCTTGGGAGACCACTGGTGTACCTATGCCCTGGGTACCTTTGTACCATATACTAGGGACTTACTAGGGTACACCAGTAGCCAATTGTGAAAGTTCAAAAGTACTTACCATGGTCACTTTAGGGAGAAAACACAGTGTCCGGGGTCCTGACTAGTAGGATCCCAATCAGACTAGGTCAAAATCACATTGACACCAGACAAAAAGTGGAGGGTAACGATGTTAGAAGGATCCTACCTTCCTACAGGGCAAAAAAAAGACTAAATGGGCCAGGTATTCAGGATCTTCTTTGCATGCTGGGCACATATCGTCAAAGGGAGCTTGGCCTTGCCATCTACTCCAGAACACCTTGTTGAGGAGTGACGTATCTAAATTGAAGGAACAATATCCGGGACAATCTCATTGATAGTGTTTTCAAATTGGGGGAGGCCTTTAAAGACTATGAACTGCAGAGTAGGCAATCCCTTAGCAATGGAAACAATATTCCCCAAAATTAAACCCCAGTAAACTTCTTTGACCTGGTCTCTTGTGATCTGGGACATCTTCTCCGGGTCAGTCCAATTGGTTGCCAACCCAAATTTCCTCAGGACTACCCTGAGGGAACTAAATCAAGAGCTTTTGTTAACCCTTGGAGATACCATGAGGTTCATAAGTCCTACTCTGTATAGGGCAAGCGCTTTAGTAGACCACAATTGATGCCCAAAAATTAGGAGCCTACACTCCATTTTGGGCAATCTTTCTTTAGGCCAGGTCGAGAAAAATTGGAATCAGAGGGGAGCTTGCCAGCAGATTAAGAAAAGAACCTACAAACTGTTGTTCAGTCACTGAAAGGCAATCAATATTCCCATTACCCCACAATTCTGCTCCATAGATGACTGAGCCTAGGGATTTGGTATTATAAATTTCTAGTGCTGGAGACACTTTTCCTGACACAGTTCTTTTGTGGATCTTAGTTATGTGGGAGGTTTGCTGAATTTAGGAGAGAAAGCACAGTTGCCGGGGTCCTAATTTGCATGATCCCAGCAGACTAGGTCAAGAATGCACTGACACCAAGCAAAATAACTGGGGGTAATCATGAAAGCAGATGTGACTTTCCTACAGTGACCAAGACAGGGTCCTACATTCTTACCCACCAGGTAAAGTGATTGGATCATCCAGTAGGGGGTTTCTTGGCAGAACATACACTTACACCCTAGACAGGCAGTAGGAGTATGCTAGATTGTTATATTATCACATATGCTTGCATATATACGTTGTCTCAGCAAGATAGTAGAACTGTTCGTTCAGTTCACTAACCTGACACTAATTATAACTTTTGTCTTCTTCTGCCTATTGATCATGGCACAACCAAGAACAAAAACGGATTTAGAAAACAATGGGTTTAATTTCCCCAGTCTCAGAGCAGTAAATTGTAATTCATTTACTTATAGACACATGTGGTACATAGGGGAGATTACACCAGAGGGCGTGCAAGAAAGTGGTGATCAAGTGATGACAAAAAGCAGTGGGAAAGGTGAGGGTAGGTGTTTTCTTAAAAGACTGGTCATCCGATCTCAGTACAATTTCAAACTTGGCCACATTTAAATTTTCAAACAATATTTTAAATTTTCCTGGGCAATAGAATTACATCAATTTTTGCCACATATTCGCAATAGGGGAGATCGTGGTCCAAGTGTAGAGTTAGGGGGCGTCGACGTTTCGACCCGACTTAATGCTCTAGGGTTAGTGGGACCTCAGCTGGCGGGTCTCCTTCAGGACGGGAGGGCAACCCAGTACCGAGGTTGAGTCAGATTCATGTGCCTAGATATAAATGGTACTATATCAAGGTTGTGCACAGGGTGAACACGCAATCAACAAGACTAATTGGTTCACCGCAGTGTAGGATTTACCCATTTGTAGATTAGGATAAGGGAAGAAATCAATTTGGCTCCAGTGGTCAGTGGCCTTATTGCAATAGATGCGTCCTCATCTGTAGATAGAGGAGCTGACATTAATGTTTTGGTTGTTACGGTCAATTCTATAATAGTGCAGACAAGGTGGTGTGCACTTACCCCCTCATAGGCATGTAGGGGCTTCTATGTGGCTTCAAGGTCTCTCTTAAGTGATTACATGGACAATGTCCTCATCTAAGATGAGAGGGACTGTGGTTAAAAGTAGGTAGTTAGGGAGCATACTGATATAATTACAAGAGTGCCTAGGGGGTATGGACTTACCCTATAGTGAACTGTAGCTTCTTATTGTGCTTCCGTAGCCACTGCTGAAAAAGAGAGAGGCCCAAGTAAGAAGGGTGTCTCAGAACGAGCATCTGTCATTAATCAAAAAGAAAGCTGCTGTGTGCGGGCTTATCCCGCATTCTGACGTCTTATGTACGTGATCAGAAACCGGCAGTAAAAGCGCCCGGTAGCGAGGACGTTTAAAAAGCGCCCCGCTTGCGTGCACAGCACTCCGGTCAAAACGTGTGAAGAAAGACTTCACCGTAATGGGAAGAGTTATCTCGCTTGAGCAATTTATGCGTGAGGAAGAACCGTTATAGTTACAGACCATATTGGTGTTGCGCGTATCACAAAGGGCACTCCGCGTCAATTATAGTGAAGTGTGGTGTGGTTATAATTATGTGCAACAGATTCAACAGTGTATTTGATAGGTCAAATAATGTCAATACTTATTATACATGTACTATTGTCAATACTTATATAAGTCACACGGCCATTCTATGTATATGGAAGTCTTCAAAATGGCACCTTATATTAAAAAACTATGTGTTTATCATTCCAATTACAACAGTGTATTTAGTCAGTTACATGAAGGTGACATCTTGCATTGTCAATACTTATAATACAAGTATATGATACTAGTTAGTACGAGTAGTAATCATTATAATGGGCGGCCACTTGATAATCCAATTCTCAGCATTACGCATATCACAAAACTGCTGCATATACATCATAGTGCAGTGTGATGCGGTCCAAATAATGCAAAATGGGTAACAACGTACATCACTTATTATACATGTATACTTGCCTATACATGTGTGGCAACATAAATAATCATTAGTAACGGCCACTTGATGATCCCATAGTATATCATATATATCTAGAACGGCGGCATATACTAAGACAAATGCGACATGATTGTACTTAACAAAATTCAGAATGAATAAAGTGTCCTATCTTCCATTACCAAATGCGTACATTTTCATGGCCCAATGTTACTTGATCTTTCATGCATACAAATGTGTGCAGAGAGTAGTGTATCCCGCAGTTAGCGGGTGCCCCAGTACAGAGATCTGGGCCTAAATCATTGTTTTTTTGTTCACCATGCCATTCCAGTTTGGACCCAGCCATATGCATATCAGTCTTGACCCTGCGCCCAGTGGGAACAGTCCAGACCGAACTGCCAGGCCAGGTCCTCCCTGGACTAGAAACAGGCATCCTAGGACCGGTTTCAGGCTTTCAGCCCTCATCAGCCAGGATAGCTTGACTCCAGTGCCATGGAGAGAATGGGACCCACATCTGGGCATACCAGTCCCACTTTGAGTGACTAATGCAAAAATAACAAAAGCAACCAAAACATTAATGTCAGCTTCTCTATCTACAGATTTTGACGCATCAATTGCAATAAGGCCACTGACCACTGGAGCCAAATTGATTTCTTCCCTTATCCTAATCTACAAATGGGTAAGTCCTACACTGCGGTGAACCAATTAGTCTTGTTGATTGCGTGTTCACCCTTTGCACAACCTTGACATACTACTGTTTATATCTAGGCACATGAATCTGACTCAACCATGG
The DNA here is from genome assembly GCF_964261635.1 of Lissotriton helveticus. Classification (NCBI taxonomy): domain Eukaryota; kingdom Metazoa; phylum Chordata; class Amphibia; order Caudata; family Salamandridae; genus Lissotriton; species Lissotriton helveticus. The sequence continues at coordinate 1,645,441,861 of NC_136057.1, read as the reverse complement.
TACTGGGTTGCCCTCCCGTCCTGAAGAAGACCTGCCAGCTGAGGTCCCACTAACCCTAGAGCATTAAGTCGGGTCGAAACATCGACGCCCCTTAACTCTACACTTGGACCACAATCTCCCCTATTGCGAATACCTGTCAAAAATTGATGTTGTAATTCTATTGCCCAGGAAAATGTAAAATATTGTTTGAAAATTGAAATGTGGCCAAGTTTGAAATTGTACTGAGATCGGTTGACCAGTCTTCTAAGAAAACACCTACCCTCACCTTTCCCACTGCTTTCTGTCATCACTTGATCACCACTTTCTTGCACGCCCTCTGGGGTAACCTTCCCTATGTACCACATGTGTCTATAAGTAAATGAATTACAATTTACTGCTCTGAGACTGTGGAAATTAAACCCATTGTTTTCTAAATCGGTTTTTGTTCTTGGTTGTTGCATTCTCTAAAATTCATGTTTATACTTAAGTATCATGAGCGATCAAAGCAGGAGCTCAAAGAATGAGGTAAATTAGGATTGTAAGCTTGGTTAATTCTATTTTAAATCAAGGTCTAGGACCACTGTCTTTGATAACGAATTGTACCCAGGTCCAGGACCATTTTGGGTCACCCCATTTTTGATAATGGCTATTGATCATAGCAGCACCTATATTCTATACTAGAATCACTTAGGTTCAATAAACATTGAAAACGTTCCTTTGTGTATTCTTTGTATATTTATTTGAGCAAAAGAGAGCACAAGTGTATGAGCAAAAGGTTCTAGGTCTGTCACCACGGTTCCTGAGTGAACAGGGTTGTAATTTTGAGTGCTTGCCGGAACTGTTCTCTCGCTGTCTAGGTTTAGGGGGGTGCTTATGATTGCACTGTGAGCTAGCTGGTCTAAAGGACTACATATCCTGCGGGGGTGCACAGAATCAGTCTTGCACCATCCATAAGTTTGTCGTCCACAAACATGCAGTTCTTACTGACTACACAACAGTGTGTTCTGACTTAGTAAATGTGTGAGTCTGCGTCTGTCTCTTGCCCTGTTATCTTTCATCTGGATCCAGTGTCTCCAATCCCTGAATACACATATTCCAGTTACAATAGCTGCTTGTTTCTGCTCCAGCTTCATGCCTGTGTTTCCAGTACACATTTAAGTGTCTTCTTCTGTGCCAGTGTTCTACCCCATCCCCCCAGGTGACAGCATGCATTTCGTAAGCATACTTCTGTGTATTATTTTGTTTAATTACAACTGATTGTTTTAATGAGGACAGAATGATGTAGGGTGCTTCCCTGCATGCTGGCAGCCAGCTCCTAAAGATAACATGAAAAAAGGAACAGTGTCCATCTTTGCGCTAAGAAGCCTAAGTCTTCTGTCCTACAGATATTGAATGCTGGGGCTTCCCCTCTGGGATTGTTTAGATGCACCTTTTCTTCACAACAATGGAGTAGGGCCTGGTGAGAGAATTCAAAGAGGCCTTGTTAATGTAGGTTCTTGAGTGTGGGAGGTAATACTAGATTTAATGTCTGAAAGTTGGAGTGGTATTAGGAGGTCTTCCCAAGAGGGATGATGGGATCTGGCCCTAGGCTCATCCAGGTTGATTCATAGGTTCTTACCCTTATGTGGTTTGCCCTTCCCTGGGATTCATTGACAGGATTCACTGGCTTTATCCACTAAATCTGGTCACCAGGGGGTCACATTCACCTGATTTGCCTACCCACTTATCACAAAAGCACTCTTATCACAGATGAAGTTAGATGCAGCAGGGGCCATGGGGCTCATCAGTTGAGTTTTATTGCCAAAATACATTTGAAACTTTATTCCCAAACCAACAATATTTAGAAATGACAACACGCCTGGCGTTTTGTTCATCAAAGTATTTGGTACTTGTTGAATGCCATGCTGTCCTAGAAAATAAATCCAATCACATGGTGACATCTTGGGAGGCATCAGTACTGGGAGTAGGGACTCTTTGCTAAATGGATTGCATTAACATAGTTAAGCTGTACTCTCAAGAAATAATGTTATAAAAAAGAGTCAGAAGATCTGATTGATACTCCTAAGTAATTGAAGTACAAACTCAGTTGACGATATCCAAAAAAGATGTACATGTCACATTTCCCGACATACGAATGTGTCCTGAAGCTCACCAAGGTCTGCGACACCTGCACTCCTATGCACCCAAAGGTCATCAGGGTGCTTGGAAGCCATTCTATTTCTGGCTGACCCTAAGAGGGTTCAAAAGTGGTCCTCCCACAAGAAACATAAGCAGTAACCACAGAAAGTAGAATTACTCCTCTTTCTCAAGGAAAGTGTCAAGTTCCTGGGACAGTTCAGAGTCAACAATACTGTCCCAAACACCAGTCTTCTTCTCATTCTCTTTTAAGCCTCTGCTACTTAACAAACTTAAACTGTAGCTTCTGACTCCATGGGCCAACAAGTCACCAGAGAGGACTTTTGACAGGCTGTGGGCTACATGTCTTCAGGGCTGACAACATCCCTCCTCTCCCCAGGTTCCTTCTCGCTCTCAGTGGCAGGCTAGATCCTCCAGTTTCTGTGATTCTAGCAGCTCTCAGCTGACTCCACAGGCTCTAGTCTTTGTGCCGGTTCAACTGAAGTCACTACTACCTAAGACTTCTGCCCAGTTATCTTTTACGCCGATTTAGATGTCTCCCCAGCTCTACTTTTAGAGTGCCTTCAGCGCTGTCTCAGCCTTCAAACTCTGGAAATTATTTAGGTGGCTAGACAGAAGGTAAATGCTTATTTCGAGGACTAGACTCTTGCCAACTATCTTCTTAGAGCCCAAAGATTTGCATGTAAGCACGAACTCTGTGGTGTTGACAGCTGCTGTAAGATGAACAAGTTACAGTTGCTAACTCTTTTTCTCGAAACTCGAAGAACAGAATGTGCAAAGTTGCTATCCCTCCTCACTTTGGAATCTATGCAATAGTGTTTCCCAAAAGTATGAATGGACGACCAAGTTCTACCTTGCAAATATTTATCTGAGGTACTCTTCATGACTTCGTTAAGGCAGAAGACTTGGCTGTCAGAATAAAGTTTTACACTTACCTGTCTAGCTGACGGGATTGCAATTAAGAAGGTAATCTTGAACATTAACAATCGTGAAGGACAACTTTGTAATGGTTCAAACAGGGAAAACATTTGTTAGGGAAGAACCAAATTGAGATCCATTGTGCCATAATAAAGGGCATTGGAGGGTTATAGTTTGTGATAACCTTGAGGAATACTAAAACAATGTGACGTGATGGGCTTCCAGGAAGGTATGAAGGACGTTGCATCCTGGATGTGCAGCAGCTGCCTGAAGCTCAACTTGGAGAAGACGGAGGTCCTCGTCCGTTGACCCTCCCACACCACCTGGGACAGCACCTGGTGGGACAGCACCCTCAGCAGCCCAACCACCCCCACTGGCCATGCCTGGAACCTCAGCATCGTACTCGACTCCTACCTCTCCATGACCCGGCAGGTCAACGTCTTCGCCTCCACCTGCTTCAACACCCTCCTCATCCTTCGCAAGACCTTCAAATGGATCCCCTCTGAATAAAAAAGTCACCCACGCAGTCATAACCAACAGACTAGACTACGGAAACGCTCTCTATGCGGGAACCAACAAGTCTCTGATCCACAAACTGCAGACCATATAGAACACCGCAGTTGGACTCATCCTCGGCATCTCTCGACAAGACCATATCACCCAACACCTGCGAGACCTCCACTGGTTCCCATTCAAGAAGAGAATAACCTTCAAGATACTTACCTACGCCTTCAAATGCCTCCAAATACCTCCACAACCCTAGGTTTCTTCATCTTCCGCTTTATTGTTTTATTGTATTGCCTGTATTTCACTGTTGTGTCTGTGACTGCTGTTGTTCTGTCTTCCCCCGCTGCCTGTTCGTGGTCTGTGCCCGTTTTCCTCCCTCTTTTCCCCTCGCTGTCCACATGTCTCTCAGCCCAGTTTTTCCTTCTGTACCAGTTTTTCCTTCTCTACCCCTCGCTGCCCCGTGTCTCTGCCCGGTTTTTCCTTCTGTACCCCTTGCTGTCCCAGTGTCTCTCAGCCTGCTGAACACATGCACTTCCAGATCCACACAGACCCTAACCCCACCCTCAGAGGCACCCTTGTCTACCGACCCCCGACCCCCTCCCCAGTTCAGCGACTCAATCGCCGACTTCATCAGCACGCACGACCTGACCTCCACCAACTACATCCTCCTCAGAGACCTGAACTTTCACCTTGAGAACAACAATGACAACAACTCCACAACTCGGATCGATAACCTCGCCAACCTCGGACTGAAGCAACTCGTCACAACGCCCACGCTCGATCCCGTCTGCTCCTCACGCCTGCACGTCTTCGTCAGGCACACCACCGAACTCCTCTGGACCGACCACCGCTGCATCCACTTCGCCTTCCAAAAACCCACCACACACCACCGCACCCAACAGATCACCCGCCGCTTCTGGTGCAAAATCACCGAAGACCAACTACATGCAAACCTCGCTCTCAGGCCACCCACCGAACCCTCCAACACCGACGACGCTGCCCACAGCCTCTGACGCTGGATCGAGGACTGTGCCAACACCCTTGCCCCGCTGAAGAAACCCCCCCACAGAGACACCAGCAAGAGGGCCAGCTGGTTCACCCCAGAACTCCTTGCCTCCAAGCAAGCCTGCCGGAAACTAGACATGGAATGGCACAGTGAACAAACTCCGGACAGCCACGCAGCACACAAGGACGCCATCCGCAACCACCACCACCTCATCAGGGAAGCCAAGAGGACCTCCTTCAAAGACCGCCTCAACAACTCACACAATAGCAAGGAGCTCTTCAACATCGTGAAGGAACTCTCCAACCCCAGCTCCAAGACCAACGACATCCCGCCATCGCAAGCCCTGTACGACTCCCTCGCCATCTTCTTCCACCGCAAGATAGCAGACATCCACGACAGCTTCAACACCCAGACAGCCCCAACAGACAAGTACACAACAGACCCTCTGCACACCATCGACCACGACCCCCTCCTAGCCTGGGCCAGCGTGAGCATCGATGACACCATCAAGACCACTCCGGCTCTCCATCATACCCATTCCCGCACCACGTCTCCAACAAAGCAAGCAGCTCCATCACACCCCACCTGCACAACGTCATCAATCTCTCCCTCGAGACCGTGACCTTCCCAGAGTGCTGGAAACACGCCGAGATCAACGCCCTACTCAAAAAACCTAAGGCAGACCCAAGAGACCTCAAGAACTTCCGGCCCATCTCTCTGCTCCCCTTCCCGGCCAAGGTCATCAAGAAATTCGTCAACAGACAGCTAACCCGATACCTCGAAGAAAACAGAATCCTGGACCCTTCCCAGTCAGGATTCCGCATCAACCACAGCACCGAGACTGCCCTCATCGCCGCCACCGACGACATCAGGACCCTGCTTGACAACGGTGAGACCACAGCACTCATCCTCCTAGACCTCTCCACCGCCTTCGACACCGTCTGCCACCTCACTCATTGCGCACGCCTCCACGCCGCAGGGATCCGAGACAAGGCTCTGGAATGGACCACCTCCTCCCTTTCCGGCAGAACCCAGAGCGTCCGCCTCCCCCATTCTGTTCCAAAGCCTCCGAGATCATCTGCGGTGTACCCCAGGGATCCTCCCTCAGCCCGACACTGTTCAACATTTACATGGCCCCGCTCGCCTACGTCGCCTGACAGCACAACTTCAACATACTCTCCTACGCCGACGACACTCAACTGATCCTCTCCCTCACCAAGGACCCCATCACCGCCAAAGCCAACCTCCACGAAGGAATGAAGGCCGTCGTCGACGGGAAGAAGATCAGCCGTAAAGTAAAGTCCACATTTGTAAAGCGCACAATCACCCGTAAGGGTCTCTAGGCGCTGGGGGCCGTCGGGAAGATTAAGCAAGCTATTGCCCAGAGTCACATGGTGCTGGGCTAGCCTGCCGCCGGAGCCGGGGATCGAACCGTGGTCCCCAGATTCCAGCGTCAGTCGCCCTGGCGGCGGCGCCACACCTCTTGAAGCTGAACTCGGACAAGACGGAGGTGCTCATCCTCGGCTCCAACCCTTCAGCCTGGGACGACTCCTGGTGGCCGACGGCACTGGGGGCAACCCCGACACCCACCGACCATGCACGCAACCTGGGAATCATCCTCAACTCAACGCTCTCAATGACCAAGCAACTCAATGCCATCTCCTCCTCCTGCTTCAACACCCTCCGCATGCTCCGCAATATCTGCAGATGGATCCCGACAGATACAGGAAAGACAGTCACCCAGGCCCTTGTCAGCAGCAGACTCGACTACGGAAACGCCCTCTATGCGGGAGCCCCGACCAAGCTTATCAAACTACAACGTATCCAAAACGCCACGGCACGACTGATCCTCGACATACCACGGCATGGCCACATCACCCCCCCACTTGAGAAACATGCACTGGCTCCCCGTCAACAAGAGGATATCCATCAAGCTCCTCATCCATGAACACAAAGCACTCCACAAGACCGGCCCAGCCTACCTCAACCGACAGCTCTCCTTCTACATTCCCAACCGCCAGCTACGCTCCGCCGACCTCTCAATCGCCACCGGACCACGCATCCGAAGAACAAACACCGGCAGGAGATCCTTCTCCCACCTCGTCGCCAAGACATGGAACACCCTCCCACTGAGCCTACAACAGACCCAAGACCTGGCTGTTTGGTCAGTAGCGCCGCCCCCCCTCCCCAGCACCTTGAGACCCTTGCAGGTATGTAGTGCGCTTTACAAATGATTGATTGAATAATTGATTGATTGACTCCAATACCTCAAAGATAGAATCTCCTTCCACGTACCCAAAAGTAACCTCAGATCTACCGACCTCGCTGAAACCCCGCACATCTGCAGAGCCAGAACAGACGGAAGGGCTTTCTCCTACATCACGGCCAAGACCTGGAACGAACTCCCAATCAACTTCAGACGCCCCTCCTCTCTGAACATCTTCAGGAAGACACTCAGGATCTGGCTCTTCGGCTGAGTGAAGCTGCATACCATCCCCCCAGCACCTTGAGACCCTCACGGGTGAGTAGCATGCTTACAATTCCCTGATTGATTGGTGGTTGATGGGGTAGGCTTAAAAACTCTGATAAGACTGACAACCTTTAACACCCACGCTGCCTAGCCGGGCTGTTCAAAGGGCGAAATGGAGGATGCCTGATAAGTGAGCCTGAAGAAGATCTATGAAGTTGTCTGCACACCATTTAACATATTGGGTACATCTGCCAGAATCCGTTTTGGTGGAGTGTTATTGTGAAAACAAAGCGAAGTCTATCACTTCAGGGGGTAAAATAAAAATACTCCAGTTGCCCCACTCAATCTCCAGGCATGCAAGTGGAGGCTCCAAAGGATGGGTTATAGAACCTTTCTTTGCGACTTCAAGAGAAGATCTACCTTGTGAGGGAGAATGAGCAGAGGTCTCAAGGAGAGGTGAATGAGGTCTGGATACCACAAGCTGCATGGCCAGTCCATGGCAATCAATAATTACTTAGGCCTGGTTGAGGCGAATCTTCCTTAACATGCGTGGAATCAAAGGTATGGGAGCAAACGTGTAGTGAAATGGCACGCTCCATTTTAAAGTGAAACAAGTCCCCCATTGATCCCTGCATTGGAATTTCGAGCAGTGAGCATGCTCAAGAGAGGCAAAGCGGTCCATCTGAGGAGTCCCCTACAACTGGAAAATGTCCTGGATTAGTTCTTGATGGAGAAGTAACTTACGATCGGTAAGATGAGGCCTGCTGAGGCTGTTGTATTTCACACTGAATACTATTGCCGTATGATTTGCTACCACACAAATCTGATTGTCCTGAGCCCAGAACCAGAGAGGAGATGGCTGCACTCCTCACTGTTTGTTGATGTACGTCATCATGGTTGCATTGTTTGTGAAGATCTGGACTGGCTGAGTGGGAAGGGACGGGAGGAAGACCCTGAGAGACCGACACATTGCCCACAATTCCAACAGATTGTTGTGTAACATTTGTTCTTCTGGATCCCTCTTATCTCCAGCTCTTCCAGATGAGCATTCCAGCTGTTCTTGAGAACGCTTGCTGTCCACACACCACCATTGTAAATCTGCTGCAGCCCCCCCTAAATTCTTGATGCAGGCTTGCTGATCTCCATTGTAGTGGTGTGCCCTCATGTGCCAGCGTGCATGGGTGATGTGAAAATGTGAGTTATTGATTGAGACTGGTGTGAACGCTTCTCAAGTCAGCCACAATCCATGTTCCGGGTGAACCACAACAGTCCCAAATTTAAACTGTGCTTGGCACAAAAGCATTAATAAAATCTTTTTTTCTTTTCTTCTCCTACTTAGCTCCACACTATGGTTTTTTCTGGTTCCCCTCCCCCATATTACTAAACTGCACTCATGATTTTGTATTTGTTGTTGGGTATGTATAGCCAAATGCTTCAATGCCTTTAATCCCATCTCACCCCTCTCGTTTATTCTGTATTACAAATCAAAAAAAAGGTTAAATAAAGTTTTTTTTCCCAAAGCATTCAAAAAGTGAAAACACAACAGAAGAAAAACCACACACCAATTTATAAAAAGAGTAAATTGTATTAATCAGTTGAATCTGCGACTTGAAATTTCAAAGATTGAAGGTAAGTATAGTGCCTATAAGCACAAAGTACCACTTTTAGTTATCTAGTCGTGCTAGACCGGGTGAAAGTAATAAGTACAGGCCGATCATGATGCAGCATGGGCCGGATAAACAGACCAGGTTAGTCCCACTGAAAAGGTACCTCCTAAAATCTACTCGAAGAGTTCTGTTTGCGGTGGACAAGCCGGCAAAGAGCAGGTAAAATGTCATGGATGGCCTTTGCTGTAGCCGCGGGTCGTCACAGACAGTCGTTGCTGTAGAGCAATGACTCTGTCGGGCATTTGAGGATGGTTGTTGCTGGAGATTAGCTTTGGTGGTCATGTCGGGTCAAAGTGCAGATCTCGCATTGCAAGATCTGGCCAGAGTCAAGTCATTATTTAAAAAAAATAGGCAAATCACCAGAGAGATGAACAAACTCCTTAAAATTACAGTTAGAGAGCATGCCACCCTTCATGTATCCCTGGGAATGCTCCTTACCTGGGCTGGATTGACTCTTCTTGGAGGAAAATGCTTCTCTCGCATTTCCATTTAGGTTTCATGAGATGGCTTTTGTGTTTTCCCTTGGGCCAAATCGAGATAGCCAGTATTACAACTTGTCCGTGTGACGAAGTGTCACCTCAAAACCTGTTACACTTTGTCTTTTTTTGCACATTTTACCAGGACTTTAGTGAGCTAATCCTGCTTCCCATTGTCATAAATTGGGGCCTGAGGACTTCTATGGCTGCCCTTGAATACCTGCAGCTATTGAATTGCCACTTTAACTGTTCAATATCTGCTCCTTCTTAAAATGCACAGTTAAAAGGAGAAACTATGTAGTTTTGGCAGGTTTTTGTCTGTTTAACTTTTAATATCAGTTGCTGTATCTTTGGCTTTGTCTACACATTTGCTTGTTTTTATCTGTGATGTACTTTTTAATCTGATATGTTTTGCTGTGATCTATTCAGTGTACTTTTATGGCCACACCAGTGACCAAAAAAAAGGAATTTTGATTGATTGGCTTGAGTTAATTGGGTTCACTGGAGCTTCGTGTTCGTGGCCTGTTTGGCAGCAACATCTTGGCGCGAATTGGCCTTTTTACAGTCGCAAAGAGCCCAAAACCTCATGATTTCTTCCTTTGTTCAAGGAAGAGCTCAACTGCTTCCATGCCAAGAGTCCAGGACCTGGGAGGCACCTTTTGGGGTTCGGAAATGTCACTCCAGCAGGGGATCAGCAGGACTCAGGCAGGCTAGGTTGCAGGTCCAGTTGCAGCAGGCCAGCTGGGCAGTTGCAGAGGAGTCTCTGGAGGTTGTTGTATCCCTGTAGTTCAGAAAAGGAGGTCAGTCAGCTGACCCTTGGAGTCATTTTAGCTTGGGATTAAAGGTGAAGGTGCAGTCTTCCTTTTCTGCAAGCGGGGCAGGCTTTAAGCAGCAGGTTGTCCTTCTTCTGTAGTATCCACAGGTCCAGGAGTGTACTGAAGAGTGGATCTGAGAGTCCCATTTTTAGGTTTCGCCTGGCGTCCGCTGCGCAGCAGCGTTCAAGCAGGCGAAATCTTATGTTTTTACTAGTATGGCCCTTTGTCCCGCCTTCTCTTCCATTGGCTAGCTCCATAAATGGAGGCTAGCCATTGGAAGAGAGATCTGTCCGTCATTGCCGGAGCAGATTCGTGGGCGTTCCTGCCATTTTTACTCATCCCGCCCCTTTTTTTGCCGTCACGAAGAGGTGGGCCCATTGTGGGTGTTTACTTTTTTTTTTTTTGCCTCATGTTTGCGGACGCCATTTTTTAATGGAGCTGGGGCTGAGCCGATGCTCGAGATGTTCCATTCTCCCCAGGAAACTGTCTTCGGCGGCATCCTTATGGCTCCCTTCTTCCTTCTGAGAGGCACAAACCACACAGCCGCGGAACACCAGAGTCTCCACAGCATCAAAATCGGCCGTCAGGACATTGCTGGCCGGAGCTGCTATCGCGGTGAGTCTGCACCCCCCCTCTCCTACCGGCACCCCACGGCCGTATTTGGGCTGGTGTCCGCCGGAGGGGAAGGGGGGTCATGCAGCTCCTCCGGCGGCTGTGCGGGCCTCTGGGCCGGAGTGACGGGAGGTCGCCAACAGAAAGGAGTTGCCGCATCAGAGCATCGACTGAGCACGGCGGTGACCGAGGACTTATGTGGTGAGTGCAGCAGTGCGGAGCTCGCTTGCACCCGATCCTCTGCCCCCTCCCCCCCTCCTACCGGCACCCCACGGCCGTATTTGGGCTGGTGTCCGCCGGAGGGGAAGGGGGGTCATGCAGCTCCTCCGGCGGCTGTGCGGGCCTCTGGGCCGGAGGTCGCCAACAGAGAGGAGTTGCCGCATCAGAGCGTCGGCTGAGCACGGCGGTGACCGGGGACTTCTGTGGTGAGTGCAGCAGTGCGGAGCTCGCTTGCACCCGATCCTCTGCCCACCCCCCCTCTCCTACCGGCAGCCCACGGCTGTATTTGGGCTGGTGTCCGCCGGAGGGGAAGGGGGGGTCATGCAGCTCCTCCGGCGGCTGTGCGGGCCTCTGGGCCGGAGTGGCGGGAGGTCGCCAACAGAGAGGAGTTGCCGCATCAGAGCGTCGGCAGAGCACAGGGACTTCTGTGGTGAGTGCAGCAGTGCTGTGCAGGAACTAGTTAGTGCTGGGGATTTTGAAGCATTGCAGCCTGGAGTTGAATTGTGTTGGCCAGTGTTCTGCTCGACGACCGGACCAGAACTTTGTAGATCAAGAGTACGGAGGTCCATGCAGAGGAGTTGTGGAGACCACATGGTTGGAGGGGCTTGAGAACATGAAAGGAAGATTGACAGATCTCTTAAATACTAATGTCTTGCTGTGGAGATCTCTCGCATCCAAGTTCCTGGAAAGGAACTTTGCAAAACCATATTTTATAGGACACAGGAACCTGAAATGGGTTTGTTTGAACATGGGCATTGTTTACATCCTGTGATTGTTGTTTCCTACAGAGGAATGAAGAGCATTACCATGTTGAAACGCCTTATACTGCAAAACAGCAGTGTAGATAGTGTGAATGCATAATGCTTTGAATTGAAATTTATTGGTGTGGTGGAGTAGTCTCAGTGTGTGTGTGTGGGGCTCTGTGTGTGTGGGGGGCTCTGTGTGTGTGGGGGGCTCTCTGTGTGGGGGGCTCTCTGTGTGTGTGGGGGGCTCTCTCTGTGTGTGGGGCTCTGTGTGTGTGTGGGGCTCTCTGTGTGTGTTTGTGTGGCTCTCTCTGCGTGTGTGTGTGTGTGTGTGTGGCTCTCTGTGTGTGTGTGTGGGGGGGCTCTCTGTGCATGTGTGTGGGGGGCTCTCTGTGTGTGTGTGTGTGGGGGGGGGCTCTCTGTGCATGTGTGTGGGGGGCTCTCTGTGCGTGTGTGTGGGCGGCTCTGTGTGTGTGGGGGGGCTCTGTGTGTGTGGGGGGCTCTGTGTGTGTGTGGGGGGGCGCTGTGTGTGTGTGGGGGCACTGTGTGTGTGTGGCTCTGTGTGGGGGGCTCTCTGTGTGTGAGTCTCTGTGTGTGAGTCTATGTGTGTGTGAGTCTGTGTGTGTGGGTGCAAATGCAATAGGTCTCGCTTTTGTGAGAGATTAAGCTATTGGCATTGTAAATGACAATGCCATTTATTTATCTGTTTTCAAAACCAACACATGAATAAAAATGTTGTCATTTACAATGCCAATAGCTCTAACTTTGGCAAAAGCGAAACCGTTGCATTGTAAATGCTTGTTATATCTGGTGCCCACTTTGCAGTTGGAGAAGCTACTAGAGTTTCCCCCTAGAGTGGTGTTGCTACAGCGCGGCTCCAAAAATAATTTCTAATCAGTACTCACCATTTCCCTGAAACCCTTTGAACACACAATCATTGGTCAGTGGGGCCCATAACACTGCACATTTACTCTGTTCACTTACACTTGGCTTCAAGGATTTTGGTGAATCGCAATGGAGAAATGCTGTAACATTTGGTGGAGTGTCTAAAACTTATCTAAGTCAGTTATTATTTACACCTACAGATTATTACACTTTACCATGGTTTTATTCAAACATTTAATTATTCAGACGCACCACCATAGTGGCAATGGATCTGCTAGAAAGAAAATTAGGCGTAGGAAAATCACAAGACCAGCTTTTAAAATTCCATTTTCCCAATTTTATTAAAAGCAAAACTTTATTATGTCTGACATTTATGCATTATTTCAATTCTTTATTCAGTAAATCTTAAACTTTATTAAAAAAATTATCATTTTATTTAGAGCTCAGGAAAAATCGCTTATTTTAGAAATCAGTTAAAAGTTTAGCAAAGAACAGATAGTTCCAAATTCATTCTCTCCTAACATCCCTAACTAACACCCTCATCTTATCCTTCAGTCCTGTAAAGCAAACAAAATAATTGTAAAAGTTCTTACATCCAGGAGTCAATCTTCAGTCTGGCAGCACTTTGTGTAGAAATCGAAAGAGCGACCCCCTTTAGACGAAACCTGGGGTTTTTATACACTAATTTCCTAACTTAATCTATCTAAATTGTATCTTCTATTACTTATATGGATTCTGATTGGACAAATTCGGGGTGGGTGAGCATCTCCTCACCATTACAACATCATTTTCTCAACGATTCAGCAGAAAAATAAAGGGGCTTTGTTTTAGGACAGTCTTTGGCCTAGCCATTTCCTTGAGTGGCAACATCAGGACCTTTTCCCATGATCACAACATTCAAGCGTCCATGTTTGGCACCCATCCTAAGTTCCGGGCAAGGTAGCCTTGAACCTCCTCGAGCACAGGCAGTTCACTCTGACTTGCAGGCTTTTGGCGCGCCTGCGCTGTCCAGCTTTTGCTCACAGTTTACCGGGCAGCCATCTTTCATACAGGTCTCAGAGGCCACTTTTGGAACTATCATAGAAAGAAACACAAATTCATGTTAAATATGGAAATAAAACCCTTCTGTTTACCTCCCACCATACTAATGTTTCCCCATTAGTTGTTACCTAGCAAATAAGCCACACGTATGCGTTTTATACTTACATTTCCGACCACTTCTTAGCACAAAACGTGTTCAATAAGCACATTTAAGCTGCGTTTGTTTATATCCAGGCTGTGCATTAATTCACAACCCGATAACAATACATATTAGTTCATTTTATTGCAACATGCAGGCAAAATTAGTACTCCTGTGTGTAATAAATGTATGCATCTTATACTATGGTTGATTAGTTCACAAAACATTCCATCAGTAAATGTTAACGTTATGGAACATTGACTTTGCGAGGGGTACACAAAATTTTGTTTTTACCCCCTCGCTCCATCAATTCCCTCATCTGGTGATTTTATCACCAAATATCTCTAAAAAATTTGGAAAATTTAGCAGAACATGTTACGAATTCTTCTGTTTAATGTCATCTACACTTTAGTTTCTTTCTCCTTTGAGTCTTTGAAAATCTTTTCTCTTATTTCTTCCATTTCTATTTCATTCTTTTCTCTCATTCTTGCCTGCTGTTCTTCATTCCTTTTTCTTATTGACTTTCTAAAATCTCTTCTACCTTTGTATATACAGCATAATCTTATCACAAAAATTATTATCACTAAGATTGTTATCTGTATTAGTATTTTACCTATAATTGAACTACCTATTTCTTGGAACCAGTGCTTAATTGCTGAGAAACTTTTACCCAGCCTTTCAAGGACACCTTCAACCTCCAGTGGTTCAATTTCTTTATGCAAATCTGTAATATTTATAATATACTTTTCAATATTCTGACTTTTATCTGGGATATAAGTACAACAATGTTGCACCTTCAAAATCCCACAGACTCCTCCCTCTTTTGCTAAAATTATATCAAGGGCAAGTCAATTTTGCATAACCATAGCTCTCATAGCAACCATTTCAGTATTTACCATCAGGAATCCTCCTGCTGTGTCTGTTGATAATCGATCAACTATTGTGGACAATTTTCTTATTCTATTTGCATTAAACGAAATTCCCACTGCTGGTATCAGTGCTCCAAATACATCACCTATTATTTCTAACACACTCTCTCTTCTTTTCCGACTTTGAACTTTACCTATCTCATGCTTTCCATTAGTGCTTCTATCTACATGAAAAATTTTCGGAAAGACCAAACCCACATAACGTGTCCCGTACCAATGGTCTGGTAACCTATAATAAGCTCTATTCCCACAAATAAAATAAATACCAGGAAAAACAGGATCATCTCCTTCTTTAAATCCCCAACCCCCTATAATTCTATAGGTGTCTTGACATTGACTTGCACCCACAAAATAATTGTCATACATTGAATTGTCTCTTCTAATACAAAATGTTCCTAACATTGGAGAATCTATATTAATAGCTACATTCACATTCTTATCCACAATATCCTCATCATCAAATGTAAAATATTTTGATTTTGCATTTTTCATTTTCTCATTTAGTTTGTAAGCAATTCTTCTTTCCTCAACCATATTTAGAAAAACCTTCTCCTCAATTCTCATTTTACATGTCAAGTTATTATTAAAAGCATATTCATGTGTCAATTCATCTAATTCTAAAAAATACTCTCCCATTTCTTTTGCAGGTTTTCTTTTATTCAACGTACCATCAATTTTTAATTTTGCAAATATTTCATCTACATTGGAATAATGATATTCCAATTTCCCAGTCTTATAAAACAAACTTGCAATTACACTACAAGTTACTCCATATGTAAGAGGAAGGTGGTGATATGTCACCCCTTCTGACACTGATGCTGGCAATTTTACACAAACACAACAGTCATCAACATTCATAGTTTTAATGTACTCAAGCAACAACTTTGAAAAGGTATTTTTAGTAAAGTCACTGATAGATCTGTCTTGATGCAACTCTGGGTTGTACACATGAGTCTCATGAATTTTCCCTTTCTCACTTGGCTTTTTTGAACTCACATTCGGTTTTAATTTTGTTAAATTGCTTTGAAAAGGAATTACAATAGCTAAAATTACCCACAATACTATCAACAATGCCATACATATTGTAAAACATCTACACCATTTTCTAAAAATAGAACAGTTCGTTTTATGGTTGTTCATCGTCATTTTTCTCTAACACTGTTTCTTCGATCTTATGTCACTTACAGGTTGCACATCACTCAGTACACTAACAAGTTTTCTTCGACCTTGTGTCAATTCTATTCTAGATTATACTATAATTAGAGTTTTCTAACAAGTTCTCTTCGACCTTTTGTCAACTCCGACCTCTTCTATATTTACAATATCCGTCTCACAGGACTTCAGACTTTTACTATAATATCATATCTTTGAGCACCTATCTTCTATTTCTTAGTTGACTTCTTTACTCACTTTTTCCAAGTGGTTTTGGGTTGTACAAATTTTCTTGACTGCTATTAACCTCAATAATTGGTGGTAGGACAATATATGTCCACTCAGGTGATTTGTACCTCTGATTTGGACGTCTTACTCTTTTTGGCCTTTGTATAGTCTCTATTTTCTTTCCCAGTGTTTCGTTCTGGCTAGTAATTTTGTTTACTTGCTCTTCTTGTTCTTTTGTTTTGTTTACCATTTTGAATCTCAATTCACCAGCTCCTTTAGGCCAATTATCTCATTTGCAGACTTTCTTTGTCTTTGGCTCTACTGTGTTATGCTCCACTCTCCAAGCTCTTTTTGTTGGGCTTTTTCTTAATGGAGTTTCATCTGCACTCTCATCAGTTTCACTTTCAGTATCTTCAACTGTATCATTGATTATGATTTTCACAATGTCTTTGTCTTCATCAGATTCAGCTTTCTTTTCTGTCACTCTGTTAGGAACACCTTCATTACTGGTACTTGGAATCTCATCCTTATCATTAGTTACTTCCTCTTCCCCAGTCTCAGGATTTCTGTTCCTGCTTTCAGAGTTCTCAGTTTGCTTTTCAGTATTCTCTTTTTCAACAGCTTTCTCTTCACTTTCTTTTGCGTCTTTTCTGGTGTCTGTCTTTACCGATTCTCGATCTTCAGGTTAATCTTCTGAATCTGGTATTTCCACAATCTCCCTTTCACCTTCACCTTCAGACGAGGAACTGGCTTCTGATTCTTCCAGATGTCGACGTTCCTGTCGATCTTCAGTATCTGGATTCTTTTTGGGTTCAGCTTCAAAATCAGAGTCAGTTGTACTTTCACAGTAGTATGGGTATTCAGGTACAGGCACATGGATGCTGTGACTAGCATGAACCCACCTTTTCAGTCCAGCACACTTAACTGCAGTAGTACTGACCAAGATAACTTGACGTGGTCTTTGCCACCTTGGTACCAAGCAATTCCTTCTGCGGTGGACTTTCACTCATACCCAGTCCCCAGGGACTAGATCATGAGCTGGATTTTTCTCTTTGGAATTTGATTCAGTTCCCACATGGTGGAGCACAGAAGTTACCACATCAGACAGATTTTTGCAGTAATCCAGTATGATGTCATCATTAATTGTCAACAACTTATCAACTGGTACGTAGGCCTGTCTCATCACCCTGCCCATCAAAATCTCATGTGGACTTAATCCAGTTTTTCTGTCAGGTATACTTCTCAGTGTCATTAAGACAAGTGGCAAGGCATCAGGCCACTTTAGTCCTGTTGCTAAACACATTTTTGCAATTCTGTTTTTAATTGTTCCATTCACCTGCTCTATCACTCCTGAAGCCTCAGGTCTGTAAGCACAATGCAGCTTCTGGCGAATGTCCAGAGCTTCACAGATCATCTGCATAAGTTCATTTTGAAAATGTGGGCCTCGGTCCGACTCAATCGTCACCGGAAACCCGAATCGTGGTATTATCTCACGCAAGAACAGTTTAGCAACAGTTAATCCATCGTTTTTTCGCGAGGGGAAAGCTTCCACCCATCGAGAGAACAAACAGATTATCACAAGAACATATCTGAGTCTGTTGCATGGAGGGAGCTCAACGAAATCCATCTGAACTCTTGTAAATGGACCACCCTCCCGTCCTATGGTTCCCAAACTTACAACAGTTCTTCTGTTTGGATTAAATTGTTGGCAGACTAAGCATCTTTGACACAGGCTTTCAGCAATCATTCTAAATTTAGGATTATACCAAGTCTGTCTAAAGAGACGAATCATAGAATCTCTTCCAATGTGGGCCTGACTATGGTACATTCGGGCCATATCTGAGATCATGCTATCGGGCATTACTGGTCTTTCATCTTTGTAAACCCACATTTCATCTTCCTCCCTTTGTCTGCATCCTGATTTTAACCAGATATCTTTTTCCTCTGCTTCTGCCTCTTCCTGCATCTGTTTCACTTCCTGCCAAGTCTCAACTACAGTGGTTAGCATTAAAGGACTCGGAACATGTTCTTCAATTATTTCTCGATTGATTGAAATTTCATTCTTTGCACAGTGTTTCGCAATTGCATCCGCATAACCATTTCCACAAGTGATATAATCTTCACCCTTTTTATGTGCAGAACATTTTACCACAGCCAATTTTTCAGGTAACTGAATCACATCTATCAGAGTTTTCACAAATTCAGCGTTCCGAATAGGTGTTCCTGCAGAGGTCAAATGGCCTCTTTGGGACCAGAGCTGTCCATAATCATGAACAACTCCATAACCATATTGACTATCAGTCACTATGGTTACTTTCACCTCTTTTCCCAATTCACATGCTCGTATCAAAGCAATCAATTCCGCTATTTGAGCAGAATGAATTCCTTTCAGACAAGATGCTTCCAACACTTCTGCTACTGTACAGACAGCATATGCAGCACTTAGAACACCACTCTCTATTCTCAAGCATGATCCATCCACAAACATTACAAAATCTGATTCAAGTAAAGGTTCATCTTTAATGTCTGGACGAGGCTTTGTACAATACTCCAAAACATCCAAACACTTGTGATCAAGCTAACCTTTCACTTCTGCCTCAATGGTATCAGGTAGCAACGTCGATGGGTTGACATTCACACATCTGGCAACAGTCACATTCTCAGCTCCCAAAATTATTTTCTCATAACGGGTCATTCTGCTGTTAGTCATGTACTGTGTCTTTGCTCTAGTGAGGAGAATCTCCACAGAATGAGGTACATACACCCTCACAGGAAATCCCATCACAATTCCTTCACTTTGCTCCAGACTTACACTGGTTGCTGCTACTGCTTTCAAACAACCTGGCAAAGCCTTTGCAACAGGGTCCAAAACAGCTGAGAAATACGCAATTGGTTTTCTCATTCTTCCATGTCTTTGGATCAATACTGACAAAGCGCATCCTTCTCGCTCACTACAGTACGGTTCAAATTATTTCTCGTAATCAGGCATTCCCAAAGCTGGTGCTTCACACAATTTAGTTTTCAGCTGCTCAAATGCTTCCATCTCTGTTTTGGTCAGAACAATGTGGTCTCTGATATCTGCTTTTGTCAATCTCTGCAATGGTTTTGCAATCAATGAAAATCCACTTATCCACTGTCTACAATAGCCTACCATTCCCAGGAACATTCTTACCTGTCTTTGGGTTTTAGGTGGCTGCATTCCTTGTATCATTTTAATTCTCTCAATTGTGACCTGTCTGATTCCCTTAGCAATCTTGGGACCTAAGTATTGTACTTCTTTTTGACAAAACTGTAATTTTGATGGAGACACTTTATGTCCCTCCTCAGCCAAATGATTTAACAATGCCACTGTATCAGTTACACATGCATCCTTTGTTTTCGGTGCAAGTAAAAGATCATCAATGTACTGTACTAACACAGACTCTCCAGGTATGCTCAAATTTTCTAGTGATTTCATTAGCAACTGATTAAAAATCGATGGACTTTCAGTGTACCCTTGCGGAATTCTACACCATGCCAGGATATGATTTTGGAAACGGAACGCAAACATTGGTTGGCTTTCTGGATGCAACGGAACAGGAAAGAACGCATTGCACAGATAAATCACAGTGTACCATTCTGCATCATGAGGTATTTGGTACAAAATCACTGCTGGATTCGGAACAAATTGACAACATGGGACAACAATTTTGTTAACCTTTCTCAGGTCCTGCACAATTCTAAATGTTCCGTTTGGCTTTTTCCATCCCATAGTGAATTGCAAGGACTGCTATCTATTTCTCTTAAAATTCCCTGCTCAATCATTTTGTCAATTACTGGAGTTATTCCTTAAATTACTTCTGCAGTCATTTTATACTGAGGTATATTTGGGTAACTTGCACCTTCTTTTACTGTAACTTTCACAGGATCAACCCCTTTCATCAACCCTATATCTTTACCAGTGAAATCCCACACTTTCTCTTTCACTGCCTCTTTCAATTCAGCAGGAGTTTTCACTTTGTCAAAAACAGGAAACAGTTTATCCTGCTCTGCTTCAATCATGAGCATTGTTAGTTTATACAAAGTATCTTCATCTGGAGTTTGCAATTCTATGCCATCTGGTGAACAGTATATGGCACAGTTCATCTTGCACAGTGTATCTCTGCCTAGCAAATGAACTGGACTGCTATCGCACACCACAAATCGATGCATATCTTTGTATGTCCCAATCTCTATTTCAACTGGTTTTGTCAAAGGAGTATTTATTTGCCTATTAGCTACACCTATAACCTGGATTGTCTTACCCAAGAGAGGAAGATTTTGAATTTCCACTGATCTAACAGTAGAACGGGTAGCACCAGTGTCCACTAGGAAAGTTATTTCCACATCATTCACTTTTCCGATCACAAATGGACCTGACTGATCTACCTCAAGAGTGGCTCCAAGCATACACTCTTCTTCCTCCCTCAGGCACCGTCAGAAACTTTCATCCGGCTCACTGCCATTCTCCTCTTGCAACCAATATTGTGGACACACATTTACTCTTTGCGGTCTTTTTACCTGCTCACCTCCGCTGAATCCTGTCTCTGCACTGTATCTCTGATGATTCTCACTGTATGGCAGTGGCGGTTGCGGCACCTGACTTTGCTGATTTGCTATCTGCTGCTGTTGCAGTTGCTGCTGATTTACCTCAAACTGCACCTGCGGATTCAATGACGTATGTTCCCCATTAAGTCTAGGCGGACATTTACACTCTCGTTTCCAATGCCCTACCTTGCCGCAATTGAAACATGGCATTTTCTTTTTCAATTCATCAATATTCCCTACTAATTTAGGTTTGCCTTTAAAACTACTTTGATCCCCTACATTTTTACTCTCCATTTGTCCTACCTGTTGTTCTGCTACTTTTACTTGTGCCCACATGGCTTTCTCTTTCAACTTTTTCTGTTTTGCATCAATTTCTGCACTGCAATATTTTGCCTGTCTCAGTACCTTATCTACTGAGCATGACTGCCAATCCATCATACTGTGTCTAATCATATCTGTCTTAATCCATACAGAAACCTATACACAAAGTGGCTCATATCCTTTTCATTTAGTTCCTCATAACCACTATACTG
This sequence comes from Lissotriton helveticus, assembly GCF_964261635.1. Taxonomy (NCBI): domain Eukaryota; kingdom Metazoa; phylum Chordata; class Amphibia; order Caudata; family Salamandridae; genus Lissotriton; species Lissotriton helveticus. The sequence goes on along the minus strand of NC_136057.1, from coordinate 1,645,420,840 downwards.
TTTGAAAACTAACAACAATCTTTCATAAAATGAATGCACAGTTTCTTTCGGCTCTTGTGTAGTCCTGTCTATTTTATCCAATCAGTTTCTTTTGGAGGTATTTTGTTTTTCAACCACACTATCACCTGTTCATACTTTCTCATCACATCTGGTGATGGAGCTCCTGTTATCTTGTCTCTAGGATACTCCTCTCTAGGCCAATCCACAGATATTTTACATTCTGTCCATAAATCTGTTGGCACCACTATGTCGAACAACCCATCCAAATCGATCCATAGTACTTTTGACACTTTTACAAATCTGTCTACTTGTCGATACCACTCTACTGGTTTTTCTCTCAATCTGGGGAATTCATTTGTAAATGACAATATATCTTGCCTACTCCAAGGAACATGTACATATCCTCCTCCAGGAATTTCTCTCATAGGGAATTCAGTTGCCACAGTTTCTTTTTCTCTGATCGGAAAAGCTAAGGTGGATTTGTCACTAATTTCTTCTTTCTTCTTTGCCCACTTGACTCTCCATTTACCTACATCACCCCATTTGCGCTACAGCACAATCAGATCTTTTATCTGAACTAGTCTTCCAGCAGTATTCATGTTTTCAATGTCTCTTTCTACAAAATCTAATCTATAAGTCTTCTGCAATGATTTTATTTTTGAAAAAATTCTATTCCACATTCACTTGCCACCTCTTCTAGCTGATCATGCATTGTCTTAGCTCTCCATGTTATGCTTTTACATAAAAACATGAGCTCATCATCCTGGTATGTTTTTAATCTGTCTGTCCCAATCGTCCAATTATTAATTCTTCCATATCTACTTTTAATTTTGCCACATCCAGCACGTTTGATTCCTGCTCTTTTAATTTTAAATTTGTAATCCATTCACTCAATTCTTTATCTGATGATCCTACAGGTGTTTGCGTTAGATCTATTTTGTCTACAGTACTCTCTGGGGTTGCAGAGTCAGATTCTGCTCCTGTTGGATATCTGCATGACAAACTTTGATTAAAGGTCAATTCCTGGTGGATTTACATTTGTATTCCGCCTTATTTCTGACAAATCAGGATAAATGCTCCCTTTTGCTTTCTGCAAACCTTGTTGTAATGGAATTGGTAAACTCAGCTCTTTTATTCTTTAATTCTCAAACACTGGTATTACAGGTCCTATTGTTACTGGGACAGTTACAGCTTCCATATTTTTAGTAAGGTTTTGAATCAGTTCATGTGCAGAACGTTCATAATCAGACATATTTGTCTGAACATCATTTCGTCTTTCAGCACTTAGCACAATTTTATGTGAGTCATTACTCTGTACAGGAGTACCTGTAATCCTAGCTTCTCCTATCGGTGTACTCGGGACATATCTTGTTTCTACTCTCTCAGGGAAATCTCGGAAATTTGATGGTTGTCTTGGCGTCTCATTAACTCTTTCTTCTGCTATTGGAGCATTCGGGGTAGTCCATAAAGAACTTGGTTGATATGGTGGCGGTCTCCTATTTAATATTTCTTGTAATACAGCATCCTCTGATTCGCTTTCACCATAACCTTGATTCCTTGACTCAACATTCTTTTTCTTTTCTGTGCATTTCCGTCCCTCATATTCTTCTACCAATCTAACTGGATACATGCCATCACACATACTTCCATTCCTCCATCTCCGCATTCTAGCCTCATGTGTTTCTCCCCATAAATCTCGACCTCTACATCTTGGTCTGATATGCCTGCTCAACCTCTCACTCTCCATGTGATGCATCTCATCTTCCCATTCAACCAATGCTTCAAACTGAGTTGGTCTAGGTCTCGGTTCAAGTTTCATCATTTTGTCTCTTAAATTTCGCAAAATTGCCAAATCAAATGAACCTCCTTCTGGAAAGGCTAACACACCATCATCCTTGGTATACTGTACCCAATTCTCCAACCAAACACACGTATGGGAACCATATTTCGTTATCATATAAGAAGCAGGTGTTTTCGGTGAAGGAAGTATTTTTCCCTCTCTCGTAACTACCTCTTTGTCTTTTACAAACATGTTCTTCAGCCTTTTAAACCATGAAGGTTTCTTCTTGTCATCATCATAATAGTAATATGACATTTTCAATAAATGCCCTGCTTTCAAAAGATCGCGCACTACTCTATTGCTGTTTCCGTAACACCAACCTATCACAGCGCGGTTCGCACTAATGTACCAATTAGAACACGATACGTCACTATAATGCTTAACCAATAGCTTTTGCTGCTTTTTGTGATGAACCAATCAGCTCCTACTCTGTCTCGGTCATGTGGACCAATCCCAGCGCGACACTTTTGATGTCACCAGCGCTCCGGCTTCTGCAGCGCCGACTGACCCCCTCCTATACAGTTTTTTTTTCAAGAAGCCGTATTTACAAGGTATTTTACAAAATCCGTTAGTAACTTACACAAAACAATACCATTTGCCTGTTTCGCTAATAAAGTGATAGATTTTTCAATCACACAAATATTCTGTAACCGGAGTAGACAACGCTTATCTCCTCAGAATTTTTAGACTCGTTAATAAAATAGCACTACCCTATTTTACCCTTCTATCAGGCAATAACGAACTCGTTTCTCCAGGAAAGCACATACAGAGATTCTTTCCACCTCCTTAGAGACAATCCCAGAGTTTCACCAGAACGCGTATTGCAATTTTATTTACACACGTTCATACGGAAAACCCTATTCATATATACATGAATTCTGTTTTACCAGTAGGCAGCGCTTCTATCTAACCCACCACAGAATTCCTCTATTGTTAGCAAAAGAGAGACGCCACTCCCTTTACCCTTCAATCAAGCTCGGGTTAAGTTCTATTACTCTCTCAGCAATAAGTTTTAATCAGAATACGCAATGATCCCTGTGCTTGAAGGCTAAGATTTCATAGACTGTCCTCACTATACATTTATCCTCTCACACCTAAGGTCCCTAGACAATGATATACGACGATATCACCGCAGTATTCGACGATACTCCTCTTTTGAAACAGACCAAATGCACTGTGCGACTTTACTTGCCACACTTCCTCTGCCTGCAGACAGAGGCACTAGCTTCACACAATACTTGGAAGCTTTTTCAGAACTACATATAACGTAATACGAACTCAACAGATGTTAGTCATTAATCTTATACATCAAATTGTATATAATACTTTATACATAACCCTATCTAATTTCCTTAGCAACCACTACTCTGCTACCAAGATATAACTGCTATAGCACGGCTCCAAAAATCATTTCTAATCAGTACTCACCATTTCCCTGAAACCCTTTGAACACACAATCATTGGTCAGTGGGGCCCATAACACTGCACATTTACTATGTTCACTTACACTTGGCTTCAAGGCTTTTGATGAATCGCAATGGAGAAATGCTGTAACATTTGGTGGAGTGTCTAAAACTTATCTAAGTCAGTTATTATTTACACCTACAGATTATTACACTTTACTATGGTTTTATTCAAACATTTAATTATTCAGACGCACCACCATAGTGGCAATGGATCTGCTAGAAAGAAAATTAGGCGTAAGAAAATCACAAGACCAGCTTTTAAAATTCCATTTTCCCAATTTTATTAAAAGCAAAACGTTATTATGTTGACATTTATGCATTATTTCAATTCTTTATTCAGTAAATCTTAAACTTTATTTCAAAAATGATCATTTTATTTAGAGCTCAGGAAAAATCGCTTATTTTAGAAATCAGTTAAAAGTTTAGCAAAGAACAGATAGTTCCAAATTCATTCTCTCCTAACATCCCTAACTAACACCCTCATCTTATCCTTCAGTCCTGTAAAGCAAACAAAATAATTGTAAAAGTTCTTACATCCAGGAGTCAATCTTCAGTCTGGCAGCACTTTGTGTAGAAATCGAAAGAGCGACCCCCTTTAGACGAAACCTGGGGTTTTTATACACTAATTTCCTAACTTAATCTATCTAAATTGTATCTTCTATTACTTATTTGGATTCTGATTGGACAAATTCGGGGTGGGTGAGCATCTCCTCACCATTACAACATCATTTTCTCAACGATTCAGCAGAAAAATAAAGGGGCTTTGTTTTAGGACAGTCTTTGGCCTAGCCATTTCCTTGAGTGGCAACATCAGGACCTTTTCCCATGATCACAACATTCAAGCGTCCATGTTTGGCCCCCATCCTAAGTTCCGGGCAAGGTAGCCTTGAACCTCCTCAAGCACAGGCAGTTGACTCTGACTTGCAGGCTTTTGGCGCGCCTGCGCTGTCCAGCTTTTGCTCACAGTTTACCCGGGCAGCCATCTTTCATACGGGCCTCAGAGGCCACTTTTGGAACTATCATAGAAACAAACACAAATTCATGTTAAATATGGAAATAAAACCCTTCTGTTTACCTCCCACCATACTAATGTTTCCCCATTAGTTGTTACCTATGAAATAAGCCACACATATGCGTTTTATACTTACATTTCCGACCACTTCTTAGCACAAAACGTGTACAATAAGCACATTTAAGCTGCGTTTGTTTATATCCAGGCTGTGCATTAATTCACAACCCGATACCAATACATATTAGTTAATTTTATTGCAACATGCAGGCAAAATTAGTACTCCCGTGTGTAATAAATGTATGCATCTTATACTATGGTTGATTAGTTCACAAAACATTCCATTAGTAAATGTTAACGTTATGGAACATTGATTTTGAGAGGGGTACACAAAATTTTGTTTTTACCACCTCGCTCCATCAGTGTCAGTAATTTCCAGCCTCCCTGGCCTGGGCCCAGTCTGTCTGGGGCACAATAGTCTAGTGTGAAGTCCTTTGTATGTGAGCTGGGCCAGTGCCTTTGAAGTGCAAGTGTGGTAGATGACCGCTTCGCCCCTTTAGCCAGGATGACCCATTCTGCCAACACCAAGACCCTCTATTGTGATACTGGCTGGGAGGAATACATAGCTGCCAAGGTTTCAGATTGCCATGAGTGACATTTTTATAATTTCAGTGAAATTATGAGTGACATTTCAACGACGAGTGACACTTTCTCGCGAGCAAAAATCATGCAATGCAGACGAGGGAAAGATATAAATATCAGAAATTTCAGCCATTTGCGCAACAAGAAACTCCAAGAACTTCTTGAAACTGCTGCAGAGCACCAGCAATGGAAGGACACTAACCCTAGTGCTCCCTCCTGTAACCTGACTGTACTGTAAGTCAACAACAGAGGTCTGTGTGTGTGACGTCAGTGTGTGTGTTGCCGGGCAGTCCGGCACAAATGAAAAAAACACTGTGAACATTGAACACTGCAGAGAGAGCCAGGTTAACAGTCAAAATCTTGCACCTGCCTCACAGCAGGCGTAAGACTGACGCAGGCCCTTTCACATGGGGCTTGCCCCATGTGAAAGGGCGCATTGCTGGAGTTGCGTCACTTTTGTGACACACTTCAGCAATGCGTCACTTTTGCGCTCACAGATACTTCGGAAATACTGACGTATCTGCAACTCCTTGCGACATGATGCATCATACATTAAATATGACACATCAGGAATGTCGCAAGGAGTGCGCACTGAGAAGTGACGCATCGCTGCTTTCACGCAGCGATGCGTAATTTCTCATAAATGAGGCCCATGGTCTTCTTCAATGGTACCCTGAAGGCACCCAAGAGATGTACGTCTGTTGGGGATCTGCCTATTGAATTAGTTTCCACATTTGATTATTTAGGGATACACTTCACTCCAAACTTGTGCTAGGTCCCTTGAGAAAGCAAAAGACACACAATTGATGGACGGAATGTTGAACAAATCAAAACATACCCCCCCAGTCAAAAGATCTGGGTTAAATGCATCATTCTTTTGCTCACAGTCAGCACATCTCTCACTTATTCAGCAAATCTCCCTCATAACCAAGATCCACAAAAGAACTGTGACAGGAAAAGTGTCTCCAGTAATAGAATTGTATAATACCAAAGCTCCAAGCTCAGTCATCTATGGAGCAGAATTGTGAGGTAGTGGGAATATTAATTGCCTTTCTGTGACTGAACAATGCTTTGTAGGATCCTTTCTTAATCTGCCGGCAAGCTCCCCTCTGATTCCAATTTTCCTTGACCTGGCCCAAAGAAAGATTACCCAAAATGGAGTGCAAAAAGAACAACTGATGGACAGAATGCCGAACAATGTCATACATTCACCCCTGTACAGAGATTTGGGCTTAAATCCATTGTTTTTTGCTCACCATGCCATACCAGTTTGGACCCAGCCATATGCATATCAGTTTTGACCCTGCGCCCAGTGGTAACAGTCTCCCTAGACTGGAAACAAGCATCCTAGGATCCGTTTCAGGCTTTCAGCCCTCATCAGCCAGGATAGCTTGACTCCAGTGGCATGGAGAGAACGGGACCCACGTCTGGGCATACCCGTCCCACTCGGGGTGACAAATGAAAAAATAACAATTGATGGACAGAATGCAGAACAATGTCATACATTCACCCCAGTACAGAGATCTGGGCCTAAGTCATCGTTTTATTGCTCACCATGCCATTCCAGTTTGGACCCAGTCATATGCATATCAGTCTTGACCCTGCGCCCAGTGGTAACAGTCCAGCCCGAACTGCCAGGCCAGGTCCTCCCTAGACTGGAAACAAGCATCCTAGGATCCGTTTCAGGCTTTCAGCCCTCATCAGCCAGGATAGCTTGACTCCAGTGGCATGGAGAGAACGGGACCCACGTCTGGGCATACCCGTCCCACTCGGGGTGACAAATGAAAAAATAACAATTGATGGACAGAATGCAGAACAATGTCATACATTCACCCCAGTACAGAGATCTGGGCCTAAGTCATCGTTTTATTGTTCACCATGCCATTCCAGTTTGGACCCAGCCATATGCATATCAGTCTTGACCCTGCGCCCAGTAGGAACAGTCCAGCCCGAACTGCCCGGCCAGGTCCTCCCTGGACTGGAAACAAGCATCCTTGGACCAGTTCCGGGCTTTCAGCCCTCATCAGCCAGGATAGCTTGACTCCAGTGGCATGGAGAGAACGGGACCCACGTCTAGGCATACCCGTCCCACTCGGGTGACAAATGCAAAAATAACAATTGATGGACAGAATAATGTCATACATTCACCCCAGTACAGAGATCTGGGCCTAAATCATCGTTTTTTTGTTCACCATGCCATTCCAGTTTGGACCCAGCCATATGCATATCAGTCTTGACCCTGCACCCAGTGGGAACAGTCCAGACCGAACTGCCAGGCCAGGTCCTCCCTGGACTGGAAACAGGCATCCTAGGACTGGTTTCAGGCTTTCAGCCCTCATCAGCCAGGATAGCTTGACTCCAGTGGCATGGAGAGAGTGGGACCCACGTCTGGGCATACCAGTCCCACTTGGGGTGACAAATGCAAAAATACCAATTGATGGACAGAATGCAGAACAATGTCGTACATTCACCCCAGTATGGTGATCTGGGCCTAAATTGTCGTTCTTATGTTCACCATGCCATTCCAGTTTGGACCCAGCCATATGCATATCAGCCTTGACCCTGCGCCGAATGGGAACAGTCCAGCCCGAACTGCCGGGCCAGGTCCTTACTGGACTGGAAACAGGCATCCTAGGACTGGTTTCAGGCTTTCAGCCCTCATCAGCCAGGATAGCTTGACTCCAGTGGCATGGAGAGAGTGGGACCCACGTCTGGGCATACCAGTCCCACTTGGGGTGACAAATGCAAAAATAACAATTGATCGACAGAATGCAGAACAATGTCATACATTCACCCCAGTACAGAGATCTGGTCCTAAGTCCATCGTTTTTTTGCTCACCATGCCATGCCATTCCAGTTTGGACCCAGCCATATGCAAATAAGTTTTGCCCCTGCACCCAATGGGAACAGTCCAGCCCGAACTGCCAGGCCAGGTCCTCCCTGGACTGAAAACAAGCATCCTAGGACCAATTTTGGGCTTTCAGCCCTCATCAGCTAGGATAGCTTGACTCCAGTGGCATGGTGAGCACAGAACCCATGTCTGGGCATACCCGTCCCACTCGGGGTGACAAATGCAAAAATAACAATTGATGGACAGGATGCAGAACAATGTCATACATTCACCCCAGTACAGAGATCTGGGCCTGGGAGAGTGTCTAATAAGTTTCAGCGCTCCGTCCACAATCTCCTTGTGTTTGCTTTGTTCGCCCTAAGTTGGAAGGGTATGCCCAGACATGGGTCCCTGCTCACTTTTCCACTAGATTCAAGCTAGCCTGGCTGATGAGGTCTGTTAGCCCGAAACCGGGCCCAGGATGCTCGTTTTCGGTTCAGGAAAAACCTGGCTTGGCAGTTTGGGCTGGACTGCTCCCATGAGGCACAGGGTCAAGACTGATTTGATATATCGCTGGGTCTGAACTGAGGTGGCGAAGTGAGCTAAATAATGATGATGGATTCAACCCAGATCTGTGACTGGGGGTGAGTGTCTGGAAAGTTTCAGCGCTCCATCCATCCATCATCTCCTTGTGTTTGCTTTGTTCCCGTCAGGCACAGGGTCAAGACTGATTTGCATATAGCTGTGTCTGAACTGGGGTGGCGAAGTGAGCTAAAAAAACAATGATGGATTCAACCCAGATCTGTGATTGGGGGTGAGTGTCTGAAAAGTTTCAGCGCTCCGTCCATCATATCCTTGTGTTTGCTTTGTTCGCCCTAAGTTGGCAGGGTATGCCCAGACATGGGTCCCTTGCTCACTTTGCCACTGGATTCAAGCTAGCCTGGCTGATGAGGGCTGTTAGCCTGAAACCGGTTTCAGGATGTTTGTTTCCAGTCCAGGGAAGACATGGCTTGGCAGTTCGGGCTGGAGTGTTCCCATGAGGCACAGGGTCAAGACTGATTTGCATATAGATGTGTCTGAACTGGGGTGGCGAAGTGAGCTAAAGAACAATGATGGATTCAACCCAAATCTGTGACTGGGGGGTGAGTGTCTGAAAAGTTTTAGTGCTCCGTCTATCATCTCCTTATGTTTGCTTTGTTCGCCCTAAGTTGGCAGGGTATGCCCAGACGAGGGTACCCTGCTCACTTTGCCATTTGATTCAAGTTAGCCTGGCTGATGAGGGCTGTTAGCCTGAAACGGTCCCAGGTTGCTGGTTTCCGGTCCAGGGAAGACATGGCTTGGCAGTTTGGGCTGGACTGTTCCCATGAGGCTCAGGGTCAAGACTGATGTGCATATAGCTGTGTCTGAACTGGGGTGGCGAAGTGAGATAAAGAACGATGATGGATTCAACCCAGATCTGTGACTGTCTGAAAAGTTTCAGCGCGGACTGTCCAGCATCTCCCTGTGTTCAAAATGAAGTGTAGGCTCCTAATGTTTGGCATCAATTGTGGTCTACTGAAGAGCTTGCCCCATACCGAGCGGGACTTATGAACCTCATGATATCTCCCAGGGTTAGCTAAAGCTCTTCATTTTCTTTCCTCAGGGTACTCCTGAGGAAATTGGGGTTGGAAACCTATTGTACTGACCCAGAGAAAGTGTCCCATATCACAAGAGACAGGGTCAAAGAAGTTTACTGGGAATTCATTATGATGAAGAATGTTTCCAATGCAATAGGATTGCCTACTCAGCATTTCATAGTCTTTAAAGTCGTCCCCCAATTTGAAGATACTATTGTTAATGTTAATGTTAATGTTAACAGGTATTTGTTGAGCGCTCGTACGCCCGAAGGCTTCATGGCGCTATAGAAGGGAACAGGACGCGTCAGCAATTTGATAGAGCAGGCCAGCTCAAGGGTGTGCCTGAGAGAAGAGCCAGGTCTTCAAAAGATGTCTAAAACTGAGGAGGTTGTCACTTAGTTTAAGATGAAGGGGGAGGGAGTTCCAGAAGGCAGCTGCAAGATGGTCAAAGCAGCTGCCTCCGAGACGTTTCCTCTTGTATGACGGCACAGTCAGCAGAGATTTATGGGTGGACCGGAGGTGTCGGGAAGGATTGTATTTATGGAATAGGTTCCTGACGAATTGGGGGCCAGTATCTTGCAGGGATTTAAATAAAATGCAGCCCGTCTTGAAGGCCACACGTTGTTCCACCGGCAGCCAGTGTAATTGTTTCAGGCCAGATCTAACTGATTGCCTTCTGGGGATGTTCAGAAGAAGTCTGGCTGCCTGGTTCTGAACCAGCTGGAGGCGTTTGAGCTCTCCCTTTGGGAGCCCAAGGTAAAGACTGTTGGAAAAATCCAGTCTGGATAAAACCAAAGCGATGACAATCTGAGTAAGGGCGGAAAAGGAAAAAAAGCGTGCAATTTTGTTAATTTTTTTCAGCTGAAAAAAACTGGCAGAAACAACTGACCCCACCTGTTTCTTCAAGGAAAGATCTTCACTAATATGGATGCCCAAACTTTTTACCGATGATGATTTAATCGGAGGGGCACCCATACAGGAGGGCCAAAAGCTAGGGTTCCAACTATGTATACTCTGTCCCGGCAAGACCAATTCGGTCTTTCCTGGGTTGAGTTTTAGATGATTGCAGCTCATCCAACTCAGAATGTGGGACATGGTGTTCTGAAATTCTACCACTGAGTCCTTGGTGTTAAGGGGGAAGATGAGCTGCAAATCATCAGCATAGTTGAAGATGGTTACATTGGCATTTCTAAGAGAGAACAGAAGAGGGCGCAAGTATAAATTAAAAAGTAAAGGGGACAGCGATGAGCCTTGAGGCACTCCGCAGTTGGTGGATATGGTAGGGGCCGCAAAGGTACCCAGTCTGACCGATTGAGTTCGGCCGGAGATAAACGAGCGGACCCAACTCAGAGCCAGGCCTCTGAGGCCAGCCTGCTCGACACGGTCGACCAAGATGGTGTAGTCGACCGTGTCGAACGCAGCGGAAAGATCCAGTAACACCAAAGCCTGGTGGATCCCCTCGTCCGCGTTCCGTCTCAAAGAATTTTGCACCGAAAGAATGACTGCTTCGGTTGAGTGGCAAGGGCGGAAGCCGGCCTGGTTGGGTGCAAGATACTCAGATTTCTCCAGGAAAGCGGAGATGCAGTCACAGACATGGGATTCCAGAAGTTTGGCGCAGTAAGGCAACAGAGAGATGGGCCTATAGTTAAGTGGATCTGATGGGTTGGCTCCTATCTTTTTTAAAAGGGGAATGAGTAGGGCTTTTTTAAAATTACTTGGAACTTTCCCTTGGGTGAGTGATCCATTCAGCAAGGGAAGTATACCCTCAGGGATGAGGGTGCCCACTTCTTTCAGAATGAAGGGGGGGCAGATGTCGTCAGGGGATCCTGATTTAACTTTGGTAAAAAGCTTGGATAGAATATCATTATCAATAGGAGGGTATGAAACCAAGGTAGCAGGATTGTGAAAGACATCGGAAAACAGAGGGGATGGCAGAGTAGTGGAGATGCTCTGTTTGATGGTGCAGATTTTATCAGAAAAGAAAGAATTGAGAGAGTTGCAAAGTTCCTGGGTGGGGGTTATCAAAAGGGAGGTTCTATCACTTGTAGTAAGATTTTCCACTATATTGAATAGTTCTCTAGATTTATTGTTCGCTTTGAGTATTTTTTCAGAGAAATATTCAGTTTTGTGTTTTAGGATGAGCTTGCGGTAGTCCCTGCGAGCTTTACGGTAATTATCCTTGTCTTGCTCTGCATAGGCGGTACGCCATTTACGCTCCAGTTGACGGACCTTAAGCTTAGAGTTTTTCAGAGCATGTGTAAACCACTTATGTGCGTCATTGGGGCGGGAGCGAGAAAAGTTAGTGCAGGGGGCATGATCGTCAGCTGCCTGAAGTAACCAGCCTGAGAAAGCTTCTTCCATTTTATCAATGTCCTGGTCGGATGAGGGAGGGGAGGAAGATAAGGATTCAATAAAGGTGGGAATGTTGACATTCTTCCACAATCTAGTTTTACCTCCTGACTGAGGCTGGGGCTTTCTGCTGCTTACTATGATGATGGTGAAGTTGATCAGATAATGGTCCGACCAGATGCAGGGCATGATGGAGTTGATAGCAAGAGGAATGTTTTGGGACCAGATTTGGTCTAAGCTGTGCCCTTTATTGTGGGTAGGAAGATGAATGTGTTGAATAAGGTTCATATCCAATAACATTTCTTTAAGACTGGCTGCCTGAGGATCAGACTCAGTGGAGTCCAGCCATAGATTGAAGTCTCCTAATAATGCAATTTTACCGTGAGAGATGATCAGGGATGCAAGCTGTTCAGAAAAGGATGTAATAAACGTAGGCGCAGTTTGAGGGGGACGGTATAGAAGGATCAAAAGTAAAGAACCTAGATCAGTGTTCAATTTAAAAAGCAGGTTATCACATCCTGTCAAGTCTAAAGATGGTAAGGAGGAGACTTGATAAGAGCTGCGAATAATCGCAGCGACACCTCCGCCTCTTTTGCCGGCGGGTCTGTCAGCGTGCAGGATGTAATAATTTGAGGGGACAGCGGCTAGGATGTCAGGCAGGGAACCTTCGTTGAGCCAGGTTTCAGAAAGAAATAAGAAGTCTGGCTGGTCGGTCTGAAGCAGGAGGAAAATGTCAAGATGGTGTTTGACCATAGACCTAGTATTTAAGTATAGGCATTTAAGCGTTGTCGCAGAGTTATGAGTAGTAACAGCGGGCAGAGTAGGGCAGTAATTTGGAATTTTGGAATGGATATATTCGGGCTTCAGAATGCCATAGGTGGCCGCACGTTTTAAGGTATGGGCGGGCGGGGCGAAGCCAGCGCTGTCTGGGGGTCTAAGTGACAGCAAGGTAGAGGAGGAGTAAAAGATGTTTGGTCCAGGGGTTGTGGCCCCAGGCCCCGGACTGCCGCGGACGGGCGCAGACGGGCTTGACTTGTGCGCGACTTCGGCGCGCATTCGTCGCGCCCGCTGCGCTCGTCCGCTGCGCTCCTGTATGCACATGGTTTATAAGGCCTGCCTCCCGGGAGAACTAGACCGCTGAATCCGGTCCAGCTCCACCCAAGATGGCGGCTCGCCTCACCCTCCACACAAACGGCACCAGCCGCGATGGACCAGGGCGGGTAACAGCAGAAAATAATGTCCAGACAGTGAGTGCAAGTTAAAATAAACTGAATAACAATTTTTGTGCAATTTTTAAAATACGAGCGCACTAGCGCTAAAAGTCGCGCTACAGCGCTAACAAATGCTGCCAGGTAACTGGGATGGTTAAGAAAGCAAGTCCGAGGTTCCTCGAGGGCCGGGCTTCTGCCACCAGCCGAGCGTACTCGAGTAGCCCAGGGCAAGGAAGTGTTTTAAGGCCTGCCTCCCGGGAGAACTAGACCGCTGAATCCGGTCCAGCTCCACCCAAGATGGCGGCTCGCCTCACCCTCCACACAAACGGCACCAGCCGCGATGGACCAGGGCGGGTAACAGCAGAAAATAATGTCCAGACAGTGAGTGCAAGTTAAAATAAACAGAATAACAATTTTTGTGCAATTTTTAAAATACGAGCGCACTAGCGCTAAAAGTCGCGCTACAGCGCTAACAAATGCTGCCAGGTAACTGGGATGGTTAAGAATGACATTGTCCCACAAATTATTATTATTATTATTATTATTGGACATTTATTAAGCGCCTGATTACGCCACTGGCGTGTCTCCGCGCTATGGCAAGTGGTGTGGCTGTCCCCCCCTCCTCCCAACCAGGCTATCTACTGAAACAGGTGCGTTTTAAGTTTTTTTCTAAACTGGACTTCGCAGGGTTCCAACCGAAGTTCCAGTGGCAGATTGTTCCAGCGCTTGGGAGCAAGGTATCTGAAAGATCTGCCTCCCATGCGAGCTTTAAATATTCTTGGGACTTTTAACAGCCCGGTCTGCGAAGACCGGAGACTGCGTGCAGGCTCATAATGGGCTATAAGGCTCTGGAGCGGGAGAGGTGCTTTGCCACTCAGGATACGATGGCAAGTGGCAAGAGCCTTAAACTCCACTCTCCTCTCTATGGGGAGCCAATGAAGCGCCCGCAAGGCCAGTTTGGCGGATGACCTCCTGGGGAGTCTGAGGACCAGCCGCGCCGCTGCGTTTTGTAGAACCTGCAGGCGGCCGAGGACCCTGCCTGAGGCCCCCAGGTAGAGCAGATTCCCATAATCGAGTCGGGAGGTAACCAGGGCATGCACCAGTGTCTGACGAGCAGGAGTGGGAAGCAGATCTAATACTTTCCTGAGAGCTCTCAGAACACCGAAACAGATCCCTGCCACTCGACCGACATGTGGGCCAAAGGTGAGGTCCTTATCCAACCATACGCCAAGGTTTCTGGCCTCGCGGCCGGGAGCAGGAACCTCCCCCAGACACGGTGGCCACCACGCCGACGACCACGCAGACGGCACTCCCCCCACCACGAGCACCTCGGTCTTGCTCCCGTTTAACTTTAAACAGTTGGCAGACATCCAGGCAGCAAGGTCATTCATGCAGTTCCTGAAGATGTCTGCCGCAAGTCCGGGCGCGCGCGATAGGGAGATGACCAGCTGCGTGTCGTCGGCGTAGGACACCAGGCGGAGACCATACCCCTCCACGATGGCTGCCAGGGGGGAGACATAGATGTTAAATAGAGTTGGGCTCAGGGACGAACCCTGCGGTACGCCCTGGCCCAACTCAATCTCCCTGGAGTAGTAATCACCCAATCTGACCTGGAAACACCTCTCCGTGAGGAAGGACTTAATCCAGCCAAGCGCAGCTCCTGTCACCCCTTGTTCCTTCAATTTAGATAGGCCATTCCCCACCAAGGTGTTCCAGAGTAGATGGCAAAGCCAAGCTCCCCTTGAAGATATGTGTCCAGCATGCATAGGAGGTCCTAAATCCCTGGTCCATTTATTCTTTTTTTGCCCTGTAAGTAGGCTCCTTCTAGCATGGTTACCCCCACTTTTTGCCTGGTGTCAATGTGATTTTGACCTAGTCTGACTGGGATCCTACTAATCAGGACCCCTGTCACTGTCCTTTCTCCCTAAATTGACCATGGTAAGTACTTTTGTACATTCAAAATTGGCTACTGTCGTACCCTTGAAAGTCCCTAGTATATGGTACTGGGGTACCCAGGGCATAGGTACACCAAGGGTTTCTTATGGGCATGTATTGTGCCACCCATGAGAGTCCACTTAAACTGTGACTACAGGCCTGCCATTGCAGCCTGTGTGAGTTGGTGCTTGATATCTTTCCTTATATCTTAGGTCTCTGAACTTAAAACATATGTTGCCCCTATGGCTGGTTCTTCAGTCCTGAGGGCAGGGTCCTTAGTTATAAGTGTGAGGGTGCCCCTGCATGAGCAGGGCACCTCTACAAACCCCAACGTCGATTCTCCAGGCGTTGTTAGTGCAGTTAGCCATTTAAATGCATATAGTTGACATCAGTCAATACTAGATGTCTAATTATATAGTGGCTCACCGAAACCTGTCATATTTGGTATCAAACATGTTTGAACCATACCTAAACACCGATTCCAGTGTTGGAAGTTTGATCCCATGTACTGGGTGGCTCCCTTGGGGTAACCCCTTGTACTCGGTAACATCCTTTCAGGGTCTGACAGCAAGATAGTACTGCTGCTGACCACAGACACGATTCTTCCCTCCTGTTGCTGAGCCAAGCTCATGCAGGGGAAGGTAAAACAATTGGTTTTCTGACACAGGGAGGTGTGACCCTCTCCCAAGCTGGACTTAGTGTATTGGGCTTGGGTGGGGGCGCTTGCCAGTGCCACCAGACTGCTTTGAAGGGCATATTTGGTGCCCTGCTTTCATACTCCAGTTTGAGCCAGTTCAGGGAGCCCTTGGCTCCCGCTCTGGTGTGAATCTGGACAAAGGACATGTGAGTATCCTCCCCTCTGTCCAGCCCTTCCTCTGGGAGGGACCCCTGAGTTGTTCTAACTCCAACCCTTTCCCTAGGGTACATAAGGGCTTGCCTGTGGGTGGCTCTTCAGATTCATCATGGGACAAGACTCAAGCTTGTAACGTCACTTTCTGAACGTCTGGACACTTGGACTTCGCCTGGAACCGAGACTGCGCCAAGGAAGACTACTGCTGCACCTGGTCTCGCTGTTCTAGACGTCTTTTTGGTCGCCTGTGTCTGTGCTTCTTCCAGGATCTTCAACAGACCTGTGGGCATCAAGGACACCCGAAGCAATGTCCCTTGGAGTGAAGGAGTCACTCCCCTGCATCTGGAGGCTCCGCAATGAAACTGACCGGTCTGCTTCTCCTGACATCCACGAACTGCCGGAGGCTAAGCAACACAGGTGGTGGTTCTGCAACTCCCTCAAGGCCTGACCTGTCCTCTCTGCAGTTTTGAGGCCAATATCCCTCATCGGAACCTCTGGGAGTGGACCCCTGTGCAAGAAGCTCCAGCATCTCTTCCTGTCAAGTACAACATCCTCACCGCATCCTCTGCACAATGGGCCTTCCTTTTTGGCGTGCTGCTCAAGGTTCTCTTGTGACTTCTTTGCCTTTGGCCTTTGGGTTCTCTGGAAAGTCTTCTCCCGCTTCATTGTGCTCCCCTGCTTGCTCGGAGCCTGCTCTGACTCTCCTTGCTTGTGGTGAGTCCCTTGGACCTCTCTGGTCACAACGTTGCTTTTTCTTCATTCTCCATGCAAGTTGCGGCTACCAAGGCTTGTTGGTGCTCCTGCCAGACACCAACCCTCCAGGGTCACCAACACCAGATGTGGGGCAGCTTGTGCACGGCTCCTGGTCTACCTCAGCGCCGCCTGGTCCTCAAAGCTGCAGTGACATGGTCACCATCAACTTGTCTGAACCACCCGACATCGGTGGGCAATGCTCTTCCGTGCCTCCTAGTCATCTTTAAGTGGCACAGACTCTGTCCTCTCTGCTTGCAGGTTCATCACTTCCAGAATCCACCCTTTGATTCCACTGGACTTCTTTACCTTCTTCTCTAGAGGCACTTTTCTTCCAGTCTTCCATTGTCTCCTATGGAAGTTTCCGACATCTCTTCACCCCTATGCAGCTGGCTCACCTGGTGTAGGTAAATCTGGTCTCTGGGGCATTCTTGGGTGGAGTGGCTCTCCAACCTTCTGTCCTCAAGAGATTTCTTCAGGGTCCTCTGGGTAGGGGTCTTCTGCAAAACTGCAACCATGACTTCTCCATTTACTTCCATTGGGCACGCTGCTGTGTTCCCATTCTGCACACAGCCTCCGTGGGGTTATTGGGTACTTATCTTGGGTGCTTCCTTGTATCCCCGGCACCTCTGGGTCTTCTGGTCCAAGTCCCATCCTCCTTTGCAGTTGCATTCCACTTTCCTATTATATGGTTTAGTCTACCCCATGGAGACCACTGTATTTTGTGCTACTTAACTTATTGCAATTTAAGTATTGTAATATCCTGGTAGGAGATATAACAATGTGTTAGTGAGAGTTGTGTAATAAATAGAAGTATTTGTACATAAACACTGTGTTTTTCATTTTCATTGACCTACACTACATGATTAAACTGTTGAAACAAGCTGCTTAACACTCCTTCAAGATAAACCTGAAGGCTGCTCTCCACAACTACCATGGTTATCTAAGATCACTGAAATCACCATATGAGATGTCTGGATTAGTGTAAGGTGCATCATTTAAATAAGTGTGCACCATATACTAAGCCAGCCTCCTACATGCCCCCATTACAAAAACTTGAGGACCAAGTGGATTATCTCGCTATGGAGGTGCATTGGTCGTAGACACTATCTGGAAGTGCTCAGAATAGTTAGCACAGATACAAGGAGAATCATGGTATTTGGTAAAGCCAAATGTCTGATGGCCCTATGGATTAGACGATCGAAGTGTATTGTGTGATATCCTTGTTTTGCTTTTTTTAATGGATGCATGTCCTTTTAGTATTGCCTTGCTCCTTCTTTTTAATTATTTATCTACTTGTAATGAAATAAACAGTTTATCTTTGGTACCTCTAAGTATATATGTGATTATGTGTATTTAATCAGACATTACCCTATAAAGTAAAGCTGTACACGCTTGTCAACTGTTACTTGCCCACCCATTCCTACGGCAGCGAGGCACTACGAGGAAGAGATTCCAGGAACCTAGACACTATCCAGGCAAAAGCTTATAGAACAATGTTCTCGCTCCTGCCATACACCTCGCCCGCGCAACTAAGGCTGGAGTTTGGCTTGTTAAAACAGAGCCTAGCTAGACAGGGAGCTTACATCATTTGCTGCCACAAACTCCGCTCTGCCACAACCGACACACTAAACTCACTGTTGTGGCATGACATACAAAGCAGGGACGCATCTCAGGCACGCTCCTACCTGAAGGCAGCATTGGGGACCGTCAAAGCATTTGCACTCTGGGACATGCAACTTGGGCATAACCCGTTAAAAAAACTAGTCTGGAAAAACATTAAAAATCTTTCCTTACTAGAGGACAAGGCGGCCTTTGCAAAAAGAAACCATGCATGGATGACATTAAACACGTATAAAACACTGACACCACAAGCATACTTCAGCCAGGCTACTCAAAAACCATAAAACTGAAGTTCTTGAAACACAGACTAGGGGTGCTGCCCAGCAGAGAGCACCTTCCACCATGGCTCAGGAGCAACAGCCACGAAGCCTGTCCGCTCTGCAACCTAGAAAAGGAAGACATACTCCACATGACCTGCCTTTGCGAAGAGCTTCGACAAGCCCGCCAACAGCTCTTAAAGGACCAGTTCAAGCAGTTAGGGACTAGCACACGAAGGCAAGCGGTGCTCGCCTGCTTGAATCCTGCAAATACTAAACTGAACTGCACATACGTTAAGTTCCTGGCAATAATAGAGCAAAGACTGCACAAAATCCAAAAATTGACGATCATCAATACAACCAACAAGCTAACGGCCCCTAGGTTGCCAAGGGTGCATGCTGACCTGACCCCGGGAAAAGACTGCTAAATATTCACTTTGGGTCCTCTACTGAGTGTTTAAAAAAAAAAAAAAGAATGATGTTGACCATAAATGATCAAACTTTTCTATTATACTTTTTAAATTTTTTAATGCAAAATGTTTGTATTGGTTTTAATTAACTATGCATAATAAACTTACCTTACTCTTACCATTACCAAGAAGGAAACTCTGATATTTTAAATTACACTTTTATGTTGTTATATGTGTATGCATGTACTGAGATGTACTTTATAAAATCTTTGTGATTGAAAATAACGTTTTAGGATGTTGATCTCTTCATCCTGCAAACATCAGAGTCATAGACTGGATGTCATGAATCCTCTTAGGAAGAGGATAGGCTTGACTCAATGTGGTGTCCAGTACTGACCATAGCAACATGATGCGTTACGAGGGCACAGGGTGAGACTTTGGCTTGTTGATCAAAAAGCCCAGGTTGAACAACTACTGGGTTGTTGTCTGCAAGTGGCAAGACACCATCTGCAGCTGACTGGCCTTGATAAGTCAGTCGTCGCGTAAGGAAACAAGCTTTTGAAGGTTTACCTAAACCATGTGCGCCATTCTGGCTACTAGGTACTGGGGCAATGGTTCTGAAATGCCATGAGCCCTGTTAAACCGGACACAGTGCATGTGCCCTGACCCTTAAAATGGTGCATGCGGTGGCTTGTCCCCAATTGGCAACGCTTAACTTACTTCTGAGTCCCTAAATATGGTACTAGCAGTACCCAGAGCCTGTAAGCTAAGAGTGTCCCCCAGGGACTGCAGCACTTGTTGTGCCACCATGAGTAGGATAAGGTAAAACATGGCTCTGAGTCTGCCACTGCAGACTGGAAGGGCAGTTTTAAACTGCTAATCCGACTTTGCCATTTAAGCTAAGGCCAAAGCCTAAACATCCAATTTTTATTTATGTAAATGACCACCTTAGGTAGGCTGAACGAACCCTAAGTCAGGGTGCTGTAAGTTAAAAAGCGGAATCTGTTTTTTTTACATGTTTCAGTAGTAAAAACCCTAAATCGTCAATTTTACTGTGTAAAGTCCAGGAGCCCTATAGGCAAGTACAGAATTACAGGCTGCCACCTCAGCCCTGTTAACTTCTGAACGGGACTACTAAAATTGGTACTGTAAGGGATCAAAAGAATCAGTGCTGGCTATATCGAATTTAATGTCACTGGTGGGCAAAGTGCAACTTTAGAAGTTGCCACTTTAGTTGTCAACCTGGCACTAGGGACAGGGAAGCCAGTTGTAAACCTGGTTTTCCATGGCCATGTAGCCCCCTTGGTAGCCACACATTTAGATTGGGCTGGGGAGCTCCATGTGCCAAGAGAGAGGTCATTCCACATTGCATTGGGCAGAATTACACATCCTTGGATGGAATGTCCAGATGCCACACTTTGCAGGAAGTGGTGACCAGGTGGGAGGGAACCTGGTATCCCATTGGCTACTAACCACATCCTACACTGAAGGAATTTTCTGGGCATAAATAGGGCACCACTGTCACCCAGAACTTAGATCTTAACTGGACTGGAAAAAGGACCACCCTGCTCCTCAAGTTCCCGGAGAAGACAGGCAGCATCTGGTGGCTAGCAAAGAAAGAGGACTGTACCTCCAGTGTCCTGCTCAAGGAGAAGTTGTCTTCAGATACTAGCCAAAAGAAAGAGCCTCGAGGGCCAGCCAACTGGTCTCTTGTTCACAGCATAAGGACACAACAGCTGAAGAAGCCTGCTAAGGGCGAGGGGCACCCCAGATTCCCAGATCACCACTCCCAGCCATTGTGCAGCACCAGGACCCAATTTCAGACTTTGAACCAGAGTCTGCTGGATCCAGGAGAGTCATCTGAGTGCAGCATGGTCGCCCAAAAGGCAAGCTACAGTCAGGAGAAGAATTTGGCTGTGACTGCAACACCGGACGACTGGCAGACCAGTAGCAACTTGACTTCAACCAGACCGGTGAGGACCTCGTGGGGCATTGAAACCTGTGCACAGAACTCTCTCATCACCTTCGTGGACTGAGGAGCACAGGTGCAAGAAGACCCCTGTCGACCACATCACATCAAAGCATCCTTGACTCGTTGAGCCTACTTCAGCATCCTGTATCCTCAGCATCATGAACACTTTATAGGGACTCAGGATAAAGCACCTGGAACAGCTTGAAGGCTGCGTCTTCTGTGGAGGGAACAGTTTCGGAGTGCCTTGCTGGAAAAAGTTTCTAACTATCAATTTGTTGAATTTGCCAATTCATATCTCCGGGCTGGGAGATCTCTGGCAGAACGGGAAGGTTGTCAGCTTCACCCACCTGCAAGAACAGTACTCAATGGCTCCTAGCGAAAGGTTTAGATATTTACAAGTCAAACATGCGATAGAAACGGCCCTCCCCACACATGGACGACCGTGACTGGCGCAAGGTCCAAGCATCCCCCAAAGAAGTAGCAATCTCCTCCAGACTGCGTTTGATACAGTTTAAAATATTACACAGGACCTATTACACTAGGACGGTACTACACAAGATGGGAAGGGCCCCTGACTCGAGCTGTCTGTGTCTCTGTGGGGAAATAGTTACTTATTATCACACCTTATGGGAATGTCCCGCGCTGATACCATACTGGGAGGGAGTGGTAGACATAATAGCGGACGTCACCAAGAAAAGGGTCTCTCTTGAACCTCAGTGCTGCATTCTTAATGTCTGGGGCCCGACAGATCTCACCCATGCTGAACACCTTTGGGCCACAACTGGCAAAATAATAGCTAAACTAAATATAGCACAGAAATGGGGTGTAGGAACGGTGCCGACAATAATGCAGTGGTATAGGGACATGGATATGGCCATGGTGGCGAAAAAGACTGCGTTCATAAATAGGAAATGCCCCGCACATGGGCTAGGGTGTGGGGAGGGTGGAATGAACATAGAGGAAACATCTGTTTGCCCCCAGAAGTAGATAGTGATGCGGATGAAGACATGTAATGGTAAGTAGATCCTATGTATGAAAGTAGAATTGTATAATAAGTGACTGTACAATAACGACATCATGATTGTGTAAAGCATATGTAGATCTTTATTGTTATAATGCAACTTGAATAAAACGTTTAAAAAAAAAATGAATTTGCCAATTCATGTTTGCGGTTGAGTGAAATGCTTTGATTTACTACGCAATGTAAATTCTATAACTATTATTTTGATACATTGGTGCATTGAGCTGAAGGTTTGACTAATGAAACATAGCGATCCTAACGGGGTTGGTTAAGTGTATTACATAGAAGTATCTTGGCCTTGTGCTCTTTCAGTACCTTGAGATGCATTTTCTGACAGGAGTCACAGGTGACGACGCGATGGTCGGATCCAAGACACCAAATATAGATAATATGATGGTCTTTGATGGACATCTGGTCGTCACATTCTCAACATGACGTACATCTAGATCATTTCTGTGGTGACTTACAGAAGAAAACTGCCCCATAACCAAATGAAGAAAACGGTTCCTTAAAGGTAGCTGTGAATCCAACCATGCCTGTTGACTGTCTGTTAGGGAATGGCCTAGAGCATACCATCTGGAAGGAGCTGAGGTTCAGGTCTCAACTGCAGATGCTGCGATTGCCTGACCACATCGTTCATGGCAGTCCGTCAGGCCCAGGTACCTGCCAAGAAGAGGAAGGGCAGGGTGTGTGTGAAATTACCTCCAGATATTTCCAAGTTGAGGGAAGAGGCTGATCCTGAGAGTGATACCCAGAACCAACAGGGGAATACATTGCTGCCTTGGGGGACCTACATGAGTTGGTCGGGTGGCAGACTAAAGGTTGGCCATCCCAAGCCTAGGTTTGCACATAGGGAGTTCCCTACTCTTGAGGGCCTATGGCGACAGGCCAAGGCCCTGGAAAATGGAGGCACCTCTGGTGATTACCTTATCTACTGTGAGAATAGTCTACTGTATAGAGAGCCTAGAGCCACCGAGTCTAGAGCAACCTGTATGTTGGTGGTCGCCCAGCACTACAGGGCCTTCATACTGGAGTTAGCTCATGATATCCCCCTTGTAGGACATCTGGGGCAGGCCAAAAGCTTTGATGCACCTGTCACCCCTTTTATTGACTCCGGATGAAGAGGCAGTCTACTGCAGTAAGTATATCTTGCATGACCTGCCAGGCAAGTGGGAAGTCTGGGGTAAAGCACAAAGTCCCAGATACTTCTATTCCCTTTGGTGGGAACATCCTGTGAGGGGCTGGACATCGACATTGTTGGGCCTCTAAACACCAAGAACCCCTAGGCAACAGGTTCACAGGGGTGTGGAATTCCATTTGCCCGATCTTCCAGGACATATTGTTTGGTGTCAAGGGCAACATGTTTTTAAGCTTATCTTGTCCTTTGGACAAGTAAGCCCAAACCCCAGCAGCACAAAACCTTTGGTTGCCAATTGAGAGTACCACATGATGGACATGCGAAAGAGAATTGCCTACAGCTAAGGTTAGATTAAGATCTTTATGTGCATGTCAAACGGCTATATATGGTTCGTTAATGCATAACTTTTATTAGTAGGGTGAGCGCTCTGAGGAAATGTTTTAAGCTCAGCTTGTATTAATTCCAGTATAAAATGTGTATACACATTTGCAAAATGTAACAATTTGAAGCTGCTTATAATGCTGCCAGAAAACTCTCCGATTAGATGCAAATACTTCCAGAAGCTTGAAAGAAAGATTGATGATTGCTTTCTAAATAAAATGTACATGTAAAAATATGCAACTTGAAAGAAATCGTTTTGCAAAACTATTGTGCAATTTTAAGTACCATTTCTTTGAAGTATCACTTAGTAAAAAGTGTTTGCTACATGCCAGTATTTCCAAAAAAGCTAAATAATGGTGAACCAGTGTAAAACAAATTTTTACAAGATTACGGGAAACATGAAAATAAACAAGCATTGTCCTAACCAATGTCTGGTAATGGTTGCCAGCCTTGTGGCTTGTCAATGTGTGTTTTGTTTTGACAGTTTTTACAAAACTGCATGGTTGGGGAAGCTGCCAGAGCCTCACTAATATAACAAAAACATGGACAAAAAGCAAAAATACTTTTTGTTCTCAAAAAGTACACCGTGCCACAGTAGTCCTTGGCACTGTAAGAAACTACTTTGTGTGTGGGTGTGCTCCTTGTGAAAGAGCAGAATGGTGTCACTCACAGCAAATTTAGCCAATGGCTAAAGCAGGCCGACCCACTGCCCTTGGCTGTAGTGGGCAGAAGAAAAACAGTCCTGTGGATGAATAAAATCAAAAGGTCTTGATTAACACCAGACTGAATTAGCGGCCCAATCGTTAAAAGAACCTTACAAAAATGCACCAGTATTATATGTCTTTTGATTACTGCAGATTTATGACTTTCACAAGAAATTACAGAAATAGGTCTGGAAAGAGTACTCCTGTAAAAAAGTGTGAAGTGCATTTTCACATGCCTGTGCAAATTCACTTTCCCTACAACCCTTTTCCCCACCCTGAATAAAGTTCCACTCTGTCCTTGTCAAGAGTAAGTTTCATACCTTTCTTAGTGTGTGAATATATTGGAAGAAAAGAGTTTGCTAAGAGATTTGAGAATAGTTGCTGAAAACCCTTAAACATGTACGTTTGTAGGTGTGTGCAGACTCAAAGAGCATCCCAATCCTAGAACTACAGCCTCCTGCTACTTCCAGCTCCCTGCATGCAGATTTGCAGAAAGTGGAAAAAATATGGCATTGCTAAAACCTAAACTGTAATATAATATATCTCTTGTCATAATCGGAAAGGCTATGTTCAGAGATCTGATATAAGGAGAAACGCTTCCATAATTTGTCACCTCACTGCATGGCACCAAAGGGACAAGTGGATTTTTTTTTTTTACAGGACAAGTTGATATATGAAATGTCCCGTTCCATGGACAAGTAGATTTTTTAATCAAATGTTACTTCCCTGAGTTCATTCTGGTCTTGATACACCATGCTATAACCCTGAGGTCAGGGACTGCACCTGCAATGGCCAGGGCACTGATGGGGATGTTTACCCAGGTTGGTTTCCCCAAGAAGGATGTTTCTGACAGGGGAACTAACTTCTTGTCTGCCTAAATGAAGTCCATAAGTATAGGGTCTCCACACTCTAACACCTCTAGATCAATGGGTTTGTTGAAATATTCAATAAAACCCTTCAATGTGTGTTTATGGGCCTGACCGAACCTGGTAGGCAGAAGTTGGACATCCTCCTGCCATGCCTTCTTTTTGCTTATGGGGAGGTACCACCAAAAAAAGTTATATTCAGTTCCTTTCAACCTCCGTTAGGACACCCTATGTGCAGACCTCTCCGCAGTGTAAAAAAGGGCTGAGAACGAATTCCCAAGAAAGCTCCCATGATGTGGTGAGCTACATCTTGGCTTTCCTGTCTCAAATGAAGCGCCTCTGGAAACTGGTCATTAAGACCCTGGAGGCAAGCCAGGAATATATGAAACACTGTTACAACCAGAAAGCCACTCTGGTGGAGTTTCTGCCTGGCCAAAAGGTGTGGGTGCTGGAGTATGTCAACCATCGGGCCTTAAGGGACCGGTGGGCTAGGCCCTATGAGGTGAAGTAATGGAAAGAGGAGGTCACCTACCTGGTGGACGTCATGACCGCCGGCTGTCTGACAAGGTAAGAGTTGGCATCAAGGATGATGCTTCCAAGATGCTAGATTTGAGGTGATTGAGCTCTCCTGTGGTCCCTAGTCCAGTCCGCTAGAATTATTACCCAAAGTTGCCCCACTGGCACCACTCCAGAAACGAGGTTGTGTGTGGATTACAGGGGTTTCAATTCAGTCACCATGACTTACGCTCACTCCATCCCCAGAGGTGAAATGGAAACTTCCAAGTTCTTGAGAACCTTTGATCTGCCATCAGGGTACTAGTAGATTCCTTTATCTGAGGGGGACAATGAGAGGTAGTCATTCTCCACCCCAGAGGGCCACTTTCAATTTAGAGTGATGCCTTTTGGATTAAGGAATAACCCCCACCTTCCAGAGGTTTGTCAACCTGGTCTATGCTGGCCTGGAGGACTTCAGTGGTGCTTTAGTAGATGATACTACTGTCTTCAGCTCCAGCTGGTATGGCCACCTGAACCACCTCCAGGAAGTGCTTCAGGCCAGTCGTGTAGCTAGGAGGGGGAGGTCCGCCCCTGGTGCCTCTTTTTTGGGGGCGGCAGTGAGCGCAAGGTATGTCTTCTCCCTCCCCTCGTCATTGTCGGTCACCACCGCCGCTCTTACCTGCATGGCCGTCACTGGGCGGCAAACTCAAGGATCTCCCCAGGCGGCAAAAGCTCTAGCTACGCCACTGCTTCAAGCCCTGCAAAGGGCAGGCCTATCAAGGGTAGTAAGTGTCAGATAGGGTAGGGATCAGTTGTGCACTTGGGCTACCAAGTCAGTAGAGGAAAGGTGCGGCAGCTCCAGCCCACGATACAGACCATCCTGGCTTGCGAGCCACCCAAGCCCCAGATGGAGATAACAGTCTTCTTAGGCCTCACTGGTTACTACAGGTGATTTGTTAAGGGGTATGGTACCATTGTTGCTCCCTTAACTTTGCTGACTTTAAAGAAGCAGCCCAAAAAGGTGTTCTGGACAGAGGTGTGCCAGAAAGCGATTGACTCCCTGAAGGAAGCCAAGTGCACAGCATTAGTGCTCAAAATCACCCGGCTTCTCCAAAGAATATGTGGTGTAGACAGATGCTTCAGAGCATATCTTTGGGGCTGTGCTGTCACAGCTAAAAAATGAGGTCATGCACCAACATGTAGCCTACATCAGGAGGATGCAACTTCCCAGGGAACAGAGGTAGAGTGCAACTGAAAGGGAAGCCTTTGCAGTGGTCTGGGCTCTGAAGAAGTTGACACTGTACTTGTCTGGTACTCGCTTCTGAGTTCAGGCAGAACGCAGACCCCTCAGGTGGTTGATGCAGATGTGCATAAGAATGCAAAACTGTTGAGGGGGTCCATCTCATTACATGGACTAAACGTTACGGTGGAACATCACCCTGGGACTGGCCATGCCAATGCTGATGGTCTTTTTAGGTGTTTCTGTCTTAGAGAGTTGAACTCCCATGAGGTGCAGTAGTTCTCACTGATTTATGTTGGGATTGAGAGGCACCTGTTGGAAATGACCATCTTTTGTGTGGTATTCATCCAGATTTTTGCAGACGCTACCCAATTTTTGCTCAACTCATTTTTCTTGGCTTTAGGACTGTGCACTTTAATCCTGCTAACCAGAGGTAAAGTGTTTGATTTCTCTCTTCCAAAACATTGTAAAAATGGTACACAACTGACTGGTAACTTTAATTTACTTATAGATCCCTAATATATGGTACTACATGTACCCAGGATATGTAAATTTAAAGCTACTAGTGTGGGCTGTGGCACTGACTAACATAGCACTGCAAACCACGTGTACAGGCCTGCCCCTACAGCCTCTGTGTGGAATTTCAAACTGAAATTTCGACCTGGCAAAAAATGTTGCCAGGCCTAAATCTTCTTTTATAATACCGATAAGTTACCACTGAGGTAGGCCATTACAGTTCAGAGGGAATGACATTTAAATAATATGAAAAGTATATTTTTATTTTTGTCGGAAAGGACCTGATAGGGATGCCACAAGCGAGGAAACCCTATGTAGGATTACGGAGGAAATCACCTGGGTTAGGGACCGGCCAGCCGGCTACCCGGGTAACTCTTGGTATGGGTCCTCTCTATTGCAGGAAATCGGGGGAGGTCCAAGAGGCACTGACCAATCCTGATCGAATGGGCAAGAAGAAAAGGAGGAACCAGATGGAGAACGTGGTGACGTCACGGAGTCCGGAAGAGAGGAGGAGAGACCATGAGGATTCGAGAGGTCAGAACTACAGAAGACGCCGTGAGAAGCCGGGGAGATCGGGAATTCCACCGAAGAAGCAGAAGACGCCAAAGAATGGTGGGAGGAGTGGTGGACATCTTTCCCCCAGGAGGACGCAAACGCCGCCGTAACTCAGGAGAGTTACGGCTGGGACGGTGAGTGAACCCATACACGGGGCACCGCTTAGCGAATACGGGAAGCGGGACGGACATTGATGGAGGAGGGAGAGTGGGTTGGTAGGAACGGGAACCACAGGGCACTGTACATAGACTTCCCATAAGCACCAGCACCCTTTTCCCCTTCAGAGACCTCCTTTACTTTGCAACGTCCCTATCACGCGCTATTACCCTGCATTGTTGTCCCGCAATTAGTCCTAAGAGACAAGCGTACTATTCCACCTAACTGCGGAGTGAGACCAAATACTGAG
This sequence comes from Lissotriton helveticus, assembly GCF_964261635.1. Classification (NCBI taxonomy): domain Eukaryota; kingdom Metazoa; phylum Chordata; class Amphibia; order Caudata; family Salamandridae; genus Lissotriton; species Lissotriton helveticus. The sequence continues at coordinate 1,645,392,758 of NC_136057.1, read as the reverse complement.
GACCTGTCGGCCATTCGTGCCAAATATCTTTTAGTTCCTTACACCCGGGTGTGGTGACGGCCTTCTACTTTCCTCTGCCCTACCCTATAAGGCATCATACTTACCATCCTCTTTGTTTTCTCTTGAGCTCCTGGGGGCCGACAGACACTTCAGCTCAACCATACCTACACCCCAGAGAAGAAGAAGACCAGAAAACGCTACTTCCCATTAACATCCCACCAACATATACCGGACTCTCTCATATATAGTGACCACCTACTATAATACAAATCTCATCATTGACAAACTACTTAAGCCTCCTAGCTTCGTATTCCACCCATCCCTCCCACAATGTTTTACATGTCCTGGCAGTGAAAAACCTCCAAAGTTGTTTTTACTGCAGCAAGGCTAGCACTCTCATTGCCTAACACTGTTTTACCTTATTACATTTAATAAGTGTTAACTCAAGTTTAGGAACAGCTAGAGAGTTACTTTTCCCACTCATTTAAAGCATAATTTTAAATCTTCTTTAGTGGTAAATTTGGACTTTAAATTACTATTTTGGAATTGCCACATTTAGGCAGAAAAAGGCCAACTTTCTAAGCCAAATGTCCCTGCGTGCCAGTGTCCAGGTTCACATGACTATTAATGACTCTCCTTTGCTGTTGTGTGTATTGCTCCAACACTGTGGCAAAAGGGCTTTGGGTATGCAAAGGGTGTTCCTCTCCTGAGCAGGATGGCCTGGAGGGGTTGCACCCAGCCCTTTCTGAGCTTCGAAGGGTAGACTGAGGACTGTACCCAGCCCCTCCTGACTTAAAAAGATACCTACCCTGTCACTGGCAAATGCGGCTCAAACCTGGGCTTGCCTGCCCTTGGTTTAACTAACCAGGGAGGAGCCAAAACCAGAGGATAGGGAAAGACTGACCAGAATCAGTTTAGGGTTAGACAAAGGGGGTGTTCCCCACCTACAGGCCGGCACTGGGCATAAAACTGGCAACCCAGAACCTCTCATTAGACCACTCTTGGATCTGAGCAGATTCATGAGAAGGATGGCCCTGATGTCTGAAGATGGAAGACTGGAACTGCTTTCCTTGAACCAAGGATACCAGAGCTGACTGCAAGCCTCAGTTGCCTGACCTGCTTTTTGGGCTACAGGGACACAAGCTTCCAGAGGCCTTTCCTGCTTTCGAGCTGACCAGATCTCACTTGACCTCACCTGGTCCTCCCTGCTGGTCTCTGTGCTTGTGCGTCCTAAGCCAGAGTACTGTCCTCAAGGTCTTGGACCTTTGGCTGGAGGCAGAGGGAATTTCACTCTGCTTAACTGATGGTTTCCCCAGATCTGATGAGAACGGTGCAGAGTGCAGCAGGACTTTGCATCAAAGCACCACCCAGCTCCTTAGCGACGGCTTCACCAGTTCCAGTGCAGAGTGACGCAGGGCCTCACATCACAACACTACACAGCTCCTGTTTGGAGATTTCACAGGAATCAACGCAGAGCCTTGCATCACAGCACTGGGCATCTACTGATTGGCAGCTTCATCAGGCCTGCAGCAGAACCGCATAGCTGCTGCCAGTTGAAAGTCTTGCTGTATCCAGCACAGTGTGACGCAGAATAATACAGAGCAACGCTCTACTGTCTTCCCATCAAAGTCAGATGGTCTAACTTCCAGTGAGACGGACCTGGACCTGTCTGGCCTGCACTCCATTGTAGTCAGCCTCAACTTGTTATTTTGTCCCAATCCCGTGTGACTAGCTTCTTAACTCATAACTCCAGTTCTACTAATTCAATTTTTGTCGTTTTGGTGTAATTTTATTTATTAAAATATCTTCTATTTTTCTAAATTGGTTTGGGATTCTTCTTGTGTTATTGTTTCAATACTGCATAAATACATTACTCATTACTTCTAAGTTAAGCCTGACTGCTTTTGTTCCAAGCTACCAAAGGTTTAAGCTCAGGTTTATTTAGTGAATTTTGTGGTTCATCCCAAAAGGATTGTGATTATTCTTTGATGTGGATCATCACCCCTCCAACTAATAATCCCATTTCTAACTCAAGGATTGTACAAAAAGTGTGTTAGGATCACAATTAGCTGATTACCCAGACTGCCAGAGGGGCGTTTGATTCACTGGTCTGGTAGATCTAAGTATTTGGCCTCCTTTTCCCTTTCTAAGCAGAACAGATCTACTTTCACAGCAGAGTGGGCATGCCATGCACCCAAAAAATTAAAACACTTTGTCTTTATGCATGGAGATTTATCTGAAGCCTTTTGATTACCACCATAGGTAGTGAATTTCATTTTAGCTGCTCGAAAGCCAACTACCAAGTCTGTCCATGCAGTTCGCCAGAATAAAGCTGATTCTTGATTCAAGGCTGCATATCTAAACCATTTTGACTTTTTCCTCTGACACACTGTGCTTTGCCCCTTCCCTTGCTTGACATTCGTTAGCACTTTCCACAGTCAAAGGTTATTTGGCAGCATTTTTGTGTCTTCCATATCAGCCTTCTTTGTTCAGATCCCCTCAAGTAGTTCAATTTTTTTAAAAGGTTTAGTATATTTGTTTTAGCACAAACCTCTAGTTGTTTCACAGTGGGTCTTAATCCTTAAGACTAAAAATAGTCTTCCTAGTATTGAGTACTTCTGCTAGCAGGGGCAGGAAGTTGCAGGCCCTGTCGATTCAGGTACCATTTACTGATATAACCCAAACTGGTTCTTTGCACTTGTCCATCCTTTCTACCGAAAGTGTTTTCTGCTTTCTACATGGGACCATTCTATAACTCTACCATCGTTCTTCCCAATTCCTCATTCTTTCAAGGAAGAGGACAGTCTACAGAGGCAAGACCCCAGGCGAGCTGTTTATCGAACAAAGTCAGATCATGTGGCAGCTTTTCTTCTGTACCACTGGAACCAGAAAAGGCAAAGAACAGACCAACCGGACTGTTTGATGTAGATCACTCTTTGTCTTATGATCTGCAATAATTTGTCCAAAAAAGATCCCTCCACTGGCATTTATGCACACATGCCAACTTCTGGTCTCATCAGGAATGTCCATTGGCTGGTATTTGCTGGACATCCACTTGGTTCACATTAATGCCTGACTGCTGAGGCATGGAGTGATGGTTACCTAACAAAGGATAGTGTTAAGGATTTCCTTGAACAGCTGCTATGGGACTTATTCATAAAGTGAGGAACTTGTGGAAAGAAGTATCTATCAGGAAAAAAAAATACTTGCTTTTGGTAACTTTATTTCTGGTGAAAACTGCATCCTTCGGCAGATTTATTACCACCCTCACTTTTCCCCATCTTAGTTAGTGATGTTCCTTAGAAGATTCCACTGTTAATGTTGTAGCACTAGGGTCTAATGTCTTTCTGTTCCTCAGTGCATGCCTCGCTTGAATATTGACAAAAATGTAAGGAACCAATGCCACCAATGTTGTTTATAGGATGGTGTTCTCACTTCCTGGATGGGCAAAGCGGCATGATGCCATCTATCAGTGTTGGAAAGTAGTTGCTGAGGAAAATATTATGAGACCTTGTCTGGTGCCTAAAGATATTCATAGGGTTAGAAATTTGACGGAACACATAGCATCCAGTAGAAACATTGTTCCAAAGGTAAGTAACTTTTTTTAATTTTCTCATAAGTGGTGCACTTCCAATCAATGACCAATAAAATACTACACTATATATATGTTTGACAAAGGACCAGTGTTTAAATTACATGTTTAAGAAAGCCTATATGTGAATATCTTTACTTTGTGAGTAAAGAAAATGGGGCATACCATGGATGGTACATGGGTGGAAAGTAGAAGCCTTTGGTCCCCAGTTCCGATCAGAGGCAGAAGTCTTGCAGAGCTTCCCCTTCTTACATTGCCCGTCTGGCTGCTTGGCTGATAATATATTTTTTGGGGCTCAACATCCCCTTCTTTTAGTACTTTTCCGGACACCAAATGTGATTTAGGGTCTGGGTCTTTGAAGTTTATGTTGGGATTCTGTTTCTTTTGCAGTGAGCCTGTCTCCTTTTCTTTTTTCTTCTTGAAAGACATCTGTCACAGCAGGCATGACCCCAAAGCCGATTGTCTACAACACAATTCATGAGAGTGACCAGAGTATATAACTGGATGTCAGCCACAGTCAAATGTGCCTCAAAAGGTTAATTCCAGGCACCCAGCCCTACTCTTTGATTCCCTTATCTGCCCCATCTCTCTTCTGGAGATGTGTTTAGGCCCCTTCCTTGTGATCTATCACTAAATGAAAGAGCAGTCTTTTGCACTGTTAAGGGTCTCTCTTCATTTTCCCTCCAGCGTGTCGCTACACAGCTCACAGGAATGCGACAATACACAAATCTTGCTGGGGGATTCATCTCCTCATGTCTTCACTAGGCAGGCCTGGGCTTCTCAAAATGGAACCCAGGCTCCTCCATGTAATGTACCATTGCAGGCACATTTATTCAGTGCATCTCCACAGCACACTCTCTTTTCAGCACTGTTCCTTAAAATATTGTACCCTTACACATACATTCCACACAAACACTCTTTCTACACGTTGTTCAGCACTGAAGCTTTTCTATATTTAATCAGGGTGTGCTCTTTACAAACACACACAGTGACAGAACACACCCTCACTATGCGCGCTGCACAACACTTCACCTTTAAAGTATTTTACTTCATGGAAGCACACATACACCCATCACATGCTTTCCCTGCGCATGCGCAAAGACATACAACACTACATCTCTCATGTAATTTATTGATCTCAGGCATACATACCCAGTACATGTCCTAACCAAAATTGCACTCCACAGTACTACTCCCTCCTTGTACTGTACTCTTCCCAGGCACACATACAACGAATGCAGAGTCACTACTCCTCACCGGCTTATTTTCATATTTACATGCCAAGAAAGACACCAGGATAGGGAGGTTTATTGAAGGACATTAATAAAATTGCTGGCATTTTATTTGATATGTGCTTGTGCGCACACACACAAAATATGACTGGTAAGTCATCTTAACAATATGTGCCAAGGCTGTTACAAAGGCCAACAGTGACATCTGTGCAATGGAATATTATGTCTAGTCATGCATGATTCCCTATAAAACTATTTGGACTGCTTTGTAGCTACCAAATACAGAGTTCAACAAGAGGCGCACGCTGCTGACCCTCAAGGATGAAGGATAGTTTGCTCCTAACCACACGACCGGTCACCCATTTCCCAAAAATGAAATATGTGTCCCATAACAGTGCCCTAAAAGGTCTGCTGTGTATGTTGAACTGTAGTTGGGCAGTGCGCACAGGTAGGTCTAAACAACGGAAGAGGCATGAGGTATGCAAGCCCTTGACAAAGGAGGAGTACGCAAAATGGAGTGACAATGGTGCCAGCAAATGCCCGGTTTCTCACCGGTAATCTTCATTTCTCCGAATCCTGGTCTTCCCGTTCCATCCCTTAACAGTGAGCAGCTTGTCAGCTCCCCAGGAAACCCTATACCCAGCAGAGTTTTAACACTTCCCCCAATATGGCGCCACCTAGCTGGTGAGCATAAAGGAGAAAGTGGGTCAAATAACATCCTGAGAATACCAAAGAAACCCAGAAATCAAAACAGTCACCTAAAATGAAAAAACAGGGAGGGAGGGAAGGGCTCAGGAATGGAATGGAAAGACCAGGACTTAAAATAATGAAGATTACCGGTGAGTATCCGGGCATTACCTCCTCATCTGGCATCCCGTCCCATTCCTTAACAGTGAGCCCATACCCAAGCGCACTGTGATTGTAAGAAAAAAGACCAGGAAAGGCAGTAAACAGGTCCATTTAATCACAACGAAAGCAGTACAAATCACAAACCATGTACAGCAGACAAAACATGAGCGCCAAGGCCGCCATCCCCAACTGAAGACAGTAATGGTAAACAAAGATATGGGGAGAGGCCCACGAGGCAGCATTACAAATGTCACGCAAGGAGGCACCTTTAAACATTGCCGAGGAGGAGGAGACACCCCGGGTGGACCTACCCTGGACAGAAGAAGGGAGAGGACAGTGAGCAGACTCATAAGTCAAAATAACAGCACACTTCACCCAACGAGTCAGGGTGGACGAAGCCCTTCCCAGAGAGCCCTTAGGTAACAAACAGGGAATCAACCTACCAAAAAGCACTGGTCCAATCCAGATAGATGCAGAGAGCCCTCAACACATCCAAAGAATGCAGAACTACCTCTTCCAGGAGGAGGGGTCCGGAAAAAAACAGGAAGGACAATATCCTCCTGACAATGGAAAGAAGAAAAAATCTTTGGCAGAAAAAAGTGACTAGGACGAAGAATCATCTTGTCAGAGCAAAAGCGCAAAAAAGGGGGGAAGCCATCAAAGCACCAAGCTCACCAACCCGCCGCCTAGAGGAAACAGCCACCAAAAAGAGAACTTTAGCCTAAAGGAACGTACGGTCCACAGAGAGCAAAGGCTTAAAAGGCGGCCCAGTCAAGGACTGCAGAACCAGTGGAAGATCCCAGGCCGGGACAGGAGAGCGTAAAATAGGATGCTGAATCAAAAAACTCTGCAAAAGCCGAGCCACCAAAGAGGGAACAGAAGTCATAGAAGAACCCCTAAAGGCAAGAATGGCAGCCTACTGAGCACGGAGAGTGGAGACAGTCAGCCCCAGGACAAACCCATTACGCAAAAAGTCCAGGACCCATACAGCAGCACAGGAGGAGAAGAAATACCCTTACCCAAGCACCAGTAGGAAAAGTGCTTCCAATGTCGGTCATAAGACTTCTGGGTGGAAGGCCTACGAGACAATTGGATGCATTGGGCCACTTCGAGAGAACAACCCTGGTCCAACAAACCTAACCTCTCAAGTGCCAAACCCCAGCCGAAGGTGGCGCAGAGAGGAAATGCGGAGAAGAGGAGCCTGCAGAGGGGAGGGACACAGGGGAAACTGCCATGGGGGCACACTGACAAGGCTAGAAGAAGGGGAAAGCAAGGTCGCCGGGACTACTCCGGCACCACCAGAAGAACCTCCGCCTGATCCAACCGAATCTTTCGGCGGACCCAGGAGATCAGGGCAAAGGGTGGGAAGGCAAACAGGAGCCCCAGGGACCGATCACCTAGGCCAGCTGAGAAGGAAAGAGGCTGCAAAAATGAGGAAGAAGGGCCGGATCGTCCAAGGCAAAGAGATCCAGCCAAGGAAGGCCAAACCGGAGGAGAATCTGTTCGAACACAAGAGGGGAAAGACACACGGTCACCGCGGAAGGAAACACCATGCTCAGAGAGTCCGCAGGCCCATTCTCCTTCCCTGGAAAATAGACCGCCATCAGAGAAAGGAGATTCTGCTTGGCCCAAAGACCTATCCTCCAGGCACATGCCCCCTGCTGATTCACATAAGCAGGAACAACCTGGTTGTCGGTCTAAAAAGAGACAGCCCGGCCCGGAAGCAGAGGAGCAAACCACGTGAGGGCCAACCAAACCGTCCTAAATTCCTTCCAGTTCGATGACTGGAGAGCCTCAAACCAGGACCACCGACCCTGAGTCTTGGAGACACCAAGAACCGCACCCCAACCCACAGCACTGGCATCGGTTGACAACACTACCACAGCCTGAGAAGGAAGAAGGTTGAAACCCCGGGAAAGAGACTGAGGGGACATCCACCATTGGAGAGCAGCCCGAATCCCTCGTGTAACAGGAATAAGAGTGTCGTAGTCCTGAGAGGCCATATCCCAGTTGTCCAGAACATGATGCAGGAGGGGATACAAATGGAGACGAGCCCAAGGGAGGAGATGCAGAGTGGAAGCCATCTTCCCCTATCTCCGTAAACAGAGCCAGGCAGACACCCGGGACTGAGACAGAACCCAGGAAAGGTGCCTGAACAAAGTCAACTGCCTCTCCTGGGATAGGAACACTAGCCCCAGGTCCATCCGGAAGAGAGCCCCCAGAAACTTTAGAGTCTGGGAGGGCATCAGGGAGAACTACCTGTGATTGATGAGGAACCCATAGGACTCCAGAAGACGACAGACCTGGTCCACATCCGACTGATCCTGAGAGAAAGAAGGAGAAACAATCAACTAATTATCAAGGTAGAGAAAAACTTGAAGACCCCTGGAATGGAGAGTACCCACCAGAGGGGCCAAGAGCTTCGGGAAAACCCTTGGCACCGATGAAAGACAGTACAAAAGCACCCTGAACTGAAAGTGTCAGGAGTTGACCACAAAATGGAGAAACCGCTGATCTGCAGGATAGATAGGCACATGCAGATAGGCATCCATAAAGTCCAGGGAGGAAAGAAAGCACCCCGGCAGCACCAGATGCAGGATAAACAGCAAAGTCACCATTTTAAAAGGACGATGAGGTATGTAGAAATGGACCCTCTTCACATCCAAACCAGGCCGCAGGTCTGCTGTATCCTTTTGGAAACCAGAAAGAGGATGGAATAACAACCCAGGCCGCGTTCCAGAGGAGGAACCTTCACAATAGCCGCCTTCTCCAAGAGAAGCCGCATGCCCTCCAGCAAGGGTGCCCACCTCAGAGGATGACGAGGTAGAGAAGTCTCCCGGAAGATTGGAGGGGGTGGAGAGAAATACTCGATCAGGTAACCTCAGAACACCGTCTGCACCGCCCAGGCATCCAGATGACTCAACCATTGATGTACAAAGAAGTGAAGGGAACCTCCAGGCAGACAGTTATTGCTTTGGAGAAAGAGCGGAGGCAGAAACACTGGACTGGGCTTGGGACTTGGCACCACCAGGGGCCCCCTGGCCACGAAACCTGCCAAGAAAGGGCTGTGGAGCACCCCTGGCAGAAGGAAAGCAAAAAGCACAGCAATATCGAAACCCACGCCCCCGAGAAGAAGGGCAAACAGGAGCCACAGGCGTACAATTCTCAGCCGATTACTTGAATTAGTCCTCCAGCTGGTGTCCAAACACCTTGGAACCCACAAAAGGTAATTTAAGCAGGACCGACTTCTGAGAAGACTCTGCCTTCTAAGACCGCATCCAGATATGACGACGAGCACCAATGGAAGCCCCAGAAGCTGCCGCCCCCGCACACAAATTATCAAAGGAAATGTCAGAGAGATATCGCACCTGCAGTTCCATAAGAGCCAACAAAGAGGAGGCATCTTCCCCCTACTGCAACAGAAGAGCCAGGGCCTGGAAATCCTTTAGCAGTGACTGGACCGTACAGTTTGAGTAGGTTGTAGCCTGGGCAGCAAATTTGGAAGCGGTGTAAGAACGCTTAACGGCCTCTTCCACCCGCTTAGCAACAGCGTCAGAAGGAAGGGCATCATCCGACAGAACCAAGCACTGCGTTGAAAGAAGAGCCATTAAATTGTCAACCTTGACGGACTGAGGGAATTCAGCAGAAAACAACTCCAACGGATACCGCTTACTCAAAATGCGGGCGAAAAAAAGGACTTATCAGCATCCTTCCACTCATGGGTAAGTACCTTGCTCACTGCGCCTTGTAAGAGCAAAGACTCAGGATCAGGCTGGTGATACGGAGTAAAAAAAGTCATCCTCCAGGACATCCAGAACAGGAGAAGTGAAACCCAGATTGCCCCTGACCTGGCCAAACCATTCAGAGAGATCCGCCCCCTGGACAAATCGACCACGCACACAATCCTCCTCTCCGGGCTCACATCATCAGCCAAGGGACCAGGCTGACTCAGACCACCACGAGGCGCCTTAGCAGGAGGGCCATTCGCCTCCCGAGACCGGAAAGCAGCAGCAACAGCCTCATTAATAACGAGGCGCAGGGCTTCCATACTAGGGGCAGCATAGCAAGAAGCACCTTGCTCGATGGCAGCAAAAGAACAGAGAACAATCCAGGTCAGGAGCAGTCATGCAATCACGCAGTGGTCTGGACTGCAACTGAACAGGACCCGTTTAAAAAGAAACAAAGTCCAGAGACACCCGACCTCTTGCGTAACCCAGAAGTGTGTGGCAGCTCAAATACGAGCCAGACAGACGGGAAACACCCTAGGGGAGGCACCAAACAGGAACAGAGGACGCTCAGCGCCGCAACCCAGCAGCAGAGGGCCCGCACCCACTAAAGCAGGGTGCGAAGGCACCAGCAATGAGAAGCAACCGCCAGGGCAGGCTGAGCACAAAGTGAGTAAAGAAGCGGGAACACCCGCTGAAGCTGGGTGCGTGTAAGCGCAAACACAGCAAAGTCCCAAACAAGAAGACGTGCCGCCGAAGCGAGCACAGCAAAACAGAGTTAACAAACTGCCGCTAGAGCAGGCTTCACAATGGAATAAATGCATAAAAGCGGCTGCTACAGCAGGTTGCAAGTAAAAAATAATAATAAATAAGGGGGAAAATACTCACCCAACCAACCGCTCTGCTAGGCAAAGAAATCTGACGGAGTCAAAGAAAAATACGAACAGGATGTTATGTGAAGCACTTCCCCCTTTATAATCAACTGATAGGTGGCGCCATATTTGGGGAAGTGTTAAAACTCTGCTGGGTATAGGGTTTCTGGGGAGCAGACAGGAATGGGCCGGGAAGACGGACGAGGAGGTAATGGGAAGCCTATGGGCAGCCTGTAAGCCCACGATGCATATGAACTGTCTAGAGCTGAGACCTAAAAAGGGCATAATTCAGATGTGGGGTTATAGAAATAGACCTCAAAAAGTAGCTCATAATCCTGCTCATCAACAAATGATGAGTCACAGCGCACACAAAGTGTCTACACACGTGCAAAGTGATAACAGAAAATTGTCCATTCTAATGTAAGTTACAATTTCCATAAAAATGTTGCCTTAAGCTGAGTAACTCTTACAAACCGAACTTTAACTTCAATAAACAATAAAAAATTACTCATTTTGGCACTTCAGTGCCCAAAATAAACCCCAAAATACCTGTGATGCATTTTTTTATAAGCATCCCATACTTGACACAAACTCAAAACTTCACACTTCTTTTCAAAACGGAGTCTATACTGAAAGGGTTCTCGAAAGGCCTCTCTTGTACTTTAGGCTAACTAAAATTCTACCTTTATTTGCAGGAGGTACGTAATTTCTTGCCAAGCACATCCAAGCATCCCATTTGTTGAGGTAATTTTCTTTCCTTTGGCAAATCGGGTAGAAAGTCTCCGAACTGTTTGAAGGAAGGGGTGGGCGTTGAAAACACTCCTCAGAGGGGGTGGAGGGGGGGGGGGGGGAAGGGTTCTAGAGAGCTCTCTCAGTGCGCCTTTTCGCGTGTCAAAAGGCACGTTACGCTAACGTCGGCAAACTTTTTTAAATGAACTCCAATCAGCGGCAGCTGCGATTCCTGGTGTGCAGCTGGGGGTCTGCAGAGCCTCTCAGCACGGGCTGGCACAGGCCACCTCCTACTGCTAATGTACTTACTCTCCTTTATACTCGTCTGGCACAAATTGCCAACACAACTTATGTTTTCTCAATAAACATATTTTTGCTGGATGCTCTATGTGCACACGGCCCTCCTCTGGTGAACTTGTAGTCAACCAAACCTTTCGATATTAACCTTTCTATTGAAATACAATGATAGTGGTTTTTTAGGCCAGGACTGACAGCGTAGCTATATGGATATCTATTGTACAAACAAATTCTTCACAAGATATATATAGAATTGGCTTTGGGTCTGACTGCCCACAAAATCATTTCTCTGTCACCCTGTATGGTTCACTCTCATATAATTCTTACTTTCAGTCAGAGGCGTAGCTAGAGCTTGTGGCGCCCGGGGCTATCCCTCAGGTTGCCGCCCCTGTTAGGGGGTGGGGGGTGCTAGGGAAAAAGGATGGCGAGCACTTGAAAGAGGTCAGAGAGACACGTAGTATTGCCGCTAATAGTTACCTCGATCATGCAAGTTACATGCACCTACATGACACTGTCCAAGGCTACACAGTTGAATACACCGGTGACCGGCAGTACAAAGGAGAACACACAGACTGCATGATCTATCTGGGGACTCATAAAAACCGCATGTGACATCCATCGGAGAGCTGCGTGAACAATTACCTAGTAATCCCCTCAGCACAATGCAATAATGCACATACATGACACTGTTCGGAGATCCATCATTTACAGCTGACATTAAATGACCAAAAATCATAGTCCCTCCATTAAAGCAGTAGGGACCTGCACAAATGTGATGTGCTCACTAGCATCAGCACCAGCTTTTCCCATCACAGGACAACACAAATAAAGCAACTGCAGTGCAAGCTTCACTGCCTCACATAACAAGGAAAGGATGGCAGTTGCAAAACAAGCGTCTCTCTTTCACAGAAGGCAGAAAGTGCAGTCTTCCATTTCCTGTAGAACAGATCCAGCAGGGCAGAGTTGTACAAGCTTTCATCGCCCACAGAACATGTACACTTAAGGTGTGAGTGGTATGTAGCTTAAAGACAGATCTCTAGAACGAGTGCCATACCTGCCAACTCACAAGGTGCCACCGTATGACACACAACATTGGCTAGCATCAAACTGTCTCCTGGTGAGGAGCCAATATCACACGTTGGCTGGGAAAACTAGCTGAAAACCACTGGAAATAGTGTCTTTCAGCTCGTTTTCGGAGGCTTTGAACTGCAGACATCAATTAAGGAGTGTGAAAACACCCCAGGCCATCAGCGCCAATGTCAACAACCTTTTTTTTTGGGGGGGGGGGAAGGCTTGGGTGCAGAGTGGGTTAAAAATTGCCTTGTAGGTATTTCTTGGCAGGAGCCCCCTTCAAGGCCCTGCCCCCTATTCACACAGTGAGATTGGTCTGCAAGTTGGCAGGTATGGAGTGCTTAACTCACTCAGAGGAGTATAGGAGGATGAGTGAGTGAATGTGCAAGTTCTCACGCCATTCTCATTTAGGTGCTCCACGTCAGCATTCTGAAAATCCTGCTACCATCACTTAGGGACCCAGTGTTTGTTTTAATTCCTTTGTTTTCCATGTATTGAGAAATTGCAGTAACCTGGCAGGGCAGCATTATTTGCAGCAGGCTCACCATGACACAGCCAAAGTATGACGGACACTCAGGTGCCAACCTCTTCAAAAAGGTTTTGAATTGTGCACGTCAGGCTCTGTGTAGTCCCATCCTCGGCGCTGCACCTATACAAAGTGTTGAGGCCGGCTAGTGGTCGTATGTGTAATAATGACATATGGCTCTCGTTGTCGCTGTGCCAAGGATGCTGCCCAGAGTGCCTCAGGAGGAGGTGGGAGTGAGGAATGCAGGATTTCCCTTAAGAAATAAAGGGCTGAATCAGCCTCGTAGTCAGTGTGTCATGGGGCCTGGGGCAAGAAAGGGAATGACCCCCTTCCCAAAATGTTTGAATGAAAAAATACAGGATTAACCATGATGTAGAGGGCTCCTCAGGTCTCTGGGCCCCAGGCACTACCGGAAGCTAGGCCCCTCGGCTCAATGAGCACGAAAAGGGCATTTTCGAAAACAGCCACTCTGGCGCGATGGATTTAGAGGTGTCCAAAATGTGTCCAGGACGGTTGGATCCTTGCCCGTTTTTCTGGAAGTTCCCATAATACACGTTTAGCCACAAGTAATCTAAAATAAAATATTTGCCTAGCCAGGGGTCATCTGACATGCATCCTGCTCTCCTGGGTCTATGTTTGACACCCTGATAGAGTAGGGGACAAAATGTGAGAGGACCTGCAACATGATGTTTAATGGGCGCACAAATGAGGCCCACTTCAAACACGGACCACTGCAGGTGCTATCGGCCAGCATACTGTGCATGAGGTGTGGTGCCCCAACCCACCCCACCCATCGGGATGCAGAGCCGCAGCGGAAAGGCACCGGAAATCAAACACAGAAATGGAAAATAAAGCGGTGTATGCCAAATAAGAACATGCCCCCATGTTTCCATGACACGATGCGGGCAGAGCACATCTCCCTTAACACCCTTGACACCAATCCATTCCGTGTCAGCACGAGAGCACATCTCCCCACCCTTCACTTTAGGGGGTGTCAGAACACACCAATCTTGCTCTCCCTACATCCAGGGCATGCAGCAGTTTATGGAACACATCTCCCTTGTCCCCCTTAAGCCGCATTGCCTGGCATGTCCACCTCACCCTACTGTAAGGCAGTGACACAACACGCCCCTACATTTCCCTTCACTCTGGTGCCTGCAGTTCCAATCCACACATCCTTCCTTGCTCTCCCTTGATGCCAAATCACGCAGTGCCAAATCTATCCGATCCACTCCATGACCGCGCGTGTAGTGCCAGGACTGGCCACTGCCTGATTAGGTATCATAAAGCGATTGGTATTAAATACTTATTCACTTAACTACGTGAGATATGCTCCAAAATTATAACCAGTATTTGGTGACAATTCAGTTTCTAGTGTGTATGATAAATGTCCACAATTAAAACGTTATTTAGCATGATGTAACTAAACAAACATTCCTGTTTTTACAAACTTGGACCTCAATTCCTCTTCACGCACAATCCAAAATATTAGGAAATGTAGTGCGCCTCCTACTTACATTTGTAATAATTAAGTAAAAATAAAATATAACTGGGCAATTAAATACCTGATGAGTCCCTACTCTGCAAGACGAGTATTTCCACCAGAACGATGTACTACAGAGCTGTACATCATAGCATTGCACGGTCTGTGTAAAGATTGTGGAGTTAGAGACTAGTCTTTCATTGCATGCATATTTGTGATAAAATAGCCTCGCCACAGTGGCTTCGATGTGCGCAGGACACAATGTGTATTTGACGTTTCTTTATTTCCAAAGGGAAAACGGCCATGTGTAAAATAATCATGCTTTGATAATCGTGTTGCATTTGTCCCTGTCTAGGACGCACTTCTTTTTACCCCCGCAGTATACCCCCACTCTCCCTTTATCTTGGTACATGCCTATACACATTCCCATGAGTCACCATTCACCCTAAGGCCTGCGCGTGCTGAAACGAACACGGAGCCTCAGAACACACCATCGGTTCTCCAGTTTTATTATAATGAATTCAGTGCCGGAAAAGAACCTTTCATTCCCCATTTAGTACAACGCTCGCAAGCACTGGTGGCCCGTTGCGGCGGCCTTCATAATTTATTTGGGGACACTGACACTACTGTAATGACTGACAGTAGTGTCAGTGCGTATCCCCAAATAAATTATAAAGACAGCCGCAACGGCCACCAGTGCCGCGCGGCCGCCGCTCCCAAAACAGTGCCGCCTGGGGCGGACCGCCCCCCTCTAGCTACGCCAGTGCTTTCAGTAAATCTTCCTGCTTTCATTGAAATACACTATGGACTATTTTACATCTGAAAAGTATCCATACTTGTGCCCTAAACTAACTATAACTCTCGCCCCCTGCCATGCACAGTGTCATCAAGGATGTCATTTTTAATGTTGCAGTGATGTTATCAATAATGTCATAGAACATGTCATGATTGATGTATTACATTAGATAATCAGCAGTGCATGGCGAGGGCACGAGTAATAGTTACTTTAGGGCACAAGTTATAGTCACCTGAGATAACTATAACTGGTGAATTTCCGTGGTTTTGGTGGCTTTTTTTCTTTCAGTGAATTTCTAAATTTAAAAAAGTAAAGTAAGATATAATTACATTAAGACATTTTTAGGGCTTTGTTCGCCCTAAGTTGGCAGGATATGCTCAGACGTGAGTCCCTTGCTCACTTTGCCACTGGATTCAAGCTAGCCTGGCTGATGACGGCTGACATGCCAGAAACCGGTCCCAGGATGCTTGTTTCCGGTCCAGGGAAGACATGGCAGTTCGGGCTGGACTGTTCCCATGAGGCACAGGGTCAGACTGATTTGCATATGGCCATGTCTGAACTGGGGTGGGGGAGTGAGCTAAAGAATAGTGATGGATTAAACCCAGATCAGTTGACTCGGGGTGAGTGTTTGATTTGCTCAAACGCTCCGTCCATCACCCCCTTTTGTATCGCTTTGTTTGCCCTAAGTTGGCAGGGTATGCTCAGACGTGAGTCCCTTGCTCACTTTGCCACTGGATTCAAGCTAGCCTGGCTGATGACGGCTGAAATGCCAGAAACCAGTCCCAGGATGCTTGTTTCCGGTCCAGGGAAGACATGGCTTTGGCAGTTCGGGCTGGACTGTTCCCATGAGGCACAGGGTCAGACTGATTTGCATATGGCCATGTCTGAACTGGGGTGGAGGAGTGAGCTAAAGAATGGTGATGGATTAAACCCAGATCAGTTATCTGGGGGTGAGTGTTTGGTTTGCTCAAACGCTCCGTCCATCATCCCCTTTTGTATCGCTTTGATATCTGGCAACAGCATGAAAGAAGAACCAATTCTTCGTAATGAAATCCACAGGCCAACGGGCAGCAAACAATAGACTTGAAGTCAGCTTCAACGGAACAGCTTCCTCATGGAGAGACCTCGAAGAACTACTTCAAAGGTGGAAAATTCAGCAAACTTTACTTGCAATCAGAACCTGAAATTGAAAGACAAAGCCGTAATACCACACTCCCAGGAAGAGATATAAGATAAGGGAAGGGCAAAAAAAGCATAAGCATACATTGCAGTATACAAAAAATGCAAATCAGAAATTACAATACTGAATTATGGGTGGGATAATCCTCGCCTCTGTGTCCTTAATAGAATTGAAAATTCTTGTCACATATGTTTGCAAATTTTGAATTCTATGTCAGGACCGGAGTCTCCGCTTATGCTAGTTTAAAGCTGCGCCACCACAACTGATGCAATATTTACAATAGGTTAATAATAAAAAGTTTTAAATGTAGAGTCAGAGGACCAGTCAGCTGCATTCATAAAGTCCAATAAACTGACTCCTACAGAAAAGTCCTTGGATTCCATAGCACTACGAGCAGAATGAGCACCAAATCTGGAAACATCAATACCAGCTTCACCCATGAGCCAACGCACCCATCTTGCTAAGGTAGCTGGGGTGACTGGGCAAAATTTTTTCTGCAGAGCGATCAGTAATTGACCCCCCATATCCTGGCAAAAGCCTGCAGTACTTACCTCATAATTCCGGATACATTGTACCACACACAGTTTAGGATTATCAGGAAACACAGGATAAATGACAGAAGAGGTGTTACATTTAGTGCGTCTGGTGATTAAAAAGGTAACACTCTCTGGAGAAAATCTACGACCCGCTAGATCCAGAGCGCGGATATCGTAAACTCGCTTGCAGGATACGAGACAAAGCAACATAGCTAGCTTGGCCGAAAGTTGTTTACGAGACAGAAATTGATTAGCCGGCCAGGCGTCCAAGAAACGTAAGACAGAAGAGACATCCTAAAGCTCAGAATACTTAGAACAAGGTGGTTTTACCAGCTGGATACCTCTGAGTAATTTACATAGTAAAGGATGTTCCCCCAATTGGTTTGCCATCAACTGCCACATGGCCCGCTGAGATGGGTGACCGGAAATCATTGACAGTGAGATAGGCAAGACCCGAAGCAGCCAAGGACACAAGAAAGTTCACTAACAAGGAGACATCCGCTCTAGTGGGATCCACCTCCCGTTGAAAGCACCAATCACACCATTGTTTCCAGGCTGTAGAATAACGCTTGTGTATGTTGGGCGACCAAGCTTCACTGATAAATTTGGTAGCGTCTCGCGAAAAGCCTGGGATTTTCCAGCGATCCCCGAAATTCGCCAAGCGACCAGCATGAGTTGGCCTGATGTCACCAATGGATGAGGGGATTTGAGACGATCCAGCAACATATTCCACCACTGGGGAAGAAGGATCGGAACCGCGCATAACATTTCCAGAAGTACTAGGAACCATGATTGAGCCCTCCAGAGAGGAGTGATCAGAATCAATGCCGACTGATAACATTTGGTCCAGGCCAAGACCCTGGGAATCATTACAAATGGAGGAAACGCATAACACAGAGTTGGAGATGGAGGCCACACCTGAAGAAACGCATCCGTGGCTAGAGACTCCGGATCCAGACGCCTACTGAAAAAGACTGGGATCTATTTGTTGAGACGGGAGGCAAAAAGATCGATCCGACAACGGCCCCATGTCTGGTTCCACAACCGGAACACTCGAGGGTGAAGCCTTCAAATCGCTGAAGTCCCGAAGATGACGGGAATGCCAATCGGCAACCTGGTTGTTGCACCCCGGAAGATACTCCGCCACTACAAACAGTTTGTTCTGAAGGGAAAAATACCAAACATCCATGGCAATCTCCGCTAAAAGTTGAGACCGTGTCCCGCCCAATTTGATCACATAACGAAGTGCTGACACATTGTCCATGCGGAGAAGAATGCAACAATTCGTCTGACTGGGCGAGAGGCAGCGAATCGCAAAAGAACCCGCCAGAAGATCCAGGCAATTGATGTGGAGATTCAATTCCTCCTGAGACCCACGGCCGCCCGTGGACACTTGGCCGCAACGGGCTCCCCAACCCCACCGACTGGCATCGGATTCGATCACCACCTCTGGAGTGGTACCGAATAGGGCTCAACCGTTCCATGACTCCATATGTTCTAGCCACCACAACATCTCCCACCTCACCTCCTCTGTGAGGGGAATCTGATCGGAATACTTGAGGCCTTTCTGGAGATGGCGTAGCTGGAGCCGCTGAAGTGCTCGGTGATAAAGGGGACCCTGGAAGATCGCTTAGATAGATGAAGCTAAGAAGCCGGCGATCTGGGCTACAGACCTCAAGGACACAATCTGCTTGTGCAAAATCAACCTCAACTCTCTCTTGATAGATCTGATCTTCTGAGTGGGCAAGAGGAGTTGACAAGTGAGGGAATTGACAAGAAAGCCCAGGAACTCGACAGACTGAGACAGAACCAACACAGACGTCTGTGGATTGACCAGGAAACCCAGAGTCTGCAAGAGATCCATGGTCCAAGTAAGATGTTGCAACACAAGACAAGGACATTGACCCATGATGAGAATGTCATCCACATAAATTTTGAGGCGGACGCCCCGGGCTCGAAGAAGTTCGACCACAGGCCTCAGAAGTTTCGTGAAGCAGCAAGGTGCTGACGAGAGGCCGAAAGGAAGGACTTTGTACTCATACCAAACTCCCTGCCACTGGAATTGAAGAAAACGACGATGAGGTTTGTAAATGGGCACTGACAGATACGCATCTTTCAGATCCAGGTGAACCATCCAGTTCCCCTCCTGAAGAAGATCGCGCAGAAGATGGATCCCTTCAATCTTGAAGTGACGCTATACAACCCATCCATTGAACTCCTTGAGATTTAAAACAAACCTGGATCCACCCCACTTCTTCTGAACCAGGAAGACGTTGCTGACAAAACCCTGAGGATGACGAGACGTCTGCACTATGGCCCTTTTCTAAAGCAGAGACTCGATCTCGCTGGAAATGAACATTTGATCTTGAAGGGAAAAAAGCATCTGAAGCGGACGGAGAGGCTGAGAGGGGGAATTAAAAAACTCTATTTTGTAACGCTGCACCGAATTCAGGATCCACGCATCCTGCGAGATCTTTTGCCAATTGTTGAGAAAATACTGGATTCGGCCCCCAATTCAACGTCTGAAAAAGGAATCAGACTCACCTGAAGTTGCGGCATCACGTTGACCTCCCTGATTACCACCATAGCGTCTTTTCCTGTTATTATTGCGGGATCTACGGGTTGGATAGAAGGAGGAGAAGGAGTTGGAGTCCTGACACTTTCCACCGTGGGAGTTATAACCCCGCTGGGCGCCTTGCTGGTAACCGCGGCCGAACAATCGCCCCCATTGTAGTTCGGCCCGGCAAAATAAAAATGCTTTAGGGAATCCTGCGCCTTGTAAGGGCCACTGAAAGTAGCAACAAATTTAGTCAGTTCCTTCAGAAAAGGCTGCACGAAGAGAAGACCTTGTGCTAAGGGGCCTGACTCCGAGGTAGATAACTCTGCCAACTTAGGGTCGAGTTTCAAAAGAATAGAGCGGCGACGCTCGCAGGACATGGCACAATTAACATTGCCCAATTGACAGATGGCGCGCTGGGCCCATCCGATTAGATCATCAGGATTGATGATTTGCCCAGAGGTTTTAGATTTGAACCTCAAGTCCAACATTTTGTAAGGGGACCGGTTAAATCAAGTAGCATATCTTGACAGGACTTCTATGCACGATCGATTCCTTGTGTTAGGATCCTTTTTGTATTTCTTTAAATAGGTAAGCATGGATGGATCCACCTCTGGGGTGTCCGCCACTTTGTCCCCCAAATCTGGTATTGGGCATTCCGAGCACAACCGTGCTCTGACATCCTTATCAAAGGCTTGACGCAGATGCGACTGCACATACTCTGCAACCTCAGTAGGGGGAAGCCATTAGGAGGAGTTAGGGTGGACAATGGCACTGGGATCAAAATCAAGCAGATTTGGATGGGAAGGAGCATCAACAAAACGTTCCTTGTGTTGCTTCTTAGCTGGGGGAGGGGAAGCCTCCGGCTCAGATGTCGTATCAGAGAAAGTATTACCATCATCTATGTGAGGCGAGCTAGAAAAAGTATCACTGGTGGAAGAGCCAAAGTCCGGAGACAGTGGAACCTTTTCCGCCAGATGTAGAACGGGACGAAGACCCGGGAAGCCAGCTCTGTTGCAGGACATAGTTACACAAATGCCGTTTTAAGGGTTCAGTAGCCCTGACCATGGCCTTATTTACAGAGTGCTGGACTCCCACATTAAGAGCCTCAAGTAGTTCATGCTCCAAAGACCCAGAGGGGCCCTCCTCAAAGTATTCCTCATCAAAGTAATAGTCAGACATAATGCCACGTATAAGTGACTGATAAACTCACCAGAGGAGAAAAATGGGAGCAAATATGCACTGTCTGCGCCGAAAAAAAAGACATTGTAAACATTGTGGACTGACAGTGATACAACAAGGGGGAGTGGCGAACTCCAGGCAAGCCACAGCAACACAAGGATGCAAGACCAACTGTGTGCAGTAATAATTGAATGTGGGGGGAGGGCTTGCCTAATAACACCACTCTAGGCAATGCCTATGCAGTAGTATACAGCCAAAGTCTCTAAAATGTAGACCTGAGCGTCAATTGAGGGTTGGCATACACTAATGGGTGAAGAGCAATGTTCAGAGCGGCCCCTGCGCTCATTTAAACTCGAAAACTGAAGAAATCGGGTAAACAAAATGGCGCGGAATGACCAGGTAGTAATGCCAAAAAGAAGACTAAGCGTTGGAACGACGCGCGTCCTCACCCTCGTTTCCCGCTCCACCGCAACAACACGGGCACACTGCGCCCGGTCAGGGAGGCGAACAGGGCTCCCACAGATATCCCAAAACTGGCAGAAAAACAACAAAAGCGCGCGATCAGCGCGAAAGAAAGAAGACAAAATGCCGACAATTGCGGCAGCAGTGTGACAGTAGAAATAACCGAGCGCACTAACAGCACTAGGGGTCACAAAGGGAACAGGCGGCATAACGGAAATCAGAGCTGCAAGACAAATCAATCAAACCATGCCAAGCAGAGTGACAGCAGCGCAACGGGAAAAAAGCAGTCAAGCGCGCTAACAGTGCTAGAGGCTCACAGCAGGAGCAATTGCCAGAGCACGAACAGCTGATACAGAACAGCAAACATTGCATAAACAGGTGAGAAAGGCGATTTAAAGCCAAAGCATATAAGTACAAACTGTAAAGAAAGCGCAATGAAATACAAAGCAATATGAATAAAGTAATGCACTTAACTGGCTGTGGAGCAGCAAAGAAAGAGGCTGTAGTAATCTCTAATGTGCCTTAAATAGGGGTCTAGTCTATGGTTGTCATGTGACACCCTCTAGTGTTTATGTGTATTGTAGTGTGTATTTTGTTTTACTTTTTATGATTGGCTGCTGAGAAATTTTCAGTAAAGAAAATGAGAAGCATAATCGGAGCCTCCGGTCCTAACATAGAATTGTACTGTATGTCTTCAAATTTTGTTAAAATAAGTGACAAAAAGCATTCGTCCATATCTGTGCTGACTACTGCCTTCGATCTACACTGCGGACAGCAGGGTTGACAACTTGAAATCAGCTTCGGATCTACACTACAGACAGCATGAAATTCAGCCTTGGTTTATTTAATGCAGAGACAACTGTACTATGTCTTCAGATTTTGTTAAAGGATCTTACAAAAAGCATTCCTCAATGTCTGTGCTGACTACTGCCTTCGATCTACACTGTGGACAGCAGGGTTCACAACTTGAATTCAGCTTTGCATCTATACTACCTATTTTCTACCAAGTATAAAATAAACATTAATTTACCTGCAAACGTTTCCACCATTAAATTACTTCTCTCTTTACAGAAATTAATTAATTGGCTGAGAGGTGCTGAGTGGGAATTCTCACCTGCAATGATACCCTGAGCATTCTAACACCTTTCATGGCAGTATCAAGACACCGTTCCATTGTGGACACCTGCTCTTCCATACAAATGTATCCCGGACTCGGAGCTTGCAGCAACACGTTGTGGGACACACCAGTGGTAGCTGGTGAGCTGTGAAGCCTCAGTGTGCAAGACCTACAATTGAGCACATTGCGGGGTAGGGACTGGGGTGCAGCACTCTGGGTGCAGAGGTGCATACAAGCGATTTTCCAGTAAGTAATAATGTAGGAGCATATTATCAAACAACGGCGATCTCTGGCTTCATGTATTTAATTGTAAGGGCTTCTTAAACCACACTATCTCGCAGATCCCTGCGTCCTAGACAAACGAATGACGAACAGCGAACACTAAAGACAGAGTGCAATAAGCCGATGCTTTATCTCCTCCTGCCTCTCTACTTTTAACTCTCCCTCCCCTTCTCACTTGCACCCACCACCCTCCCTTCCATTTTCACAATGATCCTTTAATTCGAACTAGCTTTTTTTACCTCTTCGACATAGCACACATACTTATATTTCATTTTTGTTTTGCAGTTTACCTATGCTGCTGCCACTGGAGCCCTTTTGGTGTGTGAGGGGTATTTTAACAAAGAAGGTGTATTCCAATAATATCCTGGTATACACCCACCCATTGCGAGGTGGCCCTTGTTTGATTGACCTTTATCCCTGTTAAGAGGAGGACGTGCCCACCTCGGTGCCCATCGGCACCACCTCTTCACTCCCCCCTTTTGATTTCCCTGTTCTTCAGACAGCGTGCAGCTGTGGGAGTCCCTTTTTTTTTTTCTCTCGAATCCATCGAGACACCAGTAGTTCTGGACCTACACATAGCACCGTAGTAGGCTGCCTTGTGTTTATTTTCATTTTCTTTATTTGCACGCACATCACAGCTAAGACTCACACATAGTCACCACACACTCGTTCTAAGTAGCCATCCACCATGGAGGATGCGGGAGGCCTTACCTTTGACGATGAGGAAGTCGATAGGATTCTAGCCACGCTCCGCCCGTTTGAGGGACTAAGCAACACAGAACCTTGCGGAAATGACAGTGACTGGGATGAACTGGCAGTGCTCAGGAGGACCCAGATCAAGACGGCCCTACACGGTCTGTTCATGTCAGAATATCTGAAATCCAAGACAGCCCCAGCGGGGTTGATAGTCAAGAACGAACCTTTCATCTTCACCCATGACCTCGAATTTAAAAGAGACTGGTCCCTGATCAGCTGGCGTTGCACCAGGGATTGGTTAGTCCTTATTGTAAAGACAGCAACCAAGCTGACCCAGGAACTCAAAATTGAAATTTCTAAATTGGAAGTTAAAATCAAGAGCTACCTATCCCCTACTGCCCTGAAAAAACGACTGGAGGAACTTAATCAAGAAATGACTGAGTTCGAACTCACTCTGAAAAAAAGCAAATCTAAAAAACATAAGAAAGACACAGAGGAGTTCACACATGAGCGGATCTACCCATACATCAAGAAAGACTATGTGTCAAAGAATCAAAACACTGATCAAGACACTACCTTTTCTGATACTAGCTCAAATAGCTCTAACTCCAGTAGAAGTAGTAATCAAGGTTCCAACAGAGGGAAGCCCTCCTTTAGAGGACAATTCCCAAGGGGTGGAAGAGGTTGGATGCCATACCAGGCCCCCCCAGGTTACATGCAATACCAACCAGTACCACCCTTCATGGGCCATCCCTTCCAACCTTGGGACCCACAAACTCCCCAATTCAATTACTATGGACAGCAGCCTTTTTTAGGCCAGCGCCGAGGCCCCAGAAGGGGAAGAAATCGAAAAGGAACCCAAGTTCATTGGAACCAACCACCGGAGACCACACCCGGTGTATCGACCCGGAGCCAAACAGCCTCCACCAGTCGGGGAACTTAGTAGTGAACCTATCAGATCAGGCTTTAACAGAGGCCCAGACGAATGTTTTATCAAAAGGTCTAGGTTTTGTCCCTACAAACAGAATGGACAAATTTAAAATCTGCCTGGAGATGAAGAAGTTCATGCGAAAACTTAAACTCCGAGCTTTTTTTCAAGATTCCACCAAAGAGAGCACCGAGCAGTCGGATACAGGGTTAAAGAAAAAGTCGACTTTCACCCCACTAGACTCAACTATCCCTGTCGAACTGCTAACCTTCGAGAAAGCAGTAATGGAAGATCTTGACAAGTTACCCACGGGTGATAAGATCTCCTTTTGGAATACTTCCAGGCTAGAACAAACAGCACTACAAGAACTTGCAAATAACCTGACTATAGTGATCAAACCAGCCGATAAGGGTGGGGCCACGGTTGTACAATCTCACTGCAACTATGACAGGGAGTGCAGGAAACTGCTGGAAGATGAACGTAACTATCAAGAACTAAGAGATGATCCATCTGAGGAAGTAAGGATAGCGATCCAAATCATGATCGAAGAAGCCAGAGCTAATGACTGGCTCACTAGGAAAGAGAGTGAGTTTCTGGTCCAAGATAAACCGAAAATACCATACTTTTACACTATCCCCAAGATTCACAAAGACGCCCCCTATCCACCTGGGCGCCCGATAGTGTCCGGTATTAACTCACTCTTGGAACCACTATCGAAGTTTGCAGACGCATTCCTTCGGCCAATTGTCCAAAAAACCGACACCTATCTCAGAGACACTAAGGCAGTCCTCCAATTGATAAAAGACGTTCCTTTTGACCCAGAACATGATCTCTTATTGGGACTCGACGTGGAGAGCCTTTATACAAGCCTCCCACACAAAGAAACGTTAGAGATAATAGAGGAAGTACTTTTCTCTACAACATGGGATTACCAAACCCCTAGACAAGTGGTCTTGGAGTGTATCTCTTTGTCCCTCACAAAGAACTTCTTCCAATACGAGGACACCTACTACCTCCAAAGACATGGAACCAGCATGGGCAGCACCTGTGCGCCGAGCCTTGCTGGCCTCTATGTCCACCACCTGGAATCGACAAAAATCCTGGGACAGAGCAATCCCTATAGACACCAGGTATTAACATGGAAGAGGTATATAGATGACATTTTCGTCATCTGGAGGGGTAACCAAGACTCTGTTGTCCAGTTCATGACCTGGCTGAACCAACAAGACCAGTTCCTGAAATTTACACACACGGTTTCCAATGAAAATTTGGTGTTTTTGGATTTAAACATCTACCCGAAAGACGGTAAACTTGTAACGAGCACTCACTTTAAGCCTACAGCAAAGAACAGTCTGCTCCTGTACAGCAGCTTCCATCCACGCCACCTGCGGGAGAATCTCCCATACGGGCAATTCCTCCGACTACGTCGGAACTGTAGCAACATTGAGGAATTCAAAACACAGGCGGCAGATTTGGAGGTCAAACTCTTGAACAGGCAATACCCCAAGAACATAGTTCGGAAAGGCCTCAAACGTGCACGGAATAACAACAGGGAAGCGCTTTTGGAGGATACCGATAGGAAAGAACCCGATCCTCGCCCAATTTGCGTGACAACTTATAACACTAACTCCAACCAGATCACAAAGATCGTGAACAAACATTGGAGAGTGTTATCATGTGGTAAATTGAATTTTCCTAAACCTATGTTTGCGCATAGGAGAGGAATGAACCTGAAAGATCTTCTAGTTCATACCAGACCAAAAGCTACAAGAGAGAGTGAACCCCCCAGGATAGCGGGTGTAAGCGGGCACCACCCCTGTGGTTCGTGTGTATCTTGCCAATACACGCAGAAGAGTAGAAACATCACTTTTTCTAACAAATCTACATGGGTACAGCGAGCCTTCACTAACTGTAACACTCGGAATGTGGTGTACCTAATCACATGTCCGTGCCACATGGAATATGTGGGAATGACCAGCAGACCCGTGAAGATCCGAATGGGCGAACACCGTAGCAACGTCCGTTGCAATAAGACTACCACGAAAATGTCTACACATTTTGCTACTGTTGGACACAGTGTCCATGACCTTAAATGGACCGTCATAGAAGCCTTTCCCAATGATAGAGACCTTCTATCGAAAGAGCAACGTTGGGTGTACCGTCTGGGGACACATCGCACAGGCTTGAATGACGATATTCCTTGGGCTCATTTGAATACCTAGATTCTGCTGCTTGTGAGACAGCCACTGACAGCCAACCCAACATGAATAATTTCTTTGCAAATAGGTGTATGGCCCTATTGTTTTTCCTCTTCACCCCATAGGGTTTACCACCTGTCCCCTCCTTTTGTTTGTTTTTTACAAGAACAAATGACCCGCTTTTAGAAAAATGACAGTCTTATACATGACTGTATTTTCCTTATAATAATAGTCTGAAGCCTTTATCAGCTCGACTAAACTAACAGCTCTTTACCAACCTGTTTGGCACTTAAAGTTTCGGCGGGTTTTGCCTGATGTAATTGATTAATTATCCAATTATCTAAGCATATAAATACTCGCCGCTCCCTTCCTCCCTCACAACCACGGAAGCAGCTGACGAAGGAGGAAGCACAAGCGTGCAAGGGGCTCAGTAAGTACGGCGTAGCCGGTTCTAAGAGGATAGACCTGTATATCCCAGCAATGCCTGTACTTAGAGATACTACTAATGGGATAGAACTTACAATACCCCCATCTTTTCCCTCCTGCAGTTGGGACCCCACTATACCCTTCAGTCTAAAGCTGACTCATGAGGCATTACTTCCTCCAGTGAAAAGTATGTATTTGATTCCCTGGCTATTCACATCCCCCATTACTTATTCTGTGTGTGTGACTATGTGTGTCTGATGATGTTTTTCTTCACCATTCATGCTAGATCCCTCTTTTGCATACCGGTATATCTGTGTGTGTATGTCTCTTTTCCCTTACAGGTGATATAGAGTTAAGCGCATACTGGGATCGGCGCTATTATTAAACTGGTTTTCTTATCTTGCAGGCATACTACATTATCAGTGTGGTAGCATAGTAGTGTTGTAATTATTAATTGTATTTACACACATAGTTCCTTTTTCACTTTTTTTGTATATACACCTTTTCTACCTTTGTGGAGGAAACACTAGTGAGTGACAGGGGGATCTCCCCTAAGGTCCTGACGAAGAGGCCGAGCGCCTCGAAACATGTTGACCCACATAGGAGAGAGAGCCCATTAATCAGCTCCACCTCTCCGCTTCACTTTTCTTTTAACAATACCAGCCAGTGTTTAATAAATATCTTTTTTCCACTAGGCCAGGTATTTTTTAACGTTTCACCTATATTTCACTCCTGACCCCACTGACACTCACTCCATACACATAGCACTTCCATCTAAAGGTGCTCCGGCGTATCCGCTTGTCGCAGCACTGCCCCGCCCCGCAGCGGGACGGGAAGACCCCGATGATGAAGCATGACACCAAGGGCCCTTTTGGTGTGTGAGGGGTATTTTAACAAAGAAGGTGTATTCCAATAATATCCTGGTATACACCCACCCATTGCGAGGTGGCCCTTGTTTGATTGACCTTTGCCACTGGAGTCCATCTCACGTTTTGTTTATAATATTGTTCTATTAATGTTACATTTCTATTTATTTATTTCTGTTTTAATAAAGGATAATAAAAAATAAACTGAGTGTATATGTCTTCTTCTTCTGACAACATTTGACTATTATTTAGTGTGATAATCATCTGCTTAGAGAAGATTTAAAAATAAAAACTATTTAAAATTACAGTGCACCTACAAAAAATAATGTAAGAAACTCTTAGGCACATAAATCCTGAGTAATTATACAACTACAAGAGTTCTATGAGTGTTTCACTTTATAACAACATAAGTACTGTCCGTGTGATTACAAAACAAATAAGGCACTGCCTAGCACCACCGAGGCTTCAGAGACTGCCGAGGCACACCCTGCATATTAAAATAAAGATCCTGAGCATAACAATTCCCGGACTTAAGTTGCCTCGAACAATTAGTAAATAATTCTCGGGAAGGTGGCCATCTCCTAGACTACAAAACGTCTCTGTACACTTCCTCGCCCAATTCACATGTGACTTTAACACAATACCATATTTACAAGGAAGCAGTTAAAATTATACCCCTTAATTTGTAAAAGAGTAACTGACGGGGCTCAAAGTTTTACTAAGAAAAGAATGATGTTTATAACTAGAAGTGTAATACCTGGGCTAACTCTTTACCAGCTCTTTACCAGAGGCTGTAGCTGCAATTAACCGTTTCTATAGAAATTTTTTAAAAGTCAAGCACACTTGCTGTTTGGATTAGCAAAATTGTGTACTGAACTTGTGACCTGTGTGCTCAATTACGTGTTCCATGAACTGTTACTATGGTAACAGGCAGTAAGCAGGTTGGGGGTAGAGTTCAAAGGTGTTGGCTGTACAGAAACCGTCATATTTACCAAAAGTACTCTACGTGACAGAGGAGAAAGCAAACAGAGAAAACAGAACACTGTGTACATTAGGAGCAAAAGAAGTACACAACTCTTCGAATTAACCTCAAGAAAGGGCGCGAGCAATAGCCACTGGTGTTACAAAACCCCATGTACAATTTGCCTACTCTGTACTCAACAATGCGCAATTCTTTATCGATCCCAATCACACACAGCTACTACATGTTTCACAGTGTGCACTTCACTAAATACTTTGTGGCTACTTAAATGGAAGACGGGATTGTCGACATTCCAAAATTTAGGGGCATATTTACAAGGACGGTGTTAAAATTATCGCTCCTTTAGCGGCACAGACTGCCGCTAAAACGGCGATAATGGGCTTGATAATATGCGTTATAGAATTCCAATAGAAGCCCAGGTTAGATGTGCAGGACATCTAACCTGGGCTTCTATTGGAATTCTATAATGCATATTAGCAAGCCCATTATCGGCGTTTTAGCGGCAGTTTCCTGCCGGTAAAATGGCGATAATTTTAACGAGGTTGTTGCTAATATGCCCCTTGGTTTGGATTTTGAAAGAGAGAACAGGGAAACCTGCTCACTCTTTCAAAATGCAAAGCAGATTGCTTTTCCCCACGGGGGGCTACATATTAGCAGGTCCCCGTGTGGAAAAGTAATGGCGGCTTCAGAAGGACGCGGAAAGCTGAGGTAGGCTGAAACGCCTACCTCTGCTTTGGTCACGGTAAATGAGCCATCCTTTGTTTTTACTTTATATATCATGTCTGCCGTAATGGGGCATTATGGGATATGTAGTGTTCTTATAATCATACATTGTATTTACAATTTATCAAACCTGTAGCACTTTTTCGCTTTTTAACTTGTAAACATTGCAAAGATACTTGGCAGCAAGTTTACGCGCTTACTTGAGGGTATAGTACCCATTTTTATATATACACACGTTTGGCAGCTTCAATTGAAAAACAACATTATGTCAGCTCTCATGTTGCATGCTGGACTAACCAATTACCAAGCCAGTCATTAAGTCTCTAGTCCCGGTATCATTGTAATTTTTTGGCATTATATTAATGTGACCATACCAAAGGTTTAGTCATTTTCTTATAGGCCATCTCTCTTTCTTATTGTATTTTATTTTTTTGCTATTTCTAATTTGTTGCTGGTGATTTACACTTCTAATATTACTCTCAATTAGTGAGACGTATTGCGTTGGATCATAACATCATTCAGATGGATATCTTTTCCTTTTCGATTCTTCTACCAGTTCTAGATTTAACAGTCTTTTTGGGGTATAGTACCCTAATATGAGAGACCAGGTTAAGTTGGTTATATTTTATTAAGGACAGAATGTTTGATGTTGTACTTCAGGTCTTTCCCAGTGTTGCCGTGCCATTATCACTCAAGATGTACATAGAGCTCCTCGTTGTTGTGCATCCCCCTTGGCGCCTTGGTTTTGAGTCTGATGATTAGACGTGATTCTGTTTGTCTCCGTTTTTTCCGTCTGTCTCCTCCTCTTTCATCCGGTGTTACGATGAAGATTCCGTAGTATGTCATAGCTTTCTAATTGCTGTTTTTACAGGATGCCATATGTTTGGCTGTGGCATATGACATATCTTTATTTTTCACTGCCCTTATATGTTCCAATATTCTCTTTTTCAGCATACATGTGACGCTCCCGATGTACTGCATTTTGCGCTCACATTCAATGATGCACACCACATATGTGGATGTGCATGTTATTCTTTCTTGTTTTGTCATCATTTTGCCATTAGGTTCTTTGATGCTGTTTTTGTTCTGTCCGATCTTGCAGGCCTTGCACATGTTGCATTTTTTAAAGCCTTTTTGTTGATCAGTCAACCAATTGCTTCTTTCTTTTGTGTCTTTTCCCTTGAAATGACTTTTCACTAGTTGGTCTTGTAATGAGTCCGTTTTTCTGTAGCTGATCATTGGAGCATCTCCCAGCATTTTTATGATGTCTGGATCATTCGATATGAGATGCCAATACTTTCTGATTTTTGTAGCAATGAGGCCGCTTTCTTTGTTGTATGTTGTTATGAACCGTGGGGGGTCTTGTACTTCTTTCTGTTTTTTAGTCTTTGGATTGAATAGTTCAGTTCTCGATTTTTGTGCAGCTCGCCTTTTGCTTTTCTTTAGGCTTCTTTCATTATAGCCTCTTGTCTTCAATCTGGTCATGGTTTCCTCTATTTTGTCTTCAGCATCATTTTCCTGTGAGCAATTTCGCTTCATGCGAATAAATTTGCCGTAAGGTATACTAGCAATCAGTGGTTCTGGATGGAAGCTCGTGCCATGTAATATGCTGTTCGTTGATGTTTTCTTTCGAAATAGCATCGAATGAATTCTTTTATTCTCAATATAAACTTTCAAGTCCCAAAAGTCTATTTCTTTTTTGCTTGTGGCATACGTGAAATCCAAACCCACTTTATTCTGACAGAGTTTGAGAAAATAGAGATTATAATCCTGCAGTGTTCCGTTCCAGATTAAAAACAAGTCATCTATGTACCGGACCCATAGAATTATTTTGTCTAGGTCCGTTTGGTTAGCTGGATCCCAGGCGATTGTCTTCTCCCACCAGCCCATTGCTATATTCGCGTAATTCGGTGAAAAAGAGATGCCCATTGCTGTGCCACATTCTTGTTTGTACAGTTGGCGATTGAACAGGAACACATTATTGGTGAGACACAATTTGATCATCTCAAGAAGCATGTATGTATGTTGGAGTTCACTGATGTTACGTTATTTGAGGAAGTGGTTACAAGCGTTCAGGCCGATTTCATGTCTCATAGATGTGTACAAAGACACTACGTCAATCGTTACCAACAAAAATTTCATATGATGTTATTCAAAATTCTGAGAAAGTCTCCCGTGCCTTTAATATACAAGCTCATATTTTTAGCAGTTGGGGCTAAATAGATGTCAGCGTATTGTGAGACATTTTCGTAGAGACTGTCACATGAAGAAACAGTGGGTCTACCCGGTGGATCAATCAATGTTTTATGGATTTTGGGTAGGAAATAAATTGTAGGGATTACTGTGAAATCTTTTGATAAAAACTTTGAGTTCATCGTCATTTAGTAATCCCTTTTCGTGCCATTCCTGTAAAAACCCATTTAATTGCAGTGTCATTTTGTTGAGGGGATTGCTGTCCAATTTACAGTAGTTTTTTTTCATCATTTAATTGGCGCAAGGCTTCATTGACATAGTCCTGGGTGTCCATCAGGACTATGTTGCCCCCCTTATCAGCAGGTTTAATTGTGCATCTTCTTTTAAAGATTTGATGGCTTCTCTTTCTTTTTTTGTCAGATTTTCTCTTCTGGATACATTCCGTATGTTAGAGATTTTTTCAATATCTTCCAGGATTGCTTCAGAGAATAAATCAAATTTTTTACCTGGGGAAAGTATTGGACAGAATCTTGATTTCTGTTTTAGGCCACTTCCTACTCTTTTGTCAGTTCTTACATCTAACTGTTCTATCAATTGTGTTTCTGTTATGTCCTCTGTATTTGAGTCTTTCATAAGCCCAAAGATGTTTTGAAGATCTGGTATTTCCTCTATTGTCCAATTGACATTCTGACTCATTTGGGTATCGCTCATTGTTTCTGGTGTTTTTGTTGCTTGACAAGCATGGGTTTTTGCTAGTTTCAACTTTCGTATGTATTTGTACAGATCAATCCTGACCTGTGTTTGGTCAAAGTGCTTTTCCGGACAAAATGAGAGACCTTTGTTGAGGAGGGATGTTTCTTCCTTTGTTAGCACATGTCCAGACAGGTTTATGATGAGATTTTCTATTTGCGGCTTCTTAGAGGGTAATATCTTCTTTCTTTTTGCTCTTCTGGTTTTTCTGTGCCGTTGTTTGTTTTCCTCTTCCTCGGTTTTGATTGGAGTTCATTGCGCGGCCTCTTCCTCGGGACATTGTTTTGTCCAGATTCATAAGCCGCACTTCTTCTAAAAAATCGCATGGTGCATTTGTTCTGTCCGTCATTTAATTTTCGCTGACTTCAGATTAACTTGTACTTGCTGGTGTACCTGTTGGTTGTTGGTACGGAAAATTCTTTTTCAAATTGTGAAAACGTTTGGCAAACGTCAGGATTCTGCCTTGGGCACAATCCCTTTCATCTCTTATATATTTTCTTTGTTTGCGCTCCTTCAACTCTGTTTCATATTTGTCTAGTCCTGCATCCATTTCCTTTTAAAGCTTGGTTATTTCCTCCTTGTTTGTCTGGTGTTTAATCATGTCTTCTATTTCATTGATTTTAATAGTGATTTCTCCAATGTCTTTTTTTGCATGCTTTATTAATATGCGCATCATGTTCAATGAACATTCCACATTGTTTTCCACCCATTCATCAATTAGGTCTTTTTTAGTATCGGGGTGCGTGGGCATTGTAAAAATCCTTAATCCTCCTGGTATACGTCTGATTTCTATATACTTTTCCAGAGCGATAATTTCCCAGCTTTTATTTATTTCTTTTTTATACATTCTTTCTGCCTGATTAAATAGTTGCTTCAGGGTATTTGGTTGTGGAGCTGCTGCATTACTTCCACTCAATGTCTCATTCGCTGTGTCTCCTGGTGGTTTCAAGAGATTAGCTGCCTTTCCAGCACTTTTGGCTGCCCGCGCCTCCATGCTGTGTTTAGAATTGCCTCGTTAACTTTTGTCAATGTGATGTCTGATTATCTCACTCCTTCGAGCCTCAGAGTGTTACGAAATTAAATTTCTCCCAGTCACTGTTTGTAGAGCTTGTGAACCGCCGTAGTGTATACGGATCGGTTGTACTTGTAAGCTCTTTCAAACTGTATCGCTCCACTGCTACTGTTTATCGCTGTTTATCGCTGCCGTTGCCACTCACCTCCCGGGAGACTCCCGACTTTGGCGGCATCCTCCGACTCCGTCATTCGGCGCTCAACCTTTCGGTGATTTTCTTTTTGCTGCAACTCTCCTCGCAATGGAGCGGACGCATTCAAGTCTCTTCTAATTTCTCCAACAATGTGACCCTAGGACCGCAATGCGCTCAACTACCGGTGCTCAGCGTAGGGGCCGGATCATGGCCCAAACAACAATTTTAGTCCAAGGACGCAGCACTCCAGACTAGGTATTTATTCAAAGCTTAGTTGCAATGTTTACAAGTTAAAAAGCGAAAAAGTGATAAACGTCTGATAAATTGTAAATACAATATATGATTATAAGAACACTACATATCCCATAATGCCCCATTATGGCAGACATGAGATATAAAGTAAACACAAAGGTTGGCTCACTTACCGTGAACAAAGCCGAGGTAGGCTGAAACGCATTGGTCGAGCTGAAGTGTTAATAATCTAAGCTTTGAATAAATACCCGTCTGGAGTGCCGCGTCCTTGGACTAAAAATATATATATATTTTTATATATATATATATATATATATATATATATATATATATATATATATATATATATATATATATATATATATATTTATATATATATATATATGTGCGTGTGTGTGTGTATATATATATTTATATATATATATATATATATATATGTGCGTGTGTGTGTGTATATTACCTACTGGCGGTCGCCAGTAGGTATATATAGTTAGGATTTTTTCTCTATGGGTTTTTTGAAAATTCTATGTCTAATAACTTTGGCGTTTGTGGACGGAATTGGCTGAAATTTTCAGGAAAATGGCACATTTTGTTTCTGAGCAGCCCCTGAAAATTGGGGGGGGTTTCGTCCAGGGGGGGTCGAGAAAAAAGGGGGGTCCCAAAACGTGTTTTTAACATTGAGTTTTCCATAGGGCGGTTGGCCTCACTTTTAGCCCGAACGGCTGAATGGATTTGCACGAAACTTGGCAAAATTGTAGGGACTGGTAGCCCGATGTGCCTTTTGTAGGTCTCAATATATGTGCTCCAGTGGATTTTGAGAAATTAACGTTTAAAAAAAGATATATATCTGTAACAGCGGACTGGGCAGCGGCCCAGGACGCGTACTTTTCGCGCAACGGAGCTTTGTGAAGCGAAGCTGATTGGTTCTCCGGCGTCTGTCAACATTCCAAACAGTCCGTAGCGGCCGCCATCTTGTCTCTCGGTAGGATCGAGAGACAAGAGGAGGTCAAAACAAAGGGGGAAATAACTATAAGGGGGCATAGTAGATCCTCGCTGACCCCCTAGGTTTGATGTGGAGGTTTTAAAAGGGCCCCGCGGGGCAAAAAAAAATAATAATAATAATAATCGAACGGCTGAATGGATTTGCACGAAACTTGGCAAAATTGTAGGGACTGGTAGCCCGATGTGCCTTTGCTAGGTCTCAATATATGTGCTTCAGTGGATTTTGAGAAATTAACGTTCAAAAAAAGATATATATCTGTAACAGCGCACCGCTTCGCGTACTTTTCGCGTTACGGAGCTTTGCGAAGCGAAGCTGATTGGCTCTCCGGTGTCTGTAAACATTCCAAACAGTACGTAGCGGCCGCCATCTTGTCTCTCGGTAGGATCGAGAGACAAGAGGAGGCCAAAGCGAAGGGGCAAATGACCATAAGGGGGCATAGTAGATCCTCGCTGACCCCCTAGGTTTGATGTGGAGGTTTTAAAAGGGCCCCGCGGGGCAAAAAAAAAAATAATAATAATAATCGAACGGCTGATGACCATAAGGGGGCATAGTAGATCCTCGCTGACCCCCTAGGTTTGATGTGGAGGTTTTAAAAGGGCCCCGCGGGGCAAAAAAAAAAAATAATAATAATAATCGAACGGCTGAATGGATTTGCACGAAACTTGGTAAAATATTAGGGACTGGTAGCCCGATGTGCCTTTGCTATGTCTCAATATATGTGCTTCAGTGCATTTTGAGAAATTAACGTTCAAAAACAAGATATATATCTGTAACAGCGCTCCGCTTCGCGGAGATAAAATTATATCTGTATTACCTAGCTGTTGCTAACACCAGTTAGCGACGGCTAGTAGGAGATAGCGACCATCTTGGGTCCCACTTTGCATGTGAGTGATATTTATCACTAATGACATGCAAAGTGGGCATGCCAAGATGTTAGCGACTGGAAACAGTCGCTAACATCGCTATCTCCTATTATCAACTTTTGGAAATATTCGAGATAAGCGCGAATATCTCCAAAAAGTAACAGCTGCCCTGAGCAGTTCTTAGCCATGTTATCCAATGGGAGGTGGATAACATGGCTAAGAGCATTAGCTCGGTAATGCATGAATATCGCGGAGTTTTCAGCGACATTAATGCATTGCGCTCGTTTTTTATCGTATTTGCGATAAACCTTGATAATAGCAAGGTTTATCTGCGATAATTTCTGACGGTAAAAAAATCTTTGCAATGCATCGTTAGGGATAAATATCGCTTAACTTTGGTAATATGTCCCAACGTCTGTTAACGTTCGATTCGAAGGAAATCAGGAATTGTTGAAAAACATTGTGTGCGCCATCTTGTCTTTTTTCAAATGCCACACTTTTGTCGTGCACGGCAGCCATTTTAGATGCCTTGACCAGATCCACTCTGTGAACGCTGTCGATCCTTACCAGGGCTCCCCACCCTCGCAAGCATCTCCCCCAGGCAGTGGTCACCCCCGCTCTCTGTTTTATGCATGGGTAATAAACCTCCCCCCATCTGCGCTGTTCTTCCCTGAGAATCACACCCTGTGCCCGCCCGACACCTCCCTTTCGCCCTATTCACTACCGCACCCTCTGACACTCCTTTTCCTCTGTGTCCGATTGTCCAGGCCGGTCCTAGGCTATCAGCTAGCCCTGCAGATGTAGTTTATGGCCACAGCTGTAAAGAATCACCCGTCTTCAAAGGAGTTATAGTAGATCAAGGCCCACACTCGATGAGATCCGTCACAGCAGAAGCGTTGCTATTATCTGAAAACCATCCTGTATTGTGATTGGGGAGGGGACCGAGCGTGAAGCGGAAGATTCCAGGGATGACTCTTTGTACATCAAAGTTTTTACAATTATGTGTCACATTAAAAATATATAGCACTCCGACAAAGTAGTAAGATTATAAAACTTTAATAATTTATAAATATATACAAGAAAACAAAAATAGTAATAACATATAAACATTTTTAGAGAAAAACAACGAAGTAGCGGTCGGCTGTGCGAATAGTCCCAACGCAGCACAACGTCCAGATTTCCGGCGTGGGGCGTCGCGGGGGGTGGGTGATCAGTAGCAAACTGTTGTGCGAATAGTTCCAAGGCAGCAGAACGCGCCGAAATCTAGATGACACAAAAGTGATGTCTAGTAAGTTGCCACCCAGCAAATAACGGCGTGGGGCGTCGCGGGGGGTGGGTCATCAGTAGCAAACTGTTGTGCGAATAGTTCCAAGGCAGCAGAACGATGGCACCAAGGTGATGTCCAGTAAGTTGCCGCACTGGTTTTGGTATCCTACAATGCTGCTCCGAATAACGGCGTGGGGCGCCCCGGGGGAGGCGGCGTGAACGGGCCTCTCCAGGTGGAGTGTCATCTGTTGTAGTGGGGCGCCCCTTTACCGTTTCAGTTGCCATTCCGTCCGCTTTTGGTCCACTGTGTCAAAATCCGCCATTCAGCTGAGTTGCGCCCACTCTTGCGGTGCAGCGATAGGCGGCTGCCACAGGACTCTCAAAATGGCGGCAGGCTGTTTCCTTTTTGGGCCTGGTCCACTGAAATGGCCCTGGGACACCTTGGAAATCGGACGCTTGTCTGCTAGGTCTTGGACCCCATTCTCGAAAGCGTCCCCTCCGCCTTGAGAATTCATCAAAAGTTTTGGGGGCCCCGACTCCTGCAGGCTTCTGGTGGGGAGCGGCTGCCATGATTGCTCGCGGAATGACCACGACGGAGCTACGAGATGGTGGTGCTCTCATGGTGACGCCAGCTTCAGTCTGAAACATCCAGAAACAAGGTGGGGCTTTCATCGTTTGGGGGGAAAAAAAAGTTTTCATCCAATGAAAAGTGTTGTTTTTAGGTCATATGATCAAGCCTTCCATCATTAGGAAACCAAAAGTAAAATGAACCAATGAAAAGTTTAATAAAGAAGTCACATGACCTGTTATGCGGCATAGGGTATAAAATGTGGAGAAAATACGTTGGCACGTGAGGCGGTGTCAGTAGCGGACCGATGTGCGAATAGGCCGAAGGCAACACAACGCGCCAAGATCCGGATGGCATCGAGGTGGTGTCATAGTTGAGAGTTCTGAGCAGCGGTTGTAACACTGTCTGAAGCTTATTTGCAGCTGCTGCAGCTTCACTACGCGCGAAGATCCGGATGGCACCGAGGTGGTGTGTAGGAAGTTGCCGCACTGGTGTGGCCATCCTACAATGCTGAAAGTCGGCGTGGGGCGCCCCGTTGGCCTGTGAGTTTGCGTCAGTAGCGGACCGATGTGCGAATAGGCCGAAGGCAGCACAACGCGCCAAGATCCGGATGGCACCGAGGTGGTGTCTAGTAAGTTGTCGCACTTCTGTGGCCATCCTACAATGTTGAAAGTCGGCGTGGGGCGCCCCGTTGGCCTGTGAGATGGTGTCAGTAGCGGACTGATGTGTGAATGGGGCTAAAGGCAGCGCAACAATATTTTCTACTATATTTCCGGTGTAGAAGAGACCACAAGGCGCTGAGATGCCAAGATCCGGATGGCACCGAGGTGGTGTCTTGCAAGTTGTGGTACTGGTGTGGCCATCCTACAATGCTGAAAGTCGGCGTGGGGCGCCCCGTTGGCCTGTGAGATGGCGTCAGTAGCGGACCGATGTGCGAATAGGCCGAAGGCAGCACAACAATATTTTCTGACTGACACCACAAGGCGCTGAGATGCCAAGATCCGGATGGCACCGAGGTGATGTCTAAGTTGCGGACTGGTGTGCGAATGGGGCCAAAGGCAGCGTAACAATATTTTTTGTATGGAAGATACCACTAGGCGTTGAGATGCCAAGATTCGGATGGCACTGAGGTGATGTCTAGCAAGTTGGTGTGGTCATCCTACAATGCTGAAACTCGGCGTGGGTCACCCCATTAGCCTGTGAGATGGCGTCAGTAGCGGACCGATGTGCGAATAGGCCGAAGGCAGCACAACGCGCCAAGATCCGGATGTCACCGTGGTGGTTTCATAGTTGAGAGGCACTTCATCTGCAGTGGGGCGCCGAGATCCGGATGGCACCGAGGTGATGTCTAGCAAGTTGCTGTACTTGTGTGGTCATCCTACAATGCTGAAACTCGGCGTGGGTCGCCCCATTAGCCTGTGAGATAGCAGTTCTTTGGATTTGCGAATAGGCCGAAGGCAGCACAACAATATTTTCTGACTGACACCACAAGGCGCTGAGATGCCAAGATCCGGATGGCACCGAGGTGATGTCTAAGTTGCGGACTGGTGTGCGAATGGGGCCAAAGGCAGCGTAACAATATTTTTTGTATGGAAGATACCACTAGGCGTTGAGATGCCAAGATTCGGATGGCACTGAGGTGATGTCTAGCAAGTTGCTGTGGTCATCCTACAATGCTGAAACTCGGCGTGGGTCACCCCATTAGCCTGTGAGATGGCGTCAGTAGCGGACCGATGTGCGAATAGGCCGAAGGCAGCACAACGCGCCAAGATCCGGATGTCACCGTGGTGGTTTCATAGTTGAGAGGCACTTCATCTGCAGTGGGGCGCCGAGATCCGGATGGCACCGAGGTGATGTCTAGCAAGTTGCTGTACTTGTGTGGTCATCCTACAATGCTGAAACTCGGCGTGGGTCGCCCCATTAGCCTGTGAGATAGCAGTTCTTTGGATTTGGGCCTGGCTCGTCTGCTGTAGTGGGGCGCCCCTTTACCGTTTCAGTTGCCATTCAGCTGAGTTTCGGCTGCTCTTGATGCTACAGCGACAGGCGGCTGCAACAGGACTCTCAAAATGGCGGCCTGTTCTTTGGATTTGGGCCTGGTCCACTAAAATGGCCCTGGGACACCTTAGAACTCGGACGCTCGATTTTTTTTTCCTTTCCTGTACATGCAAAAAAAGGTAAATGCCCGGTACGTTACACGCTTCATCTGCCACGATGAACTCTCTAGAGGAACCGAAAAAAAATATAGTTGTGGTAACTATACCATGCATCGTCATATGGAGAGGTGGCAACAATTAATTATAGTGCTGCATAAAAGAGAGATTTGGAGGAGAACCCCTGACCTGCTAGTACATTCATCAAAGAAGTGGCACTGAGAGCTTCAGAGGCAAGGGAAACGGTCCCAAATATTTAGAAGAACTTTGGAAAGATTAAAATGACATGTTTAGATTGTGGCAAATTTATTTCATGTGGACATCTGAGTGTTACTCTAATAAATACAGCATATGAACATCATCATAGTCGATGGTTGGTAGAGACATTTTGACTATATCCTGGACCTGCCCGTCCTCGCCCAAAATGGCGCCAGAATAAATGGGACTCGTAACTCCTTGTTGTGTACTGGTTGCAGAACCTTGAAATCACGAGATACGTATGCAGTTTTGAAGCACATGGCGGGCGGGGACGAGAATTGATTGAATATTTCGACATCCCTATTGATATTAAGTTCTGATGTGTTATTGATTACTGTACTGTTGAAAGTTCGAATTAACGTCACCCATGGTACTTGCCCGCAAATGTATATCTAGATAATTTTATTGTAACTGGCCCTGTCGTATTTTAATTATAAAATGTACGTCCACCGATTCCGTAACTGTTAGACACCTTAGTTCTTGCAACCTAATGGCCCGCCCGTTACGTTCCTCTACAGTGTAAATGTCTATTCATCATATACGATTACAGTTTGCTCCGTGGCCGGCCCACGTGGTTATAGGCTCGTATTTGTATAATGAAATTTTCACAATAAAGGTTTTTAAAAGAAAACATGGTAGTAGTATATACATTGGTAAAGTTTTTAATAATAGTCACTGTTTTAGAATCATTAAAAGGCAAGTGAAATAAAGCAGACCAATTACATGAAGGGTAAAAGGTATAATACGAAGGAACGCAGTAAAGATAAATGGTCAAGGGCTGTTGTGTTTTCTATTCCTGCAACATAAAGTGATCGATAAGAATCTCATATTCAGGCGTATCGGCGACTAAGACAGCAGGTCGACCCTCTTTTGCTCAACGGCTCCGTCATGGGACGAAGAAACGCTCTTTTTCTCGAAAAAAGAATATATTTTACTTGCAGGACAGTTGTAAAATTTCCGGGAAAGTACATTAGCCTGGAACATTATAACATATATTTAAGAAAAAATAATGTTCGGAAGTAATGAAAAGCGTAATTTTTAGGTCATATGATCAAGCCTTTCATCATTACAATAAGAAAAGTAAAATGAACCAATGAAAAGTTTTATTAACAAGTCACATGACTTGTTATGCTTACGTTACGCGCTGCGCGCCCCGGATGACTTCCGGATGCGCTAACGCGGCGCGTCATATGACGCATTACGCGACAACGCAGGTACAGAATATAGTCAAAATGTCTCCACCAACCAGCGGTCGGAACACAACCCCTTTCAGCAGGCTAAATAGTTCTGTTAAATGACAACAGAAGGGACAGGCAACAAGAACCATCAGTCAAAGAGGGGAGGGCTAGTTCTTCTCTACCGGGTTACATTGGGGCGCTACCGGAACTGATCGAATTGGTAGTCTACAGTGTTTCTGGATGTTTCAGACTGAAGCTGGGGTTAGCATGAGAGCAGCACCATTTCGTAGCTCCGTCGTGGTCATTCCGCAACCAATCATGGCAGCCGTTCTTTATCGTTATTTTGGGCGGGGTGGGTGGCGGAGCCGAGCTGTTTTGCAGCCATCATTGTGTGGAGTTCAGTTCATCTCACTAGTTTTGTATTTGTCATGAGGGGTTGTTCCTAATGTTTCTATTTTTGCGAGGTCAAAAAGAGATCCCATTAGTGGCCTACTGATTTTGCTCGATTCTTTTTCTTTTTTTTTACACGATTTTTCGTTATCTGCAAAGACTAAACAGAGTATTGCGACTCTGTGTTTGTTTGTAAATAGAGAATGAACCAAAGAGAACTAATTCTAAAACAGTAAATACTTGGATAACAATGAATCAAATGGAGAGAGAAGCAGGCACGACGGATTACAATGGGGGCAAAGACCTGCGTTAACTACCTTTCACTATCTGCAAAGAGAGAGTACTCCTAATAGAAATGAGGGGGGGGGGCACCATTCAAAGCAGATCAGTGTGCATAAACACGAAAATGTTTTCACTTACCACGTACTTGACATTCGACAGCTTATGATATTTGCTATTAAAAAACCATTGAAATTCACTGAAAAAACCATAGGTTATAGACCATATATAGTTAGGAATTAGCATTTACAAAACCTTGAAAATTCACTGAAAAAACCATAGGTTATAGACCATATATAGTTAGGAATTAGCATTTAAAAAACCTTATTTTACTCACACAAAACCATTGAAATTCCATATATAGTTAGTTGCACTAACTATATATCGCGCACCTGCAATCCACTGCTGATGATGTCACATATTACATCATTCATGACATGGTCAGTGACATCACTGATGACATCACTGATGACATCTCAAATGACATCACTGATGACATCACTGATGACAACATCCAGTGACTGTATGTTTCTGTAAAGTTAAAATGTGTCTTACATATTGAAGAATGAGTGGAAGTATAAGTGTCTGGACAAAGGATTTAGTAGGTGCATGACTGAATGCATGAGTGAGTGATTAAATGTGTCTCACTGAGTGCATGGGTTAGTGACTAAAGTGTCTTAATTTGTGCATCATTATGTCTGTTGTTCTGTAAACTGCTGCATGTTTTGATCAGTAGCTATATGATTAACTATATGGGTTACTGATTGATTGTCCAAGTATTTGTATGGGAGACTGAGTGTGTGTGTGGCTGGCTGGGAGGTGTGTGACTCTGTGCAGATCAATGTGTACTTGTATCAATGATTGTATAACAAGGTAAGTATGTGTTAGTATATGTTTGAAAATGTAAGGTGCTCTATGTTTAACTGTATAGACAAGAAAATGGAAGTGTCATTGATTCTTTACAGGACTGACTAGGTGTGTGAGTAACTCCATGGATGAGTGGCAGACTGTGAGTGTCTGTATAGGTGTATGAGTGCATATGATAGTGTTGTAAAGATGAGTGATTGTATGTATGAATGATAGTATGGGTGAATGAGTGAAGGTGTGTGTAGACGTAGGAATCAGTGAGTGCGTATGTAGTAACTAGTATTGGTGTGTCAATGGTTTCAAAAATTATATTCTGTATTTAACACTGGGTGAAACAGAGGTTATATTAAAATGTGAGGAGATGCATTGTATTGTCACATGAATGATATCATCAGTGATGTGGTCATTGATGTCAAATGAGATGTCATCAGTGATGTCATCAGTGATGTCATTTGAGATGTCATCAGTGATGTCATCAGTGATGTCACTGACCATGTCATGAATGATGTAATATGTG
This sequence comes from Lissotriton helveticus, assembly GCF_964261635.1. NCBI lineage: Eukaryota > Metazoa > Chordata > Amphibia > Caudata > Salamandridae > Lissotriton > Lissotriton helveticus. The sequence goes on along the minus strand of NC_136057.1, from coordinate 1,645,349,712 downwards.
ACATCATCAGCAGTGGATTGCAGGTGCGCGATATATAGTTAGTGCAACTAACTATATATGGAATTTCAATGGTTTTGTGTGAGTAAAATAAGGTTTTTTAAATGCTAATTCCTAACTATATATGGTCTATAACCTATGGTTTTTTCAGTGAATATATATATAGTTAGGACCAAGTTTCCATAGGAAGAGCATTTCTTGTTTTGCTTATAACTTTGGTGTCGTTTGATGAATCTTCATGAAATGTTCCAAACTAATTCCGTGTTCATGTCAGCTCCTATGTTGAAAGTTTGGGGGTGATTCGTTAAGGGGAGGCTGAGAAAAAAGGGGGGCCCCAAAACGTGTTTTCTCCATGCAATTCCCATAGAAACTTTAGACAAGGCTGCAGGTCGAACGGGTGAACGGAATTATCCCACACTTGGCAGGGAGAAGGGTCTCGGTCTAGAAAGCACGCTTTTATTTATTTGGTGTAAATCCGTTCAGTTGTTTTGGAGAAATATCGAAATTTACAGATATCGATGTTTGGGAATTCTGCCAAGCAAGAGCTTGCTTCTTATTGGTTGCGAGCGCTGCAAGCGTTTGCAACTAGGAAGTGTTTGCCGCCATTTTGTAATTTCATTGGAACAAAGGGCTAAGAGAGGAGGAAAGAGGATGATAGGAGCACTGTAACCTCTGTGGGGGAGTGCAAAGCGAAGTAGTCACTCCTACCGGTCTGAAATTGCGGTGTTGCTCAGAGTGAAATGGTGATGAGGTGCTGCTACACTCAGGTATAAAACTGAGAGCCTAAATCGTGAGCTTGTTGCTGTAAAGTGATGTGCTCTGGTCTTTGTAGCATACGTGCACAAGTAGTGTTAGTCGGCGTTTATACCATACAGGGAGTGGGAAGCGAACTACTGACCGCTACCGTGAGTTTATACCATACCAGAAGTGAAGTACTCACGCCTACCGGTGTAAAGACTCGGGGATCAAACCAAGCTGATTGCTGTAAAGTGATGGGCTCTGGGTGCTGTAGCATACCTGTGGAAGTAGTGTTAGTTTGCGTTTATACAATATAGGGAGTCGGAAGCAAACTACTCAACCCAACCGGTCTCAAGACTCATGGATAAAGCCATGAGCTCATTGCTGTAAAGTCATGTGCTCGGTGTAGTATTCTAATATAAGTCATAGTTGAATGTTAGCATGTAATGCTAGTAGAATGTAAACATGTAATGTAGGAATGTAGGGCTGTCATGAGGGGAATCTTGGGGAGTTTGTACACGGTGCTGGAAAAGACGGTTGCCTTGCTGTCTGCTCCTTTTGGTGGCTGTTTAAGCTGGCTTGTTTTCCTGCAATAAATCTAGTTATAGGATCCACAGCTGTCTGCCTCTTCAGTACATAAAGTTGACGACGAGCAGAAGAAGGTAAAAAGAAGGCAGCACTCACCTATACTTAGGAAGAGCCGGTTTCTTCGTGAAACTGTTTCTACTCATCCCAGGGTCGTCGGCTCATTGAACTGTCATCCAAACTCTGGTAGGATTTATATTTTTTGATTTTGGGCTTCTAGGACGCTGGGGTCCGTAGAAAGTGCGGTGCAGCAAGTCCTTAAAATGAAACAGATATAAATGAGGCCAGCGATTACATTATTATCTATGGCAACATCGCTTGCCTGCACCTGTGCACCCAGGCTGCTGCCCCCCAGCCCCTTCCCTCGCACTGTACTCAATTGTAGCTGCTACGCACCGAGGTTTCACTGCTCACCTGCCACCACCGGTGTGTCCAACGACGTGCCGGTGCAAGCTCCGACTCCGGGGTGCCTCTCTAGGGTGGCACAGTAGGTCTCCAGCCAGGGACGGTATCTTGATACCTCGATGGAAGGCGTCAGAATGCCCAGGGCATCATCACGGGGTGAGCAAACCGCTCCCCCCATTTTGGCGCAACCATTCAGTGTCTGAAAAGGGAGAAATAATATAATGGTGGAAACGTCTGGAGGTAAATGAAGGTTTATTTCAAGCTTAATAGAGAACACCAGTTGAGTGCATCCTTCCTTTTTGAAGTACGATCTACCAACTGTTAGTGGTAATCGTGGTTCAAAGAGGAGTTGGAATGCACGAGAATACACAAGATTAAAAAATAATATGTTATTCCAACGTTCACATAAAAAGGAACAGAGCACATGCTAGAAGCATAATGTGCATGTGTAATGCAGTGGCGCAAGCCTGTGTGCATGTACACTTAGTAATCAGCTCACTACAGTGCCCCAAAAGCCAGCACCACGTCTCTGTATGGCAGCGCTGCCCGCTGGCTCAGGCCTACAGTACGGTCCAGCAGGTCCTTAAAATGAGACAGAGATGTGACTGAATGAAGTCAGAGATCACATCATTACGCATGGCAACATCGCTTGTTCACACCAGCGCACCCAGGCTGATGCACCCCACCCCTCCCACAGTACCGCGCTCAATTGTAGCCCCTGTGCACCCAGTCCCCACTGCTCACCTGTTGTCATTGTTGTGTGTACAAACATGACGGCCAGCAGTGTTCACAATTCATGTGCAGTGTTGATTGCAGGATGGTGTACACCTCATGGATCCCTTTCGAAACACAACGTCCAGTAGGGTTCACAACTCATGTCCAGTGTTGATTGCCAGGATGGTGTACACCTCATGGATCCCTTATTTTTATTGCGCATTGTGATATGAGAGGTGGATGCAGCCATATCACCTGAGGCAGTGTAGAAGAACTGGGACATGTGGCGTCATTGTTATCCTATTTATATGTACCCAAAGTGGGCTGGGCTTGCGCATGCCAGGCCAGCGTAGGGGTGTGAATAATTGTTCCGGGGACCTGGGCGTTGTTCAGTCCTTGCCTGGCCCGGAAGTGTAGTTATGTGTGTTTCTGTTGCAGTTTTGACGTCGCAGAATGCACAATTTACATTAATTTAGCATGTACCGGGAGGGCGGCAACTATCGCTAATGAGATGCTGTTCAAAAACATTGAATGGACAACATCACATGTCGTTGTCAAGCTTGTGGATATGCGCAGACACGCATGGAAATGGTGTGCGGTATTATTGAAAGTGTTGCTATTGCGAAGCGCACACATGTGAATGTGCTCGGATGGAGGATCAGCAGTGAGGCTACGTCATAAATAGTGATAACGCTCATTACAGTCAAGCAATGAATGTCAAACGTGAATCTGAAAGCCTCACATATGACACACTACTACACTGGTAAAGCATGACAACAGAGCATACAGCAACACAAATGTACACATTACTCTGATACCCCTTCGAGCCACCAATACCCAGACCGAAAGGCAGCACAATAATGTGCACACGTGGAAGGGTAATGTACAGACCATGAATATTGATCAAGATGATTGTTGCATGTTGTGTTTAGTATAAGATATGTGTACATAGCAAAAAAAGCTTTCAAAAAAGCTCTCTAAGCAGAAGGGGTGTGTCTCATCAAACGCTGTAGAGAGAATGACTAAAATGGGTGGGGTCCTCCAACTGTTACAATGGGAAATGTTATGACGTAATCAAATGCTTTTTTTTTGTCACATGGCAAGTGCTCATCGAGGGCGGAAGGAGGCCGCACCCGACGTGATTTTGAGAAAATATATTCATCATAGTATAAGTTTATTACAGTTAGAAATATATAAATGTTTATAATATTTTAGACTATCGCTTGCTCTCATATACACTTTAAAAATATTTAGATATTGTTTTGAGACCTAAAAAAAAAATGAGGGAATGGAGTACCCGGCGCAATACCATATGTCTATGATGTAACACCAGGCCTAGCAGCGTGCACTCGTTGCATACGCAACGCGCAGCGGGCGCGACCCCATATGTACATGACGTAACGCGTGGCTTGGTACTGCGTACCCGTCGTATACCAAAGTAGATGCTGGCGCGACCTCATATGTATATGATGATACACAGGACGCAATGCCACGAATCCGTTGGATACGAAATGCACATCATTTATGAGTTTAGTAATATGGCGGATAGGATTCGCGTGGTGGTGGAACTTGGTACACTACCGGAATGGAACTGCAGTTTTCTCAACAAAAAAAAAAATAGATATTCATACTTTTTGGGGGAAGACATAAAACATTACATAATTTTTAAGTAAAAAAAAAGAAGGATAATAGAGTTCCAAAACATTACAAAAAAATAGAAAAAATATAAGTTTTATAACATTAAAATATGAAATTAACATTTAAAAAACCATTGAAATTCACTGAAAAAAACATAGGTTTTACTGACGTTATAGTTAGGAATTAGCATTTAAAAAACCTTTGAAATTCACTAAAAAAACATAGGTTTCAGAGACGTTATAGTTAATTGGACATTTGACTCATATAAAACCAGAGAAATTTGCCTGTTATAGTTAGTTGAGCTAACTATAACTCACGCACCCGCACTGCTGATGATATCACATATTACATCACTCATGACATGGTCAGTGACATCACTGATGACATCTCAAATGACATCACTGATGACATCACTCATGACATCTACCATGTGATAATCTGATACACATACTGATGCCCTAATATAAACTTTGATACACCCATTTTAAAATGTAGTCTACTATTTTTGAAACCATACACACAAGAATGCCATATACTACATACCACTCACTATTTCCTAGGTCTACACACACATCCAGTCACTTATACACGTAGTTACTCATCAATACAGAACTATAATATGCACTCATACATCCATACATGCAGTCACACTCCGCCATTCATCCACAGAGTTACTCACACACCTAGTCAGTAATGCAAAGAATCAATCACATACCCATTTACTCATGTATACAGTTATTCACACTAACTCCGTTATTTATAGACATACCACATCACTTATTTATACAGATACTAACACATATTTACTGTCTTATACAATCACTTATAGAAGCAGACACTTATTTATACAGCCACTCTTCATAACTTACTCTCACATATAGTCATTTATATACTCCAACACTCACATATAGTGCCTTAAAACGTATGTAGATATACCACTGAGACATTCATTCACTCATCAACACACCCATACACACAGTAACTCACCCATACAGCCCTTCCCAGATGCACTTTTGAATCCATACAACCAGTGAATCACCCACTCTGACATCTGTTTACAGGCTCATACACCCAACCACCCAGCCACACAGACACTCAGGGACCCATACAGATACTCAGACAACAAATCAATAACCCATATAGACACTCATGTAGCTATTCAGCAACCCATGCAGTTGCTTACAAAGCAACTGAGAGACTAATAGAGATTTTCACACAGTTTAGTCACTAAATCATGCATTCAGTAAGACACGTTCAATCACTCACTTATACAGTCAGTCACAGACCTACTAAATAATCCCTTCAGGCACGTGTAAATGCATTCATTCTTCAATACACCTTGGTATAGATATATATGAAAAATATTTAAACTTTACAGAAACACACATTCACTGGATGATGTCATGAGTGATGTCATTTGAGATGTCATCAGTGATGTCCTCAGTGATGTCACTGACCATGTCATGAGTGATGTAATATGTGACATCATCAGCAGTGCATCGCGGCCCACAAGTTATAGTTAGCTCAACTAACTATAACAGGCAAATTTATCTGGTTTTATATGAGTCAAATGTCCAACTAACTATAAAGTCCATGAAACCTATGGTTTTTTAGTGTATATATATATATATATATATATATATATATATATATATATATATATATATATATGTATAAATCACAGAACGAACAACATTTTCAGACATACAGTATTCTTGGGTTAGGAAAATGGCATTATTCTATAGTAATTAGGATGGAAGGCATCCTGCAATATTTTTCACAGCTATTGTTCAAATTGAGAAATTCAATATTTCCCTATTTTGTTTTGAGTGAATGTGCAAACATAGAAATACAGCACATAGAATGGCTTAACCGGCTTCAAGTGTTCTGGAAGCAATATTGTGCATCAGGCGTTATGGTTTCTGTATTTATATAGATAAAAATATCACTCCCTGAAGGCAGGCCAATAGGATATGAACAGCGTAATGCAAGAGTGAATGTGCGGATGCTAGGTTGCCCTATGTGACCCAGAGCAGGGAGAGAGCAAAAAAGCCACATATCTTAGCAGGTATGGCGCATTCTTACCCTCTTCATGTGGCGTAGAGCAGCAAGTTGTCTCGCTGCATTGTGCAGCATCACATCGCTGTAAATCTAGACCCTAGTCTTTGGAATGCCAGGAATCTTACTCAAGCAGAACGATACCACCTGAGCTTCACGAAACGCCTCAAAACAGAACTTATCAGTTAATTTATTGAAATTCAGACTATCACTGTGAAGCTTCTTAAGAACATCAGTTAGTGGTTCAACCTCGCATCTTATTAGAATCTAACTGCCATATCTCTTGCTCAGTACATAGCGTTGTGAAGTTACTGCATGACACTGTATAAAATACCCTAATTCAAATAACTGTAGTGCGGCTCATGCCATTTCCACAGCCATCTTCCACTTTTAGGTGACGCGGGGTGTGCAGTTGACTGGTGATCATCACAATTGAGTCTGCTTCTGTAATGGGGAAGGTATATCCCAATATAGAAACACACACTGTATGGGGTCAAAGAGTGTATTTATTCTCTATGCACAGAAGAGCGCCGGGAAACGAGTCCAGATCGCTCTGAAATCGGCACTATATGCGCTCACAAAATGGCTGCCGTGCTCCACGTCATCACGCTCACGCGTAACAACTGGAGCGCGACAATACATATCTCCCTTCTTTATAACAACAACAAACATACAATTAGTCTCTAGGTCTCCATGGCAAAAGTTACTTCACTTCACCCATCTCATAGTCTCGGTATTTGGCAGGTCTCACTATGTTTCTTCCTGCACGTGTACGCCTTACCGGAGTAGAGATGAGGCCCTTCTCACTGTCCTCTGCCGTGTTCGCCTGTCTCCTTCCTGTTCCCATGGTACTCCCCACCTCAGGAGTCCTGTCTGTCTTCTCCGGATGTTCCTCTGCAATGGGGTTGTCTTCCTCTTCCTTATCGACTCCACTTCTTTCTGCACCCATCTCTTTCCCCCCTTCGCACGGTGATTGACTGTCAGTGGGTGAACTTTGGTTCTCTGGTGTCTGGGATCCATCCTCTCGGGACCACTGTAGTATCTTGTTGCACTTTGCCATGCGATCCTCTGACCACACATTTCCGTCGCTCAGCAATGCCGCTCTGTCATACACCTCCTGTACTTACATGGGCAAGCTATATTTGCTCTCTCCTTTTCTTCTCAACTGGGCCAGTTTGACTCGTACCCACTCTCCTTTTTCCAACCTGGTATCCTTCACATTTCGCCTCTTATTGTAGTGCTCAGTGTATATTCTCTGTGCTCTCTCTAGATTGTGTTGAACCACTGCCGGCGACCATTTGCTTGTGACCGTCTTCTCCTTCCACGCCAGATTATCTTTGGTGAAAGGATCACGTCCCCTCAGAATTTGGAATGGACTGTATCCAGTACTAACAGGCGTAATGGGGTAGGCCCACAGCATACTCCATACTTCCTTTTCCCAGTCTTTGCCCATCGCTATGGCTGCCTGTATGGAACCCATTATGACACGGTAAAACCTTTCGGATAGTCCATTGCCTGCTGGGTGGTAGACCGACATGTGTTTCACCTTGATGCCATTCCGTGCCATGTGCTGATACCACTTTTCCGATGTAAATTGAGGCCCATTATCGCTCAGAATGGAGCGGGGGATACCTTCCCTAAGGAAAGTGGCAGTCAGGAATCTAAGAACTGTTTCTGTGTCCATCTCCTCCTGCATATCTATCTCTGGCAATTTTGAAAATCGATCAATGAGAACACACACATACTTCGGGGTTCCCTGTGCATCCAGTACTGGCCCGAGAATGTCTATAGACAAATCCTCCCAAGGGTTGGTAGGGTTGGCGCACTTCCCCAGCGACAGCCGTAGTAAGGTCTGAGATTTATCCGCTCTTTGGCACTGGTCACATTCGCGTACTTGTCTCTCGATCTGGATGTCCATTGCTGGCCACCAGTATGCTTGCTTGGTTCTCAACTTCGTCTTCACGATGCCTAAGTGCCCTTCATGCAACACCGCTAGCAAATGTGGTATTAGTGACGCTGGAGGGACTACTTTGTCCCCTCTGAACAGGAATGTCCCCTGGTCTCCAATGGACAATTCCAACCCGCACCTCAAAGAATTTTCTGAGTTCCGCCTTCAGGTGTCTTTTCTCCGGCCATCCTTGCAGTAGGAAGCTTTTGATTTCTTTGATATCTGTGTCGTTGTCATACGCCTGTTTCCATTTCTGACCGCTTATCACTCTCTCCGGGTCTTCTGCAAAAGCTACTCTGACTTCGTCCTCGTCAGTGCCAGTGGGTGCTTCCTCCATCGCTGAAGCTCGGCTGAGATAGTCTGCCACCTTGTTTTCAGTTCCCGGGATGTACTCGACATCGTATCTGTAATCTAGCAACTTCAGCGTCATCTTGGCGATCCGGGGTGTAGCGCTTGCATGGCCATGGGACGTGAGTACTTTGACCAGGGGTTTGTGGTCTGTCTTGAGTAGGAACCTCGTGCCCCATACAAAATTGGCAGAATTTCCCCATGGCCCACACTGCCACCAGCATCTCTTTTTCTATTATGCTGAATTTCAGTTCTGTTGGTGACAATGACCTGGACACAAAGCTGACGGTCGCCATCTCTCCATTCTTCCTTTCTTACATGAGGACTGCCCCTAGTCCTTGTTCGCTCGCGTCTGTGGTCAATATGGATTGTCCTTGTGGATCATACCCTTGTAGAGGGGCTGCTTTGCTGATGTCTTCCTTAATTCTCTCAAATTCTCTTTGTGCCTCTCCTGTCCATTCAAAGGCTGTTTTGTCTCGTATGAGCAGCCTCAGGTGGTGTGTCTTGGTGGCGAAGTGCTGTACGAACTTACTGTAATATTCGGCCATCCCTAAGAATGATCTTACTTTCTCCTTGTTCTTCGGTGCGGGTGCTTCACATATCGCCTTGACATTAGCGTGTTTGGGCGTGATGCGTTGCTCGCCTATCTCGTGTCCTAAGTAGGTCACTGACTCCATTCCGAACCGGCACTTATCCCATTCCGCTGTCAGGCCATTTCTTTCCAGTACTTGCAGCACTCTCGCTAGCTTCCTATCGTGGTCAGTTTTATCCTTGCCCATCACCAAGATGTCGTCTTGGAAATATTGTACTCCCTCGATGTCTCTAAATAATTTGTGCATCAGTATTTGGAACACCGCCGCTGCTGCCTCCAGGCCGAATGGCATCCGGTGGAACTGGTAACATCCGAATGGCATGATAAAAGATGTCAGTTTTCAGCTCGTGTGATGCAGTGCTATCTGGTGGTATGCAGACGTGAGATCAATGGTGGAGAACCACTTTATCCCCTTTGTTTTTGCTAGCATTTCCTCACTCCTCTGTAACAGGAACTTCTCCACGATTATGCATTTGTTCAGCTCCCGTAAGTCCACGCACAGGCAAACCTTGCCGTTGGGTTTCGTCGCCACCACCGACGGGGCCAACCATTCTGAGCAGTTTATCGGTACAATGATCCCGTTGTCTTCAAATCTCTGCAGCTCTTGTTGCACCGCTTCTCTGATCGCTATGGGTATATTCCTCACCTTGTGAGCCACTGGTGTGACGTTCTCCTTAAGATCAATTCTGTGCGTGAATTTCGTTAGTCTCCCGACCTTTCCTCCAAACACCTTTGGGAACTCGCTTTTCATTTTTGTGAAGTTTGGTTGATGCTCAGTGCTGGTCATCAGGACTTGCCTGTCCCCTCCTGGGTTCAATTGTATGCCCAAGTCGCCTTGGTTGATCCATCCTAGCACCGAGGGACCCTTCTCAGCCACATATAGTTTGCACTCGGCACTGCGTTCTTTAAACACAAACTTTATGACTCGATATCCGCCCATCGGAATGGGTTCGCCCGTAAACGTGACGGGACGTATGTCTGGAGGCTCAAGGTGTGATCCCAGGCTGGGTTCAAAACTTTCACTCCACACTGTCTGTTGTACAATAGTGTACGGAGAACCAGAGTCCCCTACCATCTTGACCGTAACCCTCCTATGACCATGTCACATTGTGGTTTCCTGGAGCGCCTGCAGTCAATGCCCAGCACTTGTTCTTCGACGCACAGTACATTGTCGTCTTCATCTTTCCTATCTTCGTCAGCTCCCACATCTTGCGCTATGTACTTAACTGTCGGCTTTTTCATTTTGCAACGACACACCTTTTCAAAGTGTCCTACAATTCCGCAATACATGCATTTCGCCCGGAAGGCGGGGCAACGTTTATCATATGCCAGATGGGATGGGCTCCCGCATCTGTAGGACGTGTTGGTGCCGTCCTTGTTTGGTATCTTCGCCTGGGTGGGATGTGGAGTCCATTTTCCTTGCACTTTCCCTTCTGTCACCGTCTTTTTGCCCCTTTCCGGTAGTTCCGCTTCAACAACTCTGTTGACCATGGGCCTCGCGGTGTTCTCTCTCTTTGTGGCATCCGCACATCTTTTGGATAGCTCGGCCTTTTTCACCATAGCTATGACCTCCTTCAGGGTAGCATCCCCATTCACCCATAGCTTGTCCTGGATCGCTGTGTTAGTCGTGTGCATAACTATCTGGTCTTTGATAAACTCGTCATGCAAGGCCCCAAATTTGCACGTGATCGCTAGTTTCCTCAATGACTCCACGTAGTCATCGATGGACTCCCCCGTCGCTTGTTTCCTCTGCTGGAAATTGTATCTGTCTATAGACGTGCACACTGCCTGTCTGTAATGGTTGTTTAGGTTTTCTATCGCGTGCCGAAACACATCGTCGTCAGCGGCCTGCCGTTGCGCGGGTACCAGATCTGGAAGACCCTGATTCCTTCCGGGCCTAAGTTGTGGAGCAAGATTCTCTTCCTCCTCTGGCTGGGAAATGCTTCTCCACTCTCATCCTCTAGAGCTTCCAAGTAGTTCATAAAGTATTCTCTCCAGTCCTACCACTTCATCAGGGGCTCGCCCGGTTTGGGTAGGAACGAGATTGGAGTTGTAAGCGAAGACGCCTGCGCACACATTTCTGCCCATCTATCTGGTGCTGTCTCTTCTCCCCCGTGGACTGCCTGGTGCGCTTGTGCTCCTGTGGTGCGGTTGATCTTGTTGGGGCTCCGAAGCACCCTCCTGTCCGTGCTGCGCTTGTTCCGCCAGGGCCCTGGCTACCTAGTAGGTGCTTCAGTTGGGTGACGCTGCGCCTGGTGGGACGTCGGTTCCCTCCGTCGTGGATGGTGCATCTCTGTGGCTTACTTCCCTCTTCGGCACAATCCTTTATTTCTATGGTGTGCTGGGTATATTTGTTCCCTGGGGTCCCACTTCTGCCCTTAGTTTGGAATTGGGTGTCTCCCTTCTTTCTTAAAAGGTGTGCAAGCTCCCCCCTGCTCTTGACTGCTTCTCATGCGGTTGCTTGCCTGTTGTTGCGAGTCCTCTGCTGCGCTCTCCTGTTGTGCTCTGTCCACCTTATCACTGTTCCTCGTGGCCTCCTTCTCTGCTCTTCAGCGGGTCCTGGTGTTGCTTCCTGCTCAGCTCCCAGCCTCGTCGCCACTGTAATGGGGAAGGCATGTCCCAATATAGAGGCACACACTGAATGGGGTCAAAGAGTGCATTTATTCTCTATGCAGAGAAGAGCGCCGGGAAACGCGTCCGGGTCGCTTCGAAATCGGCGCTCTATGCGCCCACAAAATGGCAGCCGCGCTCCACGTCATCACGCTAACGCGTAACAACTGGAGCGTGACACTACAGCTTCTAGCAGGGCTAGGGAGGGCATCCAGTTTTGCGACCTTTTTTAAAACGTGTGTAAATGTCTCCTCCCACTCTAATTAGAGAGCTTCCTTTGTCTCTGAGGAGTTGCTTCTTATTTCCATATACTATTCTATAATCGTGTGATTATGTGGGACTATGCGCTTTTTGCACTCGCTGTCAATATGCCTGCTCCTACGAAAAATTATAGAATTGCTATCCCTAGCTCTGGAGAATGTGAAAGCTTGTGTGATCTTAAAAATACCATGAAAGTGTCACAACAAATGCCACAGACTTCTCTGTTCTGGATAAAATTGTGTCACAAGTTTATTGATTACACTTGTTGGGTTTTCTAACGGGCCATCCCGGTGGCAGTGGTGGGTTCACAAACAGGTGCATCCATCCTAACAAAGCTGGAGCTGTCCTGTTGGTGGTATCAACACCAATATAATTCACTTATTTACAGCTCATTCAGTTAACGTGGGTTGCCACCTCTTTCTTTTGTGTCATGAGTGAGACCGAGGCCAGGCTCCTCAGTTTTTCAGGACTCCATCAGTCCCTTAAAGGAATTAAAGAGCACTGTCATGTCATCTGAGGCCCTGCTGTAATGACTCCCACTGAACATAGGAATTCCCTTTTGTCTCCAAGTTCTAATACATGGAGACTATTTTTGTTGTATAAATATTTAGGATTGCCCTGTGACTGCGCCTTACAGCGGTGTAAGAAAACTTTCAAAACAATTTTTTTCTGTTTTCAATAATTAAATTGCATTGGTGAGGTGGGAGCCCTCTGTACCTGGGAAAATCCTTTTGGGACACACTGCCCTTACTATCTAGCAGAGAAGCAACAATAAGATCTGTCCCCTCTAATGTTGCCCTGCAGGCGACACAGCCAGCTGCATAGCGTTGCTACACTAAACCCTTGGAGGATGTTAGATCAAAGGTGATCTTATGAATACCATGCATACAACAAGACTTTCGTGAATAAAATTGTCACAGGCTTATTGATTACACAGGTTGGGCTCGCTTTCGGGTGATCCAGGTGTCAGCAGTGAGTTCACAGACAGCAGACACCCATCCTGAGAAATTGGCGCTGTCCTATTGATGGTATCAACACTAATGCATTTCAGTTCTTTACAGCTCATTCACTTATCTTGGGTTGCCACCCTGGTCTTTTCTTAGCATCATTCTCCTGACAAGTCAGAGCACGACTAAGGGCATACTGACTCCCAGTGATCTATGGAATTTCTTTTTGGCGCCAAACTCCACTATCTGGAGATACTTATCATTCTGTAAAGTTTTAGGATCTCCCTGTATCTCCAACATGTTTTGGGGATGGCATCTCACAAGACCTTAGCCTCCCTCCCCCACACCTGTTTTAGCCATTTTAGTGTTTTATAGAGCACAAACTTGACCCCTTAGGGTATCAGAGCGCTTTACAGGGACAAAACAGTATAGCTCTTCCTCCATGGCTTCCTGAATATTAAGCCGAAAAGTAGTCCATCCAATCTCAGACACATGTACCCCATCTGATACCAGGTTCTAACCAAGCTGTCCTTTTTTTCTTTTAATCAACTTTTTGATCCAGGGAAATTGTAACAGCGAGTTGAAATTAACGTGTCAGGAACAGTCACTACACATATGCACTTGAGAACAGGGTGCCAACACAGTAACAAACTCTATTGCACGTTGTAAATTCGCCCTGGTTATGTGTACCACACAGGTAAACTGCGGTCCAGTTGGATCCCTGTTATCAGACCCATTTAGCCCCTATGGAAATCAGTCAAGAAATGGGCAGACATTCACAATTCATCCAATGGATGCATTATAACTATTCTAATGATGCTTGGTCAGTTGTCGCAAGGGGTTCCTCAGCTGACTGCTGTAGAAGATAAGCTCTTAGTGGCTCCCAAATATGATTGGGCCTAGATTTGATTGGTATCAGCTTCCAGTAGGCATTCAATTGTTCCTTACAAAATGCTGCATCACGCAGCCATTTTGTAGTTCTCTGTCACAAATAGATTGCCACCCTTTTCTTTGCAACAGTAATGTAATTGTGGGGAATTTCCTGATATTTACTGGAATGTCTTTCATGTGTTCCTGCAAAGCTAAGAGTGGTGTTGCCAGGATACTTGTATCATTCATGTTGGCTATTGCTTATAGTATATCAAGCCAAAGTCATCAATGTTGGCCTAACCTTTGTATGGATTCAGGTGAGCTCTATATTAAATGTAGGAATTCTGTGGGAATCAGTCAGTCTATAATTTGGTGAGAGAGCTCCTGTTTGGGTACAGCAAAATGTCCACTGTTTTCTGTGAGTGGCGAATCTAACAATGAGGATGCAATTCGTTCTGCGACACAGTATATAACCTCCCCTTCCCCCTTATATTAACCAACATAGGTGCTCTTTTGGCTGTGCAGGGGCTGGGACAGGGGCAACGACAGGAGGTCAACACCAAGGCACCATCCTCGCCTTTTGGCAGGCCACACCCACAGCATCACTTTTTCCGATTTGTTTCTTTACTAACATTGTCTTATCCTTCAGAAATTGTGATGCCCTGCCACATTTACCTTTTATACTTCCCACCACCCGGAAGACGTTACCGGAATCTCCACACTCAGACCTAGTGACGTGTCACCCCACTCCTGGCTGAGCAGTCATCATATGACATCATATCATCATGTCTCCTTCCCAAAGATAAAGATTTGAATACTCACTGAAAAAAAAGAATTATGGCAACAGTACATTTGAAATAAATGACCTTCTTGGTCTCTTTAAAAGTGCATCCAAACACCTCATAAGAAACACAGCAACCAAATACCCAGAGACCCTCATTGGCACAAATATCACGGTTTGAAATATGGGGTAATTAAGTTCTCTGATAGCGCTGCCATCCTCCCCACATCTCCACCACTCACAGCTCAACAAATTCTACACAGTATCAGGAATAGAAAACAGAGTTACCATACACCAGCAAATATAAACAACCTCCCCACTACATGCATCTCCCCCTGTTTAACATACTACCACTCAAATCAATAAACTGTGCCCTTCTAAAGTGCAGATCTGCCACTAACAACATTTCTGCCTTATTTACTATTCTTTAGCAGCAAGATTTAGATCTTCTGGCAGTCACTTAAGCCTGTTTAAACCAGCTTTTCAACCTGTCATTTTCACCCATCTTCCTACAGGCTACACTATTCTTCACCAGAGCCAGCCCTTACTTGTATAGTGGCCTGGGTGGAAAAATGGTTGACACCCTCACTGGCTGATGCTGTTAGCATCTCTTGGAAGGTCACGATGTCAATGCTTTTTTGGTATCTCTTACGGTTACTACGGTGACATTTAGAGACCACGCATCTATAGTTCATCATTACAATAAGAATCTTAGTAATATCCTAAATATCTTAGCCCTCTCAGCACTCAAGGTTAAACCTTCAAGAAAACCCTCTCACTGGTACTTTAACCAACTTAATGCACAAAGTCAGGTGTGAATAGTGGCTGAGCGTAGAAGGAGTACATAAACTTAGGATATTTCCTCCAGTCCACGCTTGGTCTGCTCTGAGCCTCAAGGCTCACCTACAAAACAATCCTCTATAGATCTAAGAGAACCACCTAAAACATATTTAAGTCTACCAGAAGTCTTCTCAAGGAATTGGTCCAGGTTTTAATAAAACAATCCTGTACTCTAGCATACCAAATTTCAGGGGTGCGTAATTTGCTAAATACGTTGGCAACAAGATTGTCACACTGAGTAAAGAACTTTACTGGCACCGGAAATTATCTGAGCCCAACATTACAGAAAACTACTTTGTGAATGGAACTCCTTTGTATTGTCACCTTTCAGGACGGAAATAAAGTTGTATCTGATACCAAATCGTCCTACACAGTAGACAATATTATTCCAGTATCCAAAGCTTGCACCCACTGGATTCAATATATCAATGCCTTGTTCCAAACAGGAAAAGTACCAGAGCTCCTTCAAATGGCCATATTCAAATTCTCATAAAAAGACAGGTACAGGCTTATTGAAATCAGAACATTTTAGATCTGTCACCAAACTTTTACTTCCCACCAAAATGCTTAATTTACATGTATCACTGCAACTGAACAATCACTGCAACAAAAACAGATACTTATGCACCTTTGAGCTTGGGTTCGGATTCCTATGAATCAAAAATGCTAAGTAGGATGTTTAGAGAAGACACATCCTGCAACGCAATACTACATGCAAGTAGTGCCCACCCAATACACCAACTACAACAAATACCCTACGGTGAAATGGTGAGGGCCAGGAGAAATTGCAGTGCAGACAATGAGTTCTCTAAGAATCTGGCAGACATCAAACAGAGATTCCTGATCAGAGAATATGACAAAAAAACAATCAAGAAAACTAGCATTAGGGCTGTCAAACTGGAGAGAGTTAAGACATTGGCTCACACGAAACCTGAGACAGACAACAAAAAAAAGGAGATGATAAGACCAATACTCCTTTATGATAGTAACACTGGCAATATCAGTAAGATATTGAATAGACATTGGCACCTATTGAGGAAAGATAAGATTCTTGCACAATATACCAATAGGAATGCTAACATCACATTTCCAAGAGGACAAACACTTAAGGGGCTTATCAGTCTGAGCTATTCAGGTACAACGACTAAACATAATTGGCTAACACAACGCAGGTTTTTTCAATTGTGGACAATTCTCAATCTGTAGATTTGCTAAAGTTACTACGTGTTTCAATTACAACAACAGTCGCATATTCCACATCACCCAAAACATCAATTGCAATACACGCTTTGTTGTATATGTTTTAATATGTAAATGTGGTAAGATATATGTGGGCAGTATGATCAGAATGATGAAGAATAGGATAATGAACACCTGAGAGCAGTGAAACAGGAAGATCCCAAGTTCCCCTTTTGCTTCTCATACGCTCATATGTGATAAACAGACACAGTACAGGACATTTCAATTTCATGGTCTTGAAATAGTTCCCCATAATGAAAGGGGTGGGAATCAAGAACTGCAGTTGAGACGACAGGAAGCAATATGGATATTGCACCTCAAAGCAGTAGATCAGGGATTGAACATCAACCGAGAATTACACTACTTCTTAGGTGATTAATAACACCCTGCCCAGAATGAACAGAAGGAAGGACCATATAACATATCAACACATTAGGTAACCGAATACTATTGTGTCCCTTTATTTATAAAACTGCTGTGAACTAACCATGTAGAACCTTTTCAATGCCTGTAGTAGAATCAAGCAGGCTCTGACGAGCTTTGCAATGTATGAATTTGAATATGAATTTGCTTTTCCATTTGTGCTGTATTTGACATCATCTCATGTAACTCTTGGTGTTTTGTCCTTACATATGTACCAAAAAATGAAGAAATGCCTTCTCATTTTGATCACGGTTAATGGAACTGATATTAACACAATGTTGACATCCACCTTCTAGATAATGCAGAAATGTAATGTAATATTTGTACTATTGGATGACTAGACACCCTTCATCTCTCTTATTCACACAGGGAATGGATGACCCAAATAATTTGATTGTTAGATTCACTTAGCCTGTCCCCCCCCTCTGCCCCCCTCATTTCTTTTAATGCATGCCATGCATCCTTTAAATTCAAAAATACATATATTTTCTAAAGCAAACAGATTAATTGCACCACTATTTTCTAAGAATGTTGATCTCTTGTTTAGCCAACCGCTGTCAACCCATCTTGCCAAGTAATTCTGATTCAATTAAAAGAGAGGCCTTCTAGGAATGTCGCTAGAAGCTACATGACTTCAGACAGGCACTACTCGCCGCTGGAGATCATGTACCATTGAGAAAACAGGCACACTACATTCTAACTTGTATTTTTGATAATCTAGACACTTTTGGACCCGCCATCCAAATTTAAGCCGAACTAAGCTCTTCATATTTATTGTATGGAGGTCCATTCTTGTTATAGGTCGCTCTTATTAAAAGTTAATATTTATTATTTCAAGAAGCAGGAGGTTGCCATTGGGCGGAACTCTAATTTAGAGTATCCACCATATCCCTTAACCTAATTTTCCAACACTGTCCTGAGGGCATACTTTCTTATTGAGCAACACACTTAGGGGCATATTAGCAAGAACCTCATTAAAATTATCGCCATTTTAGCAACAGGAAACTGCCGCTAAAATGGCGATAATGGGCTTGCTAATATGTGTCATAGAATTCCAATAGAAGCCCAGGTTAGATCTCCTGCACATCTAACCTGGGCTTCTATTGGTATTCTATAACGCATATTAGCAAGCCCATTATCGCCGTTTTAGCGGCAGTTTCCTGCCGCTAAAACGGCGATCATTTTAACGAGGTTCTTGCTAATATGCCCCCAGGTTTGCTTGGAACTCTAAGATGGCTGCTGCCGTATTATAGGATAGTACTTCATATTGTGGAGGGAGTCATCTATTTCCACACCATTTATTTTGGAGAGCAATGGTGGGCACACACCCGCCGGTCTTGCGTACTCTGTGGACCCACCCGAATGGATGACATCCATGGTTAAACTCTCCAATAAGTAAGTACACACTACGAGCATTTCATCAGATTGCATGGGCAGGTTGTGATATACTTTCACGTCTGATTCCAGTACAGTTCCTACCTGCACCCAAGCATAGTTTATCTGTGTGTAGCGGCACTTGCCGAGAATTTTACTTTTTGCAAATACGTCTGCACATCAATTATCTCTTTATAGAGCAGCACACACCCTGATACATGGCAGGTAAAGCGTTATGGTTGCCCTGTATCGGCGGTTTCACATGTGTTCTGCTTGCAAGGCTACCTTATGTAATCTCATAGGTTGCGCCCACCAATTACTTGTTATTTAGAGCCACATATGGCCTTATTTGTCACAACGCCCACACCAGGGGTGTTATGTTTCTCATATAGAGCGGCAACCCCCCCCCCCGGCCCCCCCATATACATGGCATCCCAAACATTGTGGATGCGCTGTATCGGCATATTTACCTGTGTTCTGCTGGCAGGACATCCTCATGAAATCTCAATGTTAGTGCCTATTTCGGCACTCCAATAACGCACTATCTGGTATTCAGAGCCTTAAGTGCCTCTTATTTGTCACAACACCCACATTTAACGCAATTCATTTCTTATATCTGCGTACCCACGTGGCGCCACAGTGCATTGATATTCATATCGATCTAATGGTTTTCCTTGCAGATAGCCTTACTTCCCTGGATTTACGATAAGGATTTACATTCGTATGGTAAGAAGTCGGTTACTCACTTCTTATCATGAGCGGCCTATATTTTGTTAATATGCTCACATACTCAAGCATTTATTACTCCATACAGAATTACTCATTTCACAATAGCAGCTCTTATATTAGATCCTATCATTGCTTGGTCATACTTTGACTGAGTGAGTATGAGGCAAATTCTCTTCCCACCACCAACTCACTATCCACAAACCTATACTTGGCATGAATAGGGAATAGAGATGCATGCCATCATCCCTCATGTAATAGTGCACATTTTTCAGCATGGTAAAATCACATTTCACAAAAATAAGGCACCCGATGCACAATAACTTCTCACTGGAAATAGATATTTAGCTCTTCCAACCTTAACTTGGTGAAACTTTAGGGTCAGCTGACCCAGGTGATGGTTATATAAAATGATAGATGAGACTCCTCCTAAATAAAATCAACTTTTGTTCTAGATGCTTTGCCCTGAAGAAGTCTGTTGTGATTCATACAGCACAAGACGAAACATGTGTTGGTGACGGGGTGTGTCTAAGATGATTGAATAAAAAAAGACTTCTGAAACCACGACCCCAGTTTGGAGTTTCTGTGTGCTTGGGGACATTGTGATTCTGGTTTTCTGGACTCTGTCCATCTGAGAAGGAATGGATGGCTCCTTCTCCTCCTGAAGCACCAGAGATATATGGACTCCGAATAATTAAATACCTTTAACCTTTCTAATAACCAATGTGGTAGAGTGTGCCTGTTAAACCTATCCATAGCCTTCTTTTTATTTTGATGTTGTATGGCTAGGCAGCACCACCAAGGATAAAAATTAGGATTAGGTCAAAGAAACTTAGCAATGTCTGAATTACAAGATAGAGAGAAGATAGTGGTGGACCTTTTTTAGAATTAAAGTACTGGAACTCCAATTTCAAATAGGTCTACGAGAAATGAGGGACTTAAAGATAAGTTTAAGAAGTTAGAATTACTTAAAATGAGTGAACAATCAAAATGGTGGGATGCAGTCACTCTTAAACAATACATGAAACTCAACAGGATCCCGAGGGGGCTCCGTGCCCAAATCTTCCCCACCTACGACGTTCTCGGGGAAGATCTTTTAATAAGGTGGGAGAAAGAGTTAATCAACAATTCTATGAACTTAATGGAAATACTGATCATTAACACAGAAAGGTTAGCAAACTACAGAAAGAGATTAAGGAAGTTGAGAAAGAAATCAGACATGAACCTACCAGACCCTACAAAGAAGAACTACGAAATCCTTCAAGTGATCCTGACTCGACTTTAGGATTATATAAAAATACGCAAGACACAAAAGTTAAAACGAGATGACAATGACTATGTAGGTGGTAGGGTATTCACTTTTGCAAGGACATTTGATAACTTAGTAAATAACAATAAAAAAACAGAAACATAGGGCAACCATCTGATACAGTCAGCACTGGCTCATCCAGTGTACCCTCGAGTGACAGCAAAAGTAATTAGGACCCAGGTGGAGGTACATTTGAACAAGGTAGAAATAGTTTTTTTAGAAGAAATAAGTTGCATCAGGATAGGCAATATGAGGACAAATGCACGTGCAGGTCGAGGAGAAAGACCAGAAGAGGGAAAAAATCAAAGGGATCAATCAGGAGACAGGGCAAGGATAAGAACGAGGTCATGGACCAGGAAGAAACAATGATAGATGTTGATGTAGAGATGGATAAGTGCTTAAAAAGGGTTTGAGTTTTTGTCCATTTACAAATTTGGATATTGATCTAATTAAGACTGACGTTTAGGAATGTGGATGACTCTCTTCCAACTCTTGGCAATGACAAATCCTACCCACTAGTCTAAGAATGTGGCATATGCTTTTAAAACCCTTCACCCTGACATCCTTATATCTCTCCTTGAAAAATGCATTGGATGCAAAAGCTCTACACGAAGCTTGTTCCACTCATACCTCTGAAATTGTTCCCAACAAGTGTGGATTGCAGACTCTGCTCCCTTCCCGCTCCCATTGTCCTTTAGTGTCCCAGGCTCCGTTCGAGCTCCAGTCCTCTATAACCTACATGTGGAACCACTGGGGAATTTCATCAGATACTAGGCGCTGCCTTCCACCAGTAAGTGGACGACACAAAGCTCTACCTCAAGACTGAAGACCCTAAATCTTCAGGCCAAAATACACTGTCAATGGCGATATACTAAACTGGATGTGTCTCATGAAACTGAAACTTAATGCAAAAAAAATGGAATTCCTCATTCTCTAACAGTGGAGTACCACCACTATAGCTTGAAAAACGAGGGACTCTAGAGGGTATATTTACTAAACTTTTACCCTGGCTTTGCATCACAAAAGTGATGCAAGTGGGCACAACATGTTTATTTGAAATTTACTTTCCAGTTCAAAACTTGTTTTGTGCTGGAAAGTTGCCCAAAGTAATACAAAGCAGTGCCTACAACTGTTTTTTTGTTATTACTACTTAGCATCAAGGGGCATGGAGGATACATTGGGATTCCCATGCAACTACCCATGATTTCTGACACAAAAAACAATCTCTTAAAAAAAGTAGACTTGGTTTTGCCTCTAAAAAATAATGTGGTTTTGACATTGGCGTTATTGAGGAGAAATGTTTTTATTTCTCCAATCTTTTCTGGCTTCGCATGTGTACTGCACTGTACAGCAAATATACAAAATTTAAAAGTCAGTTTAATAATAGTATTTTACACTGAAATTGTATCCTTCCAATAAAATAAAAACCTAAGCAAGATATCACACACAAACCCTTTTGCACTAAGGTGCAAAAGTTTTACATGGCGCTGACAGCCTTATTAGTTGGTTTATATTATTGTGTGCCAACACAAGGAGAGAGCAGGACAGCGCCATATCTCTGTAGGTATGTCCTCTCTTTTTAACACAATGCAACAACTTTGGTTGTTGAGCTGCAATGCGGGACATTTTAGAAAATATACCCCTCCGTGTTACCCCCAAAGCCATCATACCCACATCAAAGCTACTGCTAAATGTAGCTCCCTCTTTCTTATACCCCATAAGAAACATCAGGCATGTCCCTCCTAGATCCGTCCCACAACACTTGGTTCAAGCACTGATCATATCTAGAGTTAAATATTGCAGCGCTTTTTCCTGATCCTCTAAGACTTTCCTTTGAAAGCGATCCTTCACACTGCAGACAGCCTCCTTGTTGGAAAAAGGTCCCATTCTCAAGCCTCTCAATTTGCTACCGATGGAGGCCCACAGCACAATCAACACTGCCTGCACAACATACAAGGGTTTGCAGTCAGAATACCCTTCCTGTTTAGACTCCAAACTGGCTCGTTCAGCAACTACAAGAAATCTGACAAGACCAGCGATCCTTCACCTCAAATTTAGAAAATTAAAAAATCATCCACCATGAACAGGGCGACATGCAGTACTTTGCCTAAACCCTAGAATGCCTCCTGTTGGACCTAGGCACTGCCACCTCCTTGGCACTGTTTAAAACGGAATTGAAGAAACATCTACTGGACACTGGATGGACTCATATCCCTCTCAGCCTCGAACCTTGTCTGTTTGGCCCTCATCGGCCCCAGTTACCTATCTTCAAAGACAACCTATTCCTTGCTTCTCATTGGCTTTCTCAGTAACATATTTGTTTCTGCGCCGCTGCTATATGTCTCGCCTCAGCTTTTAACATTTTATCGTTTAATACCTCTAGTTTGTATTTGCTGTCTGTAAACGATGCCCTAACCCTCCTCTGGGTTAGGAAGACCTAAAGAACCGTATAAAGTAGGGAGAAGCTTGATTTCAGTACACTGGGTGGGCGGCCTACTTCTGTGCAGCCTGATATTTGCATGACTCCAGTCAGACATAGGAGTGAATACACTGCTGAGCAGTCGCAGCAGAGTCCCACTTCAACTGTTTTTAAATGAGTTAGAAACAGGAGAAAGAAGTGAGCATCTTACTTAGAAGAGAACGTGCTGGAACCCCTGAAAGGGAGATCACTAGTACTTACATTTGCGTTGACATCACAGCAGACAAGTTTAACTTCCTCTTGCTGCCACGGAAGCAGCTTCATTTTAGCAAACCATGATATTATGACTAATTTACACAAATGGACTGCAGGGTCAGAGTACAAGAATTAGAAGCTTACTGGCAGCTCTAACTCATGAACTTGTGTGGAAATGACTATGCACATACTCCTTCCACGCGTCTCATATTTGCCTGGGGAAGCACCACCTGCATTTATGAGAAGCAAAATGTACACAACTGTCATTATGAAACCAACAAGTGTGCGCAAAACACGTCAAGAGAAAAGATGGTAAAACATGGGTCCTGACACTACTGTGATCACTCATGCACTACACCAAACAGCTTCCGTACACCAACACTGCAACTCAACCCGCGTCCAACCAAGAACTGCTGCACGGCTAGCTTGCTTCCAGTCTGACATTGCACTGCAGCGTCTTGCAAGAGGTACGAGGCACTACATAAATCAATGGACAGATATCCTATTGAGAACCTCTCCTGGTAGAAACACACACAAGATGCTGCGCCACTGTCTTCCACAGAGCTTCTCTCATTCAAGCAACACACACACAGGCCAGGTTTACAAACACTCTGCATCGGACTTGCGTTGCAGTGTGTTGTCTTTGGATTTACAATATAATGTAAATCATGATTTGAGTTGCATTGTAATCAAAAGTAACGCAATGAATGGCAATGCACTACTTTGTGTAGTGGAGTAGAATGGTGCAGAGTGGAGAGATTGCATAGAGTGAAGAGGCATAGAGTGGACTGTTGCAGGGTAGAGTGTAGAGGTGTACAATAGAGTAGATTGCAGTGGAGTAGAGTGCACCGGTGTAGAGTGCAGTGGTGTAGTACAGTAGAGTGGCGTAGAGTTGAGTGGCGCAGAGTAGCGTGCATAGAGTGCAGTCATGCAGAATAGAGTGTCAGAGAGCAGGGTCACAAAGTGCAGAGTTGTATAGTGCAGGGTCATAGAGTGTTGCAGATTAGAGTGTTGCAGAGTAGAGTGGTGTAGAGCAGAGTAGATGTCATAGAGTGGAGTACAGTATTGCAGAGTTGAGTGACACTGAGTAGAGTGGCATAGAGCACCATATAGTGGGGTGGTGTAGAGTGGAGTGGAGTGCAGAAGTGTGTCATAGAATAGAGTGGAGTAAAGTGCCATGAAGTAGCATAGAGGGAGTTGCATAGAGTGGAGTAGTGCCGTAAAACGACAGTGGAGTAGAGTGCTGTAGAGTGGCGTGGCATAGAGTGGAGTAGAGTGTCAGTGGAGCAGAGTTTAATGGAGTAGAGCATCATAGAGTGGAGATTCGAGGCATGAAGTGTCATTTAGTGTAGTGTAGTAGAATGGGGTAGAGTGGCCTAGAGTGAAGAGGCATAAAGTACAGTGGTGCAGAGTAGAGTTGTGTAGAGTGCACTGGTGTAGACTGTAGTGACAGAGTAGCGTAGAGTGCAGTGGGATAGAGTAGAGCGATGCAGAGTAGATTGCAGTGGCGTAGAGTGGAGTGCCACAGAGTGGAGTAGAATGGTGCAGAGTGGAATAGAGTGCATAGCGTGAAGTGGCATAGAGTGGACTGGGGCAGTGTTATAGAGTGTAGTGGTGTAGAGTAGATTATTTAAGAGTAGGGTGGAGTGGTGCAGGATAGAGTATAGTGGTGCACGGTGGAGAGCAGTGGCATAGAGTAGGGTTACCAACTGGCTTGGGTGGAAATTCAGGACGGTGAGTGTAATAAATCAAGACAAAGTGTCAAAATTAGGGACAAAAATTCAGGACAGAAGGTAAACATTACAGACACATCAGAGGAGGCTGTGCAATAGTATATAAATACTTAGACAACCAACATAAGTACAAGTCAAAATAAGTTTGTAATAGGTTAAATTGTAGTACAGCACACAAAACAAAATCTGACCACTGATGTACGTGACAGTTAGAGGATTTTGCCCTCTTAATATGATTGCTAGTACATGGACTCACAAGCAGTAGCAATATTAGTTTTAGTGCTGGTTTTTGAAGTTGTACTTTTTATCTGAACTAACACTTCAGAAGTTGTCTGTTCCTAAGAGAAAACTGATAAAAGTCTGCGCACAAATGTTTCATGTTCACCTGGATCTGCAATTCCGCCATAACAAGCTCAACATCACACCTATTTCGTGTGTCAGTCCAGGTGAACTTCAATTGAGAACAAGTCTTCTCAGTAGGTGCATTGCTGCCTGGCAAGCTAAGAATAAATGACATGGTTGTTTTTATGTTGGGACCATTGCAAGGCAACTTTGACAAAACATTCAGCAATTTCTGCGCACATGGCAAGTTGGTGCCTGTCACAGCTTCCAAAGCAGGAGCAATTATACTGTATTTGTTAAATAAGTATTACAGTTCCAGATGACGGGTCAAATGAACTGCATCAGAAACTTTGCAGAGCTGCTGAAACGTGAGAGTTTCTCTTAAGCAGCATGGTTCTAATGCCGACAAGTAATGGCTCTCTAAAACAGCAAACTATTTTTCTAAATACTTTAAGGAGCACTCCAAAAATGTCAAGAAATCATGCTTGCACTTAACTCTGAATCATGGGACAATAAATAATTGGGCACTCAAAAAACAAAATAACTGATTTTCTACCCTGTCCTTAAAGTTGCTTTTTTAATAGGTGGCTCTGGCAAGGAGTCTGCCTGTGACGTAGATGTTGCATCCAAATATGCCTCAAATTCCGATGTGAATGTTGCCTCTGCAGCACCGTCACCTGACTCATAATCAGACATTGTATTTTTTTTCTGACAGAACTCTGTAAAATACCCAACAAACTTGAGATATAGATGCATATTGTATTCAATGAAGAAAATAAAGCATATCAGGTGCTAACTTTCCTCTCACTTACTGGACTGGCCCTCCTACAACTGCCCCATCACGTGCACACATTCTACCCAGAGTGGAATAGAAGGGCTTCTATACAAGCCTATCAGTCTAAAAGGGCTGGCAGTGATTGGAAGAGTTTGTCAGCTAACAGCATGCCATCTTTGTTTTTGATCCTATATGAGAAGTTATTCCATGTTGTGTGTGATGACCACTGAGGTGTGGATATTATGTTAAGAGGCCATCGTGCACCTCACAGCTTTTTGGTATGCTTGCAGCTTTGAGCAACTGGGCTTGTCTTTTTGTGGTATTTCATATGCTCATGTAACATTTATATGGATACTGCACTGGGTTGTCCAAGCTGATATTTTGTTTACAGTTCATGGTTCTGAGCAGATAAGAGAAGTGGTTGGGAGATCTGCTGGGATGGACTTTAATACTAGCATCCCTTATCTGAGTGCCATTGTGAGATGTAAAGAAGCACACATAGAATGTAGCTAATTGGGACCTGCAGTGCTGAACTAGAGTGCATTTCTCCAAGAGGCCGACTTTGTGTCAGATCGCTTCAAGTATTCCATGTCTGTTCAGCTGGTGATGAATGGTTTAGGGGCTGGTAAAGGTGTGAGCAATGGCAAAGACTCATAGCAAAAGTAAGTCTATGCTATGAAAATTGATTAGCATTATAAAAGTTATTTTCATTTTTTCTTTTTGAAAAAATTAGATGAACTAAATTACTGAGGTGGTATTAAAAATGACCAATAGTACTATGCCAGGGGCTGTCATTTAGAAAGTTACTGCTCACTGTTTACCTCAGGAAAGGTGCTGGATAGTTAAGGGGGGGGGGGGCAAAATTACGGTTCCATCTCCGACAGGTGTTTGCCTCAGTGAAGGTGCAGGATAGTTAAGAGATGCAAAAGGAACAGATGATGAAGGAATGCTGAATTAAACATACATTCACCTCCAGTCACAAATGTGGGTTGAATCCATCTATTTTTTTTCCACGTGACGCCATTCCAGTTTAGACCCAGACATCTGCAAATCAGTCTTGACCCTGTTCCCCATGGGAACAATCCAGCCTGAACTGGCAGGCCAGGTCTTCCCTGGGCCAAAAACAAGCATTCTGGGACCGGTTTCAGGGTAACACCCCTCATTAGCAGGCTACAGGACCGGACTGGCCATAGTGGGCACCGGGCAATCCCCCGGTGGGCCGCATGGGTGGGGGCCAGTTTTGGGCCCCTGGGGGCCGTTTTTGTTACAGGGCTGTTTTTGCAGCATAGCAACGAGCAACGAGTCTGGACATACCCTTCCCACTTAGGGCAACAAATCCAAAAAGAACAGATGATGGACGGAATGCTGAACAGTGGCGGCTCCTCCATTGGGGCGTGGGGCATCGCCCCACTACTTTCTCGCCGTGCGAGAAGCAGAAACCTGAAATGGTAAAACTACCATTTCACGTTTCAGCTAGCTCTCGCACAGCGAGAAAGCAGAAGTCCCTGGAGTGCCTGGTTGGGGGCGGGAGGGTGTGCGTTCCTGCTTGAGTGCAGGGGGGTGTGGCTAGTCCACTGTCATTCGTCCTGACTGTTTGTTCGGCCCCAGGGCTGGCTAAACCAGTCATGCTCAGTTGCACGCTCTCTCTTTTTCTCTATGAGGCTGCAGCCGGCATAGAGAAAATGGCACCCTGGCCTGCAGGCACCCGGCTGGGCGCCGCCCGCCTCCAATCACAGTGAGTTTAGGGAAGCGGGAGGGAGGCTACCTAGGTGCAGGACTGCCGGGAGCAGTAGGAGCTGAGGAGATGGCGCGTGACCCGGAGGAAGCAGCAGGACTAAGGAAGGTAAGTTTTAAATGTTATTTTGATTTCTGTTCCGCTCCCACCCACACCCGCGTGAAAGCATGCCCCAGCAACCCCCCCTGTTCCCCCCACCCCCGTCTTGCCGGCCTCAACCTTAATCTGCCTGTTCATCTCTGGGGCTCGCTTGTCACAAGATTTACGCTTTAGAGGGCTGGTCACTCTTGGCTTCCGGAGAGTCCTCTTTGAATCGGTTCAGACAGCAGCTTCTGTACAGAGAGAGAAGGAAGATAACTCACTTGCTAGCACAGCTAGGCCCGGTACTCTCACGTCACACAGCTTGGAGCAGCAGCTCTCTCTGGCACGCCATCAGTCGTCTGTACTCGTGTAATTAGATGCCAAGTTTGAGTGTATGATCGGGCATGTCTAATTCCTTTTATGCCTTACCTCCTCCCTTCAAACCCTACGATGTTCATGGTCTTTGTCGGGCGAGGTTATGCATGGATTATTGCAAGCATTTACATTTTTGTCCCTGGAACTTGCACACTTAAATTTAAAAGTGTTTAGTAGGAAACAGCAAATGTGCAAATCTTATAAAAAACAAAGATCAGCAGAATGCAAGTGCTCCTGCGCATGCTACTTACATGTAGCACACACTCCATGTTTTTAATTTAAAGCGTGCCTTGAATTTGCCTGCATTAACAACTCCCCAGAAAAAAGCCCGCCTTCTAAGACTCGCATTTTACCGCATTAATGTTCAGGAAACAACTGCACAGTCTCAGATTATGTGTAAATGGCCAGTCACAACAGATGTACAGCGTGGTGTGGTGAGCCTGGCAGCTGTTGTTTGTGAATCCTCTTTTCACCACAGCCCTATGCTGTTCCCAGCCACTGGTACCCGGCACATGCAGATACACCGGCATAAAACATGCACAGTCACATAAACATATGTGAAGTGAGCCGTGATCAAGGCCATGCAAGACGAAAAAAGTTTATAAGGTTATGGCTGCTGTAGTGTTGCGGTCTAGTCCTTGGCGAGCGCGTGATGACGCGACATGCAAGGACGGGACCGCGGGTAGTGGTGCGCATGCGCGAGTGGCGCAATGCGCATGTGTAGAGCGCATCGGAGCGCAATACTTGTAAGACGCCCGGCGCTCTTTCTGCGATAGCGATAAATAAAGCTAACACTGAGTCTGCATTGTGTTTCTAACGAAATAAGTAACATTACAGTGGTGAGGAGTTCCGGATATTCCCACAAGAAGCACAAGCTGCTTCACGAAGACTGAAAAAGCACACAGAGGAGCAGCAGACATTGGAAGAAGACTGCAGTGCACCAGGAAAGGAAAAAGGCAAAGAAGCACACAGGCAGAGAGTCACAGGAAGAGTGCGGCAGAGGCGCAAGGACGTGAGACGCCCCCCCACCACGTGCACCAGGGCAGGAACTGAGGTGAACAAGGAAAGGAAGCACGGTAAGAGGGTAGATACACCCTACTGAGGCCCTGGCGGAATGGGGAGAGAGAAGAGAAGGGGGAGAAAGAAAACCCCGAACCAACACGGCACAAGGCGGGGACGAAAGCGCGCCAGGGAGCCCTAGAAATCAAGGAGGGGAAACGGAGGAACAGGCCAAGATGAGTACACAAGCATCTTCCCTTACGGCGCCGATTCCGTTTCTGCCCAAACCAGGGGAACCCCAGATGAAATGGGAAGACTGGAGGGAATACTTTAAGAACTATCTAGAAGCTTTAGAGGATGAAAATGGAGAACCCTTTCCCAGCGTGAGGAGAAGAAGGATACTCTTACATAATCTGGGTCCGGAAGGGATAAGAATTTTCACGAACCTAGTGCCCACGACTAGACCAGCGGCGGATGATGAAGTTTTCCGGCATGCCCTAGAAGATCTCGATAATCACTACCGACCTGCAGTGTGCGTCTCCATTGATCGTTTTAACTTCCAGCAGAAGAAGCAAGAAGTGGGAGAATCAATTGACGACTACGTTGCGGCGTTAAGAAGGTTGGCGATTACATGCAAGTATGGGGCACTACAAGACGGCTTCATAAAGGACCAAATCGTGATGCACACCACCAATAGGACGTTGCAGGACAAGTTGTGGGCGCATGGAGAGGCGACGCTGAAGGAGGTAATAGCGATGGTAAAGAAAGTGGAACTGTCGAAGCGATGTGCCGACGCAGCTAAAAGGGAGAACGCACGCAGGCCCATGGTGAACAAGGTGGACGATGCAGAGTATACAGGACGAAACAGAATGACGGCCGGAGATAATAAAGGAACCAACAGATGGTCAGGAAAGTCAGGTCAAACATGGAAACTGTCCCCGGAGAACAAATCCACGTGTTACAGGTGCGGAAGTATGAACCACGCGGCCCAAGATAAACGTTGCCCAGCATTCCGGGCGAAATGCATGTTCTGTGGCCTAATAGGTCACTATGAGAAGGTATGGCGCAGGAAGGGCAAGAAGACGG
Source organism: Lissotriton helveticus (assembly GCF_964261635.1). Classification (NCBI taxonomy): domain Eukaryota; kingdom Metazoa; phylum Chordata; class Amphibia; order Caudata; family Salamandridae; genus Lissotriton; species Lissotriton helveticus. Next base: position 1,645,319,509 of record NC_136057.1, on the reverse strand, counting down.
TCGTGAAATATGTGACACAAGACCGGCCGGAAGGAGAAGAAGAAGAACTGGAAGAAGACGACCTAGTGCTGTGCATCGAGGAACAAGTGCTAGGAATAGACAACAGACGCTCAAGTAAACCACGGCTGACATGCTGATTGGAGGAGTGAAGATTAGGGTTGCAATAGACTCAGGCTCCCCATACACTCTAGTCCAAAGATCTGTATGGGAGGAAGAGTTCAGACCCAGCCTGGGTCCCAATTTGGTACCACCAGACATTCCGCCGGAATCATATACCGACACCCCGATCCCCATGGTGGGTTACCGGATCCTGAAGTTTGAATTCAGGGGAAGAACGGCGGACTGCAAACTGTATGTGGCGGAGAAGGGCCCATCCGTGTTGGGATGGAGAGATCAAGGAGACCTAGGGATTAAGCTAGACCCAGGAGGCAGAGGACAAATACTGCTAACAGACTGTGAGTGCTGGCCGAATCTGGAGAAAATGAGGAGAGAATTTCCAAAGGTCTTTGGAGGTAAAGTCGGGAAACTGGAGAAATTCACGCACAAAATCCTGCTCAAGGAAAACTCTCGCCCAGTGTCCCACAAGGTCCGGAACGTGCCCATAGCTGCAAGGGAAGCGGTGCAACAAGAACTATGCAGGTTGGAAGAACAAGGGATAATTGAGCCCATAGACAGCTCGGAATGGCTATCTCCCTTAGTCGTAGTACGAAAACCCAACGGCAAGGTGCGTTTGTGTGTGGACCTGCGAGAGTTAAATAAATGCCTGATTGTGGAGAAATTCCCGTTGCCCAGGATTGAAGAAATGCTAGCCAGAACAAGGGGAGTGAAGCGGTTCTCCACCATTGACCTAGCCTCCGCTTATCATCAGATAGACTTGCATCCATCTAGCCGAAAATTCACGTCCTTCATAACACCGTTTGGATGCTATCAATTTTGCAGAATGCCCTTTGGGCTGGCATCGGCTGCGGCGGTGTTCCAAAAGCTGATGCACCGTGTGTTCAAGGACGTGGACGGCATCCAATATTTCCAGGACGACATATTGGTGATGGGACTGGACCATGAAGACCACGACCGGAAACTGAACAAAGTACTGAGCATGCTACAGGAGAAGAGCTTGACAGCCGAATGGAACAAATGTCGACTAGGAATGACATCCATCACCTACCTAGGTCACAAAATTGGAGGGCATGGAATCACCCCTAAAAGAGAAAATGTGAAGGCGATCTGTGATGCCAGAGCCCCCGTCAGCAAGGAGGAAGTGAGATCCTTCCTAGGGATGGCCGAATACTATAGTAAATTCATTCAGCACTTTGCTACTAAAACACATCAATTGAGACAGCTCATAAGAAACAAGACGACATTCCACTGGGATGAAGAAGCACAGAAGGAATTCGAAGTGTTAAAGAAGGACATAAGCCAGGCGGTGCCGTTGCATGGACATGATCCCCTTGGACAGACCATACTGACCACTGATGCCTGTGAAAAGGGACTAGGAGCAGTTCTTGCACAAGAGAGAGAAGATGGCTCCGTGGAGACTCTTAGCTTCGCATCCAGAGCGTTATCCCCTACAGAACAAAAGTTCAGTGTGATTGAGAAGGAAATGCGGGCGGTGGTATGGGCCATGGGGAAGTTTAGACAGTTCCTGTGGGGCACGAGATTTCAGCTGCAAACGGACCACAAACCGTTGGTCAAAGTACTCACCTCGAGTGGGCATGCAACTGCCACCCCACGCATAGCCAAAATGACGCTGAAGCTACTGGAATATAGGTTTGACGTGGAGTACATACCGGGGACACGCAACAAGGTGGCTGACTACCTTAGTCGAGCCTCGGCCATAGAAGAGGCGCCCAGTTTGTCATTGGAGAATGAAGAGATGATAGCTGTGATGGAAGATTCTGAAAGAGTAATCAGCAAGCAAGAATGGGTGCAGACGTATGAGGAGGATAAAGACATGAAGGAGGTCAAAGAATGCGTCCTTGGTGGTTGGCCAGAGAAAAGGAGGATGAAGGGAGTTCTCCGGAAATTCTACGAAGTAAGGGATGAACTGTTATTGAGGGATTCTGGAATCTTCTTATATAGAGGCGTCAAAGTGGTGCCTCCCAAGAAACTGATCCCGCTCCTGCTGTGCCAGCTACATGACGGACATCTTGGCATCGTAAAAACAAAATTGCGTGTGAAGCAAATGTATTGGTGGCCGGGACTGGACAGTCAAGTGGAAAGGCACGTGAGGGACTGTGACCAGTGCCAAGGAGCAGACAAGATATTGAAGCCATTGAGACCTGCGCTGGGAAGATTTGACCAACCGCGCAACCCGTGGGAGGATGTATCGGTTGACATTCTGGGACCGGTGTTGGATAACCAAGGTATGCCAAAATACTTGTGTGTTTTGGTGGACAAGTATTCCAAGTGGCGAGAAATACACGTGCAGGAAGAGATGGACACTGACACAATCATCAAGTTTCTCACCTCAGTGTTCCTGAGAGAAGGAATCCCGAGGACGATCCTCAGTGACAATGGTCCACAGTTCACATCGGAGAAATGGACCAAGTATGCGGAAAGGAATGGAATCAAAGTGAAACACACATCAGTGTACCACCCGGCGAGCAATGGACAGGTGGAGAGATTTAATAGAGTCCTCATGGGATCCATACAAGCTGCCATCATGAAAGGAAAGGATTGTGTCAGGACTAGGGCGGCTTGCGGGCTAGGGCCCGCCCCATCCTGTAAGCACATACGCCTGTTCCTGTGCGATCAACCTTTATGTGGTAAAAGTCATAGAGTAGACCCTGGAGGATTGTGGTGGCGAAAATGTTTAAAGATGCATGTTCTTTTGTCCTTGTATGTTTGTTCTCTTTACTAACCTTTTTCCTACTCAGGATGTGTGAGATTTGGCATCTCACGCGAGATGAGTGGGAATTGGCATCTCACGCGAGATGCGTGAGATTTGGCATGTCACGCGAGATGCGTGAGATTTGGCATGGGCGTTCCTACGATGACGTCAGCGGCCGCGCCCAGTTCCCCGTGCTCACTATTCAGCATCTTTTGGTGAAGGAGGAAGAGGATCTTGGGGCTCCGTTTCTCGGTGAGGCCAGCCTTCTTCTTTTGATCGGTGGAGAGTGCTGGGTGCCTGAAGACTGCTACAACGCTCGCTGAGCTGCAGGAGGAGTTTAGAATCTGCTGAGGCTTCTCTTCTTGATCGGCTCCCGGTGAGGCTAGCTTCTGGGGGATTACCTGTCACTAACCCAGATTCAGAAGTGGAGTAGGTCCTACTCTACAGGTAAGATTGCGAATCTTGTTAAAAACATTTCAGTGAATTATTAAGAACATTCGTTTTGATTCTCAAGATCATTACCTTATTCACAAGTGTGAATCTTGTTGAGTAGAAATTCTATGCATGTTTTCTCTAGCTCATTTTCATATTCGCGAGTGTGATTCTTGTTCTATAAGTAGTTCCATGATTGTTTAGGTGATTGAAAACTTAGTCATAGAAAGTCCTAAACCAAATTCTGCCGCTTATGCCTTTGAGCAGTTGATACTGAAGTGAAGTATTATCGCCACTATATAGCGGATCTAAGAAAGGTCAACTAAGAGTCTGATTGTCTGAATAAACGCAAGCCACGAAGCTCTTAAGCTAGTTCCTGATAGAAGGACAGAATCTGATGTCCTAGTTTACATCTTTGTGCAAAGGAAAGTGCATGTATTTTTGTTTGTGAGTAACTTTTCCTTTTCAGATCTCCTTCCCAGCTGTTCCCTTCCTAATTCCCTTTCCCCCCGCTTAATCACTTCAATACTCTGTGTAATCATTACAATCAGAGTTGGAGGTATTGAGAGGTGGGCCCTTTATGTCATCACTCCAGACCCTGAGGAAGAAGCAACCTGACAGAATAGTGAGCCCACAAATAATATTCCTCCCGGTCTGAGAGTTTTGACATAATGGCCACCATGGATGATTTAATGAGGGTTATTGTTCAGATGCAAACAGATTTAACTGAAGCTAGGAATGCCACTGCAATGCTCACTGATAAAGTAGATAGGATACAGCAATTAAGTACTCCGCTTCCTCCTGATACTCAGAATATAGAAACAACGTCTTCCACGAATATTTCTGTAACTGTTCCACCTCAAATCCCTTTAGCACCACCTGAACGCTTTTCCGGAGACCCCTCCAAAGTGCAATTTTTTTTAACTCAAATCGAGTTGCATTTTACTTGTAGACCAGCTGCCTTTCCTGACCCCCAATCCAGGATAGCCTTCTTAATCTCTTATCTTTCGGGGGATGCTGCCAATTGGGCGGTTCCGTTGGTTCGACAAGACAGTCCTCTGTTGTACAATTGGCGGCGATTTGTTGAAGAGTTTGAAAAAATCTTTGACAGGCGAACAGTGACTCTGTCCGCAGATCGCGAACTATTAAAGCTACGACAAGGGAATAGAGACCTTATATCCTATTTGTCATATTTCAATAGGTTAATTGCAGAAACCTCGTGGCCTGAAGAAAAGAGGGCAGCACTCTTGTATCAAGGGTTAAAAGATGATCTGAAAGACGTTCTTGCGCAAATCGATCCTCAACCAACTACTTGTTCTGAGTTAGTCAATCTAACTTTACGTCTGGATCATAGATTGTCCGAAAGAAGAACTGACAAGAAAAAATATGATAAGTCAAGTTGGAAGTTTGACAGTAAACTCAGAAATCAACTTAATAATTCAGAAACAACTACAGAACCAATGGAAATCGGGACTCTTAGGCAACCATTGTCAAAAGATGAAAAAGATAATAGATGTAAAAATGGCCAATGTCTTTATTTGTAGTGTGTTTATCTAGGTACCTATATTGATACTCCTATTTCTGACCCTTGTCCGGTTATTAATTCCCTAATGTCCATACACCGGCACAGAAACCCGTTTTCAGATTAGGTCATAGCGCATGCTGTCACATTAAGCAAGCACTATCCCTCCAGCCCCCTAGAAAGCACACCGAGTTCTCAAAACAAATCAAACCTCCAGCAGACCTGGGAAATCCCCGCAGCCATTGTTTTGATTTCGCTCGAGAACTCCTGCAAAGAATGTAAGAACGACCAGTCCTTATGACATTCTTGCTGACGTCTTATGTCCATCCTTACGTCAAACACCGCACCTTTCAGGTATAAATATACCGACGCTGCCCTAAGCTAAGACACGGTGGTGACGAGCTTGGAGCAGCGCTACTTGCCGGAGAGCCCAGCTGATGCAGAAAAGCCCACGGACGCTGCCCCTCCCTTTTGACACGCTGAGAGAGACGCTGCCTTTTCTCCTGCCGAGAAATCCAGCCTCCGGCGTTTCCAGCCGCCCTCGCGGGTAACTGGGATATCGAGTCCTGAGACAGAGATACCAACCCTCCAGCCTTCTAAATCCCAGGTACTGAACTGACTAACCCCTTACAGAGAATTCTTGAGTCAGATTCTTGGCAAAACGAACTTAACTTAAACTGCTACTTATTTACTCCCGCCCAAGTATTAGGCTTAGGTCAGGTACACCGGGGTAGGCGTAGTTAGAAGCACCAGTTGAGAACGATTAGTCAATGTATATATGTATGTATATCTTTTATCCATTTTAAGTATCATATGGCTAAGAAACCATATAAATGCTTTTACAGTATTATTTTATAATTCTGTTTTTACTGTATGCACTTTACTTAACTATAAGTATTGCAATATTAGCGATTCATTTCTCTTGTATGAGAAAAGAGACTGATCAATAAATAACATCTTTTTATTGAACCACGCCCATCTCTTATTTCTCTACAAACTGGTGAAACTAAGAATGCACGTACTGACTAAGTAAAATAGTTGTCTTTTGTTTTCACACAACTCTAGAGATATACTCTTGATTAGGGGAGAGCAAAGTTGTCATGTTCTATGGTTGTCAGAAACTAAATCCCTTCTTGTCTATCCAGGGAGGTTAAACTCCTCCTTGCCTATTCGAGAAAGTTTCTAGTGAACTCTGAGCTAGCTGGCACACATAACTTTAAGTCTAATATCGTCAGTAGAAGACCTAGTTAACCACAGTCCTACGTCTATACTATTGAAGATATTATTCCAATGCGCAGAGCCTATTGGGATAATAGGAACTACACTACATATTGTGGTCGAAAGGGATATTTCGTGAAAGATTGCACAATAAAAACCTAAAGGTAAGACTGTGAGTGCTAACAAGTCTGTGGCTGTGACTGCAACTGAGCAAACGTCGGGAAAACTATTGTGCCCAAGATGTTTAGAAGGGGATCTCTTGGGAACCATCGCCTTCCCCTCAATAAATTCCTGTGTATCCAACTACAAAGCTCACTTCCGTTTGGCAGTACAAATTCAGTTGACGTCAAAATAATACCAAATGGAAGTCCTAATAGACTCAGGCGCAACAGGGAATTTCGTAGATTTTGAAACAACTCAACGGTTACAAATTGCTTGTGAGAAAAAGGTCACTCCAGAAATTGTGCAAGCAGTAGATGGCAAAATGTTGTCTGGAGGCCCTGTTACCATGCAAACCTCTACAATTCATATGTTCTGCAAAGATGCAAATAACCAACAGCATAAAGAGGAAGTTTATTTCGATGTAATCCAAGCCCCACAATATGGCTTTATTTTGGGAATGCCTTGGCTTTGCTTGCATAACCCTTTAATAGATTGGCAAAAAAGGGAACTTGTTTTTCTTTCTCAATATTGTCACTCCACATGTTTAAAGACCAAAGAATCTACGATGGGACAAATTGCAACCGCGGAAGAGAAAGAAACCGTGCTACCAACTTCCTATGAGGAATTTAAAGAAGTCTTCAGTGAAGCAAAAGCAGCGACCCTCCCTCCTCATCGGTCATACGACTGTCAAATTGATCTTGTGCCTGGTTCATGTGTGCCTAACTGTCGGATATATGCATTATCAGAAAAAGAAAACCAACATTTGAGACAATATCTTGATCAGTACTTGGAAAACGGATTTATACGCCCATCTAAGTCACCTGCGGCCTCTCTGTTGTTTTTTATTCCTAAGGCACATGGGGAATTAAGAACATGTATTGATTATAGAGCATTGAATAAGATCACAATAAAGAACAAGTACCCCCTTCCATTGATCCCAGTTCTTTTGGACCAGGTGAAGACCGCTGTGATCTACACCAAATTAGATCTTCGAGGTACGTATCATTTGGTGCGCATTCGTAATGGTGACGAATGGAAAACGGCGTTTAAAACCAGATATGGCCTGTTTGAGTATTTGGTCATGCCTTTCGGGCTTTGTAACGCTCCAGGTGCGTTCCAGTTTTTTTTAAATCAATGTATTACGGGAATATCTAGACCTTTTCGTCATCGTTTATATAGATGACATTTTGATCTATTCTGACTCCATAGCTAGTCATGAAGGTCACGTTAAGAAGGTGTTGGGTACATTACAAACATACAACCTTTATTTCAAATTGTCTAAATGCGATTTTCATGGTTTTGAAGTTGAATTTTTGGGAGTTCTTCTTACACCTACTGGCATGAAAATGACTGACAGAAAGATAGAAGCAGTTGCAGAATGGCCTATTCCAAACTCAGTTCGTGATGTACAATGTTTTTTAGGATTTGCACATTTTTATCGTCGCTTCATAGACCATTTCTCTGCTGTAGTGGCACCAATCACTCGGTTGCTACGAAAGAAGGTAAAATTTGAGTGGACTCCTGAAGCCAATAACGCATTTCACACATTGAAGCAAGCCTTTACAGCAGCTCCGATTTTGATGCATCCAGATGTTCGTGAACCCTTTATTATCGAAGACGATGCCTTGGATGTAGCTATTGGTGCCATCCTCTCTCAAAGAAACAAAACACTGGTCAAATGCATCCTGTGGCTTACATGTCAAGAAAGCTAAATCCAGCTGAGCAGAATTATACTATAGCTGAAAAGGAACTGCTTGCCATACATGACGCTTTCAAAGAATGGAGGCATTATCTTTTGGGGGCACGATTCACAGTGACTGTTTACACAGACCACAGAACCTTACAATTTATGAGTTCTGCAAGAATATTAACTCCACGTCAATTACGGTGGATGATGTTCTTCGTTGAATATGACTTTATTGTGACCTATCATCCAGGACAAGATAACAAAAAAGCTGATGCGCTTTCCAGAAAAGATTCCTCATTACACAGATGTGAAGGGATTCCTCAAGCTATAATCAATTCCGACAAAGTAATCTGTGTTTTGACAGCAGATCAGTTCCTTGATGATCTCCATGAAAATGTTCCTCCTTCGTTATGGGCACAATGGTTAACACAAGATACAACCCAATCCATCAAGGAAGGAATACCATTCCATGGAAAACAAGTGTATCTACCCACTAAGAAATTACAAGAAACAGCGTTCAGTTGGTTACACTCCCTCCCGTTGGCAGGACATCCTGGACCAAAGAAGACTATGGAAAAACTTAAAAAATTATTTTGGTGGCCAACAATTAAACAAGATGTCTACGATATGGCTCGAGACTGTGAAACCTGTGCACGGTTTAAAACCGATCATAGCAAACCAAAAGGTTTGTTACAAGTTCTACCTACGCCCACTAAACCATGGGATCATATTTCGTTGGATTTTATTGTTGGACTGCCACAAGTAAATCAACATTCAGTTATTTTGGTAGTCATAGACAGTTTAACAAAATATGCTCATTTTATCGCATGCAAACAATTGCCAACTGCAGGACACTTAGCACAGATATTCTTACAAAACATTGTCCGTTTGCATGGTTTACCATCTGTACTGCTGTTTGATCGTGAATCTCAGTTTTCATCTAAGTTCTGGCAACAATGGTGTCGCAGTTAAAAAATTTCATCAAACATGTCAACTAGTTACCATCCACAAACTGACGGTCAAACTGAACGTATAAATCAAACTTTGAAACAATATCTAAGATGTTATGTCTCTGACACCAAGAGGTCTTGGCTGGATTTGTTATGGATGGCAGAAGTGGTTTACAACACATGACCTCATTCGTCTACTGGGTCCACTCCCTTTGAAGGGTTGTATGGTTACGTGCCTAACACCATTCCTTTAACTCTACCCAATATACAGTGTAATACACCAGCTGTTCAGGACACTGTTCAATTCATGCAGAACGTTCATCAACAGATCCACAAACGACTTTTGCAAAGTAAAGAAAAATACAAAGAACAATTTGATAAGCATCATCGATCTGGTCCCCAGTATGTTCCTGGAGACAAAGTGTGGCTATCCACAAAAAACTTTGTCTTTAAACAAAGAAACATGTTCCATCCAAAGTTCATAGGACCATATTCAGTGATTCGTCAGGTTAATCCAGTAACGTACAAACTACTTTTACCCACGACTTTGCGAATTCACCCTGTATTTCATACCTCTCTTTTAAAACCTGCTGGGCAAACTACGTCTAAAAGACCAGCACCTCTACTGGTTCATGGGAACTGGGAGTATGAAGTACAAAGAATTTTGGATTCCAAACGCAGAGGTGCTAAATTATGGTATCTCATTTCCTGGAAGGGATATGGGCCTGAAAATGATTCTTGGGAACCAGCTGAAAATGTGCATGCTTCTCGTTTGATACGACTCTTCCATCTTCAAAATCCTTTGAAGCCGCGTCCTAGACCGCTTCGGGGAGGGGGAAGTACTGTCAGGACTCGGGCGGCTTGCGGTCTAGGGCCCGCCCCATCCTGTAGGCACATACGCCTGTTACTGTGCGATCAACCTTTATGTGGTAAAAGTCATAGAGTAGCCCCTGGAGGATTGTGGCGGCGAAAATGTTTAAAGATGCATGTTCTTTTGTCCTAGTATGTTTGTTCTCTTTACTAACCTTTTTCCTACTCAGGATATGTGAGATTTGGCATCGCACGCGAGATGAGTGGGAATTGGCATCTCACACGAGATGCATGAGATTTGGCATGTCACGCGAGATGCGTGAGATTTGGCATGGGCGTGCCTACGATGACGTCAGCGGCTGCGCCCTGTTCCCCGTGTTCACTATTCAGCATCTTTTGGTGAAGGAGGAAGAGGATCTTGGGGCTCCGTTTGTCGGTGAGGCCAGCCTTCTTCTTTTGATCGGTGGAGAGTGCTGGGTGCCTGAAGACTGCTACAACGCTCGCTGAGCTGCAGGAGGAGTTTAGAATCTGCTGAGGCTTCTTTTCTTGATCGGCTCCCGGTGAGGCTAGCTTTTGGGGATTACCTGTCACTAACCCAGATTCAGAAGTAGAGTAGGTCCTACTCTACAGGTAAGATTGCGAATCTTGTTAAAAACATTTCAGTGAATTATTAAGAACATTCGTTTTGATTCTCAAGATCATTACCTTATTCACAAGTGTGAATCTTGTTGAGTAGAAATTCTATGCATGTTTTCTCCAGCTCATTTTCATATTCGCGAGTGTGATTCTTGTTCTATAAGTAGTTCCATGATTATTTAGGTGATTGAAAACCTAGTCATAGAAAGTCCTAAACCAAATTCTGCCGCTTATGCCTTTGAGCAGTTGATACTGAAGTGAAGTATTATCGCCACTATATAGCGGATCTAAGAAAGGTCAACTAAGAGTCTGATTGTCTGAATAAACGCAAGCCACGAAGCTCTTAAGCTAGTTCCTGATAGAAGGACAGAATCTGATGTCCTAGTTTACATCTTTGTGCAAAGGAAAGTGCGTGTATTTTTGTTTGTGAGTAACTTTTCCTTTTCAGATCTCCTTCCCAGCTGTTCCCTTCCTAATTCCCTTCCCCCCCGCTTAATCACTTCAATACTCTGTGTAATCATTACAATCAGAGTTGGAGGTATTGAGAGGTGGGCCCTTTATGTCATCACTCCAGACCCTAAGGAAGAAGCAACCTGACGGATTGGGAGAAGGAAGTCCAAAGCATGTTGTGGGCGTATAGGATTACCCCCACCTCTACAGGCTACAGTCCTTTCCAGATCCTAAGGGGCAGGCACTCGTTCACGAAGGACAATGTGGTCTGGAGAGAGAAGACTGTCACCAGCAAGTGGTCACCTGCTGTAGTCCAGCACAATCTCGAGAGAGCCCAAAAAGTATATACTGAACACTATAACTGGAGAAGAAATGTGAAGGAAGCAGCTTTGGAAGAAGGGGAATGGGTGAGAGTCAAGTTGGCGGTGCTAAAAAGGAAAGGAGAAAGCAAGTACAGCCCACCCATGCGAGTGGAGGAAGTGTATGACAGAGCTGCGTTGCTTAGCGATGGAAATGTGTGGTCCCAAGACCGCATGGCTAAAATCAATAAGATTCTACAGTGGCCTGAGGAAAAAGAAAAAAATCAACAAGATCAAGGATTGAGAGGCACAGAAGAGATAAAGATGGAAGAAAGGGAAAGCCAAGAGGAAGGACATGTGTATGCAGAAGGAGAAGATCTGGAAGCTCCGAGGGTAGAGGAAGAGAGGGTTGGAAAGGACTTGACACCCCAGGAAAATGAACTGAGTCAGATGAGGAACGGAATGCTGAGCCCGGTGAGAAATGGTGGCCGAGAAGCTTCTACCCCGGTAAGGCGTACACGTGCTGGGAGAGCGGTGGTCTTACCTGCTCGTTTCAGAGACATTGAATTGGGGGGTTGTTGAAACTGTGGACTCTTAGCATATTTGCTGTTTGTATTAAAAAGAGGGAGATATGTAGTGTTGTGGTCTAGTCCTTGGCGAGCGCGTGATGACGCGACACGCAAGGACGGGACCGCGGGTAGTGGTGCGCATGCCCGAGCGGCGCAATGCGCATGTGTAGAGCGGATCGGAGCGTGATACTTGTAAGACACCCGCCGCTCTTTCTGCGATAGCGATAAATAAAGAAATAAGCTTCCTAAAGCTAACACTGAGTCTGCATTGTGTTTCTAACGAAATATGTAACATTACAGCTGCCAGTTTTCCATAATATGGCCAAGTCTTTATACATGCGACAGCAGGCAGACATACATATGCGGATATAGACACACACAGATGCACACACAAAGACGAAAACTCAGACATGCAGACAGTCTCACACACACACACACAAACTTACCCAATGAGAGGCATGCAGGCACACAAATCTACACACAGAAGCCCTATAGAGAAACAATTTAAAAGATGCCCACACACAAACAAGATATTCAGACGTATACACAACACACAGACTCTGACATAAATGAAAAGGGCTAGCCATACGCACACACAGACACACACTAAAACAAAATGCCTGACATGCAGAAACAAATAATGACCCCTAAATATATTATGTCTTGGTTATGCATTTGAATTGCATTGTTTTATATTGCATCTCACAGTGTACAGTTGGTTCTGCAAGCGCTTACATTTGCATAGCAGGGTCGGCTCTAAAAACATCAATAAGCATGCGCTCTTAATATATGTTTCAAATGCTTTTAAAGGAGACCCATATTGATTTAGAGTTAGGAAAAAGGTCTATTTTTCACCCATCAGCTTAAAAAATATATTGTTAGGCATGTGGTCATTTTTAGAGAAAGTGCAAGCCACTGATTGTATTAAAAGGTGGGCACTCAGATGAGAAATTGGCTTATAGTCACCCAATTCCCAAAGCATGTGGCAGACATGTTGTGCATCTGCTGTGCAGGTATTTCCATCTGAAAAATATACTTATGACTGTGAAAAATATGCAAACTGAGCGTATTTATCCCCGAATGTTAGTGTGACCAATGGATGGGGAAATGATTTTCGCGGATGTTCTGAAGTATGACGTTTGCGAGTGAGAACTACAAATGCGTTGGACACCCCATGAGGATAATGAAAAAGATGCACAATTAATTTACCACAATTATTTGCACTGATAAATGTGCACCTCAAATAAATCGATGTTAGTGGTGTGCCTAAGCCATGGAATTGGGCTGCTGTCAGCAAACGGCCTCACAGGCAAACCATACAATTAGTTCCTTCAATATTTTTTTCTTTTATTTTTTAAAACATTTTACATTGAGTTTGGCACCCAACTTCGCTTGCAACCATGGAAACATCGGCATTCAGCCCTTGCTAGGAAAGAGCCCGGAGCACCTGCATTTTTGAGAAGTTGTGTGGTTATGGTTTTCTTCACTTGAAAAAATTGTTATGAAGAACATTTTTAAACACTAGTTGCCACAACCTATGTAGATTCCTCTTTTCATAGATGTGCTAATGCATAAGAGCGAATTTCCTTTAAGGAGGAAAATCCATAGGAGTAAGGTTACAAGGGCTCAGCATTTGTATAGAACTCTACAGAAACCATAGATTTCGCTGGCATGCCCCTGCTCCGTGATGTTGCACCAGTGACATCCGCTTGAATCCAAGCATTGGAAATGGAACAACGGTCAGCTGTTCAGTAGTGTATAAGTTCTATATTTGAAGAGCAGTGATCCCTCACAGCTTTGGGCCCCTGGCACCACTGCAATAATAGAAACGATGCCCCTGAATCTTTCATGAACTGGGAACCTGTGTCCAGGGCTTTAGATGGGATGAAAAATCTGGGGGGTCTCCCAAAGGGGCGTGGGTCATGTAATTAGGATGTCAGCAGAACAAGAAATAGACAGTTTTGCCAGTCACTGTCTTTGTTAAAACAGATTCACAATTGTTTTATTAACCTGTTTTCTCAAATGTGCTTGAAAATGCACCATTTGCCCATTCTTTTTTCAACATTTTCTTGGGGTAAGAACCCCCCCCAAACCCTTGTAGGTGGTTCAGGCTTGCTTGCTACGCTCGTGCGCTACAGTGCTGTACAACAATTCTTTTACGCCTCACCACTCTCAAATGTCACCAGCAGCCATTGATGCTGAATTAATCAAGCATTCGCCCCCAGTCACAGACCTGGGTTAAATCAATTGTCTTTTTTGTACGCCATGCCATTCCAGTTTAGACCCAGCCATATGCAAATCAGTCTTGACCCTGTTTCCCATGGGAACAATCTAGCCCGAACTGCCAGGCCAGGTCTTCCCTGGACCAGAAACAAGCATCCTGGGAATGGTTTCAGGGGATGGGTGTCTGAAAAGTTTCATTGCTCTGTCCATCATCTCCTTGTGTTTGCTTTGGATAGTAAAGAGAGACAAAATTGCTATTCCTACTCCTACAGGTGTTTGTCTCAAGGGAGGTGCTGGATAGTGTTGGGAGGGGTCAAAATTACCAATCCAACTTCACAGGTGTTTGCCTCGGGGAAGGTGCTGGATAGTGGTCGGGGTAAAATTACTGTTCTTACTCTGACAGGTGTTTGCCTCAGGGAAGGTGCTCGATAGGGATGTATGACGTTATAACGCATACTTTTACAACGCATACCTTTACAACAAAATTTTTACAACGCAAATACTATTACAACGCATGTATTTACAACGCATGTTTTTACAACGCAGGTACCTTTACAACGCATACCATTACAACGTAAGTATTGGTAAGTATATATTAATTTTTTAATTGTAAATTAATTTAAATTAATATAATTTAATGTAATGTAATTTAATGTAATGTAATTTAATTTAATTAAATTAATTTAATTTAAATTTAATTTTACTTTATTTTTACCCTGTACCCCTTTACCCAAAAACCCAAAACTGACCCTGAACCCTAAAAATACCCCTTTACCCAAAAACCCAAAACTGACCCTGAACCCTAAAAATACCCCTTTACCCAAAAACCCAAAACTGACCCTGAACCCTAAAAATACCCCTTTACCCAAAAACCTAAAACTGACCCTGAACCCTAAAAATACCCCTTTACCCAAAAACCCAAAACTGACCCTGAACCCTAAAAATACCCCTTTACCCAAAAACCCAAAACTGACCCTGAACCCTAAAAATACCCCTTTACTCAAAAACCTAAAACTGACCCTGAACCCTAAAAATACCCCTTTACCCAAAAACCCAAAACTGACCCTGAACCCTAAAAATACCCCTTTACTCAAAAACCCAAAACTTACCCTGAACCCTAAAAATACCCTTTTACTCAAAAACCCAAAACTGACCCTGAACCCTAAAAATACCCCTTAAAAAAACCCAAACATATAACATTTTAATTATAATTATATACTTACCAATACTTACGTTGTAATGGTATGCGTTGTAAAGGTACCTACGTTGTAAAAACATGCGTTGTAAATACATGCATTGTAATAGTTTATGCGTTGTAAAAGTTTCGTTGTAATGGTAGTGCGTTGTAAAAGTTGCGTTATAAAGGTAACATACCGCTCGATAGTGGTGGGGGGGCAAATTACTATTTAAACTCCAGCAGGTGTTTGCCTCAGGGAAGGTGCTGGATAGGAGTTGAGGGTAAAATTACTATTCCTACTCTGACAGATGTTTGCCTCAGGGAAGGTGCTAGATAGAAAGGTTACTTTATGATGTGATTTGTTAAAAATCTTTGCAACAGTATACGATGACAGAGATTCATTTGTAAGTGCTTAACTTTGACAATAAAGTTAAAAACCTCATTATGTCATTAGGTACTGACTTTGACGTGAAGTTAAGAACATCATTAAGTTTGAGCTTAAACAGTTGGGAATTAAAAAATAATCATTATGACAAAGAAGCCTCTATTGCCTGATTTACAGTCCATGATAGTCTGTAGATGATATTCAATTAAAGAAGAGAGTAATGGGGAGAGGTTATGTAAAAAAAAAGTATAGACAAATAAACTCTTCTTGTGCCATGCATTAATAGTAAGTCTAGAGCATGTCTGTTGGTCAATGACCAGAGGCGATAGACTCAGTGAAGGTGAGGAGACAGGTTGCCTGTCTGTCCATCGTGCACTCATCTCGCCTCCTCTAGGTTCTTAGTGAAGCGATCCATAAATCTGACCAAGGCATGGTTCAGGGTAGTATTCAAGGAGTCAAACAAGCAAGAACCACTCCTCTGCAAGATTTTATGTCTTTTGCAATCCAACCCCTACATAGCAGGGCCCTTCTATCTTCTAAGAGATTAGGACACAGGCATATCACATGTGTTATGTCCTCCTTGTGTTGGCTGCAGAGCCGACACATTTCCTAGTCACAGTCTCTTTTCCATTTTCGGAAGTGACACGATAGGAGGGATCACCCCCATTCTCAACATTAAAAACTGAAGCTTAACACGTTTGTTAAAAGTGATCATTAGGTAGCGTTGACGTTTCAGTTGTGAATAGGTGCGTAGTCATCCAACCGTGGTTCCCTATAGAGAGGCTGGCACTGTCTTCTAATGAGGAAAGTCGATTTGCACAGATTTTTGCTAACCTCTTGAATTCGTGTTGGCTGGCATGTAGGTCCCAAAGGTGCCTCAAGATGACAGAACTGGGGGTTCGGGACCGGTAATAATAACCACCGACCTGCGGCTTGTATTCAAGTGGATCTATAAATTGTGGGCCAGAGTGCCTTCGTTAGATGCCCTGAGCTTGTGGCAGCTTATTAGGAAGGCCACTATATGGCCAGTGCCTGTCTACAGATGCCAAATTCCAGTCTAATTTGTGCTGGTGACGTGTCAGAGGGAAGCTGGAAGATCGTCCTGTAAATTTTTGCGACTACTTTGTCTAGTTGCATGCTGTTTCAGAGCCTCACAGCCATATGTTAGGGTTGGGATAACCTTTGCCTGGGCCACCTGGAGGATTGGAGCACATGTAGGGCCATTTAGTCTTTTGTAGATGGATCTACGTGCAAAAGACAGTGCAATACCTTTCGTTTTTTGTTCTGCCAGCTGGTTCGCGTACCTACCGTTGTTGTTGAAGAGGACGCCTAGATACTTGTGGCATCTGGTTGCTTCTATTCTTTCCTAATGTAGGGACCATACCAGCTTTTTGGTCCCAGTTGTGCGGACCGCAAGGATTTTGTTTTTCTTTTTATTTATCCGTAAGCCATTTCTATTGGAGTATGTGGTGGTTGAGTCCAGGTGACGTTGTAAACCAATCTTTGTATGGCTGAGAAGAACCAGGTCGTCGGCAGAAAGTAGGTTGGATAAATGGAGGCCGCTCAGATTGGGTGGATGTGAATTGACTGAGTCAAGAACTGCAGAGAGGTCAGACAAAAGTAGGTTGAAAAGCATAGGAGCAAGGACACAGCCGTGCTTAAGGCCTTGTGTTGTTACTATGGGTTGTGACAGACGTGAACCGTCCCCATTCTTGATCCTGACCCATGTGTCATGATGCAAAAGCTGCAAGGCCCTGAGTAGGCTGTTTGGAATGTTGAGCAGGGAGAGTTTTTGCCACAGATTCCTTCTGTTGACCCTGTCAAAGGCAGATTTGTAATCTATGAAGCCCATGTATACGGGACTAATATTGGATTCGGCCTGGTCGATTAAGAAAGAAAGTGTGATAAGATTTACCGATGTACCGGTGTTGTTTGTGAATCCTGTCTGGTTTGGTGGAATGATTGAATTTGACTCAGCCCATGATTGTAGGGAGTCCAGATGTACGCCTGCAAAATACTTTGCTTCATTGTCAATTAAGGCGATCAAGCGATAGTTCCCTGGAGATCTTTTGTCGCCGCCTTTGAAAATCGGAGCGAGAGTCGATCCCCGCCATGAGTCCAGGATGGAGCTCTTTTCTAAGATAGATAAGTAAAGCAGGGCTAGTTGAGTAAAGGGCTGATGGTATTCCACCTGGGCCGGGGGCCCCGTCCTTGCGTCCCATTGCAATTTGCTTTTAGATTGATGGCTCTGTAAAAGAGAACCTAAGGGATGATTTGTCGTGAGTAGTGATTTGAACCTCCCAGACCGTGCTACCCGCAGGGTCATTAATCTGCACACAGTTCCAGTCTGACAATGGAAGGTCATTGAAATGGTCATGTAGAAAGAGGTACCTCTCTGACTCAAAGGCACTGGAGGAAGCTACCTTGGGAGGCACGCCCCCTAAGCTGTTTATAGTGCGCCAGCACATAGCAGAGTTGCTGGTCCTTATATCGTATAGTAGTTTGGCCCAGAATGAGTTCCAGGTGTTCCTTCTATGTTCACATTTTGCCACTTTCAATTGTCTACGATCCTCTCTTAATTTGCTTATTATTTTTTAATCCATTGGTGTTATTTTGAGTTTTCACCACAATCAGTTTATACTTTGTTTTGTGGATTGTATTGCAGGAGCAGAGAAGTTCACTTGTGAGGGCCCATTCACTTGCGTGCTCTGTATTGGTCTTGCCAACTGGGCTGCCAAATTTTCTGAGAATGTTGACGAGTTGGCAAGTGGGCCTCCCTCTGTCCCCCAGATGTTAACAAGTAAGTGGTTGGTTTCTATCGCCAAGGTCAGGAGATTTTTGGCGGTGCACTTAATACGTTTTAAGTTAATGGTATGAATTTCAAAGTCTTGGTCCGCTGCCGTATCATGTTGCAGCAGCCTTTTGTTGTGGGAGAGCTCTTAGGGACGGTGATCACTGTCCATTTTGTTGCCAAATCCAAATGTGGAGATTTGATTCAGTAAAGGGAGGCTGGTAAACAAGTAATTAATCAGGGAGGCCCCATTTTTGGTTAAGTTTAAGAGACCAGGTGGCTTGTCAGGATGAAAACGGCCTTTAAGGGCTCTTAGACCGAGATGTTCCAAATTGCCTTGAAGGGCTTGTCCCCTTGTGTCCACTTAGCCCCACCTGGGGTGATTCTGCGGTGGTATGGCCCAGTTGCCTTCCTGCGGCTGCGTTATTCATTGGGATAAAGATCGGACATCAGCCACATGTTCAAGTCTCCTGAGAATGTCTATATTGGGACTTCCAGATCTCACATTTAGTACCATTGAAGTCAGCTCCTCAGTTAGTGCTAACCTAGAACTGAGTTTGGGCAGATATAAACATTCATCAAGGTTAGACTCCTTGACTGGCCGTTGGGGGTTCTAAGTGAGGTGCCTACTACCTGAAGCCCTGGGGTATCACTTGCGTGAGCCCTAGAGTAGATTGTACTGGTGGCCGATATGTAGATTGGTAGACCGCCGCTGCTATGGCCAAGGGTCTTTAATTTGGTTGCAGGAGTGTGATGGATTTTGAACCCTTCTAGGTGGTGTAGCTTCTGAAGCCATGTCTCTTGCAGTAGAATTATTTCATTTTTAAAAAAATTTTTTTAATATATTTTATTTTTTACTTTTTTCGCAGTATACACATTGTATTAGATATTTATACATTGTACATTGCCCAAACATCTTTACATTCATAATTTACCTTATCTGGTTTGAGATTAAACAATAAACGAGAATAAAGTATAAGTTAAATAGCGAAGAGAAAGAGAAAAAGAAGAAAAGGGGAAAAGAAATAAAAAAGTAAGATTGAGATACATTTTCACAACATATATATAGCTTAAGATTTGATAGAACCTATACTACATGTTATATTACGTTGTCCTGCAGTGCCATGTTCTCTTTCCACTTCGCTATTGATTCCCAGATTCTTAAGCCTAGCATTCTTCCTCTTTTCCCCTTGCATGCATAAATTGCTTTCTCAAGGTTGTAGCTAGCTAATAAATTTGCCAGCCAAGTTTGCATTCCTGGGGGAATCTTATCTAGCCATGCTCTTGCTATTGTCAACCTCAGCACTGCAGTGGCCATAAACACAAATTCCTTGTGAGCAGGTCCATCCTGCTTATCTCTCCCGAACAAAATCCTCATAGGTGTCAGTTGTATTCGTATTCCAAGTGTGCCCCCAAGAAAATCTTCTACGTTTTTAATCAAAGTGTAAACCTGGGGGCAGGTAGCAAACATATGAATAATATCTGCATCCACTGCATTACATCGGGGGCAAGTGATACCAGTGGAGCCTCCCCACTTAGCTATTCTAGCGGGGGTGTAGTACAGTGAGAATAAAGTCTTGTAGTGCTGAGATTGCAGGGGACCCGAGCACAAGATGGTACGACCCATGTCCAAGGATTCCTGGAAGCTTCCAGGCTCCCCCCCAGTTTTTCAACCCACTTATTACTTACTTTATTCATATCGTCGATCTTCCCTTTTGTAAGACATGCATAAAAGAATCTAATTGTACAGTCCCCTCCTAGTTTTACCTTCTCCAAAATTTCATTACTGTTAAACCCCATACTACCACCCTGCTTACGACAAAGAAAGCTCCTTACCTGTAGGTATTTAAAAAAATCCTTTCTTTCAATACCATACTTGAGGGTGAGATCTACAAACTGGACTATCCCCTCCTCATCCATTAAATCCCCAATCTGTATTATGCCTTTTTGTGCCCATCCCGCCATTGTCAAGTCAGCAAATACTTCCGCAGGGAAGGATTTATTCTTATAAAGCCTGACGTACCTATTATATCTTCCCAACCCCGCCTTTTTTAGGAAGGCATTTCAGATCCTGAGTGCTGCCACTACAGTCTTGAATCTGGTCCTTTTGTGATATCCAAACTCAACTCTATTTAAGAAGTTGTTTTCTGCCTCTACCCCCATTACTACAGAGTAGACTTCCGTGGACATGGTCGTTACCCTTGTGTCAAGTCCCCTACCCCCAATTAACCCCTGCTTATACTGTAATGCTGCAGCCATTTGATACAGCCTAAAATCAGGGGCCCCCCATCCCCCTCTCTCTCTCGGGAGAGACATATATCTGTAGGCCCGCCTGGTCTTCCCATGTGCCCATATAAACCTGTTCAGTACATTCTCTAACAAATTAAACCATTTAGCTTCAAAAACCAAGGGGATAGAACGAAAAAAATATTGGAATTTGGGCAAAATCAACATTTTAATCACGTTAGTACACCTGAAAGATGGAGATTGTTCATCCTCTCCAGGTCTCCCTTAACCTTGGCGATCAGTGGAGTCAAGTTCCTTTCTACGACCGTATCCAGGTCCGCCGTTAGTAAGACCCCTAAATACACTGCAGAGTTAACCACCCTATTATCATCGCAAATAGCATATATATTTTTTATGATCTGCGTTTTAGATCTATTTAGACTGTACCCCGATATCTGTCCAAACACCTGGGCCTCTGCTTCTACCTCCTTTATAGCTAGAGTGGGGTTCGGGGTTAGTATAGCTACATCGTCTGCATAAGCTAGGGTCTTCACCATGCAGCTGTTTACCCTCATTGGTGGGATCTCCGAATTAGCTTCGAATCGCCGCAGTAGCGGTTCAAGATATAACGCAAAAAGGAGGGGTGAAGAGGGGCATCCCTGCCTGGTCCCCCTAGCAATTTTTACTGCAGCTGACAGCCCTCCATTCACTCTAATTCTAGCAGTTGGGGTGATGTAAAGAGTCTGTATAGCTTTTATAAATGTCTCCCCCATCCCACACCACCTCATAACCTGCCAGAGGTAGTCCCAGGAGACCCTGTCGAAAGCCTTCTCAGCGTCTAAGAAGAGTGCTGCGACAGGATCCCCTAGGACCCCTGCAGTGTCGAACATAGTAACAACGGTCCTAACATGCTGTGTTGTCCCTTTACCAGGTATGAATCCATGCTGTATAGGGGTTACCAACTGCTCGATGATCCCTGCAAGTCTCTTTGCTAAAATTTTTGAGTATATTTTGACATCAGAATTCATCAATGTAATTGGTCTATAAGACCCTGGTACTTCTGGCGGCTTCCCCTTTTTTAAGATTACAATTATATCAGCCCCTCCCCAAGAATCCGGGCTGGATTCTCCTGTTTGCGCTTGATGCATTATTAAGAACATATCTGCCAAAAGTACATTTTTAAATACTTGATAAAATTCAAGCGGGATTTGGTCTGGCCCTGCTGCTTTACCTACTGGTAAGCTACCGAGGGCCCCAATAAGTTCTTCCAACTGTAAGGGTCTGTCTAATATCTCCCTATCTTCTTCGGACATTGTCGGTGGAGAGACATTCCTTAGATATTTTTCGACCTCTAGCAAGCTCACTGGATCCTCTGGGGTATACAAATCTGAGTAGAACTTTCTAAAAACTTCCCTTATTAAATTAGGATCCACAACCAGATTCCCCTGTGCATCCCTAATTTCTTTTATTCCAGCTGCGGCCGCTCTCTGCCTGGTTCTAATTGCCAGAACTCGCCCTACTCTCTCGCTGAGTTCATACGTCTTTTCCTTCTTTGTTAGGAAGTTATCTGCGGCTTGCCTAGCCAGTCCTTCCACCGCTTCGACTTTCAAAGCTATGATTTTAAGCAAATGCTCTTCTAGAGGTAAATTTCGTGCTATGGCCCTGCTTAGATTTCCTTCCTCTCTTAATAGTCTCTGCCCAGCCAGCTCTCTCTTATCTCTTTCTCTCTTTTGCCTTCCCAAAACAAAACTCATTGTTTCTCCCCGTACTCCGGCCTTGAAAGTGTCCCAAACCACTCCTGGAGCTGCTGTCCCCCTATTGATGTCCCAGAAACATTTGATCCAGGGTGTCATATGCTCCCTGTATTCAGGATCCTTTAGCAAGCCTCTCTCGAAAGTCCATTGTGAGGGTATTCTTGGTGTTTGGTTAATTTTAAGAGTGAGAATCACCGGGCTGTGATCTGATATCACCCTAGGAAGCTTCTCCACTTGAGACCCAGGAAGTAAAGAATTAGAGATCAAAAAGTAATCAAGTCTAACCATTACTTTATGTGGGGCGGAGAAGAAAGTGCTTCCATCTAAATGGGGATGTCGTTTTACCCATGGATCCACCAGGGCATTGTGTGAAACCATAGCAGCTAATGCCCTGTATACTTTCCTCTTCCTACCCCGGTATAACCCACCTGGATGTGCAAATGAGCTCTCTAGATCATGTATGTTAAAATCCCCACAGCACACTATGGGCTCAGGCCACTGAGCTAGCTCTGTATCAAGGAACTGAAATACATCTGGATCGTCTTCCGTGGACCCATAGATTGTAACAAGGGTTAATTTCTGACCCCTAAAATATAATTCCAGAATGACCCACCTACCCCATTGATCTTCCTTCTTCTTCCCTACAGTCACATCCCTTCGTCTGCCCAAGACTGCTACCCCTCTAGTCCTAGTCCCCTGTTTAGTGCTTGCTAACACGTTGAGCCCTAATTGCTCCAGGAGATATGTCTTACTCAGTTCTATATGGGTCTCTTGAAGACATATCAAATCTAGACGCATAGTTTTTAAATACGCTGCAACTCTCATCCTCTTACTCATCTCATTGAGACCACACACATTAATTGATGCTATCCTGCACGCCATATCGCTAGCATTGGTAGATATAACCAGAGATAAACATTATTTAGTATCATCAAACCAGTTTGAGTACATCCCTTATGTTCTAAGTGATTAACAATGTGCCAAATCTTATAGAAGAAAAATTGTTGCTGTTTATCTCCCCCCACCCCTGAACCCACCCCCCTCCTCCCCTGCCCTGCCCCCCTCCCCCCTCCCCTTTACAGGCAAATAGGTCAGCAGACCTATGTGTGCCCGCCTTAGGTTGCGCTAGCCGCATCCCTCTCCCGCTAAGTGCAGTAACTAAGCTGTGCCGCCCTTTACCCCTATCCCCTTTCTCCGTATTCAGGTGGCAATATTATGTGTGCAAGTACCCATGACTCTTATCCCCCCTTCTGCTTCCTCATTTCTTCCAAGAATAACTCGGCTTTGATTTCAGAAGTAAACATCCAGGTTTTCCCCCTCACAACTACTTTAAGCCTAGCAGGGTACAACAAATATGCTTCCAAGCCCAGTGCCTGGAAAGGAGCAATCATCTGCCTTAACTTCCATCTCCTCTCTACGGTGACATGACAGAAGTCAGGTCTGGCAAAGAAAGTGGTGCCTTCGAATGTCCTCCTGTTGTCTGGCCTTGCCTTACTCATAATCTCTTCTCTGAGCAAGAAGTTCCCAACATTCACTAATATCGCCCTCGGATGGTTTCCCTGGCCTTCACTCCCTGCTCCTCCTGTGCCCCGGGCTTTCTTCATTGTAAATGGGAACCTATGCGCCCTTTGTATTTCTTTTTCCCACTGCCACTGGGATTCTAGGAAGGCCCCCTTCAAGAGATTTATCACAAACTGTCTAGCATCCTGCCCTTCTGACCCTTCAGCCACACCCAACAGTCTAACGTTGTTCCTCCTCTGCCTATTTTCAAAATCCTCCATCTTGCAGCGCATATCCTCAGCCATCTTCTCCTGCTCCGATTTAAATGATTGCCAGCTCCCGACATCATCTTCCAGTTTGCCGGTGCGCTCCTCAACCTCCGTTACTCGGTCCACTTGTTCATCGTATAGTTTATTAACCTTCCTCAAACTGCTCTGAATTTTCTTTGAGGCCTGCCTCGCTCTGCGGCTTTCTGCCCTTGCTTCGCTTTGCATCTGTTTAAGGGTGGTAAACAAGGTATGAAAAGGATCCCGTTGAAGAGGGGGAGGCCCAGCTGCCGTGCCCCCAGCACTAGTACGGGCATTGTCATCCTCCTGGTATATTTGCGAGGTCGCAGAGTAATCCCACAGTAGTCGCTTCTCAGGATGTCTGGGTGAATCAGGGTTCTGTCTCCTTGATTTTGCGTGCCTTTTCTTCGTGGTGGATTCTTTCCCCGATGTACTAATGCCTGACTCAGTTCCTTCCTGGTCATCCTCCTCTGAGTTAGACTCTGATGAGAGCGCTGATCCCGAGTCCTCATTTACTGAATAAAACTCTCCTTCTCCTTCTATAGAGGTACAGTCCCCTCCTCCCAGGGGGTGCTTGCTGGTGACTGCTTCCACTGAGTAGTCCTGAATTGCTAGGCTGTCCCTGCTGCCCCAGGTGCCGGCCACTTTCCTAGAAGCATTCATCTCTTCCTCAACAAGCATTAGAGCTCCCAGCATGTCAGCGGTAGTATCTCCCATATTCCCCATGTCAGTGAGTAGGGACCCTCCGAGCCCCCCGTTACCTCCAGCTCTAGTCCCGTTCAGTCGCTCATCTCTAGCGTGAACTTCGCCTGCTGCATGTACCAGCGCTTCTGCAGTGCTCTTCTGATTCTCCTTCAGCGCCGGATCAGATCGTTGCTTAGCAACCAGACTCTCTGTGCCTTCGCCGTCCGTTGCGTCCTCGAGGACGTTTCCCGAGGCCACTGTGGCAGCGACGTCAGTTTCGAGAGGTGGATCAGGCTGCTCGGGGATCTTCGCCGATAAAATCTCTGTCATGGTAGGTTGCCCCATTCCTGCATCCCGACTCCTGTTTTCATCTCCTTTCCCGGGATTAGCCTTATGCACACTGCGTGGCTCCGCTGTATGTCCATTGCCATTTTTAGCAACCGCGCTCGGTTTCCGTGTGTCTCCCTTCTTCCCTTTCTCCGGCGGAGGGGGGGGAAATGTTTTCTTAATCGCCCCGAGGTTCTTCCCTGCGGGAGTATCTATTTTTGGGATAACAGCTGCTCCTATCTTCGCTGCTGGAGGGTCCGGTACCTTTTTACCTTTCTCGCCCGCCTTATCTTGATTTGCAGCACGGGTGGGTCCTTTAGGCGCCATGAGTTGTCTGTCAAGGAATCTTGCAGCTTCTCTCTTCACCCAGATCCAGACCAACCCAATCCGAAGTGCTTGCTTCTTTATATGCACAAATTCATGTATCCCTCTATACCACCATCGTCCGATCTCCATCAGAGGTATTTTCGTGGGTAGCACAGCATCTTATTCATCAATCCATTCGTATACTGCGGGAGAGGGAGAGGATGCGACCTCTCAGCACAACGTTGCAGCGGCCATCTTGCCCCTCCTCATCCCGCAGTAGAATTATTTCAAAGGAACGTAAGTAGGATACAGTACCCTGGTCACTCAGTTCATTTGCTAGGCTGTTGATATTCCAGGAACATATCTTAAGTGGGCTTCCTGCGAGGTCATAGTTGCCGTTGCTTTGGCACCGTAGCAGTCGAGTTGAGTTCAAAGTCCCCGGCAACCATGACCAGGTGTCAACTCCACAGATTGAATGTTGCGGCCACCACTTAGGTTCCTTAGGCTGGAGACAGGGGTTTTTGCTTAGGGCGCTCCTCAAGACCAAATTGACTGGCGTTGGCAGCGCTCTTGAACTCGCCATGTCTAGTGTGGTAACAAGGATGTGAGGTTAGCCTGGTTCCTTCACGGGGATGAGGGAAATGCCCCACTGGTTAAAGATGTCCGTGTGTCTCAGTATCTTATTTGCTAACTCCGCTGATCACCAGGTAACTTTAGTGGATTCATTGGACTGTCCTAACCCTGGTGCGATGAACTCAATGGAGAGCATCCCATGGGATGTGACTTCTTCCATCAGGCCTGTTGCTTGTATTAACTTCAGAATGTTCCCTCAATTTAGGATTTCGAAACTGCCTTTAGACTTGTACTCTGGATAGAATAATATATATACAGATGATGGATGCCTGTACTGACTTTGTATAAGGGTGTATTTGCAGATAGGCTGTTCCCTGGCTCAGGGAAAGTGTGGTTTATTAGACTGCATTCCAAGGGAGGATCTGCCCACACAAAGGTTGCTCTAGGTAGGCCCAGAGTTGCCACCGCCCGATTGCATAGATGTGCTTCCCACAGGCATATTGGAGTCTAGAACAGGATTTACAGTTGGAGGGGGTGGAGGAAATGCGACACAGGGTTCTTTTGCGCTCCTTAAAGCTGTGACAGGCGTAGTGTGGGACACACTGGCTTGTGCAGGTTCTTCGAGGTGGGTTGTTTCATGTCTAACCGATCTGATATTCATGGCAAGTGGGTCTGTTGTCCAGGTGCTATTTCGCCCCACCGCTTGGCGCAGAGGTATGGAATCCAAAACTTGCCATTGGGTATTTGCGGGGGCCTCAGGGGGGATCCTTATTGTTGTAGCGGCAGGATCTATGCCTTTGCCTCAATAGGTGGTGAGATTGCACTCAGTTGCTTTTTAACCTGATTAGGAGTAAGAGTTGAGTCGTCCATTTCCTTTGCTGACTCGCTGGGCTGATTCAGGTCCTTGTGTCCAATCGAGTCTACACGAGTTTGGGTGTTAAAAAGTGGATAGTGCACCAATTCTTGTCTTGTAGGTCGGATCTTATTTCAACCTTTTCTCTTTTTTGCTCATTTCCCCTTACGGTTGGCATCCTCCATTTTCTGGTCTGGTAAGAGTTTGGGGATAGACTCAAGGTTGTCGGCTGCTATGAGCCCTTGCGGATTGTTACTACCACCACAGCTGTCCCTGGGTAGTAGTGAATGCACTGTTAGATCCTTTGATGGCTTAATTGTTGTATCAGAGCTATCTTTCTTGCAATAGGAATCCCACTTCTTTGCCTCTGCCTCTTTTTCCAAGCTGACAGAGCAGTGGTGGGTATCTTCTCCGCCCATAGATGAATTGAATAAGGGCTGCGTGCAGTTCCCTATCAGCAAATTGGTGAGAGTAGCCTCACTATCTGAACTGATTGTAAATTTATTTGGAAGTGTGGTCGGCTCTTGTGGTAATCCTACTGTGCTCCAAGTTTTGGGGTGTGCATCCGGAATTGGAGCCTCTGAACTGCCCAGGGGGGAGGGAGCCACCCCTGTGTCTTTGTGAAACAGGACCCTATCTTACTCAGCAGGTTCTAAAAGGTCACTTGTGCCTGGGTAAGTTGCCAAATTATGGGATGGGGATTTAACATTGGAGCCCTCCTTACTGACAATCACTGTTGGGCTCAGGGTGATAGGTAGTCCCTTGATGTTCATATTGCTGGAAAAGATGGCGGAGCCTGCGTTTTTCAGATAAGCAAATTTGGACATGATTTCTGGTTGAAAATGGGTGATCTTGTGGCCCGTGGAGCTGGCTTCCAAGATGCGAGGGTTGGAGTTAGTTCCCATGCTGCTCGATGGTGTATTCAATGTCAAATCGAGTATCTGGTCAGATACTGCTGTGGGTTTCACGCAGTCAGCCCTCTGCTTCCTTTTCTTGAGTGGGGCTGCCGGACCCTTCTGTTTCCTGGAATGCATAATATGGTTGGTAGCTAGAATTCCCGTAGGTTTGTACTGCGGGCTACAACCCTCAGCGCCTGCTCTGCTGAAGTCCTGGGCTATCCCGGCTTGGGGAGCCCTAAGGCTTATGAAAAGAGTCTTTTGATCACCTTCTGAAGGCCTGCTGTGCCACTTTGTGATTAGACCAGTTAAATCCTGATGTGACGAGCTGCCAGGCTAGGTGGAAACATTGGTGAGTGGGACCACTAAGTGTGCCGCAGGCTGTGCCTGAACTACTTCCAGGCCTCCTCCGCAGTCTACCTGGTGCAGCTCTCCACGGCCGCCGAGTAGAAGTTGCCACACTCTTGAGATCAGGTGGTGCAGGATTAAACTGCTGCTTCCCAGGGGTTTTGGGCTGGGCTAGCTAGGTCCAGTTGGGGCTGAGAAAGGAGGAGGGATGTAGAACCAGTTCACATAGCCCAACCCAGTCCTCCGTGGTCCTTCACACTTGATTCGAACCTTTTAATTCCTCCTTTTGACTCCCTTTACTTTCGTTTAATATTCCTTTTTGTTTAATTGGTGATTTGTGGTTACCCCAGCCTCCTGCTGGGGTTATCACTGTTTTGTTACTGTATTTGTATACTGGTTATACTAGTTGGTGCTGCTGCTTCCCGGCTCACCCTGCTGTGTGAGCAGACATACGAAAGTGACCCCCCCCCCCCAGAGTGGGGAATTCTAAAGGAATAGGGGTACGTGGGGTGAGAGGGCAGGGAAGAACGAAGTGGACAGCAGTGAGGAGTTTAGGAGCACAGGAGAGCACAGGAGAGGGGAATGGCGTTCCTTGCCGATGCTCATGCCGCACTGGCCTAACGCCGGCCGCCTCCGAGTAAACGGCAGGAAGAGCGACAGAACTGACCACATCCCCACTCCCTCACTTGCCTGAGCTCCGGCTGTTAGAGCGGCACACAGCAGTTCTGGGTTACCGGGCGAACACCGGACTCCGCCCCGCAACTGCCTCTGTGGATGCTGCAGCGTCTCGTCACCTCATTCGCTCCGTGTCATGTCTCATCTCATCCGGAACGTAATGCAAAAAGGTATTAGATCATGATGGGGGCAAAATAACTATTTAAACTTTGACAGGTGATTTTCTCAGGGAAGGTGCTGGATATTGGTGGGGGTACAATTATTATTCCTACTCTGACAGGTGTTTGCCTCAGGGAAGGTGCTGGATAGTGGTGGGGGAGCTAAATTACTATGCCTTTTCTGACAGGTGTTTTTCTCAGAAACGTATTAGTACTCCTCTGGGTGCTGTTCTCAAAGAATGTGTACAACTGTACTTAAATATAAAAACAAAAGTATGAACAATAAATAATACTCACCTTACCCTTTCTTTAACAGAACTTTGAATTTCTACTTTTATTTATTTATTTTATTTATAAAGTTTTATATAGCGCGAACTTTGAATTAAAAGGTTCCAATACCACAGCAGAACAGAAATCCAACATTCCCACATGTTTAGGAATATTGTAAGAGCTCAACAGATAAAAATGACATAAAAATCTGCAGCAATATATAAAGGGAAATGTAAGATCTCTCCTACGCACATCTAACCTAAACAGAATAAAAGCATGTGTCACAGTAAATGAAGTGAGTAAAAACTAACCATAACAAAGACATTGCCTATTTTACAGGTGTAATGCAAATCACACATCCGTAAAAAAAAGTGGAAATAAAAGTATACATCCATGTCTTCTTAGCATCTCCACAGATCAACCCATAACACACGACATGTCTGGTGGAACACATCCCCCCAAAAAACAGACAACCAATCCATCACCTTCAGAAGTTGCTGTTCACACAGCAGGAAAACCCATTTAAAGTAAAATTCGGGAAAAAACCTCAATTAGCACCAATAATAAAAAAAATTGTTTTACAGGAGTCCTTTTAAAATACTTTTGAATGCAAAGGTAGCATTGCCTAATGAGTGTAACCTTTGTTATCAAAAAGAATTGTAGACTGTAAATAACTAATTTGAAAACATGTTCCCTTGTAGGGTAATTTAAAAAACACATTTATATACAAAATCAGTAACACATGTTTGCATCTTTTTCTGTCTCTAAAGATAAACCCATAGCACACCAC
Organism: Lissotriton helveticus; assembly: GCF_964261635.1. Taxonomy (NCBI): domain Eukaryota; kingdom Metazoa; phylum Chordata; class Amphibia; order Caudata; family Salamandridae; genus Lissotriton; species Lissotriton helveticus. The sequence goes on along the minus strand of NC_136057.1, from coordinate 1,645,289,721 downwards.
CTAAATAGAGGCACACATCCTCAAAAAAGTCAGAAAAACAATCCTTCACCTTCAGAAGCTGCTGTTCACACCACAGGAAACCCATTTAAGGTAACATTTGACAAAAACTCAATGATTACCAATAGTAACCTTCTTTTCACAGGTGTCAAGTTAAAATACATTTGAGTGCAAACAACAATGCCTATGAAATATGACCTTTGTTATCAAAAAGAATTGTACACTGTCAAATAAGTAATTTTTAAACATTTTCCCTTGCAGGATAATATTTAAAATACATTTATATACCAAATCAATAACACATTTTTTAATCTTTTTCTTCTTTGTACATACAGATAAAGAATGGCATCAAGAAATAAGGCAAGCTATATCAAATCCAGCAGGAGAAACAGCCTACTGAGTTACAGTGGCTACCTTCATTGTATGGAGAGATTAACTGAGCCCAGAAGTCATTGGAGGTGTGTGCAGTATTTTGCATCCCATTGCACAGGCAGAGCAGTTACTCTTGGTGACACTGCAAAAAAAACACTACAGAGCATAACCACTCTGCCTCTGCAATGGAGGATGAAGTTCGACAGAATATTGAACAAATGAAAACCCTTTACCTCCAATGAACGTTGTGGTTCATTTTTGAGGGAGGTTTCCCAAAACATACCTATGTATGTAACAAGTTGTATGCCTACAGTTCCTAATCTATGTTGTATTATACAGAGACAAAAACAGGCAAGTAACCCACAACGTGTAACACCTCAAAACTACTCAAAAATTAACATCCCTGAAGAATTAACAGTAACCTTTACTAATGAATCTTTCTTTTTGCATGATAACAAAAATCCTCAAAAATTAATACTAGTTTTTAACACCCCCATAACCTTGTTAAACTGGAGAATAGTGATATTTGGATGATGGATAGTACCCTTAAGTCTACCCCCAATTCCTTCAGCCAAATATACACTATTCATGTCAACATTAATAACACCACTCTTCCTTTAGTGTACAGTTTGCTGCCTGATAAGCAAGCTTCAACTTACACAGACTTTATGTCAGTGACAAAAACTGAAACTCTAAATAAAAGTCCTAGAAAAGTGATTATTGATTTTGAATTATGTATGATTAATACCATTATTAAATTATATCCGAAAACCTAAATTCAAGGATGTTTTTTCCGCTTTTCACAGGCATATTGGCAAAAAATACAAAAAACATCCTTAGTTGAAGATTACATATCAGACAGTGAACTACAGTATCAAATGAAACAAGCATTGATATACCCAATCGGTCTTGACTTTGGGACCTTATAAGTATTTAGTTATGCAGCACAATATCCTTACTGCAACAACATTAACTGTTGCATGGCTAAACACTTATAAGGTCCCAAAGGCGAGACCTATTGGCTATGCCAATCCTTGTTTCATTCATCTTTCCTCTACACTTGTCTTTGGTTTGCCTTGCCAGGTTTCAACTTTCATCTGTGTGCTAACTTTAGTAGTGTTTTAGTCAGTAACAAGAAACTCACCGAACATGCACTTACATTGCAATTCTGCACTCTACTAATACATTAACATAACATTAGCAATGAAGATTTCTGGCGAGATCTGAGTTTACCGAGGACCTCACAGTGCGACAACCACTGATGGCATAGCTTTCAATATAGGCTAGTATATCACAATGCATTGATTAATGTTGTCAGAGTTTTATTAATGAAGTCGAACATCACAATGAACTAAACAATGATAGCACTTCTTTAATACCAAGCTATAATATCACAATACAATGACCAATCGTGGTAAGTTTGAATGATGAGCTATTACATCAAAATCCACGACCTGATGACCCAACTTTAAAAACAAGTCTTGACATCACAAAGCACGAACCAATGGCAGAGCTTTAATAATGCACCTTGACATCACAATGCACAACAAATCAACAGTGACTGAGCTAAAAAAAAAAAAAAAACGGGACACAACAATGTACTAATCAACGAGATCTGTGTTTAACAATGTTCTTTCACATAATAATGCATTCATGAGCCAATGATGACTTACCTTTAATAGTTAACCTGCATGCATAGTTTGAAAAGTGGGTTAAATCATACATAACATCGACTTTTATACTAACTACCTTACAACTACCTCCCTCCTCTCCCTTCACAAAAAAGTTGGCCACCAACAACTCTAAATTGAGAAATTAAAAGTGCTAACCGGACCGCAGCACTCCCTTGCATCCGATCTTGACCGCAATGCTCCACCGACTGTAGAAAGACACACAATTGCATACATCAAGGCACACAGTAAAAATTAAAAAAGGAAAATTTTTTCAATTGAATACAATGGGAAAATGTGGGAAAAATGTATTCTAAATATAAAAAAATACTTGTACCATACAAAATTTATCAAACATTTTTTTTTAAATTCATATATTTCTTTATTTTATTTTATTTTTACATATTTTGTAAAAGTGTTTTTAATATGTATTATTGTTTATTATATCTCTTGTTTATATGTAACTGTTAGTAACATATTTTTACAATTTTAAATAAACTTTTAGGTTTTTTTTTCTTCCTTTGTTAACTTTTAATTATTTGCATTTTGATCTAATATGTACATAGGTTTGTTTTTTTCTAAATATTTTACAAATGTAAGTATTAATCTGTATAAATTAATACTCCGGTATTAAAATGAATACCTCAGTATTAATACGTGTCTCCACCCAATACCCCTAAATCCCTCACAACCAGTGCCTAAAGGATTGTGTTGCAACCAATGTTCCCTCTAATTTGTTTCCTCTGTGCGTGGCAGAGTAAGGTGTCTGTGCACTGCAGCCAAGGCTATGTGTGCCAAAATCCCGAACGCGTGTGTTCACCAGGGCTTCAAGTAGGATGAAAAAACTAGGGGGTCTCTCAATGGCCGATGCAAGTAAGGGTGTGACTTAAAAGCAATTAAGCTAAAAATCTGTGCTTAGCAAAGTGTGCCAATCGACTGATATTTTGCTTCTGCTATCATTGCATCCAGATATATAATACAAGTAACATTACACCTACAAGAATCCAAAGCTATCAGCTTTGTCAATGGTTGATTGTTAGGTAGAAAGAATTATCCCTTGGTGGAGAATTATATCAGATCACTCAGTGCAATGCTTGGGCACGCACAAAATACATTTTTTTTATGTCACCCCTGCATTACACCATCTCGCCACAACTAATGTAGCCCATATGGTAGAACCTAACAATTACATGAACAACATTAATAGGTCAAAAATAAAAATATTGTATTTTGTTTAAAACATCACATGAATCACAATATCATAAAAACCCCATAAACATCACAATAGTACAGGTATAAAATTCATATACATATAACATTCATTGCACCAACACAAATTCAGATATTAGAGAGAAACACAAAGACAATACACTTTGTCATAAAAAGCATATCCAATCAGAACACTTCTCTAGCTACTCCAGGATACACTGTATTATCTTTTGTCTGCAGGATGAGCTTGTTCCACAGATTATGCAACAACGATGGTTCTATTATTTTTCCATCTTTTTCAAGACAACATTTAGCTCTCTCTTACTGGCACTGTATGGTTACCATAAGTCAACTCCTTATTTCATTTGAATTTTTTGTGTGCCTGTTCTATCGGTCTGCATAGCATAGTATCAACTCACAGTCCCCCACATCTGCTAGAATCGGGAGATTCCCCGCTCACTCAGAGAATCCTCTATTAGATGTATTTCCTTTTCAAAATCTTCTATAATGATCTTTCTAATTTTTTATGCTGTTTAAAATCTGTATGTTACTTTTATATTGCCGGCCTGTTCTTGTTAAAATCTTGAGAGCTAGTAAACTTTAGAACTCCCTTTTCCTTATGGACACTTACAGCGTCACTTTTCACGGAGCTACGGGAAATTCCTCACGTCTACGAGACTCAGGGAAACTCCTCACATCAACAATATACCAATGGTTGAGTGTTGCATAAAGTTGTATATAATATTGAAAATGCTTCCACTCTTGAGGTAGAGGTTGTGGCTTAATGCTCGAGCTGTCGACTTAGGAGATGAGTTTTGAGTCTCGGGTCAGCTTCACATCTTGTGATTCTGGGCAAATCATTTAATCTCCTCATGCATACCAAAAAATAATAATAATAATAAGCCATTTAAAGTGCTCCAATACTTTTGGGTTGAGTTAGCACTATATAAAACTTGCTGCATTTCTTTTTTAAATGCAGGGCTGATGGTTTGCCTTTCGAAAGAATTTATGTTAAATGCAGCCACGACAAATGCTGTGATTAACATAAATTATTTCAAAAGGCCCACAATCAGCCCCACAGCAATGCTGCATTAAGAAAAGAAATGCAGCTAGTCTACAAACTCAATGTGTGCTTTCAGGATCATCTGAAAGCACACATTGTGCTTCTAAGCTTGATGCATTTATTTTCTTACAGCGTGGCTGTGGGGCTGATTGTGTGCCTTTTGAAAGTACTTATGTTAATCACAGCGCCCGTCAAGGGCTGCATTTGCCATAAATACTTTCAAAAGGTAAACAATCAACCCCACAGCTGCGCTCTATTTAGAAAACAAATGCATCAAGTTTAAAGCACAAACGTGTGCTTTCAGATGATTATGAAAGCACACCTGGTGTTTGTAGACTTGCTGCATTTGTTTTCTAAATAGAGCGTGGCTGTGGGGCTGATTGTTTGCCTTTTGAAAGTATTTATGTTAAATGCAGCCCTTGACGGGCGCTGTGGTTAACAGAAATAGTTTCAAAAGGCCCATAATAAGCCCGCACCCGCGCTCTAGTTAGAAAAGAAAGGCAGCAAGTGCAGGAGCATTTTCTTCCTTTCAACGCATAAATGCTCTCCCAGGATGTGCTGTGTGTGCGCACTTTACACACAGCACTATTTGCTTGGGAGGGCAGAGGTGCGAGCGCACCTTACAGGGATCAGTGGTTGCAACCTATTTTTAACAAATTATTAGTTTTCAATACTTACATAATTTTTGTATTTATTCGTTATAAATTATTCATTTGCTATTAAAATTAGTACCTAAGTATTAATACACTTCCCCACCAAATACCCCTAAATCCCTCACATCCTGTAGCTGAAGGGTTATGTTACAACCCTGTTTTTTTAAATGATTAATTTTAAATACTAAAAACAAATTACTTACCTGGCAAAAATTGATACACATGTATATTATATAAAAATAATACCCGAGTATTAATACACTTCCCCACCCAATACCCCTAAAACCCTCACATCCCGTGCCTATAGGGTTGTTACAACCCATTCTGTACATTATTTATTTTTTATAAATGAGTCCTCAGATATTAAAGTTAATACCTGAGTATTAATACACTTCCCCACCCAATACCCCTAAATCCCTTACATCTCATACCCAGTGGCTTAAGTTTTTCCATTTAAAAGAAATATTTTATCAATACCAAAAAACCATAAGTTAAAAAAAATCATAAAATGTTAAAAATGTAATATTTCTAAACTCACCAGAACACACACCTTAATCAATCATGCGTTGTAAAGTCGTGCATTGTAAAGGTACATACGTTGTAATGGTGTTGTTGTAAAGTCACTGCGTTGTAATGCCTGCATTGTGATTGTGGTTGCCCCCGTGCAGAAGTCCACCACAATTCTTTTCTCTTCATCTCGGGATTTAGAACTCACTCACTGGATCACAGAGGCCCATGCTACGAACACTGCCCAACAGGGCAGGAATTAGAAGTTTATTGTTTGAAGTGGAGTTATTCAAATTAACACACCCAAGAAGGACTCACCCTGCATCCAGGACTGTTGATCCCATTTACATAACATTATCTGGTCAGTGCTTCATAATCCCGAAAGCTGTAGAGTTTTGAACCCAAAGAAGGTGTCTTTGTGTCAACGCGCGCAGGACAGAACCAATCTGTGAACCAGAGGACTGGACCTCAACCCTAAAGGTATTGCCCACAACATTTGTGGACCATCTAGGGCAAGAGACTTGCTGCTACTTCCATTGTTCATACCACATGATGTTTCTAAGATATTTTTAAAGAGCTATTTAAGTGGTAACCTTGGCTTGAAGTCATCATTATTGTGAGTAATGATATATTTATTCTGTATTTGGCTCAATGTTCATAATACCCCCATGAGCTAGGCCTTGATTGCTACAGCAACAAACCTACGAGAGTCAAGGAAGCACTGAAGTCACAACTATCAGCATAGAAACAAGTATTGAATATCCTGATCAATATGGGACACATGCTCTCTTACCTTCAATTAACGAAGTGGTCTCTGTGACTTAAAGAATCATGAAAAAGGGCCTCCCAGCAGCAATATGGTCCAGTTTGATATTTCTAATGAGAGAGTACTGGTAATCTCCCACTAGAATGGTCAGTCCACTTAAAGAACCGGTGCAGTTAGTTTATGTGGTAGGTAATAAAGGAATTCACCTTGTCTCAGGCTGCTCTCAAAGTTGGCAGACAATGGTATCAGTGGCAATGGGAGATAAAGTAATATGCCCGATCACATAGATTTGGCCTATGGGGAAGATAGGTGAAAAAGCCCTGATCTGGTTACAACAGTTGTCTCTGGTGCACATCTCTCCTCTGTTTGGCTGTTAACTATAAAGATGCTGTGGGTATTTCTGTTTTTTTGTCAAATGTCTGTTTATTAGCATTTATATATAAACACAGTTGCAAACATTCTGGGCTAGTAGCCATCTCGACATTCTGATAGCTATGCATTTCTAATTCTGACACAGTGTTTTTACCGTTTTGGAATGAGCGACCAGTGCGGCTCATCAAAAGCCCTTGAAGCCGAGTCAATCATCAAGAGAAAAAAAAAAGAAAATACAACTATCTAAGAATCCCAACTCCCAACCCCTCCTCCCCTCTCTCCTCCCCCCTCCCTGTGGTGGAGAAGCAGCCCCTCCCCTCCCCTGCTACAACGTAAGTCATTGTGAGTATTTTCCATAGGCGAGAATGCCATTGGGCCAGTATGGGTGCTTCTGTTTTCTTCCAATTAGCCAATATCGCATTTTTAGCCACTCCCAAACATGCCCACATAATTACCTTGTCCGCCTTCATTTGGTATTCTATTGTGGTATCTCTAAGGCCCAGTAAGAAAGCCTCTATGGAGTTCGGGACAGGGTAGCCTAACATATCTTTCATTTGGAGTAATGTTTTCATTTGGGCCAGGATTTCTTTCCAGTATGGTCTGATTGTTGGGCAGTCCCACCAAATGTGGTGAAAATCCCAGAGGACCCTGCACCCCGCACCCCCTCCAGCCCAGATCTGAGGTGAGGGGGAACATTTTCCTAAGTTTGGCTGGTACTAGGTACCAGTCGAAAAAGATTTTGTAATGTGCCTCTCTCAAGTCGAGGGAATGGTTGAATTTAGCTATGTCTGACCATAGGTGTTTCCATTCCCTGTCGGTAGTCTCCCATCCTAGGGTCTGTTCCCATATAGATTTGATTTGAGGCTGTGGTGCGATCGTAGTAGAAACCAGTAGCTTGCATTAAAAAGTGATTGTGCCCTTGGTCGAACTAGCTTTCTGCACTAATTTTTATATCGGGGTCAGGTCTCTAGTTGCCGCATCTCTAACCTGTGGGTGTAGTGTCCAATGTTTAAGTTGCAGGTAGTGAAAGTGCTCTGAGGGCGGTACCCCAAAATCCTGTTGACTGGCATAGTTGTGGAATAAATCGGAAAGCATCCTACATCCTCCCTTTCGCCAAGCATCGAATGGCCCTTCCGTTAGTGCTGGGGGAAAGTCCGGGTTAAAGTGTATAGGTGTATATGGAGATGGAAAAGAGGTCCAGCCCCTGCTCCTATTTACCTCGTCCTAAGTCCTAAGCGTGGTTCTGGTAGGAGTGCTAAGGTATGCATTAGCCGGCCTTTCCTTTTTGGCTTTCCACAACACATCTTAAATTGTCCTGCCCACAATAGCCCGATCCATGTGAAGCCAGTGCTTATCCGATTCCCGCATGGATCATTTGGTGATAACCCTCAACTGTGCTGCCTTATAATAAAGCTCGATGTCTGGTAGAGCCACCCCTCCCTCCTCTCTCGGCCTCCTTAACACGTGGAAGGGTAACCGCGCCCTACCACCCTGCCATATGTAGCAGAGTATCAGAGACCATATCCCTTTTAAATAAACTTTATCTATTTCTATTGGGTGTGCCTGGAACAGATAGAGCAGTTTAGGGAGGAGGGTCATTTTGACTGCATGAATTCTGCCCAGCCACGAAATGAACAGGGGTTTCCATCGCTGTAAGTACTGTTTTACCTGTCTAAGTAGGGGAGGGAAGTTCCCCCAGAATAGTCCAGCTATACATGGGGTAATCAGAAATCCCAAGTAAAACAAGCTGTCCTTAGCCCATGCGAATGAAGATTCCTTCTGTAGTAGGAGCCTCTTCCCCTCTGATTATGTTAGGTTAAGGATCGAAGATTTAGAGAAGTTGACCCGGAAACCTGCCACTCCCTCAAATGTTTTAACTCTGGTTGTAGTGCTTGGAGGGATGTTCGAGGAGCCATGAAGGTGAACAGGATGTCATCCATAAATAGTGACACCTTATGCTCAGCACCCCCAAACCTAATCCCTGGAATGTCTAGATTTGCTCTAAGTTTGGCCACCAGCGGCTCGATACTCAGAGCGAACAGCAATGGGGACAGAGGGCACCTCTGCCTCGATCCCCATCCCAGCTCAAAGAATGCCAAGCTTACCCCATTAACCTGAACTCTAGAGTGCAGGCTTAAGTGATTGGCTCGTACCATTCATAAAAACGTATCCCCAAAGCCAAACCTCTCCAGGATGAGAAACAGAAAATGCCTATCCACCCTGTTGAAGGTCTTCTCCGCGTCCAACCCTAACACTATCGCTGGAATCTTAAACTTGTTGGTTTTACGACAAGATGGAGCGTCCTGCGGATTTTAACATGCGTCTGTCTCCCTTTTATAAAACTGGACTGGTCCTGGTGGATAATGTCGGGGAGTAAAGTTTCTAACCGGGTAGCTAAAATGGCCGTTTAGGAGAGCTATCGGCCTATATGAGGCGCAATGTTGTGGGTTCTTCCCCAGCTTTGGAATTACCGTGATGAGAGCCTCTGCCATGGTGGGAGTGACCACCTGTCTCGTTGCTATGCCGTTAAATAGGGTTGTCCGATGAGGCAGTAATTTGGGTGTGTACGTCTTGTAAAAGAGGGCTGCAGTCCATCCATCCCCGGGGACTTATGGGGTTTAAGCACTGCAATTGCGAGTCACACTTCCTCCTCAGAGATTGGGGTGTCTAAGTAGTCGATCTGTGCAGTACTGTCAGAGGGCATCGCTCTATAGAGATCTTGGTAAAAAGCATCAAACAGAGAGGCTTTCCCCCTGTCATCTAATTCTAACCCCCCCTCTTTGTGAATTCCTCCAATGAACTCCATTGTCCTTTTTTCCCTAAGCTGTCTCGCCAGATTCATGTCCACCTTAATCCCCTGTGCATAAGCACTCCGGCGGAGATGAGAAGGGTGAATTCAGCTCTGTTCGTGTAGGTTCCCCCAGTTTCCCTTTGAGGGAACTCAGCTGCCGCTTAAGGCTATGAAGGGGGTTCTGTTTGTATTCCCTTTCCACTTGGGACAATGCCTCATCCAGGTCTTCCCGCTCCTTTGTTCTTTCCTTATTCAGCGCTGATACCATTACTATACACTTCCCCGGAATGACAGCCTTAAAGGCATCTCAATTGTTCTGGGGAGATGTGTTACACGAGTCGTTAGTATGGAAGAAGTCTTTAATTGCAAGTTGTAGTTTGTCACGGCGCAACTTGTCCCGCGTCAGTGAGGCTGGAAAATACCATTTTGTGAATCCCTGCATCCTTCCACCCCAGTTCAAGCCCGCCGTCACTGAACTATGGTCCAAAAGAGAGATAGGAAGGACCTGAGCTTCCTGGAGGGTGCCCTGTAAGTCCTGGGACAGAAAGATGTAGTCGAGTCTGGAGTAAGTTTGATGAGCATGTGAGTAGTACGTGTAATCTTTGGTGGAGCTCAGAACTATCATCTGTAGGGTGCCAAGTGAGGATAAAGTCCCCCATTACAATTATGTGACCCTCAGCAAATCTGCTCACCATGTTCAGGAGTGAATTCACAAATGTGCATGTCCTGAATTAGGGACATAGGCCGAAACAAATGCCACAGATCTGCCCCTGAGCTTCCTTTTTACCATTACAACCCGTCTGTCTTTGTCCATCTGGATGCCTTCAGTCTGGAATTTAATGTTGTTGTGAAACATTAATGCTACCCCATTATGCTTTGTTTTGACGGATGACCTGTATATAAGTAATTCGTTTTTGTGTCTAAGCCTCAACTCTTCCGACCTTTTAAGATTATCTCTTGGAGCGCCACCACTTCGAATTGGTGATCCTCCAGCTACTTCCAAATTTTCTGCCACTTGTTTGGGGAGTTCCGGGCCTTCACATTCCACGTAGTGATGGATATCATTCTATGGGGTATGTCCGCCCCTCCGCCATATGCCCCCCTCTCTATAGTACATAGCTTCCCTCCCTGCCCATTACCACTACCAATGGGTGTGCTCCTCTGGCATCATGGATCTCCCTGTGGCGTTTTAGTGTCTCAACCCCCCCTCTCCCTCTGCTTCTCCACCAAGCCTCCCCTCCCTTGGAATTTAAAACATAACGAAAACAATTAACAGTGTGTGTCCGCAGGACCCTTACATGTCCTGCTGTTACACCAGTTCTCGTGAAGAGCGGCAAGCCGGGTTCCGGCCCTTGCCCGTCCCCTTGCTGTCTCAGTAGCTATATCCAACGTAACCTCATTCAGTCGGGTTGGGAGTCTATGCTGTGCGTTTCACGACCCATGCTGGGAAATGTGGGGTACATCATACCCTTTCCCGGTTCCTTTACTCTCCTGTTAGCCGTAGGCTATGCGTCGCCTCTTGTCAAGCGACCTTAAAGTTCCATGCAGTTCTGAGTACAGTGTCGTAAAGGTGGCCTGTGGGCTGATGTAGGTTAAAGTTTGCTCATATCGTTATCCTCCTGTCCTTTGATCTTCGCACGTGGCGTGGGTCCTTTCCTGCACATCCACAAGTATCTGGCCTCCTTGTGAGTGTCTATTTCCAGGCAAACCTTTCTTTCCCTCAGCTGTCCGTAAATCAGGACCTGGATGAACCTACTTTAGTGATTGTTTCCCATTTTGTGGAATGGGACCGAGAGGGGGCATTTCTGCCTGACTGCGAGCTAGACGCCTCCTTGTCTGGTATTGGAATCTTGAGGAGCTCCATACCTTCTTTGAGCTCTGTAACGCAACCTTGTCTGTTTTTATATTCAAACGGTAGCCCAAAGGGATGAGTCCATCGATACCTTATTTGGACTTGTCGGAGCTTCCCCGTGAGAGGCCTGCAAGATTTCCGTCTCTGCAGGATTGCCGGTGCCAAATCTTGGAATAGGACACATCGAAATCCTTGAAAGGTGATAGATTCCTTCTTTCTGGATTCTTGTAGGATAGCTTCTTTGACCTTGTAGGAGTGAAGTTTGACAAGGACATCTTGAGTGTGACGTCGCTCGCCCGGTAGAGCCAGACCCACCCTTTGCACCCTTTCAATTTTGATTTTCAAACTTTTAGGGCCAGGTATTTCCGCAAAAAGGCCTTCCCAGAATGCCTCTTAATCCGTACCTTCCGCCCCCTCTTCTAGGTCCCTGATGCGAATATTTTTGCATCTGGACCTGTTTTCCAGGTCCTCATTGTTCCACATGCCCAGTTGGACTTGCGAATGTATAAATTGTACCTTCTCTTCCGAGGTCGTCGTTTGTTTATCGAGCTCCTGGGTTTGGGACTCCGTATGTAACAGTCGCATACCGATGGAGTCCACGTCTTGTTGCAGAGAGGTCATTGTTTTGGAGAGTGCGGATTTCAATTGACCCATGGAGGCCTGCAGGTCTCCTTTAAGTTCAGTGCGGAGTTCTGCTTTAAAGTCCCTCAAAGAGATGAGCAGGTCTTCTTTGGTTAGGGCCATGACTGAATTGGAGGACTCTTTCTCCTGGGCTTGAGTCTTCTGCGCAGGCGTAAAATAATTATACAGCTTGGGGTTGGCATATATGCAGTCTCTAAAAGGAACGGCGCATCCAGAGACTCCCTGCCTTCTTCTGAATGTGTCTCTCGTGCCGCTGTAATCACTCTCTAAAAGGACCCTGCGGCCCCGTAGACAACTGCTAGATCCCACTTCCCCACAGGGGGAGAGAGTGCTTGTGAGGAAGACCCATCTGTGGCGGACATCTTAGGGTCAGACACTCCCTGGTGTCCAGGTGGAGGCGAACTGCCCCATGACCTCCAATATCTTTTTACATCTGTGCTTGCGCTGGGTGGCAAGTAAAAATTAGGCGTGTGTCAGTGGCGTGGGCATATCAAAACTGATTTGTAGGCCTGAGTCCGCCATGTTGAAGTCAGGCAATATTAAGGGAGGGCTCCCTGCTACACTTGTGCTGCCTCACTGGCCCCCCATGTCATTCAGCCACCTCCTGCGGGTAAGTTGGGCATAGAATAGGAGGCAGGGGCCCCTGCCTACCTCCAGTGAGTCAGAAGCCTCATATCTGCACTGGATCGTTGCAAGACTCACTGCCGCTGCCCTCCGCGCTGAGCCTCTCGACGATAAGTGGAGCCGTGGGCATCTTCCTTTCAGCGTCCTCTCCACTCGAGCAGGCAGCAATGCAGGGGGTCGGGTAGCAGTGTGGTGCCCGCGAAGCTGTCCTTACTCCCGATCTGCGACTCTGATTCAGTCTATGCGGCAGCACACCGCCATGTTGTGCTTCGCCCCTCGTCTCCACAGGCTGTTGTCAGCTCCGTCCGGGGCCGATTTTTGCAGATTCAACTTGAATCATTTTTGCCCCCGCTGTTAGGAACACCTGTTGATTTGTGTTTAGGCTACATTAGGGCTGTAGAAATGCCCACGCGAACCTTGAGAGGACGGAGCCGATGCGGGTCACGTCCGATCGGCCATCTTGCATGGCCATGCCCCCGCTGTGGGTATTTTAAATTCATGGATAACATCTTCTTCATTTCAGAACAGGCAGTTAGAAAGAAAGTGGCAGATGGCAGGGAGAGTAGGATGGCAACACAACAAAGCCACCCTGGGTCGGACTAGTGACAGTGGAGTGCAAGGAGGGCCCTTTTTAAAGGACAAATTCCCTCACCCACCATAGGTGGCATGCTTCATCGTTGGGATTCTCCAATGGTGGCAGTACGGGCTACAACCCCTTCATTGTGAGGGAAGAGCTCAGAGATGTTTTGTTTGTGATGGTAGGGAGGTATCCTAAAACCTTCAGATGAGCTGGGTGAGTAGGGAGTATGTGATGAAAGTGACAGAGAAAATAAAACTGACTACCTGGTGTGTTAAAGATTAGTTTTAATGGCACACCCAGGGGTCAGGATTAAAAACTATATATGTGGGCCATGGCTGGAAAATTCAACCTAACATGGTCTCAAAAGTGGTCAATAGGTAAACATGTTTCAGCCTAGATGCCCTCCGTAGAGGTGCTGTGGCTTTCTTCAGGACCAAATGAAATGTGAGATGGTGTGGGTGTGTGAATTATACTACCATACCAAGTGTGGCGGTGGAGGACAGGATATAACCAACTAATAGGTTGATGCATCCATTGAAGAATTCTGCTGTTCAGCGTCGTCCCTGTGAAGAGACAAGTGTTATAAGAAAAGATTTAGTATATGTGTCCACATGCACTCCTTTGAATTAGTGCCACATGTGGTTGTAATATTTTAATACTCTGGTATGGCTATATGGATTGACAAAACAAAAATCATTTAGGTGCTTTTGCATATTGTCTGGAGCACAAATGGCTGACTCACCCTCGACGCACGCACTCAAGGTGGCGCTCAAAACCTAAGTGAAAAGGAGGACAGAGAAGGGGGGAGTTGGCTAAGATGTACTGTCATATGAACACTTATCAAACAGTTGACATGGAATGTTCAGGGTGGACTGCTGATATCCGTTCCTGTGGTGTACAGTTTTCAGCTCAGAAATGGTGGGAGTAGAAGGCTAATGTGCATAATGTGCAGATCCACAAAGTCAAGTCTGTGTAGTTGACCATGGAGAATAGCAGTATTTTTGGGCATATGTATTCAAAGTATGGGACTACCCAAGGACAGATAGTTGTATAGTGTCTGTTGGACCCGGGCCTTTTTGGCTGGTTCACCCCTGAACTTTTTGCTTTTGAAGGCGACCTGGCGTTCGTGATTTCTGGCTTGGCGCACTTTTTCCCTGTGTCCCAGGGTAAAGTGCGTGCGTGTAGTGAGGCTGGCCTGCCCTCCCATAGGAATGCATGGGGAATGTATGTGACCGTGTTAGTTCCTGATGCGTGGAGAGTGCAGGCTCGAGTTTGGTATGTGCGAACTCGTGAGATTGAATGCTGCGCAATGATGTGTGCGGCGTGAATGTGTCTAGTGTGGAAGTGCCACTTCTAGACATGGGTGTGCGTGTGCAGTGAGTGTGCTGGCGTGTGATTGGCTGGAGCTGGCTGGTGAGCCAGGCTCTAGCCCCCACATGCATCAACCTATTTAGGAAGTGCAAACGGTGCGAATCGGTAAATTCGGCCATTTGCACTTCCTAAATACGTTTTTGGGATGCATGAAACAGATTGTCAAAATTCGCTATTTTTTGCATTTCTTAAAAATGCGAATGCAATTAAGGAATCGCATTTGTGCGATTCCTTAAATGCAATGCATCATTTTTTTTAAAATTGCGAATTTTGAAATAGGAAGTGCAAATTAACACGAGGTTGACCCTCGTGTTAATTTGCGAAAATTGTTAAAAAAGCAAAAAATTCATTTTTTAAACTTGCATGTTACAGACACACATGTCCTTAGGACATGTGTGTGTGAAACATGCACTTTAAAATACATTTCAGGGGTGCAGGGGGGGGGGTCCTTTGGACCCCCCTCTGCACCCTTGCAATGCATCAACAAATTGCGAGTGCAAAAAAAAAAAAATGCAAAACGGCATTGATTCCTATGGGCCTCTAGGCCCATAGGAATCAATGTAATGCCATTCCTTAATTGCGATTCGCAATTAAGGAATCGCAATTTCCGAAAATCAAGAAATCCTAAAAACTTTTAGGATTTCTTGATGCATAGGATTTTGCATTTCCTAAATAGCGATTCCTTAATTTTCGCTATTTAGGAAATGCAAAATCCTAGATTGATGCATGTGGCCGCTAGAGTCTGGATGGGTCTGCCCCGGTGGTGAGTGGAGAGATTAGCATGCTGATGTGAGGGAGGGGTGCACCTGGAACCTGAATAGGGCTGGGCTTTCCCCACACAATGCTGGCTCCACCCCCTGTGGTGCGACTGATGACCCTAGCCTAACTGGTGAATAGGAAGGGTGGCTGAGCACATCAAGACTGCTCCAAAACCAGCTGCGACTGGTTTCTCTCCCACCCTGCACCCAGACAAAGGTTTTCACTGTGTAAAAAGGGGCTGTGTCCCCTTACAAGTTGTTCTCTTCCTGGATCCTTTTCCTGAGGGGGGCTGCTGCTGGGCGCCAGGAGGACCGCCACTGGGGATTGCCTCCCTGACTAGGAGGACCATGTGACCTGGCCCCTGGCAGGCCCAGCCTTGCCCCCCACCTCCTGAAAAGACTTTTGTTGACTTTTGGGCCACTAGCTCCTGGGAGCGCTTTATTTTGTCCCCTAGCGCTTGAGAACACTTTATTTTACACTAGCGCCTGGGAGCGCTTGATTTTGCCCCTAAGCACTTGGTAGCGCTTTTATTGCACTTTCGCGCCTGCCCACGCCGCATGTTGTCGTGTTTACCACCCTTGATTGACCCCTGACCAGTGCCCCCCTCGCCAGGGACCCTGCCGGCATTTATCGATAATTAATAGAGGGAGCCTACCCCTCGTGTTGCCCAGAGATCACCGCCACAGCACCGGGCCGAGAGGAAGCAGCCACCAACGTCACCAGAAGGCCGCGCTGGGATTGGTCCAGCCGGCCGAGCCTCCCGCCGCGTCATCAACGAAGGACGCTCCCCATTGAGACCGAGCTGTGTCTCGCAGAGGAGTCGGCAGCCTACTAAAAAAGAAGGAGGGGCGCGAAGCACAGGGCCGTGCCTGCCCCCGCCACAGCTCCGAGGAGGACCTGCCGCCCCCGCCGTCGCTGCCTCTAGGAGCGGAGAAGCTGGTGAGTGACAGGGCAGGAGGGAGCACGGAGAGAAGCAAAGCCCCCGAGGGCTCCGGGCACCATTTCCAGGTGAGGGGGGCGTCGGGGCACATTACTGGTGCGACACTTGGTGCTTGGGAGCCGCAGAGGCTCCGGAGCACTTTTGTTCTTGAGTCCCCCAGAGGAGGGGCTCCAGCCAGGTTGCTTCCACGAGCCCAGAGGGGCTCAGGGGGCATATTTGTGTGACGAGCCCCGAGAGGCTCCAAAGGCGGCATATTTGTTTTATTTAGACCCCACCAGGATCACAGGCATTGAAAGTGTTTTTGAGTCCTCCGAGCGGGACCCCACCGATTGCGAGGCCCCATTGTGAAGAGTCCTGAGAGGCTCGTGGTGGCCTATTTTTCCTTCGAGTCCCCCGAGAGGGACTCCAACGACCAAGGGCATTCCTTCTTCGAGCCTAGGAGGGACATGTCATTGGGGCAAATTTGTTATTTATAGCTCGAGAGGCTCCTGAGGCCCCAGTTGTTGTTTCTCGAGCCCACGCGGCTCCCACATGTTTTTGGCCCCATTGGTGATTTCAGCTGCCCAGCACTTAGTGGGCAGCTGCTACGATTAGGCTTTGCGCATTTCTCTTTGGCTGCCTGCGCAGCCTGCCCTGACATTTGGGACACAGGGCGTTTCAGCCCCAGGGAGGCCAGTTGGCCTGGGGGACAGTTCTTGTGTTGTGCCCTTGCGGGGGGTACATGTTTGGCCCTATGTGTTTTGCGCAGATGTGATTTCCTGCCTAATGTGATTGATGCAATGCTTTTGCCCATGCCTCTAAATATGTGTTTTTATGCCTAGGAGGTTGTTTGCCCTAGAAGAGTGATGCTAGTGAGGTCATGGTGCCCTGCGTGATATTTACCTAGTGTTCTAGGATTGCGTAGGTGGTGTTTACCTGTTACCAGTGAGTACTGGTTGTGTGCTATATGTGCAAATTTGGTACTACAGTTATTATATGTTCTACGTGCTAATTCTAAAAGTGTTTATTCCTGACAGTGGTCCATGTGGTCCTGTCCTGTACATATCCCCTTTAAAATTCTGCCCGTGCCTGTTGGTACATTGTCAAGTACATGTTTATTATCTAATGTTTGTGGTATAATACAAAGACTATTTTTTATATATACCCTTGTGTGGAGTTTTCCTTTGTGGTGGGCCTTGGGTGTTGTTGCTGGGTGCGCACGCAAACGCTTTACACATCGCCTCTGAAATAAGCCTGACTGCTCGTGCCAAGCTACCAAGGGGGTGAGCAGAGGTTATCTTGGCGGGTAACTTCCTTGCCCTGACTAGAGTGGTGGTTTTTGCCTGGCTTTGGCGCAAGCCTCAGCCAGCCAGAAATTCCCATTTCTAACAGTGTCCTTTTACCTTGCAATGTCTCAGATGATGGGCAAAGAAACATTTAAAATAATTTAGACAGTGTCAGGGATGTCACACTTTTCCCCAGGTGAAGCATGATGAGAAGGATTCAGCATCTGTTTAAATGGTTCCATTATTAACATTGAAGTGAGGACTAAGCAGCAGTGGACCCATGGAGTCTCTCCTACGCCTGGCAGAAGGGAGTGTCCAGTGACAGTAGCAATGAGGAGAGAAAATGGCTAGGCGGAGCGCCGTAACCCAAAAAAGGATGGGGACAAGGAGCTACCCCTGCAGTGCTGCACACGGTGGGGCGTACAGCATATTGTGGGGAGACCTAGGAGGTGGTGCTAGGTCGGTAGGAGCATATGTCGGTTATCAGAACCTAGTGGGTGGGGTACCTGGAGGTCCCAGCCGGGCATGGGCTGTGCACACGGCAGGTAAATGAACACCCGGCATGGAAAACAAGGAGTGCAGCCTAAAATGATTACGGCCGGGCTGCCGTAAGCTAACCCTTCCCGGAACTGGCATGTAAACAGCGCCATAAACTGGGGCGGAGGAAAGTAGAGGAACCCCTTGGGAGAAGAAGGGGAGCAGCAGGGGAACACGGCAGAGGGAAGAGCGCCCCCCCTCCCCGGCCAATGGGAACTGGGCAATGCGCCGAACGAGAGCCTCAAGGAAGGGAGTACATACCCTCAAAAGGAGTCGTCACCGTCGGTTTGTGGAACCGGGGCAGGAAGACTAGTACTAGAGAAAGCATGAAGATATCTCATAGAAGCAACGCGAGGCTCCACCTCCCGGAAGTGGAGGTGGAAAGAGTCAATGGAAGGCTTAATCAGGTAAAGACACAAACGAAGTTCTCAGAACCCTTTCAACTGTGAAGTGAACTTGGCAGCTATGTTGACATGGTGAATCGAGCCATAAGAGAGGGCCAAGAGGAAGGGACTGGAGTAACCCCTTGCAAATGGAAAAGGGGTCCGAATGGGAAATGAGGGACAAAAAGAAAAGGCCATGTGGAAGCGCAGTGGTAGAATCGGATTAAGTGTTAAGGTGCATAAGCTGGAAGGCTGGGCACTCACTACCCATTGCTGGACTACCATATTTTAAATGATAAGCCACGCCTTGAAGTTAGCAATACCATAACCAATAAGTCCGGGGATCATTGAATGACCTATCAAGAATTCCAGAAGCCAACTCTTCTGAAACCAGGTCCTCATTGTGTTTCTGTGCCCTAAGCTAGTTAAGAGCTTCTAATGGTTAGATAAAGGTCTCACCATGCCAGCTAAGAAGCTCTGGGGTCACGACCACCAGAAGAGGGATAATGGTGGCTGAGAGTAGGTTGAGGGGGTGCCTATGGAAAGTCAGAGGCTTAGAAGAGGGGATTTAGGAGACCATTAGTACTAGCAGAGCAGGACTGATGGTCAAATGATGGTGAGTGGGAATTCCTTGTACCAGCTGAGTTTCTGATGGTCGGCTGTTTGTCCTTGAGAACTATCTGACAGCTGGCTGAGGATGTCTCAGAACCGACAAAGTATGGCCGAGCACTACCTTAAGTTTGGATAATCTTATTATCTCCGGGGGTTCGTTGGGGGTCATTTATGGGCCGGACAAAGGTCTGTGAGGGTGCCCAAGCGACCTCTTAGCAGTTGGCTCAGGGTAATTGAGTGAAAACTGAGCAACTTCGAGGAGCCAGTACAAAAGGGTTAAGGGGCTGGATAGCTTACAAGCACCAACACTCTAAGCTCACATCGGCCCTGACTACCAGAAACTGGATTTTTAGGATACCCCCAACAACTTAATAAACACAATCTCGTAAGTCGCAAAACAGTTCAATGAGAAACTCTGCTGAACAACTGCTAGCTATTATGCAAGTAGTAGGCAATTGACCAGGTTTAAGTTCAAACTGTATGAAAAACGTGAATGTTAACACTACAGTACAATACAATAAATACAATAAAATATCCAAAACAATTGAGAAAATTCAAGAAAAATGTAATACACACAATTGACCAAAAATTATTAAAAACAAATGAGACAGAGTTTTCTCTTCTAGTCTCAGAAATGTTCAGAGGAACTGTGGTGGTGAGGTGCCATGTATATCCTGTGCCCATGATTGGATAATGTACTTGGCCCAGTCTTGGCAGAACCCAACCAAAACTCACTCTTTTTTCAGCATTTAATTGTTCACCATCTACAAACCTAGTCTGAGCCACTCATTCAAAATGGCACCAATGAGGTTGCCCTCTCAGAAGCTCCGAGATCCATCTGTGATTCACTCCATTGAAGTGAAGAAACATTTTCTTGGCAAGTTGGATTTGGTAAATGGTATGGTGCTCTGTTGAAACAACTGAATCCCAAGGTGGAGCAAGCTGCCTTAGAGAACATTGCGTCTTTTATTGGTTGCAGGATAGAACCCTCAACTTGGAATACTTATAATCTATGGGCCTAGAAGGCCGGGGGGGGAGGAATTTCAAGAGGATGGCTTTCTATGCGAAATTGGTACTATATTGTACACCAGCCAAACTCCAAAGCATGTTCCCAACTTTATCTGGAACATGTTTTTGATGTGAGGCAGACATGGGGGATTAGCTTCATATAACCTTTACTTGCCCAGTACTGTTTGCTTTTTGGAGCAAAGTATTTCATTGGCTAGTGGAGAAGCTTCAAACCCCAGTGACACCAAAACCAATGGGGGCCCTTTTTAGGTCTCACTTGAGACAGTGCATGCATTGTCTCTTCAAGACATTTAGTAAGTGGCTTTTAAAAGTGCCACCAGAGGCTTTTGCTGGCCTACTGCTTGCGTTCACGAGCTTGTGAACGTGCACAGCTGCCATCTGTGTTTTTAGGTCTCACCTGACCCAGCGCATGCGCTGGTTTGGCGAGACTTTTAGTGAGGGCTTAAAAAAATGCTGCCATGGCCGGCCTAGAGCTTGAGTGCATGTGCGCGGTCGCGCGCTTATGAGCAGAGGCGCCATATGGCTTTCCTCACCATGCTCATTAAGCGCATCGCTCGCTGCGCTTGATCGCTGTAGTGTCTTGGTGGGCACATACGACACAGACTCGGCGGGAACTGTGGAACGTCCTTTATCTTGCGCCTGCCCTCCTCCCACTGCATGGGCTAACTAACTAACTAACTTGTTCCCCGACTCCTCCCTTTCCGCCCACCTCTGTCCTGTCCCCGGGCAGGTCCTAGTGCCCCATGCATTTTGCATCATTACATCTTCCCCCTCTGTAAAGAAAAAACAAATACACAACGTTACATCAGCTCCTTTTCTTTCGCGTCGCTGAATATCTCACTTACAGTTGTTCAATAAGGCATGATGGTTTTCTAATGGTCCGCCTGGGGCGCAACTGAAGGTCAGGATTACCAGGTTCTCGCCCATCAGGGGTCAGCACCGACACTTGATTACTACTGGAAGGTGTCTCAGCTCCGTTATCCTCAGAGACCGGTTCAGTCAATAGTCCTCTTACACTGGGACTGCACTTCCTGAAGTGCGTCACGTTCCTGGTGACTCTTCTACCATCTGTTTCGGCGGTGATCATGGTTCCTTTCTGTTTCATGACCTTCAGTGGAGTCTCATGGTACCTGCAGTCAGTCTTTCTCTGTTGCTCTTGCCGTACCAGCACCCAGTCCCCTTCATGAATCGCAACAGGGGAGGCTTTCCTGCGCTCATCTGCATAGCCCTTCATCTTCTCTTTCTTTATTCTGTCCACGGCAGCAATTTCTTCATGATCGGAGTCAGGATACACGGCACCCTCAGGTGAGTTCATCATGGGCAGTCTGGTGCGTACCGGCCTACCCAGCATGAGAGTGGCCGGACACTTGCCTGTGGTGGAGTGAGGCATGTTTCGATACGCCCTTAATACTTCATTGAGCGATGTTTGTGTATTCTTTTGAGTAAGCTCCGCTTGTTGAATGTTTTTTTTGACTGTGGCCATAAACCGTTCCACCATTCCGTTGGCCTGCGGCCAGAGTGGCGTGATTTTGCGATGTTTGAAATTTAGGTGGCGAGCAAAATCGGCAAAGTCCTGGCTGTTAAATGGGGGTCCGTTGTCAGATTTTACCACCTGTGGGATGCCCCAAGCGGCGAAGACTTCATCAAGGACTGGTATGGTGCTGGATGCCTTGGTGGACGTGATGAGTTGTGCAATCGGGAATCGAGAGTATTCGTCCATAATAACAAGGACGTATTGTCCCGACTTGAACGGCCCAAAGAAATCAACCGCAACTTGTTGCCAAACGCCATCCGTCAGTGGAGACATTTGCAGTGGTACAGGAGGATCTGGATGGCTCACAAGTTGGCATTGTGGGCAGTCCTTCAGTGTTAGCTCAACCATTAGATCCAACGTCAGAAACCAGACCCGCTCTCGCAGTGCTCTTTTTGTGGCTACAATGCCCCGGTGACCCTCATGCGCTAGGTTGATGACCCCTTGCCTTAGTTGTTTCGGAATTACTATTCGACTGTCTCTTAGGACTAGACCATTGGCCGCTATTGATAGTTCATCGTGGACGTGCTTGAATGCAGACATCTCTTGGGTGTCGATCTGAGCCCCTAGTCCCTTGACTTCTATGTGTCGCCAACTACTGGTTTGTATGCGGCGTTTGACTTCTTGCAGAGTATCATCTGAGCGAGTGGCTTCGCAAATCGCTTCAAGCGGGACAGCAGGGGGTCTGGCCTGAGCCACCACGAAATGTATGTACTCGACCGCAATCGACTGTTTGGACTTACTGGTCAGGTTTGGGTGTCTTGACATGTAGTCGGCAGCGTTTGCCGCCTTCCCCGGCTTATGCACAATGGTGTAAGTGTACTCCTGTAATGGAAGGCCCCACCTCTCTATCCGGAGTGGCATCTTAGCCCGGGGGTTTCCAAAGATGGTAGTCAAGGCTTGATGATCCGTGACCAGAGTAAAATGCTTCCCAAATATGAAAATGTGGAAATGTTCGCAGGCCCAGACTACGGCCAGACTTTCTTTTTTGGGTTGCGAGTACGCTCTCTCCGTGTCTGTTAAGCTCCGACTAGCATACGCTATGATGTGGCGTTGGTTATCGTTTCCGTCATATTGCGCCAGTATGGCTCCTAGTCCCACAGGGCTGGCGTCCACTGTTATTTCTGTCTTTCTCTTTGGGTTAAAGTATGCCATGTTTTCGGCAGACTCCACTGCCTTCTTGATGTCTCTGAATGCGTGTTCACACTGTGATGAGCACTGAAATGGCTGCCCCTGTTTGGTGAGAGTTCTCTGGGGGTAGCTTATCGTGGCATAGTCCTGCATGTATCTTGCACAATAACTGGCCATGCCCAGAAAAGAGCTCACGTCCCCCACATCACACCGGCTTGGGGTATCATTCAGGGCAGCTACTTTGTCGGGATCAGGTCTCATGCCCATTCCAGAAAAGACATGGCCGAAGAATTTCAGCGTTGGTTTATGAAATTCACATTTGTCCTGGTTGAGTGTGAGGTTGGCTTCCATCAAGGCATGGCAGACCCGGTCCAGCGCTGTGTCGTGCTCTTGAGTGGTGGCCCCATACACCAAGATGTCGTCACTATAGCTCAGGACATTGGGAATATGATGGATTGTTTCCCGAATTGCTTCCTGAAAGATTTCAGCGGCCGAGGACACACCAAAACTGAGTCTTTTGTACCTGAAGAGCCCCAGATGGGTTGAAAATATCATGATATATCGGGATCGCTCATGCAACTCCAGTTGATGGTATCCTTTGTTAAGGTCCAATTTTGAGAATATTTTCGCTCCGTTGAGTGACGCGATCATGTCACTAATGTGGGGGCCTGGGTGCCTCTCCCTCTCTATGGCGGTGTTAGGCGCTCTCATGTCGACGCACAGATGGACTCTGTCAGTCTCTCCTTTCTTAGGGACTACTACGATGGAGAGACCCACGGCGTCGGTCCATCTGTTCTCTCGATGATATCAGCTTCGAGTAGGTCCCGGAGCTCTTTTTCCACAGCTCGTTGCAAATGGAACGGGATCTTCCTGTGATGTTGGGCCACCGGCGTGATTCATTCATTGATATGAAGCCGAATTTGACAATTTGTCATTTTTCCAAGACCTTGGAAAAGCTTGGGAAATTTTTGAGTGATGTTGAGTTTCTCATCGATTTTGTAGAGTATGTCGACAAGTCTCAGTCGCTCCGCTGTAGGCAGACTTAAGAGGCAGTCAGCTTGAGGCCCATCAATTACATGGATGTAGGCTTGGATGGTGCGATCTTGATACGTCAGATCCGTCGTAAACTTCCCAAAACAGGGAAGTTGCTTCTTGGACATCCACGTGTATACTCGCACATGGGCATTGATCAAGTTGGGTGGTGTCCTCATTCTTTGGTATTCAGCCACAGGTATATAATTGAGGGAGGCTCCGCTATCCAGCACAAACTTAGCGTGGTGAGAGCCAATTTTGATGTCAAGCCGTGGATATTCCTTTAGGCGGTCAGGATCCGCTACAAAACATATATATTCGTCACTGTCTTGTGAGATGGGTGACAGCGATCTGGACTCTCTTGATGAGGACCGGCGAGATCGGTATGTCCGGCGGGAGTGACAGCTGGAATGTGATGACCCAGTAGACGAGTCTTGTCGATGTTGCACCGCTCTGGCATGTTGGCGACTACTTGAGGGACAAAACTGCCTGGTGTGTTCTCGTTGCTCCTCATTATGGGGGGTTCCACACACACTTTCAAAATGGTTGTCCCTTCCACAGTTCCGGCACCTTTGACCTAGAGCCGGGCATGTGTCTGCGTGTGGGAAATCATAGCCACATCTGTAGCACTTGAGTTGGCTCTCCGATCTTTTCTTGGTGCAACTTGAACCTCTGCGCCGACGACTTGAGGGGTGGTGCTGCTTTTTCCACAACACAATTTTATTATTTATTTGAAGGGATGCAGAGCAACAAATGTGGTTCCCCACAATCAGGAGAGTGCCACCAAGCATTGTAACACATTGTATATTCGTCGTTGCGATGCTAAGTAAAATAAGAATAAAGCAAAGCAGGCTACCCTTCCCTTCACCCCATCCCTCCCAACATCCCAAAAGGCCCAACTACCCCACTACCCACCCCTTATCCCTCCCTAACCCTATGCACGTGTAGAAAGAAAACACAGTCGTCAGCTGTCGTGAGGCATGACACAGGAATGAGGCCCTCTCAGAACCTCCGTCTATAATTCCTCCTCATTCGCTTCAGGGGGATCAAGTGGCAACCCCCTATATTCCGCCCACCTCTTCCAGATCTTAAAATGCTTACGGGGGCAGCCTCTCGCTTCAAAAACAGGCCGCTCCAGTCCCATATAATAATCCAGGGCAGCCTTCCATGCACACAGTGGGGGGGCTCGGACTCCTTTCCATGCTCTGGCTAGGTCTCTCTTGGCCACCACCAGACCCAGTAGCAACAGGTGGCGCTTGTATATGTTCCCACCGACTCCTTCGAGTATGTGGAGTAAGCCCAGACGGTGAGTGCGTGGGAGGTCCCAACCCAAAACCTCAGGCAAACAATTCCATACGCCCCTCCAGAATCCAATCAGTCGAGGGCATGACCACACAGTATGTATCAGCGTACCCACAGCCGCACCACACCGCAGACATTCCGAGGAGCTAATCAGTCCCGCCCTCCAGAGTCGCTCTTGGGTATAATAAGACCTATGGAGATATTTAAATTGTATCAGGCGAAGCCGCATCGCTATTGCAGTTCCGCGCGGGGACTCTAGGGCTTCCCTCCAGTCATCCTCATCCAGAGGACCGACGTCAACCTCCCAGGCCGCTTTCAGAGGGAGCAGGGTGGAAGAGCAGTGGGTCACCATCGACTGGTAGATGCGAGAGATCTTCTTAGTACCAAGGTCTCCCATGAACACCTTCGCTTCAATGGGGCTAAATTCCGGGAGTGAGTCCAGGTCCGCAATGTTTGGTGTAAGCGCGTGTCGGAATTGTAAGTAGCGAAAGAACTGGGTTTGGGGCATATTGAACTCAGTACTGAGTTCCTGAAAGGACTTAAGAGTAGTACCGGACATGACATGTCCCAACATTGCTATACCAATGGCTTCCCAGCCATCAAACCCGGTGAGCGTCATCAGTCCGGGAAGTTGACCATTATGCCATAGTGGTGTCTCAGCTGTTAGTCTACCCCACCAACCCATACGACGTAATGCCTGTCGCCACACCGCAAAGACCACTTTCGTAACGCACGGCAACTGCCGCCGCAGCCGGGCCGAGTAGAGAATCGTGTGTAATGTATGATCACCCATCAAGGAGCGCTCCAGGGCATATGTCGGGTCCCCTCTGTCGCCATACCACCACTCATTGAGTACGAGCAGCTGCGAGGCCTGATAATAAGATAACAGATCCGGGGTGGCCAAGCCCCCACAATACGTGGAAAGGAAACATGTCTTTAGCGCCACTCGAGCCGCGCCTCCCACCCACAGAAAGCGACTCAAGGCAGAATTAACCTGCCGAAACCACTGGGGAGGAATAGGATGAGGGTAATTCTGTAGCTGGTACAAAAGGCGTGGAAGAGCTACCATCTTAAATATCGCTGACCTACCAAAGATGGTGAGGGGCATTCGGGACCAAGTCTTGATATCCTCCTGAACTTTATCCCATACGGGCACAATATTGCGCTCCCATGTAACACGGGTGGATTCAGAAAGGAACACCCCTAAATATTTCAAACCGTCAGTTGCATGTTGCAATTCCCTCGCCCAGGGGTCTATCTCCGCCGTACCTCCCAGTACCCAAAGGGTGGACTTGCCTAAATTCAAGTAGAGACCCGAGACCTCTCCAAATATGCGCATGATTTCTAACACTCGGGGCCCTGAGCGACGCAAATCCGTGAGGAAGAAGAGGACGTCGTCCGCATATAAGGCAATCCTGTCGAAAAGGGTCTCAGACCAGACAAAGCCCCGAAGCTGGGCATCTAAGGTGGTGCTGCTTTTTGGTTCTGGAGGAGCGAGCATGTAGTGGGGAGTGTCTATGTGTCTGTCGAGACTGAAGTCTGAAAGCTTGCTCACGTTTCTCACTTCGCCCGGCCTCCATTTTCTTCGCATGCTCATCAGCCTGATCGTTCACTCGCGTCATTTCTTCAATTTCATCTAGTGAATAACTCTTTTTTAGCAGCTTGCGTCGCAATTATTCTGATAGGCAGCCTTCAATAATTCTCAGTCTGAGCGCATCCTCTGTGGAGAAAGAATCAAAGTCACAGTATCGTGCTAAGCGTCTCAGACGTGTAATGAATACACTCATCGGTTCTTCTTTCTCCTGTGATGCCAGGTTGAACGTGTATCGCTGATAGCCAACATTCTTTTTGTGTAGAAACTTGCAATTGAGTGCCTCACAGACATCAGCATACGAGGCCGCAGCCGCTGCTGACAATTCTTTTATGATCTGGCCGACTTCTTTGCCTACTAGGTTCCGTAGAGAGATCAATTGCTGTCCTGCATCGGTCACGTAGGACCCCTTCATGAAGTCCGTGAAGTCCTCTAGCCATTCTTGCCACCGGAGGCCCATACCCCCACCAGACTCGAGAGTGAGAGGTTCTGGGGGGCGCAGAAACGACACTCCTAGCACACCCATGGGACCGGGTTTGGTGCTCGCCTGACGGCTGCGCGTCTACGGCGACCCTGACATCGTGAGACCCTTTTCGATTGATCACTCGAGGGTAGTCTCTATTTTCCAGTTGTCTTTGTAAAGTCTTGTTGAGCTGTCCAGTGGTATTCGCCAATGCTTGTTGGTTTGCTCAGTTGTATTCGCCAAGGCTTGTTGACTATTCCAGTTGCATTTGCCAATGCTTGTTGACTTCTCCGGGTGGATTCGCCAAGGCTTGTTGACTTTTCTAGATGCATACGCCAATGCTTGTTGACTTTTCTAGTTGAACTCGCCACGGCTTGTTGACTTTTCTAGTTGTGTTCGCCAATGTTTGTTGACTCTTACAGTTGCATTCACCAATGCTTGGTGGCTTTCCGGCACATTGCCCGACTCCAAGATGGCCACCGATAATCCCTGACAGGGGATTGGACGAGGCGCCTGACCTCAAAATGGCCGCCGCGAGAGTCTCGCTCTTCCCGAGACTAGGGCCTTGAACAGACTACACGAGGAGCACTCCTTCCAGAATCACCGCACATCGGCGGGCACTCACCTGACCCCAGGTGCAGCTCCACGGGCACAACAGGTTAGAGAGGCGCTTTCAGGCTGCCTCACACGATAGTACCACTGGGGTGGGCTCCCGGCAGGCAGGCAAAAAGAGCGCTCGATCCCCACAGCACACCACACACGCACGGTTCAGCTGGGGTGGGCTCCCAGCGTGCACGGACACAGTTCTGGACAGGTGGGGTGGGCTCCCAGCGCGCGAGAACACTCGCGCAACGACACGGCAGCAGAGCAGACAGGCGGTCCGACACACTGGACACGCCACAACTGCCAGGCATCCATGACGCTCTTAACCAGCTCTGCACTACCGCAGGTCCCGTGGCCACCCACGTCGCCAGTTGTAGTGTCTTGGTGGGCACATACGACACAGACTCGGCGGGAACTGTGGAACGTCCTTTATTTTGCGTCTGCCCTCTTCCCACTGCATGGGCTAACTAACTAACTTGTTCCCCGACTCCGCCCTTTCCGCCCACCTCTGTCCTGTCCCCGGGCAGGTCCTAGTGCCCCATGCATTTCGCATCATTACAGTCGCGATCGTGATCACTTTCGTCGCTGCGATTACTTTCACTTTCGCGGCCGCGATTACTTTCACTTTTGTGGCCGCTTTGCTGTTCTCAGTGAATGCTTGTTAGAAAGGGGACTCCATTTCACTGAGGCTAAGAGTGTCACCTTATTCCATAGCACTGGTCTCCAACTGTAAACGTCAATCCCACTGCAGTATCCACATTATTTGTGAGAATGGCCCAGGAAAACCGCTTAAACATAGAGTTTTCAAGTTCAACATCTCTGTTTAAAAAAATATTGTCGCTTTCACCTGTTTCAGAGCTTAGTTACAACCTGCTATGTAAGAAAAAACACACACCTTGTAAAACCAAACATGTTCTTCTCACATTCTTTAGTGATTATGTTGTGACCTTTCAAGCAGAATTATACTAAGGGCAAGCCATCATCACATCTTATGTCGTCCCTAACGTAACCTCGAAGTGTTTTTCAAATTAGTGCCCCTGCTATTTTCCTTGCGAATGAAAAGGACAATCAATGCGCTTGGCCGCACAAAAAGCAGCCTCAACTCAATAAACGTCTGTGCAGACAATTATCAAAGCAATGATTTAATACACGCAGAAAGGGTCTACTAAAGAGGTGACAAGGAAGATCATTAAAGGTGAACTCTCACGGGGGTACTTCTGGACGGACAGTCTCTGTGTGGTACCTGTACCAGAGCGGTGGCCCTGTCGGCTCTACTTCCAGGGGCGGCTGGTGACATTTGAAAGTGGTAGGGCGTAAAATTATTGTCCTAATGCGCCACAGCGAGCGAGCGAGACGGAACAACCTACGGAGGGTCCTTGTATTCAAACACACAACAATCAATCCACTCATACATGCTTTTAAACAACTCCATTCCTGGGTCTGCGGGAGTCCAAATACGTAGCGTATATTGCATGCGTTGCAGTATGGTCTGTGTGCATGAAGGCCCCGTGTGGGTGTGTTTTCTATCTCCACATCAAAATACAGCACCTAACAACATAAGCCCATTACAAAATCAAGCACTGGCAAAGCCATTATGTCTGCCATTTAATGGTGTCCCTTATCCGTTAAAATTTGGCACAACTATTGGTTTCACAAGGGATTCAACGAATAAGTTCCTAGCAGCTGCACGGCCATGGGGTGGTCATGAGAGCAGTCAAATAAGTCAAAGGTGCTACTAGTTTTCAGCACTTTCACTGACCTAAAGATGGGCAGAGGTATTTGGAACTCTGTGTGCTGTTGTTTTCAAAGCCAGGCGTTCTGGGAAATGTAGTCATTGGAAACAAACACTTCCTCCTTACTAGGGCTTCGTCGGCAGCGGTAAAGCTAAACGTGCTCGTTCTGCTTACACTTTGATTTCGAGGTGCAAACTTGTACAGAATTGTTATGTACATTGGCAGGTGGAAACTTTCATTGACAAGAAACCCTTCGTTTAAAGATCTTAGGACTTATAATTAATCATGGTCACTACAACGTAAACTGTCATACTTAAAATGTCATGCATTGCATACAGAAAATTGAAACTAGCACTTGCTGTTAATTGCTACGTAGTGCCGTACAGACTCTTACTTTTCACACCTATTTCTTTTTCAGTCACACAGAACATATTGCACAACCTTATCTATATCTTGTTAGCACTCGTATGACACTTTCTCTTGTACATATAATCAACCAGCCCGAACCATTACTGATTGCTACGGGACAGCCAATGCCAGCCTTTTCCAGCGCGTGCCGCTCGACGTGCAGAGAAGCCTGAGTGAGGTTCCCAAGTGTGATTAGCGCAGACTTGTTAATTCAACCCCCTGGGCCATTTGTGCACCAACGTCATGTTACTCTCTACACACTAGATGGGCTGAAACCTTTCTGTTTGCTATTTCAACACCTCCTGAAGCACACGTAATGAAATGTGGGAAAGCCGTGGGAAGTTAGATGAGCACGAAGGTGCGCGCGCTGAATCAGAGGTTTTACAAATCTTCCTTCGTGGGGGGGAATGGGAGGGGGGGTCGCGCAGGGGTGGGTGCCAGGGAGGTAAAAAAAAAAAGGAAAACTTACCTCACACAGCCGGTCGTGCCACCTCTGCTCTCCTTGGCGCCTTCATGAACGGGGCTGGAGCAGACTGGCAGCCCCTCTCTGCCAATCCTGGCGCTGCCAGCAGCACCAGGACTGGCTTAGGGCATGGCTACTGCTCGCCCGCAGCACGCCCATTAGGAGACCGAGGGGCTCCCAATGGGCATGCGCAAACCAGTTGAAACACAAGTGCGCATGAGTGGGCACGGGTTAAAAATTCGCCCTCCGTCACCACTCATGCACACTTGTGTTGTGCTGCTGCCTGTTGCCCCCAGTCTCTGAAGGGGTGGGCGGTCCGACATCATGCTAACTGACATGATTGTCAGTTCTCCCTCGGCGTCTGTGAACTTAAGGAAACTCAGTCAGTTTACTTAAGTTCAGAAACGCAGAGGGAGCTGCGGGCGGGGGGGCTACGCCCCCACGCCCCAATGGACGCACCGCGCCTGTTTACTTCCAAGAGAGCGTCTCCTGATGGCAGAGTGGTGGACCCCATTCTGCGGTTCTTACAGATACTTCTCCGGTTTTGTCCCCCTCAGCGCCGTGCCTGACCGCACAGGCTCGCTTCACGCCGCCCGCCAACAAACGGAGCCGACTCAGTCTGGCCGCCTTCTCTGTGACATCAGCGGAACAAGCGAGATCTGGCGCGAGCCAGTGGCGAAGCAAGCAAATCTCCTCAGACCAAGTCAGTAGCGACCATTTGTTAACAGAACCCTTTCATACCAGGGGGTTTCAGCAAAGCTGACAGGTCCGCTTTGGTATTACTAACGATTTATTGATGGTTTTGAATTATTGCGTTTTATAATTATGATTTTTTTTTACCTTGCACATCCATTTAGTGAACAGGTTATGTTAAAGATCACTTGTTAAGCGATTGTCCACCAAAAAGGCCTCTTGGTGCTGGGGGAGGCTACTCTTGTTTGTATTGGGATCTAGGTCCTTGTGCTGATAGCTCCAACTTTTGGTGACTTTTTTGTGATTAGTGCATTTTCAACATACACCTTATTCATGTTTTTTTTCCAGCATGGCCTCGCAAGTGCTTTTGCTGCAAGGGGTATTGTATACTGTCAAGGGCTTGCAGCCTGCCCATTACTTACTATTTGTTGGCTTAATTGTCTTTTTTTTTTTTTTGCTGCCTCCTAATTTTTCACCAAATGCCTCACGTCATTTCCTTTTTTTTCTCTGGCACACGGACAAAGTACTAATTGATTTCCTTTCATTTGTGTTATTTCATTGGTCATTCGCTTCTCGCATTGTGATTTAGTTACTATTTCTTTTTATATAGTGCACAATCTGTCCAAGGGCATCGGAGCACTTTACATGATAATCAGATTATGTTACACAAGATCAGATTTATTTGTTTATTTTGATGTGTGTTGCTTGCTTTCAAACTTCCCGCCCCCACATTGTTTTTTTCAACCCCCTCACCCTTTTATCATTGTTTTCAATCTCTCCATCCTCCAGTCGCTACTTTCAATTGTTCCCCATCCTCCTGTTGTTGATTTCAATTCACCCTTCAACCTCCCATCATTCCTTTAAATACATCCCACCTGTCTAGAAAAAAGATATTGGCAAAGCTTTGGTAATTCTTTTATTTATTGAATTGTTTTGTAATCCCCCACCCACCAATCATTGTTTTCTATCTCCCCCACCCTCCCATTGCTACTCTCAATTCTCCCCCACCTTCTTGTCTTTGCTTTTAGTTCCCAAAAACCCTCTGTCATTGCTTTCAGACCTGTCCCTCCTACCTGGTCAGAAAAAAAGCATTGGGAAGGCTTTTATTTATTTATGTTTTTGCAACATTTTATAGCTCCAAATTAAAAAGATGTTTTGGACCACTTTATACGAGCACCAGTTGTATTAGCACTTCCACCTAAAAAGTGCTATGAAGCGACCAGCACTGGACACTTTATGCCACTTTTTTTTTTAACCATCCCCTTATCCCTTTGTCCACCCGACCCTCATCCACCCTGCTAGCCACCCTCCCCTGCCCCCACTAGCCACCCACGCCTGATTGCCAAAGTCAATAGTCCGCCCATGGGCGAGATCTATTGCCTTTTTTAATATGGTCATTCAGTTGTACATAATGCCTTCTTGGTTTTATATAAGGTAACAAAAATGCTTCTGGCACTTTTTTATTATAACTTTTCAGCATGCTGCACAGCAGCCACTTTTCTCTACAGCACAGCTTGAAGACATTGGCAAAGTAACTAGCTCTGGCTAAACACTTATAAGGCCCTAAAGGTGAGACCTATTGGCTATGCCAATGCTTGTTCGGATATGTAGCCATGCGAATCTGAAGATCCATCAGAAACAGCTATACTTCTTTGTGGCCAAATCACTGATTCCTCAGAAATGAAAATCAAGATAAGCTCCTTCCTATGAGCAATGAGTATCTAAGATGCAGCAAGTTAAAGCAAGGGAAGAACTTTTTGCCTTGCGGATCAGGGCAGTTCCTAATTGTCTGAAAATATGGGACAGGAGAATGTAGGAGGGTCTAGCACCCGTGGTCAATTACTGGTATGATGGGGGCTAACATTTTCTGGATGTTTTGGACCACTTTATACGAGCACCAGTTGCATTAGCACTTCCACCTAAAAAGTGCTATGAAGCGACCAGCACTGGACACTTTATGCCACTTTTCTTTTTAACCATCCCCTTATCCACCCAACCCTCATCCACCCTGCTAGCCACCCTCCCCTGCCCCCACTAGCCACCCACGCCTCGTTGCCAAAGTCAATCGTCCGCCCATGGGCGAGATCTATTGCCTTTTTTAAAATGGTCAATCAGTTGTACATAATGCCTTCTTGGTTTTATATAAGGTAACAAAAATGCTTCTGGCACTTTTTTATTATAACTTTTCAGCATGCTGCACAGCAGCCACTCTTCTCTACAGCACAGCTTGAAGAGATTGGCAAAGTAACTAGCTCTGGCTAAACACTTATAAGGCCCCAAAGGTGAGACCTATTGGCTATGCCAATGCTTGTTCGGATATGTAGCCATGCGAATCTGAAGATCCATCAGAAACAGCTATACTTCTTTGTGGCCAAATCACTGATTCCTCAGAAATGAAAATCAAGATAAGCTCCTTCCTATGAGCAATGAGTATCTAAGATGCAGCAAGTTAAAGCAAAGGAAGAACTTTTTGCCTTGCGGATTAGGGCAGTTTCTAAATGTCTGGAAATATGGGACAGGAGAATGTAGGAGGGTCTAGCACCCGTGGTCAATTACTGGTATGATGAGGGCTAACATTTTCTGGGTAAAAATTAGTATGGCCCATTGAATGAATTAATAAGGATACTAGGGGTCTCGTCAGGTGTACTTATACTGTTTTTCTATTTTAATTTCGATAATTAGTTAATCGAGCATCACAAGTTATGATAACTTGAACTTATTATGAAATAATGTGGGAATTTAAGATGCTGTATTTTATCATGAGTAAATGAAATTAATTATTGTATGGTCCCTGCTCGAGAAGGGGGGGAAATTACCTTTGTGCTTTCTTCATGCAATTTCTTAATGTATAATTATCTGTATCTTATTTATTCCTTTTTACCTGCTCGAAATTAAAATAAAAAAATGAAGAAAAATTCCTCCCCTTCCATTTGGGAATAGCTCCCCTCCTGGCGCAGGCAGAGACAAATTGCGGAGGGACCCCTCTCAATAAAAAGGTTTCAGTCACTTGCCCTCGAATGTGCCACACAGGCATGTACCCTGAACTGAGTGACCAGACGGCGTGTGAAAATGGCATCCTGGCTTTTCTTTAGCCTGTGTTAATAGCAAATCTGGTATGTGTGCTGAGGTCTAAGCCTGTCCTTGATAATTGCCGGTCCATAACCTATTCTATGACATAGACAGGCACAAGTGTATCATCCAGCTCAACACGGGGCTGTCCATGTACTGAATTGCTCACATAAAGTGGTGGTGCCAATGTACCAATTTTGGATTCCTTTACTGAACAGGCCTTTGTTTCAGATTCAGAGCGAGTATTGTCTACAGGTTTCACATGTGTAAAGTTGCACTTATATGTTACACCCAGAATATTGCACTGATATTCTCTGTGCATACTGAGTGTGTTTTGTTTGTGTGTGTGTGTGAATATTGTAGATGGGACTTCATGTTGTTGATAATGTATGGTAAGTGAGACCAACTTTATCTATTTTGGAATGTGCCTGGCTTTACATGGCACAAAATGAAGATTTAAGTGTAGATTACACAGAGAGTGGACATGCACTGCCAGCATTGCTGAAGGGAGGAGTCTTAGACACTGACGTGTGGGAGAATGGAGACAGTGACACTTTTAAAAATTCTATTAGGACCTTTTAGAGAAGGATTACTGATTACCCCTTACTAAGGGCTGCCATTTGGGTAATGGTAGGCAAATGGAGTGTCAGCAGATTATGCTGCTAGAAGTAGGGAGGTATATAGGCAGTACCTGTTCCTTTTTTGTCTACTGGAGTTCTACTTCAGGAAGACTGATGACAACCTGATGTAGAGGCTTTCCCCATTATGGTCATGCTTTGGATATTCCTGCTTGAAGCCAGCATCATCACCACCTACTGGGAGATACATCACCATTCACAAAGACTGTGTCTGCCCTACAGCCTAAAAATATGATTTGAAAAAGAACCACTTCAAAATGGTTCCTGGACTTAAGACAATGGATAGACACTCTCAGTCTGGAAAAGGAGTATAAAGGTGGGATCAAAACAATCCCACTTTGTTCTAGTTCCATTTTCTTCTTGACCAAGGAAGTGAGTGTTATGCAGAATACTCAAAGAGCTACTATGACCCAAGGCTGGTGTTTGCCTGACAGCCAGTTTCCCGGAGGTGAAGGAACATCTCCAGAGGTCTGCAAAAGTTGCTGAAGAACTATGGGTGTGTTTCAAAGCTTACTTCCACAGAGAAGAAAGGTGAGTGCCTGGCCCAGTAGGATGAGGAGCCCAGTCATGTTCTCAAAGAGCAGGGCACCCAAAATAGCAGCTTGGCATAGAGGCGTGCCCGCCCCACCCAAGCTATGAGGGTCCCCAGCCTCCCTACTTGGTTTATGTGGCAAACTACTTGAACTGTCACCACCCCAACAATATGAGGTCTGTCATCACCAAGACAAGTTAAGAGAGACCTGCTCTGCCCAAGGCCCAATGACACTGCTATAGCAGAGTGGCCTGGAAACTGCAGCTGTTTAAAAGTGAACAACCCCTGTACTGTTCTGCATCCTGCTGAAGTATACAAAAAAGTGATGGGTGGAATGCTTGAACGAATCTCAGCCACTGATAATTACTCAGGCCGCATTCCAGTCCATTGTTATTTTGCAGACCATGCCACCTCAGTTAGGACCCAGTGATATGCAAATCAATCTTCACTTTGCTCCAGTAGGAAAAGTCCAGCCCAAACTACCAGGCTAGGTCTTCCTTGAACTGGAATACAAGTAACCCAAAACCGGTTTCACCCTTATTAGAGTTCAACAGTCGGATATAGCTTGATTCCAGTGTCACAGTGTGCATGGGGCCCACATCTAGGCATACTCGTCCCACTTAAGGTGTCAAACTGAAGTACACATGCAGCAAGATAGGCAGGCTGCTAACTACACTCACTGGCTGAGGTTTCAAGCATGTGAAGGTGCACTACTGAACGCTTCACTGGATCAACAAGGTGACACAAGGCCTGAATCTAGAAACGGTCTTGGTTTCACTAATACTTCTGCATATTGGCGAGATTAACAATTGCAGTCTTTGATCAAGTTATGAATTGAACTATGCGTTACTGAACAGAGTTGCTGCAC
The DNA here is from genome assembly GCF_964261635.1 of Lissotriton helveticus. Taxonomy (NCBI): domain Eukaryota; kingdom Metazoa; phylum Chordata; class Amphibia; order Caudata; family Salamandridae; genus Lissotriton; species Lissotriton helveticus. The sequence continues at coordinate 1,645,253,670 of NC_136057.1, read as the reverse complement.
GCCCAATTGAATTGTGAGCTTGCGTCTCTGCCTGACTTCTGTCTATGGTCTTTTTCATTGCTGCAAGAACTCTATAGTCTTGTGAGAAATACCTATAGAATGTGGCTAGAGCCTCATAGTTGAATTTCGTACAACCCTGCAGCTGAACCACCATTGATTGCATACTTAGTTTTGTGATATTAAAGTATTTTTCCTTTTGATAAAAAAAACAGTGGGCTTGACTGTGCATCATTGTGTATTGTTTTCTTGAATTCTAAGCCTCTACCCATACACCACCTTCACGAGAAGCCTGCAACTACTCACACTTGTTACATTGAGAGTCTAGTGCAGAAGGGATATACTTGTCCTTTTTTCTGAGCCATGTTAGGATGGACACCAACCACCATGGTTATGGCCCAGTAGCTACTGCTTGCCCTGTAGCCACGAATGGGGCGCTGACAATACCCATTTGGGATTTTAATGTAAACATGAAGGCTGTTACTGACGTCCTTTGTGATACCACCAGATTCTGCTCCTACCAGATGGCTCACACCAGGTTCATTAACCAGTGTTTACTCTACAATAGTCTTACTGGCTTTAGATGTAACTGTATTGTTCTTTAGCAGGCCAACACGCCATGCCTAATTGCAATGCTAATTACAGTTGCTCCAGGAAAGGCAGCCAACAGAACTGTTTATTTCGTTTTGGCTTTTAGGCAACACGGTACACTTTTAAAAAGTTACTTTAGACTACGGAGAACAAACATCTACTTTTACTACTGTTTTGATAAAAAGTAGAAAATAACTTTCCGGGCAAGTTTTTTTTTTATTTGTGACTTTTAGTTTGATCTATTTATTGAGTTTTACAGCATGAAAGAGATGAACCTTCTTTGGGTTAATTGGTAAACACACTACAGCATAGTTACATGGATCCTTGTACAGATGTTGTCCCATTTTCGTTATACAATATGCGATCCCAGTAACTCATAATATGCATTTTTGCAACATTTAAGTTTTATTAGATGGAGAACTTCTTAAACCTTTAACCAACAAGCCTCAGACTGCCCTTACTCAGCATATCCTTCCCAGAACTGATAGTACATAAATCTGATCAATTCCATGATTCTTAGTTCTTGATTTTACAAATTCCCATTCAAGAATTCTTCCTTTGGTATTCCACTGTAGTCGACCCTAGATAAAGAGCGAATAGCTTCATCCTATTGTTAAGTGTAGATAGCTTAGTCTATGAATCGTCTGTTACCAAATTAGGGTGTGGGACCATCTGGAGAGCCACAAGGATCACTTTCCAGCTATCCGAGATGGGGAATTTACGCAGTCTCAATGTGTCCTCCCTACAAAGGGACACACCCTCCGCTTTGGCCCAATTGAGGACAGAGCAGGACCAGGCCTACAGCGATGCAGGATCCCTGGATTTCCAGCACCTTGTTATTAACCGTTTGGCTACCACTAGTCTCAGATCTAGAAAGCGATTTGTGACTGTTTTTTATATCTCTCTTGAACAGCACTAGTATGCACACCTCCCATGTATTAGGCAATTATCTATCTGCGAAGCGTTAGGTACTGCATCACCCCCTCCCAGTACTGCTGCAGTTAAGGGCATGACCATAACATATGTAGGAGATCCGCGTCCAGACAAGTACATCAAGAGCATGTCATGTTCTTTCTGTGAAAATGGCGATTTCATTTCTCCCTTTGTACTATATAGTAATGAATTAATCTGAACCGGGCATTACGTGGGACATATGTGGGACTTACCAGAATTGCGCTCCACTCTGTCTGTGTATGAGCAACCTAGGCCAGATTCCCATGTCTTGTGCGGTGTGAAAGCGGAGGGCATCCACAAACCAGTGAGTTAAGCGTTTACCCTCTCCCATAACATGAATGCATTGAAGTATGAGGTTTGTCTGTAATTCTTGTGTTATATCTCCCCAGCTGTGTTGTAGTAGACTGATCCACGAGGCATGTATAAGAAAGGGCCCAGGAGCTAATCCTTCTTCTTGTGTGAGATTGTTGTACATCAGAAGAGTTCCATCTAGCTAAAGATCTCCCAGTGTGTGTAATCCTGCTGTGTGCCAAGCTGTGAGCTCAGCCAGAGTAGTTCTCCCATCACCCCTGAAGACATCTAACATGGGCTTCGATTGGAATTCATAGAGCATATTATCAAGCACATTATCGCCGCTTTATCGGCAGTTTCTTGCCGATAAAAGCGGCGATAATGTAACACCCTCTCTTGATAATATGCCCCCATAACCTCCAATAGCAGCGGTAAGCCACCTGTAACAGCCGGGTGAGAGGGCCAGTCTTTTCGCCGCTAGAGTGGAACAGTGAAAGAACTGTGCTAATCATGTGCAGAACATCCTGCCCACCGTGTCCGATAGGTGCCGGTCTGCCACCCAGCAAGCCACCCATTGCAGCTGAGATGCTAGATAATAGTGTTCAAAATTAAGCACTGCCAGCCCCTCCTTATCTGATGGCAAATACAACTTTGTGTGCGCCACTCTATGGGTCAGAAGAAAGATGCCGATAAATAGAGAGGTAGATTAGCAAAATAATACAGAAGACTGGGAAGTACCACCTTTTGCCCACTACTGAAAGAGCAAGCTACTTCCAGAACGTCGTTTGCGGTGAGAGTGATTGATGTAAGGTCCCATTTGAGGATGCCATCAACAAGGTTATGATCGTCATGATACACCCTGATTCCCAAATACCGGAACATGGTCAGTTGCTAGGTGACCGTAATCCCACCTATGGTAAATGATGGGTCAGACGTGATAGAGTTGAATGGGAATAAACATGACTTTCCCCCAGTTTACCTGCAGCCTTTAAAGTCGAACAAACAGATACAGCATGTTTGTTATAATATCTGGAACGTATCCTACATCTGATATATAATAACATGTCATCCGCATATAAGGAAATTGCATGCACCTCTTCTCCCATGTGAACACCCCATTGGCTGCTGATGCTCGCATGGCCATGGCCGGTGGTCCAATGGTTAAAGAAAAGAGGGCAAAAGGGACATCCCTGCCTAGTGCCCCTCTTAACAGATATGATCGGTGACACCAAGCTCTCAGTTCGGACTCAAGATCGGATTATAGTACAGTAACTCCAAACCAATAACGAGGCAGAACGTTAAAGATAAATGGCCACTCCACTGTATTAAAAGCCTTCTCCTAATCAAGCACCATACACCGGAGCAAGGCATAACATGGGGGGAATATCACAATATGCGAAATAACTGGTGCAAGTTGAGGGTAGTGGTTCTATCTGGGACGAACCTGTTCTGATCCTCATGATCCAGACGGGGCACCAGCGGTGCCAGTCTTCCTGCAAGAATGCTGGCCAATATCTTTTAGTGTGCATATAATAGTGCTAACAGGCGTTAGGAGCCAAGCCGCGTGGGGTCCTGGTCCGATTTTAACAGTGTAATTAACAGGACCTCTCACATAGAATTCAGCGGACTTGATAACTGTTTGTCCTCGTCATAGACCCTCAGCAGCGTTGGCGCTAATAGGTTCGAGTAAGCCTTGTATACCTCCGCGGGGAAGCCATACGGGCCCAGTACCTTTCCTGAAGCCAGGGATCAAATTGCTTCCCGTATTTCCCCCAATGTTATAGGTCACGGCTTTGGTGAGGCATGACTGTACGAAATCAGAGGACATCCAAGAATCTATTTAGGTCCAATTCCGAGGCCTCGGCGGTTGGCTGATAGAGTGAGGTAAAGTGAAGGACTAGCTCCTCATGTATCTCATGCTGGGCATATTCATTAGCCCAGCGGGGGACTGTAATGCAGTGATGAAATTACTCGGTTGTTCATGTCTAATTAACCAGGCAAGCAGGGTGCCAGAACTATCTGCTTACGTATGTACTCTAGCTAAGTGTGCCGCATAGTTAAGGCATCTCAGCCTTTCAATGACAGTTGTGTGTGTCGCTCTTGCTTTTAACAGTTCCGTGGAGGGGAGGCACCCGAGGACAGGTGTGTTTCCAATGCCAATAACTCATGTTCCAATTTCAGGAGTTCAAGCACCACCAGTGGTTGTATTCCACATCCCAGCCCCAGGTAACTGACTCTGAGCATTACCTTTAACGCTTCCCATTCCAGTGAAATTGAGGACGTGGTGCCCGCATCCTGTTCAAAATCGATTCGCGGAAAATCGAGTATTTTAGCATGGTAGGTTGTAACTTCCATAATGGGATCGGTGAGGGCCTGATATCCCACACCAGGGATATATATTGTGGATTGTGATTCGAGTGCGTGCGACCCAAGTATTCGGCACGTTGCATAGACGGCAGAAGGTTAGATGTGCACAACAAGCTATCAATGTGGACATACGTGTGTGGAGCAGAATAAAAAAGAGTATATGTGTGAGTCAGGGATGCGGTGTCTCCAGAAATATACCAGTCTCCAGCCGATGGCCCAACTTTTCAGCAGCAAGTCCCTTGTGGCAGTTGAGGTGCCCCTCATCGGCGGGAACGACCTGTCCAGGGTTATATCTAAAACGTTATTGAAGTCCCTCCCTATCACCCAGATCACACCACTTAGAGAGAACAATAGCCAACTTACTCCACCCACAGGGCCAGGTTTCCTCGTTCCAGCTCTTCTCTGGCAATTTCATACACAGGGAGGAGGGTAGCAACTGTTCCTTCTGTAATGGTAATCAGCAGAGAGTGTGGCGCTCCGTCAGTCCATCGCTTCTCTCTTCCAGCCTCGAGCCGTATTCTGCACAGGGCACGGACCGCGCCCAGTCCCCAGCTCCACTGCTCGCCCAGTGCAGAGCAACAACGCTTAATTTGTCAGCTCCGCATGGGTCACGAACACATTCAAAGTGCTCCCAAGCCGCAGCAGACGCACTCCGGGCTGTTCGATGGCGTCGCTATGGCAGTAGAAATTGCGGATAACTCTGGTGGGATGCAGAGCGATGTTAAAGTCCCCCAACATCTTGTGCTCGCAAACCACACCCCTCAACTTTCCAGCAAGTTATTACAATGTTCCCAGGCTGAATTGTGAAAATCAAATTTTATTCAGAAGTCGGCCTCCCAAGGAAAAATGATATGTTACTTACTGGGTATCTCCATCACTCCAAGTCTACACCTTCCTCTTCTCAGTCCATACTGACCCAATGTTTCCAGGTACATAGATAGGTTTTTAGGTTTCGCCTCGCTGAAAGGCTGCGCAGCAGACTTTCCGCGCAAAGTGAAAGCTTATGTCTAGAGATGTGTACTCATGTCCCGCCCCTCTGTTCCATTGGCTAGCTCCATAAATGGAGGCTAGCCATTGGAACAGAGATCTGTCCGTCATGGCCGGAGCAGATTTGTGGGCGTTCCAGCCATTTTTACTCATCCCGCCCCCTTGCGATCGTCATGCGGCGGTGGGCGGTGTTTATTTATTTATTTTTTACAGCTTTGTTTTCCACCATTTCGGAAGTATCATTTGCAGGGGTGGGTTGCTTGATTTCCCGCTGTCCGTTCCCGCCCCCCTCCCGCTGTCCGTGTGCCCGTTCCTGCCCCCCCTCCCGCTGCCCGTGTGCCCGTCCCCGCCCCCCCTCCCGCTGATACCTTGACCCACCAAGTTCGCTTCCTAGCTCCGAGGATGAGGTTCCTCGGCGTCCGCTGCTTTGGCTTTCTCTCCTGTTTCCCTTTGGTCGTCATCCTCTCAGTGTCCATTCCCGCCCCCCTCCCGCTGTCTGTGTGCCCGTTCCTGCCCCCCCCTCCCGCTGTCCGTCTGCTCGTCCCCGCCCCCCCTCCCGCTGATACCTTGTTTGTAGGAGGTTACCAGTGGTTGTCTCTCGGCCGCCAATGTTTATTTATTTATTTATTATGCAACTTGTATCGCGCAAACTAAACCCGAAGGTGTCAAGGCACCTATCAAAAGGATCAGAAATTGCAAAGCACCATTACAAATATGCACGTACAAAGAGATGTGTCTTTAAGGCAGATCTAAAGGCTTGCAGAGTGGGAAGGGACCTTACCTCAAAAGGGAGAGCATTCCACCATTTAGGAGCCAGATTGGAAAAGGCCTTCCCCCCCCCATCTGGTCTTCCTAATACGAGGAACAGAAAGAAGCAGTCTGTTGGAGGAGCGAAGATTTCTGCCCGGATTGAATGATCATGTGAATATTGTCTTGACTCATTGGAAGCTCTTACCGTTTACTACTTCTGAATATTACCCAGCCTGTGGGCAGACTAGAACCAGCCCAGGGCACAACTTCAGTATTAACACCAACTGGCAGGCAGCTGATGATTAAAGCGCCCTGCGGCCTAAAAGCAAATTAAATGAACAAACACTCAGCCGGCTGCACGCTCACTAATTCCTCTTACTTGCGAGGAGAGCCACCACAATTTGTTACCAGGCGGCGGGCGGCTGAGTCCTGGCTGTTGCAACTACTCACTCCCTAAGCCAACGGGGCCACAGGGTCATGATGATTGATTTTGAATTAACATCGCAGCTGTACGAGCATTGCGGCCATGATTTGCTGCAGCCCCACACAAAATCTGCAGCCGGACTACTGGACGTCCCACTACGCCTAAGTCTGACTCTGTGACTATGTCACTCAACCTAACTAGTTGGCGGATGTCTTGGTAGTAACCATTGGGCACTGCCTCCACAAGACGTCATGTAATCACGTCACAGCAGGAATCGCCTTCTAGAGATACATAGTAGCAGCAGCCAGTCAGCCAGCGGAGTCCCCATGCCTGTAGGGAGCAGCATGTGCATGCCACAGTGCGCTGACAGACGCTCCACCTTAATTATATCAGTATAGCAGCATCAGGCAGCACTAACGGCTTGACAGCCAAGAAGCATCAGTGCCGGCTGACATAAGTATTAAAGATGGGGCGCTCGGTTAGGGTAGCAGTGTTGCATCAGAGAGGTGGAAGAATGGGGATTTCCGGAAGATGTCAATATACGTAGAAAGACAATTTAGCACCAACTGAAGTCTTTCTGCGATAGACACCGAGGAATAGTTTTTGCACACTGCTCCATTGCTGTGTATATTTTGGCACATTAATGTTGTTTGGGGAAAACCATTGCAGTGCACCTTTCAAGAAATGGACCAGTCTGCATTCGGTAACTAGATCCAGCACATATTCTTAAGTTGTCAAGGACTGCTTCCGTCCAGTGCATGAACAGGGAGGCATCCATTCATTAAAACTGTAGGGCATTGATTGTTATGGAAATGTAGGGCTGTCTTACCTACAAAGTTTAGGTAAGTTTGACCAAGAGTGTTGAAAAACTCCCGCAGGTGCAACGTTCTGTTGACTCAGGGTGAGCCATAGTTTAAAAACAAAGGAGAAAGCTAAAAAATGTGTCTATATGGAGAAAGGAAGGATGATGTTATCCTAAATTTGTGCACGGGGAGATGCTATCAGGGCAGCCTCGATTGGCGACCAGACCACCAAACCTGGCATGGGAGTTTGGAGCTGGAAATCTCTCCTCTCTAAGAGCTGCCAGAGAAATACAACGAAATTGACAGCACATTACCTTGAACAAGGGCATGGTCCGAATGATCTAAATTGGACCATCATAGAACACCTAGAACACAGTAGTGAGAGCTTTTTATTTGAAAAAGAACAAAGATGGGTGCATCGATTGGCAACCAGTCGTCAAGGACTTAATGATGATATCCCGTGGGGGTCAGTGATGAGACGTTAACATATTACTGCCTAGGAGTATTGAGACTGAAGTACTTGATTTTAAACGGAGTGGGGCTCATTAACAGGGTAAAATAAACACAGATGGTTTACCAGATGTCCTTTTAGAAACATATACATGAGGAAGAGGATTACACTGATAGTGAATAAAAATGTGCTAATTCAATATCCCCCTCCACCCAGTCTTTTTGGTCTTGACACTAGTGTTTCCCGTTAATTTTGAGTGAATTTGCTGCAGGGACGTTTTTTGATTGACGTTTTTTGATTCTCGTGTTGAGAATCTGGCTGGTCTTTGGTTATTTGTTTGCTTCAGACCGGTAACCCAGATTAGTTTTGGAATGTAATGACACATGCATATGATTAGTTGCGTTCTGTATGAAGATCGAAGCCTTGATGATTAACGACTTTGGTGTTGACTGTGGTCTATGCTTTCGAGCTTTGTAGCGTAAAATGTAGTGAATATCGACAATCAGGTTGCTACAGCTTTAAATTTCTTGGCGTCCGCAGCACGAGCCGATCACGTGAGAAGTAAGCACGTAGGTCACGTGGTATTGCGGAAGTTGAAAAGAACGTTTTGACCGCTGCTCGAGTTGTTTTTCGAGCCGTGGATGAGCCAGAACTAGGTGGAAGTGTGGGGAGTCGTCAGCAAGCTAGTGAGTAAACAAGCGTGTTTATAAGTTTTTCGGAATTTCAAGCTACACGCTCGGCCAGGCTGTTTGGTTTCGAGCAGCAACCATTAGCATCTGAGCAGCAAAATCGCCGCACACCAACATTGTTTATTTATTGTGATTAGTCTGACGTATAGTCGACGTATGGCATTCAATTGTAATTTCACATTAAAGTCAAGTCGCAATTACCATCCAGGACACCAACTAAACATAACTCTTTTGTTTCCATTATAGGGGGGAATAATATCTCTTCTTTCACGTTACTTCTAATTAGACGCTGACGTGAAGAATTTCTCCACCACGGACTCATGGAGTTATTTTTGTAGGATCAATGAAGTAAGTCACTACTGAAAATTGTAATGATTCAGTCTAATAATAAAACAATTTTAGACGATCGAATTCGAGTTTTCACCACCTTAACATAAGAGAGAATGTTAATGACCTGAAGTTAGATTTTCGTTTTTTTTCCTAAACAGATCCTAAAGAGAAAGTTTGTCTTTCGCTATACCTAGGAAAAGACTGGAATACTAACAGAGTGAGTTCCAAGATACTAAGTGCTGCAATGTAGAATCTATGATCTTCCCGTTTCACAAGCGTGATTTAACTACGTCGATATGGACAGTGAGATCACTGGTCCGTACGTGCTTTGTCTCCAAGGAAAATTGTTTGTTTTATGTTTCATTACCAAAGGGGGATCCAGGGCGGGAATAAGTAGCCATGGTCCTTGAGTAATGAGGTACGAATAATGCGATCAGACATTATGTAATATTATATAGCGCTCTGCCTACCAAAATGGTTAGCAGTGGGATAAGTCTTAATATCCATTCCTCCACGGCCAATAAGGTTAGCAGTGGGAGAAGTTTGCGCATCCGTCCAGCATAACGGCTAGGGCTATCTATATGCTTTTGAATTAACACACATTGGTTTGACTGTGTCACAGGGTGATTGATGGGTAGCCAATAGGTATAACTGCGATAACTTCACAAGCGAAGAAATATTTTAATTATGAATGGTTATCAGTTCTGTTTACTGTTTTCTTTACAGATTCCATAATCCTCATAGAACAGAGGTAACACATCTGAGTTTTTTTTTACCAAAACAACGAACAAAAGTTGGTAAAAACGCGTTCTTTTGAACATCCACCCAACGTAGGTAGGCACTTTGGGGGGTGTACTGCCTCGCTGGGTGAGTTTCTTTTATCACTGGTCCTGAGGAATGCTGGGTCGAGTAAGACCAGAAAGCTGAAACATGTCGACTGTTTTTTAGGACAGGGGGTTCAAATTTACTTAACTCTTCACTGTCCGTTTAAGCACTTTGGTTTTAATTGAGTTCGAATCACCCCTCTATTAAAATTGTTGGTTGAGGGAGTGATCTACACTCATTTTAAATTTGCACTTTTTAGTTTGTCGTATCTTAACACATACTAACTACGGGAACCCGATGAAGACAAACGGCTACCTACCTAGTGTGGGTGCCTGAGGGTCCCCCTTTTTCCTTTTGGTATACTCACTACTACTCTTCTTGACACAGTTGTTAAGTCTCGCATGGGGCACTTATGAGTGTTGGTGAACGTTTTTTCTCACCGTTTTTCCTATTGAGTTTTATGTATTTTATAGATTATGATACTCTCTAGTTGTTTCTGATTGTTTCTCCATTTTAACACCTGCTTCACAGTGTTGCCATTTTATGGCGCAAAACCCTGTTAGTAAATAGGGGTTTTGCATCAGAAACCATGGGTGGTTGTACAGGAATATCTATGTAGCCCCCGTGGAATGCCCCCTCAATGTAGAGCACTGCAAAACAGCACTTTGAGTTACTTTCAGATTCCAAACAAGATTTGCACTGGAAAAAAAATTAAAAAAACATTCTGTACTGATTTGCAACACTTTTGTGAATCAAACCCAGAGCAAAATATATGTAAACCTCATCCCAGGTCTCTTAGCACTGGTGCAGATATTCTGATCTGTAAAATGCTGGATGGACTCCTGCCAACCTTCTGAGGGGTTATACATTAGCCCTCCCCAGGTTCAGGCAACCATAGTCGCAGATGTCTCTTTGCCATTTTGGGGAGCTTAAATGGGTAGCAACAAAAACAGGAACTAAGCTATGTGAAAAAGGGGGGGGGCTAACCCTCCACTTGAAAACCAATAGGTTTTCTTGTAAAACCATCACACACCAGGGTGTTATGCTTTATCATCAGGTCTATCCCGTTCCGGAGCAGAGCATGCTGAGACCTATGGACTATGTAAGAGCACTTCAGTTATGTATATAGTGACAAACGAAGTGGTGTTGGAAGAAGAGTGGGGAATGGAGTGTGTCTTAAAAATACCTGACTAGTAGGTGTATCCTATATATTCTGACCTGTAGTTGGTATGATTAAAAAGGGGAAGGTTGTGGGGCGTGGCTACGAGCGTCAAGATGGTGGTTGCACACTAAGAGTGCTCAGGACCTCTCCGTCATCTGCTCGATGTTCTTCTGAGCCCAGGATAATGACCCCGTCACTACCAAGGACTAACGGGGGGTATTCCTGCAGCCACAGTCTATGACGCGGGAGCCCTATTTACACTCTGAATCGGATTGTGTGCCGTCCCCATACAAAATGGCAGCCCACACTGAAAACAGTATGACAGGCTTGTGATCCGGGACCTTGCTAGGAAGGCCTCTGACTCCCTGGCCCGAGAGCTGTGACAAAGGCAGGAAGGTACCTGCAGCTAGAGCTTACTTGGAGCTGTAGACATAGCAGTCATTACTCATTCAGTGGTACCCCCAAAGCCAATCACTAGCACTGAGCTGCCTGCCACCCCAGAACAAAGTCGACCGAGACTTAAGCAGTCATCGAAAATGGCAATTGCGCAGGGTGAGCCGACCCAGAAGGAACTGACTGCTGGGTACTGAAGAGTGACTGTGACGATGGCTGCAGACATGCTTGGGGTGGCCTGCTCCGTAGACGGCGCTTGAAGGGAAGGGCAGCAGATAAAAGGATGGAGCACAGCTGAGTCACAAACCAGTGTGACCCAGAGATACAGAACCGGAGCAAAGGTGAGGGGGCTCTTGACTCCCCCGCCCTCCCCATCGTGGAGCAATCTTTGCAATACCGCCTGAACCCTCCTGGGGTGACTGTCGACCGCAGGTGTCCTGGATCAGGGAACGGGAACAACCTGGTCATGCCTGGCACGATCCCCTGCCTTCAAAGAAATCAAGGTTGGAGCGGGAGGCCGGACAGTAGAGAAGATTTTCGAGCAAGGAGAAGTGGTTCCCTTCAATAGCTATTTATCTGAGCAATTAGTTGAGTGGGTGCCGCAACTACTCTGATGTAAGCTGGGCCCAACAAACGAGAAATACTTATGAGAGGCCATTAGAAGAGAACATAGTCAGCTGGGAAAAGATAGAAAGGCCCGAGTAGGGGGGGATAGGGACCACTGAGGAGGCCCCTATTGATACATCGTGGGGTATGCAAAATCAGCTAGAAAAGGAGAGTGGCGTGTCACCAGACTTTGCCATGGGGAGAAAAACATATTGTCATCGATGTGACGGATTGGCACCTCGGACGGGGAGGAACCGCACTGCACACTGAGGCGGAGATTACCCAACCTCGATCCTGAAGAGGGAAGAGAGAGGGACTGGATAGAGGAAGCCTGATTGTAACTCCTTGAAAAGAATCCTGATGTGTACTGGTTAATATCCCGCCCCTTGGTGAATCAGATAATCCCCAAGCTCATGGATGCGAGGAGTGCATGCACAGGAAGTCAGAGGCTATAGCTCAGACATTTGCAACATATGATAAAAACATCTATTCCATTACCCCAACCACAGAAACAACGGGTGTTGCAGACTTCTTGCAAGATGTCCTGCTCCCATGACTGTCGGAGACCAAGATTCAGATGCTGCATCAACCCATTTCGTAGTAGGAAATAGGCCAGGCCATATCGGCAATGGCTACTGGCAAAACACCAAGCCCAGATGAATATCCGGTGGAGTACTATTCGACATTTAGGGGGGATCCTGACACCACAACCCAAGGCCCTATATAAAGAAGCAGTAGATTGAGAAGGGACGAGACATTGATTTGGCCACGGTCGTGGTCATACCTAAATCTAACCCACAGTCTACGTCCTGCTTAGATTATCGTCTGATATCCCTTATTAACACAGAAATTTAAATTTATGCCGTGAGGTCCCCATCCGGACAGGCTTTGGCCCATACTTCAGAAGGCTGACCCAAGTATTATATTCTAACCCGTCAGCTCAAGTTTTGGTCAACAGAGTCCTCTCGCAGGAGTTTTCGATCCGCCGGGGGATGAAGCAGGGGTGCCCATTGTCCCCATTGCTCTTCGCTCTGGTGATAGAGCCTCTAGCGTGATTTATTAGATGCAATGCTCAATTCCAAGGATTGCGCTGGAACGCGTCTCATGAAGAAGATGTTGACATTTATGCAAACAACGTCCTCCTGTACTTGGCAGATCCCGCTTGCACAGGCTCCTGTTGTTTTTGGATTCTAGAACTCTCTGTGGTGGCATTGGGATTGAGGCTTGATCTAAATAAATCGGTCCTGGTTCCCCTTCACGCCTCAAGGGAGTGCATAGATTGTCAGTTGAGCATTCCTATTAGGTGTCTCAGTTTTCATTACCTGGAGATCTGGTTGGCATTACACTCTGAACTGACCTGGTCCCTAAAACTGACCCCGCTAGTTAGGAAGGCCAAAACAGATCTGCAGAGGTGGCAGTCCCTTCCATTGAACCGGACACTGGGGCTCACGGTTCGATCCCCGGCTCCGGCAGCAGGGGTCTGCCCAGCACCATGTGACTATGGGCAATAGCTCGCTTAATCTTCCCAATGGCCCCCAGCGCCGGGATGCCTCCGGGTAGCTGTGCGCTTTACAAGTACAGGATTTTTTATATAGATGGGGAAAACAGCCTTAAACAAAATGATGATACTCTTGAGCTTCAAAACCTCCCGCTCTATCTCCCATGCCAATGGTTCCACTCCCGTGATAAACTGACAGCCTTCCTCTTGGGCCAATTCCAGGCCGAGGGTGACATTGGCCCACTGTCAAAAAGCTACATATGACTGGGGAATGGGATTGTTCAACCTCTTCCTCTACTATATAGCAACCCGTCTCCTGGTAACCAAGGACTGGTTCGATGAGGGATGCTCACATCCGGTATACCAACTAGAAAATCTGGAGTTCTCAAAGCTTCAAGCTATGCTTTATGGATTACCAATCCCACAAAGTGTCCCAACGGTGACAATATGAATCCTCTTGGCTTGGCAATCAGCGCTCCGTTATATTCAATGGAACACCAAACTCACACTCCAGACACTGGTGTGGCTGGGTACGTGGACAGGATGAAGGGAAACTGGAGTTATTCCAAAAGTGGAACCTTATAGTCATCTCATAAATAGGAGACATTTGGTCGGGAGGGCATATCCGGTCCTTTCAAGACCCGCAAGGTTTATACTCCTTCAAAGTCAATCAGTTTTATAAATACCCACAGCTCCGACATGCTATCACTCGCTCATCCCCACGGGCACCGCAAAACCAGAATTCAGTCTCTTTGGAGACCAAAATCCTCATGGGAGCCCAGGGGAGGGGGGGGGGGGTCCCAGATTTACTGGTCTCTAGTTAATAACTCCCTTAATACCCTAGATCAGTTACGATCACAATGAAAGAGATGGGTGGGGCCCTTGGAGGATGAAGATTGGAGGGACACCCCCAAACGATTACCATATCAGCTAGGCTTAGGCAGCTTAATTATCTTCACTGAGCGTACCTCACATCTACTGGGCTCCACGGGGCAGGGCACCTGCAGAATCCAAGTTGTCCAAGGTGCACGACTTGCCTGTGGACTTCTATCACATGACATGGTCCTGCGAGGTCATAAAGAAACACTTGAAGGGGACGCATCTGGGTTGGGAGGTTCCACTCTCACCCTAACTACTGCTCCTAGGAGTAATGGAAGGTATAGGTGGCACTAGGGTAGATTGGGCTTTATTGGGCACTGCCACTTTATTTATTTTGGTGGTTTTGTATAGTGTGAACAAGACCCTTGCGGGTATCAGAGCGCTTCACAGGGCAAATATATCGACATATACATTTAAGTACAGCAAATTATGTGAATACGGTTGAGACTAGCATATATTTTCAAGAGTGTATAAAAAAAGGTTCAGGTCAATTTGGCCAAGACAATCGATTTCACGTCTTTTTAAAAAAAGGCTGCGTAAGGGTTAAGTCTAGTTTCTGGGGGCAAGGCGTTTCAAATCCTGGGAGCCATTCCTGAGAAGGTACGGTTGTATGTTTTCTTCTTGGAGAAACGTTATGGTTTAAGTAGCAGATTGTTAGAGCTCCTAGTAGATCTGTTACCACCTGATAGTACTAGCTTCTCTGCTAGGTATCTTGGGGTTTTGAGATGCAATGCCTTATGTTTCATACAGGCGATTTTCAAATGGATTCTGACTTCAAAAGGTAGCCAGTTGAGGGCATGCAGGTCAGGGGAAACGTGGCAGTTTCATTTGGTGCCTGTGATGAGTCTAGCGGCTCTATTGATTGAGGCTCTTAGAGGGACGGTTGTTGATCTGGACGGGCCGCAGAGAGCAACACTCCCATAGTCCAGTCTGGGAATTGCTTGAGCTGCCTGTTTAAAGTCATTTGCGGGTACGAAGGGCTTCAGTTTTCGCAGGGTGTTCATCTGGAAATGTGCTCCTTTTGTTGCAGCGCTGATGAGACTCTGCATATTTAGCTTATTGTCCAGGGATATTCCTAATGATTTAGCAGAATCAATGATGAGAGGTTGTCCATTGAGTGCTGTTAGGTGCTTCATCCACTGACGGATGATGGTTGTTTGGTATGGGGGAGTGATTAAGAGACATTCTGTTTTTAAGGTGTTTAGTTTTAAATGGTTCTTTGCCAGCCAGGTCTGTGTTTTTTGGAGCGTTGAATTCAAGGACTTGATGTCTTCAAGTGAGTGGACCTTAATGTAGAGTTGTGTGTCGTCAGCGTACATGCGATATTGAATATTTGAGGAGTTGAGAAGCTCAGTGAGTGGTTCCATAAACAGATTGAAGAGTGTTGGGGGGAGAGAAGATCCCTGGGGTACTCCCAAAGTGACTGGGGAGGGGTTAGATAGAGATTGATTGATCTTGAATCTTTGTGTTCCGATTTAGAGGCAGGAAGTGAACCAGTTTAACACGTACCTGATAGACCCATTCTATGTTTCAAGAGGTCTAGTAAGTTGTTGTGTTTGACTGTATCGAAGGTGGAGGATAAATCAAGCAGGATTAGTTAACAGGCTTTGTTTTGATCCAATATTTGTGATGGGTCATCTAATATGTGGGTCATGGCTGATTCGGTACTGTGCCCATATTGAAAGCCTGATTGGAATTGATCGAGCAGGTTGAAGTGGTCTTTAGGTTACTGAGCTGCGTGTGGACACATCTTTCTAGTAGTTTGGCCAGGGTAGAGATGTTGGAAATTGGGCAATAGTTATTCAGGTCTGACAGGTCGGTCGATGGTTTCTTTAAGATGGGGGATACCTGACCAGCTTTGAGGATATCTGGGATAGTTCCTTGCAGAAGAGAGGTATTTATAGTCCTAGTCCAAAGGGGCACTAGCAGTGTAGTCAAGGCTTTTAAGTGGGTTGCTGGGAGAGGGTCTGTTAAGTGACTGGAGGGATTCAGAGCTGCAAGTATTTATAAGATAGTTTCATCGCTGTAGAAGTAGAAGGCGGTTCAGGAGGCGGGGTTTTCGAGGTCGAGCTTTGCAGAGCAGTTAATCAGGGTCCCTGGTGTGGTCAGTGAGGAGTTCATGTATGGTTCGGTATGGGATAATAGATTGTTAAGTAGGTCTGCCTTTATTTTCTGTTTTTGTTGTGAAAAAGGAGGCAAGTTACTCGCAATTGGGGAGTGTTTCAGGATTAGATTGGGGTAAGTGGGAGACGCCCTTAGATTGAGCTTTGATTCTTGTTGGCATCTTCATTTAAGCCGATGCACTGTTACCCAGTTCAACTTCTTATTATATAAAGCAATCTATTGACAATGATTACTTTGCTGGGTCTTGAACTTCAGACTCTAAAAGTTTGCTGGCATATGTTAACCTAATAATTAGTTCTTACCTAAAGTGGTGTCTGCGTTCCACAAAGCTCAGACTATTACACTTCCATCTTGATGTCTTCCTCTGAACCCAACCAAGGATAAGGATCAACAATATATGCTGGTTGCAGGGTTGTGTTACATAGGTCACACTTGAGAGGCTAGGGTTGATGATCATTTTTTTGTGGACGTTGCTGAAGCTATAAAAAAAAAAAAAAAGCAGGGCAGTGAGTATACCCTATTTCACAATGGGTCAACTTTTTGGATCATGATCTGCCATGCCCTGGCCAAGAAGTATCCTCCCTGGGCCATCTGCGCTAATTTCACCATGGACATCACTGCTTCCAAGGCACAATCCATAGGCATCCCGTTGCCAACATCTGCTTGGCAGCTACATGATCATCCTTGCATACTTTTGCAAAGCACTGCTCCTACACAACACATGCACACAGTGAAGGGTCATTTGCCGGAGCGGTGTTGTATGATTTCCTTGGTTAATTGGCACCCAAGTCCCACCTTCCAAAAAGGTACTGATTTGGGCCTCATTCCTAAGGTAAATAATCTCCAGGAGGATGTGGCCTTTAAATAAAAAATCCTTACCTTCGGTAACAATATTTTGTGGTTTACATATAAACTTCCTACAGATTCCTCAGTGCGCTCCCTCCTCCCCAATGAGCTAATATGGCAATTAATTATATTCCGAGCTTTGCAAAGATATTTAGTGTAGTATTTGCTATTGTGGCTCTCTTGGGTCCTCTCCACAGATCTTGGTTGGATGCAGAAAACATATCACAAACTGGCACTAGCGCTGTGGTGGACAGCTAATATACTCCATTGATGTTGTAAAAGGGAGGAGTGGCCTCATGACAGCACTGGAGAGTCCTCGCTCTGAAACACGTTTTTCAGGGCCAATCTCGAACCTGGAAGAAGTATTCATAAGGTGAACAATCTGTTAGAAGATGATATACCCACTAGAAATGGCCTCGTTTTTGTGCATGCCATATAGCACCTTAATAAATTAAATGGGGATGTCTTAGCGATTTCTAGGGTATAAGTCATAAAAAGTAAGAGCAGGTAACAATGATCCGTAATGTTCAATGAAATTGCATCTTAAGAAGTGGCATCACTTTCCTATCATGCCTGTTTTTATGGGGTGCATCTATTCAAAGTCTATTAGTCATCTATTCTCATTTAGGAAGCATACTCTACAATCATCCATATAGGAATATGCTTCTATACCGCTTATAAACTTTTTTTACAGGCACAGAATATATATTAAAGCATACAATTAAAAACCTTCACATAATTTTTGTATACATTTTCTAAAGCAATCACTGCTCAAATATGTTCTCTTAGATCTGCAAGATCCAAGCATGGTCAATAAATTAAGAAACAGGTTAGATGAGGTAATAATTACTATCAAACGAGATCTGTGTAACTTGCTATGGATTCGAGAGGTGCACAAAGAACACACTATTGTAATGATAAAAAATTGGTTTAGTCTCTTTACCATGAAATTATAGTGTGTACTAAATAAGCCTGTAAGGCAAAACAGATTCTCGTGTTGAGTGGGACATATGACTGCTTGGCCTCGTGAAAATAACAAGCAATGCCTTGGCCCCAAACATGAATTGATTATTTGTATCGTGAAACGGGAGATTTCCACTTCTTGATATTTTTGTGGTGAGAGAAGGAGGTTTCAGGTTATTTAGCAAACATTCAACGTTTTTATCACATGATAACATTTCTCTATTGTCAGGAACTTGCAAGCTCATGTTTAAAGACAAAAACTGCATTTCAGAACTATAATTAATATATGGCACTTTAGGATAATCCCATCAAAGTTGATAGCTGCTTCTGGTTGCTTTGTATCACTGGCTGTCTAAACAAGACCTATTGTCTTATGGATGCCGGAGCACGCAAGACTGATGCAATCTGTCTGTTCTCTGACCTGGTAAACTGTATGTAATTGAGCAGTAGCACTGCTAGAGCAGACTGTACGATTGAACACTTTCTGTCCACGGCATATAATTGGATAACTTTTGATTTGTTTTTCACCAGCCACTTCTTAGTAGTGTCTAAATCATGACATACAACTTGTGACTGATAATCTACTTGGAATTAATTGGTAGAATGAAAAAAACAAAATGTGCTATATTTCATTACTGTCCGTTCATCTTCTAAAAATTGTAAATAATTTATGTAAAAATGTTACCATAAAAAAATTTGTCAACAAAGTGGGAAACCCACAACGAGCTTCTTAAAAGAAATAAAGTTGGGCTTCCTCTCTTGCACAGTACTATTTGATGCACATATTTACGTGCTGGTGTCCTTAGAAAAATCTTTCCCACCTGTACACTTTTTTTGTTTACCAATTAAGCACAGAACACCAAGGCATAGTTCACAGTGGTGCCGACGGACCAGTTGCTGTGCTCAAAAGTACCTTGATACAGTTGAAGCAACACAAAAATATTTCCATTTCAAATGGCTGATGAAGGGTTAGCTTAAAGCACGTAGATTGCCATTTCCCACGGACCAAGTTTAAGTCATTGGGAATGCAGTGGGTGAACACCTGATGGTGTACACTGTTGGAGGAAATAGGACCCACAATTCCTGCGAAAAAACAGATATACACAGATATGGGTCAACATTGATGTGTTGCATATTTTGGAAAGATTGCCAGCGATTTCGGATATGTACTCAATTCAGCTGTCTGAAAAACGTCCATGATTCCATGTCTTAATGTGAGCACACAAGTGTAGTATTCTATGGCTGGTAGAATAGCCTGGATGGGAGAACCTTATGGTCCCTCAGCAATGGAAAATACTCACGCTTTCATGCAGCTTTCAAGATCAAATGTAGACATGTCAATGGGATTCACACGGAAGGGCCCAAGCCAACTCGAGAGCCTTTACGAAACCTTTTACTGAAATGACTATCTTTTACATCATCAAGGTGAGTTCAGCTGTTAATAACTGAATCCGGTAGTGATGTCAACTGGCTTCTGTTAGAGAAGAAGCTATGGTAACAAATTCGGCTCCCTAGTTAAGTGTGCAGACTGGCCAGCTGAATACACATTTAAAAAGTTTTATCTTAAGAGTTCTCGATACATCATGAGGCAGTGAACAACTATAATGTTCTCCTTTGATTCAGGCATAGATAACATGACTAAAAAAAATAACTCATTGGTTTTGAAACAAATTTTCCATTGTATTAAGTAGGCTGAGGCAAGATTTATCCACCTGAATTATTAACAGTGTTTGCATAGCGTAGTTTAAATTACCCTCCGTATTGATAAATGGTCTGTGAAATAATAGTAAGATTAGTTTATATGAATTGTAGATATCAGTGGAAAATTGATTTTAAGAAATTCTTTTTTTTCTTGATGGCAATGATTAGAAACTTATGAAGCTACGATGGTGGATTCATATGCAAGGGCAAGATGGTCAAAATAGAACAGTCACAAGTACATATGGATTGACCAGTTTTCCGATTGGTTTCTGTGATGTGATTTTTGTAGTTTGCTCTTAGCTTCTTGGGATTTTTATGGTTGCTTAGAAGGATTCGTAAATAAGGAAAGAAATATATGCATAATGCTCGTTTTGAGTCATTATAAGAACTGAAACTTTCTGTAGCAAATATTATATTCTAAGTCTGATTCATCTTGGTTCCATTCTTTTGGACTGTCTTCCACTTGCATATATCATGGTTGAGGCAGTGCACGCAAATCCGACATTATTTGCCAAAATACATGACTGCACTCGGCAGACATGCAAAGATTGTTTTTCTACAACTGTATGTCACAAATAATTATTAAGTTACTACCTTGGTATAACAAAATGAAATATACATGCAGCTTGACTCCGTCATTGGACAAATAAGGGCTAGCTCATAGTACAAATGTTCTTTGAATATGAGGATAGTTACATAATGTACAGAGCCTCCAAAAATAAAGGAGGATGCAACCCATCCTTCAGTTTTGTGTTTAGAACACAAACATGGGCAAACATTGCGACAGCCATTTGTAAAATCATTTTTGTTGAAAAGTCAACCAACACGCCCAAAGATAGATTCCACAAGGTTCCTTATCAATAATGCCAGGTTAGAAGTGATGTGAGTTTTGACTCATTTGACTGCATTTCCGTCAGAAAGTAGCCTCTACTTTTCCAAAGTTTTCATGATAACAATTGCTGTTAAATCACACAAAGGCTATCTGGGCAAACAGACAATGGTTTATATGGATTATGTTACTTGCCCTGTAAGCATCTGTTCTCTGCATATACTGCTGTAGATTCACATGCTTCTCACTGTAAAGTGCTTCAATGCCTCGTCAAGGTGGTAAGCGCTATATACATTCAAATTCAACATACGTCTGCCATCTAGTGTTAGGCTCTAGTGATTACAAGTTGTTTTTGTTCCAAGAAGTTTTCTTCAAGTCACAAGGCTGTGACGACTCCTCCTCTTGAGAATACTGCGCATGGTCATCGATGCCATCTTCAGATTGTTTTGCCGTGGGTAGATGAGAATGTAAAGAATACAGTATATGTAAGCATTGAGATGGCCATGCGTTAGTATGAGATAAAGAATATGAACTGCAACCTACACAAGAATTTGGGGAGGAGCAATGGCGCATGTGAATCTGCAGCACTACATGCCAAGGACAGATGCTTACAGGGTAACATAATCCGTTCCAGGAATGTGTGTTGTAGATGCACATGCTTTGCATAGACTGTAAAGCAGACCCTCTCCCTAGGAATTGGTTAACTTGTGGGGGGTTGCAGTTGTATGAAAACGAATATTAAGTACTACCTGACCAACACTGGCTTGTTGGCGTGCAAATACATCAACACAATAATGTTTTGTGAAGGTGTGTGGAGTAGACCATGTTGCTGCTTTGCAAATTTTAGCGATAGGAATGTTTTCAATAGATGCAAGATGTAATCTTCCAGAAATATATGCTAATCCAGCAGTTTGTAAATGCAATACGTATAAAATAAGAGTTTGTACCTTTGCTTGAAGAGGATTAACGTTTTGTTTGTGACAGAATATAACAAAACGTTTCCATTTTGGTGCATAAGATTGCCTTGTAGTTGGTTTACAAGCTTCTTTAAGAATGTTCATACAGACTTGAGACAAATATAAGTATCCAAACTCTAAGACTTCAGGAGCCAAATTGCAAGATTAATTTCTTTGGGATTGGGACGTCAATGTTCCACAGTTCTGCATGATAAGGTCATGGTTGAGGTGAAGCTTCTCGTGTGAGACTAGTGATAGTTCCACGAGTGTTGAGAACCACTGTTGTCAAGCCCATGTGGGCACTATTAGTATCATGGTGAGCGATGTTTGCTTGAGTTTCCTGACCACTAATGGAAGTAGTAGGAGAGGTGGAAAAGCATATGCAGATATCTCTGACCAGTTCATCTATACAGTATTGCCTTTGGACTGATGGTAGGGATATATGCTTGTGAAGTGTGCATTTCACATTTTCTTTTGCTGCAAACAGGTCTATCTCCAGGAATCCCCATTTGCAAAAGAATGGTTGAAAAACATTGGGGTGAATTTCCTATTCATGGACTTGATGTGATCTGCTCAGAAAGTCTGCAATCTGATTGCTTGTTCCTGGGACATGTTCTGCTAATAGAAGACTGTTGGGGTGTATTGCAAACTTCCATATTTTCTGAGCCAAGTGAGATAATTGGCGAGAGTTTGTCCACCCCCGTTTTTGTAAATAATACATTGTGGTCATATTCTCTTTTCGGTTAAGGACAATTTTGTGTTGTAGATGAATAGGGAAGGCTTTGATCGCTAGATGAACAGCTTGCAGCTCTAGGTGATTGACATGGAGATTCTTGTGTCTGGAATCCCATAGTCCCTGAATAGTAAGGTTGTGGAGATGCGATCCCCATCCTGTTAAGAGATGCATCTGTTAAGAGTTATTTGTGGAACTGGGTCTTGAAACTGCTGCCCTTTCGCTAGATATTGTGGATTCTACTGTTGCAATGAGTGATACAAGCAGCTGTTTACCAACACTAGATCGTGAAGTTGACCCTATGACTGGGTCCATTGCTAGGAGAGAAATTGTTGTAGAGGTCTCATGTTGAATATGGCATGTGGGACTATGTAAATAGAAGACCCCATGATGTCCAAAAGTCTGAGAAATATTTTGGCTGGAATGGGAGTTCCTGTTTGAAACTGTTGAATTAGCATTAGCATATTGTGTATTCTGTATGTGTTTGGGGATGCTTACGCTAGATGTGTTGATCGCGGCCCGTAGAAATGCTCTAGTAGCTGGGTGTACATGAGATTTGTGTAGGTTGACAGTGAACCCTAGTAGATGTAGTAAATCTAGGGTCTTTTAAGTGTTTTGTTTGCATAGTATGAATGTATTTGCTATGATTAACCATTTGTCTAAACAAGGGAAGCCATTCATGTTTTCCTTGCGCAGATGTGCTGTCACAACTGCTAAGCACTTTGTGAATACTCTTGGTGCTGTAGTGATTCCAAAGGGAAGTACTTTGAACTGATAATGATTTCCTTGAAATATAAATGAGGTATTTTTTGTGTGCAGGATAAATTGGTAAAAGAAAATAGGTGTGCTTTAGAGCTAAGGCTGCCATGAAGTCTCTTTTTTGTAATAAAGGGATGATCTCTTGAAGAGTGACCATATGGAAATGTTCTGATAGCTAATTATTTAGTGGTCTGAGATCCAGAATGGGCCTGAGAGACGCATCTTTTTAGGGAATAAGGAAAGATAGTAAATATACTCCTGTCACGTGCAATTGTGGTGAAACTGGTTCTATTGCTCCTTTTTGCAACAGAGCTGTGTTTCTTATAGCAGAAGGATTTGGTGTTGCATGGATAGTTTACATCTGCGAGATGGAATATTTGGCGGTCTTATGAGTTCCAGCCAATAACCATGTTAGATAATGTCTAAGACACAATTGTCTGTTGTAATGGACTTCCAGTTTTGGAGAAATTGTTGAAGACGAACCCCAGCTGGTGTTTGGGTGGGGGGGAGGCAGGCGAGTCATGGTTTATTGTTGGTATTTGAGGAACATGTATTGTTGCCTCTGAAAATTGTTACCTCTGTAGAAGGTTTTAGTTGTTGAGGTTTGTCCTTGAGTTTTATTGAGGTATTGGTGAAAGCTGTCCTTGCCCCTTGTTTAAAACTGGGCCTACAAATGGAACCTCTATAGGTGTTTGTCTGTAGAACTCCCATTGATTTTGCCACCTGTATCCTTTTTCATTTTTTTCAAGGATTGTGTCCACCCGGGGGTCAAAGAGATGTTCCTTGTCAGATGGAAGGTTCAATATGGTCTGTTGTACCTCAGGTTTACAACCTAACACCCTTAATCATGCATGTTTTCTTATTAGGACACTAGTATTTATACTCCTAGCAGCAGTATCGGCTGCATTAAATGCACACTTAATAGAGTTGTTGGTGATAGGGTTGCCTTCATTAACAATCTCTTGGCCTCCTTTTCTGTGCTACTCTGGGAGATGTTGGAGAAGGCCCTCCATTTAATCCCAATGGGCCCTGTTGTACCTGGCTAGTAATGCTTGGCTAGTACCTATACGCCAATGATTAGGTGCTTGTGCATCAACTCTTTTACCAGAGGCATCCATAAGTTTGGATTCCATTTCTGGTGGTGGTGCTTCTCCAGTTGTTTGGGAGTGAGCCCTTTTTCTAGCATTGGATATTACTAAAGAGTCACAAGTTAACTGACCTCTAATAAAAATGGGGCCAGAAGGTTTGTATTTTTTTTTATCAATGCGAGAAGGAATTATTCTTGGTTTGGCTGGTTGTTTGAAAATGTCAACTGCATGAAGTGTCATACCTGTTAGAAGTGGTAAGTATTGTTCCCCTCTTTGTGTATTATATAAAGTTTCAGAGGAAATCCTCCGCTATTGAGTTCTAATATAAAGCTCCCTGATGAAAATGGCTGCTCTGGCTAGGAGATCCTGATAAGCAGATGCATCATCAGGTGGTGATGGACAGCTAGAGTATAAATCAGGATCGGTGTCAACAGGAGGATCAGTATTATAATCCTCCCAAGGATCCACTGGCTGTGTTTCAAATGGGATGTCTTGATCCTGATCTATTGTTGACTGAAGAGACATATTACCCGTCTCGGACAATTGTGGTGTGGGAGGTGAAGGTGTTGATTGTGGTACAGGTGAAGAAGGAATGGGAATGTGCAATGGACTAGTTGCAGCATCCTTTTTTTTCCAAAGCCTCCTCAAAACACAACGGCTGCTGAGGAGTTTGTTGTTTTGGTGGCTGTCCCAGAATTTTCTTTGTTCCAGGCTGAATTTGAAGGTTTTTTTTCAGATCGGGTTTTTGATGAAATTGCTTGAGGATTGGCTCTGGGGGAGATTTTGGACCAAAAACAGAGCATTTCGGTGAAGAGAGCCTTGTTTTTGGTGGAAGAAGGTTCGGTTCCAAAAGAACATTTCTTTTTTTTCCAGTGTTGAGACCAAAGAGTGAGATGTTTTAGTCTCCGATGGAAGGGATAGAGAGGCCCCTCATGTAGGCCGAACTTTCAGAACCGAGCCAGAGGTTTTTGAGTTATGTTTTCGGTGCACGCCATTGCCTGTGTGCAGGGGTGCCCCGTGAGCAGTTTTCTCAGTGGAGGCTGAAAATGTGGATTTCGGCACAGGGGTAGAAGTACTCACTGTACGTTGTTTTTGTGCTGGCTGAAGAGTGGCAGAGTACACTTCTGATTGAGACTCTGAATCATGTATGGAAAGGGATTATCTTGTACCACTGAAGCCTCTTCCTCCTCCTCTTGTCGACTGAAGATGTCAGGGATATTGTTCATTTGCTTGTGCTGAATCTCTTGATGTCTAGCCCTTCGATCTCAAAGAGTCTTTTTAGACCAAAAAGACTTACAGGCCTCACAGGTGTAATCTCAATGTTCGGGCGGGAGATCTAAGTTGCAAATAGGATGTTGGTCGGTGTGAGGGTATTTGTAGTAGTACTTCGGACAGAAACTGAATGGAGTGCATGCCAGTAGCAGGTCATTCTCAATCTTGTTGGAAATGGTAGAAGTGTTGCCCGGGCAGGACCAATAGGCCAAAGAGACGAGTTGAAAACCCTCTATGAAACCTAGTATGAGATGTATACTATAGCGAACAAAACAATACAGTTGAGACACACTGGCCAGAAGGAGACTCGAACCGGAGCGCGATATACTATATCCAAAACCGTCGGCATAAAAACAATCTGAAAACGGCATTGATGACCATGTTCCCAAGAGGAGAAGGAGTCACACAGCCTTGTGACTCAAAGAAAACTTCTTGGAACAAAAACAACTTGTAATCATCCAAGGCCAACACTAGATGGCCGACCTATGAAAAGCACATGCATCTACAGCACACATTCCTCGAACATGCTATTAACAAGAGCGGACAGCTGAAAAGCTTGAATATTAACATAAGCACTAAAGGGAAAAAATTGCCTTCCATTATAAACAGCACGAGTTCCATTTGCTGCTGAAAACATAGGTTATGAGAGCATCTTTTATAAATTTCACACTAACCCTTGAGCAATCATAAATACGATATTTTAATTACAATCAGTTCCTGAAAATATCAAACAAAACAACTTCACATAAAGGCAGCGGCACTTGCAAGGTCCCAAATATAACATACAGGTATTGACTTTGCCAGTCCATGCAATATACGAAGTAGACTACGAATAAGCTTGTACGCTGTGCTCCAACATACCGCAGCAGGAATTCATTTTGCCCCTTGCACAATCTAAAGGACATTCTGCTCAATAGGGTGTATTTAACTAATGGAGAGTAACTGCACCTTAACATGGTGGGAACTGCTAATTAAAAGAAATGTAATGGGTAAAATAACTGAGTGGAGGGAAAGCTTCCTAGAGATGAGATTTAAAAAAAAAAAGAAGCGCAATAGCTCCAAAGCTCTTAATTTTGCCAATGACTTACTTTATTTTCAGTCATGATGCCAAATCCTACATTTCCAGTACGTCAAACCACCCAATCGTATTTCTGTGGCCTCCTATGGCATATCCTGTGTAGACTGACAGACGACTGATGTCATGCCAACTCCTGCGCCCACACCAAACAAGCACTCAACTGAAGCCCTGAAAGTTTTCATGCATCTTCCCACCATAGAAATCCAATTCACACGGCTCAGATAACAATATTTTTTCACACCACCTCCAGACTTTTTTCTACTGCGGTAACCATCTTTACTTTCCCTTTACTGATGGTGCAGGAGAGGTCTTTCAATAATTAAAGAAACATCACTGGTCACCTACATAAATCAATAACACCACACTGTTCTCTGAAATTCAAAACAAACGCAGTTGCGCTTTTAATTTTAGCATGGACTCGTGTGGCGTTGCAGTTGACAAAAACAAACCACAAACTTTTCAAAAGTAGTAGCTGTGTTGGGGAGGTCAAAAAGATGCAGAAGATGCTGCCTTTCCTAACTCCACTTTATAGCAATCGATGCACTACCATGTCCAAAAAGAGAGGCCATTTTGACACCGTTAGTTGTCAGAGACACCGTTCAGCTTTTGCCAGTGGCACAATTATTATTTCAACATACAAATGTCTACTTTAGCAGGATGAAAATGAGTAATATAGGAGGATTTCTCTCATAAACCTGATCACACTAACATTACAGCTGTCACTCAGATTACCTTACCGCCTTAACTTCATAGGATGATGTGCTCCTTTCTAAAACTAGGCTAAAACTATGCAAAGCAATCTTTTATTTATCATGTGCACCTCTAGCTTGGACAAGGAAGGACGCCAGTTTTCCTTTTTATGCTTCAAGCATGTTTAAGAAACTCCGCTTCGAAAGCGGAGCCAGAGGTTAAGAATTTGATTTATTAACAGATGCTGCATTATAAAGTCTGGTAAAAGTTGTGTTACCACTCTGTATCTCTGAAATATAAGTTACTTACTTTCGGTAATGCTCATTCTGGTGGCTCGGATTCCTCACCATGTAAGCTTCCCCAGGTCGCAGACTGATTCCAGAAAAACCTATAGTAGTGTTTCTGTGTGCAGGTACATAGCACAGTGTGACATCAACTTAACATTCTGCTCTGAAGCGACAAATAGAGCCACACATGCCATGCCAGTTTCTTTCATGAACTCTCACCCACAGCTCATCAACAAATTGAACAAACCAGGGTGCAGATTCTAAAATTGGGATCTTTTTAGCTGGAAATGACAGAACCCTAGAACATGGAAGTGGGAGGCCAATGAGGAATCAGCAGTTAGAGTATCCACCAGAAAGAGCATTACCAACGGAAAGTAACATATTCCTATAATGGATACTTATCATAGATTCCTCATCTTGTGAGTAGATACCAAAGCAGAACTTTCCAAGGTGGTGGGTCTGTGGATTTGCTCAAACAAAAAGAAAAATCCTACCAAACTGAGCGGGCAAGATGTCCATCTCGGCAGACAGGTCTGCTGAGGCAGTAGTGCATTGTGAACATGTGAACAGATGCCACATAGCTGCCTGGCAGATATCCAGGACAGGCACTCC
Organism: Lissotriton helveticus; assembly: GCF_964261635.1. Lineage (NCBI taxonomy): Eukaryota > Metazoa > Chordata > Amphibia > Caudata > Salamandridae > Lissotriton > Lissotriton helveticus. The sequence goes on along the minus strand of NC_136057.1, from coordinate 1,645,225,735 downwards.
ACATGCCACCCAGAAGTAGCAGCCCTTGTCCTGGTGGAGTGAGCCCTTACACCTTCTGGCACCTGTCCGTAGCATATCTTAATGGCCAAGACTATACATCACCTTTCTCTTCTTTGTCCCCTTTAGACCGATTGATTTGTATAAAAATAAAAAAAAGTACTCCCCTGAGGTCCAAGTGATGGCATCTCTGTCAAGGGATGAGTAGAATAAATGTTGAGTGGGTAAGGGCAGTCCAACATGAAAAGACACCATCACCGTTGTTAAGAATAAAGCTCATGTCTAACACCAGTTTGTCTGGGAAAACATGGTTTAGGGGCTGGGCCGAAAGGGCATGAAGTTCACTTACTCTGCATGCAGATGTTTCCACAATCAGGAAGACCAGGTATAAGATGAATAGGCGCAATGGACAACTGTTCATTGGTTCAAAATAGTTGCACACCAGGAACATAAGAAATTGATAGAAGTCCCACTGTGGCATGAAAAAGGGCTTAAGCGGAAATATATGCTGTAATCCTTTTAGGAAACACACACACACACACACACACACACACACACACCCCCCACCCCAATCCCCCCCCTCCCCATCCCCCCCCCTCCGCAAAGGGCCAACAAGTAACCAGCAGTGCACACCACAAGCCGTTGCTGGGCCAAAGACAAACCAAACAATACATCCAACAGTTTTGCTAGCAACAGGTCTGACTTGGCAACAGCACCGAGCCACAAACTTGTCACAGCACCCTGCATGTACAGATTTAATTGAAGGGTGCTTGGCTGACAAAACAACATCAACGACCACAGGCAGAAGATCAACTGTTGCTGTGCAATCCCTAGGTAGGTTGTAGAGGCTCTAGTGCAAGGCACTGACCTGCTGATGTGACAAAAGGCCCACCTGAAGCGGCAGCCTCATCAGAGAATAAATGCTCACGATTGGAAGTTCCAGGGACCACGTGCTTCTGGCCAAAGCCATTAGTATGAACTCAGGAGCGGTAACTGCAGGAAGGCATACAAGAGTTCTGTGCTCCCCTCTAGGCAGAATGCGTCTCAGCGAAAGAGCCTTTTTAGGAACTCCACAGCATAAAAGTGCTCACCATGCAAGTTCTTTGCGCTGGAGAAGAGCTCAATTTTTCCCCACTGTCAGAAGATGCCCTGTGCTATATCCAAGTGTAACTGTAAATCGTTATCCGCCAAGTACCACAAACTGAGCTGGTTTACCCTGGTGTTTTCAGATTTTCCCCAGGTGGTGCATCACCAGGGAAATCCCCATGCGATTCAGCCAGTTGCAGAGCCGCAGGCCCTCTTGGCACAGGACACCACCGCACCCTGTTTGTACTTCTTGCAGGACAACATAGCTGTAGTTTTTTTTTGTGAGAACTTACACCAGCTGTCCATTAAAGGAGGGAAGAAATGCCTTTAACACCAAGCCGAAGGTGGAACAAATTGAAGTATCCGTTTAACATAATTTCCTTTTAAATGCACCTTATTTCATCAATTTAACAAAATGCACATCAATGACTGAGAATCTCAATGATATAAAGAGGTTTGCTGTTCTATGGAAGTGGTCCGCATCCAACTGTGGCGAGCCTCTCAACAGGTAGTCGTAGAGGAAGTGGAAGACTGGTACCCCACCACCGACTTCACTTTTGTGAACACCAGGGAGGCACGGGTGAGGCTGAAAAGGAGGCCAGCCAAGTGCTCTGCCTGTGGCTCACCTGGTATCAAAGGTAGTGCCGATGAAAATGCAAGCCAAGGATGCGAAAATAAGCACCATGCAGGTTCTACCTCAGCATTCACTCTCCGGGATTCAAGCAGAGAGAATTTGGGCCAGGGTGAGCAGTTTGAATTTATCCATGCGCAGTAAGGCATTGAGAGGGTGAACATCTAGAATAGGATTGAGACATCAGTCTTTCTTTGGCACAAGGAAGAGCCAGTCCCCACTTCTAAGGTCAGCATCCAAAGATCCAGCACTTTGCGGCATGAAATAGACATATGGTTCTTATAGAAGTAGACCGATGTAGGTGGCAGGTGTGTGGCTCTAAAAGAAATGGCAGGGCGTAATCCTGTTGGACAATATGCAGGACCAATGTAGTGCTGCACCCCTGCAGAAAGAGGCTGATCCTGCCTCGTACTGGATGGATGTGTACCACTAAGGAAACACTAAAAGGGTTTCAAAGTTGTGGCTGGAGAACTAATGTATTGGGTATGAGCACTGCCCCTCATGATCAGGGGAGGGGGGAGGGGGGGGGGTTGGGGAGGGTGGTTGCCTTACTGGAGCTAAAAGCCCCAAAAGAGTGTGTTGTGACTTGGTTCTTCTGAAAACACTGTAGGGAGCGTCCCCTTTTTCATCGAACAGGTGGAAACTGTCAAAAGGTATGTTCATTCAGGATGGCTGGACGTTCCTATAGCCCCTTCCCAAACAATCTGTGGTGTCCAGATCAGAACTGATGACAAATTTGGTCGCTTCCGACCATTTGAATAGTCTGTGCAAAGGACACACTTAAGTTGTCTGGGATTGCAGGTAAGATCTCAATCACCATCGGCAATAGTATTGGGCAAGGTGCACTGTCCATTTCCATTCTGCAAGTCCATGTACAAGCGGGACGACTCCTGCTGTGTTCAAAGGGCTGGCTCTTTGCAGAGTCTGAGCCAAAAGGCTGGTGTTAGATCTGTAAGCAGCTGCACTGTAGTATAATCGTGTTGATTCAGTGCAGGCCGCTGCACATTAGGATCTGGACGTTGCTGGAGCCGGCTCAAAGTCAGACACCACAATGGGTTGGGTTTCCTCCTCAAACACAGGCTTCAATGCTTGAGGGGCCAGCAACATTTTAGCCTTGGTCCGACACCGGTATAAAAACTGAAGCAGGTTCAAGAGACCCAGACAGCACCACGGGTGATCCTTGTGGCCCAAAGTCGTGCAAGAGGGAGCTGTAAGCATGCCCAAGATGTGCAGCATGGCCTCAAAGATAGGCTTTGACCGGCTGCATCACCACCATTAGAACCAAGGGTACATTGGGGCCAAGGATGGAATCAGCTCCTCACTAGAACTGCCACATGGAGGCACAGTGATGCCCTCACGACTTTTCTGGAGAACGGGGGTGGCAGGAAAGAGCCAAGTTGCCTTGGATTTAAATTCTTTCTTCGACTTACCATAAGACTTCAACTGTAAGGAAACTCTGCCTCTGGAACAACTTTGGGAGCAGGTTGGTGCTCTCCACTTCGACCTGGAGCAGGACTGGCACTGAGTCTTCAAATACTTTGCCACAAGGAGCTTTGCTATGTGTTCTCAGATGGCTTTTGGACCCCTCTGGGTGGCGTCATCACAGGTCTCGGTCTTATGTGTCAAATCCAAACACCAGAAGCATACCTCATGGGGGATCAGTTATAGACATTGCTTGCAACAGTGCACAAGGTTTTAACCCTGCCGTTTTATTGGGTACCATGTCCCTTGTACACTGTAAAAGTCGGAAGAAAATCTCTTCACAGAGTAAGATGGAGTGGAGCTCCAGATCTGCAAATGAAGGCACAAATAGAAAGGAACGGACATCCCTGCACATGGGTGGGACTTCAATACAGCGGTTTGTTACTTCCAGGGTGGGCCGGCGGGAAAAAAACCCCACAGAATCACCTGGTGTTATCTATTGGCACACAAGAGAATTTCTTTTGAGTTTTCTAGATCCAGTTTGGCACCTGGGGAAGTTAACAAGATAAGGAATTGGTGTTTAGAAGTTTACATCTCAAATGAGTTTTCTTACAACAGGAAGTGATTAGTATATAGCTTTTCTAACACCACAGACCAAGATATCAGAATCCACTGTGTCATACAAAAAATGCTTATAAACATAACTTCAAATGTTCTTCCCTTACTTTAACACTTTGATTTTCCCTCCACCTATTTGATGTGCCTCTGTAGTACAGTAGTAAAACCTATGTAAACTTCGGCTTCGCTAGGAGGTAGATACACAGCCTTTGCGTTTTCTTCTTAGAACTGGGGCACAATGTTGGCTGTGCTACAAATTAACTCCCTTCATTAAACCCTTTCTGTTTCTTCTACCTCACTCATTAAACAATCTTAATTATTTGGCCTCTGTGATGTTCATTCAGCATGTCAGCTTTTAAAATAAAATAAAAAAGCATGCTCCCGCAAGGCTAAGTATGGAAGATTATGGTAGTCCGTTACTTTCTGAACTGCAACCAATTCTAGCAATGACTACTGAACCACGGAGGATTCAGCACCGATCATGGCAGCAGTTCGCCCAGGAGCTCAACTTGCACAGCCGTGTTTAGCATTCTCTACCCCCCCTCCCTCCCCAAAAAAAAAAATCCATTAAAACTGAGTCATGCTGAGAGGTTAAAAATTGCTAGCTGGCGACCATATGAAAAAGACAAGCAAACTTATCCTGATGTCCATCCACCCGCCAAAGATATTTTAACAACTACATCAGGTTTCGTTTTTATTTTCACTCCATGCTTTCCTCTTAATTTCATACTCAGATGGGGTGCTGGAGTAAATCATCCATGAAAACATAACCCATCGAATAAAACTCAGCGAGATGAGGGGGCACTTTTACCGGTCATGCTTCATTAAGGAAACTACTAATCAAAACACTAAGCCAATCAAGAAGGCGCCACTTGAAGCATCATCATTTGATTTGATACTCTCTTGGATTCACTAAAATAATAAATCACACAGACCAACTCGCGCCATGTGCCAGCCCACTGATTCATCTCAAACTGTCCTCCCGAACAAAGATAGGTCACCAATCCATATTCCACCGTCACAGAGCATATCAAATTCCTACAGCATTTAAGATGGCAGAAAGACAGGATGGCTTTGCAGTACAATTTATCTACAATAGCCCCCCTTATGGTCCAGTCCTAAGTGCATACCTCACTATGAGTGTCTCCAAACAATGGATATACTTGTTCCATGCACATCTTGGCTGGTTATCACGTAAAGTACCTTTATTTTCTGTTCAAACACTTTTTTTAAAATTACATTGGTGCCATTTACTCAGGAACATGATTGCATTTGGAAACTTCTCTATGCCATTGCAGATAGGGTAAAATTATCATTCTTAATAATTAAGGTTGGTGATACATGCAACTGTCTCGTCCTGGAAGCCCGTTGTCTTACCTAGACTTTGATGCTGGTCATGCATAAGCCGGATGCCCTTTCAGAAACCTACACAACCTGGACCTCTGGGCCACAATCTGTGCAACCAGTTTAGTTGGGGGCATTTCAGACTATTAAAAACATTGAGCCATGAAACAGCACCTCCACCTCTCGTGGGCAGAGCATAATGTATAAATAAACTAAATAAAACAAACAAAAACAATTATCACAAAATATACAATATGAACTGGTCCATAATCCTCTAAATGGCTTTATAAAACTGAAAGAAATGCTTCTAACCAAATAACTTGCTTAGTGCCCTGAAAGCCGGGATATAATTTGATACTTTTCACTGGTAATTGATCACAATCCCCCAAGTGGTCACAATCCGCCAAGCGGACACAATCTTTAACATTATGGTCAAACTGGATTGCAAAATGGAAAGGCTGGAGAAAAAAAAAAAACACAACAACCCAGAGTGGAATGTTTACATAATTTGCCACCATTCATTAATTCTTACCGTTCCCTTTTTGGGTTTTGGTCCCCTATTCGCGTTTTCCTATACTATATTTCCCTCCTTAATACAACTTTTTTTCTAGAGGTGTTGGGAATAATTGGAGTGTACCGCTCATATTATCAGTTTCCAGTTCACTCACCCCTAGACTGGGAATCAATATTCTCAGACGGCTACATCAGCTTTCTCCATCAAAAACGTGTGCCTTATGCTGGGAAATTAAGTGCTAAAGAGTTTGGCAGACCCAGAATGTCAACAGTGCACCTTCATCATAGGTTGTGGCTAAATGGGGGAATATTTCCAATTTTTGGGATTGGTTACTGTGGCACACTTTAAAACGCTTCTCAATCGGGATTTCCGTTTATAATTAAAAAATAAAAAGCTGGAGCAACTCACAATACGGTCCCACTTGATGACATGACATATATATATGCTAGCAGCGATGTTTTCAATTTCAAGTGTTTGTGAATTGATATAGATTGCAATATCATCCTGCTTACCCTCAAATTATTGAAATGGACTTTAGCTTGCAATAACCACCCCACCCCAAATTCTAACATCTCTCTCTGCTGTTCCAACCCACCTAAAATATTTCATTGACTAGCCGCTGGGTCATCAAAGAAAGAGGCAGAAAGTGCACTCCTGCCAACTAAAATGTAAACCCGAAGTATGCAAATAATTGCTTCAAAAACTGAATACCACATGGTAGCATGCTATTCTAGGGCAAAGGCAACATTTTCACAAGTGTTCAGTCTTGCACTACATCCTGTACCGTGCTACTACCCACCACCCACCACCCACAGGCACAAAGCAGAGTAACAAAAATTCACATCGAAGCTTATGCTCACCAGCACATATCTGAATTATTAACGCAATATCTGCTAAATTAAGCACAGTGAACTGCTAGTTCTTTTTAAGGCCATGCTTGTCTAGCTAGCTATGCCAAGCCCCTGGGAAGGTAGACTGGATGCAGATGCGCAAATCTATTTGCGGAAAACAAACACACACCATTTGTGACTTCCCTATATCTTGTGAAAATGTTGGCACATGCCTTCACTTATTTCACATAACTGAAAACAGAAAAACACCCTTTCCTGAGTCTCTCAGCAGGTCTTAAATTGTGCAAGACCACATCACCTTACTTATTCCTCCGCCAAGACACATTTAAGCCCCTCCTCCTCAATCTCCCTTCTCCCAGCCCTTATAGCAGCAGATGCAACAAACGTCAACCAAGATTTAGTTTGAGATGTGTACTTCTGATGCCTGCAACAGGCGTTCAGTTCCTTCTGGAGCCGCTATATGCCAAAAACTTCATATCAATGATGAGCGGTTGTACAGTGGCTGTTGACTTCATCCAATCAGCGTTCGGGCAACACAGCAGGCCACCAGCTCGCCATCAAGCAGTACATGAGAAGCACTAATCCTTATGCACCTGACCGTGTGGTTCCCACCATGATATCAGCATATGAGTCAAATGATTAATATCCCTGGGCTATCACACGAGCAGCTACAAAAGAAGAAGATGGAAACTTGGAGGAGGGAATAAAAACGTAGTTGAAGGAAAACAAAGTCTTATAAGAAAGCACTAGGATTAGCTCTGGGGTCTTTCTGGTTCCTGTAACGCACGGCTAGCCAAACACCAAGAATCTGTAAGGGAAAGAAGAAAGATATTTTGTATTATTAAACTGGCACTACGTAGTCAAAACCAAGATGAAAGTATTTCAGGAAATGGTAAAATTAATGGAATTTACCCCCTGTTTACACTGGCATGAAATGGTAATATGCAAGTCCAAAAAAAAACCACACAGGCAGATTAACCAAGTCAGCTCTGCCTCAAAAACTGAAAGTGCATTCTAGAATTACTGAACTAAGAGCATAAAATTAAGACTAAAAATCCTCAAGATGTATGAGCTTAAACCAAACATTCTCCAAGATCAAGCAACTTGTTTGCAAGAAGCAAGAATTATGCTGGGGGGGGGGGGAGAATTAGTATCCACAATACATACGGTGCTATTTAAAAAACAAAAAAAACAAATAGATATCGCAACGAGCAACCCCAACAACCCTGCATCTCAGGCTGTAAAGGTGCCCCAAATGGTTGATGAGGAGGACCCACCTTCACACTAATAATTATCAGTCAAGAAGGGAACTCTGCTGACCTGGACCATCAGCACGTACTCTTTTTTCCAACCCCTCACACTGCAAAGCGGCAGATAAGCAAAACCACACCTGTGGGTTGTTAAGGCACACCTCACTTCTCACCGGTCCTTCAGCACAAGTATGTCATGGGAGAGCCGCCTAGGAGCCTGTAAAACATCTTCTCAATGCCACTATAAAGAAACCAATTCACACTCCCTCTATGGACCCTTCCCTGCCTGGGAAGGAAAATATCTTGGCCATTTACATAAAAGTGATTCTTGAATGCTGGTACAGACGGGGCCACACTTTATACACCAGCCAACGCTGACCCCAGTAACTTCCCTCTGTTGACCTTTGACTCTGGGATCAGATACTAAAACTACTTTAAGTGGTCTTCTCTTGAACAGACTCTCATTCAGTAGAGATTCTTTAAGACCATAGATAGATAAAATAACCGTTCCCTGAGACTAGGTGACCACTTCTCCTTACCCTTGAAATGGTATGGGGATCTTGTCATTTTGACTAGTGCGTTTCTTGGTGATTTTGTTTTTAGATGACAATCCACCAAGAAGTCCAATTCTGCACCCACAGTGGAAGAAGCTACAGAAGCATACTGTAACCAAATTGATACAAACGAGCGTCTGCCTGGCACTTCTGGCCCACAGCCTGGCAGTACTAAACAGAAACCATGATAAATGCGAGTGCACACAAAGCCTACTGGGTACGCCCATTATTTTACTTGTATTGTGTGGGCTATTTGAGATGCCCGGACTAGTGTTTCCAAAAGACATGAGAAAGACTGAAGGACTCCAGTACCAGCAATAAGCTATTTATTCATTTTGTAAAGCGCCAACAGACCAGCACTGGACACACAAACTGCCATACCTTGAATCACGAAAGAAGAAACAGGTCACAGCCCCTCCACCCCACAAAACACAGGTGGGGAATGACAGACAATGTGCAACAATATAATGTCATCGGTGACGAGGCTGTCACAACCTCATCATCCGTCCTTTGAAATAAAAGCTTTGCAAAATATATTATGTATGCTTATAAAAATAGGTTTACCATTGTACATTTTTATAATTAAATTACATGAGGCAAGAGGTTTGAGTCCATGTTTTATTTAAGCCCTCCTGACTTTCTGAAAACCTTACGAAGCATTTTCCATACAGTAAAGGGGTAAATTACATTTTGAAACGAGGGGGCGTTGGAGTGGAGGATAAACTTTCTTTATGCATTTAAAAAGCACTGCTTTCAATCACAAAAACCTTTTTTGTGTTGAATGACATTATGCTTGGGCTCAAGAGTTTCACAAGTGAGAAATGGCTTGCAATTCCTTTTTTTTGTGCAATTGTTATGCAAGGAGTAAACATGGCTTGCAATTCAAGGGAAAATAATGTGAGATTCTATCCTATGCCTTGGGCTCAATGAGTTATTGGTGGGACCCACAGCCACATGAACTCTTATAACCCGGTATTAAAATAACCAAATAGACCAGGGTGACCATCTCCCTCTAGGTTACACTTTCTTGATAGGCGAATTAGATCAATGAGTCGAAATAAAACTACAACTTTCAGAGTGCATTAGACTAACACATCTGAAAACAATGTTTTGCAGATGAAACGTTCAAGACTGGAGACAGGGTCCTTATTAATCTGAGTGAAGCAGTCACTTTAAGGTACGACAATTTGTACTTTTAAATACAATAGCCTTCTATGTGCAATATCAGGGCAACATTGTTGTTATTTGTAAACAATACGGTCTTGATTTGCCTACACCAATCGAAGCTCCTCCAAAGACACTCCAAATGGTTGACCATACCACAAACTACACAAGTGCCTTGGCAAAGCAAACATTACCTCTGTAAAGCTGAAGAACAGCCCAACTCCGCCGAGAATCTTCAATGCTTCACCCGCATGCTGCAACATCTTCCAACCACAGGTCTGGCAATGCTGCGATTTGCATTTCTGCAGGGGGTAGAACACAGTGGTCCATTATAACCGAGGTCTTCAGAGGTAAACAAAACACCAACATGCAGATGGGTATAGAACAAGGTCTGCTAGACCTGATCTTTGCAGATGCTTTTCCCCTAGCTTTAGTCCCACGTCTTCTGATTTATGTAGGTTAATGTGAAGCAACACTAGGGCGACAGTTAATAAAATACAAGTTATGTAATCATAGAACAGGGAGAAAGGGTGGGGAAATTAGCAGGTAGGAATAAAAATCCAGCACAAAAGCAATGTCTAGTAGGGAGGATGCACAGAAAGCCCACTTTAGAAACCAGTGTTAGATGACGAAAAGCAGGTGAGATTTTGTTTAAGATTACTTATGAAACAAGGAGCACAAAATAAGGCCCCTAATTCACAAACTATACATTAAATATGACATCAACAAATACAAAGCCAACTGCTTTGACCTTTGTACTGTGAAAATATTTTACCAAGCTTCACTATCACATGTGGTACATGTATAGCAGGGACAAAAGCAGCGTGCGTTTCCACAACACATAGAACAGGTACAAGACAGGTGGCAGCAACAGCAATGCACACTCCTCAAACACACATTACAGGTACAGAACAAGAAGCAGCAGTGTGCCTTTACATGTGTAAGCGCACACACATTTAGCTACGAAGAAGTTATTTACTTTGATAATGCTATGTCTGGTGAATACTCCCTTTAAACGCAGAGTTCCTGCCTTGTGAATATCCCCAGACTGGATGTGGAAAACTCAAAAAACATTGCTTGCTTACCTGCTGCTAGGTGAGGTCGTGTAACACTGTTGACTATATTCTGCTCCAGAAGGGACGAGCTGAGCATCTATACACTCTGCCCATGCACACGCCTTCCGATGCAGAGCCCAACAGCGAGCAGTGTACGGATTCCTAAAACTGGGACCTATCAGGTGGGAAGAGACCATTCCACAGAACGGGGAGGTGGGAGGGCAGTGAGAAATCTGCAGCTACATAGAGTGCCCACCAGTAAGAGCGTTATCAAATGTAAGTAACTTCTTGTAAAGGCCACTTTCTTTTTGGTTCAAGTAGTCTATATGGGTTTTATTGCAAAAAAAATAAGAGACCGTGGCAAAAATAAATGAATCCAGAAAGTCTTCAACATTAGGAAGAATGCTGTATTGAGAACTTGCACAATTAATCACGTATATATAAGAAATACAGAAAAAGGTGGGGGGTTAAAATGTGCATAATTGTACACCAAAATCCTGATCTGTCACCTGTTGGTTTGGTTACATATCATTTCCGTATTTAACATATATTTAAAATATAATTGTAATAACATCACCTGTACAATGAGTGCTATAATAATGAGGTGTAACATATCATATTCTCACGGTTATGAGTGCACAAGGAAAACAACCGTCAGCACAGAGGGGTGAAGGTCGATTTGTTACTTAGACCGAAGGCTTCACTGTTTCCTTGATATTCTTTTCCTGCGAAGAACACTGGATGAAGGAATCTTGGGACCCAAAGAATATGCCTTTCTGAACAAGTCAAATCCCAGGACCCCAGGGATTTATTTTCTACCGAAAATTCATAAGAACATGAGAGATCCATCGGGGAGACCGATTGTCTCCGGGTGTGAATCAGTGCTTGAGCCGATCGCCAAATATGTTGACATTTTTTTAAAGCCATTTGTTCATCAAGTGCCATCGTATTTACGAGACACTACTGACTTCCTCAAAAAAATAGAAGGACAGACATTCGACGCAAGCACACAGGGGTTAGTGTCCTTTGATGTAACATCATTATACACACAAATTCCTCAAGACGAAGCCTTAGAAACCATGGAGATCTACCGTGAGGCTCGCATAAGACCACAAAGAGTGCCAACTGAATTCATTTTAGATCTGGCTCGTATTGCACTAAAACGGAACTATTTCAGATTTGAAAATACATTCTACATGCAGGTAAAAGGCTCAGCTATGGGGTGTCCTTTTGCACCTGAAATGGCCATTTTGTTTATGGCACTATTCGAGAAGATTTATAGATAATGACAATCCGTTCAGTGAATGCATCACACAGTGGTAGAGATACGTCGACGATATCTGGTGTGTATGGAGTGGGTCTGAAAACCGAATAGTACAGTTCCACGAATGGTTAAACACAAGACACCCAGACATCAAGTTTACCATCACGAAAAATCGATCAGTACTCACATTCCTTGATGTAGAAGTCTTTGAAGAAGATCAAAAACTGACAACAACCTTACACCGCAAACCGACAGATAGAAACACTATATTACATTATCGGAGTTGTCATCCCAGCAACTTAAAAAATAATTTACCATACGGACAGCTATTGAGAATCAGACGCAATTGCGCACGTAAAGAAGACTTCATGGCAAATGCTACCATCTTCTGCGACCAACTAAGAGATCGGGGTTATCCCCACAAGCTGTTGAAACATGCCATAAAAAGAGCGTGGTATACCCCGCGGGAAACACTGTTATCCAAAAGAGAGAAGTCACCCATGGAAAAATTAGTATGTGTATCTACTTTTGGCCCTCACACCAATAAATACAAGAAGAGAATTCTATCAAACTGGCACCTTCTAACGGAGATGGAATGACCAATGGAAAAACCCTTATTTGCCATGCGCAAGAACAAAAGCATCGGTCAAAAGATAATTCAAGCAGATATGGTCACAGCATCACCCAAAGTTAATGACTTACGGACACAATGGAATTTACCTCCAATCCAAGGTCACCGCAAGTGCGGTAACTGCTCCGTCTGCAGCATGACAATTGAGGGCCATGAGTTTTTACATGATTCCATTAAGTGGACACACACTGAATTCACTAACTGCAAAACGAGAAACATCATTTATGCAATGAAATGTCCCTGCTCCAAGTTATATATTGGGAAAACAACGCAACAAGGGAACCAGCGAATTGTGCAGCACAGATCACGCATCAAAAATAGAGTCCTGACTGCCCCGATGGTGCAACATTTTGCAAAATACAACCATTCTGAAAGAGATTTTGAATGGACTGTTCTATCTGGAGTCAAGCCGCCCCCACGTGAAGGGAACTTGGAAAGTCTGCTAGCAAAAAAAGAAGCGTACTTAATTTTGAAGTTTCATTGCACCACAAATGGGTTAAATGATCTAACCGAGCTGAACCAAGTGCTAATATGATGGATGGATAAGACCCAAACCCCCAAAAAGTACTTACTGACCTGGGAAAACGATCACAGAATAACATCTATACTCCATGTCACTACAAGTCCCAGAATCCCCTAGGGCCAGTGACAGGAAGGAGAATACGTAAAAGAAGAGTCAGCACAAGCACAGATTGATGCGTGACGACTTGGAGACTCTACGGACAAACTGTGGTCCAACGGAAGCGTCCATAAAGTAAGTGATCAAACTTGAGTGAGTGGAAACAGGAGCCAAACAAAATGATCGCATATAACCTTTTAGCAGTTTGCAATTCAGAGAAGCGCGTGAATATGAGGAAAAACTGTAAAAACGCATTTATCTTAACAGTTTGCCATAACTCGGCAATAGAACGGAAGAAAAGCCGAGAATGGAACTGCATAACGTGCGACGTTCGGTAACTGACATCTAAGCACAAAAGGGAAGCGCAATGGCACATTGAAGAAGCAAACGCATGAATATTTCCTTCCAAGATACAGTCTGCAGATATAGACGCGCACGTTGCTAAAAGCAGGAAGGGGGCCCCACGCAACAGCACACGCGTGCATGAAAGATGCAACACGCAATTGTGACTATGAGAAACACTCAAGTGACAAATGTTTGATCTATCTTAACAGGCCATCGAGAACACACTTCGAAATAACGGATGCAGGAAATTACTTATTAAAGAGGAGCAGGTTGTTCAAGTAAGAAATGCCGCTATAAGCTCGTTCTATATCAAAAACAGAAGGGCATCAAATTAGTCTATTGAACACAATGTATCTGTTACAGGGCGAAAGCCTCAATTCATTTTGACCGGGAAGAAGGAAACAATTTGGCATTTATTGAGACACACGCTTGAAGATATCGAGTAAGTCTAGAAATAAAGACGCAGCTGTGAAAATAATTACCAGTAACCTTTAGACTCGTACATTGACACAATTAATTTGTACATGTTTAGGTACACAGTCACCACAGAAGAAGAAATATCTGTTACAGGAGTGAATGAGTCACGTTGAAGAATATAAGGTACCCTTATGGTAATCCCTTAACCAACCATTAGATGAAAAGAAAGAAGGGGCGATTACATTTATAATTCATGGTGTTTTATTTTGTTAATTGTATAGATTACACCGTGGTCTAAGCCCTGATGATAATCCCCTAAGGCAAAGGGGGATTGGAAACGTGTCGGCTTGTCCATTCCAGTCTACGAGGGACCCACATCAACTGGGACTCTAGTGAGGGTGCCGCATGAAATATACCCAGAGAGAGAACCCCCTAAATAGGTTTATCCCCGTAGCCTGTCTGTCTTTACGCTCCATGTATAAAGAAAATAATCTCAGCGCTGGCAGACAATTTACAGTATTGACTGGTGTAATTCAATGATTTGATGTTATTGTTTATATATAATTTAATCTGTTTGTTATGAGTTAATGCACATACGTTTGTTAAGAGTTCACAAAAGTATACAACACAGAATGATGTGTATTCTTGCAATGCATTGAAAATGAACAATGGTAGTTTTAAAATGATTTGAATCAAATACAATTGTTGAAGAATAAAACAATGACTAAAGGCTTTGCAGGTTGTATCTGCTGAATAAATTAGCAGCACATAAAATGTTGGCCAGGTAACCCTTTTTAATAACAGTTGTAAACGTCCTACCTGGCCCCCGTAACGGACGTAACCCCTATAGTTTAAAACTTATAGAAAGTTGGCATTTTTCTACTTTACCCATCCTGTGCCCCAGTCTGTCCCTAGAATACACGTCTGGGTTGAATGACATTTGGGCTTTGTGAATTCACTCTAGGCAGTCACACACAAAGGGAGCGGAGGTGTGCCCTGCATATCCTGATGGCCCTTTACCAGGCTTACGGGTCTTCCTGAGCCAGAGTGGTAGGAGGAGTCGACACCTACACCTGAATAGAACTGTGCCTGTCCCCACACAAAGAGCTGCATACCCCCCTGTAGTGTGCCTGGAGCAAAGGTCAGGAATGGCAGGGCTTTTTGCCCTACAAAGACCTTTCTTTGAAGTCTCTTTACTTCAAAGGCTAAAATGGGTACAAGTACTGCACCTCTGACACCATACACTCAACACTTCTGGACTGAGGACATTCTGCCAGGAAGAACTGTTGTGTTGCCAGGAGGGACTGCCACTTTGCGGTTTGCTTTGTTGGCCTGCTGCTTCTTGCCTGGGAGGGAGATGACTGGACTTTACTCTCAGCATCTTGCCTTCTAAAGGTTCCTCACCAGCTTGACTAATCTTGCCTCCTGTTGCTTAAGTCTCAAGGACATCAAAGGATTCACCTGCATCTTTCAACCAGCACCTGGGCACCTCCTCGGCGAGTCCTGAACTGCCATGTGGTGCCATACCCAGACCTGGGACCTTTAAGGTGAATTTGGTGCCTCAAACCAAGAAAATAGATGCTGAGCATCAGTCAGCACCAGTGCCTTTCGCCGAAATGAACGAGTAGCCACTGCCTGCACCGAAGCCCTGGACACCGTTTGTGGGTGTGCAATGCTACAACCTCGACTTCAAAGCAGCCCAGCATTGCCACAGCATCTCCAAAGAATCATGGCAGTGAGTCTAGACACCGCACCACTGACATCCGTGGTGCTCCGTCCCGACTGAGCCACGACCGCGTGAGACTCCCGATCGATGCAGCGTCTTGGGCCCAATTGTTTGACTCAGACTATGATGAATGGATGCGCCCCACTCACGACGTAGCTGCCACCTCGGCACCACATCGCCTTTTGGAATAAAGGTCTCGCAATCGCAACCCATGCATCCCCTCCCCTGTGTAATGCATCGTCCTGGAGCAGCAATAGCTTCAACAACCCTGCAACCCAGTAAGGAACCAACGCATCACCTGTAACCGCGATTCCACATCTTGGTTTTAGACGCCCTGTTGCTGGTTTTTTTACACCACCAAGGTACTGAAGCGTGACCAGATAAACCCAGTTGAAACTATAGACTTCTAAGCACTGCATTTTTTTATTTAATCTTTAAAAATATATCTTGACTTGTGCAGGTTTGATTTATTTTTCATTTTTAGTCTGATTTAACTGATAAATATTGGCTATTTTTCTAAACTGATGTGAAGTACTTTTGTGGTACTTTCACTGTGTTACTGTTTATGGGAAAACAAATACTTTACGCATTGCCTCTTTAATTTAGACTGATTGCTATGTGCCAAGCCACAAGAGTGAGCACAGGTAAACTTTGGTCTGTAATACACTTACCCCGACTACAGAGTGTGGGTCCCTACTTGGAACGGGTGCATACTTCTTCTAACTAGAGACCCCATTTCTAACACTAGTCTTGCAGATATCAATGGCAGACTGAAGCAACTGCTTGTTCATGAAGAAAGTTCTACTTTACTAGCAAATCTGAAAAGGAAGAGTCCTCCACACAAAACTAGAGATAGTGCAAGAAGAGAAATGCCACGATCACAATAAAGTGATACTACTAACAGTCTACTATATTCCATTTTGTATGCACAGTTTGTTTTGTAAGGCCATTCCACAGGCGACTAGAGCAGGAGATAATGAACAATGAGTCCTAGAAGTTTTTGTCCTAACTAGAGGCAGGAAGGCTATACAGAGAGCCAGGAAACAATATGGAAACCCCAGACATATCTGTGCTTTGGCAATCAACTGGTTATGTACACATTGCTCTCTCCGTTTCAAACACATTACTAAAGTCACCGCCTACTGCCTAATCGCCATAGCTCGGAACCTTGTTATTCTTCCAAAAAGCTAGTCCTGGTCCCCTCCTCCCTCTCCTCTACAAGAGGTTCTACACTATGCCATGCATTTCTTTTTACTCACCGCAGTACAGGAAACAAAATCCTTCTGGAACTGCTCTGTATGGTTGGAGTCGTTTACCAGACCACAGCAGTTTAGTGTATTCTCCAGTTCAATCTTTGTATTGTTACTCATCTTTGCCCATGTTGCGTTGAGGAGCTGTTCCTGTTTTGAATAAAATAATAAAATACCATAAATAACATACAAACTGTCCCTCTCCCACGAACACATGCAATGAGCAGGCAGTCAAAGAAGGAGTTCCTATATTGGAAATTTGTGTCCCAGAATTTACTGTAGAGTCTACTGGCCCAGCAACATGCTTCAAAACACAGCTAGTACGTATCTCCAGCACACATGCCTCAAACACATAGTTAATACAGTTTTCCTTAAAAGAGGACAACCAACACAAAAATATTGAGTGTGAAATGTATTTTGAAGTTTCCACCCGGGTTTTAATCAATAGCGCTGTGACCATTTTGGGGGCCTACTTGGCTGATGTCTAACAACTGTAAACATATCTTCTCTAAATTAGACCGCATTGCAGGATGGAGTCTACAAGTTAAGTATCATAAAAAATCAGGTTCACAAAATGGTGGACTAAAGACGACCAAAACACAAATAAAACGTCAGTGCATAACAATTATCAACTTGGCCCGTCTAACAGCACAGGGATAGATTTTGGGATATATTCCTTCCAAATTTTTCTAGTGTTCATATAGCGGAGTAAAAGGCCATGAGAAGTAGTTAGTCTCGAAGCATTTCACCCCAGCAACTCTGCTCACATGAGACTGCATTTTTAGAAAGAACATATAATTTTTTTATTTCACTATGGAGGTGCGTGTAACATTCTAACCACACTCAGGTAGCCTCACAGAACTCTTGATATGTGGGTTCATATTAAGGTTAGAAGACAGCAGGATAGTGCTTTACAACACATGGTGATGTAGAACCAAGCAGTCCACAATTTGAGGACACCTGCAATTAAATTGATCACAAAACATGACAAAGCTTTAAAAGAACAGAGTCTTGGGAAGGTGTGGCCCCAATCCCAAGGAAGATAGCATCTTCCTTTTCCAACACAATACCATTTGGTTTCTTTAACCTATAAAATGTGGATCTACAGTCAGTGTGCAACATTTGGAAATTATGCGATTGTATGTTGCAGGTTTGACGCGGATCGAGTAGTCCACTTAGAGCACACGGCTTCAATCAAAATAGCACTACTCGTCAACACCCAAAAACCTGTGCTGCTTCAAGGTATCTCTGGAGCAGCTTGAACAAGGGGCCTATACATCAGTACTCAAACCGCTTTGTCATCTCAGAGTGGCAATGAATAGTATGAGATTCCCTGGATATGCTTGCCAGCGATGCAGTATGCAGAGTGTTGGAGCTTTGTCCTGCATTGCAC
Organism: Lissotriton helveticus; assembly: GCF_964261635.1. NCBI lineage: Eukaryota > Metazoa > Chordata > Amphibia > Caudata > Salamandridae > Lissotriton > Lissotriton helveticus. The sequence continues at coordinate 1,645,207,604 of NC_136057.1, read as the reverse complement.
AATAGGGATTCCTGCGCAACAGTAACAGCAATTGGCCAAGTCCTCCGCTAAAAAATACTTTCAACAACCTCAATCATTCCATCAGCAGTGCTCTGTAGCGTTCCAGGCATTCCAGGCTACATCTACCCAGGCTAATCACCGGACTGACAGGAAGAGTCCACAGCCTCTACCATCATCTTTCGAGAGCAATGAATCTTCAAAGTGTAATACATCACCTTCATCGGAGACTAAAATAGAACGTGCTCACAGTGTGACTTCCCTCAAAACCAGGTCCAACAGCTCTCCAAGAATGCTGATCTTCAAACCACTTAGATTCCAGCACACATACCAAGTCCTAGAACACATGCAGAAGGCAAAGTCTATCTTATGGAACAGAGGACAATTATCCACATGTCAAGACCTTGCCAGCGACACAAACTAAAAGAGGATTTATTGCTCTCTGTGGCACACTATCAGAGTGGTCTATCGACATATTTTCACTGATCCTGCTAAATTCAGAACTGTCTACCAAGGCACAATGCGCTAGTTCTAGGAACAAATCCCAAACTACTTTGGATGTGTTAAATCCAACTAAAGACAGCACTGTCTCCATTTAATCAAACCCACACCTACAAGGACGCTTGAAAATCATCTGTTTCTGCCATGTATGCTCTCTCAAATACTATCGTCTTACTCGCTAAGTTAAATGACCCAATATGTGCATCCATTACTAATGCCTCACTCATAATTGCATCTCAGTTGGTATCACAGTAACAAAAGCACTTGCTTATCTGGTATAATAATCACCATGTAATTTTGTAACCTAACATCACTACATAAAGTTCTTTATACACCTTATTACTTCAAAATTCACGCAGTACACAACTACCTACAACCACTGTCACAACAATCAATCCAGCCTCCCTACCTATAACCAGTATACTCCTAGCATAACCAACTAAGCCTGCTAGCATGCACATAAATGCATTTAGCAACTACATACTGGCTTAGCGGCTCAAATAAACACTCCTGCCGTTCATGATTTTTTTGATGCTAGGGACTCTGTTAAACATTCTTTGTTCTGGGAGGAGCGAAGGGGGACTTACTGTATCTTCACCACAGTTCCAATATTTATATCGGTTTTCTGGGTGGGATCTCAGCAGGGGAGATGGGAGGGTAGGGGTAATCTGGATTATTATTTTTTTGTTTTCCTTTTCCCTCTTTCTAGTTCAGTTGTTTCTTCGCTCACTTTAGGAGGACCCATTATGTCACACTGCGACATGATTGAACCTACATCATCTTCCAAATTCCCATTTCTCTGCAATATCCGTTGTTTCGGTCGAAATTCCACAATGGCTGAGATATTGGAGCTTCCGTTAATAAAACGTACCCTTTCCAAATCTTTACATACTACCAAACGCTCATCTATTTGTCTAACATCAACCATGCCTGATCTTAAGGTGTGCTCGCTAAATACCAGAGGCCTTACCTAAACAGAAAGTAAAACATACTATCACTTTAAATTAAAAGCCAACAGGTTTTCTTGCAAGAAACAAAAATTAGTTGCTGTGATGCTTTGAATATAAGATCAGGCAGGGTTGAAGACAATACATCTTCAGACACTATTGGAAAAAATACAGAGTAATTACTCTAATTTCCAAATGCTCTGATTGATCAGTTATGTCAGAACACAGTATTAATAAAGGTAAATGGCTCATTACCAGGCTCAAAAGCAGCAATACAGATAAAGGCAGAAACATTATGCACCCCATATGGATGACACGAAGTCTGAAAAAATAATTATCGCTCTTAAAGCCAATATACTTGGTGGCAATTTTAACTTTGCCATGGATAGGCTACCTGAACTTGAAAAATCACTTAGCGCATTAACCCTGAAATCACTGAGAATGTGAAAGATGTACAAGAATTAGGGAAATGCATTGTTTTTGTAGATCTCGCTACAGCCAGCGCATGTGCTGGACGGGCGAGACATTTAGTAGGCGGGTTTTTCAAGTGCTACCAAAGGCATTTGCCGGCCACCAGCTTGCTATCACGCGCACAAGCCGGCGCCTCGCTCCGCCTCTTCAATGTCTGATCTTTTCACCCTCACACTTTCCTATCAGAAGCGCGCATTCACATTCCAGAACCATCTCGCGCTTCCGGCTTCAAGACGTAGGACTTTCTACAGCAACGTCCGATCCCCTGTATGGAAAATTCCAAAGTATTGTGCCTCTTTTAACCCTTGGACAAAGTTAGCATTCAATCACATGATGTCCCCCTTAAAACCAATACGAAGGAGGTTAATTTAGAACAGAATGAAACATGTTCGCAACTTACTTGGCGCCTTCTGCCTTCTGAAAATCATACTGTGTAAACCTCTGCAAACACGTCAAATGAGATCCTGGCAACCCACTGCCCAAAATGAAACCATGTGCTATGCTACGCATGCACCCCGATCGTTTTCACGGCAGCGCAGCCGTGTCCCTTTCACGGCCGCACGGCCAATGCTGGTTATTTTTAGGTGTAAGTGCCCGCATCTTTTCTCAAGAGCTTTGGGGTTGCCTGGTCTTGTTTCCGCATCCTAGATCCTACTTCCATCTCCCCATGCTTCGTGTCTCCTTGTCTCACTATTGTAGGTACTTGGTCATCTCGCTCGGCCTCTGTTTTGCCTCCGTTTTATGCCTCTCTTCCTCTGGGTGAGAGTCTTGTGATGAAAAGAAAGCCTGGTACCCAGAAATGATCGTCACTGCCCACCACCTGCAACGACCATCCCAAGTTATGTGCTACTCCTACCCACCCTTACCAGCCTTTCAGCAGCTTTGGCCTTCTGGACAGTATGCACATCTGCCTGCATAAAGGGCAATCTTCTCACACCTCACTTGCACTTTCTTCTCAGCTGCCTTTGCTGTACTGTGTTGCTACTTCTCTGTGCTGTTTGATCCCTCTCAGTACTCTTGCCCCTTCTCTACATGTGCACCTCTTAGTATACTTGCCCCTTCTCTGCATGCGCACCTCTCAGTACACTTGCCCCTTCTCTACATGCGCATCTCTCAGTGCCTGCCCCTTTGGTCACATTCTTCACTCTGCTGACCCCTGCACAAATCTCAGTACACCTGTCCCTTCTATACAAGCACACCGCTCAGTACATTTGCCCCTTCTCTACATGCACAATTCTCAGTACACCTGTCCCTACTCTACATGTACACCTCTCAGTACACTTGCCCCTTCTCACATGCACAATTCGCAGTACACCTGTCCCTTCTATACATAAGCACCTCTCAGTACACTTGCCCCTTCTCTACATGCACACCTTTCAGTACACTTGCCCCTTCTATACATGCACACCTTTCAGTACACTTGCCCCTTCTATACATGCACACCTCTCAGTGCACTTGCCTCTTCTATACATACACCTCAGTGCACTTGCCCTTCCTCTACATGCGCACCTCAGTGCACTTGCCCCTTTTCTACATGCGCACCTCAGTGCACTTGCCCCTTTTCTACATGCGCACCTCAGTGCACTTGCCCCTTCTCTACATGCGCACCTCAGTGCACTTGCCCCTTCTCTACATGCGCACCTCAGTGCACTTGCCCCTTCTCTACATGCGCACCTCAGTGCACTTGCCCCTTCTCTACATGCGCACCTCAGTGCACTTGCCCCTTCTCTACATGCGCACCTCAGTGCACTTGCCCCTTCTCTACATGCGCACCTCAGTGCACTTGCCCCTTCTCTACATGCGCACCTCAGTGCACTTGCCCCTTCTCTACATGCGCACCTCAGTGCACTTGCCCCTGCTCTACATGCACACCTCAGTGCACTTGCCCCTGCTCTACATGCACACCTCAGTGCACTTGCCCCTGCTCTACATGCACACCTCAGTGCACTTGCCCCTTCTCTACATGCGCACCTCAGTGCACTTGCCCCTTTGGTCTCATTTTTTACTCTCTGCTGAACCCTGCCTCCTCTCACTGACCTGCTCAGCCTCCCTCCCCTGCATCTCTCGACATCTTGTGTTCTTCTCAGTACTTGCTTTCTGAGAGATAATAAATTTGGCAGTGGCCTATGACTATCCAGCTAGCCCAGAGTGATTACAATAACATCATTTACAAAACACCGATAGCATTGACCATATTGCAAGAATGTTCTAGCATGTCTATGTGCAAGTGAGGCAGACGCAGGATGGATGGAAATGCTGTCGTTTGCAGTGTGATGCAGTTTAGATCTCCCCCCCACCTTCCCGACTCTTAAACAGTGCTTAATTTGAGCCACTGGTTTCCGGTGCTTGGCACCGGAATATCATTGTCAACACAAGTGCTTGTGAGAATCTGCCACAAGGTGACGCTGTCTAGGGAATTTAGAGAGGATCACAACAACAGTTAATTTACATTAAAATTGACTTAACCTGCTGCCCAAGCCATTTTTAGGTCTCGCCTAGGAGACCTTTAGCCGTCGTTCAGCTCTTTTTCGAAGCACATACTCGTGCTTGTGGCGGCATACACCTTGCAGGAGCACGCAGGGGCGCGCCACAAGCACGAGTATGTGCTCCGAAAAAGACCAGACTGCTCTCTGAAGCGCGCGCACCACTCCTGGGCTTGCAATGGATCCTCCTCCCATGTTGCTCCATCGCACACTTCTCTTCACGCCGTTCCTGCTTGCACACTTGGCACAATCAACAAACCCAGCAACAGTTTCGTTAAGCTTGCGACCGGCGCCAACAACTGAACTTTCTTAGATGGTGCTTATCGAGGACGTGCCCTTCACCGAAGCGGACCTCGAGGACTAAGTCTTGTTCTCTATGTCTCTATAAAGCCTTGCCGATTTGAACTTGCTTGTTTTTCCTTGAATCCAGTTTTGCATGCAGGGTTTAATGTAATTGATATGAAGCTACTCACAGGCTTAAGCAAACAGCAAGTATCTTAGACGCTCGGCTGACACGCTGTCTTAGAAGGATGGGGTGAACATCCAAACATATCTGCTCCGGTGAAGCATTCTTATAATAAAATAATAGCATGTTCAGACACTTGCTTCTTAATCAGCCCCAGGGTGCATGGTTTGTTCCTACAGCTCATGTCTGGTAAAGGGCATTGTTTGTACGACATCCGTTGCACAAGGCTCACTTCCTGCAAGTGACCAGAGGAGGTGCTTCGGGAGGTTGTCGTGCCCATATTTCATTCAGAGTGTGTCCACTCACACTGCTGCCAGCTGCACCCAGTGTCGTGAGGCTGCTTCAGCCTGTCCTGCTTCCTGGGCCCACAACACTGGACAGAAGAGGCGGAGTCTTCTCACTGCATGGAACACTGCTGCGTCAGCACTGGGATGTCACCTCGGAGTTGTTATGATTGGAACAGAGGGTCAGTTGCCTTTTGGCTTCCTGGGGAACTTATGAAATGAACTCTGCTGCATGTGTGCTACATCCAGGCTCTTGTGCGTCAGCAGGGGGAGAGAAGATGGCAAAGGGGAGTCCCTATGCGCTGCATCTACAGTTCACGCTGCGGAGGTCAGTGTAGAGGGGAGTTTACATCCATCTTACACCATTGATTTGTTTCTCACCGGCGGTTGCCCCGCACGTTCCACCACATCACGTGTGTGTCAGTCACTCTATTGACCTTACAGGTGCTAGAGTTGTCTAGCGCCTGGAGGGCGCTTTCATCTACTGGATTCTCTGGACGGATCGATTTAAACACAGCCTGCCCTTGAGTCACAGAATTCAACACTGTGCACTTTCCTCACCCCCATCACCACCGGGGCCGCACTGTAAAGGGAGGCACTGGGCTAGGATGGAAGGGGTCTTAGGGTGGGCTGAGTTGTGTTTTTAGGGCCTCCTTTACCCGCCCATGGCTGCCAGTTCATATCCGTTGTTCCCTTCCTATTTCTGGAGCAGTTGCAGCGGTATGCTTTTTCTGCCCCCCTTCCCCTGTCACCTCGGCTCCAGTGTCTTCCAGGCATTGGTGGATGAGCGGGGTGCTTGCACAGGCCTGCTGAAACACCTTCCCCAGAGGAAGAAGCATTGGCATAGCCAATAGGTCTCGCCTTTGGGCCCTTATAAGGGTTTAACCATGCAACAGTTAATGTTGTTACAATAAGGATATTGTGCTACATAACTAAATACTTAAAAAGGTCCCAAAGGCGAGACCTATTGGCTATGCTTTTTTTTTTTTTTAGGAAAACACAATTATTGACCTCCCAAAGATAAATTGCCAAAACAACTACATTAGCTCTCATAGAACCTCAACTAATCGAGACACCCTTAAAGGCTTAAAGTATAACTGAAAGAAAATCATCAGCAAATATGCCCACCTATGGGTCACCTAGAAACCCAAACCACTGTATTGCCTAAACAAAGCAGATAACAGTAACATCCTACCTAAAATTAAAAAGAAACGTGTCTTGGTTAGCTCGTTGTGTTTAGTTTAAGACTTTACACCTCTCTATGAAGCTAACAAATTAGCACAGCAGAAAATGTTACCAAGTACCTGACTTTTGTCAGGATCAATAAAGTCAATGAAGTAGATAGATAGGCTCACTCTAGAGAATAAAAAGATCCTGGATGCCATCAATGCTATACAAGCAGTAAAGCCAGAGGCCCAGATGGCTTTCTGATCACTTTTCATGAAAGATTATCTAAAACAATCATCATCAATCCTCTTGAAGCAACCACAAAACCTTTGTCGAGGGCAAAGTGAAGGGACCAGCTGCATAAGCGACAATTGTAGATATACCCAAGGAGGATAAAGACCAACAGTACCCAAAGAAAAACTGGCAGATTTTGTTAATTAACGAAGAAGCAAAGATATATGCCAAAGTCTTAGCAATATGGCTAGAAAAGAACATCAATTCACCCCTCAAAAACCCAGCTTTGTTAAAGGCAGACTGGACAATGACAATATATGTACTGTTTGCCACATTACAGAGAAGGCCCACCTCTCTGGCTCTCACTCAACAGCAGCTGGCATTAATGTGGAGAAGGCCTTTGACAAGGTCTCCTGGCCTTATCCATGTGTCTCACTTCAGCAATACCAGTTTGAAGAGGATTTTATCAAAATGCCAATTGTCATATGTATTCACAAAGGCAAGGGGGTTAAAGATCATGGCATTCTTTCAAACTTCTTCGATCTACAGCAAGGTACTTGGCAAGGAGGCCAATTTTCCACCTAGCTGTTTCTCCTAGCAATTGACTTCTTACTACAGCTAATGATTGACTGCACAAATACCAAAGCTATTAAGTTGAGATTTGGCTTCCTGCAAAAAGTAGTATATGCGGACGATATCTTGATCTTCACTAAGGAGGACAACAGATCGATCCTAGTGTTACAGTACATAATCCATGAATTTAACATATCAGGCAACAGGATGAACAAAGACAAATCACAAGTCCTTCCCCTGAAACCTTGGTGCCTGCACTGAAAACAATGGCAGATATTAGTAACAAAAATACATGAAATACTTTAAAGGGTTCCTAAACTGCTCAAGAATAGGCCTAGGCGGAGTTCCACATAGTGACACAAAATGTCCGCCGAGCTATGCAGAGTTTCGCAAGCAGCAAAGTGCGTTAGTTCAGGCCGTTCGCACAGATTTTAAGCACCGGATGTTTGTTCCCCACTGGAAAATCAGCGCGAACTGCACCATGCGCAGCGCAAGGGGGCGCTGCTTCTTTCTGCCACTAGAGTAGATGTTCTACTCAAGGGGCAGCTTCCTCAACGTGTGCGGTCGCGGGCCAGTGTCGAGAAATCTCACCGGGAGGTGGTCTGGTGTAAGATTTTCCTTGCTTGCACTAGCCAATGAGCGAGAAAAAACTCAGCAAACTCCGAAAGCAGAGCGGAATTGCATGCCCAGGCCTACTCAGGTATGAATCACACACAAAGAGGAGAATAAAAAACCTTGCAAAATTAAAAGACTCAGTAGAAGCTTGGTTACTTCGAGAAATCACAGTTGGGCTTAGTTGAAATCTTAATGATGGCCGCCTCAATTCCCTGTCAGGTTTTTAAATCCCCCCCCCCCCCGCAGCAGATAAACTCCGTTCAGAATTTCTTTGGAATAAAAAAAAAGATACAAAAAAGCTTAGCCGGTGGTATAAGCAAGTAAGGATTAGTTACTTACCTGTAATCCTAGTTCTCTTCCAGGGGTATACTCATTAAAGTCATTAGCACTGAATTATCTCCGCCCAGGAGCGGGAACCCGGAACACATAACAATATACATATATATGTGTAAATATATCAAAAAGTACATCGTACTAAACTAATTATACACATATAAATGTATAGTAACCATAATATGCAGCCTAACATATATACATAGGCTAATAAAGCCAACATTACACACGTTCTGAAGCATGAAAATATGCTATATATAATGCAATAAACAGGCATGAGCCCAAAATGCATTTCATAACCATGAAAAACTTTTATTTTCATCAAAGAACCTGTTGTAAACAGTTATTAGCCTAAAAGGCTGCATATGAAAAATTGTCTGTGTACAGAAAATCAGACTGGCACCCTGCCTTTAAGGCCCCAGAGAATCTGCACACTTTGCCTTTAAGGCCTCTAGGAAAATTCTGTTCCCATCATGTACCACAGGTGACAGTTAGGTCAGTTCTTTTGTACGGTACAGTAACCTTTTAGCAGGAATCTGCACATAAAAACTTCACAATATATATATATAGAAAAAAGTTCAATACCACTGCTCGCCCGGGGAGGCGGGAGGGTGCTTATGACTTTAATGAGTATACCCCTGGAAGAGAACTAGGATTACAGGTAAGTAACTAATCCTTCTCTTCCAGGGGATACTCATTAATAGTCCTAAGCACTGAATAGAGTAACAAGCTCATACCCACTAGAAGCGGGCGAACAGATAAATGCATAGCTGCACTTTTAAAAATACAGTGTTTAACTAGAAACAGCAAACAAATTTCTGAGTGATGCTTGTCCCACTTGAGCATCAGTCTGCGCATCAGAATCCCAAGCAGTAATGGCGTATAAACGTATGCACTGAACGCCAAGTAGCTGCTTTAAATATCTCTGACATAGTCACATTCCTAAGGAGAGCTGTGGTAGCAGCTTTCCCTCTCGTAGAATGAGCCCTAGGTCTACCTGATAAAGACTTGTGGGCTAGCTGATAAGCCAGTAAGATACATGACACTATCCATCTAGAAATGGATCTCTTGGATGCTGCCACACCAGTATTTGTAGGATCATAGTTCACAAACAAACGGTCCGTGTGTCTCAACGACTTCGTTTTATCCAAGTAAAATTTCAAAACCCTCTTTAGATCTAATGAGTGCAAAGTCCGCTCAGCCGGACTCGAAGGGTTTGGAAAGAAAGTAGGCAATGTTATGGATTGGTTAACATGAAAATTCGACACCACCTTAGGCAGAAAAGCCGGATGAGTCCTGAGCACCACTCTGTTTCCATGAAAAACTGTGTACGGTTCCCTGCAACACAGAGCCTGAATTTCGCTCACTCTACGAGCAGAAGTGATGGCTACCAGGAATGCTACTTTCCAAGATAAGTGTTGCAAAGACGCTTTATGTATGGGCTCAAATGGTGGACCCATCAACTTAGTCAACACCACATTAAGCTCCCAAGGTGGAGAAGGAGACCTGACTGGAGGAAACACCTTCCTTAACCCCTTCTAGAAAATCCTTCACCACAGGCATCCGAAAAAACGATATCTGTGTTGGCGATTTTCTATAAGCAGTTATTGCAGCAAGATGGACCTTGATAGAACTAAACTGCAAACCAGACTCAGCAAGGTAAAGAAGATAAGGCAAGATCACCTGTTCTTGACCATGAATAGGGTCAAGACCTTTACTCTGACACCAGAGGTAAAAGCGTTTCCACTTAAATCCGTAGGATTGTCTTGTAGAAGGCCGCTTTGCCTCCTTAAGAATGTTCATACACTCTGGATTCAGCTGTAAATGTCCGTACTGGATGACTTCAGGAGCCATGCTGCCAAGCGCAGGGAGGGCAGATTGGGGTGAAACACTCGCCCCTCCTGCTTGGACAGAAGATCCGGGCGACAAGGCAATCTCCTGTGTGGCCTGATTGACAACTGGAGGAGATCTGGGAACCACCACTGGCGTGGCCACTCCGGGCAAATCAGTATCATTCTGGAGTTGGTCTTGTACATCCGGTTGATCACTGCTGGTATCAACGGTGTCGGTGGAAAGGCGTACAGCAAATTTTGACACCAGTCTATCAAAAGGGCATTCCCTCGAGACCCTTTCTGGGAAAACCTGGACGCGAAGACGGGGCATTTTGTGTTTGCCGCGTCTGCGAACAGATCGATGTCTGGTGTTCCCCAAGCCTGGAAAATGCTGTGCGCGACGTCTTCGTTGAGAACCCAGTCGTGCGCTTCGACGAAGTCTCTGCTGAGGCCGTCCGCCTCGGAGTTGAGACTCCCTGGTAGGTGAACTGCTGTTACGGACAGGTCCCGTGCAAGTAACCAATGCCAGATGGTCTGGGTTTCTATGGACAGAGTCCTGGATCTGGTACCCCCCTGCTTGTTTAGATAATACATTGTTGTTGTATTGTCTGTTTGCACCAGAAGGGACCGAGTCTGTAGAGATGGAGCCAGAGACTTGAGAGCAAGATGGACCGCTCTGAGTTAGAGTAGATTGATGTGATATCCTCTCTCGAAGTCTGACCATAGCCCTTGTACCTGAAGAGGGCCCATATGTGCCCCCCAACCTAGGAGAGAAGCATCTGTGATTAGAGTCTGCGTTGGTGGGTCCTGATGAAAAGGAACTCCCTTCATCAAGTGTGCCTTCTTCATCCACCACCGAATGGAATCTCTTGCCGACTGTTGGAGATGAATTCGATCCTCCCAGCATCCCGTCCTCTGTTTCCACTGATCTTCCAGACACTGCTGCAGAGGACGCATCTGCAAACGTGCGTTTGGCACGATGAATATGCATGATGCCATGGACCCCAGGAGAGAGGATACTTGCCGAACTGTCGGACGTGCATACTGGAGGAGAAGCACGCACTTCGCCTTGATAGATGACCATCTCTCCTCCGATGGACACACGTTTTCTTTTTCTGTGTCCAGTTGTGCACCCAGGTAGTGGATCTTCTGGGTGGGATTCATTATGGACTTCTTGTAGTTGACTTGCAGACCCAACTTGCACATGAGTTGGAGGCATATCGATAGATGTTCTTCTAGTAGCGATGGGGATGAACTCTTCAGAAGCCAGTCGTCTAAGTACGGATATATGAAAATCCGTCTCTTTCGAAGACAAGCTGCCACTACCGCCATACATTTTGAAAATGTTCTGGGAGCTGATCTCTGGCCAAAAGGGAGTACTGAGTACTGGTAATGATGAGCCCCTACTTGGAACCTGAGGAACTTGCGATGCTTTCTGGATACCGGAATATGAAAGTACTCATCTTTCAGATCGATGGAGCACATCCAATCCCCTTGGTGTAATTGAGGGAAAATCTGATGAAGAGCCAGCATTCGAAATTTCTCCTTCCGAATGAATTTGTTCAATCTTCTCAGATCCAGAATCGGTCTGAACTCCGTAGCTGGACCTTTTTTCTTTACGAGAAAAAAATCGAGAGTACAGGCCTTGACATCTCTGTTGAGATGGTACTGGTTCTATGGCGTTCTTCTTCAGAAGGACTTTCGCTTCCTGTTGCAAGCGCTTTATATTCCACTGAACCATCTTTAGGGGGCGAATGACAGGAGGAGGCTTCTTGAATCTCAAAAGGTACCCGCTCTGAATGATACTCAGCACGTATCTGTCCTTTGCTTCCACTCGTCCAGATACCACACAATACTTCCTCCAACCGGAGTGGCACACGGTTGTGGAGGAAGCATCTGTTCATTGTTTTTGAGGCTGCTTGGTAGCAGAGGATTGCTGCCTGTTTCCATTGCCTCTGCCTCGTCCAGGTCGTCGCTGTTGAAATTGCGACCTCTGCTGATTCTGGCCTTGATTTTGCGAAGACCAATTCGACTGGTGGCCCCTTTGCTGAAAAGATCTTTTGTCAAAGGGACGAAAATTACCCCGACGTCTAAATTCTTTTTTCTTTTCAAGGCAGACGGCCTTCAGAGTGTCCAACTCCACTTTCATTTTAGACATTTTGTCGTCAGCGTGAGATCCAAACAGAGTCGAACCATTAAAAGGTAAATTTACCATTTTTCTCTGCGCCTCTGGCTTTAGTCCCGTAAGGCGAAGCCAAGCCGTACGTCTAGCACAAACACCATGTGCATAGCCATGAGCTGACAGATCCGCCGCATCAGCAGCCGCACTTATACTCTGGTTGGCCACCAATCCTCCTTCTTCCACTATTTCCAGGAAGTCTTTCTGATCCTCCTTAAGGAGTTTCTGCAAAACGAGCCACTGAGTCCCAGAGCAGACGATCATAGCGGCCCAATAAGGCTGACGCACTAGCCACTCTCATGACCGAACCTGAGGTGTTGCACATTCTTCTCCCCAAGGAATCCATACTCTTACTATCCTTTTCAGGTGGAGCAGAAGAGGTAGATGCCGCAGAATGTGCTTTTCTGACTGCTGCCACAATAAGTGAATCTGGAGGCGGGTCAGAACGCAAAAATAAAGGATCCTCTGCTGGAGCCCTGTACTTCTTAGCAATCCTAGAAGGACCAGAACCCACCGTGGCCGGAGTTAAGAATGTTCTCATTGCTGGTTCTATCAACCCGGACACTAACGGCAGAAGAGGCCTACCAGTCGTCTTGTGATGTAGGGTTTCAAAGATGACGGACGTTGCTATTTGAGGAACTGCCATCTTGATCTTGAACTTATTCGCCCCACGACACAACACATCATTAAATGTGCCCAAATCATCCACTGGAGACACTCTGGACGGAGGAGTAGATGAGATTGTGGGAGAATAGTCTCTATATGAAGATCTTAAAGAAGACTTAGATGACGTAGAAGATGATGAAGGCGTTCTACTCCGCCTCCGAGGAGTTGCTGATCGCTGCCTCCTTCGTTCCCTTGAACGCGATTTCTCTCTCACTAAGGACCTCGAGCGTGGTCTTCTATGCAGCTCCGTCTGAGGGACCGGAGCCCTCATCCCCATCAGTCCTGCATCTGGACGCATCTTCCAATGTCTCAGGCTTTCCAGCCACCTCGGAGACAAGTTAATAGGCCGCCCTACACGCTCAGGTGAAGCCTCAGGTGACACCTGCACAATATTCAGTCCCGTTGAAGACTTGGAGGCTCTGGAAACTACACTGTGCTCAGAAACCAATGAGCCAGATGGAGTCAGTTGTCTGGGCACCAATTGTCTGTCATCCGACACCTCCCCTGAGGTTGAGCCCGAATGAGCCCCCACAGACGAGTCCTGGTGCACTACCTCTTGCCCCACCGCAGACCTGTCGTCTTGTTGGTCTCGCGGTGAAGACAAATGTTCTGGACTGATGTCTGACCTCGACAAAGACCTAATTGAGGTCCGAGAGGCCGGTCTGGATAGTCTCGACGCCGACCCGTGTTCAGGTGGGGGAGACCTAGACACTCCATGCTTCGAGCCCGAAGCAAACTTCGACATCGACTTATGTCGCGATGGAGACCTTGGTCTTCTCTTTTTAGGTCTCGACGTCGACTCCTTCGACGCCCTCCTTTCTCTCAACGTCGACCTCTTCTTCGACGACGTCGTAAGTCTCTCTCTCGACCTCGGTCTATCCTTCGACGTCGACACTTTCCTCGACGTCGACACACAATCCTTCGACGCCGACACACCATCCTTCGACGCCGACACACCATCCTTCGACGCCGACACACCATCCTTCGACGTCGACCGCCTCTCTTCCCTCGACGTCGACTTCTCACGAGTCTTCGACGTCGAACGTGGAGCCCCCGACGTCGTCTTTACAGCAATCGACACCAGATGTCTCGACGTCGAGAAAGATTTCGACGGCGACTGTCTAGACGCTGAACCTTGCCTCACCGGCAAAGTCCTCGTCGTCGCCCTCTTAGACGCCGACAATGCTGACGGCGATCTGGAACTCGACGTCGACCGCACCTTTTTTGACGGCGACGCTCCCTGGAGTCGCTTTTTCTTAGTTCTACCTTCTGGAGACGCTGATCTTCGATGTTTAGGATGAGAAGATGGCTTAGCAGATGATAATAAGCCCTTGGAACTCTTCTCACCACGGTTTTCTCTCTCCAGAAGGCCCAGCAACCTCATTTTATCCGTTTCTCTTAAAGTTCTACTAGAAAGGTTGAGGCAGTGATAACAATCGTTCACCTTATGAGAAGCTGGAAGACACACCACACAAACAGAGTGTGGATCCGTTTTTGACATCTTCCCACAGGAAGGACATTTGTAAAATAAAGGTGGCATTCTGACTAAAAAAACACCAACAGTTAGTCAGAACAAGATATAAAACACCACCAAAATAATCTTTTGTCAAAAAAAGGTAAGAAAAAACCAACTTCTGACAGAAAAATACTACAAATGAGCAGAGCTCAAGTTCCAGGTTCCTCACAGAACAAGCCGGAAAAAAGAACTAACCTAACTGTCACCTGTGGTGCATGATGGGAACAGAGTTCCCCTAGAGGCCTTAAAGGCAAAGTGTGCAGATTCTCGGGGGCCTTAAAGGCAGGGTGCCAGTCTGATTTTCTGTACACAGACAATTTTTCATATGCAGCCTTTTAGGCTAATAACTGTTTACAACAGGTTCTTTGATGAAAATAAAAGTTTTTCATGGCTATGAAATGCATTTTGGGTTCATGCCTGTTTATTGCATTATATATAGCATATTTTCATGCTTCAGAACGTGTGTAATGTTGGCTTTATTAGCCTATGTATATATGTTAGGCTGCATATTATGGTTATTAAAAATGTATATGTGTATAATTAGTTTAGTACAATGTACTTTTTGATATATTTACACATATATATGTATATTGTTATGTGTTCCGGGTTCCCGCTCATGGGCGGAGATAATTCAGTGCTTATGACTATTAATGAGTATCCCCTGGAAGAGAAACTGTTTTCCAAATTTGTTTAATTATCAAGCGGCAAAAGTGGCGAGTCAAGGCATTCAGTTTTCAGAATGTCAGGACATCGCCCATGTTAATGAAAAATTTGTTAGGACCTCACTTAACACTATCATATATAACTTTATTTCGACCACAAAGATCATAATTGTACACCGCACAAGAAAGATAAAATGCGAAATATAAATAATTCATTTTAAATAGCATAGATACCATAAAATATTTAAAAGCGGGAGTGATAAGAAACTGATAAAACATACAGTCTGTCATTCAATACATATAAAGTGCTTGATCCACAGTGCATCTGGAGAGGCCATAGACCATTACTCTGCGTGTATTGATAGTCAAGATTCTCAGCACCTCTAGGTAATAGCTGGGGCCAACCAGTCTACAGAGTGGAATTATCAATTTTTCCCTCAAGGATTTATAGTGTGGACAAAAAAAAGCAAGCATTTACAATGCAACGGTTTCGCCTTTGCCAAAGTTAGAGCTATTGGCATTGTAAATGACAACATTTTTATGTGTCTATCGCATCACCACAGCATCACTATGCGCTACCACAGCATCACTATGCGCTACCACAGCATCACTATGCGCTACCACAGCATCACTATGCGCTACCACTGCATCACTATGCGCTACCACTGCATCACTATGCGCTACCACTGCATCACTCGTCGCTACCACAGCATCACTCGTCGCTACCACAGCATCACTCGTCGCTACCACAGCATCACTCGTCGCTACCACAGCATCACTCGTCGCTACCACAGCATCACTCACCTTTGTCCTCACGTAATACAGGGGTAGCAATGCTATGACTTAGTCGGTAAAAAGAGTGAGTTGCATCAACTCCCAGCCAGCGCCTAACTGTACAGACAGTTTTTTTTTCGGGGGGGGGGGGGGGGGGGGAGATTTATATATTCGACCCGAAGGTGTGGAGTTTTACTGAGCACCAATTGCATTGTTGCTTAAGAAAAAGGGGGAAATGGAATGCCTTACAACAGTGTGTCCGTAATGCGGGCATTTACTGTTGGTGGCATTTTAAAGCTCAGAAGTCGTCTGCTCGCGAATGGCATGCGGCGGTTTCAGATTGACGGCAGCAGCGCGGGGCCGCACGACCACATGAAGGCGGCCACATCTGCCTGAATAACAGGAAGCCCAGGCCTGCAGCTTCCTCGGCTCTGGGAAGCGTGTCACTTCTCAGACACCGGCACAGAACATGCCACAGTAATTGCTTTGAAATTAAAGACGGACATATGCGGTATGCGCTGACTGAGCACGGCTCGTGGAGCTGGGAAAAGAAGCGCGGCGCGGCTCCCTGGAGCAAAATGCAATTTGTAAAGCTTGATTACACAGGCAGCTGTAGAAAATGCACTTAATTAATGAGTGCGATAGATGCACTCGCGAGTACACCACCATCCTCGCCACAGATGTACTGCACGATGCTCGCTTGCAGCGCGTGTTAACTATGCACTGTATACGAACTAATACCCACACAACAACTAATCGTACGACATCTGTTCACGAACTAATCTTGCATATGCATCTACATATATTTATGTTACTGGGGGTATTTTTAGATCACTGGCCCACGGGGAGGTGGGGCTACTTAACGTATCTCAGAAGTAGGGATGGTGCTGTGCACATGAGAGCTGAGGGTACGTAGTTTCAATGTAATAGGTTTAAATACCGCCTCCGGTGCGGAGTGGGGGTGCAGGGTGACAACGTGCATGGGATTATGTAGGTTGGTCGGGGAACCTGGTAGCCATGGTAACGTAACATAACAAAGCAATACAGGAATCCATAAGAAATTTGTCCACCCAGTGAGGTCTTCCGGACCTGTAACTGTTGAATGTGAAGTCTACTCAATGGTTATGCTTGCATCTATCTACCTTGGGAGGATGAGAGGCTGAGTAGACCCGCCAAGATTTGAACCAGAGGTGAGGACAAATTCCTCTAGTGAAATCAATACTGCACTAACCCCCTTGAGACCGGGCTTAAAGGTAAGATGCAGGCCCCTTCATGTCTATATATCAACAAGATGTATTCATGAATATAAGTTACACATAAGCTGCATGTATATTTAACATTCTTCTATCCATGCTATACATTATAAATAACCATACATATATCTACAGGCACACACAGCTATGATATTTATCTGCATGCATTTGCGGACCTCAAAAATCTAGACACAAATACACTGAAAACAATGGTGGTAAGAAAAAACGACCCACGTTTAGAAGCACGAAAACAACCCACCTTTACAAACCGAGGCCTGCTCCGCGATCCAGCGCCCTCCCTCGCAGCTTGTTTTATAAGTGCTCGCAATCTAAATGGTTGCTTATTGAAATATCTCTCAGCCCCGGCTGCCTGCTCCTGAAAGTGCGGTTCAATAATACCTCTCGGGTGATTGACTTGACCTTACTAGGAAGCATGGATTTTAGGCTGCAGTCCTCTCCTGGCCAGTTATTGACTGCTCCGGCGCATTGTTGAGAAACCGGCAGGCCTTCTCAGTAGCCAATTCCCCACAGCCGCGCTTTATGGGTACTTCTGAGCGGAGACCTTGATTGCCTAGCAGGCCTTCAGCGGGATTGCCAATTCGCAGCATTCCTGGCTGGCAGCGGGTGAAAAGATATGCTCGGCCGCTTCCATCTTGAGCCTGGTCGGGAGGAGGGGGGGGGGGGGGGGGGGTGTCAGGGGTTAGATTTTGAGCCCAGGATGGACTGCATGCATGGGCCAGGCGAATATACAGGAACGCCGCCCAGCTCCCGGGGTCCGTATGCACATAGTAAACGCTCACATTTGTCCTTTCAGCTGTTTGTAAAGCACGTAAAGTATCCCTTTTAACATATGCTATTTTTAACGCACAGAACAACTCATGTACGGTATTTGGGGCTATATAAAACCGGTTGACAGGCCACCTTTGGGAGGTTTGATTATATATGTTCCCTTTTATCACCATCAGTCGCCAGTCAGTCCCCGAAATCATCCGTTTGGACGAGGCGGCGGGACCCGCGACCCACCCGCCCGAGCTCCATGAAAAAAATCCAGCAAAAAAAAAAAAGTAAACACCCACAATGGGGGCCAGCGCCGCATGATGTTCTAAAAGGGGCGGGATGAGTAATCAAAAAAAAAAAAAAAAAAAAAAAAAAAAAAAAAACGACGGAACGCCCACGAATCTGCTCGGGCAATGACTGACAGATCTCTTTCAATGGCTAGCCTCCATTTATGGAGGCTAGCCAATGGAAGAGAGAGATGGGACAAAGCCCCGTACTATTCTAACATAAGATTTCGCCTGCGCGAACACTGCTGCGCAGTGCTACGCCAGGCGAAACATAAAAAAAGAGTAAGTGCACAATGGAATCTGGACTAACACTGCACGCGGGACAGAGATCATAGTTAAGAACATTGCAGCGCCTCCTTATACAAAACAACTTTGTAGGTAAGTTCTTGTAACAAAACAATACAAATTATTTACGTGCCAGAGGGGGAACGATTTCATCGATGGTGTACTCAAAATGGGGGAATCGATTTAATGTTTAAAAATTCATTGGTCGAAGATCCCTCGGAAGTTGCCAAAGCCTTTACTAAAGTGGCTTCCCAGAACATTACTTTCAGCCTGAGCTTTGGCATGGTGGTCAAATTTTCCAGGTTTGACCAAAACACCTGCCTCACCAGTAAGCCCCCCAGGGAGCTAAACCAGGGGATTGAAGTTAGCTGGGGGAGTTTCAGAAGTCCGACTGGTGCCTCTCTATATGACATGAGCGTGTCCACAACCTGTATCAGAACATAAGAAGTTTTTAATTAAATTTGTGGGCCAGCGGTCTATGGGCAAGGTCCAGGTAAAGGGGCATTAGAGGGGTACTAGAGGGAGGATCTACCAAAGATCTAAGAAAGCGATTTTCAAATGGTAGACAGCGTTGCCCTTACCCCAAAGTTCTGCTCCAAAGAGGACCCTCCCCCAAAAACCTTTAGAGTTCTAAATTTCCAGGGCTGGTGCTAAATGTCTAGACAGGGTTTTCCCATCAATTTTAGTAATGTCTGCGGTCTGCTGTATTAATTGTAGTTTCGCTTTTTCAATGTGAGCGACCCAATGTGTTGTCGGGGTCAGGCGAATACCTAAATAATCGAAGGCGTTAAGTTTGCTACTACCAACTAACAGGTCTTTTAGAAGGTTTGGTCGTTCTTTTAATAAAAATCATGTATTTAGTTTTAGCCTCATTGAGCACCAGACCACGCTGGTCACAAAACTTAGTAAAATCATTAAAGATTTATTGAAGACCCTGCAGGGATTTTTAGATTAAAAGGGTGTTGTCGGCAAAAAGAAGGGCAGGAACTCTACTTACGCCGATTTTTGGAGCTTTGCACCATCTGGGCCTAAAACAATCAACCAACTCGTTGATAAAAAAAAGTAAAAACTGTGGAGGCTAGCACACTTCCCTGGCTCACTCCGTGTTGTACTGGAATGGTTTCTGTAACTTTCTTGTCCTCCCCCAACTCACCTATGCTGGGTTTGATAATGGTATCCTAATTAAAACATCTAAAAGATTTCTAGGTAAGCCCAACTCATTTTAAACTCTTCTTAGGCTAGCTCGCTGGACTAGATCAAACGCAGACCGTAGATCAACAAAGGCTACATAAAGTTTTCCCTCCCTTAGCTGCCACTTCCTTCCAATAAATACAAAGGAGGCGAAAGACCTGGTCAAGGATACTAATTTTAGCGGGAAAGCCCGTTTGAAAATCACTCGGGATTCGGGACTCTGGGATCCAAACCTGGATCCTTCCTAGGATTTGCTTACAAAAGATTTTCTGCAGTGAGTCGATAAGGCTTATAGGCCTATAACTTGCCGGCTGTGCTTTGTCCAGTGCTCGCGCAGGCGAGAGTCCTTTTGTCCAGGGTTCAGAAATGGACCCTGGAATGGCACACGCTTGTGCGTGTGTTTTTTGTCTGCTCTTCTGTATTTGGGCTTTGAGTGCGTGTATTTTGTTAATAGAGCACGCAATAGGCCAAACCAAATGTGGGCGCATTGCTTCGCCCATGGCCTATTGGTGTCTGTTACACGCACCAAAGCCCATATGTTTTCAATTATCGCGCCCAGACACAGGCGCGATAATTGAAAACATATGTCTCGCAGTGGCGTGCGCACCACTCACTGGCGTTGATTTATTTTTTTACATTTTTCTGCCGTGCTGAAGCAAATATGCTCAGCTTGTTTTTTATTTGGACAGAATAAAGTTATATTGTTTGTGTGTCGGACTAGTGAGCAGGGAATGCTAATCCAGAAGAACATAGTAGTACGAACTGCAAAGAGTGTAGATGAAGGAACCGCAAGGACACGGAGCAGGGAGAGCGAGGGGCAGAAAGGCATCAAAGATTATACACAGAACCGCGGATTTAGATTGGAGTAAAACTCCACAGGTACCCGTGTGTTACCTGTATGTGCAGTGTAAGGGGAAAGAACTACACACACAGTTAAGCAGAGACTGCACGGAGCCTAATATGCACAGACCAAGGAAGCGGAGTAGAAACAGCCCCGTGCAAGCAGCAGACACTCTTTGGTAGGCGCAGCACGGGTGCAAGGGTTGCAAATACACCGAAGCTTTCCCTGTGAGCTCCTGAAGCAGGCACAGCGCGGGCTGTGAGCAGGGAGTGCTGCCGCTGGAGGGATGTTTGCAAGCTGCAGCAGCAGGGGCCGCTGGGGCCAGGGCCATACTTTACGGCGTGCACAGATTGCCAGGACTACACCTCTGCTGACCAGTGTCCCTTACAGGGACCCTCTCACCGCCAGACCATGTGCCCCAACAGGAGCCCAGCAAGGCACCGGAGGTGGGGGAATCTTTGACACCCTCCCCGCCCCTAAACACTTGCCGGTGCCTTCTGGCACTTGCGGCGTAAGCGGAACGGAGAGTGTGATGGAAACCAACCCCAGGGGACGTGCTTCTCCCTCCCCCCTCCCCCAGAGTGACCGTGATGCTTGATTCAGGGGCGCGGAGACTCGAGTGAGCACACGCCGGGGGCTGTAAATCCACATAAGAAAGAACTGCGATTTTAATTTATTTTATAAACCATTCCACTCCAGCTCTGGGACTAGACAGGCGGAACACGCTCACCTCGCTTCGCAGCTCTCTAGCGGAGGGCGCCATAGGAGTTCACTAAATCTAGGCACTATCGGGAACGCTATTATTCCAAAGAGGGGCTATCTCAGCTATTATTATAAGCGTCCCCACCATACTCTCTTCTGCATATCCTACACTACACCCTGCAGGTACAAATGAGTGGACTAGTCCAACCTGCTGAACTCTGCACCCCGTGCACTCAATAGACTCACATCTACTCAGCTTTACAAGTTTGTATTGTGAGAGATTCGTACACATTTAAACCGGATCACCTGCAGTCCTGTCTTTAGAGGATTTGGGATAAGAGCTTCCGACTTTGGAACTGGAGAGTCAGGTGCGAGTCTCGGCGTCGGCTCAAAATCTTGTGTTTCTGGGAAAATCACAAACTCCCAGTGCCTAACAAAATCTCCTTGTGAATGTAACTGGTGCTCGTGTAAAGCGTTCCAGCACGTTCCGGTCGAGTTTGAGCTATATAAAACAGAAAAAAACAAGCAATTGCAATGCAATAGGTCTCGCATTATTCAAGTTTGAGCTATTGGTGTTGCATTATTTAGCAATGCCAATAGCTCAAACTTTAATAATGTGAGACCTATTGCATTGCAAATGCTGGTTATAAATGGGGACTATTTCCGCTATTTTCCAGGAGAGGGGAATAGGGGTACCTGGCAAGATTGAATTAGTAAGCAGACTATGCAAGAACCCCAGAGGGCTATGCCCTCTCTATACAAATCGTTTGGGATTCTATCAGGGCCGGAGGTGCGGGCTGGCCCACATGAGCCAATTGCTGCCTGCGTTTCCTCTACTGAAAAGTGCAAAGCTCTGCTCTCACCACCAGGCACCTCCCCCCACTACTAACCAGCTTCCTCTGCAACCATATCGTAAAGGGAACCATAGTGCACTACCTACTCCTCAGGCTGAATGGTGAATTCCAGGGCTCTTATTCCCCTTAAGCCTGTACGCAGCTTTACTCCAGAATGTCTTAGAGTCTATGGCTAGCAACATCCTCTGTAGGGAGGAACACAAGGACCCGTCCCACTCCTTTGCAGTCTCAATAGCCTGCCTATACTTGGCTCTACGTGCCACAACCTCGGGCTGTACTTTCTGTTTTACTGCGTGTAGAAGCGCCCCCTTTGCAGTCCTACAATCTTGGTTGTACCAGGAAACCTGGGGAGTGCAATTTCCTCCCTTTTTTGGGCATTATGCGGCTGACTTAGCATGGCCCTTATTTCAGTATATAATGCCTTGTGGCGAGTTCCCAGAATCTTCATAACATTGTTAGTGGGATGATTAGCTAACTCTTCTAGTGCCAGGCGAACTTTACCCTTAGCTGCGCCTAAAGCTCCAGGATGTTTTTCCACCCAGTCCCATCTGATCCCTCTCAGATTGTTCGTAATTGAGAACACACCTAGGTCAGGGCTACCCCTAGTGTCTGGTTCTAGAGTGCCGAGTTTAACCAAAGTAAGGGCAAGGGCGTTATGGTCTCTATCAGCTCTCTTAACTGCTACCATGTCTTTGAAGAGATGCCACAGTTAAAGGGAAGTCAGACCATCTATTCTGCTTTCGTAACCAACTCTATAGAAAGCAGGATCCCCTTTTGGATCTGAACTAGTTCTCCCGTTTGTGGCTCTCAAATCGTGCAGCAAAGGAAGGCAAAACACACAAGATGATGGACTGAATGTTGCGCAATGCCAAAATATTCACCCCCAGTCCCAGATCTGGGTTTAATCCATTGTTATTTTGCTCACCAAGCCACCCCAGTTCAGACATGGCCATATGCAAATCAGTCTTGACCCTGTGCCTCATGGGAACAGTCCTTATTGAAAACAGTGGTCCTATGCAGTAGGAAATACGAGAACAATAAATATAGATACAATGGATCCTATATTGGTTAGACTTGTCCAGCCGGACAGAGGTCTCAATGTATTTACTTCAGGAAAAATAGACAAAGGATTTCCTTCGACAATTCAACTCTGTGGGGCACAAGCCTGTACCCTACTAAAGCACATACAGATTAGTACATTAGGAAAACCGTGAACACAAACAGGGCTTTTAGGCAAAAGCTTCAGGGTTCTGTAGTAGCAATTAGAACAGATAATCAGGAATGCACCTTTACATATACATGTCAGATGGTATATTTTATGTATAAGGTACATATAAGGTCGACGGCGTTTCGATCCCACTACTTAATCATGGGGATCATCATCAGGACATTAATTAATGCCTAATTGGTACAAGCCTCTATTGCCTAGGGATTGCTAGGATGGATGGGGCGATTAGGAATATTGGCGGCCTCCCAGAATCGGGAGCCGGAGGGAGCGTCAAAAGGTTATATTTGATCGCGTCGGGTGAGGAGAGGCCGGTTCAGTCGGTTTTCAGTCCTCTATGGCAATGGGAACAGTCCAGCCCGAACTGCCAAGCCATGTCCTCCCTGGACCGGAATCAAGCATCCTAGGACCGGTTTCTGGCTATCAGCCGTCTTCAGCCAGGATAGCTTGACTCCAGTGGCTTAGTGAGCAGGGGACCCACGTCCGGGCATACCCTTCCCACATAGGTTGAACAGCAAAAACACACAAGATGATGGACGGAAGGTTGCGCAATGGCAAAACATTCACCCCCAGTCACAGATCTGGGTTTAATCCATCGTTATTTTGCTTGGGCTGGGCTACTCTCATTGTCCACCTGACTGTGGGGAGATATAGCTATGTAATTTGCCACACGAAATCCCACTCCTCTGTCTAGTCTGGCGGGATGTGGGCGAGGAGTTCAAATGTACAATTAATATCACCCGCCAATAATACAGGAATGTTGTCTGGGAAATGGGACAGGGCGAGGTCTACTGTGTGGACACGTTGAGAGTCCAAATTTTACAGCCACCGTGATGGGTAAGCTTAAATGCTAGTAGGTCTTGGGATTCAACATGAAGAAACTTGACTTTTGACCCCAATGCAATTATAACCCTTACTGCAAACCCTCCCGAGGGTATACCCATCTCCTTCCTGGTTGCATTAATGGCATAGGCAGAAAAGCCACTTCTGTGTGGTGTGCACAAACTCCAGGTTTCCTGGAATAAGATTACATCATAAGAATCCACAAAGGAGCACCAGTCTGGGTCAGCTAATAGCTTGGCGATCCCTGCCATATTCCAGACAAGAAACCTTGAGTGGTCAAAGAGATCTCCCCTCCCCCCAACCCCCTCCCCATCCAATATCCACCAGGATGTAGCAACTACACCGCTACATGCATCTGCAGCAAGAAACTCCCGATGCACCTGAGCAATGGGAATCAAGTCCAGGGATGCAGGGATTTCTGATGAAGGAGTGTTTAATGATGGTCCTAGGTGTACTTGGCTATTGACTAATATCATCTGATCCTCTTGCGGAAGTCACCTGTGCCCACTCCATTCGCTCCCAGTGCTTGTGAAGGATCCTGATAAAGTAGGCACGGGAAAAGTCTACAGTGACCTGGTAGGCATCAACATGGGCCTAATAAGAGGTCTGTCTGGAGGCCTATATCTGATAGAAATTAGGGAGTTCACGGGGGGGGGGGGGGGGGGGGACATGCGTGAGTCGATCGACAATAGTCCAGTGATCATACCCTCATCTGAAAAGCTAACTTCAATCAAATCCCATGGTGATCCGGGAAGGGGCAGTCTTTCTACAGATTTGATGTCGTCCCTAATGATGGAGTAGCAATGTTGGGTAGACCTGAACCAATGGATGACCTTGTGATCTTCATATCTAACCATTGGGGATTTGGGAACCTCGGAGAGGTAAACCACAGCTTGGTTGCCCTGTTCACTTGGTCTGGTGTAAACACCATCCCCTTTGCTAGTACCCCTCCAAACCATGGCTTAGTGATACTCCCTTCATCCAGTAGGACCTCGCCTTTATCAGTGTTTCTATGCCCACCCCTGCCTTGGCCAACACCACGCGGATTTCCTGTCATTGGGTCAGGTATTTGACAGTCTCTAGCACTGTGTGAGGGCAGGTGAATGAACCTGGTTTGCATAATATTGTGTGAGGGATTAGTGTTACCCAGGCTACCAGACCCCAGACACCTATCATCAGTCCCAATTGTGGCCGCGATCGGGAGGGCTTTCGAGGTCACTAGTGGGGGTCCCTTCCCACTGTTAACCTGCTCTTTTAAACTAGCAACCTTCACTCTGAGTGCAACAACCTGGTCTCTCAGTGACTCAATTAGTGCTCTCAGCACCTGAATCTCCCCAACAGAGATTTTGCATATTTCATCAGGATCGTTGGTCTCAGGCCCAACTCCTACCTCAACTTCCTCGCTTACAAGGGCGTCAAATCTATTTATGGCACTCAATGTGCGTGATCAATGCTGCAGCGGGAGAACCTCCTTGCCATTAACAGAGTGGAGAGGTGAATGTACCAGGCTCCAGGTCAGAAGGCCTAGTGGCCAGTCCTTTGCTCCGTCCTTTGGTGTGCTTTTTGAACACAAGTGGAATATGCTTTGCCAGTTTTTTAGCTGGTGGCGGTTCAAGGGAAGCAGTGGTCTTAGCACCAGAATAATTCTCAATGCGGAGGAGGCTCGCTGACAGGGAGGGAGGGGTAGGTGGACCAGAGGAAACTAAAAACATAACATTCTCCCAATATCGACTATCCTGTCAATAGCCTTGTGACACACAGCACCGGAGGACCTTTTATTTGGGTGCTCCACGCCCTGGGCCCTATCCGGACCTTTTCTTTTACCCATCACCCAATAAGCCTCAGTAGACTATGCTGGCCTGGGGCATCCGAAATAGCTGTTCAAGAGTGTCCAATGGTATTCGATGGGCCCTGGTCTTATATTTGTACGTGGCTGGCCTAAACAGTTGATGCTAGGGTCGCTATAAGAAGCACGTGGCACCTTGGAATGTTATGGCATCTAGCTTTCTAGCAGCCTGAAGAATAGCCTCTTTCACTGGAATGTAGTTTAGCCAGCACATCCTGTGGGAGTTTCCTGTCACCCGTTATCTGTTTCCCTGTGGATTCTCGCTCTAGTTTTATCTTCATTTGCACAGTCCCAAGTACCTCAGTGAAGAAGTCAACAATTAAGGTCTCTAAATCTGGACCCTCTGCTCCTTCTTCCAAATTCCTTATTTGCGTGTTCTCTCTAGCCCTGACATCACAAAATGGTTGCTGCTGACCACCCGCTCTGGTGCGAAACTGGACAAAGGGCATGGGACTAACCCCCCCCCCCTTTCCAGACCCTCCCCTGGGAGGGTCCCCTGAATCTTCCCAGCCCTCTCCTTAGGATACTCAAGGGCTTACCTGGGTGTGGGTCCCTAGATTCATTGTGGACAAGATTCAGAACTGAAACTACTGCATTTCTACCGTTTGGGCACTCTGAACTTCGTTTGAGCCTGACTGTCTCCCTTCCAGTCTGCTGTATCGTCTGTGCATGTGCATCTTACTGGAACCTTCCAAGGCCTGTGAAGCAGTCAGGACAACCGAAGTAATCTCCCTTGGAGTGAAGGAGTCTCTTCCAGTCCGCGGCCTCATCTGTGCACCATACAGGATCCGTGCAGGACCTGTGGAGCATCCAAGACACGAAGATAATCTCCCTTAAAATGTTATGTTATTAAATCTTTTGTATCGCGCTCTGTTACTACAGAGTATCCTGGCGCGGTGAGTTTTAGACAAGGAGAGTGTCAGAACATAGCATAACCAACCCAACTAGAGAGGGGCATTAAACAGATGGGTTTTTAACCATTCTTAAAAACAGAGATGGTCGGAGAGGCTCTAAGGTACAGAGGAAGTGCATTCCAGGCTCTGGCGGCTTTAACTGCAATGGACTGGCCTCCCAGTCTGGCATATTTGTATCTAGGCAGGGCCATTTGACATTGGTTGGCAGAGCGCAGTGCACGGTTTGGGGTATAGAATGAAAACCGTTTCTGCAGATAAACTGGTCCAAGACGATGGACCGCTCGAAATGCCAGAACCAGAACCTTAAAAAGAATTCGATGCGGCACTGGAAGCCAGTGAAGGCTTCGTATATGGCTCCGCACACTGGATCTCCTAGGTAGCGAGAATAGCAGACGAACCGCCGCATTTTGGATCACCTGCAAGCGGTGTACCATGTAGTCCGGCAAGCCACTAAATAGTGCGTTTGCATAGTCGAGCCGAGACAAAATCAGGGCTCGTAATACAGTCTCTTTGGCTACTCTAGGGAGAAGAGGGAAAAATCTTCTCAAAGTTTTAAGAGTGGCGAAGCAAATGCCAGTCAGTTTTTTGATGTGGTCCAAGAATTTAAGGTCCTGTCCAAACCAGACCCCCGAATTCTTGGCTGGACCTCCCACTGAGTTAGGGCAGGGCAGGTCCGAGGGCCATATCTGGTCCTTAAAGTTGTCGGGGAAGGAACCAAAGAAAAGGACCTCGGACTTGTCCTCATTGCACTTAAGTTGGACCTGTGCAAGCCACCGAAAGACCGCTGACAGGCAGAGCCGTACGGTAGATGGATCAAAGATACCCTTAGGCCAGGTGAAAAGCAGCTGCGTATCATCCGCATAGGCCATTATTTTGGCTCCCAGCTGTTCCGCCAGATAAAGTAGGGGAGTCATATATACATTGAAAAGTAAGGGGCTTAGAGTAGACCCCTGCGGGACCCCTGTCGTCGGTCTCTTCGGCGAGGAGGTGTGAGGAGGCATCCAGACCTGCTGTGTCCTATTACTCAGGAATGATGTTATCCAGTCAAGGGCAGGCCCCGAGATACCAACGGCCTCTAGTCTCGCAAGGAGCAGTGAGTGGGGCACCGTATCGAAGGCGGCAGAGAGGTCCAATAAAATCAGGACCGCTCTGCCACCCCCATCCAGGCACTCCCGAACCGCCTCCGAGACCTCGACCAGTGCCGTCTCGGTACTATAGGCGGCTCTGAACCCTGACTGTGCTGGATGTAGCGCTTGGGAGGACTCGATGAAACTATCAAGCTGTCTAAATACCACCTGTCTAAAATGAAGGAGTCACTTCCCTGCATTTGCAAGCACATCAACACTGCTGATTGGTCTGCGGATCCAGAGCTCCTGCGGACTCAGGAGGGTTCAACAACACAGGTGGTGGTTATCTATGTCTCCCGAGGCCAGAGCTGCCCTCTCACCAAGTCTTAGGTCAGAATCCCTTGTGGGGGCAGCATTACCCGAACCCCTGTGTACTGCGTACTTTTGCGAGTGCCTATGCTTGTTGGCTACTTTGTGACAAGTGCACTGGGCTCAAAGTAGCCCCATACTACGGCAACTTCTTCAGCCAAGATCTTCAGCCACACCACCTAGTGCGCACCGTGGCCTGCTCCTCTTGGTGAGCTGCTAGAGGTCCTCTCGAGATTCCTGTGCCTCCGGCATATAGGTCCAATTGAGGGTCATCTTGGTTTTCCTTCAGCTCCCCTGAGTGCTCAGACCCTGCCCTGCCTCCCCTGCTTATGGTGAGCCTCCTGGACCTTGCTGGTCCCAACAGCGCACCTTCTTGACTTTCTGCGTGGGTTCTCTTTTCCAAGGCCTGTTGGTGCTCCCGCCAAACATCAACCCCTCAGCACTCTACATCCTTCGTGGAACTGCTTGTATCCGGGTCCTGGTCTTCCTCCGCGTTGCCTGCTCCTCGCAGCTGCAGAGTCTAGGTCACAGTCATCTTACCTGAAGCACCCGACATGGGAGGGCATCCATCTTCCAAGTCTCCTGGTCACTCCCGAGTGACAGAGACACTGTACCCTCTGCTTTCAGGTACTCCTCTTCCAGAATCCACGTTTGGATTCCTCTGGACACTTTCTCCTCTTCCAGCAGCGGCACTTTACTGAAGTCCCCCACCAGGGTGCGACTGCGGTTTCTGGCGTCACTTCACCCCTATGCTCCCGGCTTTTCTGGGATAGGTAACTTGGGTACAACGGTATCCACGGGTGGGGTGCCTCTCCAACCTTCTGTCCTCCACTGGGTTTTTTCAGGGTCCACTGGGAAGGGGCCCTAATCTACTTGCACATAGACTTGCACGGAGCACGCGGTCGTGTTAGCACATGCTCTCCGTTGGGTCCCTATCTACTTAACTTGGGTGGTTCTGTGGGTCCTCAACAATTCTACGTCCTCTCGACTTTGTCCGACTCGAGTTGTGGTTCTTATACCACTTTCTTAGTATATGGCTTGGTCCCCCCCTGCGGCCCACTGTGTATTAGAGCTATTTACTGTGATTTCTTTGCTAAGGTATTGCGTGCTTTGTGTCCATCTCCTTGTAGGAGATACTGTAACGTACTAGAGAGTGTTATAGAACACATTTTTATACATACTTTGTGTGTGGATCCTTTTCATTTAATCTATACTGTAAGATTGCATTCTGGTAAAACAAGCTGCTTTACATACCTTCAAGACTAAGCCTGATGCTGCTCTCCACAGCTAACACCTGGATAGCTTTCTAAGGTTGTCTGAGACCTTAAAATCACCATAAGGATTGTCTGGACTGGTGCAAGGTGCCCACTTACATTTGAGGACATCATATACCAGGCCAGCTTTTCACAAGGCTAATGTCTGATTTGATTCCTCTCGAAGCTCCTTCTTGAACTCTCGTAGTGAAGAAAGGAGATCCTCTTTAGTGAGGGACAGATCGCTCTTTTCTGTGGTCAGTTGGCTGCCTCATGGTTCTATCGGGGCGAAATAGCTAGAAACGATTATTTTGCTTTTTGTTTGGTGGCATGAAGGTAGCCGTAGGGAGGGTGTGCCGATGTTGGCCACCAGCACAATATCTCATGTGAATCCTACTTAGAATTTTATTTTGTGTGAGCGGCAGAGGCAGTGTACGTGAGGAAGCTACCACCTTGTATGGAGAGTCATAACTGAAATTACCCCCCCAGCAGTGACTGGTTGATGGTAGATAGTGCTATCATCAGTGTCCCCGACGCAGACTCGCCTGAATCTGTTTGCAGTTTACATGTCCTTTTAATCACCACATGCGGCGTATCAGGTATTCATGGTGGGTACCATTAACACATGCCCCAGGCTAAGCCCCCACCGTAAGCCTGTCTTGCTATGAACACGACATTGTAGCTGTGGGCATCACTTTCGTCGCCGACTGGGGGCAACACTGAGCGAAGCCCAATATTCCTTCACATCCAGTTACTTAGGTTGAGGCTTAGTGGTCCCGCAAGGGAGAAAGAAGTCATAAGGAGTGCTCAGTCAGCATACAAAAGGAGCATGCCGACCATGTGGGGATAGTCGAGTTCGCCATTTGTATGTCAGGCATTGGATGTTTTGTAGTTTCTCCCGGTGTATCCCCGAAAAGGGTGCCAAATCCGCCAGTCCTTCAGAGTTCTTCAGGGGATCTTTGCTCTGAGCTCAAGGTTAGGTGTGGCTGGGTGTCATGTTCCATTTATCCACTATTTCTTTTTCAGGCCATTAAGTCGCCATTTTGAGTTCAGGCAGGCTGTGGCTCCACTACTCTCGGTTGTCAGGGCCTCCTCACAGGCTAGTGTCACTGAGGGTTACAGTGCCTTCATACACTGCGCCCCCCTCCCCCCAGCATCTCTGGGCACCCTACTATGGATTGCTCGCAGCCCATTAGCAGACTGGGCTCACTTCCCTTACTCACCGATGCATCTTTCCAGCTTTGCGGTCTCGTGCCCGGTGAGGGAGCGCGTTCTCCACTGCAGTCAGTGCAGCAGGCAAGTACCTCCAACTTCTTCTCAGAGCGAGAGGCCGCTGCAAATGGCTTGCTCCGCAATATTGCCTTTCGCTGCCCTTGCTGGCATCTAGTAACATCAAGCTGATAATCGGGCTTGCTGTACTCTTTCAGTATGCTTTCAGTCTCCTAGCATGTTTAGTTTACTGCTCCCAGACTGAGTAACGTGTTTAAGTCGGCGACCCTTCACTTTCCTGTGAGTGGTAGCGGAGCAGTCTTGGATCACATCCAGTCAGCCATCTTGGTTGGCCACACTCCTCTTAAGAATATTTCAACAAGTTCTATATGCAAACATCTCATCAGGCATTCTTGTTGAAAAGCATTTGCATGGAGACTAGTCAGGACAGAGGATGTAGTGTAACAACCAGAGGTGAAGATTTCGGAACTGGGGAAACGGGTTAGAGTTGTCGTCCACTCAATGGCCTGGGCAAATCACTTAATCTCTCAGCGCCTACAAAAAACAGTTGTGTGTCATTGTGTGATGTAACTGGTGCACACGTAAAGCGTTGCAATACCTTCGGGTCGAGATCGTGCTAACAAAACCTGCAAATTAAGAAATTAAAAAAAAAAAAAACTTCTGGAGTGCTATTTAAGACTCAGACATGCAATGGAAACTCTAATCACCCTAAGGACTGGCACCATCAGAAAAGATTCCCCAAAACAAAGAAATATTTAACACAGGGAAGATTTGTAATTGTCAGTTTGCACCCACTGATCGCACCCCTCTCTCCCCAACCTCTGAGTCAACTAGAGCAAACGCAGCCAGACGTGAACGAGGAAATAGGTGTTTACTTTTCAAATACGTTTGTGTTCCTTGCAGATACTGGGCTGGGGAGTTATGCAGGACCCTGCGGCATGGAGTTGGCGGATATGGCGGAGTTGGCAGTGTTGGCGAACAGCTCTTCAGCATGCCGCCCCCGCCCCCCCGAAAATCCTTCATTGGGGCCCCATTTGGCCCAAGACCAATGAAGATCTGGGAGTCTATGGGACTCCTCAAATTTCGCAGGGAGGCCTATACAGTAGCGGCTTATGTCCTGGCAGAGTGGCGGGCAGGGCATGACAAACCAAGAAGAGAGACAAAAAAACAAAAACAACAACAAAAAAAATAACACATACCAGTCGTATCGCAGCATCTCCACTATTCTGCTCCCTCCTCACCAGCACAGGCTCCCAGAATCCCCTGCGAACAATTTGGACGATGCTTTCGTTCTGGTGAAAACAGCTTGGTCTTGGCGCCGATGATGTGCGCTCCCAGTGAGACTGGGAGCCTGTACTTAATGTCTCCAATCCGGCAACGCAGCTGGGTTTGAAACCGCTTTAGTGTGCAATACGGTTTGGCCAGCCTGCGATGGCTGGCCAAACCGTCAGGCGCACTGACAACAGATCCCTGCCCACCACTCCCATTCTATAACGGCGCCCAATTAGACACGGCTTCCAAAATGTTGGTATTGAAAGAAAAATAAAACTATAATAAAAAAACACTTTTATGGGTGGGGCATCAGTCACTGGGCCATAATTTTATATACTGCCACTGGTTTCGGGAATACCCACTACATACAGGATGGATCAATGGACTAGTCACCACAGCTTCTCCCGGCAATCTCCAGGAAACCTTAAGCGCCATGAAGGATATTCCAATGGATTTGGAATCTACACTGCGCATGGCAGATTTTCATATAGTCTGAGTGGTATGAGCTTCTCCTCAACACAAGTGTTTTTGTGCTTAGCGTTGCTTCTCTAGGGAGGCCCTCATATCCTCTGGGTCAGACAACCCAACATTTTCAGCTTAACTGTTCCATCGCTGGCTGTACGTTGTCCCTGACACACTGCACCATTGAAGACCTCTATAACCCGCCATCAGCTTTGGAAATCGTATTAAATGACACCAGAGTTAAATCTCTCAAACCTAACAAGAGACATTTGAAAAGGCAGTGGAAAAACACAAACAATGT
Source organism: Lissotriton helveticus (assembly GCF_964261635.1). Taxonomy (NCBI): domain Eukaryota; kingdom Metazoa; phylum Chordata; class Amphibia; order Caudata; family Salamandridae; genus Lissotriton; species Lissotriton helveticus. Next base: position 1,645,174,932 of record NC_136057.1, on the reverse strand, counting down.
CAAAATGATCTCACTATATCACTCAAAAATCTATAAAGCTGCTGTGGTCATGAAAGCTAATGAGCGTCACCACTCATAATGCACCTATGCAGGTACTTGCCGAAATGCACAAGATCACTGCTCAATTATTTGTTTTGTCCTCTGTCTGCTCGACTCTCCAGTCAGAAATAGAGTACAGGACAGCAAAGTTATTGCAATTTAACTTTCTTCGACAATACTTTAGAGATATGGGCCCACTGCTCCTCTACTCATTTTAGTTCGGCCCACTACCTAATTATTTTAGTTCAGGCCCACTGCTTCCGTGCTTTAATATGTTAATGCATCCATTGTGTTGGTTATTTAAAGCTTCTCACTTTTTATTTACTTTCATTGTAGTTTCTCAGCAGCAGTTGATGCGCGTACGAACCCCCAACCGTTTGATATTTACTTTGCCCCATCCTCTGCTTGCTTTCATTTCCTTCCTGGATGTTGAACATTAAGAGAACAGCAACACCTCTGTTCCTGCCATAGGTCTAAAACTGCAGCGTCCGCAATGGTCACCTGCGTTCATTCGCACTCTGCCTGGGCACAGGGCAGGAAATGATGGCCCTTCAAACTTGCTTTGTGCGGTTTATAGCTGCAAATTCTTGTTCTTCCGTAATCAGCCCAGGCCTCCTGCACATGTTGGAAGTTCCAACTCACCTAAGGCAAGTACTGACGGTGCTGATCACCCCCCCATCTTGCATCTTGGCTGCTTGTGTCACTTCCACATATAGGGTCCCCTCTGATCCCTTACACCATGGGTACTCCCACATTTCCCCCAGGGACCCCAAAGTTTGATCTGTGATGTGACTGTGGGAGGCATAGATGCCAGCAGTGTGTTAGAAGAAGGGTTGGAGGGACAGCAGTAAGGTAGATGTAGGGGAAGCAAAGCATATACAGCTAGTGTCTGAATTGCACAATTGAAACCAAACATCTGGGATTAATCCTGGCTTCTCCACTTAAAACATATGCCTAGGATCACACGATTTAGCTATTTCACTTTCCCTCCTTTTTCTTCATTTTCCCACAAGGATATCAAAATACAGGACTTCAGGATGTGTGCTGTACAAAACCTTCTGGGTTTGATTTAATAAACTAGAACGTTCATTATAGTAGGAACCCAAGTCATCCAAAGAATGCACATAACGGACCGGACTCTTAGTTCACTATTAGCACTGTTGTAGAAGGTGTAAGTGTGTGTGCGCGTGCACGCGCAGGGGTGAATGCTTTAAACCTATAACAAAAAAAATCTTCGTAAAGCACAGATATATTAATATACTATGGTGAAAAGTTTGTGCATGCTAATGTAATACACACTTTGAATTTTGAACAGACTATCATACTCGTAGGAGTCTGCACGTTGCCTGCATCCTGATCTTGCTGGGAGTAAAATCGAAGCATATTGGACCCTGCTTCTTGCCCGAATCTCACGGGAAGGACCCTGCTTTCATCTCACAGCGCGGCTCACCGGGACTGCGAGGACCAGCATACCTCTGGACATCACCAGCTGGTGCCTCTTCCCGCGTAAGCCCCGCCCTTCCCCACCTGTACTTTACTCCTCGCGGCCCCCGCTCCGCGGGAGCCGCTCGTAGGAGTCTGCACGTTGCCTGCATCCTGATCTTGCTGGGAGTAAATCGGAACATATTGGACCCCGCTTCTTGCCCGAATCTCACGGGAAGGACCCTGCTTTCATCTCACAGCACGGCTCACCGGGACTGCGAGGACCAGCATACCTCTGGACATCACCAGCTGGGGCCTCTTCCCGCGTAAGCCCCGCCCTTCCCTACTTGAGTATTTAAACCAAGGTCATACCGCGCATCGCGGGACTAGCGCGGGCGAAGCCCGGGCCAAGGGCGGGCCCGTTAGAGACCGTTAAAGACCGGGCCTGGCCCCCCCTCTAAAACCTACCATCACCCAGGACTATCTTCCGAACTGTTTGTACCTTTTCTTCTGTCCTAAATTAATATCAGGGATATTTATATTTATCACTCATTGTTTTTATCTTAACTTGAGTATTCCTTAAATTTTTATTATGTCTACACGAGGAAGCAGAAGTAAAACCGCTGCAAAGGAAGGGCAACTCATAGGTCCTATAGATAGCTTCATCACAAGGGCTAACTCATCACAAGGGCTAACTCGTTTATAGATCAGAGTATTTCGCTCATGGAACGTAGAGTGTCCCAAGATTTAGCTAACGCAAAAAGATCCTCCATGGGTCACCTGGCTGATGCAAGAACGCCGGATCACCGTAGGGATTCAAGACTGAGTGAAGGCTGTGGTCAAAGGCAGAGCTTACCAAACACAGTCGACCTATCGGTCTCACAGCTTTCTGAAACACAATTAACTTTGGATCTAGAAAAGACCCCAGATTTAGCGATCCAAACTACCCCTGAAGAGATAAGGCAGTCAAGAGGGAGGAGAGAGGGAGCAATAAGGAAAAAAAAAACCTGCAGGCCCAACAAATTAAAAAACTAAAAAACCCAATAAAGCTCCAATTAAGACAGCAGAGAAGCGCCCCTGTACCCCTTTGACAGAAGATCATGACATCCACACGGTGATTATACATCATACACCACATGACACCCCGGCCCCTATTAGTGTAGAAATCGCAACCAATTCACCATTAAGAAAGGAGGCAGACGATAATTCGAACACCCAACTGCTATTAAAAATTGGAGACTTACTAAAGCAAATTTTTACACCATTAGAAGTCAGGCTGTCTAAGATAGAAAAAGTACTAGCCGAACTTTCAACCTCTATAAAAGCCAACCCAAATCAGGGGGTACAAAAAGTCGGGGGAGGCAAGCATCCCTGCTCTACCCCACTGCCCAAAATAAAAAAAATCTATTCTCCCAGGAGCAGTAGCCAAACCAAGTCAAACCATAGTGGCCAAAAATAAGATAACAGAGAAGCCATTAACCAATACTCCAAATATTATCACTAATACTAACCTGGAACATACCAACACAGGTCCAAAAACACCACCAACACAACTGAACAGAGGGTGGGATAGAGGACCTTCTGACAGAAGATTTTTCGTCAACCTGCCGCCAGAAGCGAGTCCCTTTGTTGTCGTAATGAACGGTGTCCCAGAACTGGCGGATCAAAATTCTGAACCAAATTGGTCACTAAAGAACAAGGTCCAACATTGGCTTAGTACGAACCGGCCACTTCCGCCCTATTGTTCAACCAAGATCCTGATGGTTAGAAGAGCTCCTTGGGTAGGGCATGGCAGGAAAATAATACAGGGAGACTGCGTCCTTATTACCTTTGAAGATCCTAGATTGGTTGACCATATCTGTTCGTGGGAACACCCGAGCTTAACTGGCAGTATAGGAACAAAGCACCTTTCCTTCTTTTACCCCCCGAGACACCGTAACGGTTACCATTACGATGGATCCTGGCACACAGTGGGCCCTCGATATCGGGGTAGAGAGAGGGAAGAGTGGGGAGGACAACATCAGAGGGATCACTGGCAGAAGACCATCTGAGGCCTAAGTCAGTGGAGCCGGAGCTTACCTCTGAACCACATACAGGTGAAGTTCCCACAGGACCTCCCACAAGCAAAACAACGCCCGATTCCCGCTCTGCTCTATGCAGACGATGCCGTCATACTGGCACGCACCCCGCGCGAATTACAGAAGGCACTCTCAAGGTACTCTGATTTCATGGGCAGTCTTGACCTCCACATTAATATTAAGAAGACTTTCGTAATGGTGGCAGGCACAGGGAGAAAACGGCCCAAGGACATATTCCTTAATAATCAAAAACTTGAAGTGACGGCCCAGTACCCCTATTTAGGCATCACAATAGATGAAAAATTGACCTGGAAAGCGGCAGTCGGGGCTAGGAAGCATTGTTTTAAGAGAGCAATAGCAGCCCTGATGTCCTTCTCACAAAAATTGGGCAAACGGTCTCCTGTGGAATTACTGAAAATTTACAGTGCTAAATGCCAGACAATTGCACTGCACGGGGCCGGCGTCTGGGGGCATGCGCATGTTAGTGCTTTACAGGTTGCAGAAAACTCATTCCTAAGATTTCTCCTTGCAGCACTAAGACGATCTTCTACATACGCGTTCCACACTGAACTAGGTATACCACACATAGAGGACCTGGCAAAAATCCAACCGTTTCTATTATGGCGGCGTATTTGGACCTCTGATAAATACACGTTAACCAACGGGATCGTGGCAGACTCAATGGCACTAGATCATTCGGTAAAAATAAGACGGCTCGTCTATATTAGAAATTTCCTCACAGACCTAGGCCTAGAGACATTTTACACCACACCAGCAAAGATCAGCGAAATACCCAAGAAAGATCTGAAAGCAATGGCCTTGAGCCATTTAGATGGACTAAGGCTCGCCAGCGAAATAGGGAAAGCCTCTGTCCATCACGCAATTATGGTCCAGACTAGCATCACCATCCAGCCTTATCTAATGCTTGAAATTGGTATTTTCGATCGACTTCTACTAACCAGATTCAGATTAAACCTTTTCCATCGGCTAGTAGCTTTTCCCACGACAAATGCTTGGGAGCCAATTCTAGGTCTTAGTCCTTGTGACGATAAATCAGTGCAGACCACCATACATACTGTAATGTTTTGCAAATTTTATCATGATCATCGCAAATTTTGGCTGCTATCATTGTTAAAAACCTGGGGTTTCAGACAGTACCGTCCTGCCATGTTGCGCATTCAGTTTTTAGAGTCTGAAACCATTTGTTGTTATCACGTTGTTAACTTTTTGAAATTTATTTTTAAACACAGAAAAAATTTGTAAGTAACACGCCCAAAACAAAGAACAATGAATTTAATGAAATGTGAAGTGATATTCTTTTTAACTATTTCTTCTTAGTGTTATTGTATAACTGATCTTCTGCGTATTACTGTAATAATATGTACAATACTGCTTTTATGGATTTCTATTATGAAATTCCGAATAAAGAAATTTACTACTACTACTTTTAAACTTTTGCTGCAAAATGGCTTTAAAAACGATGGCGTTCCTAAATTTAAGCAGTGCAGGACACCCTAGTTACTTCATTTATTTTACTTAAATTAACCATTAGCTCAATGCTTGCCTGTTTAGGATCTTTTTAATGTTCGTGCTGAGTCCAGCAGCCCAGTGGTGATGTGGATCAGGGGGCAGACTGTAAAGGTCAGGAGGGCCACATGCAGCCCCCTGGCCCGTACTTTGAGTATCACTGCCTTATGCCATCTAAAGACATTTGCATGATGGGTGCCTGCTCCCCAAAACATTCAAGAAAAATCCATCCCTTGATCCTGGATTCACATTTTGATATTTTTTTACCACCAAAACGTCGTTCAGACTGTGCTGGCCCAGATACCACACTCACTTATGTGCAGACCTACATAAAACCTTCATCTCAACCACCCATACAAATTAGGTGGCTATAAGAACTATTTTCACCATCCCTACTTCAAATTTCTCTTCTGCAGAGTTTTTGTTTCTAAATAAACCTGTTTCCCTACCTATTGCGCTGGAGCTTTTTACGCTCCTCATTCAACATGACCAGATGCCAATTGACACCAGTCCTGCTTTCCATTAGGAGATCTTAATATATGGCTTGACGATGACAAACAACCTAGAACTCAAGCTGGCCTCTTCACTCACTCAACAGGCTGGCCATCTTCTGGATCCCATTTTCTCAGATTGACCATATTTCAACACAACAATCATTATCTCCTGTAGGATGATTGGAGGACTTTGGGATCCCTTTTATGCTCCAAGTATAATCCCCTTGCCCCCATCCACCATGGATTTCTCCTCTCTGGCACCCAAAACTAAACGCTGCTGCAATAAAATCAGTCCTGATCAATTTTCAGAGTCCCGCCTCACACGTCAGGCTACAGAACTTACTTGACATTAACATTGTACATTTTAATGACTGGATCCTCCAGCAATAATTTGGCCCCATTTAAGAAAGCGCACATGCCAATAAAGGCTCTCTGCCCCACAGTACTCTGCTGAACACACACTGCACACTCCATTGCAAATCCCTGGAAAGGCTATAGTATTTTGACAACCGTCCCACCACCAAAGCCAACTACTGCGCTTTCCTCACAGAGTACAGATCCAAACTTGGCTGCACAAACTCCTCATTCCATGCCAGGCGTATAGACTACCAGTAATTCTAAGAAGTAAATCTTAAAAAATATCCATTTTGCCTACTGGTTTCTCTAACAGTCACCCCATCTCAGGAGCAGTGCGGCACCCTCACAGACTGAATCTTAGTGTGGAAAAAAAGTAAATCACTGCATAATCTAACCCCTTCCCAAACTTGCCCTCCATAGGGATTGCTCCTCTTCCTACTCCAGCTTTCATAATGCACGTGTTGGCCCTTTCTCTTGAATTTACCAGGGAACTGGACAGAACCATACGATCTGCTCCAACCTCCATGCTTTGCCCAGGTCTAATTTGGCCAGAGGTGAAACGCCGATCTGTTCCGTGCTCACAAACCTCTACAACAACTCACTGGCCAAGGCCCATTTCCCTATGGCCAAGAAAAAGGCTCTGGTAGTCCAACTCCTCAAAAAAACGTATTTGGCTCCTTATCATCCCGGCTCCTTACTTCCCCCTTCAATTAAAATGTTTTAGAAAAACTGCAGCCTCTACTTTTAAAGGCTATATGTTCCCTTTCAGGTCCTCGGTTATACTTTTCACCATCTACTTTGACTCACTGCAATTCAGAAAAAACAGGTAGGTGCTTACTCCTTCTCTACTATCTGGTAGCCAAACACTGGAATACTCTCCCACCTTCCCTTAGGCGCAGTACCAACCTTCACTCCTTCTGCAACTCTTAAAAGTTTCTCTATTCAGTTTCATGAGTCGATTTTTTACTTATTCGAGAGGTCTGTTTTTCAGTTTCTCTCTGAAGCACTAAGACACCCTTTTGGGAAATTGTGAGCATTCTTAAACCCAGAGAGTTCAAACTCAAAATTATCCACTGTCAAGAAATATGTTAGTCCCTAGCATAACAATTCATAGCTAAAGCAAAATAATCTGTCAAGATAGCTTGATGCCAACATCAAGGAGGATTTTCAACTCAAATACTTACCTGGCCTATTCCCAAACTATTCTGCAACAAACAATACACTTTCAAACCCCTTATTCCTTAAGACTTTGCCAATCTTACCAAAGCCTTTTGCTCCTCGGATCGCCAGCGGACCCAAACACAACACATCTATTTAAGAACATCCTCACTAATATCTCAGCTGCCATCTGAACAAGAGCTATTGTCAAGTATCCTCTGTAATCTAGTATACTCCCAGATGATCTCAAAATTGCCTACATCAAACCATTATAAACAAATAAAAAATTCTGTCCACTTCCATCCAAACTGGTTGCTGCCCTGGATTAAACCCTGGCTCTGCACAAATTGGGAGGCTACCGTGGACTGAAATCAGGAGTGGCACTTCTGCTATTAAAGCTTTCCCTCAACTTTGACTAACTCCACCACCCAACCATGCTCTAAAGTAGGGGTCCCAAATGAGTAGCTCAGGAGCAACTGGCAGCTCGCCAGTTCCTTCAAAGTATCTCTCAGAGGTGAAGTAAAGCCCAGTATCTAATTCAGAGTGTAGCTGCCTATTAAAGAAGGCAGCACTGCTCAACTCAAGACCCTTAGAGTGACAGTCAGCCAAACCTATGGCAGTAACGCATGATAACACTCGCACACTGCGTCAGCCTATAGGGCCTGCCACATGACAGTCTGTTTCCAATCTCAATATAAGCCACAAGGAGATTGACCATGTTGTAGACCCTGCTTTATCAGTCAGTATGTATATGAAACGTGGTCCATAAAAAAAGTGTGGAAGCAGTAGCCTGAGTCGTTATCAGATTTGACCCACCAAAGTGTGGGACTGCAGGAGCTAGTGAAAATGTGTCTGATGGGTACATGATCAGTCCATGACATGAAGAGAACAGGGCATGTTCGAAACCAGAGAAAATTAAGCGATTCATCAGCATTTATGTGTGTGTTCATAATAAACACCATTGTTTTCCGGAAGCTACACCTGGTGTCCAGGACCGCCAAATGTGTATGCTAGCCCCCATCATTAGGGTGTTCTCTCTGGCATACCTGTGTCAGTTACTGGCATAATAGTGCCAATGGCATAATAATGGTCATCCCTGACTATTTTTGGTATTCATGGTCTAGTTGTGGTATACTGGCAGCCACCATTGACCCCTGTTAGGGGTATTAAGCTCTGTATAAATTAATGAATAAATAGTCCAGTGGGTCAGCAAAAATGAAAGCAACTAGGCAAAGAAAACGTGAGCCAGATCATGGCGATGTCCGCACATGTTGCGACACCAGCAACTTTGTTTTGAAATGCCATACAACAGCAATCATAAGAGAGCTTAGAAAGCCTTGGACCAACAACTTTGGACAAAGGGGTTTGAAATTCTACCCCACAACAAAATTTCAGCTATGTAGTTAATGTTTGGCAGTTAAAACAGACTTACCTGCTGACTTTGATTTAGTGCCAAGCAAGAGCATGAGACGCCAAACTGGAAAATAAAGACTAGGAACAAAACGACCATATACTGTGAAGAAAACAGCAAGCTAAGGAAAGCACCAGCATGCCAAAACAGACTACTTAAACACTAACCTCATACAACTTATACGATCTGTACATTCAAGAGTTCACATCATGGCTTGCCTGCATAATTTTGTGACCTTGGGCATACATTTACACTTCTGAAAGCGCTCTTAAGATTGGGTAGTTATTTAAGCCGCATGTTTTTCTTCAACGACAGCCATGAAAATAAATTAAAACAGGGCGATAACTGCCTGGTTTTTAAATAGAATGACGTGCCAACTGTACTGTGTATAGGAAGTTTAAACAGCTGCAATACCACGATCACCAAACAGTGGCAGAGGTTAAAGTTACCACTATGAATAGTGTACTCTGCTTGGTATTCTTCCTGCCTAGTGCAGTCAGACTCGAAAAAGTTGTTGCAAGAAGTGCCCCAAGAATTTCCTCTCTAATTTCAACTTCTGTCATCTGTTTATATGGACAGCTATATTTCTAAACTGTACCTTCTACACAAAACACAGACTTACACTAACACAGATCTTAAATGATCCTGCAATCATTTCTTTAGATCACAGAACCTAGAGTGGATGTTGGATACATATATTTCTAGGTTAAAAGTAAGTAGCATTAATTATGATTGGTCTTTTTGTTGAGAAACCTGAAAAAAACCACACCCAATAATCAAAACGCAGGGTAAAGTAAAAAAAAAAAAAAAGGATATAAAGAGTAACGAGTATTAAGGTACAATAATGCTAGACAGTTAAAAATACACACGTACAAGTACATTAAAATTCAGATACAAACACAGTGAAGTCTCTTTCTGTCTACTGTAGACTCCAACGACGGCATATTACACACTACTGAATAGACCAGACAAAATTCACAAAAAGGAGGTTCATGAAATTAGGGCACATGGAGGTCAGACTTTCAATTAATTTTCTGGAAAAAGTCTAGTTTTAGGAGTCAAATTGCTGCTAAGGGCGTGGGAGTGCTGCAATGAGGGCAGAAGTGCACAGAAAGTGAAAATGAAACAGGACACTGATAATAGGAAGCATGAGACATACATTTGTGGGCCACTGCAACACAGACTACAGCCAAAGGACGCTATTGATGAATAACAGCTTGAGGCAGTCAGATGGGCTTTTCTTGTTCCAAACGAGCTGGGACAAGGTACTGCCATGTTCTCTATACAACCATAGCTGGCTGTCTACAGACGCATTTCATTCTTGGCTCCTCTGCCTCTAATCTCAAACACCCCTTAGTATCAGCCTTGCTATATTTAACAAGAGTTGCGCTGTGACAGAGGACTGGCAGGACGCATCCCAGGGAGCAGCGCAAAATTATCTTAAACCACCACAAAACTGACAGGCAGAAAGGTGGGCGCCCACGCTTTGGAATCCAACAGAATCGACAATTTTGCAGCCAGACATAGCCTACGCCTGTTTTTTGTGGAAGTTGATCAAATCTGTTACTTAGCTTCTAACTACAGGGAATAGTGCAACGTACTGCATTTTTGCAAACTACAGAAAGAGTTGATAAAAGTACCTGGCTAATCAGACTCCACATAAGGCAGACTCAAAAATCTTTGATTTGCATGCACTAGTTGGTTATGTGAATGTGTAACACTCTTTGTACACTACTATTCTGCCTGCACCTACATGTATGCTCTTTGAACAGTTTAACTAGATCTCCAATAGCCTCACAATGCCTCATGTGTGATCCAAAACGTCTGAATTAGAAAGTGTGCTATGTTTAGTATTGGCTTGTCTCTGCTCTGCGTGCCAAGCCCCTTTCCAGATGCCCTCTTTGGGCTTGTGATCCGGAAACAAATTCTTGAGGGCCTCATCTTTCAGCCTCACACTAGAGGACGCATAGATAAGGCACCATGGGCAAAGCACAACCTTTCAATGTGGTTGCCTTTCCGGGGCACACTCAGTTTTTCCTGCTTAGTCACACGGTCCAACTGCTTCAAGGGAATTAGACAAAGATACCCCAAGTATGGAGTTTCACTGATCATGTAACCTCGTAGAGTTTAAGAATGAGAGTTATTATCCAACTTAATAACAATCTAATCAAGCGTTGAACTATGAAATGTTAACTGGTCAGCAGTCTAAACTGTGACCTGTGGATTGCATACCAAACCTTATAGGTGTGTTATCATACAGAAACACTTTACTCATTTTGTTTAATAAAAAAAATATATACATCTACCCCCCCACCACCACTCATAAATGTATTTAGTATTTCAGCTTAGTACCTGATTTCGCATGAATGTACAAATCTTGTCTTCATGCTACATTTTCTTGCAATGTTGGCAGTCAAGTTAAACTTCCTCAATTGTAAATAATACAGGCAATTAATAAAGTGCACGATGCTATCCAACACCTAATTAATGAATGGTGGTATTACCCAACAGAATCTCATTAAAAACGAAAAGCAGTCAAACATGCATGGACTGGAACCTGTGACTAACAAAATTGTGTTAAACACACATTTCTGGAGCAGGAACTTCAACCACTGAGCTATCCAATGACAAAGGAAACAGTTTCTTACAAATTCAGCTATTGAAAGCCTGTACCCATCAACTCAGGTTTAATTCCAGGCATCTCACTCAAGAGATTCAGAGCGCTACGTTTCAACTGTAAAGGATACCATGAAAAGCATGACTTGGTGGTGGTTGGCAGCTCCGATGAGCCCAACAATGGCAATGAGGAGCAAGAAGACACCAATAGCGATGACACCGCCGATGATGGTGATGCTTGAGACTATGCCGAAGCCCTTGCCCCAGGCCGCCACTCCGATCAGCAAGAGGCCAACCAGCTGCAAATGGCAAAAAAAGATAGAAGTTAGGAAGGCTTGTACTTGAAGCAGCCACCAGACCAAGTTTCCAATAGGCCTCAATCGAGGAGCATCTTTGTCCAGTCCTGACCTGACCTTTAGTCGAGCATAAAGAAAATAACTTACATGCATGTGGACCACCCAGCTTAACAGGAGGACAAAGAGCAAAACAGATTTAAAAATCTTTCTGAATTTCACACAGTTGCCCTTGTATGTGATTTGCTGTTTATATTGACTGTTACATTGCGGTCTAGTGATACAATGGTGTAGTATTAGTGAAGTTAAATAGTAGTAAAGTTACATTTTACACCGACTAGCATGTGAGCTGGAATGTCCAGACAGAATGTGGAGTGTCCTGTTCCAAATATTCTATGTGGGAGTAATTTACTGTTGTGCAGCGTTGTGAACTGGACTGCTGTGCTGGGGATATCATTACAGAATAAATACTTCTGAACCACACTCTTGGATTGGTGCGATTACTACATTTTATGGCGACGAGGATGGGATTAAGCACTGTTATGCATGTGCCAACAGTGACAAAGTAAAGACATTGAGAGAACCGCCACTTAAGTGTGTTGAGTTACCTGCTAGACCATGGGAAAAGTTAGCAATGGATTTTTTGGGTCCTATAAACAAATTAGGTAGTGCAAATAGGTTTATTTTTGTACTCACTGATTATCACACAAAGTGGTTTGTGTACAAGACAACAAATGTTATCAACACTAAAACTGTGATGGGATTTTTAGAGTAATTTTTCATGGAAGAAGGCGTACCTAAAGCCATTGTATCAGATAATGGCGTACAATTTGTATCAAGAGAAATGAAAGAGTTTATGGAAAAATGGGGAGTTACTCATGAGAGAGTGGCTTTATATAGACCACAAGCCAATGGAATGGTAGAGAGGATTAATCGCCTAATAATGGACACTATCCAATTGTCATTAGCTAATGGTTTATCTTGGAAAGAAGAGTTAAAGAAACTAGTTTGGGCACATAGGACTACTCCTCATGCTATTACGGGTATTTCTCCCTTTGTATCTCTTAAAGGGAGAGAACCAGGTAGGAAAGACAATCCCAGTTGGTTGGTTCTCAAGGATTGTTTATGGGTAGACCATCATGCTGTCAAGACAAATGTTACAGAGAAACAAAGTCTTACTGAAGATTATTACAATAGGAGAAAAGGTGTGAAAATGCCAAATATTGTGATTGGAGATTGGGTAGTCACCAAAGGAAGTGGTGTGGTCATTAAAGGGGATATCAAATTCTCTGTTCCATTAAAGGTAATTGAAGTAAAGCGCAATGTAGTGTTATTGGAAAATGGGACGGTTTGGAGTATTGGAAATGTTTGTAAAGTACCTAATGTACAATATAACCATCGTCATATGTCATTGTGTTGCAATGACATTCTTTGTGTTATGTTGTTTCTAAATCTTTTCTTGTACAATTTTTAATGTTCCATGAGGGGGGAGATGTGTAGTATTAGTGAAGTTAAATAGTAGTAAAGTTACATTTTACACCGACTAGCATGTGAGCTGGAATGTCCAGACAGAATGTGCAGTGTCCTGTTCCAGATATTCTATGTGGGAGTCATTTTCTCTTGGGCAGCGTTGTTAACTGGACTGCTATGCTGGGGATACCATTTCAGAATAAATACTTCTGAACCACACTCTTGGATTGGTGTGATTACTACAAATGGCTTAATAGTAAAACACCAAGAAAATGCCAATAGACAGTAAATAACTTTTTTACAGGTAGCTCACTACAAATCTTGCATCTAAATCAACCATACAAGACTTTAACCTGCATGTAGCACACATTTTTAGAGTAGATACATTTTTTCCCCCAATACGTTTTTATTTGAAGAATATTTTAAAAACTGTATGTAAAGATAGGAATGTAGAAGAACAAGACAAGGTACAATAGCACATAGTGGTAAGTATCATCAAAAGATGACTGATGATAGAATGTAGAAGAACAAGACAAGGTACAATAGCACATAGTGGTAAGTATCATCAAAAGACGACTGATAGAAAATAAACACAGCATGTTTAATGGCAATAAAACAAATGAATAATAAGTGTACATTTATACAAGAACCTTGGGCTGGTAAAAAAATAAATATTTTAATGTGTATGTAGGAGGTGACAAGCACAGGTTTGATATTGTAGCTAGTGCGAGTATTGTAAATAGAGAAGGGGAGAGGTTAGGAAGAGTGGTAGAGCATGAAAGGATAACCAGGTGTCCAGTAATTGGCGGAATATAAAAGTAGGTAGCTGTCTTATGGTTCAGATGGGAAAAGGAACGGTAGAAACTACAGATAATATATTAATCTGTTGTGCTCTATAGTCTGAGGATTTTCGGTTTGATACAGGTATTGTGTGTGCCACCAATGTATGCAATCTATGCCTACCATGTGTGGAATGAGATTTGGTTGAAAGATTTCCATTCAATTAGGAGAAATGCAGTCAATAATAGGTTTAAAAGATTCTCATAAGATGTTGTGAGGAGAGCTAGGAGTTGAGAAAAGGCCCCAGTAAGTAAAATTTATTGCAAGTTTTAAAAATGATTTTCAGGCGGTTTGAGATCTTATTCAAACATGGCCAGAGTAGCTTGTAGCTGAAAAAACGTGTTCTTTGTAGTTCGGTTTTCCAACATATTGGAATCAATTACTTTTAAGTTCAGCAAGTTAGTCAAAGGTCCAGTAGGCTTTAGAGGAGGTGCCTTCCTTTGCATATTTGAAACACAAGCCTACATTGGAAACCAAAGTACAATAAATCCCTGGGAATATGGCTTTCAAATGACTTGACTGAATCAGACAGACAAGCATTTGCAATGCAATAGGTCTAACATTTCCTAGAGTTTAAGCTATTGACATTGTAAATGACAATGCCTTTTATGTATTTATCATCATCATCAATGAAACTTTATTTCGGCCAATTTGACCATAAAAGCATATATACAATAGCATACATTTAATTTGATTCGTGATTAAACCAATAAAAAGAAATACATTCGTCATATGGCATTGTATAAACACACAAGTGTAACCTGCAAACAATCTACAATACAATCAGTCAAACTCATTGGATACATTGTCAAATTTGATAAGCCCATACTCTATCTCACAGTTCAGCCATTCAGGCTATTTTTTGTAAAGTGCTTGTATCTATCATTATAAAAGTTGTAAACATGGTTTTAGATCCATCGACCACAATTCTACTTGTTGACAGTCCTACGCACTATATATCAAATTAAAAATATGTCAATAAAGTGGTTAAAAAAGCTTATAAAATTCATAGATAATACCTCCAGATAAAAAAATTATATCAAGGATTAACTGTCTGTAGGGGTCAACTTGGGAATACTCTATGTGTGCACCACATGGAGAATAAAAAGCCTGCTACTGAAAATGCTATAGGGAGGCTTGCATCATATTTCAATATCCTGAAAGTGTCTGGGCAATGTCTGGTTCCCAAGTTTCTGCATATCTGGATCAGCCATCGTTCTCTCGCTTTCTTATAGCCATTGCAGAAAAAATAAAAACACATGGTATTCTGACTTAGCTGCATTTTTACAGGCCGGGCAACCCAAAGTTTGTTGGCCCGCCCATTTGTTCGTAAAAGCACGCAGTGGCAGTACCCCGTGCCTGAATTTTAAATTTAACTTCCTTGCGGCAACCGGCTTGATTTCGTCCAATATCAACTCTAGCCTGTACTGCTTTTTGATTTCCGTGAAATACTACAGTAAGCGTGCCTATTGAATGGCTCCCCTGTAGTTGAGCCAATTTGTTCTCCCAGTAACAATCATTTAGCTCCTTCCTTGACACTGTGGGGCATGTTATTTCTGGACTATCCCACAAATTACCCCGTCCCATAGTCAAAAAGTGTTCCGGATGTGGGACAATTATGGCAATCTCCCTGCCCCAGGTATACTCAACACCTATCTTAGTTCTTCCCTATACTCAGCCAGTTCTGGAGTGACCCACAAATGTTTCCAAAATAAGAGGTCTGAGAGCAACTTCTTCCGCGATTCACCTGATCCCCAAATCTAGTAAAAGCGATGAGGAGAGCTGCAAGAGAGACCAAATAATTGCCTAACAAAAGGTGTTTCCAGCTTGTGTAAGACTGTCAGAATGACTATGTCCCCATATTTCTGCCCCATATAAAGCAGCACCTCCCTCTTGAGCCTTGTATATTTCTAGTACCGGGGTCACAGGTTTAGGGCTAGAATTTCGAAATACCTTAGTCAGGCCCACCGTTGTCTGCGCTAGCTTCAAACTAGTATTATTAATTTGTGCCCCCCCCACAGTCCATTTTTTCTGTAATCATAATGCCGAGATACTCAAAGACACCCTCATGTGTTTGGTTGGGTACTATTGCCAAGTTAAACACCATTTTGTTTTTTGCAGGTTAGTCTCAAGCCCCCTTTCCTTACAGAAAACATCAAATGTATTAAGAACCCTCTATACCCATAGGAGATCTTGAAAGTAACAGGGTATTGTTGACAAACATCATGGCCGGGATTTTACGGGTTGCCAACTTGGGTGCATCTGTATCCTTCGGCTTAAAAATTCAAGTAACCCATTTATAAAAAGACAAAAAAGGGTCGGGACAAGGACACATCCCTGGCAGACACCTCTATCTACAGCAGAGGTCTTCAAACTTTTGGATGCCGAGACCCCCCCTGTCAACATTTTCAAACGTAAGGACCCCCTCCTGACAAAAATTTCGAAACCTCTAGGTTATGAGGAAGGGGAGGACGAAATTATGCGACAGGCTTGACTAAGTTGTGTGAGTAGAAAATGTAAATAATGTTCTGTGATTCGGCGTATTTTGGGGTAGCATTGCTTTATTATTTAGAATTTTTTTAAACATAGTAATACGGAGGAAAGATTTCACCCCATCAGTACCAATTTATAGCCAAAATACAGCAATTAACATCAGAAAGATGTTAAATCAACCTCTGTGAATGGCCTCCAAATCCGCAGGAATACGCGCTGCCACATTAGAAGCTCACCTGGCCATGGTCGGGAGCAGCAAGGGTGCATTCAAACCATGGTGGTCTTGTGCAGAGTTAAGCAGTTTACTCATGCCCCTTTCCTCTCACCCCCTTCCTTCCATCCCTCTCTTCTCTAGTCTCCCAACCCCGGATCCCTCGGTCACATGGCAGGCAGATGGTTATTAGCCCCAGGACACCTTTTGGTAACAGTAGTGCACTACAAATGTAAATAGGCAGAAGCAGGGGATCCACTAGACCCGAACTTCAGGGGGGGGGGGGGGGGGGGGGTTAACACTCCCAGCCAGGGCTTGTCCAAGCACTGGTCGCACACTGTGCAACAGTCTTTCCACCTCCTCCATGAATGCCCTCACTACCACTCACCAACAATACACCTCATCTCTCTATAGCACCTGTCTGACAAACATTTCATTTTTTTATAGCGCTACTCATAGTTTACTCACACTCAGTTCTGTGATGTGCATGGTACATCTTCTTTGTACCAGGCACTTTAACCTTCTGCCTGTGTGGGTGACAAGAGTGCCCATGTCACTGCACGGTGAGCAATGCAACAGTGTGAGAGTAGGGTAAAAGGAGTGACTGCAGGATGAGTGAGGTGACCATATGAATTTGTGTTCGGCTGTAAGTGCAGAGTGGGACGAATTAGTGCATGGTTAGTGATGGCCTTGTTTGAGTGAGCTACAGATTGAGCAGTAAGGGGGGACATGTGAGTGGAGTGTCACATGAGTGCAGGGTGAGAAGTGTGCTCGTGTGACTGCAGGGTGAGGTACAGAGTGAACAATGCAAGCGAATTTTTAGTGCAGAGTGATTACTGTGAGCTGGGTGAGCCGGTGAATGTTGTGAGGGCATGGTGATCACTGCGAGTACATTATGATCACTGTGACTGCAGGGTGAGCGGGTGAATGACGTGAGTGCAGGGTGAGCGGGTGAATGGTGTGAGTGCAGGGTGAGCGGGTGAATGGTGTGAGTGCAGGGTGAGCGGGTGAATGGTGTGAGTGCAGGGTGAGCGGGTGAATGGTGTGAGTGCAGGGTGAGCGGGTGAATGGTGTGAGTGCAGGGTGAGCGGGTGAATGGTGTGAGTGCAGGGTGAGCGGGTGAATGGTGTGAGTGCAGGGTGAGCGGGTGAATGGTGTGAGTGCTGGGTGAGCGGGTGAATGGTGTGAATGGTGTGAGTGCAGGGTGATCAGTGTGAGTGCAGGGTGATCAGTGTGAGTGCAGGGTGATCAGTGTGAGTGCAGGGTGATCAGTGTGAGTGCAGGGTGATCAGTGTGAGTGCAGGGTGATCGCTGTGAGTGCAGGGTGATCGCTGTGAGTGCAGGGTGATCGCTGTGAGTGCAGGGTGATCGCTGTGAGTGCAGGGTGATCGCTGTGAGTGCAGGGTGATCGCTGTGAGTGCAGGGTGATCGCTGGAACGTGAAAGTGAAGGCGAGAATGAGAAGTGAGTAGTCTGAAAGCAGGGTGCATTCCCAGAAACTTGAAGCGTAGGGTTTCAGATATAAGTTAAACTATTGCTATAATGGCATTAATCAGGGTTCGAGGGTGGAGGAAATAAATAATGTGCTGATCCTGCAACAAACTTCCAGTCTTGTGATTAGGGTTACCAGCTCATTATTTTGATGGCCCAGAAATAAGCAGTCACCTACAGCTGTATTTTTTGCACTTATCTGTGAATACTTAGAACAGCAAATATAAATAGAAAACACTTAATTGTATTCTAGGGATGCCTCAATGATCCAAGACTAAAAATTAAAGAGAATAAAGACATAAAAGTCACATAACTAATTAATACATACTTTTTTATTTATAACTCAATTTAGTGTCAAGAGCAGGTCTCTGCAGGATCTTTAAACAACACATAGCAGGCATGTCTCTTTAAATGCATTCTCACACTACAGCAGTAAGTGTAAAAAGACAAATGTAAGGAATAGGCAGAGTGGGGACCCAGGGGGTACTGGTACCATAAAAAAAACTAAGCTTTGGTAATTGGTTAACAAAAGGCATGTAAATATGCTAATGGTCTTTAAAAGACCTGTGAAAAACTCGGGCCGGAGAAAAGACTCCAGACACTGCCCAGCCGAGGCCGCAGGAGCACGAGCTGCACTGCAGCAGCCCGGGCTGAGACACAGGATGGGGGAGGAGGGGGGCTGAAGCCCTGGAGGCCAGGGCAGAAGTGACACTGTGAAGGCGCGACCCCCTTTGCATCGCTCCACGGCCCCCCTGGGGGTCGCGCCCCACAGTTTGAAGACCCCTGATCTACAGGGATGGGAGTGGTTACTTCCCATGTTTGCCAAACCCTATTTGTGTGAAATTTCCTTCGAGTAGCCCCCTCAGGATTTGGCACAGATACACTGGGACCCCCATCCCTAGTAGGATTGCCCACAACGTCTCTATTGGCACCCGATCAAATGCAGATTTTAGGTGCACACATTACATAGAGGTTGCCACCCTCAATGCACACGGCCTTCCAGTGTAATAATTGTAGCCTAAAAACGGATCCAATGTGGACATTTTTACTCTGAACCCAGCTTGGAACGGGCTGAGAATATTGTGTTCCTCCATCCAGCTCTGTAGACAACACAACAGCACTCGTGCAAACATTTTTTGTCAATAAGGCTTATGGGCCTGTAATTTGTGGGAAGGAGATCCTTTTTGTAAACTGGTGTGATTTTAGCCCCAGCCCAGCTAGCTGGAATGGCCATATTTTGCAGGACGGCATTAAATAGAGTCCAGAAGTAAGGACCCAGATGGTAGGTGCGCTACGGAACAGATCCCCGGGTATCTTGTCAAACCCTGGTGCTTTAGCTGGTGCTATTTTGCTTAGTGCACCAGTTACCTCTGTGAGTGTAATCATCTGGATATCTTTTTTCTCCTTAGAAAGTAGTCGTGTGTGCTCCGGGATAGTTGGCATGTAGGGGGCAACGTTCATTAACCACTGTCGTCCTCCATCTCTACCCTCGAGTAGAAGGACTAACAAGCATTTACAATGCAACGGTTTCGCCTTTGCAAAAGTTAGAGCTATTGGCATTGTAAATGACAACACTTTTATTTATGTGTTGGTTTTGAAAACAGATAAATAAATGGCATTGTCATTTACAATGCCAATAGCTTAATCTCTCGCAAATGCCACACACACACATACCCATAGAGGCCCCCCACACAGAGCCCCCCCACACGCACACATAGCCCCCCCCACACACACACAACCACACAGAGCCCCCCCCACACACCCACACAGAGCCTCCCCCACACACCCACACAGAGCTCCCCCCCACACACCCACACAGAGCCCCCCCCCACACTAGCTACACAACTGGGGTGTCACCAGAATTAGACAGATTCGAACACAGCCGGGTCAAGCTAGGATAGTGTAACGATGCTAATGATAATGGAGCATCAAATTCTAGTGAAATTGAAAGTAAAATTAAACTGGGGAGCAATACTTATAAAGATAACATAATTAGGGTGATAGCATGCCAGATTTGTCACAGTAACAAAATAACAGACATGATGGCGAGACATCAGCACTCAGTTAAACAGGGGGGCAATAGTTATAGAAATAACAAAATTGTAGAGGTAACAGATACTAATTATATAAATAAAAGGGGTGTATGTCAGCAGAGCAAAAACTCTGTGCGAAACTCACAGTCCAGGTAGAGAGTTTCTTTGAGAGTGAGGCTTGGGAGGACACGAGGATAGGTAATCATTCTCCGTGTTCTCATGAGGAGGGGCAACACGTAGGCCATCTTGGGAGCAAGAAATGAGGGAAAGTTGCCATCTGGTTTTAGGGGTCTTGAGACCAATTGTAATTGGTCTCCTACGATTTGCTGAAACTGCAGGAGAATGAAATTGGAAAGGGGGGGGGTCTTCCTCTGTTTGTCCAGTCCGCAAGAGTATGAGAATAAAGGTGGAGGGTGGGGGGGGAGGACCGACTTGTCACGGTCAGGGGCTCATTCCGGTAGTGGGGCGACATTAAAACATGGCCCAAAGAGGCAGACAAGGGTGTTTATGGGGGGTGGTTAGAGCATGAACCAGGACCCGTGGCCTGGTTCGAAGTCAGGGCCTTGTGGCGGAGGTCAGAGCCGTTAGGAGAAACGTAGACCGCCCCAGGGCTTATTGGGGGAGGGGGGGGGGGTCAAGAGACAGGTTTCCAAATTGCGGCTGGCGCTCTGATCTCTGTTCCGGCATCTAGGACTTACTACTTACTGTCTGTGTCAGTGGGCCCATTGCCAGTAGGGGGCGACTGTGCAGGCAGGGCGGCGGGAAGCGGCACGTCGGGTCAAGGGCCTCAGTATCAACGATCTTGATGTGGGGGTAGCGCCGTACGGCGATCCGCATCAGCGGGGGCAAGGCTGGCAGGGTGCAGGAAGAAGCGTAAACGGCACACACAGAGCAACGGAGGTCTGGCTGCTTTGGAGGGCACCCTCGAGCAGGGATGGAGATCGGCACCACAACAGCTTCAGCCAGTCAGAAGTAAGAGCTCATCAGGCCGAGCGTAGTGAAAGCTGGGGCCTCAGCCAGTGATAATGGGAGACCACCATTGGGAACGGGCACACATGGACAGCGGGAGGGGGTCGGGAACGGACAGCGGGACATCACGCAACCCACCCCTGCAAAGGACACTTCCGAAATGGCGAAAACAAAGGTTTAAAATAAATAAAAATAAACACGCCCACAGCCGCATGACGTGGGCAAAACTGCGAAAAACTGTCGGGAACTCCCACGAATCTGGTCCGGCCATGACGGACAGATCTCTGTTCCAATCGCTAGCCTCCATTTATGGAGCTAGCCAATGGAACAGAGAGGCGGCACAAACATCCATACTGTAACTCATAAGATTTCACCTGCGCGAAAGTCTGCTGCGCAGCTTTCGGCGAGGCGAAACCTAAAAATGGTCCTTCAACACATCTGTCCCTAGATTTGGTTCCATAAAGTGCTTAATTTGAGTAGGTGCTCTCAGGTGCTCAGCACAGGCACTTCTTTCACAGGGCCGGGGCTACAATTTCTAGGTCCTCCAGGTGGCGGTATCAATATTAATTGCCCAATTTAAAATAAAAAGAACCACATACCTATCATGGTGACGGGCTGGTATGTTTTCATGGGCAGGCATACATCTGTTCAGGAAGGCATGATTGTGTATCATCACTTTAGTGATGATGTTGTAACGCCTGTCATGAATCCAAGAAGTCCTCATTAACGAATGGCTTACATTCTATTCCCCGAGTCTGTTGCACCCTGCCACTGCCTGAGCCTAAGCCTCCCATTGGATAATTGTAGTGGGGGGGGGGGGGGTCTACAGCCCTGCATTGATACTATCCTCAACGTGCTTAATGTGGCTGTGGCCCAAAGCAATTTTTTTGCGCTATGGAGTCACCTGCAGTTACCGTGTGCTGCCTCCAAGCATGCCAATTGCTGATTTTGCTTGAGCCCAGGAGGTGCAACAGCCATACTCACATCTCACAGGTATTGCAGCATTACGGCTGGGGACAGTGCTTGTGCTGTGGCAGGCAGGGTCACAGCAAGCTGAGCAGTGGATGCCTATGCTGTCGTCATAACTGGACCAAACTAATTACAGGCAACACTAGCAGTGACATGACCTGCTGTGCTCAAGCAGCCTCCTGACCTGCAACAAACCCAGTCAGACTGCACTGATTATTATGTTAAAAAAAAGCATTTTCATTTGGTGTACATTTTGTTTTCGCACTCATCCGTCGGTGTAAGTAAAGAAGTAAAAAGCATGGCTTAGGGGACAGACAGCAGAGCATGGTTACAGGATAGAGACCATGCAGGTGTTGAAAGTTGGGAACACAGGAGGTAGAAGTGGGCTGTAGCCTCCTTGGCAGCATTTTCAGCCCCGGCACTTCATTTTTTTTTACAAATTAAGCACTGGTTCCATCGCAGATTTTCCTTCAGAACTACCAGTGTTTACCACGTTCCAGAAAGTACTCATGTCATGGATGCCCAAGGAGCTTCTCAGAGTATCCCACTTATCACTTTCCCACCCTTTTTTAGCCTCATCAATATTATTTTGATAGGCCACTATTAATTTTAATCAATTGTCTGTCCTTGCCTTGTTAGCAGAGATCAAAGCGGGTTTGGCCTTTTGACATCTTTCATTATACCAAGGGTGTCTGGGTTTACTGTTGATTTTATTTATCTGTTTTGAAAACCAACACATAAATAAAAGGCATTGTCATTTATAATGCCATTAGCTCAAACTCTCGCAAATGCGATACCTATTGCATCACAAATGCTTGTTAGTTGATGTGGTCAGTGGGCTCTTAAGACCGCCAGGATGCACTTGGCTCTCTTTTGGGATGCAGGTTTTGTTTGGAGGTATTGGCTTAATATCATTTTTATATGATTTACTCTTTATATCGAGAAGTGTGTTGAAGACAACCACACGATGGGACTCCATAACTGACGAGATCTTGCAGCACTGATCTAATAGGAAAGTTGCGAGGAACGGGGCAGATTTGGGTTTGCTAGAGTGGTGCACGTTGGGGGGGTGGGCGGGGGGGGGAGAATAGGAATGGTGAGATGGGCTTTCTCCACATTCTCAAGTACTTTTCTCTGGGAGCATCCATTTTCCTCACCTGTACAAGATGTATTATAGAAAAAAAAGTCTTCCAAACTAGCAGATTTTCTGTACTTGTACGTGGACTTCACAATCGGAAGCCTCAGCAAAGCAAGCCGTGAATCCAGAAATGGGATTTGGAACTATAAACGGTCCTGTTTCGGGGATGTGACTGCAAATGCTTTGTGAATCAACCCCTAATTTGAACCTTTTGGAAAGAATCAATACTCCCATTACAGCTACCTAATATAATCAACAAAATCTGGATAAGTACAATAAATATAGATAAATCCACCAATAGGCAACTCCAGATACAGGCATCTTCCAAAACAAACTAGTATGGCATATAGGAGGTTCCGCCAGGAAAAGATTTCAAAGGCTTCCAAACACATAACCACAGTGGAAAAGCGCAAAGTACAGACATTGTAATAAAAGCATCTCAAAAGACAGTCATCCACTAAAGCACATACCACACTGGGACACTGCATGAGTGCTAGGCAAGAGGTCCCACATATAACACAGGAGGCAGACCTCCAAGGCAACATTGCCCGAAGTGGAAAGCACAAGAAGTGGGTTGATGGTCGCAGTTGCACAAAATATATTATATGGGACCTACAGAGTAACTCCAACCAACTGAACTAAAACTGCAAGAGTTTTCACTCTCTCTCCCTCCTCTTCCCTTCATCCCTCTTAAGCACCTCAAGACGGTGATATGAGCACCTCTGATCACACATGCCAACAATACGATTGACACACATCTGATTGGAAGTACAACATTGTCCACAAAAATCACTCCCATACAATGTAGCATACAACTCATTTGATAATGTCCTTCGGCACGCTGCAAGCAGCATACAGCACTATACAAATGTATGTACATTTACAAGTGAACAACAGAAGGACTAGTGAAGGAAAACCTCCCTAATAAACAGACAACAAAGTATAGGGGATAGGAGGCATAAATGAATAATCAAGACGGCAGACTTCAAATTATTTCTGATTATCTCAAATCATATGAAAAGCAAGGGGGCTTGCAGGAGAAGTGGTAAATTGAACTTGGCAGGGATATCCCTGAAATAACTTGGGCCCAGTTGGTTAGTAGAGCCTGGAAGAGCACGAGGAATGAGCGATTTCAATTGATGGTGCCCGAGATGTAGTTTGGAGGGAGCCGACTTCCAGCATATGATGTGGGGATGTACGAGCTTGGGAACGTATTGGAAAGATGTGTGATCGTACGATAGACCTTGACCTGGGCACTTGATTTCTGCACTGGTTCCCACATATAGCTAAACCGAAAATGACAAGTAAATTCATAGACCTGGGCCTCGTATTAACCAAGAGGGAAATCACAAGGCATTGGAAGTCAGCGAGGGGGCCAGGGGTAGGGAGATGGCGGGTGGAATTGCTCAAGTGGGCGCAGAGTGAAGGTACACTTAGGCTGCAACAGGCCCTACGTACTAATAATGACAAGGCACAGGAGGCGGCTAGGGCGTGGGAGGCCTTAGTTGCAATATTGCAGGCTCCAGAATCAGATTCAGAGGAGGGTTCGGACTTGGAGGACCGGCGAGATCCGACTGACACTTTGGTACAAGGAGTAGGACTCAGGGTATGATCAGTGGGACAAATGTTGATCTTTAAAAAGTGCATTTAAGCCGTGTACTGTACTACTGTTGTTCAAAATTACAATTGTATTGGATTCTGATACACCACTAATTGTTAATAGACCATGTTCTTGAAGCACACCGGTGGCGGGGGAGGGACTTAGGCAGGGAACACAGTGGAAAGTAGCTTGTGATATATCATGCTGTCATGTGTTTATTTGATGTTCTATTGCTGCTCACTGGAGTTGGTTGGTTGAAAATCAATAAAAAATATTCCACAAAAGGAAAAAAATAAAAAAAGGGGCAAGGGGGCTTGTAGGTGAACCCAACCCCAAAGCAATCCTGCCAGGAAACGGTGCAGAGGGGAAACCACACAAGACAAAGAGGGGCATTGGAAGACAGAGCACAAAAAGGAGGCACGGCGAAAGTGAGCAGCAGCTTATGTCACACAGCTATAGGGAAGCCAAAATATAGAGGGGGCGTGGATTTAAGTAGATAGGCAGACCCCAAAGGTGGTGTCCCCAGAACCTAATGAGAAGAAAGCAGCGAGGTTACAGACAGGGGCTACAAAACGAGCACCGGTCCAACACCAGAGACGTTCCCAGAGGAGTGTGATGGGTACAGGAAGGCTGACCACCCTCCCCGTAACGTAGGTCCTCAAAAAACACTACAACAGAAAAGTATTGGGGTCACAGGAAAGGGCAGCTAGTAAACACACATGCCAAGGATGTCCATGAGAGCCAATCAACCTCCGGGAAGGCAGAGCCCTACGTAGAAATGCAGAGGCACAGGCTTCTGAAAGACACCTCCTTTCTTGTAATACACCCCCTTTTCAGGCACCACCACACCGTGCATCTCCAGAAGGCAGGCTGCCTTGTACTGCTCCGGAGGGTATGTATTGTGCTAATGGAAGGCATTCACCAGGCACAGCAGGGTGTGGCCTCGCCAGAGTGAGGTGTTCACGTTCCCGTTATTTGTTAAAACTGGTTCTTAGGTGGGAATTCATGATACGATGCAGGAAGTCCTGGGGTGGAACTTAGACCGGAAGCCCGCAGATGTATATTAAATGTATGGGAGCCCACAGATTTGAACGTGCACAGGAAACAATGGGTCACGTTGGCATGTATGTTAGCAAAGCGTAATATTGCTCAATTGGGGGGAGCCGGCCAGCAGCCCGGATCCGGAAATGGTTGGAAGATTTGGACTGGTGTAGGTTTCGGGAGAGGTCGGTGTATGTGGCACGGGGTCGTCCTGAGAAATGGAGTATAGTCTGGGGGGGACTGGAATTGGTACCATTAAGATATTTGTAAGCCCCCGATGTGTGTATAAGAAGTGGAGGCGCATGAATCCCCTTGATCCACTATCTGTATATTGTGATCATCATCTTGCATATTATGGAATTGTAATCATGGCAATTGTGAAAATGGTTAACGTCACCTGATGTTTTGTATTGTTGGTTGTTAATAAAAAGGTGCAGGACCCCGTTTGGGAGCAGCGAACGGAAAGGCCGCGGACAGAAATGCTGCCTAACCCAGCACAAAAAAAATGGGCTCCGGCACTAGAGGACGGCGTTGCACCCACAGAACACAGCTGACTTTAGACAAACGAGGAGATGTGTATTGTGCGCCAGGTCTGGATGTAAATGAGGCTCTATTGTGCACCGGCCCTGGTGCTCCCAGCGCTGTGCGTAGACCCGGGCTTCCTAGAGAATCAGATTGCCTGGGTTAGCCAAGGACAACAGCAGAGCCGGGTCCTGCCCTCCCGGGTCACCAAATCTATTTAGACTGGGCTAGCGGTGCCTAGCCGACCCCCAAAGACGAGGAGCGTAGAGCAATGACGAGGGGCGCAGGAGTCCGGTTCGCTGTATGAGCAGAGAGTACACTACCCGTGAAGTAGCAGAGAAAACCGTATGAGGCACAAGGCCCAGGGAGCAGTATGCAAGATCTGCTGTTTCAGGGGGCAGGAATCACCATCTGAAGAGTCAGGGCAAAAAGAGAAGTAGGTAAAATAAAATATATTTACTCAGAGAGCAGGAGACCGGGCTCAATGTATGAGGAGTCAGCAGGAGTGGCCTTACTGCTTGAGGAGACAGGACACAGGGGACCTGCATTGCTGTTTTCTGAATTAACACAAAGGGGAGCACAGGCATTTACAATGCTATAGGTCTCGCAATTGCGTGTTTTGAACCTCTGGCCTTGTAAAAAACGAAAGAGCGCGGTGTCCCTGAAGCGTGCGCCGCACTCAACTTTTAAAAATAAAATGTAAACTGAGTGCGGTGTCCCTAAAACGGGTGCCACGCTCAGCATGCACAAACAACAAAAAAAAACTGCTGCCTTTGTCAATAAAGTAAATAGTGCTCACCCACTAGATAAAGCATGCAGTGTTAGAAGCAAAGTAAAAGGTCCAGTCCTTATGGGCGGTAACAAATGGAGAAAGGGCGGTACCAAGGCGGGACTAACAAGTCTCAATGATTCGGAAACCAGCATATATGAAGGACAATGACAGAAGCCAATTACAAATATGGGAAGAGTGTGCGAGGCTTCCACAGCCTACTAGACTACAGCATGCCTCGCAGAGCGAGCAGCGCTTGCGCGCTGCCGCTAGGCTCGACCTAACAATATGAGATGAAAGGGAGGAAGACAGAGTCCAGCTGGCATGCCCAGGGCAACTACCACCTTCACCAGGGACCTCAGTGATTATTCCCATCTCCACGAAAAATCCCATTGCCTATTGATACATCTTAAGTCTTAACATCTACAGCATTGGCACCTTCATTTGCTTACCACATGCCTTAAGATTTCTCATTTATCTCCCTCACAACTCTACCTCCCTTCCAAATAATTCCCAACTTAGTTTGAATCTTCAGCTGGGTGAATCTGTAAAGTCACACTTAAATACTATGCTCAACAAAAACTACACATAAGAAGAACAAATTGCACACTTAACCAATACTCATGTCTCAGATGCCACTACCAACCTCCTCAGCATCTCTGATAGTTACCTATCCCAACACAATTCTCCCCACCCACCCCCTCAACAAATTTTACCTACTTAGGAATAGACAACACATACATAACTAGGATATTAGAACATCTGAACACCCTTACCACTATGAGCACCTTCTCTGCAAAGCACAATATATCACCACTCAAATCACTAAACCAAGCCTAATAAATTGTAGATTTGCAACGGTCATATTTGTTGCCTTCATTTTCATTCCTCATCAAAAAGATCCTATTAGGCTAGCTATCACTGTAACCAGGTTCAATCCAAATTCTCAACCTGTCTTCAGCCCTCTTCTGCCTTCAAGCTACATTGTCAGTCACAAAGACGAACACGGACTGGTGTAGTTGCACTCCTCTTCAAAGAACATCTAAACTGCAAGCTCAAGGATCAAACATTAAATGCCTCACTTTAAACTCCACTTTAACAAGGGTATTCCTTGTACCATCAGCCTCATTTATCATCTATTTGGAATTCATAAGTGACCAACTTCGTGCTTAATTTGTGCCAGTGGTTTCTGGTGCTCAGCAACGGCACATGGTGGTGCAGTTGGTCTGATTATGGGATGAGCGCAACAGCTGTTTTTGAATTCAAAAGATATTACAAATTACTAATACCTTGTATCCAAGCTATACCTATAGCTTTGGGGCCTGGAAGAGTCATACTTATAGGAGTGTGATTGTTAGTAGTCGTGTTGGTACTGTCACTGGCAGAACTAGCAGGGACAATGGGTAGTGTGAGCTGCGGTAGCCTCTTGATAAGGACCCTGGCACTTATTGATTTACAAATAAAGCACTGGATATGCTTCAACCACGAAGGCTACCTAATATTTAGCATCTTCAACAATCATTATAATTAGGCAAAAAAAAAAAAAGCTACAAGCCAATTAAAAACGGTCCTAATATGCTCCCTACAGTCCACACAAATTTGTGCAAGTACTGGACTCCCTTTCCATGAACTGGTCAGGCCACTTGCTACCTTATTTCCTACACTGCCTCACACTTCAGATTGTTTCTCCCAAGAACAAAACATTTTTAACTGCAAGAGAATAAACAATTTAGTCAACACTTGCTTCCAAGAGATGCTAACAGCATCAGGCACTTCAATGCAGAATTCTCCCCACACATTAACAGACCTCACATCCGGGGTTCGTAATTATAATAAGACTTTAACACCCTAAACATCCTGGTCTTCTCAACATCCCAGCTTATACTTTCAAGGAAACCCTTTCATGTGTAATCCACTTAACTCAATGGGCAAAGTCACGTGGGAAGAGCAACGAAGTGTAAATGGAGGAAATACCCATGCGATATTTCTTCCAGGCCTCACAATAATGCTGGCCCTACTAAGACTTGCCTACAAAAAGATGCTGGAAAAAGCGAAGAGAAACCACTGTAAAATGCAGGATTTGCCTCTACCAGTAGTCTTTAAGGAACTGTTCTGCATTTTTTTTTAAACCAAAAAACCACAATCCTCTACTTTAGAGTACCAAAGTCAAGATGAGAGGAATTTGCTAAATATTGCTTCAAAACAGACTTAACTAGCACAGGAAATCATCTCAGCACCCTACTCTCACCACCAGAAATCTACACTGTGAATGGAATAGTTTTAAACCATCAACATTTGGGACCTGGTAAAAGCCAAAATACCAAATGTTCCTATTCTGATGATCTCATTCCAGCATCCAAAGACAATGGTCTCCCTCTAAAGACCAGATTACGATGTCAGACAGACCGGAGTCCCTACAACGTAGTTTGGGAACTGGAATCTAACGACCTCCTGTCGTCACTTCCAGCCCAGCAAGTAGGATGCGACCCAACCCTGTTCGGTCGCAATCCTATACTTTACAATGGGTGCATGCATTCAGAACGGAATGCATGCTCTCATTGTAAAGAGCAAAGGTGCAGTACATCCCTGCACCCTGTGGCAGGCACCTCAAGGTGCCTGCCTTGAGGTAGCCTGTCGGAGGCCATTCGGAAATCCGATTTGGATTCCCTTCCAACGACCCCATCAAAATGGATCGGTCGGAAAAGAATCCAACCAGCAGATTACAAATCGGTCTGAAGGGCTTCGACCGACGATCGGAGCAGTTTCAGCCCGCATCCTAATAGGGCCCCTATGTAGGAACACTAGAACTCCTTAAAAATGGCCCTGCTCAACTTCTCACAAAAGACAAATGCAGGCCCTTTCACCAGACTCCCATTTCCCACCAAAATACTAAAATTATGTTTGTTTAGCTGTATCAATTATATTGCTAAAAATAGCCTCTTGGACACTGGAGAGTCCAGGTTCAGAGCGTAACAGCACAAAAATCAGCATCAGAATTATGGAGGACCCTCCACAGACTCTTGAAAATTGTAAATCCTGCCTCTCAGTTTCACTTGATTTGGCCTCTGCTGTTTTTTAGGTCTCGTCTGAGCCAGCTCATGCGCTGCTCTGGCGAGACTTTTTGTAAGGGCTTCAGAAAATGCTACCACACGCAATTGGTGGTGGCCTAGTGCTTGCTGTTACGCGCACGGGCTTACGAGCAGAGGCGCCATCTCGCTGCACCCTTACAGCGACAAATACTTTCACTTTTGCTGCGCCGCCAATGCTTGTTTAAAATTATGTTCATGTATATGTTTTCTCTGCTCATAGCCGGCGCAGTCTCTTCTTGTTTCTGTTATTTTTTACTTTGAGGTGCTTTCTTCGACATTGAGCTTGCTTTCAACATTACTAGTTTTCCTTTTTCGCTTCCGTCATTAGGGAAGTCAGACTTTTCTACCCTCTAATGTACACTGTAAGAGAATACACAAGAGACTAGACCACACACACCACAAGGGCAAACTGCATTGGAAACTCTTGACATAGATATTAGAGTTTGACTTTATATTTAATTAGGTTCCGCGGAAAAACCAGTGTCAGTTTATCAAAAGATAATAAAAACAAGAGTATTAATACAACGTCTAATAAAAAATTAAACATCTACAGGAACTACTTTTGACCTGAAATATATATGGATTTTTAAGAAGCCGTTTTCTTTTACGTCAAATTCTGATTTGAGGCTGCAAAATATAAAGTAACAAGATCTTCTCGTTGGCGCGATGGGTTAAAATATTAACTCTTTAGTTCTCGTGTGAATGTTACATATGACTGGCACCAATTAATAAGTAAAAGAAAGCACAATGCAGCTTCTTCTATTTTATTGATTTATTTTTGTATGCCACCTATGACATAGGTTTTGCTACCCACAATATATTAACACATAGGCAAAAGCAGTTATTCACACGGTCCTCGGCTCCTGGTTTGGAAATTAGAACATATGCAGGTGACGCGATGTGTTATGGATCACACAGGGTGCTCTGGTGGGGAATCTCAGATTGGAACATAGGGCTCCGAACAGCCAGTACAGTCAGTCGAAGCATCAAAGGACGCCTTTTTCACTGGTGCATAAAAACAGGGCAACGAAGTCTGCACGATTTTGCCGGGCAAGGAATTAGGGCAAATATATTTTTCTCTTCTCCATATTATATACATATTTATATAAAAAGGGACAAAATGGTTTTAACAACCTCGAAAAATACGTGTAACCATTACATTGCATTTTATTTTCAAAGAGTGACAGATATATTTAAATGGACGTCCTAGTCTTCGAATAAACCTTTAAAACAAATAGAACAGACTCATTTTTACTGCGGGGTACCGAGTGCTGAATGAAGGGCTGGGTAACCACATCGTGGTATTTCACATTTGGAAGGGGAAAGCGTATTTTCCCATTTCGTATCATGTAAACACAGCTTTTGTAGAACTAATCAATTTTAATTTTATTTATATTGGTACTGCCACCATTTGTACGGGGAGACGTCCCCGTTGCATAAGCAGCAAGCAAGGTGCAAATCCATCCAGTCGATTTCTGGACCAGTGCAAAGTTTCATCTACAGTACACCCCCTTCTTTTCCAAGGCCTCTCTGAAGATGGGTATTCTGAAGTTCTGTCTCTGGGTGGGTTCGGTTCCAGGCTCGGTTGATGGGAGCCTTTGCTGTATTTTTACTGCTGAATTTTGATTGGCGGCCTTATGTTGGTATTTCATGCAATGGCAGATGCTTGTATACCTAGTGGGGGCCAATTTCTGTAGGACTCTTTCATTTCGGTTCCAGAAGGTCTTATGCGGAATACATAACGCAATGTAAATCGCCACGTGTCACACTGGAAACACTTCAGGGCTCTCTACTGTCCTCCTTGGGCAGTGAGTTCAGGGCTTTATAAAACAATAACCTTTTCTATAGCCCCTCTTGCTTCAGTTTGTGAGGTCTGCAAGTGTTGTAGAAACCCAGATTTATTACACGCCATTTACCGACCTCGGAAGGATGAAAGGCTGGGCTGTGACTTGTGATGTGCTGATCACGTCAGATGTCAGCAGCGAGCGCTTAACTGGCTGAGCCTCCAGTTGGAGCTGTGGGTCGGGGAAGTCGGAGTTCTGTATTTTTGTGGCTAATAGTAAGCGCCGTCATGTTTGTGTATTACAAGCACTATTGGCATGTATATATGCCAAGTGTAATGTGCCATTCCTTCACCTCTTGGCGCTTTGTAGTGTGATGTGTTCCTTCTTGCACCTGTGCCTCTGTGCTTGTTGGTAATGTGGTTTCGGCACTGTCTCCAGGTAGCTCTGAGGTGTTCACAGTAGTCAAGATTTCGCCAAGCGGAATCAGTTGCCTCGCTTGATGTCTTTTCGCAGCGTAGGAAGATTTTGTGTTCGCTGCGCACGGATTTTGCTTTAAAAATGTGTTTTTGAAATAAATAACATTTTAAAACATCTGCAGAAAAGAAAGACGTGAAGTGAAGGCATCTCGCCAGTAACACAGCATTTAATACTGTGATGCATAAAAAACGCAGAAGGCTCAGGCACCATGCACCCAGTGACTGAGATCCGCCCCAGAGCTCACCCACCTACGGCGATCCTCAGTGAAATGTGTCAGGAATGAAGCCCTCTGGAATGAAGGCAATGTCTTTAACGGGCTCACTCCCAAGTTTTAAAGTGCACATCAGATTCGAAATCTATAGATCATCTTCAACAGAACTCAAGCAACTCAATAATTCAGACAGACACGGAAACAAATATTCTGCTCTTTGGCACTAGGACATTTTTTTTTGCAATTGGTCAACTCTTAAATTTACACAGATGACGAAGATTAAAAATATAGTGGGTAAAAATGATCACGGAGTTTTGACATAAGAAAAAATAAACCCGAAAACGTACTATCTTTGGAATAAAAACGTCTGTCGAATGCAAAAAGCAAAAAAGGACCTTTCAAAATTGCCAAGGAATTTTTTAATAAAAAAAAATACTAAAACGTACTATTGTTAGAATAAAATCTTCTGTCGAAAGCAAAGAGCAAAAAAACAAAACCCATTTTATCGAGAAATTTTTGCAAGAAATTTCATCCATAGGTGAAGTTGGTCCCCTTCACTCAAGTTTGTCAACGGAATCATAATTTCACACAAGCATACACTGACACAATCTGTGACATATGTATCATCAATGCTTATTTATGTAAGGCACAACCCCTCCGAACTGCTCACCTGATATTTCAAAGTACCAGGCTTTAGGCACACGTGGGATGTGTGTTTGCTTCTCATAAAAGCGTGAAAGTGCCCTAGTTGCCACTGGAACAACACCCGCTTATTCACACTATCCAAAATTATTGCATAATGTTCTACATGAATGTGTGGAAATCTGTCAATACCCACGTACACCAAAGAGCACTTATGCCCTCGGCGGATGAAATGCTTACCTAACACAATAGTGCAACAGATCACCACCATTTACCACACATTTCAACACTTGATTCATTTACTATTCTAACCACATCTAGAATGTTTGGTGTAAGAGCTGGAAATGGTGAGGTTGACTGTGGTGCTTCTGAAATTCTGGTTAGAAGACATTTATTCAAGGTCGAAAGCTCGGTGGTCCATGTCCTGCAGCCTCTATTGGTGCAGTCTGAGAAGGCGTTTCTGATGTAGGCATGCAGCACAGTGGGGATGTCCCTGCGCTCTTACTAAACTCTGCACTTCATTGTACAACAGTTAATGAGAGTGCCATCTTTAGGGTTTTGGGGGTCACGGACAAGACATATTTTGAGGGACTCTGGGCAAACTAATTTGAAATGTATTACCCATTTCCTACTAATTCAAGCACATACAATGCCAAACAATACTAAATTATATAACGGGGTCAGACAAAATCGACTGAAATGTCTTGCGTGGGACCCCAAAGTCAGAGAGGGAGAAAGTTTGAACTAGAGAAACAGAGTAGACAGAGGTCAAACCGAGATAAAATTCACTTTGCCAGGAAGTTGGGGGTACTGGACATTTGCCCACTTTGCTAATGCTTGAAACGTCTCTGCTTAACACCTCCGTGAATCTGGTGAAATTGTGTTTTTTTCCAATGTGTAATGCACTGGATAAACTCCTAAGAACTGGGGGTATTACATGGCGTTCTGTGGGGCAGTTGTCTACGTGTAAAATTATACCAAAGATTGACCTTGGGTACAAAAGGCATATAGGCTGCATGATCCATGTTTTGGCCGCAGTTTCCATGTTGCCAGCTCAGCACAGGGTGCCACTTCACACATCCTGTGTCAAAGTTCCCATCAGATATTTTCTGCTCAAACCAGTCTCTTGCAAGAGAAAATCACCGCAAGAAATTGGATTAATTTTGCTAAATATGTAGAACCCAACAATCAGGATTTACCCGAGATTATTCTTGTGTAATACATATTTCGAACCTCACTTACAATCTTTCGACGCACACTGCAGTGCAGCAAGCCTTCCTGCTGTGCTGCCATGCGTAAAAAACAAGCATTGGCATAGCCAATAGGTCTCGATTTTGGAACCTTATAAGTATTTAGTTACGCAGCACAATATCCTTGGTGTAACAACATCAACTGTTGCATAACTAAATACTAATAAGGTCCCAAAAGCAAGACCTATTGGCTATGCCAATGCTTGTTTTTTTCCAAACACACCATACCGCCGACATGCATAGTAGCAGTGATCAGTTCAAATTCTAATTATCTTCAATCTATGTGACAATCCAACAGGAGAACTGCTGCAGATAGAGTGGTCTCACACCAATATGTGGACATCACATAAATCTACCTAAAGAATAAATGCCTCTTGAAGTTCTAGACCTTAATATAGTGCATAGAGCAGTATTTCTCAAACTGAGTCGCAAAGTCCAAGCAATAATCAAAGATGCCTTTAAATTCTGTATTATTCTGGTCACATTTGCTGACTAAAAAGACAAAAGGTCAAATGTCAGGCTAGGTCTTCTGGTAAATTGCTGCTAATTTCGTATTTTTTTTAATGCATTTTAACATGGGGATTGGCGTTTACAACCCCCTCCAACTTCTCAGTCAGTGAAAGAAAAGTAAAGGTAATTGTGTGGCAATTTTGTTGGGGTACAGGGAGTTAAAAGAAAGGCTGTAGGATGCAATTTTTGTTCAGACAACAAAATGTAAACGCATGTATATGAACACATTCAGCAGTTAGGAAAGCAAAGAAAGCAACTTTTTCTGCAATTCTGAAATGTAATTTTGGCGAGGCACAAATGCACTGGCCTAAAGTACGTACAAAACTGGATGTATCACATGAAAAACAATGAATAGAAAATGGAATTCCTCAAACTCTTCTCAAAATATAACAGCAGATCGTCACAATATAGTTTGAAATACTAGGGGCACTTGGTGTTACTCTGGAAGCCATCTCATCAGTGAAGTCTCTAGGAGGTTATTAAAATTTAAGACACATTGGTCCCATTCAGAGTCCTCTAAAGTGCATCCCCAAGCGACCCACAACATGTTCAAGACTGCCTATACAACGTGCAAGAAAGGCTTTGCACTTTAGAATACCTTTCATATTTAGCCTAAAAACCAATTCGTACCACTAGTGCAAGAAAAAGAGGACAAGTGATTCTTCACTTCAGAAGACTAAAACAAGCATTTGTAATGCAATGGGTTTCACTTTTGGGGCCTTATATGTTTTTAGCTATAAAGCACAATATTGTGGGTACAGCAACATTTACTGTTGTACTGTGCATGAAGCAGTGAAAGGATGCAGTACCACAAGCTGTCTCTAGGTGTCCCTAGGGACCTATTTTGGCCACATAAGGTACTGCACCCTTCAACATGGTTAGAGACTGCCAGTCACAGCGAAAATTGCTTGTGATCAATTGATAATGAGTGGATTATCCTTGCATGTGAAGAAAGGCCGCGCCCTTCAGGCCGTGACGTGCAATAGTACCCTTTAAGGAGGGCAATTTACATACCAGCTTACACCATACAGTGCAGTCTAAAAAAAAAACTAGATGCACTGTTTTCTTGTGTCATTAACACACATCCATGCAATAAAGTGCAAAATGAACCATTTTCACTTTTCATTTCAAAAGTTTTATATAGCGCTGGCTAGACCCGGAGGTATCAGAGCACTTTACATGAGCATCAGATCATAGTTACAGGTTACATTGTTACAAAGGTTACATAGTTCGTACAGCATGGCCACATAGTAACTTGTAAGGTCGAGATAAACAATAAGCACAAATACGAAAGGGGAAAAGCAGGCAAGGTGAGAGAATCGGGGGAGGGGGGGTAGGAGCAGGGGAAGTAGACAGATAATGAAGGCGGGAAAGAGGAGGGTAGGGTGAGAGACACAGCATGGGAAGAGGAGAGGAAGGGTGACGGGGACACAAACCGGTAGACGAGTCAAGGCAAACGTCCAAAGTCCAGTAAGCTGTGATCCCAGGGGAAGTGATATCACTTCCCCAACTCTGTTGCAAGAGGCTCCCTTTGGGCAGTGGACTCTCTCAGAGTGGTCTCTGAGACTCCAAGGCCTACATACTGGATCCTTCCCCAGAAAGGGGAGAGGGAGTGCTTTGGCAAGGGGTGCCATACCAAACCTCAAGTGTGAGTGGCTCCCTTGGCGCAGTGGACTCACTCAGCGGGTTCGCTGAGACTCCAGAGTGTAAATATTGGATCTTTCCCCAACAAGGGGAGAAGGAGTAAGAGTGTAAATATTGGATCTTTCCCCAACAAGGGGAGAAGGAGTGCTTAGTCAAAGGGCACAAAGGACAGGGGGGTAGGCAGAGTAGCAGGCAAGGGGAGAGATTCGGGGGAGAGGGGATAGGAGCTAGGGACGAGACAATAAGGAGAGACGAAAAGAAGTCTGTCTAAAGACAGACTGGGTAGGTGACGACCAAGGAGGGAATCCATGGCCCATCTCCCCTATAGCTAAACCAAGTAGCTCCATCGGGCATCAGACAAAATAGTTCAGTCTCAATACATTGAGAGGGGAGGGAAGGATAGAATAAATAGAGGGTGGATGCGGTAGGAGACTGCAGGAGAGACGAAAGGAAGTGCAACAATGTGGTTCAACAATATATCAGGAAAAGATCAAACAAGTAAACATTATATCAAAACAATCAGCAATACATTAGGGGAAGAGAGAGAGGAGCGAAAAAGTCGGGTGGGGGGTGGGGAGGAGGGAAAGTGAGGATAAGGGAAGAGACAACCGTAGAGACGAAAGAGTCTGTCTAAAGACCGACTGGGTAGGTGACGACCAAGGAGGGAGTCCACGGCCCATCTCCCCTATAGCTGAACCAGGTAGCTCCATCGAGCATTTGACAGAATAGTTCAGTCTCAATACATTGAGAGAGGAGAGAGAGAGAGAGAAAAATAGAGGGAGGATGCGGGAAGAGACGACAGGAGAGACGAAAGGAAGTCTGGCTGAAGACCCACTGGGTAGGTGACGTCCAAGGAGGGAATCCCCGACCTGTCTCCCCTATAGCTAAACCAGGTAGCTCCATCGGGCATCAGACAAAATAGCTAGATCTCAAATGACGAGGGAAAATT
Source organism: Lissotriton helveticus (assembly GCF_964261635.1). Taxonomy (NCBI): domain Eukaryota; kingdom Metazoa; phylum Chordata; class Amphibia; order Caudata; family Salamandridae; genus Lissotriton; species Lissotriton helveticus. The sequence continues at coordinate 1,645,137,436 of NC_136057.1, read as the reverse complement.
CGCAGATAGACAGGGTGGGTACTACGTGCCAGGACAGGTGAAGGCAGAGGTCAGCAGCAGGAAAGTGGAGAGGAATAGAGCGAGGAAATAAATAGGGTGGGGACTAGGGCCAGGACAGGTGAAGGCAGAGGTCAATAGCAGGAAAGTGGAGAGGAGTAGTGAGAGGAGGAGTAGGGGGAAGGTAGTTTGGCAAGAAGTTCCCATGGATATGATTGTCATGGCAGGTCCGGAGGTAGATCCAACAGTGTCCTCCATAGGGCCCCTCAGCAGATTCGCAGTGGAGAAGGCCCCCGTTGACTGGTAGCGTGTGCAGCAGGCCAGAGGTGCAGGAGTGGTTCAAAGCTTGAGCAAGGAGCCGGTGCAGGGGTTCCACGAGACAGGAGAGGCCTCGATCTGCGGCCTCGGTGCGCCTGCGGATGAAGAAGACTCAAAGACACCCCATGCATTCACCGTCGTGAGATGGGCAGTATCAGCGCATGTGGTCCAACTTATAATTAGGGTCCAGCAATCGAGCGGGCCCCGAAAATCCACCCTACAATCTTAGTTGGAGCCCAGAGAGGGTGCTCTCAGTGGAGTACACAGTGTTCATACCTCGTCGCCAGACGCGCAGTGGTGGCTATGGATATGATCCTTATGCCTTTATAAGGATATGATTTGTTATAACCACATAAGGGCATAAATCGGGAACCAAATCTCTTTTCCAGAGAAGGAGGAACTCTTACGGTAGTCCGGATCACCAAGGTAGCAGAAGTGACATCACACACCCATGGTCTCCCTTGTACCTGCCCTGCAGTGCAACTGTCTCCTATTTGCTGCTGAGGTACTGCGGGAACAAACTAGAGTGGAATCAAGAGAGAAAGTAAACATGGTTCTTCGAGGTTAGTTTTCTTTCTGCTTTTGTCCGTCCTTTCAGGGCCCTCGAAACTAGGGACAGAAAGAGCATTGTTAAAATACTATAGGGCTAGCAGCTGCTATGCCTGATGAGCCCTCAATTTTCCTCCAGGACGAGCATTACCATGTCAAGGGGGGCAGAACCATAAATGGTCTATTGATACCTCACCTCTTCCAAAAGGTACCACCAACCCAGAAATAATCATGTGCCAATCAACTTAGCCAGCTGGTCACTGAAGCAAACCGCGCCAACTATCACAATTCAAAGAAAGAGAATACTGCAAACTTATGATTTCAGATTCTAATGTTCGCCTCCCCCTACCCATCAGCAGTACCCAGCGCACAGCCAGCTGGTACATCTGTACTATGCAGTTCATTTCATTGAGCAAGAAAAATAAGTTTCCGAAACATAAAACAGATTTTAATGAAATTAATGCAGCGATCTCGGAGGTGGGGGGTGAGCAAACCGTGCTGCGAGGGTGCAGTACCACAGGCTGTCAGTAGGGACCTCTTGTGGCCACATAAGGTACTGCACCCTTCAACAATGATAGGGAAAGCAAAAATGGTGCAGCGGCAAGTGTTGCCGACAGGGGAGCGGAGGCAATCAATGTTGGAGTCTGGTATCAGCTCAACATAAAAGAAAGCTACTAATCTAAAATAAGGATAATAAATAAATACAGCGATCTCGGAGATGGGGGCAGGCAAGCAGGGTGGGTGAGGGAGGAAACTAAATAAGGGCACTGCGAATCACATGAAAATGAACCAAGCAGGATTTGGGGGGGGGGGGGGGGGGGGGGATATTCAACAAAAAAGCAGTGGCCTTGGTGGGGGCCTCAAGCAGTGTTGTGGGAGGGGTGAGGCGGAGGCACGAGGGGAAAGCAAATGAAGAGGACCGAAGTTTCACGGCACAAGTAAACAGAACGCATAACGAGCTAAGCAGCAGGTCAACCAAAAAAAACAAGGTCTCTCAAAGTATAAATAACCTTAACAGTAAGAACACATGTAACAGGGGGTAGTCCGAATGACAGTCCCTCATTTTGGAATTATGTATCCTAAGTAAATTCACCAATGAACAGCCAGTATTTCTAAGGGACAGCAAGAGGAACCAATTAAAAAGATAGGTGTATTAGCCCATATCCTAGATGCAGCATGTTCTTCGAGACCGCGCATGCACTGCCTAGGCGAGACCCGAATAGCATCCACCATGAAAAGGGCTACATGCAGTACTTTGCCTAAACCCTAAACTGCTGCCCTTTGACTATGCACTGCCATCTCCTTCATTCAAATCTAAACTGGAGAAACATCTAACGGATACCAACTAAACTCCTATCCTTCGCAGTACCTCTTGTCTTTTTGGCCCTCACCGTCCCGGTCACTCCGCTCCCAAGACTAGTTATTCCTTGCTTCTCATTGGCTTTCCTGGCAACATTTGTTTCTGCATTTCTGCTGTGTCTCACCTTAGCTTTTAACATTTTATCGTTTAACACCTCTAGTTTGAATTTGCTGGCTGGTAACCATGCCCTAACCCTCCTCTGGGTTAAGAAGCCCTAAAGAACCGTATAAAGTCGGGAGAAGCTTTATTTCAGTACACTGTGTGGGCGGCCTACTTCTGTGCAGCCTGATATTTGCATGACTCCAGTCAGACATAGGAGTGAATACACTGCTGAGCAGTCGCAGCAGAGTCCCACTTCAACTGTTTTTAAATGAGTTAGAAACAGGAGAAAGAAGTGGGCATCTTACTTCGACGAGAACGTGCTGGAACCCCTAAAAGGGAGATTATGTACTTACATCTGCGTTGACATGTTATAATGATTTATTGTGCGCACAGCTACTCCAGCCAAGGAGCGTCCCGGCGCATAGACAAGGAGAAACATAACACAACAGAAAGAGGTAACACAGAAAAGGGATAGCTAAAACAAAAAAGTTTTTATTGCTCTCCGGAAGGTCACGAGGTCCTCTAGTAGGCGGATTTCAACTGGGAGAGAGTTCCAAGACAACGCAGCTTTTACTCTGAAGGAGCGACCCCCCATAAGACTGAGTCTGAATCTAGGGACTACAGCAAGGGCTTGGCCCTGAGAGCGGAGGGTGCGAGTGGGGACATAAAAAGAAAGACAGCTGGACAAGATGTCGGGGCCTAACCCTCTCAAAATCTTAAAGGTCAAACAAAGGACCTTAAAGAGAATACGCTTCCTCACTGGGAGCCAGTGTAGGGAGCGAAGGACACTCGCCACCGGGAAAAATCTGGGCAGACCGACAATCGCTCTCGCCGCAGCATTTTGAACCCTTTGCAGGCGAGTTAACTCAGCCTGATTGGCCCCAGCCAGGAGAGAGCTAGCGTAATCCAGGCGAGAGATGATAGTTGCCTGGACCACTAGCTGTCTGGTTGGGGCATCGAAGAATTTTAATACTGGTCTTAGGCATCTCAACAGACCAAAGCAGCACGCTGCTGTCTTTTTGGTGTGTCCTACAAAGGTAAGGCCCGTATCCAGCCAGACCCCCAGGTTTTTCACCTCCGACACCGGGGTCGGAGTGGGTCCCAGCTCGGGAGGCCACCATTGGTCGCCCCACAGCTCCACTCCCCTTCCGACGACCATTACCTCCGTTTTAGTGGCATTAAGCTGGAGACAGTTACCTGTCAACCAGCTAGCCACCTCCTTCAGTCCAGCCTGAAACCAGGGGGCATCTTGTTCCGCGTCCCCGCTGAGCGTAACCGCCAGCTGAGTGTCGTCGGCATATGAGACCAAGGTAAGGCCCCACTGCCTGGCGACATCAGCCAGCGGTCTCACATAAAGATTAAACAGCGTGGGACTCAGCGAGGACCCCTGCGGAACCCCCGTGGCCAAAGGCTGGAAGTTGGACTTGAAGGGAGAGATGGAAACACAGAAGGACCGATCGTCGAGGAAGGAGCGGAACCATTGCAACACCCGGCCACCGATACCAATCTCCTCGAGCCGACGCAGGAGGATGCTATGGGATACCGTGTCGAAGGCGGCGCTGAGATCTAACAATATCAGCGCCGCCGTTTGACCCTCATCCAACCTCGCCCGAAGATGTTCCACCATCACAAGAAGAGCGGTCTCCGTGCTGTGTCCAGCACGGAAGCCATTTTGTGTGGGGTCGAGGGCGTTGGTCCGGGCCAGATGTTCTGACAGGGCCAGATTGACATAGGCCTCTGTAATCTTTGCCGGCCAGGGTAGCAACGAGATGGGACGGTAGCTTTTAGGCTTCGATGGGTCCAGGGAAGGTTTTTTAATAATTGGGGACACCACTGCCTGCTTCCACTTAGTTGGAACTACACCCGACTCAAGGGAGAGGTTGACAAGGGCACGCACAGCAGAGCGCCCCATAAAGGTCTGATCTCGAAAGAGAGCAGATCTGACTGGATCAGATGGAGATCCAGATTTAACTTGCAACGCAAGTTTGTCAAACCCCTCCACAGTGAGAGGGGGAAATGAGAGCAGGGTGATTTGATGAGGTGTCCCATCGGAACTTCCCAGACCAGTCCCTGTGCTAGGGAATGTCCGATAGATTGCTTGGACATTCCCCAGAAAATAAGAGGCCAGGGATTCGCATTGAGAGATGGAGCTCATGGTCATAGAGGTGGTCCGCTTCACCGTCAGATCTTTCACGGCCTTGAAGATGGCCTGCGACGGGTTAGTGCGGTTTCGAAATTCAGTGGCATAAAATGCCTCTCGAGCCCGACAAATAGCCCGATGATAGAGCCTGACGGACATGGCGTATGCAGCTTTTAAATCAGCCAAATACGTCTTCCGCCATGCCCTCTCCGCCCGTCTACAGGCTCCCTTCAAGGCACGTAAGGCACCATCATACCAGGGACTCTACTCTCTAGTATTGATTTTAGTCGATACGATGGGTATCAGAGCGTCCAGCGCCCCTGGTAAGCCAGGAGCAGAAGAGGTCATATCCCTCTTCTACGCCATTCAATGGACCCAGCGGCTCCTCTAGCAGAAGACGGTGGAAGACTTCTAGCCTGAGTTTGTTCCATAACCTCCTAGGTACCCGTCTCGCTGATGAGATGGAAGGAGCAACCAATATAGGACAGAGAATGGACACCAAAAAGTGGTCAGTCCACTCCACCGGAGAAATAGATGTAATTTTAGTCTCCGGTAGATTGGTGAAGAAGGGGTCAAGAGTATGTCCCCCAGTGTGGGTAGACTGAGAAACCAGCTGGGAGAGCTGAAAGGCCTCTAAGTCTGCGGAAATGCTGCGTACCGTCGGATTGGAGGGGGCGTCGAAATGCAGATTCAAATCACCCAGGATGGAAAAGTTGGCACAGTCAATGACCAAGGTGCCAACAATATCGGGAAAAGCATTTCTAAACGCCACATCACTGCCCGGCGGACGGTACACAACCATCCCGGAAAATGTAAACTCAGGACTCACAGAGATCTTAAAGGAGGCGCTTTCACATCCAGGAATATTAAGGGCACTCCACACACAGGAAAAACTGGACCTGACTATAAGAGCTATGCCCCCACCTCTAGAGGATCTATTCAAGGTGAACATAGAATAGCCAGGGGGGCATGCAACATTGATAATAGCGGCGTCCGCTTCCTGGAGCCAGGTTTCAGTGATGGCAAAGATGTCGGGGCCTTCATCCTCAATTAGATCGTAGATGTTCTGGTAATGTTTTGACGCAGATCTAACATTCAGATTAAGAATCCGCAGAGAGGAAAAAGAACCCCTACTGCGGCGGACATCTGAGCTGTGTTCCCGGAGGATGGACCCCGGATAATCAAGAGCCCAACCGTTGCAAGGGCAGCGGTATGGACCGCAGAGCGGGTGGACAGGCGGTAGATCACATTTATAGCTCACCTGACCAATGGAATGTAGGCTTTCGCTGGAGTATGTCAGCATTGCGACACAAAGAGAAGAATAAGTGTCGTTGCCCCGCAACCGCAGCGACCCGCACGGCCGTAGCTCGGACGGGCGCAGACGGGCAGGACTCTGGCACGACTCCGGCTAAGCGTAGGCGATCCCGCTGCGCTAGGCAGGGAGCTTTAAATAGGCGTCCCACCTGTGCTAAAGCGCACTAGAATGCTCGCTAAAACATGGCGCCCAAACTCCTACCCCACTCCAAGATGTCTGCCACTGATTGGATCCACCCTGAGACCCGGACCCGCTCAAGCAGCGGTGGAGAACGATTATGGTGCAAGGTACGGGGCAATTTTAAAAACCCTGTGCATTCGGCATTAAATCAATACAAAAACGAAAACGGAAAGTAAGTTTTAAAAGCGCTATATAGCGAGGATAGCGCGAAGCGCTAAGAAGCAGCAGTGCTCCTTCTCCTGGTCAGGCAGAACCCTGGGGCAGCTCGCCTTAAATAGGCGTCCTACCTGTGCTAAAGCGCACTAGAATGCTCGCTAAAACATGGCGCCCAAACTCCTACCCCACTCCAAGATGTCTGCCACTGATTGGATCCACCCTGAGACCCGGACCCGCTCAAGCAGCGGTGGAGAACGATTATGGTGCAAGGTAAGGGGCAATTTTAAAAACCCTGTGCATTCGGCATTAAATCAATACAAAAACGAAAACGGAAAGTAAGTTTTAAAAGCACTATATAGCGAGGATAGCGCGAAGCGCTAAGAAGCAGCAGTGCTCCTTCTCCTTGTCAGCATCAACAGTGGACACGTTTTTTCTTCCTCTTGCTGCCACGGAAGCAGCTTCATTTTAGCAAACCATCATATTATGACTAATTTACACAAATGGACTGCAGGGTCAGAGTACAAGAATTAGAAGCTTACTGGCAGCTCTAACTCATGAACTTGTGTGGAAATGACTATGCACATACTCCTTCCAAGCGTCTCACATTTGCCTGGGGAAGCACCACCTGCATTTATGAGAAGCAAAATGTACACAACTGTCATTATGAAACAGTCACAAAAATCTTCTACAAAAAGAGGGGAAAACATGGGCAGAGGCTCAACTACAATTACTCACACACAACACAAAACTGCGTCCTACACAGGCAACACTACAAATAAATGTCCTTCCAACCATAGAGATGCGCGCTACCATCTGATAATTTGCTTTGAGATCTCGCAAAGATTATAAAGCACTATACAAATCAATTTACAAATATCTTATTAACAACTGCTGTTATATGAACAGTATTTGACCCCCCTGCCCTACTGAGAGCAGCTATGATCTAGACATGCAGTGCTCCACCACGGTCCTAAAGAAACCTGATCTGGTACACAAACCATGCTGTTCAGGACAAGCACATGGTGCTCCACCACTATCCTACAGAGAGCTTCCAAGTCATGGTACAGAGCAACCCACTACTGTGGGGATGCTATTACTAATATGGATTCCACTACCCGATTCAGGAGCAGTGATGTTGTCACAGCACCATCTAATAATGGGGAGAGTGTGGTACACATGAAGGTCACTACATGGAGTTTCCCCAAAATGTTTGATTGTATTAAATATGGTTATGTAAATTAACATCATAGCAAAGAAGATTGCTCTTGGATGTGTGGTCTGAAACGCTTTCACCTCACCATTACAAGTATTAGTCTAGATTTAATATGCTAACATATGCGGCAACTGTAATGCACAAATATGTATGTTTGCATGCACTGGCGACAAGGGTATGTAATGTTTATAGCACAGTTTTTACCATAATGGATGCTACAAAGCAAGTCTTTACATCACAGATAAGTGGAGGAGCCCATTTCAATATTTTACAGTACAGCGCCAGGACACTCCTTGGAGTAGCAGCTGTGCTTTATAAATACCCCTACATAGACATAGTGCTTAACGCAGGCTAGTTTTTCAATTTATAATGGGAATAAAGGGGGCAAGTCATTTTAAGGGTTTTGCAGTGGGTAATGGAACAGGGCAGTAATGTATATTTTAGGGTTCAGGGAAGGGCAAGTCTAGCAAAGCAGGCGCCAACCATTTCATCTGCTCGAAGTTTTGCTTTGGACTATTTGAATATCTGGTTTTGCACTTTGCCTGCGAGTTTCACCATCAAAGTCTCACTCGCAGTAAATTCGGAGGAAATGGATTGAGTGTGTCACCCTTCAACGTCTGGTGCTGACCTGAGGTAGCACTTATGATGTGAGGGGGCATTCATAGAGTAGGTCTGAAGTGCTTACTAAGTGTGGTGCTTAACTGAATTACAAGATAGGCGAAATCCACAGCCAGGTAAAAAGCTTCACGTCACTTAAGCCTACACATGGTCCAGTGAGGTATCAATCATAGGGTAACGCGCATCCAGAGTATCTCTACAGTAAAATTGGTCATAACTACACTAATTGTGAATGTTGAAATGCCCCAGAATGCCATGCAGGAATGTTGGGTCAGAGGTGGAATGATATGGCATCGGCAGATTGGCCAGGCATGAGCAGCTTCTGGCCCCTTAGGCCTCAACTTTGAAACTTCTGCACATGTGAGCGACTCGAGAAGAAACTGGACCTCGGGCTGTGATACAGGAATAAATCCAGGCTAGAAGAAGAAGCCACCTGATGCCACTGAGAAGATGGACTGAAGAACTTTGACTCCAGCTGTTATCCTGGACTTGGATGGGTCTCTCCAGGGCTGGTGGCACTGCCCCTCCCATGACATCTTAGTAACAGTTGGGGGAAGAAGACCTGCTGGGGGACCCTGGAGGGTTTTCCTGGTACTTGTGTACTGGCCCTTGACTCCACTGACAGGGGCTTTGTCAGTAGCCAGGTTGCTGTTTCGCAGTGTGGCATTCCTACAAGCCGAAAGGTAAAATGTCTGCCTTCTTACCCACATTTCCAACGTCAGGCAAATTAATTAGTACTATCGGAGTTAATATGTGATCCAGTATTAAAGCCCAGATCAAGCGCGGTAACCCATGCTTTATCGTTAAGCATGAGGGCCGCAAGCATTTGTTTCGTTTTTGCTCCTGAACGCCGCTCGTTTTAGGACTTGTGTGCTGGCAATAAGTGCTTGTGTTTAGTGTGCATGATTGTGTACGCGGCTCTTTGCATGTGTGTGTATGCGCCTGGATGCACTATGTCTGCATGCCTAACAAGTGTATTCGAGCAGTGTTTTCGTGTATTGCGTGTGTCTGTACACAGTCTTTTCACCTTATGCGCCTCATGCGAAGTTACTCCTGTTGGCGCTTTATAAACTATTTCTCCCTCAAAGATACAAGCTAGTCAAAAAGCACACACATGTCTCTCTCTGCCTTCCTGAACACGCTCAGCAGCTAGTTTCTCCCCGTCCTCCAATCACCCCCCTCCCGCTGTTAAATACTTGCGGTCCTGTCCGAGCCTCTCGTCGCTAATTCCCTCCTCCTCAGACCCTGCCAGGAAGTTATTTAGTCTTTGTAAATTTGTCACATGTGTTTATATTTTTGATGTACATCCTGTGCTTGCTGTGTTTGAAATTGTTTTCCTTTTGCCTGCGTGGTTTTGATTCAGTGGCCTGCTATTGTTCGCTAGGAAGTTCTTTAGTCATTGTAAAATGTGTCATTTATTCTTACTTTTGCTTGTACACTCTGTTCAGGCCATTTTTAGGGCTCGCCTGCTGATGCGCTTCAGCGCATAGCTGGCGAAGCTCTATTGTGGCTTAAACAGAGGTTAACCACCACTGGCGATTCCTTCAAGTGCATGTGCTTTTTAGGTCATTGCGCTTGCGCAAGCCCTAAAAAGCGCGTGCACAATGCCACCAGCCGCCTGCCTGCCTGCCTCGCATTACCACATCAAAGGCAGCCCTCCGAGCGCATTTCTCACCCCCTAATTATTCACGGCCGGCCGGCAGGCACATCAAAGGCTGCTGCTGCCCTGACTCGCATTTCTCCTCCCTCCTCCCCTATCACTGCCCAGGCCGGCCGTATTTCTCTTTACACGGGCACCCATTCCTGAATCACTTGAAATCTCTCCACATTATTTGCATTTTGTTAATTAAAAAAATTAACTACAACACAGCGTTGCACATTTTTCTCGACTTCGGAAGGATGAGTCCCAATCTCATTTGTGCAAAGTGTTGTAATGGGATTATTGGAGAGTTAGAGAAACGTGCTCACAATACTTTTACGCGATGCTTGCTTCATTCGGCATTATGCTCAGTAGTGGATCGGATACTTTAATTTATCATGTAGGTCTCCGCTGCCAAAGAAATTCCACATGCCCGACGGCGTCTCTATCAGCCACACATGAGGCAAGGTTAATGTTGATATTTTACCAGACATAAGACTGTATCAACATGTACATGTTGCTGCGCTATGTTTACTGCGCTTTTCAAATAATTTAATGCGTTTTAACAGAGTGCATCCAAAATATAAGCTGTATGTCTCACTGCTTGTTAAAGTTTTCAATTCTTCTCTACCTTTCCAGAAATTTTCGTTAAGTTGTCTTAAGTGCCATTAATTGGTCACCATCACCGCCCAGGCCGGCCGTACTTTCTCTTTACACGGGCGCCCATTCCTGAATCACTTGAAATCTCTCCACATTATTTGCATTTTGTTAATTAAAAAAATTAACTACAACACAGCGTTGCACATTTTTCTCGACTTCGGAAGGATGAGTCCCAATCTCATTTGTGCAAAGTGTTGTAATGGGATTATTGGAGAGTTAGAGAAACGTGCTCACAAGTTACATTTTTATGCAAATCATCTGAGTAAATAAACAATAGCATGGTGCCGTTTGCGTCCTTGACTTGATCTGGTTTTTATTTTGCTATTATTCTCACAAAGGCTAAGGTCTGCCTACTTTAGTATTAAGTGCTATACGTCGCATAAGCAACAGCTAACCATTCACTCACCCACGCAACGCCACTCACACACGCAACGCCACTCACACACGCAACGCCACTCACACACGCAACGCCACACACACACATGCAACGCCACTCACCCACAACGCCACTCACCCACAACGCCACTCACCCACAACGCCACTCACCCACAACGCCACTCACCCACAACGCCACTCACCCACAACGCCACTCACCCACAACGCCACTCACCCACAACGCCACTCACCCACAACGCCACTCACCCACAACGCCACTCACCCACAACGCCACTCACCCACAACGCCACTCACCCACAACGCCACTCACCCACAACGCCACTCACCCACAACGCCACTCACCCACAACGCCACTCACCCACAACGCCACTCACCCACAACGCCACTCACCCACAACGCCACTCACCCACAACGCCACTCACCCACAACGCCACTCACCCACAACGCCACTCACCCACAACGCCACTCACCCACAACGCCACTCACCCACAACGCCACTCACCCACAACGCCACTCACCCACAACGCCACTCACCCACAACGCCACTCACCCACAACGCCACTCACCCACAACGCCACTCACCCACAACGCCACTCACCCACAACGCCACTCACCCACAACGCCACTCACCCACAACGCCACTCACCCACAACGCCACTCACCCACAACGCCACTCACCCACAACGCCACTCACCCACAACGCCACTCACCCACGCAACGCCACTCACCCACGCAACGCCACTCACCCACGCAACGCCACTCACACACGCAACGCCACTCACACACGCAACGCCACTCACACACGCAACGCCACACACGCAACGCCACACACGCAACGCCACACACGCAACGCCACACACGCAACGCCACACACGCAACGCCACACACGCAACGCCACTCAGCCACGCAACGCCACTCAGCCACGCAACGCCACTCAGCCACGCAACGCCACTCAGCCACGCAACGCCACTCAGCCACGCAACGCCACTCAGCCACGCAACGCCACTCAGCCACGCAACGCCACTCAGCCACGCAACGCCACTCAGCCACGCAACGCCACTCAGCCACGCAACGCCACTCAGCCACGCAACGCCACTCAGCCACGCAACGCCACTCAGCCACGCAACGCCACTCAGCCACGCAACGCCACTCAGCCACGCAACGCCACTCAGCCACGCAACGCCACTCAGCCACGCAACGCCACTCAGCCACGCAACGCCACTCAGCCACGCAACGCCACTCAGCCACGCAACGCCACTCAGCCACGCAACGCCACTCAGCCACGCAACGCCACTCAGCCACGCAACGCCACTCAGCCACGCAACGCCACTCAGCCACGCAACGCCACTCAGCCACGCAACGCCACTCATCCATTTGCAAAACGAAAAATGTCAAACTCTTCTATTGCGAGACCTATTGCATTTTCAATGCTTGTTGTTTGTTCTATTCCTGCAACAGTTCTCTCGTGTAACGTAACTGGTTCTATTGTACAGTGCTCCGACACCTTCGGGTAAAGTCTGCGCTTTATAAAAATGCATTAAATAAAAAAATAATAAAATAAAAAAAATCGCCTCCTCCATTTTCAACCATTCCCTTGCTGCTTGCTCCTGAGCGCTGCTCGTTTTAGGACCTGTTTTAATCTCCTTCACCCCTCCCCCGACCAGGCTTTCTTGAATCCTCGGCTCCCCTGCAATACCCTCCTGAGGGGGATGCGCTCATACCTCTCCAATGGGTAAGGCGACGATCGCTGTCACTACCCCCCCCCCCCACCCTCCGCTCATCCGTCCCCTGTCACTACGAGCCTTCACTCATTCGGAGGGAGGCGTGGGATTCACAATGGCGCCATTGGGGGCTCCAGCCGATATCAGTGCCCCCCTTCACTTTAGCACCCTAGGCCAGGGCATCACACCCTCTGAGGTCACAGAGCAAGAATGATGCCTCCAATCTCTAAACAAAGAGCCCCGCGGCGCTGCACGCACTGGCTGCTCATGCACAGCACTGCCCATCACCCGCACCGAACCGGCCCCAACACAGGCACTGTTCAGAGGTGGCAATCTAGCACCAAGATTTGACCTTTACCCATCACCTCATAAAGCACACTCAAAAACTCAACACATGACGTCTGAAGTTCTGCCAGCACAACAGCATTTCACACAAAATGCGATTTTTTTCAAAGATACGGTTCAATGGCTTAATAAGGAAATAATCATGGTTAAGGCTTTATGAAAGAGACGGGCAGGAGCGGAGATGCAACGCAGGTGCTCTACCAAAGCAACCAAAAATATGACAGAGGAGAGCTGTCAGTTTCTCCCAAAGTGCCCAACAAGCGCGACTCTTACCTTGGTGGTCTTCCAGTGCTGCTTCGGACATGATGGACAGGGAGCTGCTACAATAAAATATATACAAATATATGTTTCTAAATGTTGACATTTACTTTCACCCCAGTGCTGCGAATGCTAGTGCCTCGAATAATTATAGATCAGCCAACAGTCGATACTGAGGTACCAAGGTCATAGTGGACTAGGTCTGGGATGTTGTTGCTGCTAATGCTCCGTGTACATCGGATTGCATTACACAATTTTTTTTTATGCACTGGGAGATTAGACTAAGCGCACGATGAGCCGGTGCCCTGACTCTCACCTGATTCCCCAGTTCCAAAGTCGGTAAGTAATAAATGAAAACTGGAAATGGTGTCTGCGCGTAATGAGATTACTACTGGTACTGATGCCTTGGATACCATCAGGGCAGGGTTCTCGATACCGACACTGGCATGTTAAGACCAATGACGCGATAATGCGAGTACCAGTACTATCCTAGGGTACTGGGCTGCAGTTCTGAGGTAATAATGTGGCTTTTGCTACACTTTTCCAGAAGCGTGTAGTGTAAAGCTGTTTTCCTGTTAATAGTCCCCTTGGTTTCGGTCCACCTCTCACTCCATTTTCGACAAGTGAAATAGGCTTTCCAACTTCAGTAGCATTTCAGTGCATCGAGCTTTTTGTCTCCACTTGCAACCAAGTTACTGCTTGACGTCACGTACGTACAACAGATGTCCCACTGCAGGCTATTGTTGTACGTAACATTATGTGAAAAGCTGCCCCCAGCCTCACACGGATGACCTTAAAACGCGGGCGTTCACATTTGCATCAGGTGATGCGCAATATGTTGGTGGTAGTCATAGCAGAAGATCACGCTGTACTGTAGAGGATGCCTGTGTTTCTATCGGGAACCAAGACGGCAATCGTTACACAAGCAGTACGACTGTCATACGATGTTCCTGTGAAATATTAACGCATGTGCCAGCGTGATTATATACTATCAACTCCCATGTTCCGAGTGTCTCATAGCCCAACTGCTTGTTCCAAAGGTGCATACATGTCCAGTTGTAGGGTGGAGCAGTAATGCCAGACCAAATAGACTAGCTGGTGGGTATTTGATGGCCAGGAGATCCAATTATTAGGTCTCGCTGAAGCCAACGCGCATGCGAAGCTTCTGCGAGAGTATAGTAGGGCTTCCAAAAATGCTCCCAAAGTCTGCAGATCAGAAACAGTGCATGTGCGACGGGCTCGCGCACACCATCTGTCCGCCTACAGCTTTGGGAGGAAATTTTCGGCAGTTTTGATGTTCTCAGTGAGCTGCGCGGCCACTGAGAACATCAAAGCGGCCGCGAAATACTCGCGCACATGCACTGCAAGCTTGATCACTTTCACTTTCGCGGCCCCTCATTTTTTTTTCTTTTGGTGAGGGCTTGTTCATAGTTCCTCCTCTTCCCGTTTAGCTCTCTGGAACTCTCCTTTACCATCCATGTGACCCCTTTCTTGAAACACATCCATTTTTTCCCCCTTCTTTACATGGCAAGTGTTGATGGTCTCCTTGTCCTTTTTGCGTGTTTCTAACGCATTTGTCTTCTCAGTGGAACCCGCATGGCCCTTTCATTTTTCCCTCGTTTGCATCCACTTTCTCCCTCCCCTCCTTTTCACCTGGGTGGCAGCTCCTCTTTGCATCTGACCGTCGCTCCATTTGGTAAGTCCTCCCACACCTCCTTCTTTTCCCTGTTGTGCCACATTGTGTTTACCTCTATTGTAATGACCGAGGGTCGATTTTACCTCCATGACGTACACTCCCATCCCACATAGCATTTGGCTTTTAGCGCTCAGTGGGGGTGACGGCTCTTCATGTGTCCACATCTGGGTGTATTCTTCCACCACCACCTTTTCCCCTGTAAGTCAGTTCCTTGTTGCTACCACCTATTCCACCCTCCTGTGGTTGCCTCCCACCCCCTGTCTTTGCCCTGTTGTGCGTGAGGGGCGATTTTGCCTCTGTGGAATGCAATCATCACACACAGAATTTGACATATAGCACTCAGAGGAACTGCACAGCGCTTCCCCACCCCCCCTGTTAATCCCCGTGTCGTATCTCCCTCCCACACCTCCTGAGTGCTGGCTCCTCGTTGCTCCTAGCAGTTCGTCTCTATTGTTGCTTTTAGTGTCTATAATGAATGTCATCCCGACTATGGACCAAACTGTCAACAAATTCATACCTGCCTACACCAACAGGCATAGGTCACAACATAGCAAAAATGTTTCAAATACACATATGCTGTCTGTACGGTTTCGCCACTAACTTCTTTTAAAGCTGAACGTACCACTTTTTTGCAGATTGTAAGCGCTGTAAATAGCCATTACTGCTATTAACAGCGTTTAATCATATTTCAAATACTAACCTCGGAAAGATGGAAGACAGACCCCGGCAGGAAAAACTACTGGCTGCACATCATGGCAGAGGTGCAAACCAATCTTTTAAGTGACAGAGCTAAATTGGCAACAATTGCTAATCTGCAGCCCTCTCCTTCCCAGCCTGCTGTTCTAACTCCCTGCCCTCTTCTCCTGTGCTGATCTGCTGTTCCCTTTTCACCCGCCTCCTTCTCAAACTCCCTGTTCTCTTCTGCTGTGCTGATCTGCTGTTCTCTTCCTCCCGCCTCCTTCTCTAACTCCCTGATCTGTTCTCCCGTGCTGATCTGCTGTTCTCTTCCTCCCGCCTCCTTCTCTAACTCCCTGTTCTCTTCTGCTGTGCTGATCTGCTGTTCTCTTCCTCCCGCCTCCTTCTCTAACTCCCTGATCTGTTCTCCCGTGCTGATCTGCTGTTCTATTCCTCCCGCCTCCTTCTCTAACTCCCTGTTCTCTTCTGCTGTGCTGATCTGCTGCTCTCTTCCACCCCACCATCTTCTTTAACTCCCTGTTCTCTTCTGCTGTGCTGATCTGCTGCTCTCCTCCACCCACCTCCTTCTCTAATTTCCTGTTCTTTTATTCTCCCATGCTGATCTGTTCTCTTCCACCCCACCTCCTTCTTTAACTCCGTTCTTTTCTCCTGTGCTGATCTGCTGTTCTCGTCCACCGCCTCCTTCTTTATCTCCCCGTTCTCTTCTCTTCTCCTGTGCTCATCTGCTCTTCTCTTCCACCCCACCTCATTCTCTAACTCCTTGTTGCCTTCTCCTTTGAGGAGCTTTTTGCTCTCATCCACCCACCTCCTTCTCTACCTCCCTGTTCTCTTTTGCTGTGCTGATCTGCTGCTCTCTTCCACATACAGCCTTCTCTAACCGCACGCACACACATAAACACGCACACACACACAACCACGCACACACACACAACCACGCACACACACACAACCACACACACACAACCACGCACACACACACACAACCACACACCCACCCACACAGCCACACCCATCCATCCCCCCTCACTCTATCCATCCATCGCCCTCACTCTATCCATCCATCGCCCTCACTCTATCCATCCATCGCCCTCACTCTATCCATCCATCGCCCTCACTCTATCCATCCATCGCCCTCACTCTATCCATCCATCGCCCTCACTCTATCCATCTATCGGGGGCACCACAGCGTCACTCGGGGGGCACCACAGCGTCACTCGGGGGGCACCACAGCGTCACTCGGGGGGCACCACAGCGTCACTCGGGGGGCACCACAGCGTCACTCGGGGGGCACCACAGCGTCACTCGGGGGGCACCACAGCGTCACTCGGGGGGCACCACAGCGTCACTCGGGGGGCACCACAGCGTCACTCGGGGGGCACCACAGCGTCACTCGGGGGGCACCACAGCGTCACTCGGGGGCACCACAGCGTCACTCGGGGGGCACCACAGCATCACTCAGGGGCACCGCAGCATCACTATGCGCTACCACAGCATCACTGAACGCCACAGCATCACTCAGCGCCACCACAACATCACTCAGAGCCACCACAGCATCAATCTGTGCAACCATTCAACAACAACTGGTTCAAATATGTTCTCTGAAAGTTTCAAGCTTTATTACAAATGTCACAAAAAGATGTTAATATTTCACTTCTGTTCTTGGATTTTCGTCACAATAAAATACACTTAACATAATCTTCACAAAAGTTATTAACAAAAGTTTAAGCTATTGCCATTATAAATTACAATAACGTATTTAAGTATTAATTATTTAACAAAATTAAAAGCTATTGTTATATGTAATATCAATACATCTAAGTCACGTAAATACAAAACATGTTGCATTACAAATGCAAAGGTGTCACATTTGCAAAAGTTGAAAGTATTGGTATTGTAAATGACAAAGCTATTAATTTCACGATTTTCAAAACCAACACAAATTTAAAAAAAATTAATTTACAATACCAATAGCTGAAATTTTTCTAATGCAAGACCTATTGCATTGCAAATGCTTGTTTCTCTGGTTTTCCCTTCTCTTGTTTAAACTCAGGAGCAGCAACATTGTCGTGGTGTTACCAGGGCTTTAAGCAGAAGGTTTTTCAATATTATTACAAGCGATAGTTGCTGCTTATTTATCTAATACAATTTATTTTATTGTTTTTTTTTTATTTATTTTATTTTATTGCATTTGTTACGCGCAACAGCTACCCACAAAGGGTTTCCCGGCGCGGAACAACCATTGACAAAGCCAATAGTCCTGACTTGTCGTAGGTATGATTTTACGTGTTGTATCATATCTGGATGCAGTGACAAACAGCCAAACACAAATCGGGCGGCACACTATGCCAAGCACAGATTTTTTTTAGCTTACGTGTTTTAAGCCATGCCCTTAATTACACTTGCCACGGCCCTTTGAGAGACCCCCTGGCTTTTTCATCCCAATTAAAGCCCCGGTGGACCCCAAATCATGTGAAACAATGCGTCTGTTTAGACAACAGACATAAGAAGGGGCGGAATGTTTAACATCGAATGTATCCCATTGTGAAGAACGGACCCTGTCGCTGTTTACCGTATTTGTAATAAGTTTGCCAAGCAAGGAAAGTAACCTGCGACGCTAGATGCAAACAGCGAGACACGGGTATCTTGCAAGGACCATTCCATCCGGCTCTTCGATGGCGGGCGGGGCTGGAGAGCTGTACATGTTCTCTCCTATTACGGACAACGCTGAAAGGTTGCAAGCGACACTGCAAGCTTCCTTTACGATACAGCGAAAAGAACAAGCTTTCCAGAAACCGCTCCCCAAATCACGAGCACAACTACCTTCAAAATGAGATGCAAGGGTTGAGTGCAGCCTTCAGCAAACTTCCGCTGCGGCACACACAAATACGGATCTGCGCTTTGCACACACACACACACACACACACAAAGATGCGGTGTTAACAGGACGACAAAAAAATGTAGGGCTTCCTGGAAGCCCCCGCGTGAAAGGCACGGAGAAAGAAGCCTTAAGAGACGATTCTGAATGTTGTACATGGCGTGGGGGCAGGGTTGCAGACAGACAGTTGTTTGCCGCTACTGAGGCCCTCCTCTGCCTCTCTCTCAGTCCTTCGGTTGTATTAAAGTCCGTGTCCGCACAGACGTCATGACACTGCTATAATTAGCCGGGTTGTTATTGTCTGCGGTGTAGAGGCAGTGAGCTCATGCTGGCCGGCTCAAGCCCACGGGAGCTTGGCGTCAGTCGGTAGGCCCAAGGGGAGGCTTGTGTGGGGAGCTCCACTGTCCACAACCCGAAGAGGGTTCGCTGCATTAAATGACTCAAATGCAAACTCATCACAGTCCAAAAACTGCAAGGGCACATGCCGAATCACAACTGCTAACAGTTCAATCAAGTGCAGTGTCACCGCAGCCCTAACAATGTAAACAAGCGTGTACAAATGCAGAATGACCACTGCCTACAGTTCAAACGTGCACAGACCCACATGACATGCACAAATGTAGAAGCACCAGTGCTCCAACAGTACAAGCACATACGCAGAACCACCCCCGAGTCAAACGAGCAACTGCACATGCACTTCCGAGGCTTTACAGTTAAAGTGTCAAATGCATAAACAAAGTCCCCTTCCCTTCTGGTGCTCTAACCGAGTGCACTGCAAAGACAATGAAGCAGTGGTATTTTCGGACTCATTTTAATTGGTTTCCTTTTTACTGTGTTAATATGAAACCAGTTCAAAAAAATTCTGTATAACACTATTTTTGATTATTATTTTTAGACATTTAATCCAATTCTCCCGTCCTCTCTCCCCACCCAAGTCCTTTTTCGCTTGCCTTTCGCCCTCCATTTTGCCTCGTCACCAGACCCATTCCCTCGTTTGTTTGAAGAAACAAGCAAAAGAGGAGTAGATTGGGGGACGAGGCAACATGGAGGAAGGGTGGACAGGTGAAAAGGAGGCAAGAGGCAATAAAAGAAAACAAGCGAAGATAGCTGGAATAAGCACACATGCCATTGTTTAATTAGGGAGTATATTCAAGGACATCGAGCTCTAACCTAAAAATTATGATTGACTGCTGCCAAATGGAAACGCAGGGGGTGGGAGGGACTGAATAAACAATCCCGACCACAAAGCTTAAGCAACATACAGGAAAAGTTTGCATAGGAATTAGCAAAAAGCCATCTGTGAGAAGCGGGCTTAGTATATGGTGCTCACTTATGTAAGTGTAGCACCCTGCACTATTCCAGACAACCCTTATGGTGATGTGATGTTAATGGTTTTAAGCAACCATAGAAAGCTCTCTAAGTGGCAGCTGTGGAAAGTAGCCTTCAGGCTTAGTTTAGATGGAGTGTAAAGTAACTTGTTTTACCAAAGCATAATCTTAGTGGTATATATTAGGTGAAAAAGAACCACACAGTGTATTTTAAAAAATATGTATTTATTACAAGACACTCATTAACACATACAAATATCTCCTGTCCAGAGATATACACAATGCACACAATACTTTGCAAATAAACAGCTAAGTAGCATGAATACACAGTGGTCGCCAGGGGAGGCCAAACCATATACCTAAATAGTGGTATGTGAACCACGACTCAAGTCAAGACTATACCCCGAAGACGTACAAGTGCTGGGGACCCAAGGAACCACTGAGGTAAGTAACCAGGAGCTCCATGGAGGCACTGTGCAGAGTGGGAACACGGACTGTGGGCTCCATACAAGTCAATGGGTAAGTCGTGGCTGCAATTTTAAAGAAGGACCATTCCCAGGGGACCCTGAAGAAACCCAGTGGAAGACAGAAGGTTGGAGAGCCACCCCACCTGTGGATACCCTAGGAACTAGGATACCTACACCAGGGAAGCTGGGTGCTTAGGTGTGAAGTGGCGTCGGAAACAGCTGAACTCAATGGAGGACTTCAGGAAGATGCTGCTACTGGAGAAAGTGAAAGTGTGATGGAAACCAAAGGTGGATTCAAGATGAAAAGTAACTGCAATCAGAGGGGACAGAGTCTACGTCACTCAGCAGAGACTAGGAGGCACGGAAGAAAAAGGCCCACAGATGTAGAGTGTTGCAGGAGAGCCGACTGTGTCCTTGGGGCTGCAGCTGTGCAGACCAGGTGACGCTGTGGAGGAGCCGCTCACAAGCTGTCCCACGTTGGATGTCGAGAGTGGAGGGGAGTCGGTGTCCGTTGGTAGCCCCAATGGGGAAAGCGAAAAAGGTGCAGTGTTGGGACCAGCAAGGTCCAGGTGCCCTGCCACAAGCAGGGGAGTCAGAGCAGGCCAGAGCAATCAGGGAAGTCTGCGGAATAAAAAAACAAAACAAAAAAAAACCCTCAAGAGGACCCACAGGCCGGAGGCACTTAAGTCGCAAGATGATCTCGAGCAGCTCACCAAAGATGCAGGCCCACGGTGCAAGTGATGCGAAGGAAGATCTTGGTCACAGAAGATGCTTTGGGCTGGGGCTACTTGGAGCCTGAAGATCTTGGAGGAAGGAAGCCACCAAGCCTTTGCAACAGCAAGTCGACACAGTTCACAGGGGTTCAGTTCCTGCGGCGCAGATAATGGATACTGGCCTCAAACTTGGTGAGAGGACATGGCAGGCATCGAGGGATGAGAAAAACCATCACCTGAGTTGCTGAGCCTTTCAGAGTCTATGGGAGCCCAGGATCAGCAGACCGGACAGCTTAGCTGCAGTGCCTGCAGATGCAGGAAAGGAAAGACTTTCACTTCAAGGGCGATTCCTTCCGGTGTCTTGGATGTCCACAGGCCTTGGAAGGTTACTGTTTGGAGCAAGGGCACAGACGTTGCAGCAGGCTTGCAGGACAACGTGACCAGGAGCAGCAGGAGTATTCCCAGTTGCAGTCTCAGAGCCCAGACCAAGGTCCAGCAAAGTCCAGAGTGCCCAGACAGTCGAAGAAAAAGTGGTGCCTTGATATGAACCTTGTCAGACGACTAATCTAGGGACCCACCTACAGGTAAGCCCTTAAGAACCCTAAGGAGAGGGTTGGGATGATTCAGACAGTGGGGAGGATACTCCATGTCCTTTGTCCAGTTTTGCACCAGAGCGGGAGCTATCGGATCCCTGAGTTGGACTATGAAAGGACAGCAACAAATGAGCCCCTCAAGCAGACAAAGTGGCACTGGCAAGCGCTCCCACTCGGCCCAAATACACTAAACCCTGCCTGGGACGTGGTCACACCTCCCTGTGACAGAATACCGATTGTTCGGCCTTCTCCTGCTAGGCTCAGCAGCAGGAGAGCAGAATAGAATTTCCGGTCGGCAGCAGCCATATTGTGCTGCCCAGGTCTAGAAGGTGGTACCAGGAGCACGGAGGGTTTCCTGGAGGAGCTTTACAGTGCATGCAATCATACCTCCCACACCGTTTATTGTATGAGGGTAGGATTCCAACATGCTCAATACCAAACATGACAGGGTTCGTTAGAGAGTTTAGAGTTATCCATCGTGTAATGACGCATGGCCACTATGTATCATAATGGCTGATGCACTTACAACCCAGAAGAATGAACTCCGAAGTTTATAGGGGTGTCCTGCTCATGCAGGGGCACCCTCACACTTGGAACCGAGCATCCGGCCTTCAGGATTGAAAGGCCTGCCTTAGGGGTGACTTCTGGCTTTTAAGTGCAGTGACCTCAGATATAGGGAAACCTATATCTGGTGTAAGTGGTGCTAGCACCAGCTTACGCAGGCTGCAATGGCAGGCCTGTAGTCACACTTTGAGTGGCCTCTCATGGGTGGCATAATACATGCTGCAGCCCATGGGAGACCACTGGTGTACCTATGCCCTGGGTACCTCAGTACCATATACTAGGACAGGGCTTGAAAAATCAATACATTATTGTTACTAGACCTGCAGACCTAGTAACTTAAAAAATGTACTCAACCTAACTAATGCACTTGACACCTGTGAGCAAATGTGACAAGTTAAGGTTTAAAGGCATTTTTATTGCTCATTCACTTTGTGAGCAATAAAGATGCCTTGGGAATTCTGGTGGACAACACGCTCAACATGCAGAATCATGTACATGCACTTTGCGGGGAAAGTTTTGCTATCCTAAAAATGCTAAAGAGAACACATTCCAGTGGATTCCGCTGCAGTGTAGAAAGGCCCTGGTCCAGGCACTGCTTATTAGCAGGCTGGATTATGGGAATGCTCTTTTTGTCGGTATGGCGGATTACCGGTTTTCCCGACTCCAGTTAGTCAAGAATGCGGCTGCTAAGGCAGTATGCAATGTTAAGTATAGCTCAGCTCGGAGTGCATGAATACCCCACACTGGCTCCCTATGAGACAGAGGGCCATGTTTAAATTACTGTGTCATGCACATAAATTCCTGCATCATGCCGGACCGAAAATTCTACGAGGCAGAGTTAAGTTTTATCTTCCCAATTGGAATTTGCGATCATGCCATCAAGCCAGGGCAACCACTAAGCATATTAAAAAGTCTAGACTAGGGGGGCGCTTTTTTTCATATTTGGCGGCAGAATCTTGGAACCAACTTCCATCTGAACTTCAACTTACCAGTTGCCACCCACTATTCAGGAAAAAGCTGAACACACCCATTTCCCAAAGCTTGATATGTTATAAAATCCCCCTCACTACTGTATTTCTCGCCTGTAAAGGGCTGTCCGTCAGCACCGTGATATCCATTCGGATGATTGTCACGCTTTATAAATAAATAAAATAAAGAGGAATGAGTGGGATCTAGACTAGGCAGCCCTGGGATTAATCAACACCTTGCCATTAAACAGCACCAGAAGGGCACCTAAACTAATGTTTGAACCCATGCACTTCCAGATTAAACACTGCAATTATTCCAAAAGTCACCCATGCGTGACTGC
This sequence comes from Lissotriton helveticus, assembly GCF_964261635.1. NCBI lineage: Eukaryota > Metazoa > Chordata > Amphibia > Caudata > Salamandridae > Lissotriton > Lissotriton helveticus. The sequence continues at coordinate 1,645,114,228 of NC_136057.1, read as the reverse complement.
GTGAGTGGGTAGACAGAAAAAAAACACACAGGTAGGATGGGCAAGGAGTGTAGCATCTGAAACAAGTGGTGCAGAGAATCATGCTGGAGCAATTCAAAGTAAACAAGCCAGCCACAAAGTAAACATAACACAGAAGGGGGGGGGGAGGAAGTGCACAAACTGATGCCTTCTAACGTTGATCAGTAGGAAACCAAGAAATGCAAGTGCAAAAGGTGTTAGGAAGCAACCCGCCATTGCTGAAGCTAGCGTCCCGTGAGTGCTGTGTACATTACTCAAGTCGGGCAAGTAGGTAGTCGAACTGCACCGAAGCACACCGTGCTTTGCTATAGCAAGTGAAGGTATATTTATACCTTGAAGGTGTTTCGGAATGCCTGTATTGACGTAAAAGTCGGGCATATGAACGTCATGGATGAACCCCTAAGGAATAGTTGTTCATGCATAATCATGACTTTCTTGGAGAAATCAATATCCAGGCTAGGGGAAGTCCCTTCTGCTTAAGAGTCTGGTTTTCCAAGAAATCGTTGTGACGCAGATGAACGGATGGAAGTAGCCATGCCTGTATTTGGGTAGCATGGGCTATGCCTAAATAAGGACTGGATTTCTATGCCTATATAAGGGCAATGCGAATTGTACCTATATAAGGGCATGAATTGGGAAATTCATTCGAAATCTAAATCGACATCCAACAGTACAAGCCCTTTCAGTGGCGCCCCACTCAGTTTAGAGGTACAGCCGGTAAGGGACTATTGTCACAGAATGGATCATATCGACCCTTTAATATTAGAAGTTGCACAAGAGCTCAATGCAGATTCCCGCATGATTGTGCCAGTTGTGGGGAGAGGCAGCCAGTTGTTCAATGTATGGGGACATTTCTGTTCCACTTGCAAAGGGTACAAAATAGGGCAAGTGAAAGGGGTAGAGGTAAACAGCAAGTGGCAGGAAAAGGGCCCTAGTACAATTGATTTAGGCATTTTAAGTTATTGGCTTCAATCTTATCTATGGCAAATGGAAGCGAAATTTTTTTTATTTTAAAGAAAGTTTTTGACTAAGTTACCAGGGACAGAGACAGAGGTGATCGGCAAATAATTTAAGATCAGTGGTTACTAACTCAGAGGTGGTCAGGAATAAATTGAGGAAGGAAGTGCGAGAATGTAGAATTGTGGTCCCTTTCCAAGAATGCCCATTAGAGAATCTTACAATTTCCCCATTGGCAGTGGTGATCCCGATGGGGAGTACAGACAGATACATCATCTGTCATGGCAATGAGCTGACTCTTATAGCTAGTGAAGAAGCAGTGGTGCGATATTAATCAATGGACGAGGCAGCAGCTTTAGTGAAAGCATGTGGGGAGCACACAAAGGGCAAAGTCGGATATCAAACTTCCTTTTTGGCTGCTGCCTACTCATTCTGATATTTCTTTTTGTTGGAATTGATAGAGGTAGTTACATTCACAGAATGTTGCCTAAAGGATGTTCAGTCTTCCTGGTCTATATTTGTAATGTTTTGTTCTTTCTTGTAGTGGTTTTTTACAGTTTAGATATGGTTTGTCAGGTAACCCACTATTTGGGTGACGTGCTTCTGGTAGGTAATAGAATTTTGGGGAATGCCAGAAAGCTTTTCATGATTTTCAAATGGCAATTGAGGAGCTAGGAGTGCCTTAGGCTCTGGAAAAATAACTAGGAGGCATTTGAGTTGGATTATTTGCACATGGAGGGAAGGTAGTTTGTCAAAAGTGATGGTCAAAATTATGATTCAATTGTTGGAAGAGGTAATGCATTCCAGCAAGTTGTAGTTGAGGAGACTGTAATATCTGCTGGGGCATTTGAATTTCGCTTGCAGAATGGTGAGAGCAGGCAGCGCTTTTTTGCAAGAGGCTGTGTTTTTCTATAGCAGGGGCGATTTCACAACATCAAAGGTTACGGATCAAAGCACGTGTGAGAGAAGATTTTAGGATTTGAGCTACCTTTTTGAAAGAATTTAATGGAGTTACAAGATGGTCACTGGATGATGATTGGCTGTGGCAGGTGCACTCTGACCTGATTCTGCAGATGCCCATGGTTTTGGCTTCTTCTGGGATGGTTGATCCTTGGCCTCCACAATGGATCAGAAGAGAAGCACTGATTTTCTTGGTTGTTGCGATGGTTTTGTTGAGAAAACGTTTGGCTAACACAAAACTGGTGTTCAATGTTGATAAACAAATATTGGTTGCTTTGATGAATTCACAAAAACCCAAGATGAGTCCTTAGGTTGCTATGGGTTTTTCTGTTAAGCTGTTTAAAGGTCAATCTATTTAAGGAAAGATATGTACCAGGTGTAGATAATTTAACAGACACACAGTCTCGCTCAGAGAGGCAGAGGTTCATGGGTGAGCACCGAGAGCAGAGTCAGTGAAGAACAGAATGCAGTGGGATCTTTGGCAGCTGGGGGAGATAACAGTGCTTGTACTCACTGAAAAGTCAGTGGTAGTCGGGAACGCAGGTATGCAGGAGGATTCTGGAAGGAGAGCCTAGATAAGGGGGGTGCTTGTTGCAACCAAAATAGGCCAATTTCTTGTAACTGGTTATCAGATATTGTGAAGAAGTGGTCTTTGAATTGTTGTTCTCCTTCGGAAATGGCTTTGTTGGTTTGTCTATACCAAGGGGCCTTTTGTTTTACAAAATTGATGGGTTTGAGAGGTAAAGTTGTTTTGTTGAGGAATAACGTGCCAGCTTCATCTAAGGAGGCTTTGGTTATCACACAGTAAGACTGCCCAGTTTTGGAGGGGTGTGGCGGTAATTCTGCCACAAAGTTTACTTCGTTCATGATTGTCCAGTTTCAGTTGGTTTGATTTTTTTAAGCTTATTTGGTTTATCTTCACCTCAAGTTTTTGTCCATGGGGACGGTTCATATTTAACCTCCTTCCAAGTTCTAAAAGTATTACAACAGGTTTTGGATTAATTAAGTTTGTGTTCTGACTATGGGACACATTCCTTTAGGACTGGGGCTGCAACAGAAGCCAAATGAATGGGAATATCGGATGAGAGGCTAAAACATTTGGGCGGGTGGAGGTCTAGCAGTTATCAGCGTTACGTTCATTTGTCTAAGTTGATCATATTTGCATGGTCTTTAGGATTCTATTAACGGTTATTGTGTTTTGCATAGGCTGTATAGTCGTTCGTGCAGAACTACTTCTGTAGTACGGGTTTTGTGACTTTCCTTCATTCGGTGAGTGGCAAAAGAAGCAGAGACCAGGATATAGGCCAAACAACTAGGACTTGATGGAGCAAGGGTGGTAATTTATTTGGGGGGGGGGGACCCGATGTGTGAGCCTAATTGCGGCTGCCAGGAGGGCTCCTTCCGCACTTCAAGATCTGGATCTTGAAGTGAGGAAGGAGTCCTCCCGGGCCCTTATCAAGGAGGCCCATGCATGGTTTTTGAGTCATCACTTGAGCCGTGATTTCTCGGATACAATTCTATCATTGGTGTATCCTGTGCATCCCTCTCAATCTATATATTAGGGAAACATTTACCTCGGATCTCAGATAGTTCCCATCAAACTTTCATAACCTGACGAAGTTCAATCTGTTAAATGAAACGCGTTGGCTGAAACTCATGTGTTTGTATAAATCAAGTCTTTCATTATAAATTCCATCAAAGGAACCGACTAGTCTATCATTAACAAAGACCCGATTGGGAGTGCACTGCTCCAGGTGCTCACAGTGTCCCAATCTGCTTGCCAGTTTGCATCTTGCAACGGCAGGTGCAGGAGCTGTTTGTGCACACCACCTTCAACTACTACTGTCTACAGTTATAAAGGGAACGAAGCAGAGAGGTGCAGCTAGTGTGGTTCGCCTTTGGTTCTTTATCATTGTTGATCTTTCAAAGTAATGTCCAGCTCTACTGGTATCCCATGTGACCTTGGGGCCTTCCCTTTCTTACTAGATTTTATATTGATTCCAACTGTTATTTCCTGCGTTAAACTAGTCTGCTCTTCCTGGCACAATGTACTCACTTGTAGTCCTGCCCCCTTTTCCACTACCTCAATCGTGCACTGTCCAGGTTACTTCCTTTCTTGATATAGATACGTTTACAAAAAAACAATCATTAAATACTTGACCAATATCCTTAATGTGCTCTATAAAGTATCTGTCATATTATGCTTTATTTCCTTTATGTGGTTGCTGGTTAAATCAGCCTTTGTTTTCCACGCTAACAGTTTTCAACTCTTTTCACCATACTCAAAATGTCTGTTTCTACTGGCTTCCCACTTCTGTACATGCTGCTCTTCCATATATATTTTCAGGGCCTCCTACGAGACCTTCAATGCAGATTCTAACTGTTGTCTTTTCCCGAACTCCAAATTACCTTCCTCTAAGACACTGCAATTCTCCAGTCTTCTGCTCCATGCTAGCAAGATCAGTCCTCTTCATCTGAAAATAAGTACCACTTGCACCCTGACCTCTCAGGATTGCCTTGTAAGCACCCCACACTACATGAATAATCGCTGTGCCTATATTCATATCAAAGAAAGTCAGAGCTGCTTTGCAGCCTTTGAATCCAATCTTCCATGTGGAGCTCCCTCGGGTTCATAGTCCATTTACTTCCTTGTTTTGGGCTGATAATTTCAATTCCTATGCACTACTGCATGATCTGAAATACGTTTATGTTGATGCTCTACACTGTACATTTCCGACTTCTCTCCTATCCAACAAGATTAAATCTAATTCAAAGAAATGCTCATACTTTTTAGAATGAAAAGTAAACCCTCTTCTGTCACCTGACCTCATTCTACAAAAACCATAACCCCAGTTCTTTCATCGGAAAGAACAAAAAAGGACTAATTTTGAAGAGAGTAATTGAATGTGCCGCTGACCTATCCAAGGGGTTGCCAGAAAAACAGAGGGGTTACTATGGAAAAACAGAGGAGTACGGTCAATTGAGAGTCAGTCAGTCAAAACACTTTTATTCAATAAATTAATATCATAAAAAGACACAGGTACAATTATATTCATGTAGAGTAAACAACAACAATTTTATATTTAAATTTTTTTGAAAATGTTAAAAAAATCCATCAAGATGAGTGAACGCAAGATATCAGTTTCAATTTAACAATCCATAAATACCATAGATCTAAAATGAACATTGTTAGAACTGGGGGTCTCTAGTTGGCAGAGGTAGGTACCACTGTCCAAATAGGGACCCTTGCTTCTCGTCAGGGCAAGGAGGAAACCCTCTGAGATCACCCCTGCTCACCCTCTAGGTAGCTTGACACGAGCAGTCTAGGCTAACCAGAGGCAATGTGTAAAGTATTTGTACCAACAATCACAGTAACACAGTGAAAACACCACAAACTGACTCCACAACAGTTTAGAAAAATAAAGGTATTTAATCTAAATTACACAAGACCAAAACGACAAAAATCCAACATACACAGTTCAAGAATATGGTTTCAAAAGAGTTCTTAAGGTTCGCGATAAAATTCTTCAGGTTACGATAAAATAATCCACAGATGCGTGAAAAGTTCACAGTTGCGTCACGTTTACTCACAGTACCTTCTAGTTGCGACAAAGTTACAAAAGCAGAAGCTGGTGCGGTGGAAAACAAGCGATGCGTTGCTCCTGAGACCCTGGGGAGGCGTTTGCGACAGCCCAGCTGCAGCAGCGGGCGTGTTGCGACAAATCCGGTCTGTACGGGGAGGAAGGCCACTTGTATGGATTCCGGTGCGGAGGTTCTGTAGGAAGTTTGTTCTCGCAAAGGCACGATGAGACTATCTTTGGAGTTGCGATGATCTCCGGGGCGACGATGCGCGGACCAGCGGTGATCTTCTCTCTCGCAGCTCCTCGACGTGATGAGGTCCGCAAGCAAGCGATGAGCTCACCCAGCGACGACAGGCGCTGGGACGACACTCGCAGCGATGTTAGACTTTCACGCACCAGGCCGCAAATGAAGGATGCGACGGCACTGGCAGCGGCAACAGACGCTCCGACGATGTCAGCCTTCGTAGCGGCAGGAATTTCCTCGCACTGTCGGGGCTGCGCTCCGCAGCGAGCGATGCGATAACTTTTCAATTGCAAAAGTCTCTCAAGCTTAGTTTCAAGCTTCCCAGCACAGGTACAACTTCCAGAGGCCCCACAACTGGATCAAGCACTCTAGGAAGGACAGAACTCTCGCAGCAGAGTTCAGGGAGGCTGGGGGTGAAGTCCTTTTGTTCCTGGGACTTCAGAACAGGGAGCCAGCTCTTCTCAGGCCCTTGGAGATTCCTTCAAGACAGGGGACACAGCACAACAGCAAAGTCCTTTCCCTCTCCTTGGCAGCAAAGCAACAGGTCAGTCCAGCAGAGCAACAGCAGGACAGTCTTCCATCTTCAGATTCAGCTTTCTCCTTGGCAGAGGTTCCTTCTTGATTCCAGGATGATCAAATTTTCTGTTGTCAGGGGTCCTGTACTTATACCCCCTAAAAGTCTTTGTTCTCTTTGTGCAAGTGGGCCCTGAGCCCGGTCTGAACCAGTTCTGGGTGTTGCTTGAGCACTTTGTTTGCCTGGCTTCTCCTTTCCGAGTGAGGGGCAGGGTCGTCAGCCACCCAGCAGGAGGTGGAGCCAGCATTGTGGCAGGCAGGCACAACCCTATTCAGGCCCAGGTGCTAACTCCTACCACCACTCAGGTTACAAATGCAGTCATTCAGCCTAGGGCTGACTCAGCCAGCCTCCTGGGGAATCCCCAGCCCCTGTCACTCTCAAACCACAGTCAATACACAAACAGCCCAAGGCACACAGAAGGGTCAGACAAGAGAACAGCGACTTTCTAAAAGTGCGGTTCTCAAACACAGGATTCAAAAACAACCTTTCCTAAAAGATGTGTTATTAAATTCTGAGTTCAGGGATACTAGACTCTTATGTACTATCTTGTTCCTATGAGAAGAAATGCTGGTAACCACTGTAGCCAGCATCCCCCATGTTAATCTATGGAACAAGATAGCCTTTCAGTAGTGAAAAACGAAAATGGGTGCCATTCACTACCAGAGCATGTTACCTGCACCAGTACATGCTCTATCTTTCACATACACTGCACCCTGCCCAGGGGGGTACCTTGGGCCTTCCATAGGGGTGACTAATGTGCATAAAAAGGGAAGGGTTAGGCCTGATCAGTGGGGACACTGACCAGGAGGACATGGCAGTTCACAGACTGCATGCAGGCACTGCGGTGGCAGGCCTGAGACACCATTTTAGGGCTACTCATGTGGGTGGCACAATCAGTGCTGCAGGCCCACTAGTAGCATCTGTCATCACCAGCCCTGGCACACCCAGTGCACTTTACTAGGGACATCATGGTGATACAAATATGCCAATCATGTATATCCAATCAGAATAACAATTTACACAGAGAGCATATGCACTTTAGCACTGATCAGCAGTGGTAAAGTGCGCAGAGTCCTATTGCCAACAGCCACGGGTCAGGAAAAATAAGTGAGGAAGAAGCAAAAAGTTTGAGGATGACCCTGCAAAAAGGGCCAGTTCCAACAAACATCTGATTCAATCAAAGTCAGGCTGAAATAATTGAGGCACATATACTCTTATTCTTAATCTGCACACCAGCTACTAAGAAGCTAGCGACGTAAAATATAATGCGGGGACTGCTTAACAATTGTAAATACAGGAGGGCTGGCCTGACGGTCAATTGAGAAGTTTTTGCAGATTGATGGGGATTTCAGTTTTGAAACATGAGGCAATTGATCAAGAAGACCAGGCTTTGTTTCAACAGGATGGGGTACATTTGTCGTTATTTGGCAACTAGTATTTCTTGCTGGAGCTTAGGTTTAAGATTGTGCAGCTTTAGGGAAAGAGCTCAGGACTTAAGCTTGTATATTTTTTTCGAGAAGTTTGTGAGAGGACTGTGGGGTGGGGCAGGAAGCCACCAGGAGGTATTCCTAGCTGGCATGGCAATAGGACCATTGTTGCATGGACGGGATCAGAAGGGGCAGTGAACATAGTTCAGGGATATGATCAAGCAGCAAAGGGATGTATTGGGTGATGTAACAGGTGAGTATTTGATGATATCAGTGAGTGCAGGAGTTGTAGGACAGGTTTGAATGTGGAGGAGGGAATTGAGGTGGGCAATGTGATTTTAGAAGTGTTGGTTTAGAGGTTTACAATGTATATGTGAGATTATTAGGTCTCGCCTTTTCCCATTCCGCAGGAATGGAAAAGGAGAGAATTCTAGTGGTCAAAATACTCGTCAAACTATGTCTTTTTCTGTGCGGTTTTCTTCGAGTTCACGTGAATCACGTGACCAAACAAGCACGCGCATCGGCCTCCCTCCCAATTGCATTTTTTCACGGCCGCCACCACATCAAAGGGCTTCTCCCAGCGTGCGCTCTGCAGCTTCTCCTCCCCTAATTATTCATGGCTGGCCGGCCGTACTTTCAGTTTCCCGGCCGCTCTTGTTTATTGCATCTTCTCGCTCTCTTTTTGCTCCCCCTTCATTTTCTCTCTCCCTCTGTTTTTTTTTACCCTTTATTTACTCTCTCTATCACCTTATTTCTCTCTTTCATTCCCCTTCATTGACTGTTACCTTGATTATTTCTCCTCTTGCTCTCTCTTCTCTCTCACTCATTCTCCCACTTGAGCTTTATCCTCTACCTCTTCTTGCATTATTTTGTTTTATATTCTCCTCCACTGTCCTCCACTTTGGCCTGCGGGTTGTACAAATCGACACAGCAGACAAGGAGTTCTTCGAGCGGTATAATTATAGGGTTGTGTAGGCCTAACATTTAAACTAAAATGTGTGTGTTTTGCAAATCGACACAGCAGACAAGGAGTTCTTCGAGCGGTATAATTATAGGGTTGTGTAGGCCTAACATTTAAACTAAAATGTGTGTGTTTTGCAAATCGACACAGCAGACAAGGAGTTCTTCGAGCGGTATAATTATAGGGTTGTGTAGGCCTAACATTTAAACTAAAATGTGTGTGTTTTGCTTTAAACACAAATGTATTTATCAAGCTTTCCATACCTATTTATTGTCATATATTTTGTGTTACATGGGTGCAAGAGACTCCTGGTGTTCCTGCAGCAAGGTCGCATAACTATTATTTAAAGTTTGTTGTTTAAATATGCAGACAGAGCGGCTTGTTTGCACTTACATTAGAATGCTAAATTGAGAAGAGTTAGCAGGAAACAGACCAGAGGCGCCACTGTGGCACAATCCAGACAGAGCCATCCTCCTTGATTCCTGTATCCCCCCAGCTGAGGTTTTTTTTACAAGATTACTTCCAAACAAACACTTCCATCCCCCAGAAGCCGGTTATTTCTACTGGTAGATATTGTGTTAAAGTGTTGTTAAAGGGCTGTAATTTTATGAACAGTATGGGGAAAGGCGTTTACCCCCAAAAAACGAAAGGAATAAAAATAACAAATAAAGCATTCTTTTATGGAGCATTATTTCATCAATTGTGCACGGCTTTCATGTGTTTTGCTTTTACTCTGAATGTTTTCACTGGCCTTTTAATCTAGTGCTCTCTCGATTTAAAAAAAAAATAAAACGCATTTCCTCTGTGGTTTGCTTTTATCTATATTAGGTGTGTATTTCTAATTTGACACTTCTACACGCTTCTATTTTGCGTGTGCTTTACAGCGAATGTAAATCGCGAATCAGCTTTATTCACTCCTGCACAGCTTTTATTTTGCGTGTGCTTTAAAATATCATTAGCTATCTATTGTGACACGATTTATGTTGCATGGATGTATTTTAAAGTGACAGCATTCGTTATTCACTCGTGCAATGCTGTTTTCTGAAACAAGCAGCAGATACAGGACAAGGCGACATAAGCAGAGGCATTTAGCAATGTATTCATTTTTATTGCATCTTCTCTCTCTCTCGCTCTCTCTTTCTCACTTTATTCACTCTATCAACACTTCTCTATCTCTCTCTCCCCTTTAATATCTCTCCTCTCGCTCTATCTTCTCTCTCTACCCCTATCATATTCTCTCTGTCCTTCATTCTCTTTCCTCTCTCTCTCCCACCTTCATTCTTTCTCCCCACTTTCTCTTTTTTCTCTCCCCTTTATTCACTTTCTCTACCCTTCTTTCTATCTCTCTCCTTTCGCTCTCTCTTCGCTTTCACTCACTCTCCCACTCACTCTCCCATTTGAGATCCATCTGCCATGGTTTTTAATACATATACAACAAGGGGTGGTGATGGACAGAGTCTCTGAATTAAGCAGAATACTCTCACCCAGTCAAGAGATCAGGGCTAGATCCAACACCGTTTTTTAGCTCATTGCACCATCCCAGTTTCAGAACCTGGCTGTATGCAAGCTTGTTTCCTTCCCAGTGTAAGAATTGGCTTTTGTAGTCTGGTCTGCCCTGTTCCCATGATGCACTGGGCCAGGGACAGACTAATTTGCATACAGCCGGGTTCTGAAACTGGGATGGTGCAATGAGCTAAAAAACGGTGTTGGATCTAGCCCTGATCTCTTGACTGGGTGAGAGTATTCTGCTTAATTCAGAGACTCTGTCCCTCACCACCCCTTGTTGTAAATATTTTTGTCCACCCTAAGCGTGGAAGGGTATGCTCAGACATGAGTCCCTTGCTCATTGCACCATCAGGATTCAAGCAAGCCGGGCCGAAGACGGCTGTAATGCCAGAAACAGGTCCCCGGAAGCTTGTTTCCTTCCCAGTGTAAGAATTGGCTTTTGTAGTCTGGTCTGCCCTGTTCCCATGATACACTGGGCCAGGGACAGACTAATTTGCATACAGCCGGGTTCTGAAACTGGGATGGTGCAATGAGCTAAAAAACGGTGTTGGATCTAGCCCTGATCTCTTGACTGGGTGAGAGTATTCTGCTTAATTCAGAGACTCTGTCCCTCACCACCCCTTGTTGTAAATATGTTTTTTAATACAGCAGCATTAATTAATTAATACACCGGGCACGGCTGTATTAGAAAATAAGCAGGTGTGACAGGACAAGACAACATTGGCTATTTTTGATTTTATTCTCAGCCAAACCGACATTGCCTGTTACTTTTCGTTATTCTACTGTTATTTTTCATGCCCCCACTCTCTCAATAACTGACACTCTTATTTACAAACTCACTGACAGATTCACTTAGCGGATGCTCTTATGCATAATTTGCCAAAAACATACGAAATAATATTTTACAATGGGATAATTATTACAATATTAAAAGATATTTCATCCCAATAAATGTTTTGAATTAATACAAAAAATATTGTATAATTATCCAAAACAATATAATTAGCGCAAAAACAACAACTATTACATACCTAAAAACTTAGAAGATCCCAAAAGCGAGGCCTATTGGCTATGGAGCAATCAGAGCTCACGCTAGAAAGTGTATTTTCTCTGTGTGTAAAGCTTCGTTTTTTAAAGATTCAATCCCTCTGCAATTTGATTGATAAATTGTATTTTATTGCTTGCTGAAATCTCGTTTTTTTAAAAAATATTTCGTTTTTGCAATTTGACTGCTAAATTGTTTAATAGTGCTCTGTGACCCTTACCTGCTACCCTATCCCTGTTTCTGCCGCGGGAAGTCCCGTTTGTGCGGAGGGAGAACCGGGTTGCTGAAATCCACAAACACCCACACATCGCTGCCATCTTAGGTGTGGGGGAGTGCAGGGACGCGGTCTAGCGCTCACAAGCACCACCCTGACACGAGCCTACTTAGCCAAATGCTCTCCCGGCAGCGGACGAGCGCAGCGGGCGCGCCGAAGTTGCGCCAAAGTCAAGCCCGTCTGCGCCGGGCCAGCGTCATGCGCCGTGACCCCTGCCCGATCCTCGCCCCTTCGCTACTCAGCCAAAGAGCTATTTCTGCTTAATCGTCCTAGTTGTAAAAATCCGGTCAGAGCTAACTGTTCAGACTCCCTCACAGTCTCTACATGCCTGACCTGTGGCTATCGACCTACCATCTGCAATCATCTGAGTCTGGAAGCCTCTCCTGCTGTCAGGAGAAGGACTCTAAAATGCATTCTATTGAATATTAGATCCATGCCAAAACAAATGCGAAATTGAGGCGTTTATAACCGATCACGATGCAGATGTAATGTTCCTTACTGAGACCTGGTCATCTGAGGCCTCTGGTCCAGATTGGAACATAGCAGTTCCGGAGGGATATTTTGTAGAGTACCTCAACCGACCTAGAAGAACAGGCGGGGGCATTGGTATCATCTACAAGTCCCATCTAAAAATATTCTGCCTACCAGAGTTAAATATGGAGGCTGAAGCCTTGAACTTCAAAATGAAATGCAATAACCGTCTGATTTTCGTTGGCCTGCTGCTCTACAGACCCCCAGGGCCAAAAGCTCCCTTCATCACTGCTCTCCACACATATCTGGAATCCACCACGGACTCCGCCACTTTTACAATTCTAGGAGATTTTAATTTTCACCTCGAAGCTACTAATGTTTCTGATTCCGCAACTCTCATTGACAACCTGCTTAGTTTTGATATGATCCAACTAGTGCGTAAGCCCACCCACATTGCAGGACATACTCTTGACGGCATTTTCACCAACAACAATAATTTAAAATTTTCTTCCACTTTGCCTGTCCCATGGTCTGATCACAGGGCTGTCTTCTTTAATCTAAAATTTCATGACTCTGCAAGACACAGAAGACGCTTCCTGCCCCCGGAAAGCAAGCGTTCATGGAAACACTTAGACTCGAATCTGCTAGCAGAGGCTCTTGCCAACGACCCCCCAACATTTGAGCAATGTAGCATCGACACTGGAGCCTCCAGCTTTAACAGATGGATTGCTCAGGCTGCCGATGAGCTAGCTCCTCTGGAGTCCCGAGTGCCTAAGAAACGGTTGGCCACCGCCCAGTGGTATACAGCTGAGTTGAAATTAATCAAACTCAAATGCCGCAAAGCTGAGCGCATTTGGCGGTCCAACTACTGCGCTCTTAAAAAGGCCGAATACTCCAAAGCTCTGCAGGAGTACAAGGCAGCGATTTTTCAGGCCAAATCCACATTTTACACCACCAAAATCCAAGAAGCCCCCAACTCTGCCAGAGAGCTCTTTAAGACTGTTACCCTTCTGGCAAAAACCCCGCGAGACACTATATTTACACCGGACCAGAACTTTGTCGGGAATATTGCTGCTTTTTTCCAGAGCAAAGTACAGGCAGTTTATGACGGTCTCGGCACCGAAGCCACCAACTCCAATACCAGCCTTAACATCTCGGTCACTCCTACCCAGATCCCGGCAGTGGACACTGAGGAATCTTCACCTCCCACTTTCCCTGTCTTTTCTAGATTTCCTATGCTAAAGGAGTCGGAGGTCGGGGACCTTCTCCTACAGATGAAATCAGGATCTCCACTGGATCCATGCCCTCCGCACATTTTGCATTCTATTCCATTAGCTATAACTAGAGTATTGACCTCTTTATTAAACAAGGCTATATGCTCGAACTCCTTCCCCTCAATCTGGAAGAAGGCCTGTATCCGCCCGATTCTGAAAAAAGACTCACTCAATCCCTCCGAAACTAAAAACTATCGGCCCATCTCCTGTCTGCCTCTACCAGCTAAAATCCTCGAGAAAGCCATGAACTTAGAACTGATGACTTTCCTCACGAAGAATAATCTTCTTGACTCTACACAACATGGCTTTCGAGCATGCCATTCAACGGAGTCAGCCCTTATCATGGCAACAGAAGATATCAGGAAGACCATGGATGACGGTGGAAGAACGTCCCTCATATTACTTGATTTAACCGCGGCGTTCGACACCGTCAATCATTCGGTCCTACCAAGTCGTCTGGAAAATCTGGGCATCTCCGATGCCGCTCTAGCCCTCTTAGCATCATTTCTGACAGGCAGAATCCAACAAGTCCACTGGGATGGACTTAAATCAGAGGAATTCACTCTTCCCGGAGGAGTCCCACAAGGGTCGGCATTATCACCAACCTTGTTCAATTTATATGTCACCCCCTTGGCAAAACTGATAAAATCCCATGGCTTGAGATTAGTGTCTTATGCAGACGACACACAAATCATAGTGTCGGTCTCCGATTCCATTGAAGCAACCGCAGGCCGTTTCAGGAATTGCCTTCTCAGTGTAAAAAACTGGATGAGCCAAAACTTTCTCAAACTAAATACTGAGAAGACTGAAATCATAGAATTCGGTCGAAAGCCCTCGATATGGAGTCAGCTATGGTGGCCCCCGGAAGCCGGCTGCTGTCCTATCCCAGCCGAGAAGGTCAGAAACCTCGGATTCTTACTGGACAAAAACCTCTCCTGCACAGCGCAGGTGAACCAAGTCACTTCAGCTTGTTTTCATATGATGAAGGTACTTAGAAAGATCTTGCCTTTTATTCCACCCACCTTAAAAAAGACTGTCATTGCTGCCCTAGTAATCTCTCGGGTTGATTATTGCAACTCTCTCTATCTCGGTACGGGAGAGAAGCAATTGATCAAGCTGCAGGCTATCCACAACGCGGCCCCCAGGGTTCTCCTGAACCTGCCAAAGCGTCACCCCACTTCCCAGGCCATTCGAGAGCTGCACTGGCTGCCAATTAAGCGCAGAGTCCAGTTTAAAGCCCTCTGCTTGGCCCACAAAGCCGTACACGGAAAAGGATCAGACGATCTGGCCAAACTTCTCCCGCGCTATGTGCCCAACCGAACTCTAAGATCGGCTAATCAAGACCTGGTCTGCGTGCCTAGAATCCGGAAAGTGCGTTGGGGTGGAAAATCATTTTCTAATCAGGCCTCCAAACTTTGGAACTCATTGCCTGTCGAACTTCGCTCACAAGCCTCCAAACTGAGATTCAGAAAATCCCTGAAAACATGGCTGTTCTCCCTGCCCTGTCTCACATCACCTTTTATTCTACAGCGCCAAGACGCCGCGGCATTCGAGCGCTTAATAAAAACTTCAGTCAGTCAGTCAGTCATGCCAATGCTTGTTTTTAATTTTGTAAGGCACTTTGCCTAGGTTTTTGTGTAAGGATTTAGTTTCCAGACCTGTGCAGAAGGCGCGTGGCGTGCCCCAAAGGCATTCCAATGCCCTTATTGGTAGGTAGGGTAGAGGGTGGAGTGGGAGGGGATTTTAGGTGGGTTGGGTTGTGGATCAACCTCTTTCGCAGTAGCCACAATAGAGCAGTTTAGAGGGAGGGGGCAATACACGTTTAGAAGGGTGGGCTTAGGAAGCTTGCAATATATTAGTGAGGTCATTAATTGTTTTGTAATGCAGTTTTGCCTAGGAGTTTGGGTACGGATTCTGCTTCCAGACCCGTTCTATTAAAGCTGCTATTACCCTTAAGATTATATGCGTGCAGTCTCGCCCAAAGTGTTTTTGTAGAAAGAGGCAACAATGAATTAAAAAAAAATATTAATTCAAGCAAAAAAAATCCCTACCCAAGTCTACTTATATTACATATAAACATTAAACTAAATGGAAACATTCTTCTTCTGTGTTTACAAACGGAAATGTTGATTTTCTCACTAGGATATGAAAAGGTGCACTACCTTCTTTTATTATCTCTTTGTATATGTTATTGCAGGTGATTGCTCCAATGAAACTATAAAAAAATGTTTAGCTTCTTTGCTTTCCTTTGATTTTACATTGTTCTCAATTTACCTTCTTTTGTAAGCTATAGTGGAAGAGAAAAAGTGGTGGAAGTTGGGCTAGTTTTGTAATATTTAGCAGGGTGCTTTGCTCCATTTGTTAAATTTTTTTTTTCCTGTTTTGAATCACTCCTTTCACAAGATGACTCTTGGACTAGCACCTTGTGTTCCCACAGAAGTTTCAGTGCAGCTAAGAGGTCAGTTTGGTCTCGCGATCTTTTCGGATATAGCTTTTTACTCTACTACTCCCGTCTGTTCTTACGCTAATCACTGACACCGTGAACGTGGTTGTAAAATATGTAATTCTTATCCTGGGTAAATTAGCTAAAAAATGTTATCGGTTATGGATTGAACAGCACAAGCTGTCTGAATGTTCCCGCACAAAGGCAGTAGGAAACATTACTGATGTAGCACAAAGCGCAAGAATTTGCATAGTCAACAGATCTTTAACGTGCTAATTCATGCAAACAGGATTTCGTGATGGATGCCCGGCTTTCTATGTGTTTATACACATTAATCCCAGACGTACTGCCAGTAGCAACAAGGTGCATACATTATGACGCATACGTGCATATGGGCCATCATGCTTTTTAAAAACATTTTTGCCACTGCTGTCTAGCCTCGGCAACAACCATTTTTGTTTTTCGCCAATCCTAAATAGCACCCACAAAAAGCACTGCAAAGCCAATAGGTTGCAAAGACAATACATAACCGCTTTGCCAATGCTCCTATAAATGTCTGAGGAATTGCGGTTCCCCTATTACCATGACAAGAAAATCTGGATTTTATTAAAGACACAGAGGCTAACATTATGCATATTTCTTTTAATGTGTACTTGGAGTACACATTAAAAGAAATATGCATAATGTAGCCTCCGTAATTTACAACTTTCCCCAAATATCTAGGTTTGGAGTTAGATTAGTAAACTAGCCTTCTCAATGTTCTAGACTGGAAGTGCATCAACAGGGATTTAAATTAGGCCTGTACCATTCACAGTCAACAGCACTTACGCCGCACAGTACTTACTAATGTACACACTACATCTGTAGACAGTAATTGTGTGGGGTAAGAGGGCTGGTGTTGGCTAAATTGAACATCATGTGAGCCTGTAACTTTACTTCTCACTAAAACGCGAGAAACCTTTCGCAACAAAAAGAATGCATGGTTTTGTTACTGCCCGTTTGTACTTGCTACATTGAGGTTGCTAAAAATTACTCTGAAGTAATCTGTTGCCGGACTCTACTACTTGGACAGCAATTCTGGACCATGCTGTGTCAAGCACTCCCAAATCTCACTGTGCACTTGGATAACCAGCAGTTCTTTTTTGTTTTTTTTAAAGTTTCGTTTAAAGCGTCGCACCATCAAATGTAAACAGCTATGTGTATGGCTAGCTGTCTACCCTAGGCATAAGTCTTCTAATAACACATTTACACCACCCTAGCAGAGGTGGTTTTACTGACGTCAGTTATACATTCATTCATTCATTCCTGACTGAACAAATAGATAGGCAGCAAATAAACCGGGTGGCTCCTACTGTGGACAGGCCTACCAAGCCAATGGCTGCAGATCAGATAAACCCAAGATCAACACGTAGAAGAAACAAAGTACAGGGGGTCATAAAAGTACTGATAAAAGACCAAAGGTGATTTAACTTTGATGGGTAATTTATTTACCAGGCTACCAATAATCTGCCGAGAATTCCTATGCAGGGAGAAGCGCCCTGTGATTTGAGCAGAGCTTTCATATGAAATCAAACTTCGGTGTATTGCCATAAGCAGAAAAAAACCCAGCAATACTTAAAAAAAAACAAAACAAAAAAAACACCGTGTTAGGCATTTAATTTCTTGTCAAAATTAATAGTTGACCATGACACTGTATCAAACGCCCACTGAAAAGGAACTGCTTGCTATGTGTGTGCACAACATTAATTACCACATCCTGGTTTTGAGGTAAAAGCAAACCGTTTTTTTAAATCCAAACCACACATTACATCCATCTACGACAATCAAATGCATAAAACGAGGATTACTTTAGTGCAGTTAGTTATCAAAGGTGTTTTCCTCCTATGGACAAAAACCTTACAAAGCACAAAAAAGATTGTCTGGCTCCCTTTGGAACTGCCACATCCATCTCGCAGATTTATACAGTGGTCCTCAGCCGTTACATTAAAAAGAAACGGTCACAGTACGGGTCATCGGAGAAGCTCTCCTGACAAAGGGGATTTCAAAGGAGGTACACAGAATACGCGCCTGAGGCAAGAAGACATCAAGTACTGTGGAGTGGGGCGGCAAGGGTGAGAGGTAATGATCTGCCATGGCTGTGGAGAAACAATGTGGAGGTGCTACTAGTAACCAGTATGTAACCTACTGCAACTTCAACTTCAACTTTCAGGTGTGGACAGGGAAATGACGAAGATCAATCCACCGTGTGGAGGCTATGCCCTTCAATTCCTGTGATCTCCTTTGCCCTCTTAACCTTAACGTCCAACTTGTACCTGGTCCACATTACAACAATAGTATCTCTCTAGCCAGCCAATCCCTGGAACTATCTTAAGCACTGCTCTTGCCTAGCTGTCAGTATGGCCCATAATACTCTTCTAACCACATTCTCTGGCATGTTCTCACACTCACTGAATTCCATCTTTGATCCCAATATTATCCAAAGTACCACTCCAAGTTGAGCCCTGTAATGTCCATGGACCCCTTCATATGAAAACCCTTAGATCACAACCTTACAGCAGAGCGGTGGCACGGCAGTGAAAACCGCAGCGCCACCGCTCCACCGAAGGTCACAGCCTCCTGCCAGATTATTACTTTACACAGGTATGGCGGCGTAGCGGTTCCCCCTTGCCCTTTAAATCAGTGGCCTTCAAACTTTTTTTATTGCGCCCCCCCCCCGTGTAGAAAAACAATTCGCCGGGCACCCCCTCAAAATATTTCAAAATTATTTTATTTAACTGGCAATGTTTAAATATGTCTAGACTTATTTAAACATTGCAGCTAAGTTCTGTCACTGTTTTAGAAATGCAAACAAATACATGATTTCCAAACATACTATTCCGGTGAGGTAGGCCTTACTAATGTGCAAAGGATCCAGTGTGGTTATTCAAAACGGCAGTGTGGGTCTTGGAGAAAATTTGAAGTCCCTTCCCTTTTGACACCTTCTCCCAGCCAGGATTTAAATGACAAAGGATGCGAATGATGGCCCATTACAGACAAGCTTACTGCTGCTCATTTTTTTAGGCTGAAAACAAAGCATAATGTTTCTTTTGGCCAGAGCCTGGCGCCCCCCCTGAGATGACTCGAGGCCCCCCTAGGGGGGCCCGCCCCCCAGTTTGAAGACCTCTGCTTTAAATGGTGGCAGTGCCTTTTTAAAAGGGCACTGCAATGGGAGCGCCTCACAAGGTTCCTGCATGGCATGGACTTGTAAGTACATGCCATGCAGGAACCTATGTACATGCACACGGGGGTGGGGACATGTTATGCCCCCCAGTGTGCATCCATATATATACGTCAATAGTCACTGTAGGCTCCCATTTGCTTCCTCTCAGCCAGGCTTTTCATGGTGGTAACCACAATGAAAAGTCTGACTGACAGGAAACCTATATAACAGTGGCATTCCAGCCAAGCATATTGCTGCCTCTGCCCACCACTTTTATGCCATGGAACGGTGGTTCGCTGACGGAGAAGGCAGTCCCACTACGGTCTCACTGCCCGGGTAGTAATCGTGCGGTCGGACCGCCGGTGGCTGGATCTGCCACGGTCACGAAATTTAGTCTGGTGGTCTTCAGAGCGCCAGACTCGCAATCTGTCCCTTAGTGTTTAAGGTCCACTCAAGTGTTGGTCTCTGCAAAGCCCACCATCTAACTTCTTAGTAGATCTCACTAATGTTCATGTTTCTCCTCCATATGCTGGAGGGCTCTAATGTCTAGTCTTCCAGTTCTCAATCTCAGTAATGTCCTTTGTCATCTATAGTGGACACTTACAGGGTCCTCCTATGCCCTGGTTCATGTAAGGTCCATGGTTAGCAGTCTAATTACACTGCAGTAATGTCAATTTCCCTTCTCTAAGATAGGTCACTTTTAAATATCCATGGACATTGTGCTCTGGATCACAGTAATGCGGATGGTCACTTTATATGCTAGACTCCCATATCATCCATGGATGTCCTTTATTGTGGATCAAAATAATGCTCAGACTCTTAAACTGTCAGTAAAGTCTATCCTCTGTCCAAGTTCCACAGAATGTATATGATCCTCTTCTGCCTTAGGGTATTGTAGAGTCCACATCCATCAAGCTCTAGAGGTTTCTAGCAAAGCTATATTACTACCTTGATGCAGATCCCTGTAAGGTCCATGCTCATTCTTTGTCTAACTGCCCATAATGTTAAAGGTCTTCCACTACAATCATTCCTGAAATTATCATTGTGGTTCTCTACATCCTATATTGTCCAGGGTGCACTCCCTCCCATACTAAATCCCTGCAACACCTACCACCCCTGTTCACTCTAGATCCATTGACATCATCCCCAGGACCCATTACGGTTCATGGCAACCTCTAACTAGATCCCCATGCTCTCCATGGGACTCAGCTGGCCCAAATCCGTGCACTCATCATAGGCTTCCTCTATCCTAGATCCCAGTGAGGCTCATCCTCTATATTTGAAAGACTCAAAGGACAAGTTCTTTTCCGTCTAAGGCGCAAGAAACATCAATGGCCCTACTCTGTCCAGGATCTGTAATGCATACGATCCTCACCTGCTCGAGACTCAATTAAACTTAAATGCTTTTCGACTGATGATTTTCCTGAAATACATAGAGCTCTCCTTTACACAAAATCAAGCTCATATACATGGCCATCCAGGACTTTGATGCCAGTAAAGTCTATGGTCATACTGACCCCGTATCAATTTAGCACATCGATTCCTCCTAATAGTGCAAAAATAACACTGAATTAGGTTACAGTCATGCTTCCACGTCGGAGAGCCAAATTATTTATAGCTAGGGCAGGAAGCTGATGGGGGATCCAGGGGATCCAGTTTTCGACGTTTCGACCCTGTATATTTCATCGCTGACAACTGGATCCCCTATCAGCTTCCTGCCCTATCTATAAATAATTTGGCTCACCGACGTGGAAGCATGATTGCAACCTAATTCAGTGTTATTTTTGCACTATTCGGGTGCCTGGCGCAAACCTTAGTCAGTCTCAGAGTATTTATACAAAGATGTATTTGTGACGTGTACTGCAGTTACTTTATTGGTGCACTATTGTTTACCACATTTACCCTCACCTTGTCTCCCCCTTCCCTCCCTACCTTGGGCACTATGACAGGTTGATCCGTGTATTTAGGCTATGTATGCTAACTTTACATGTAATACTTTGTGATTAAATAACATATGTACTTCTGACTTTGGTTTACTATTTACTATTTCCATTCCTGTGAATTCATTACTATACTATTTGCGTTTATCCTGGGACCACCCTCTCTTTATACCTTTAGCTACCCGGGTCCCAGTGACTCTTCGGGTTACACCCATTTATTATAACCTACTTTGATGTGTGGCCGCCAATCCGACCACACCATAATGCTGCACTCCCCTTCTATCCTACATCTGTGAAATTTGTATTAAGATCCTGTGTATTGGTTCCCCATTAAATCTGTGTACCCATTTTGTATAAGGTCCCATTAGGTTCCTGGACTCATCTGGCCTAAATGCACGAATGTAATCAGCCTTGCTTCAACAGAGGTCTAGTAAAGTTACTCTTTTACCAACTTCACTGCAATGTTCATTCTAAAATGTTATTCCAGTTTATGTAATGCGTGTGCTTTGCTTCTGACATAGGACTGTGCCCAGCTCAGACTGAGGGAACTAATGCCTATGGTCTGCCTTTAACAGAGGTCATTGGGATGTCCATATTCCTTCACTGGCCTAAGTTACCATACTAACCTAGACCAGTAATCACAAAAGAATAAAACAAAATGTAAGATCACCACATGTCCTTGGCCCTTGAGGTCTTATTGGTCAGAACACTATCCAAAAGTTGCTACCAGAAGCGTTGCACACCCTTTATATGATTACCTGTCGAAAAGCCACATTTTACCAACTGACCTCGCCAACTATTGCCCATCAAATAATTTTACCGGCTCCTAAACTGATTTAATGTATTGTCCCTCTAGTCGCGGTCTTTCAACTGTGACTATGCCTTCAAATCCCACCCATCAAAAATAATTCTTCCCTAGCAATACTCTTTACTTTGTGGTCTGTAACAAAGATGGCAAGCCTTGGAGGGGTGGGTCATGCCTTATTTTTAGGATACATATTGTCAAGCAAGGTTAGGGATATCCTTCTAAAGTCGTTATACGTATATTTACTTCATACCCTTCCCGATAGTATGACACAGATGCAGCTCTCGTGGACCAATGTTAGCATCCCTTCTGTAGTCTATCTTCTATGGCAGCGGGTCAGGCACTTATGATCTCACTTGTCAGACACTGACCCTCCATGCATATTTCAGTCTGGTCTTTCTTATATAACACGTTTATGGCGTGCCCAGACTCATCATAAAATGTGTTCCATTTTAGTGACTCTCCTTGACAGTAGCCCTATAACATTTCTCTACAGAGTGACAGTAGCCCTATAACATTTCTTTACAGAGTGACAGTGACCCCCAAATGAGTACTTCTTTCGTTATCACCGCACATCCTGGCTTAGGAGTTGTTCAGGTGATGGCAATAGGGTTGCCACTTAGCGCCATGTCGACACAACACCATGTTTCCAGTCGTGGGCTTCTCTATTACAAGTCATTGTTTTGAGAGGGGTCTGCCCAGCTGGTTCTGTAAGCACCCTTCACTAGTACTCCTAAAACATAAAAGGTTTTCCAAAGGAAAGACAGACTTGGAAACATGTTGTAATGACGGCACAGAGCTACTCTATGTCCACTGTTCCCCATATACACTCACCATGTACACGACATTCAGAGCGCACAGGGCGTTTTTCGAGCACGTAAAGCCGCCGCACACCATCTTGCCGTTGCTGCCCCAAATCCAGACACCAAAACCAGAACCTCAGCCAAACACACCGTACCACAGAGCGTGTCTCTTTAAATCTAAACCAACTTCCGCTCCGGTAAAACCAAAGTCCGTCGGCTCCTGTGACATCATCTCCTCTTGGGCGTGGCCATGGAAAGGAAAAGGGGACTGCTTGGGCTATGCAGTATATTGAGGCACAGAATATCCGCAATAGTCAGCTCCATTTTAAATTGGCGCAATTCCTTCAAGAACGTTAACCATGAGATTCGCAATTTGTACCAACACATCTCAAATAATATTGTAGCTCAGAAATATTGTATTTTTAGTGTTAATATGGAATTACTACTATTAGAAAATACTTTCTACTATGAAAATATTTTAGGAAAAGCAAAAAGCATGCCGTTATTCGTGCCTCGGAAAGCAGCAATTTAGCATTAGCATTTCGTCCCTTTTCCCTCGATATGAAGAGGGTCCTGCTTCTACTCAAAGATGGCCGCTTATAATCTCTCAGCTCGTAGAAGGCGGACCTAAGAGAGTATTCGCGGCTGACATGTTTGAATGATAGCTTATGGTCTTCTATTTTATAATTTTAGCAATTTTGTTTAGCGCGGACATGGCCCAAAGGTATCAGAGCGCTTTACAACAGTAGCAGGATACATGGAGTTCCAGTTACAGTGATTAAACTCAGACTTTTACATCGGAAGATGCGTGCATAAGTTACCACAAGAGATAATTACAGCAGTCAGTCAGAGCTTGTACACAGTTAACGCATCTATTTAGATAGTGGGGGTCACATAACGAAGGTAATACTGATCCTGGTGAAGAGAGCACTTAAGTTTGTTCTAGCGAGATTAACAAAGGTGTCTCTGAAATAGGAGGAGCTTGAGGTCTTTTTAGATCTCAGCAGCGCGCATGTTCTGCTCGCTCTACAAGGCCTATTGTGATCGAGGAGATTTCAGAAGGAGACTTGAAGCCCCGCCCATCATTTTCATTGGGTTGCGTCAGCATTTATGCTAAACACTGGCTTCCCATTGAAAAGGATGCTTCTTGGTTACCGCCCTGTCTCCCTTTTGGGCGGACCATCCGGACTGGCTCGCCTGTTTGATGGCTGTTGTGACAGTATTTATTATCTATAGGGGGCGTGTAGTCACCCATCATGTTTCCGAAGTTAGTCTGTGCAGGTACCTCACTGCAATCAGGTCTGTTCTTCGGCCAATCAGAGACGGCAGTCTGCTGGTAATGGGCGTGGCACGCCGACACCTCCCAGAGCAAGGCTTCTCCCTTCTGTGCCTCCATTTCGCTCAAGCAACAAGCGAGGAAACCAAACGTTCTAACTGCTGTGCACACTGCGCAGAGAACCAGCTGTGAGTCCCGCCGCCCTCCGTCTCTTCCCCCCGACAGTCAGTGCAGCGACGCCCGAAGTCCCTAATTCACCATGGCCAATAGCGAGAAACTAGACAACCAGCGCCTCAAGAATTTTAATCAGTTTCTTTCCCTCCACCCACGTGACCGGCTGCGCGTCCTTATCCATTTCCGCCCGAGCACCTCACACATAGCCTGACTGATGCCAGCCAGTGCGATTTCATCCTGGCTGCCGATTATTTCCAGTAAGTGTACCCCCTTCTGGGTTCCACTATCCCGCTGATCCGACACTCAGCACTGCCCTTTAATAAACTGGCGCGTCCCACGGGTTCTCCCACCATAGAACTCATCCTGCCTCACTAACCCCCTTCATATTAAAGTTGTAAATTGCCTTTTCAGTGATATTTTTTTCCTCAGCCTGTGTTTGACGCCCTCATACAAGTATTAGCTATTTTTAATAAATCATAATATACAGGGCAAAGATTTCTACAAAATGCCACGAAACATTAAAGATTATGGTTCACAATAAAGTAACAACTAGATGTGATCATGAGAAATATGTTGTTTTAAAGGGATGCTCATTGAAATAAGTGAGTGAACTGCCGCCTTTAGAAAAGAAAATTATTCTAAAAGTTAAGTCTGCACTTTTGAGATTGAGAATTTCCGTGTAGGCTATTCTAAAGTCGATAATGGTAGCTGACTTAAAGAAAGGGATCAAAAATTGTTTAGTGTATAACAAATAAAAATCACAAAAAATAAGAAATGTAGCGTTGATTGGTTGCTCCGATAGCCACACGGGCAAGGCGTTTGCCCAAGATTGGTAATAAAGCCTATTGGGAAGCACAATAGATATTTTAAGGTGCCTGCCCTGAGGAGAAACAGCAGACCTCTCTCCCAGCGGCTAAGATTCAATAGGATGTATCTGGATGGCAAATGAGATGGAGCGCAGTTAATAGAATACTGAGAAAAACAATGTCACCGGGCACAGTGTATTCTATCTTAGTGCGACATGTTCATTCTAGACTAACAAGAATTACATATGCTCATGATGTCAATATGTACAACACAAAAATTATTTATATAAATGATTTATTACTTTTTCTTTTTACTTTGATATTCATATACCTTTTGTCAAACATGGAAAACTATTTTTTGTATAAATTAGTTCAAAAACAATACACAATTATATACAAAACTGGTAATCTTTTTTTTTAAACATACACATACTCTCTTGTTTAGACAGTGAATACATATCAGTTCTCAATTCTCAATTGCTTGAGCATGCACATAGATCTTATCTTATATTCATTCTTTTCAATTGCTCAATTCAATCAAAATCTGAGAATTTATGTGTCACAAATGGTGATTTATACAAAGACTGGCGGTTTGTTGGAAAAATGAAAACTTTCATACTGTTAATGTGATGATGTTTACTCCTGGAGTGGTAAAGAGAGGTTTTAGTGTGTTTTATACCCATGAGTTCCATGAACTCCTCAAATTGTAATTAAGTGAATTGGCATCCATTGTCTGAAACAAATTCATCTTGGACACCTTCTCTTGCAAATAGCAACTCAAGAAATTCTATTACACAAGCTGTGGTAGGCATTTTCACAAACTTTACCTCTGGCCAACGACTGTAATAGTCCATCAGAACTATTCCATACTCAGGAACACCACTGACAGACAACAACATGGGACCAATGATATCAATGGCAAGTTTGGACCAAACTTTAGAGGGAGCATTTACTGCTTCTACAGGACTAGGCACAGTTACTTGAGATTTATCACTAACAGAACAGCACATGAAGTCTCTCACATAGTGTTCTACCTGCTTAGCTAGACCTGGCCCTCAAAAATGTTCTCTAATTCTTCTTTTCATGGCACGCATGCCAATCTGACCTTCGTGGACTAACGTCCCTCATGCTGACAGGAAACACTAGTAAAGAGGCACAATAGAAAAACCCATTAACAAGAGATGTTCATCGAAAACATGCTTATATTTGCTGATACATCATCTCCGGAACATCCTCTTGACCAACCTTTACACACAAGGCTCATAACCTTTATAATTTTTAGGTCTGCATCATAAGCATCTCTCCATTCACACTCCAAAATGGCACCATCCGGATGAGACATAGTATAACAAATAATCTCAGTATCAAAATTCTTATCCTCATAGTTATTACAATTGTCCATACAAATGGGCAGCCTGGACAAACAATGAGCCAGGATATTTTTTTTCCAGGCACATATTCAACATTGCAATTGTGTTCTAAAATTCTATATTGCCACTTAGCAATCCGAGGAGTTGCCTTGTCTCCACCCTTGGTGGTGAAAAGCTGAACTAAAAGTTTGTGGTCCACTCTCACTATAAACTTAGAACTCCATAGGTAATGTATAAAATGAACTATACCCCACCATCAACAAAGCTTCTCACTCCACCACAGAGTGCGTTGCTTAAGCTCCTCTCAAACATCTGGAAGCAAAGGCTAGCACTTTATCCTTGCCTTTTCTTTATTGCATAAGAACGGCACCCAACCCATGCTGACTACCATCGGTCATGATTATCGTGTGGTCATTAATGTCAAAAGATTTTAGAGGAATGGCATTTGCAATTTCTTTTTTGATTAACTTGAATTCCTCACTACACTCTTCACTCCACTTGAACACTACATTCTTTTTGAGAAGGTTCCTCATATGATAAGTCTTAGCAGAACAATTTGGTACAAATCCAGAATAAAACTCAATGAGTCCCATGAATGATCTCAATTGGTCCATATCACCAGGTGCACCAAAATCTTCTATTGCCTTTACTAGGCTAGCTTTAGGTTCAACTCCCTCAGCAGACCGTTTGTAACCTAAATATTCCACAGGGCTAACATTCAATTTGCATTTCTCGAAGCTCAAAGTAACACCTGTTGTTGGACCTGGCCATTTTTGGCAGGTTCACCCCGAAACTTTTTGCTTTTTCCTAGCCTATTTCTGTAACCTAGTGTTGGTGATTTTAGGCCTCTGCGCACTTTTTCACTGTGGTACAGTGTAAAGTGCGTGAGCTCTCTGTGTATGTGTGGTGAGTGACCTGCCCTCCCATAGGAATGCATGGGGAATATGTGTGACCATGGTAGTTCCTGATGTGTGGGGAGTGCAGGGTCGAGTTTGGTATGTGCAAACTCGTGAGATTGAATGCTGCGTAATGATGTATGCGGCATGAATGTGTCTAGTGTGGAAGTGCCACTTCTAGACATGGGTGTGCGTGTGTAGTGAGTGTGCTGACACGTGATTTGCTGGAGCCTGGCTCCAGGAGTCTGGATGGGTCTGCCCAGTGGTGAGTGTTGAGATTAGCATGCTGATGTGAGGGGAGGGGTGCACCTGGGTCCTGAATAGAGCTAGGCTTTCCCCACACAATGCTGGCTCCGCCCCCTGTGGTGCGACTGATGACCCTAGCCTGACTAGTGAATGGGAGGGGTGGCTGAGCTCATCAAGGGGCTCCCAAACCAGCTGCGCCTGGTTTTACCCCCACCCTGCACCTTTAGACAAAGGCTCCGGGGTGTGGGTGCCTGTACCAGGCACAGTGACGGTGAAGGGCAGCCCCGCCTGACAGAGGGCCGCCCCCGCGAGAATGACTGAGGGCCAGTGAGGGTCCCGTGGCAGTCAGAGTGGCCCCATCGAGCAGCGGGCCGCTCCAACAGTGAGGCATGTTTTCTTTTAGAGCCCCGTGTGGCTCCAACCCAGGCCATATTTGTTTAAGGAGCCTAGGTGGCTCCCCCGCCCCCGTTATTCTTGCACCAGAGTGCTCCGAGGGGCATGATTGTTTTGGGAGCCAGAGTGCTCCGAGGGGCATAATTGTTTTGGGAGCCAGAGTGCTCAGAGGGGCATAATTGATTTCAGAGCCCGAGAGATGCCTTCCGGGCGGCCCCGGATGGCAGTGGGTCGCCCCAGCATGTTAATGGTGAGGTCCAGAGCCAGAGGGCTCCAACGTGTTGGCGCAGGGCTCCTTAGGGCCAGTGAGGGCCCATTGCGGAGATCCCAGCTGCCCAGCAATTAGTGGGCAGCTGCACCGTTTAGGCGCAATGTGAGAGAGAGAGTCCTTGAGAGGGACAGAGATGGCACAGTGGTGCCAGGCCTGCTACAGCTGCGCAGCACTTAGTGCCAGCTGCAACGTTTAGGCCCTTGTGATTGTTCCCAGCTGCCCAGCAAGTAGTGGGCAGCTGCAACGTTTAGGTTTGCGCCGGTGGCGCACCCCTGACTGGCGCTGCATTGGCAGCGCGCCCTGACATTCTGGACACAGGGCTTTTGAGTCCCCTTGTTGGATGGCCAGTTGGCCAGGGGGCTGGTATGTGGATGGGGCGTAAGGCCCTAATGTGATTTTGCTATGTTTATGATAGTAATTGCCTAAGGTGATGTTTTGCGCAATTGTGTTTTCTTACACCTCTGAATGTGTTGGTTATACATCATGTGTTTTTCCTGTGTTGCACCTCTGAATGTTTTAGGCATCATGTACTTTCCTTCCCTGCACCTCTGAATGTGTTTTGATGCATCATGTGCCTTGTTCTTACACCGCTGAATGTATGTTTATGCATCATGTGTTTTCCTTCCCTACACCTCTGAATTTTGTGATGCATCATGTGTAATGTGTTCTTGCCTATACCCCTAAATGTATGGTGATACTTAAGTGGTTGTTCTTTCTAGTACAGGTGTGCTAGTGAAGCCCAGGTTCCCTGCGTAATATATTCCTAAGGTGGTTAGGGTTGTGTAGGTGGTACTTACCTGTTACCAGTGATTACTGGTTGTGTGCTAAAGTGATTATCATTCTATGATCTACAAGGTTCTATTTCTAGCAGTATTTCTATTTCTAAAAGTGCTTATTCCTGACAGTGGTCCAGGTGGCCCTGTCCTGTACATATATCCCCTGTAAATTCTGCCCGTGCCTCTGGCACATTGTAAAGTATGTCGTTATTATCTAATGTGTTTTGGTGTAATACTAAGACTATTTTTATATATAACCTTGTGTGGAGTTTCCTTTGTGGTGGGCCTTGGGTGTTGTTGCTGGGGGTGCGTGCGCAAACTCTTAACTCACATTGCCTCCGAGTTTAGCCTTACTGCTCGTGCTACGTTACCAAGGGGGTGAGCAGGGGTTATCTTGGCGTGTAACTCCCTTGCCCTGACGTGGAAGTGGTGGTCTCTGACTGACTTTGGCCCAAGCCCTGGCCAGCCAGGGATCCCATTTCTAACATTGGCTGGCAGCGGAAGGGATCTGGATTTGTGTTTGCGCTGTACCACAGTAGCAGCTGGCTGCACCACAAAGCTCTGCAATTTAGATAAATCACATTTTGAGGATTATTGTTTTAAGTTTGCTAAAAATGTCATTTCTGTGGAAATGTGTTTTTTGTGCACTGTGAGTTAGGTGTCCCTATCTCGGGAGGGTAGATCATCCCCCTAAGGGCAGTGTGTTTTCTGGATTCACCAGAAGGGTGGGATCCAGTGGTGGAAGCATTAATGTGTTCAGTGCACATGTCCCCCGTCCCTGTCCTGGAGTAATGGTACCTGTGTCACGTGTGGTCAGGTTGAGAAATCAGGGGTGGTAGAAACTGCCTTACCAGTCTGGGGGGGGGCGTGTGTGGATGAATGGTGTGAGTTCACTGGATGGGGAGCTTGCTGAATAACTGGTGTGTTGGATTTCATGGGTGGGCCTGAAGCTCAAGGGATTTTCCCCTGCCCCTGTGCCATTGTGTTATTTGTTAGGGAGTGACCCTAAGGAAAGTTCTGGTCTTCCAGCCCGGTGGTGGAAGTGGCTCAGAGGAGCACAAGCCCGGTCTCCGTAGTCTGGGTATTTTTTTTGGGAACACCAGGTGAGGGAGCCTAGCATGTCCGTATAGAGCCTCCTTTGAGGGGGATCTCCCAGTGTGGAGAGAACGTGGAGCGCCTGTAAGCAGGGCTCTAGTAGTTCTGTTGTGTGGCAGTACCGCTCCAGTTGGGAGGGTGCAGAAGTCCAGATGGAGGGGTGCGAGGGGATAGGTTCCCCAGTGGAAGAACCAGTGGGTCAGGGGCCAGCCAGAAGGGTTGTGTTGCCAAGCAGTGACCATGGTGAGGCCACTTCTGTCCTGAGTGTCAGGCAGACTTGTACATGACGCATTTGTTATGTGTCACCCTCAAGATAGTCCTGGTGCGCCAGGCATCTGACCAAAGGGTACGTCCCTCTGTTGGGGAGCTAGTAGCCGGTGTTTCGGATCTGGACGGCAGGGCGACTGTAGCCAGTGTCCTGGCCGGTTTGTCTTCTAGGGGTAAAAGCAACTATGCCCCTGCACTATAAACATTCAGTGAGTAAATGGTAATAATAGTGTAAGTTTTTTAAAATAATCTAATACGTAAGGCATTAAACAAATCTAAACATTTCCTAAATCTCCGAGAATGAGTATATATGCATGGAGATACATAAGTGGAGATACAGTGTGTTCTTGGTGTGGTCACTTCTGTTTATTGTTCCATTTCAAAAGCCAACACGTGTTTCATCGCAGGGAACAAACTGCGAATCGCAGTTTGTTCCCTGCGATGAAACACGTGTTTCATCTTTCTCGGAGATTTAGGAAATGTTTAGATTTGTTTAATGCCTTACGTATTAGATTATTATAAAAAAACTTACACTATTATTACCATTTACTCACTGAATGTTTATAGTGCAGGGGCATAGTTGCTTTTTCTGTAGCTGTGGATCAGCTTGCTGGTCCCCATTGGAGCGGTTAGGAGGTATTACCGCTCGCCTCATTGCCTAAACTGTCTACTGATAAGTATATCACCTTGCGGTCACCTAGGAAGTGCGCCCAGTAATTCTGGAAAACTAAAAGACCTCTTAGCTGTTTTTGTGTCTTCTAGGGGTACCCCTGTGAACACAGGTAGGGCTCATCTTAAGTGAAGAGACCCTGTGTTTCCCAGAAGGGGTGGTACAGGCCTAGCAGGGATCTTTAGGGTTCTTGGCCGAGTGTTGTGGTACTACCCTTAGAGCAGGTGGGGCCCACCTTAAGTGGAGGGACCCTGTTCTACAGTGGGAGGGTGCAGAACTCTGGAAGGGGGTCTGAGGAAGTCTGACCCCTGTGCATCTGATGAATTTTGATCCCAGGTGGTAGACCAGTGGAGGGAAAGGTCCTTAACTGGTAGGAGAGTTGTGTTCTGGTGGGTGCTTCCCTGGGAGGGTACGGAACCCCAGAAGTAGAGGTAGGGTGGGGCATTCTTGCCCGTGACCTCTGGTCAGCCTGAGGGTATGGTCCCAAGGTTGAAGGATCAGTGGTAGTTGTAGCTACACTGAGAGGGAGAGTGGAGAATGGCTATTGTGTGCCAAGGGTTACTGCCCCCCACTCTCTGGATTGGTCAGGGCCTGTGACATTTGGATGGCCTAGGGCCTGGTCCTGGCCGTGGATGACTAGGGAGTACCAGTGGGGTATCCTAGTTGTGCCAGAGAGCTCTTGTTGAGAGAAATCCATGTGGGTTCAGAGTGGCGCAAAACAGGAGGGTGTCCCTGCCGTGCGGGCCCGTGTCCGTGTTTTTGTCGCCCAAAGCAGGGAAGCCCATCAAGTGATTGGTCTACCCTGCGTTTTGGCTGGAAGGGGGTTGTGTTGGACCTGGCCCTTTTTGGCAGGTTCACCCCGAAACTTCTTGCTTTTTCCTAGCCTATTTCTGTAACCTAGTGTTGGTGATTTTAGGCCTCTGTGCACTTTTTCACTGTGGTACAGTGTAAAGTGCGTGAGCTCTCTGTGTATGTGTGGTGAGTGACCTGCCCTCCCATAGGAATGCATGGGGAATATGTGTGACCATGGTAGTTCCTGATGTATGGGGAGTGCAGGGTCGAGTTTGGTATGTGCGAACTCGTGATATTGCATGCTGCGTAATGATGTATGCGGCATGAATGTGTCTAGTGTGGAAGTGCCACTTCTAGACATGGGTGTGCGTGTGTAGTGAGTGTGCTGACACGTGATTGGCTGGAGCTTGGCTCCAGGAGTCTGGATGTGTCTGCCCAGTGGTGAGTGTTGAGATTAGCATGCGGATGTGAAGGGAGGGGAGCACCTGGGTCCTGAATAGGGCTGGGCTTTCCCCACACAATGCTGGCTCCGCCCCCTGTGGTGCGACTGATGACCCTAGCCTGACTAGTGAATGGGAGGGGTGGCTGAGCTCATCAAGGGGGCTCCCAAACCTGCTGCGCCTGGTTTTTCCCCCACCCTGCACCTTTAGACAAAGGAATTCAATGTATAAAAAGGGTCTGTGTCTCCTTTTAAAATGTTCTTGTCTTTCTACTTGAATCCTGCCAGGGGCGTGCTGCTGCTTGGGCCCAGGGGAAGGCTTGCCTCCCTGGGCCCTGCCCAGCCCCTGGATGCCTGATGGATGTCCCTGAAACCTTTGGGAGCCTGACCTTTGTCCCTGGGCTTGATTTCTAGCGCTTGGGGAGCGCTGTAATTATTCCCCTTGCGCTTGGGAGCGCTTTATGCTCCAGGCAGGTGCCCACCCTGCATTTTTGCACTGCCAGGGACCGTGCCGCTATTTTGATTATATTCCTCCCAAGCGGCTGCCCACGCCGCATATTTTTCCTCTATTTTAATTATTTTCACGAAGAGAGCATTCCCTCGGGCCGCCGCTCTGCCCACGGCGACCCAGAAGCAGCTTGCTGGCCGACCAATCACAGCACGGCCCCGGGAGAAGGGCCGGAAGTCCCGCCCCGCAGCCCGAAAGCAGGAAGGAGCTTGGCGGCTGTTCGGCAGGGCTCCCGTGAGCGGAGGGAGCCCTGCAGCGTCTGGATGCGCCCCCGGTGGAGCGCAGTACAGCAGGTCTCCGCGAGGCTCTCAGGAGTGAGAGAGCCCCGCCCGCTGCCACCGCCGAGTGAAGCGCTGCGCTGCGAGACCGGGAGGAGTAATGTCGGTCCCGCAGCAGAGAGAGGAGCCCGCTTGTCCCAGAGGTGAGGAGAGAGGCGCCCACTCTAGGACAGAGCGGCGCGGAGTGTCCTGCCCCTCAGAGCAGGTGAGTGGCTCTCTGCTGTGGCACCGGGGTGTGGGTGCCTGTACCAGGCACAGTGACGGTGAAGGGCGGCCCCGCCTGACTGAGGGCCGATCCCGCGAGAATGACTGTGGGCCAGTGAGGGCCCCGTGGCAGTCAGAGTGGCCCCATCGAGCAGCGGGCCGCTCCAACAGTGGGGCATGTTTTCTTTTAGAGCCCCGTGTGGCTCCAACCCAGGCCATATTTGTTTAAGGAGCCTAGGTGGCTCCCCCGCCCCCGTTATTCTTGCACCAGAGTGCTCCGAGTTGCATGATTGTTTTGGGAGCCAGAGTGCTCCGAGGGGCATGATTGTTTTGGGAGCCAGAGTGCTCCAAGGGGCATAATTGATTTCAGAGCCCGAGAGATGCCTTCCGGGCGGCCCCCGATGGCAGTGGGTCGCCCCAGGATGTTAATGATGAGGTCCAGAGCCAGAGGGCTCCAATGTGTTGGCGCAGGGCTCCTGAGGGCCAGTGAGGGCCCATTGCGGAGATCCCAGCTGCCCAGCAATTAGTGGGCAGCTGCACCGTTTAGGCGCAATGTGAGAGAGAGAGTCCTTGAGAGGAACAGAGATGGCACAGTGGTGCCAGGCCTGCTACAGCTGTGCAGCACTTAGTGCCAGCTACAACGTTTAGGCCCTTGTGATTGTTCCCAGCTGCCCAGCAAGTAGTGGGCAGCTGCAACGTTTAGGTTTGCGCCGGTGGCGCACCCCTGACTGGCGCTGCATTGGCAGCGCGGCCTGACATTCTGGACACAGGGCTTTTGAGTCCCCTTGTTGGATGGCCAGTTGGCCAGGGGGCTGGTATGTGGATGGGGCGTGAGGCCCTAATGTGATTTTGCTATGTTTATGATAGTAATTGCCTAAGGTGATGTTTTGCGCAATTGTGTTTTCTTACACCTCTGAATGTGTTGGTTATACATCATGTGTTTTTCCTGTGTTGCACCTCTGAATGTTTTAGGCATCATGTGCTTTCCTTCCCTGCACCTCTGAATGTGTTTTGATGCATCATGTGCCGTGTTCTTACACCGCTAAATGTATGTCTATGCATCATGTGTTTTCCTTCCCTACACCTCTGAATGTTGTGATGCATCATGTGTAATGTGTTCTTGCCTATACCCCTAAATGTATGGTGATACTTAGGTGGTTGTTCTTTCTAGTACAGGTGTGCTAGTGAAGCCCAGGTTCCCTGCGTAATATTCTCCTAAGGTGGTTAGGGTTTCGTAGGTGGTACTTACCTGTTACCAGTGGTTACTGGTTGTGTGCTAAAGTGATTATCATTCTATGATCTACAAGGTGCTATTTCTAACAGTATTTCTATTTCTAAAAGTGCTTATTCCTGACAGTGGTCCAGGTGGCCCTGTCCTGTACATATATCCCCTGTAAATTCTGCCCGTGCCTCTGGCACATTGTAAAATATGTGGTTATTATCTAATGTGTTTTGGTGTAATACAAAGGCTATGTTTATATATAACCTTGTGTAGAGTTTCCTTTGTGGTGGGCCTTGGGTGTTGTTGCTGGGGGTGCGTGCGTAAACCCTTAACTCACATTGCCTCCGAGTTTAGCCTTACTGCTCGTGCTAGGTTACCAAGGGGGTGAGCAGGGGTTATCTTGGCGTGTAACTCCCTTGCCCTGACGTGGAAGTGGTGGTCTCTGACTGACTTTGGCGCAAGCCCTTGCCAGACAGGGATCCCATTTCTAACACCTGTGCTCTTTAAAATAGAAAAAACTGAATGCAATCTTTTGTTGTGTTGTTTCTGATCAGCACCATACACTAATACAACATCCTGGAATGCCATCACCCCTGGAGTCGGGGTACAAATCAATCTGATGATAAGCAGAAGTCATAGAAAACAAAAACACCAGCGCACATCGTATCAAGTCACTATTATCCCAGTGCCTTGTGCACCATTCTTCAATTTGAATTCTTGCCCAGACACTCCTTCTCAATCCAAGGGAGTCATGTAGTGTAGACAAAATTGGTATTTTATTTCCTTTAAAACCAAGTGCTTCACAGCCGACGCGCGTTTCGCCCTTTGCGGGCTTCCTCAGGGCTGTAAGTCATATATAAAAGAATAAATTACAGTCCATTTTTCTATACTGTTATTCCTAATACATACATCACCTCATGGTATCCCATGAATATCAATCTGCAACACAACCACCATTGATTGTTGAATAGAAATCTATCATGCTTTTGTTCATGCTTCATCCCCCGCAGTGACAAGCGTTGAGAATTACACAGCGCTAATCATATTGGAAATCTGGTGAGATACCCATATAGATTCAATTTGTTGATGGATGTTGGTCTCTAGACAGTTTCCTTAATCTCTGCACAAACACGACTGTAGGTGTGGTCGGTTTTGAATTTAAGGTTTGTTTTTCTGTTTTTGATTGATCTAAGTTTGGATTTCTAGGTCACTTTCACTGGTTCATATTGGCGTCTTCACGTGGTGTCTGTCTTTCCATCCTTTTTGTAGATTCATGCTTCATGGGTTGAGACCTGCATATTGATTGCGGGGGATGAAGCATGAACAAAAGCATGATAGCTTTCTATTCAACAATCAATGGTGGTTGTGTTGCAGATTGATTTTCATGGGATACAATGAGGTGATGGCAATGTAAACAATATGGATTGAGTATTATCTATTAGGAATAATAGTATAGAAAAATGGACTGTAATTTATTCTTTTATATATGACTTACAGCCTTGAGGAAGCCCGCAAAGGGCGAAACGCTCGTCGGCTGTGAAGCACTTGGTTTTAAAAGAAATAAAATACCAATTTTGACTACACTATGTGACTCCCTTGGATTGAGAAGGAGTGTCTGGGCAAGAATTCAAATTGAAGAATGGTGCACAAGGCACTGGGATAATAGTGACTTGATACGATGTGCGCTGGTGTTTTTGTTTTCTATGGATGTGACATTCTGTAATACTGTAGGTGGGCAGATTGTCTATTGTTAATGCTTAATGTGGATAAGCATTTTTCACCAAGGTTGCACTCAATAGTTGAATGACATTACAGATATATTGTGTTGTTCTTGTATATGGAAAGAGACTAGCTGTGATGTGCAGATCAAATATAGCAAATCCGCCCTTTTGTGATGTTTATATAAGCAGAAGTCATGTCTAGCAAACTGAACCACTTACCATCTTTCAGAGTGGTTGTCATTTTCGTGATGTTGATTAATGGGTGTTGATCAAACCATATGTTACGATTCAAATTGCGAAGTTCAACACATATGCGTAACGCCCCATTAGCTTACTTGGCTAAAACTATGGGGGAAACCCAATCGGAAGATTCAATGGGTTATATAACATTTTTAGCACATAACTTGTCCAGCTCTTTTTTTTAATGCATCGCGCAAAGCTAAAGGTACTCTGACTACACTCCAAGACATTTCTCACCTCTTTCTGCTGTTCATTGTCCCAGATAGTTGGCAAAATAAATGTATTTAATCCGCAGCAGTTTGATGCTGCACTGCCCAATAAAAGTGCATTCTTACTGGGCCAGATTTGTTTAATGTTCAAGTTTATTGAATACTCTATGAATTATTAATTCACTCCAGTGAATTTCAGTGTCAAACTCTTTTATATCCCATAGTCTGCACTCATATTTTTTTTCTCTCATGTTATGTTCTTATTTTTGTTTTTTGTCTGTTTTGTACCCTGATGTGGTCCCTTTGGGTGATTCTATCACACCTTGGTCCGTCCTTGATGATGGTGTTTATTCTTACTGCCTCCTGAATATTTGTAATGCGCTTTGATACCCACATGGGTCATGTTCGAACTATATAAAACTTTATATACAAATAAAAAAAATGTTGTATTCTGCAGGGCAGTTATTTAGTGCTGCCAATTTTACGCTTGCTATTTTGAAACAAATGTTGCAGGGTAAAAATACCACACATGTAAATCACTAAAACGTCTAAGTTAACTCAAACATTTGTTACAGATGTAAACTCTCATTAAATGTGCACTGCTAAAAAGAAAATAATAGATAATGAAAAAGTTCATGGTCCTTAGAGCTTAGGAAACCATTCTGGAATGAAAACCTGCAACTTGGTATCTTATATACTAAATCAACATTTTGGATGACTACCATTTATGGCGAATAGCGATGTAACTGTTTGTTGTCTTTGCAATTAAGTGTCACTCTAAGGGGTCAATTACGAGTCTGGCGGTCCATGCACCGCCAGACACACAAGGGTGCATTGGTGGAGGTTGTATGAATCCTCGATTACAACTTGGGCGGTAGGACTGCCATGGGACCGCCGCCAGGGATCTACCATGCCCTGGAGGTGGCGCGATGGGCCAGAGGCTGCAATATGCTTGTCAGGACCATCATGGTCCCGCCAATATTATTACTAGTTTCCTTTCCGCCAGGGTTTTCATGGCGGTTACACCTCCATGAAAACCCTGGTGGAGAGGAAACAAAGGGAGCCCTACAGAGCCCCACTTTTGCCTCATGCTCTGTGTATGGACACAGGGGGGGCACAACATATGTCCCACTATATGCAATCACACCAGTTCCTGCACGGCATGGACTTTCGGGTCCATGCCGTGCAGGAACTGTTTTTGGGTTCCCATTGCGGTGCCGCCATGGGAATGCCAAAAAAAGCCAGCCAGACGCAAGATTAACGCGTAACATGGCAGGCGACCTGACCATGGGTTTGGCAGTGGGGCGGCGGGGTGGACTCGGCGCTGCACTGCTAACCTCGCAATCAGGCCCTAAGTGTCACACTTAAGGCCTTGAAATGTCACACATGAGGATACACTAAACATAGACATGCCACATATAAGCAAAATGAAACCTTGGCAACTATACCATTGATTGAACAAGTTCCATAACACTAGACTCCAGATGGAGGAGGAAACACAAACATATCCTCCAAAAGAACACCTGCTGTGGATCAGGAATGGACTTAAACCCAGGCTTGAAGGGTTGAAATGTATTTCCAGGAGCTATCCACCTTGTCTCCTTCTATTCCTACTTTTGATCAGAACCTGAAAAAATTTAAAGGATATACAAGTAACTTCTATATCAACGATGGATTTTAATTTCAAAATGCAATTATGCACAAGAATCATCAGGGTGGGGAAGTTTCCCAGATCCATGCATGATGTGCTGCTCCAGTCCAGATATTTTCCTTTGAATTTGGGTACTTGTAGTCAATCAATCAGGGGGTTTGTATAACGCGCTACTCACCCGTTAGGGTCCAAGGCACGGGGGGGGGGGAGGGGGCAGCTCCGGATCAGTCGAAGAGCCAGGTCTTGAGGTCCTTTCTGAATGCGTGCAGGGCAGGGGAGCATCTGATGTTCACAGGGAGCTTGTTCCAGGTCTTGTCTGCGATGTAGGAGAAGGCTCTCCTGCCCGTTCTGCTTCTGCGGATGAGGGGGACCTCCGCCAGGGTGAGGTCGGCGGAGCGGAGGTTCCTCATGGGTACGTGAAAAGATACTCTCTTGTTGAGTTAATTTGGTCCACTGTTGTAGAGGGATTTGTAGGCATGAGTGAGGAGCTTGAAGGTGACCCTCTTCTCGATTGGGAGCCAGTGGAGGCTTCGTAGGTGTTGGGTCATGTGTTTGTGATGCGGGGTCCCGAGGACGAGCCTGGCTGCGGCGTTCTGAATGGTTTGGATTTTGTGTAGAAGAGTCTTGTTGATTCCGGCGTAGAAGGCGTTGCTGTAGTCCAGCCTGATGGTTATGAGTGCGTGGGTGACGGTTCTTCTGCAGTCGGGTGGATCCATTTGAAGGTCTTGCGGAGGATGCGCAGGCATTTGAAGCTAGCGGAGGCCACAGCGGTGGTGGTTCATGGAGAGGGAAGAGCCACCAGGTGTTGTCCCAGGCAGAGGGGCATAATCTGAGGATGAGGACCTCGGTCTTCTCTGAGTTGAGCTTTAAGTAGTTGTCTTTCATCCATGCTGCCACGTTCTTCATTCCTTCTTGGAAGCAGAGTCTGGTGTCTTCGGGGTTTTTTGTGAGTGAGAGGATGAGCTGTGTATCGTCGGTGTAGGATACAATGCTGAGCTCGTGCTGTCTGACAATGGCGGCGAGGGGGGCCATGTAGATGTTGAACAGCGTATGGCTGAGTGAAGATCCCTGGGGTACTCCGCAGTTGATCTCGATGGGTTTGGAGAGGAAGAGAGGGAGTCTGATCTTCTGGGTTCTCCTGGTGAGGAAGGATTGGATCCAGTCGAGGGCAGTTCCTTGTATCCCTGCATCGTGAAGTCTGGATGAGAGAGTGCGATGTGAGATGGTGTCGAAGGCTGCGGAGAGGTCTAAAAGGATGAGGGCCGCAGTGTGTCCCTGGTTGAGTAGAAGGCGGATGTCGTCAGTAGCGGTTTGGAGGGCGGTCTCGGTGCTGTGGTATCTAGACTGGGAAGCGTCTAGGATGGTGTTTTCTTCGATGCAGGCGGTCAGCTGGGTGTTTACAAGTTTCTCTGTGACTTTCACCGTGAAGGGGAGGAGAGAGATGGGCCGGTAGTTCTTCAGGTCTGTAGGGTCGGCTGTTGGTTTCTTGAGTAGGGGTTTTACCTCCACCCGCTTCCAGTCATCAGGGCAGATTCCGGATGTGAAGGAGGTGTTGATGGTTTGTCCTAGTTCGGGTGCGATGGCAGTGGTGGCTCTGTGGAATATGTGCGGTGGGCAGGGATCCGTTGGGGCTCCTGAGTGGGTTTTCTTCATGGTCGCCGTGATCTTTTCGACGGTGGTGGGGTCCCAGGTCATGATGGAAGGTTTATCGATGGCGGTGGGAGGGGGGCAGTGTCCGGCGCTGGTTTGCTGAAGTTTTCGTAAAGGGCATTGATCTTCAGATGGAAGTAGGAGCTGAATTTGTCGCAGAGTACATGGGAAAGTGCGATGTCCGTGGCTTCGCTGGCGGGCTCGGCAAACTGCTGTATGATGTTGAGCAATTCCTTGGCATTGGTTGCGTTGGTCTGGACTTTGTGTCTTATGAAGGTCTGTTTGGTGTCTCTAATGTGCTGGTGGTATTCCTTCAGGGCACTTCTGTGGTTGTTCTGTGCCTCTGTGGTTTTCTGGTTTCGCCAGGTTTTCTCTAGGCATCTGCAGATGCGCCTGGCTTCTCGTAATTCTGTGGTAAACTAGGTGGCCTTCAGAGGGTGTTGTTTGGCAGGGTGGCGGAGGGGAGCGAGCTTGTCGGCGTAGCAGGAGATCCAGCGGTGAAGTCCTATGGCTGCGGCGTTGGGGTCGGTGGTGGCGCCGTTTTTTTTTTGGGAGGAGAGTGGTGTTGAGGAGTTCCTCTGTGACCTTGCCCCAGTTCCGTCATGGTGGAAACGGGGCGGGCATCGGTGCGGTGGTGGTGTTGAAGGTGAAATGGACGAAGTGGTGGTACGTCCAGAGGGGCTCGGTGGTGTGGCTGAAGCGGATGTTTTTCCCTCCAGCGTAGATGGGGTCGAGAGTGTGTCCCGCTCTGTGGGTGTGTGGACCAGCTGTTTCAGTCAGAGGTTGGAGAGATTGTCGAAGAGAGTGGTGGAGTCTGGGTTGTTGCCGTTGTCGAGGTGGAAGTTCAGGTCCCCAAGTAGAATGTAGTCCATGGAGATGATGACGTGGGGTGCGACGAGCTCGCCGATGGTAGTTGCGACTGGGTGCGAGGTCCTGGTGGTCTGTAGATGAGGGTCGCCGCGTAGCGTGACCTGGGGCTGGTCTGGATCTAGAAATGGAAATGGAGGTGTTCTGTGTTGGAGTGGGGGTCACTCGTGCTGGATGTGGAGAGTAAGGCGGGGGTCTTGTGTGCGATTGCGAGTCCTCCTCCTGAGCGGTGGAGGTGGTTCTTTCTCTGGATCTTGTAGCCATGGGAGATGGCTGTGGAGATGTCTGGGCCGGAGGAGGCGTTGGTCCAGTATTCTGTGAAGAAGGCGACGTCGGGCGAGAGTGTGTCAATCAGGTCCCAGATTTCTACGGCATGTCGATGCATGGAGCGCACGTTGAGGAGGATGCAAGACAGGTTTTCTGTGGAGCGGGCGTCAGGCGGGCCTTCGGTGGTTGTGGGAATTTTGTCTATGGTGAAGGATCTGTGGGCGGGTCTGCATGACAACTGTCCATTGGTGGTGTTTGGCAAGGATACTGCGCAGTCGGCATGTCTACCGCGATTGAGTGCGTGGAGGGTGTATGAGTCGTACCGGTGGGGTCTGGGAGAAGAAGGGTTCCTGGCGCTGGTCGCAGTCAGGTCACGGACGGGCGCAGACGGGCTTGCCTTAGGCGCACCGTCGGCTTACCAGCGGTGCGCCCGCTGCGCGCAATCATGCAGCAGTCGCAATAAGTAGGGGAGGGGGCGGTATCCGAGGTGGGAGGCGGGAGCAGAGGCTGTAACGGGTTGGGAGGGGCTGCAGGGGCAGCAGTGGCGGGAAAACCAGGCTGAGGAATTTGCAATGTGATTAACAATAGGGAGGAAGAATGCACAATCAGGAGAAATAAACAGGGGGCAGGCACAGCAAAATGTAAAATACGAACACAAAATTCAAAGAAGTCACCCGGAAGCTTGTTTCCTTCCCAGTGTAAGAATTGGCTTTTGTAGTCTGGTCTGCCCTGTTCCCATGATGCACTGGGCCAGGGACAGACTAATTTGCATACAGCCGGGTTCTGAAACTGGGATGGTGCAATGAGCTAAAAAACGGTGTTGGATCTAGCCCTGATCTCTTGACTGGGTGAGAGTATTCTGCTTAATTCAGAGACTCTCTCCATCACCACCCCTTGTTGTAAATATATACCTGGACTGGAGCAGCACATCACACATGGACCTGGGAAACTCAGCAGGGCTTCAAGCATTCAATCAAGCCATTCATATTAAGCTCTTTCACAGGGTAGGATATTCCTCACTTCTGACTCTTTATTAGAATTGAAAATTCTAGACAGGTTATCTAGAAGTTTTTGTATTCTATGTAAGGACAGGAGGCTTCAGCTTATGCTTGTTTTAAGCTTCGCCATCACCCCTGAGGTGACATCTAGTATTCTTTTGTAATAGGAAGACTAAAAGGTGGAGTCCATGGGTCGGTCTGCTGTTCTCATTATGTCTTCCAACCAGGAACCCAGTGGAAATGACATGAAAGCTATTGTCCCCCTTATTGACGGGGCTCCAAATCTGCTCACGTCTATGTCTGCTTCTGACATTAACCATTGTACCCATTTTGCTACAGAAGGATTATAAGGTTTCTGCAGGTCGAAAAATAATTGGCTATCATTGGTTTACTTGAATTCTCTTGTGCAATATTCAAACTCTTCTACACATTAAACAATGCACAGTTTTGGGTTGTCTGGACAACTAGGATACAAAATTTGTTTTGAGAATGGTTTTGTTCTTCTAGAGACGTTAAATGAAACCCCAATCTGGAGAGCAACCCCTACCTGTTTGACCCAGGGCTTTGATATCTGAGACTCTCCTGCAGGATACCAGGCAAAGGAGCATTGTTAGTTTCACAGAAAGCTCTTTCTTAGATAAATTTGAGTTTTCTGACCACTTCCGGAGAAATCTTAGCACAATATCCATTTGATTTCAGAGGATTAGGGAGGTGAATGTCTCACATGACTGAATTTACCAAAGGGCGGTCTCCGATATATTTCCCCTCTACTAAAGAATGACTTGCCAAGATAGCTGAGTGGATGTTATTTACTCAAGCTAGTTCTGCCAAGTCACAAAATGAATCACAGCCCCCAAGGGATCCAGAGTCTGTTTGTCACACCAACCCAGCCACCTTCACTATGCTGATGAATATCGTAAGACCAAGATGGTGAGATGAAGGATCCAGACTGTTCCAATAAGCCTGACGAGAACCAGTAACTCCTGAAAGTTGCTAGGCCATGAGGTGTAACTGACCTTGTAGAATCAAGGAGTGTTGGAACCCCCATGGGTCTAACAGGAAGTTGAGAAACTGTAAATGTTTGACAGGAGAGTCGCAGGACATCTCTAGAAGTACAAGGAACCATGGCTGAGCTCTCTAAAGAGGGGTCACTAGGATCTGTTCCGCTTGTTGTTTGCGTGCATGGGCCGATATCCCTCGCAGTCCGGTTTCCGAGCAAACCACAGCACCGAAATTCCCCTATTTTAGGCGTGACAGCTGGAGCTCTCCCTTGACAAACGCGGCGATTTAGGCTGCGGGTGTGTGCTAGTCTCGCTGCGCATTTTAATAAGCTGATTTTAAAGCTGTGTGGAATTTATATTGTTTGTGCAAACTCGCACTGTGTACTGTGTACTACTTTTGTGGGAACCTGATCTGGGCAAAAACGTTCTTACCTGTTTGTCCATCGCTCTTGACCCCGTTCCGCCCCGGCTTTGTGCCGTTTGTGCGGAGGGTCGTGTAGCCGAGCGCCACTTCCTGTTCCTGGCACCACTTCCGCCCTGCCTCTCCACCTTGCAGGTTAGCGGTCTATTGGCTCACTCCCTGGGTTGTATATAATTGCAGCCTGGCGGAAGCGCAGCGGACGAGCGCAGCGGGAGCGCCGACTTCGCGCCGAAGTTGCGCCTAAGTTAAGCCCGTCTGCGCCCGTCCGCGGGCGATCGGGGCCTGGGGCCAGTTATATTGCCCAACTTATTACCTATTCTTCCGCTGACCTTTTAATGCTCTGCCGCACAGTCCCCTTACAGGCCCACGCCGTAAAGACTGCTCTAGATTGTGGCATTTTTGTTTCTCCGGGCACCGTTAGCTCAGAGATTCCTATCCCCTGTCCTGAGCCGATATCCTCTTGCCTCAAATCGTCATCACTTGGGGCCACTCCATTGACCGTGATATACCTCAATACACGGTCAATGGTGAAACACCAGCTTGAAATTTTCCAGCTGCTAGATGATAGAGCTGTGGATATCCTCCTCTTATCAGAGACTTGGCTGACTGAGGACTCTGTCCCTGACATTCTCGCCGCCATCCCCGTCGGCTATTATATCCTGCAATCTAATCGACCAGCGGGGCAAGCCGGTGGGGGGGTGGCAGCCATCATCCGCTCCCAGTATATTTTTACTACTTTAGCCTGTGCGGCGATCCCCAGAACGGAAAGTCTCACTATTAAATTCACTTCTCCCAGGTCCTCTTTCACTGTTGTCCTTGTGTGCAGACCCCCCGGCCTTATGCCTTCCTTCCCTCAACAGTTTGGTGACTTTATCTCTCAACTTATCATTAACCATGCCAAGGTTATGATTATTGGAGACTTCAATTACTGGCCCTCTGATCCCCGGGAAA
Organism: Lissotriton helveticus; assembly: GCF_964261635.1. Taxonomy (NCBI): domain Eukaryota; kingdom Metazoa; phylum Chordata; class Amphibia; order Caudata; family Salamandridae; genus Lissotriton; species Lissotriton helveticus. Next base: position 1,645,070,087 of record NC_136057.1, on the reverse strand, counting down.
GTCGCCTCTCGGAGGAATTTTCTGATCTTTTATTAGGCCTGAACTGTCACCAACACATTACAATACCCACTCACTGCAAAGGCCACATTTTAGATCAAGTGTGGACGGCCAATCTTGAAATTTCGTCCCCTATAGTGACCCCTTGCTCTTGGTCAGATCATTGTTTTATTTCTTTTTCCCTCAATTTGACTACCCCCAGTCGTCCTTCCCCTACGACCAATTTCACTGCTCGGAACTGGAAGAGAGCCAATCTGGTGGAATTCCATTCTATACTGGCCGCTACAGTCCCTCTGACCTCCGCCCTGGTGACTCACCAGGCCTCCCTTTTAGAACAATGGCTGCTGTCTGCCTGTAATACTGTTGCCCCTTTGAAAACTATAAAAACTAGGCGCCCCCATGACGCCCAGCGGTGGTTTACGGACCAACTAAAGCTGGACAAATTGGCCCTACTCCGGGCTGAGCACCGTTGGAGGCGTAACTATGACCGTCAACTAAAAGGCGAGTATATGGACCATCTGAAACCTATAAAAAATCCATCTTATTGGCTAAAACAACTTATTTTTCCCAAACAATTACGGAGTCTGCTTCCAAGGCAAAGGATATCTTCTCCATTGTGAATGAGCTCTCTCTGCCAGACCATGTCACTCCCCAACCCCAACCTTCACAGTCTTTGTGTGATTCACTTAATGCTTTTTTTATTGACAAAATCACCACCATCAAGAACAATATCCCCCCGCCCTCATCCTTCTTTTCTCCTTCTTTACCTCTCAGAAATCCTTGCTGCCTGTACGTTTTTCCCCCGATCTCCCTTTCGGAGTTCTATTCACTACTGCATAAAGTGAGCTCTGGCTCCCCCAATGATTGCTGCCCTCCCCATGTTCTTAGGGAAATCTTCTTGGCCTGCCCCGACCCTCCCCTGGCATTACTTAATAACTCGCTGGCGACGGGGTGGTCCCGGACTCCTTTAAACAGGCAGTTGTGATACTGATCTTAAAAAAGACCAATGCCGACCCTTGAGCAATTATAGGCCCATCTCCCTTCTCCCCTATCTGGGGAAAATCTTGGAGACATATGTCACTCGCTGCCTGAGCGCTTTTATTGAGAGCTCGTCCTTTCTGGAGGCCCAGCAAGCCGGTTTCCGCCCTCTCCATTCCACCGAGGCGGTCATCGTGGCTGTTATGGATACCCTAAGAAAGGGCGCCGATAATAACATCTCCCAAGCACTTGTCTTGTTGGACTTATCGGCGGCCTTTGACACGGTCGATCATGCAATATTGATCGACCGTGTAAAAAATGCTGGCATTCAGGGCATAGCTCTTGAATGGGTTAGATCCTTTCTGGACAGGCGTTTTCAGGCAGTGCACCTGTCTACTTTCTCCGCCTCTTATTCCTCCCTATCCTGCGGAGTCCCACAGGGCTCTGCTTTATCCCCTTTGTTATTTAATTTGTACATGCAGCCCTTGATTGTTTCCCTTCGCAAATCCGCAGCCACTTTCTTCAATTACGCGGATGATTTGCAGTTAATTTTTCCCATTGACACCTCCCTTTCCTTCCGTACCAGTTTCCAATTCACCATGCTTGAGATATCGGAATGGATGTACCATAGCCAGCTCAAATTAAACCCCATCAAGACCGAGCTTGTGCTCGTGGGTGGAGCAGCCAACCCATGGAACGACAGCTTTTGGCCCCCCTCACTAGGGCCCCCTCCCTGCCCTGTCAACTCTGTGAAGAGCCTTGGCGTAGTCATCTCCAGCGACCTATCTATGAGGCCCCAGATTAGTGCTGTTATGTCATCCTGCTTCTTCCATCTGCGCAGGATACGTAAAATCTGTAGATTTCTTACCAGAGATGCACTTATCCTTGTCATCATGGCCCTCGTTACGTCGAGAATTGACTACGCCAACACTTTGTATGCGGGAATTCCTGCATACCATCTCTACAGGTTGCAGCTGGTGCAAAATCAGGCAGCACGCCTGGTCTACCATCAACCTAAGCACCAGCATGTTTCGCCGCTACTGCGGAGCCTGCATTGGCTCCCGGTGGCTAAGCGCTGCACCTTCAAACTGGGTTGTACTGTATTCAAAGTCTGTCCGATCTGGCCCCTGTTTTCACTTCTTCGAGTCTGAAGCGATATGTCCCCTCCAGAGATCTCCGTTCCTCCTCTCACAACCTCTTAGTCATCCCCAAAATCAAACGCAAAAAACACGGCGGTTCTTGCTTTTCTTTTTTGGCCCCTAAGACCTGGAACTCCCTCCCGTTTGCTTTCCGACATTGCCCTTCCTACGATTGTTTTCGTAGGATGCTGAAAATGTATCTCTTCCAGTCAGCCTTCGAGTAATACCCGTTCCTGCTCTCCGTATTTGTTATGAGCGCCATGAAACCGTTTGGTGACCGAGCGCGGTATAAAAGTTTTTAACATAACATAACCGAGACCGCCCTCATCGCAGCTACCGACGACATCAGGTCCCTGCTCGACAACAGGAAAACAGCTGCCCTCATCCTCCTGGACCCCTCAGCAGCCTTCAACACCGTATGCCACCGCACCCTGATACAGCGCCTCAGCAACACCGGAATCCAAGAGATGGCCTTGAAGTGGATCATCTCGTTCCTCGCCAAAAGAACCCAGAGAGTCCGCCTCCCCCCGTTCCGATCCGCGGCCACCGAAGTCACTTGAATCCCGAAGGTATCTTGGCTTCCATTCTGCCACTACATTGTTGCGATCTGAGGGATATTCTGCTCTCACAGAAATCTGATGTTGAAGGCAATATTGCCAGAATTCCTTCACTACCTCCACTAGGACTCTGGTTCTGGTATCTCCCAGTCTGTTTATGTGGTGTTATGTTATGTTATTTGGAGTTGTAAAGCACCGTTTATTAACCGAAGGGTAACCAGGTGCTCGCTCAGGCCCACCCTCTTCAACGTCTACATGAGCCCCCTCGCAGCCATCGCATGCCAACACAACCTCAACATCATCTCCTACGCTGACAACACCCAGCTGATCCTCTCCCTCACCAACGACCCCGCCACCGCCAGAGCCAGCCTCCAGGAAGGAATAAAAGACGTCACGGAATGGATGAAGCTCAGCCGTCTGAAACTGAACTCAGACAAGACGGAAGTCCTCATCCTGGGCCCATCCCCCTCTGCCTGGGACGACTCCTGGTGGCCCCCGTCCCTGGGCACCGCCTCCAAGCCAACGGACCATGCACGCAACCTGGGCTTCATCCTAGACTCCTCCCTCACAATGACCAAGCAAGTCAACGCCGTCTCGTCATCCTTTTTCAACACCCTGCGCATGCTCCGAAAGATCTTCTGGTGGATCCGCACCGAAACCAGGAAGACGGTCACCCAGGCCCTCGTCACCAGCCGTCTGGACTACGGGAACACCCTCTACGCTGGAACCACAGTCAAACTCCAGAAAAGACTCCAGCGCATACAGAACGCTTCGGCACGACTCATCCTGGACATCCCCCGTCACAGCCACATCTCTGCCCATCTGAAAGACCTACACTGGCTCCCCGTCAGCAAGAGGATCACGTTCAGACTCCTCACCCACGCACACAAGGCTCTCCACGTCATGGGCCCCAAATACCTCAACAGCCGTCTCACATTCTACATACCCACCCGCCTGCTCCGATCCACCAGCCTCGCCCTCGCCTCCGTCCCACGAATTCGCAAAGCCACCGCCGGAGGAAGATCCTTCTCCTACCTGGCGGCCAAGACATGGAACTCCCTCCCCACCCACCTACGGCTGACCCAGGACCACCTCTCCTTCAGGAAACAACTCAAGACCTGGCTGTTCAAGCAGTAGCGACCCCCCCCTCCCAGCGCCTTGAGACCCTAGCGGGTGAGTAGCGCGCTATACAAATTTGATTTGATTGATTGATTGATGTCGGAAAAGGGGAAGCGCAGAGTGAAAGGGACCATGCCAATCCTGGAGAAAATTGTCTGTGGCGATGGCCATCAGGCCCAGTCTCCAGGAGAAGAATCTCTTCAATTGTTTGTTCATGAGAGAGTCAAAGCGATGTGTATTGCATAGACACCATTCTGAAGGGGCCAGAAAATTATAGGGTTAAATTACTTGAATCCCGAAGGTATCTTGGCTTCCATTCTGCCACTACATTGTTGCGATCTGAGGGATATTCTGCTCTCACAGAAATCTGATATTGAAGACAATATTGCCAGAATTCCTTCACTACCTCCACTAGGACTCTGGTTCTGGTATCTCCCAGTCTGTTTATGTGGTGTTATGTTATTTTATTTGGAGTTGTAAAGCACAGTTTATTAACCGAAGGGTAACCAGGTGCTAGGGCAGGTGTGTAGGTCGTCTGCTGGGTGTTAGTTGAAGAGCCAAGTCGTCAGCTTCCTGCAGGATTACAGAAGTGAGGAGGAGGCCCTTATATGTCGAGGGAAGTTGTTACAAGGTTTGGGTGTGAGGTAGAAGTAGGCCAAGCCTCCTGTTCTATTATTGCAGTTGGGAGGGATGAGTACAAATATCAAGTTTACTATGATATGCAACTCCTACGGAGGTCCAAAAAATGACACACTATAGACAAAACAAGAAATGCATTTCATTCAATAAATATTTTTTCCTTTGTACAAGGCAGCCTCCTTAAAATCTATTATCATACATACTGTACGGAATACAGGGGACTATAAAACAGTCATATAAAACAACAAAGTGTAAAGTACCAAATACAAGTAGTGAAATAGAACAAGGCATTCCTATGGAGCAAGAGAATAAATATTAGGATGCATATACAACCAAATAAACAACCCTCAAAATATTACAGCATAAGAAATAGCATTACAATTACCTAATAAACAGCCAAGAAAGTTTAAAAAAATTGGTAAATCCTATGACAGACCATTTCATTTGGTGGGTACAAGACAAATAGACGGGCCTCTTGGGTGGAATAAATATTGTATTTGATGTCTGAAGGTCTTTAAAAAATACGCTTAGCCTTTTGCAACTATGGACACACAAAAAACACATGATTAAAATCTTGAACTTTTAAACATCACATTTCACAGATTCTCTTGTCTTTCGGTATTTTATCCCAAGGTTTGTAATTTCTCTTAGATGCAACAAATGGAGTCTCAATAAGAGCATCACCCTTCTAATCCCATGCAGTTGGTTCCAAGTTAAATAGGGCTGTGGTTTGTTCCCCAGTGCGCTCTCACAAACCACCTCATTAGGCAAGATAACTTTCAGCAAGCAGCAACACTTTTATTCGAATCCTGTTAAGGTGGTAATGAGATGGAGAAATGGACAAACTATACAAACTCCTTGGCAAAATCATTTGCCGTCCCAATTAAATCAAGGACACAGCAAAGCTGCAGCGGCAATCCCAACATCACAAGCTTCCAAAAGAGTAAGATAAGATCAATAAAAAATACTATCAATTATACGTTACAGCAGGTACGGTGGTCTCCAACTAACACCCTAAAACTAGCAGAATTACAACAGCGAAAAAAACTGCTGAAGAGAGCGATTTGGGAGGCCAGGAGAGACAATGAGGACTCTCTATGGGCGAAATTGCATGCAGATTCTAAATGGAAAGACAGTGCAAGGTTCTGGGAGATTATGAAAAGATTTACCCAACCAACACACGATGATCTGTCTTCAAATATATCCAAGGAGTACTGGGCTATCTACCTTGGAAACCACTTTTACCAAGAAAATATCTTATTACATACTGGGACCAGCTCAGAGACAATACAAGGAGAATTGTCAAGATTCATACCCCCAACTGATCACCTCAAAATGATAAAAAGCTATATGAAGAAGGGAAGACAAGAAGGGGTGCCGGGCCCAAATGGAATACCACCTGTGCTTTATAAACAAAATGCAGATTATTGGGCAAAAGCACTTAGTCCACAGTTCATGGAAGTAAGGCAGACAGGTCTACTTCCTTCGTCCTGGAGTGCCTCGATAATTTCACCTATTTTCAAGTCGGGCAATAAGACTCTGCCTAGGAATTATCGTTTAGTTGCCCTTTTGGATAATGAGGCAAAATATTTTGCAGGCACTGTGCTGGAAGAATTGCAAAACTGGGCAGAAAGCAACTCAATTATACCCTTAAACCAAACTGGCTTCTCCAAATCTGTTGGAACAGTAACAAATATAATCACCATGGCTCTGCTAATAGATAAGGCAGAGACTTCAAAAATGCCACTACACTTATGCTTTATCGATTACCGGGCCGCTTTTGATCACGTGAACCGTAACAGACTTTGGTCAAAGTTGGCCGGCAGGGGCATACCACAGACTTTACTAAATCTGCTAAATAATCTGCATACTGGAACCTGGATCCAAGTAAAGTTGGGGGATGGGTCAGCGTTATCAAGGAAGATACCAACAACATAAGGTCTCAAGCAAGGCTGCGTGCTGGCCCCGACCCTATTTAACCTATTTCTTGCAGACCTTATCCCGCTTCTAAACGCCAGCAATTCGCACTCTCCAAAAGTCGTAAATCTAGCTCTACCATGTCTACTCTATGCTGACGATTTAGTTCTGATCAGCCAAACGAAGGTGGGTCTACATAATCTCCTCAACACTACATTTGATTACTCTGAGGCAAATAATCTGAACATCAACTTGGAGAAAACAAAACTATGACAATCAAAAAGAATTCCACGAACACACCTGTCTGGTTTTGGGGCAAGACCCGCAGACTCAGTAAAAGAGTATAAATATCTGAGGGTGATCATTGACAACGGGGGGCATTTGGCTGCCCAAAGGGAAACAATCAAAAAGAAGGGAACAGCCCTAGCAACTTCATTGAGAAACCTTAACTCCAAACTGAGCTGCCCCTCACTTGCCCCACTGGTCGAAGTAATATGGGCAAAACTCCTGCCTACAATAACTTACGGGAGCGAGGCACAGAAGTGAAGGGACTCCAAAATCTTGGATGGTGTAGTTGCAAAAGTATACAGAATAATCTTTGGTCTACCAACAAGAGTCTCTCCAGCACAGATTAGGCTTGAGTTTGGTGTTCAAAAACAGATCCTTGCAAAACAAGGTGCAACAGTTATTTTTTGGGACAAAATAAGAAAATCAAAACCAGGAACCCTAAACTGGTATTTGTGGTTAGAACTACAACAGAAAAAAACATCACCAGCAACAAAATACCTACTAGCAAGCCTGACAACACTGGGCCTCCTCGAGCTCTGGGAAACATCTATAAGCCACTGCCTTCTCAAAAAAATAATAAAGAAAATAGTAAAGAGCCAATCCTGGATCGAAGACAAGGCAGCCCTATCCAGAAGATCGCTCGGCTGGATGATCCTGAGCTCCTATACCTCTCCCGCTGCTCAAAAATACCTAGCCCTAGGGTTTGCCAAATCCATAAAAATACAATTCCTGAAGTACCGACTTGGCCTGCTACCATGCATAAAGCACTATCCACATTGGCTAAAACACCAATCCGATTCCATCTGTCCCCTGTGCGGCACAGCACAGGAGGATATGCTGCATCCGCTTTAAGAACTAACACAGGAACGGAACCAGCTCTTAAAGCCACTTTTTAACCAGAGAGGCATCCACACATGGAGGCAGGCCGTGGTGGCATGCTTTGCACCATGCGACATGCAGCTGAACTGCCGCCTGGTAAAATATTTGAGACAAGCAGAGAGGAGAATACCACAAAATCAAGATGCTGACCGCTGGTCGCTATCTTTGGGCAGAACAACATTATAGTCATTAAGAACTGAGTTGGATGCTGCTAAACAAAAATTTTGTACAAATTTTACAGATTTTTAGCAAATTGTTTTATATTATGTTTTTAAAATTGCAAATTATAAATGAAATGTCATGAGATACTTGTAGCAATGTTTTTAAGTAACTATGCTAAATAAAATATTTACTTACTTACCTCATTAGGCGACTTGGGCTGACTTAAAGCAATATCTCTGGCCAGAGTAATGGAGGTCACAGACTTCTTTATAAACAGCTTCAATACAGACTTTGGCATGGGGAGTCAGTGTTCCAGCTAAGCCTGAATGAATTCTTTGCTCGCTCAAAGGACCTAAAGAATGTCGATTGTTCTTTCAGTTTAGCAAAGATTTCCCCTCTCAAGGCAGCCTAAAGTGTACTCTCTTCCCCCAGAGGATGGAATTACCCCTCCTCAAAACCACTGCCAGGGTTAAAATATATGGGGAGAGTAAGCCAAATTCAAGACATACAGCATGGGGGTGGCCAGAGAGTTTAGGTTACAGATTTGGCAAAGGATTCGACCGTAAGCCTTATCGAAGAAAAGTTAATGGTTCATATCCAGCACCTCAGCAGCACATGAAAGGGAAGGGGGATATTTAACCCTGAACACTGATAAAACATGGCCAAAGTGACATCTCCCACATGTTCTGTAGAATCTGTTCAGTGCACTAGCATGGGAAACGGCCCAGCTTACACAGGCTTTAATATGCTCTATATCTCACCCGGTTTTTTAAAAGACCCTTCAGAGATATAAATCGGAATCAACCAATCTCAGTTTTTCAGACCCCAACATCCACTGGTAACACCTCTTTATTCTGAGCCCTTTATTACGGAAAACCAAGATCTTACTTTTGGCGATGTTAATTTTCAAGAAATAGGCCTCTGCATATTTAGTCAAGGCGCCCAGGCGACGTTGCAAGCCAATAGGATTTAAATAAAAAATGGCCACATAATCCGCGTATAATAGAGTGGGATGAGTACAATAGAGAGTCAGGCAGAGCATAGGTGTCTGGTGGGCTGGTGGAAGTGGAGGTGGCAGTTGAGGTAAACTGGTCCTAAGGTGTACAGTGCCATGTGTGCATGTGTGAGGAGATTGAATTGGCAGCATTTGTGTATCATTTTCCAATGTTCTCTGCCATGGAACACCAAGATGAGGCTGGCTGCCACATTCTGGATACTCTGGAGACGATGGAGAAGGTGGTTGGGGATTCCAGCATAGAGTGCATTGCCTTGGTCTATTCTACTGGTGACTAGGGCTTGAGTAAGAGTGGGCCTAGTGTTCTTGTGGATCCATTTGAAGATTTTTTTTCTGAGAATGCGTAGTATGTAGAAGCAGGAACAGCTAACTGTGTTCACCTGTGAGGTCATGTTCAGTTTATCATCTATGATGATTCCCAGGTTTTGTGGGTGGTTAGTGGGTGACGGCGTTGGGCGAAGCTCTGATGGCCACCAGGTGGAGTCCCAGGGGGAATTCTTGTTCATGAAGATCAGCACTTCTGGTTTGTCTGACATGAGTTTCAAGCAGTTGTTTTTCATACATTCTGTTTTGCAGATAAGGCATTTGGTGAAGTTGAATGTACTGACTGCTGACATGTTGTCAATTTGAAGCAGAATACAGCAGTTCAATTTGTGAGGGGATAGGGTCTTGATCAAAGAGGAGCCTGCTAACAGTTCTAGACAATTTATATGGAGGCCTAATTTATCTAGAGCCCGGAGGCGCTAGGGGGCGCACAGCGGAATGGCTGGGTGATCCGCAGCTCCGCCGGACAACCGACAGCGTCATGGCCTGTACCTGCCTCTGGCTCTGCTAAAGTGCCAGATAACCGTTCCCCAAGGTGTGTAAACACACCGTGCACGTTCGGGTCAGTGATGGAATGAAACACTGCACGCAACGCGGTGAAAACAGCCTGGGTCTGTGAGCGCGGCTGCCCGGAGTCTAAGATGGCGGAGGATGCGGCTGCCATCTCAAACACCACCACGGTGCAACAGTGAGTACAACGTGACACAAAACCACAGTGGACGCTGTAGGGGCAGAAAAAGCTGCATTTACTGGGCCACGTTCAGTGCTTCAAAAACGCGTATCGATTCACGGGTGCCGTACTGCGATGTCCGATAGGCACCCGAATATGCGTAGGAACAAGATGGCGGCACCCTCGAGTAGCCGATGCCCAACAAACATAAACATTCTTTATGATAGCCATCAACGGCATGTAAGAGTAATTAAAGCAGCGCATAACTCACTGGTGCCTCTGCGGTCCGTTGTGTGCATCAGTTTTGTCCAAGCAAGTGTGACGTCGTGGCATGAATGGATAATGCTGCTTCGGATGAAAGACTGGTAAAACGGCGCGAAACCATATGCCGCGTCTATCGACAAGCCCGCGACTCCTGAGTGGTGGATCTGATGGAGCGCCCTGAATGAGAAGAAGGTAGCGTGTGCACATTGCTAGGGGTCAGACCAGGGGGGTCACTACGAGCGTCGTGCCGGGCGCTAATACACTTCTTCATTTTCTGCTGAGACTGACCACCGTTCTCCCCGATGTATACATCGTGAAACTGGGGAGCACAGGCATTGCATGTAGGACCCCGGAGCAGGGTTCGGAGATAAATCGGATTGTGGCGTACAACTACTCGCAGGGTGCTGTAACCAGGACATAGCAGGAAGGACATCTCGCCCACGGTCATACACGTAGCCTCCAGGCGCACACCCCAACCCGAGAATCAGGACGGCGACGTCAACCAGGGTCACCAGGTCTTCAATCCGCACTGCAAACCCACCAACGTCGCTGCCGGTAACGATGGTGAAACCTGACAGGCAACAGCAAAAGATATCCTTCGAGAGCAAAAAAACACCCAAATCCTCGGAGCAAATGGCGGACAGCGGGGGTCCGGCAGACCCGGTGCCGAGCAGCAACATGGAAAAGATATTGCTATCTATCCAGGCGAACCTGCAGGACATCAACGGCAAGTTGGATAATTTGACGTGCAGGATGGACAGCATGGCTGCCAAACAAGAAAAACAGGGCGAGAGACTGGACACGGCCGAAAATCGCATCTCAGCCGTAGAGGATGAATCGCGCATAACAACTACCAAATGCACCGGCATGGAACGCGTCCTGGAGGTGATAAAAGTGAAGGCGGAGGAGTTGGAAGCGCGTTCGAGACGCAATAATGTGCGCAACACAGGCCTTCCAAAGTCGACAAACACCGGGCGGATGGAAGTATACATAGAGAAACTATGCAGGGACCTCTTCGGTGAAGAAGCGCTCTCCCAGATCTTCATAGTGGAACGTGCACACAGGTCTCTTGCGCCTCGCCCACCACCTGGAGCTGCGCCTAGATCAATTGTAGCGAGAATATTAAATTATCGCGACAGAGATACCATCTTACGTCTGCCACGTGAAAAAGGAAAAATCATCTACCAGGGTAACACTCTCGAATTCTACCCGGACCACACCATAGCAGTACAACAGGCGAGGAAGGAATTTGCATCCGTGAAGGCCAAACTCAGAGATCTTAACATCACGTATTCCATGTTATACCCGGCCAGATTGCGTGTAACATGGGAAAGCAAGGCGGTGCTGTTGTCATCTCCCAAAGCGGCGCAGGACTTTGTAAAAAAAGTTTTGAAACACAACAAGACTAATGCTCGTGAGGAGCAGCATCAGGACTCAGAATGAAGGTGCTGGTAAGGACCACTGGTGAAATGTGGTAAGATATCACACGCTTGCTGTCAGGGTTTGGTGATGTCCTTGCGAGATACATTAACAAATGGATCGTGCTGCCTCCCACATCAGGATGGAGGCCCATGCACTGCAAGGAAAATTGTATAGTTACTATGCCCACCAAATAAGCCTACTGTTTCTTTGTTTACGTAGAACTGATGTAGCGTTTAAGTCATTGAACATGGTATTAACCCACAACGTGGCCTGAATTCTCTTAAAGTCCCGTCCAGGGAGTCATTAACTCACTGATCCCAGACCTTCCAGAGACCACTTATTGTGATGTACTACACTGGGAGAGTGGAAAACGATGCCATACTGTCCCGACTATCGACGCACGTAACCAGTGCCTTGTTTTTGGGCGGGTCAGAGACGTTGATTTGCGCAGTTTATGTCATCTGTACTATCACTGATATCCTCAAAACTGCAATATTACAGGTGTAAATGCTACATGTAACTGTAAGCCTTACAATTTATTACCAATCTAACAAGTGGGTCGGGGGACCTGGTGGGCACCGCCGGGGGGGCGGACATTCCTGAGTCGTTGGCCGCTTTCCGGCATGAGTGCCTTGCTTGCATGGGTACTGGTGCTGCTGTTCTCAGACTTGACTCGAGTTTCCTTTTGGCTGTGTATGGGGTAAGGGCAGCCTACCACACCAAACGTGTATGCATAGATAGACAAGAGAGTCGTCCGCATCCATTCAGTTGGGTGCTGAGTTGTGCCCCAAGCGGATCTCCACAAGGGTTTTCCCCAAATAAGTTTTGGTTATGACAGGTAATGACCTGAAGTTCGCTAGTTTGAAGGGTGTGTCTCAAAAGGGAATATGGCTTCGGCAGGTTTGGGTTGCTGGAGTGGGTGGGGGGGGAGTAGGGATGTTGTTCATGTTACGGGACCAAGAAATTTGAAAAATGCTACGATCCTGTGCATTGTTTGGCAAAGGGCTAATCGGCCACGACTGGCCTCACACACTGCAGTGAGTTTGGACTCTGATCCTGCTTGTTATCTGCTCCTGACATGTACTGTATGGCCTTTTCAATGACTCCGGCAGATAAAACTACAGGCAGAACACACTTAAATTTCCTATCGTGGAATATCAGAGACTTTACACAACCTAAGAAAATAAGGCAGGTGTTTGCTTATCTGAACAGATGGCATGTAGATGTGGCTATACTGCAGGAGACCCACATTGCGCCTAACACACATCAGCATATAGGCAAACGATGGGCGGAATCGTCTTACACTGCCACGTACTCCTCTTATTGGAGGGGAGTGATAACACTGATCCGGAAGGGCGTGAATTTCACGGTACAAAATGTGCTTCAGGACCCGAATGGGAGACATGTTATAGTGTACGGTGTATTACGTGGACAACGGATAATGCTCCTCAATGTATACGGTCCGAATGTGGATGCGCCAGAATTCTTTCAAGAAGTGTGGGGGCATTTACAGACATTCACCTTCACACACATCATATGTGGGGGAGACTGGAACGTGACTATGGTGGATGGGGCGGATCGTTCCTTATACTCATCAGAACAACACAAGCAGGCAAGGGCGAAATTAGATCAAATGCTGACGGACCTGTCGTTAACAGATATATGGAGACATAGACACACGCACACACCAGGAGCCACTCACGTTTCTGCGATCCACAATAGTTGGTCGCGCCTGGACTATTGGCTAGGCACAGATAGCATTACATTGTGGACACGGGATCTGTGCGTCCTGCCAAGGACACTGTCAGATCATAACCCTGTATTGCTTAAACTCACGATACCGAACTACACACCACCCCCGTTTCACTGGAGATTCAATTCCCGTGCTCTAACTGACACTGTTTACGCTGACACCATCAATACAGCGATTAAAGAATACTTTCAGATAAACGCGCCAGTGATCGAAGACCCAGCCCTACTGTGGGAGGCCTTTAAGGCCACGATAAGGGGCGTGTGCATAAGCACCACAATAGGCATATTGAAGGACATTAGACAACAGATAAAGCGTTGCGAAACACGCATGACAGAATTGGAGGTGGCCTATGAGTCCACTCAGGATGTTATGCTACTGGGGGAATTACGCCACATACACACAGAACATCAAGCATTTGTCGACGATGAAATAAAATACCTAGATAGGAAACACACGGCCAGGTTATTCGGTGAGGGAGGTCGACCTGGCGGCGTACTTGCAAACAAAATTTGCGAGGGTAAGGGACACACTGCTTTACTGCGCATAAAGTCAAAAGATGGTACACTACAGACACATGCTACAGACATACTGAATAGCTTTGTTGACACGTATGGGAAATTATACAAATCACAGCCAATACAATCAGAGGAGGAGATACTCAGATATTTGAATGATGTGGCAATAGGCTGGCTGTTGATTGGCCAGAGAGAATGGTTGGCACTACCTATCATGGTTGAGGAGGTGACCGACGTGATCAAATCACTTCCTAATGGGAAGGCACCTGGGCCCGATGGGTACACAAACGAATTTTATAAACAATACGCGGATGTCCTTGCACCTTATATAGTAGAAATGTACGGTGCGTCTTTCGACCAATCAGAGCTGCCCCCCACACTTCGAGAGGCTGTGATAATCGCCCTTTTGAAACCCTCCAAAGACCCGGAGATGTGTGACTCTTACAGACCGTTATCGCTTATAAACGTGGATTCCAAAATACTCGCCAAACTGCTTGCGGTTCGGCTGACTCCACTGATGACGAAACTGGTCCTCCCAGACCAGGCAGGTTTTATCCCTACTAGAACAACATCGCACAACACTAGGTCACTCTTTGCCCTATCGCACTATCTCCAGCCCTCCATGAAAGCGGCGGCGGTCATGCTTGATGCCGCCAAGGCTTTTGACTCCATTGAATGGAGCTATCTGATTACCATTTTGAATAGAATGGGTTTCCCCAAACGCTTCGTGCAATGGGTGGCGTTAATATACACCAAACCGTGCGCCCGGGTTCGTGTAAATGGATATGTGTCCGACGTCTTTACTATAGAGCGAGGCACGAGACAGGGGTGCCCTCTGTCGCCCTTACTTTTCACGCTTGCGCTAGAACCATTGGCCTGCCTCATAAGACAAAACTACAAAGAATCGGCTCTGCGATTTAATTCCAGACCGCTTCATATCTCGTTATACGCAGACGACATGTTACTGTATGTTCGCGACCCAGGCACACACCTCAACAGTCTGCTCAGGGAATACATCAAATTTGTGGGTCACTCGGGATGGCCATAAACTGGTCCAAATCCTCCATCATCCCTCTAACGGATGCAACAACTCCCATTGCCCTTGAGTACCCACTGGAATGGCAGCATGATCCCATACGATACCTGGGCGTAATGTACCATAGAGACCCTGCGGAGGTGATAAGGTTGAACTATGGATCAGCCATCTCCAAATTGGAAGACAAAATACATCGCTGGATACAACTTCCATTGTCCTTGGCAGACCGCATAGCGATTGTAAAGATGAACGTGTTGCCTAAACTATTGTACCTTTTTAATAACATCCCTATCACACCCCCTGGAGAGGTCTTCCGCCGCATAAAGTCGCTTGTACTGAAGCTCATATGGGCAGGCAAATAGGCCCGCGTAGATCTTCAAACACTAACTCTTCCATATATACGTGGAGGGTTCGGGGTGCCAGATTTTCTATTGTATTATTTGTGTGCTCAGGCACAATACGTGGCTTATTGGTATCATGAGATACCGTATCTCACACATACTGCCATCGAAGAGGGCGATGCGGAACCCGTCCCATTGACAGCAATCCTATCTCATGTCAGACAGCCCCTTCATGCCCAAGACATCAACACTATAAACACCACAGACAAAGCCTGGCAGAAACTAGGGCACCTTGCACACAAAGCACCGCTATACGCACCTGCGATGCCATTGCATTACCATCAAGCGCTATCGGTAACAAGCGAGAAAGTGGGCATGTCACTACTGCAATGTGCAGGGATAGTTCGGATGGGGGATCTATTCCATGAGGGCAAATTCTTAGACATTGAGAACCTAACATATATCCAAAATAAATCGCCCATGTTCCACTTCACGTATTACAGGTTGAAGCGGGCGCTGAAAGAACTCTATCCGACATTTCCCGACGAACCAGAGAGTCTGTGCACGCTGCAGATGATCATTACCACCCTGGATCTATCGCACTTAGTGTCACGGCTATACTCCACAGCACAGGCCGAAATATCACGCACCACTGATAAAGCTAGAGTTAGGTGAGACACGGTTTTATTTGATCCATTGACAGATCTAGAATGGCAGCAAACGTGCACATTAACACAAATACTCACCCCTAATGGCAACCTTAGAATTATACACTTTAAGTTTATACACCAGGCATACTACACGCCTGCGCGTATGCTTAAATTTGGCCTACAGGAGGACGACAGATGTAAGAGATGTGGTAAAGAGGGCGCAGATTTCAAACACTTGGCCTGGTCTTGTCTTAAGGTGCGGGAATATTGGGCAGATGTCACCAATACGATCTCAACTATGATAGAGGTGGAGGTAGAATGCACAATAAGATCTTGCCTGCTGGGAATCGTACCGCAACTAAAAGCCACCAAGCGCAAATTTTGTGTAATATACTTATTGTTGGCCAAAAGACAGATTGCGCAATGCTGGCACAGGGACTGGATGATGTTAATAATTGAAACAGCTAAGGATATAGCATCAACTCTTTTGCAGGAGATTAACGACTTAGAGGCCAAACTGAGTACATCCAAGCAAAGAACTGTCTTGAAAAAATTCAGTTCGAAATGAAGGACTTTGATACCTATCTTACAAATAAAAAAACAGAAAAACTACGAAAAGATGTAAGATGGTTCACAAAAGAAAAGATTTACCCCAACCTTACTCCCAGTTACTATCAAGAAGGGACACAGGGTAATTATAATTCGAACTTCAATGGTTACCCGGGTAGGAAATATACCAATTTTTCAGATACAGGTTCCTCCGGATCTGATGGTGACAATTATCAAGACATGAGTAATGGCCAATTTAATTCGAGATCTTTGAGAGGTAGGTCCGCCCAACGAACATTTCATGGAATGGGTTTTTTACCCCGGGGCCAATACCGAGGAAGGAATGTACGGTGGCAGGATCAAGGAGCTCAAGGTCAAATGAGCCCTCAACCTCCTCAACAGTATGTAAGGACACGCAACCACCAGTATTGGTGGTAGGAGGTACATCGAATTCCCCTTTACTGACTAATGTAGAAAACCTGCCTATTTACAACCTCTCATCCATCTCGCTTGAGCCAGAAGATATAGATTTGTTGAGCAAGGGTCTGTCGTTTGTTCCGAGTGTACATATGAACAAATTCAAGTTACATGAGGACTTGTTTGCCTTTTTTAGAAAGGTCAGACTGAACAGATTCTTTTTGGACCGTCCGTCATGCGAGGAGGATTGCAACTTGTCCAGTTGTAAACCCCCATCGACATTTACCCCCACGTTGGACATGGTCGGCACTGAAGTGCGTATTTTTGAACAGAGCGTCCTTCGAGACATTGCACGAATTATCAAGAATCCCTACAAACCTCAGTCTAACCTCTCTAAATTAGAGATTGCATCTCTAAAGAAATTGAAGACAGACCCCTCTGTTGTCATCAAACCTTGTGACAAAGGTGGGGGGGACTGTCATTTTTGATAGAGACACCTATGATGAAAAGATGTCTGAGATGCTGTCAGTGACAGATCATTATAGACCAGCACAACGGAGGGAATTGGAAAGATTGAAAAAGCATATTCAAGAGATAACTCAGGTGGCATTCACAGATGGGCTCATCTGTGAAGATGAATATGTTTTTTTAAACAAACCTTGCCCGACCACCTCCGCCCTTTACGGGCTACGCAAGACAAACAAATCAGAGACAAATCCACCCATGCGACCTATCATATCCACCATTGGGTCCTGCACGGAGCCCTTATCAAAATACGTTGACAAATTTTTATGTCCTCTCACACGGAGGTATGCCTCGTACATTCGGGATACCGGTGATATTATCAATAAGATTGAGGGCCTACCATTCAATCCGGTCACCGACATCCTTGTGACGCTCGACCGTGAGGCGTTATATACCAACATTCCTCAATGTCGGGCGTT
Source organism: Lissotriton helveticus (assembly GCF_964261635.1). Classification (NCBI taxonomy): domain Eukaryota; kingdom Metazoa; phylum Chordata; class Amphibia; order Caudata; family Salamandridae; genus Lissotriton; species Lissotriton helveticus. The sequence goes on along the minus strand of NC_136057.1, from coordinate 1,645,052,512 downwards.
ACAGGCGGCGTCAGCCTTATTACAGAGATACCCAAGAGATCGGCCAGATGGCTTCATCTTACAATGCCTGGAGGTTGTTCTTTTGAACAACTTCTTTGAATATAATGGCAACCTTCAGAAACAAATTAAAGGGACATCAATGGGTGCTTCTTGCGCCCCTAGTGTGGCCAACACCTTCATGGGAGAGTGGGAACTACAGAACATCCATAATGAATTGGCACCTTTTTTTGAAAATGTCTCTATCTGGAAGCGGTTTATAGATGATATTTTTTTTATTTGGAGTGGCCCTGTTGATTTGCTTCAGTCATTTGTTCTTTGGCTTAACGCCAGTGACACCAACCTCAGGTTTACGGTTAATTACAACAACCATAGAGTTGACTTCTTGGACATCAGCATTGAAGGTACTAATGGTCATTTGGAAGTGAGCCTCTTTAGGAAAACTACAGCTAAAAACACTATTCTGAAGTTTGACAGCTATCATCCCAACTGCCAAAGGGAATCCATCCCCTTTGGGCAATTTTTACGAATCTGTCGCAACTGCACGGATATGGCTGCTTTCCATAAACATGGTGATGCCCTTACTCCTTAAGAGGGGTTACCCGCATCGACTCATACGGCACGCAACGCATATAAAAGAGCGAAATACTATGACAGATCTGCTTTACTACAAGGATCCAAGCGCCCAAACTAGAATCGGATCACATGCGTGATTAATCACTCCACTCTGAATTACAAAATTAGGAACATCATCAATAAAAACTGGAGTATTCTTAACTTGGATGTAGATGCACCTCCCATTCCTTTACCTCTATTAGCCTATAGAAGGAATAAGAATCTTAAGGACATGCTAGTGCATACTCGACAGACAAAAAGATCCACCGCTGATGGTTTGCGTTCTATCACAGGCTTGCCTGTGGTTTTGGGCAATCACAGATGTGGCTCTTGCCACGCCTGTGATTCAGCAATTGTATCTGATGTTATCGAATACAATGATAAAAAAATCAAACTACGCCATCTAACAAACTGTCGTAGTAGCAATATCATATACATTTTGTTCTGTAGCTGCGGGTTGGCATATGTAGGGGAAACGGGTCGTGAATTCCGTCTTCGCTACAGTGAACATAAGTCTGCCGTCAAAACTAAAAAATTGATGGCACCCTTGGTTCAACATTGCTTAGACATGAATCATAATGAGAGAGAAATCAAATGGTCGATTTTAGAAAAAGTACAAACAAGATTAGGCCAGCCCATCGAGATCACACAGAAGAAACGTGAAACCTTTTGGATTTATCATCTTGATTGCGTGAAACATGGCCTTAATGAGGAAATATCATGGTATGTTACAAAATAGATACCATTTCATTTTCGATGGTGTCTATTTGTGTCCTCTCAATATCTTTGATAGCTGTATCTACTTACCATATCGATTATTATCTATGGCATTTACCATTCTGAGATTATACGCTTGAAATCTCTTTATTCATCATGAGATCACCAGTCTTGCAATGCCCATGTTGTTTGTTTCAACTTATGTCATCGTGATACTGTCCATCCAAGAATTGAGGAAGTCCCTTTTGAGTGGACCTGGTGTGGCACTTTATTAAAACTATGTCTTAATTAATGACATCGTCAACTTGCATTGTGGTAAGATTAGATTCTAGCAGGGTTGCTGTATCTAGAATGCAATGAATCCATTTGGTCAGAAAGGTAGTTACAGCGTATTATTTCCTACTTTATTTCTTAGGTTACTGTTTTAAAAAAACGCAATATCCTTAAATCACCTAGTTATTTGATGTTTCCATTCCCTTCTCTTCAACATTATGGATCAAAATTTGGGAATAAGTACCTGTTTTTAACCGTAAGTAGATCTATACCTGTTTCAAAAAAGGTGCCACTTCTTGGGTTTTGTTAGAATTTAGTGATAATTGACACTCATTCTGGCTGAATGAATTACATCCAGGATCATATAAAGGCTTAGTTAACATAAATGTTACCTCTCAGACAAGCGGTGTAATTGACATCGCCTTAGGTTCATCCATAGTCCTAGTTACTATATTTGTCTTTTTAGGGACTAGCTGTGGAATTGCTATCCTCATAGTATTTTAACATTTACGTGTTTTTTTGATAAATACTTTGTTTGTCCATATCTCCTGAAGGTTCAACCAATACTGGGTCAATTGTTGAGCTATTGTGGTACATTGAGCAATGTTTCTGTAAATATGTTGATTATTTAGTGTCTTGTTCTATACATCTAAGAGTGTTTATGGTGACAGTATCTTCTATGTACATTCTAGGTCCCCTGTGATTTTTGGATTAGATTGTTTGGAAGAGGTCCTGAAGAAGGTGGCCTTGAGCCACCGAAACGCGCGTCGACCTGTGCAGGGTCTCATACTGTGCTTTGAGACCTATTAATTGGCGTGATGATCCTGCCAATTAAAATTCAGTTTTCTCTTCTTTTTGTTGTGGATTTGAATGAAGTATGGGTATGATTGTGGTAGTATTTTTTGATTGAGTGCATGTTACCAGGGACGTTTTCACTTTAGGTATATTGTTATTTGTTGTGTATTATTGTATTATATATTTCCTTCTTTTTGTATGAATTATGTATATATTTATAAATTGTATTTGTGATGAAATGTTTAACCCCTTAATTGCTGCCGTCGGCCAACGGTCGTCACGGCCACTACCTCCCCAGTGCTGCGCACGACCGTTGGACGTCCAGTTCAGCACTGGATAATGGACAGCGCAGCACTGGGGAGGTTTGTTTACAAGCTCTAAAGGGGTTAAAATGAATCTAGATATAATGAAGAACATAGAAAGACTGAGAAACTAAAAATAAAGAAACAGTCAGATCATTGAAGAAAATAAAAATTACAAAAAAGATTGTCATGTATCTGTCACCTTTTGTCTAAATTAAGTATGGGATGCTTACCAGTACCTGAAGATTAATGGCCCATGTTGGAACAACTTTTCATAGTGATGTTGCTCTCTTCCCCTCTGTTCCTGGGTCTTATTTAGTTTGTTGAGGGGGTCCCATCGTACTTGCTACACACAGTAGGAAAGTACCACAGACATCCAGATGGCTGAAGGACATGTCCGGTTGTAGAGATAAGTTATTAACATATGAGGAAGAGCTCCCAGCGAAATCGAGACCCAAGAACATTTGGAGTTACTTCACGGACTACATGAGTACATTGCAAACGGACACGGATGAATGAGCTACCTATGCTTACTGAGTGGTGAGGGCGGATATTGGGAGGGTAGTGTGCCGTAATGCCCAGTCAGGAAGGCACGACAGGAATCGACAGGTTGAGCTGTTAGCGCTGCTAAATGTACTGATATGTATCTTTGGTCTCTAAGTTACGGTCCTCTGTTTGTTGTTGTTACCTACAAAATATCATAAAATGTAAGACTTCATACAATGCATTACGCCGCCGGACCTAGCGTTGTCGGCTACAGGGCTGTGTGAATTCAACGTCAATCAACGCTATAACTCGCAGCCGGCGCCAGGGTTGTAGGCTCATGGCCGTGTATGTTTAACAAAGGTCAATAAAGGTCTTACAAACAAAAAAAAAATGTATCTGGAGCCCAACGAACACCTGTGGCCTCCAACCCCATAATGGTGATGCCTGGATGGGAGCCGAAGATGTCTCTGCCTTTCTCAGCCAACATATGCTCTAGCACCCATTGCAGCATTGCAGTTCTGCCTTGGTCTCTACAGTCAAGTAAATGATCAGAGTATGATGCACCCCTCTGATGGTGTTAGGGTTTTAGTCTTTGAAGGGCTCTGTAATGCAATGAGACAGGAAAATTGGGTTGAATAGTAGAGGCTAGTAACCCTACGATCCTGGCTAGGGCTCTCAGGAAGACTTTGTCTTTGTTCAGGGATGACCTAATTTCTTTCTGAAATGTTTTCACCTTCTGATGTGGGATATAACTGGGCCTTCACTGAACTGATCATTAAGCCCAGAAGTTCAATGCATTGTGTCGAAGTCAATAAAGATTTCCTCTTGCTTACTAGAAAGCCTAGATCTTGGAGAAGTTGGATCATCTCATTCAGATGGGTTAACCAACAAGTTTTGTCTTAAGCCATCAGCAAAATGTCTTCCAGATAAATGATCAGTCTCACCCTTCCGAATCAGAGGCTCTCCATCACCTGGTTCATTACCTTGGTGATACACCAAGGGAAGAATGACAGGCCGAAGGGGAGTACTTCGAATTCATACCAGAGTCCATAGAATAAGAATTGTAAATATTTACTGTGGGGTGGAAAAATCTGTATAGTGAGGTATGTGTCCGTTAAGTCGAGATGTAACATCAAGTCTTTGTCTCGAAGATCATTGAGTAGATGGATCCCCTCCATTTTGAAATGGCAGTACAGAATCTATCCATTGAATTCTCTCAGGTTGATTACGAGTCAGGAACCCACACCTTTATTGGTCACTACTAAAATGTTTGAGAGAGGGACCACTGTGCAAATAGCATCCTACCGCAGAAGTTGAAGGACATCTGTGTGCATAATGTTCTGCTCTCGATCAGAAAAAAGTATGGGATGAGGGGACCTGGTGTATTCGGGGACCCCATAGAATTCAATTCTGCAGCCCCTCACTGTTTCTAATACCCAACAGTAATTTGTCGGAGGGGATGATTAATTAGGGGCAGGAGGGGCCAGGGGACTCAGAGCAGCCGCTCAGAAGCCGCGCTGGGGAGACCGTGAGAGAGAACCAAGGGAAATGGCACACCTTAATTTGTAACCGGTGCTCCTGGAACGCTTGCTCTAAAAACAGGAAAAAACATATATATGAGCCACTGGACAGACCCTCCAGGATATCGCGATTTCGCGATTTCGCGATTTGCCGCGAAATCGGCACTTTAGTAAAAATGCCGCGATTTTTACAAAAGTGCCCGCGAAATCGGCACTTTTCGTAGAAATCGCGGCATTTTTACCAAAGCCGCTATATCCTGGGGGGGTCTGACTTACTTTGTTTATTGGGGCGGGCGGGAAGGACACAGAAGCACGAAAGAATAACATTCCGGGCTTGCTTAATGGGGCATTAGCAGCTCACTCAGCTCACAATCGATAGAAGCGCACAGACCGACCCGGGGCCTGCAGGTGGCCAGAGGCTGGGGGCATCTATCTTCCAGAGGGCGGGGGGGGGAGGAGTAGAGACAAGGTGGGGGTGTCTGCTGGAGAGGAGCGGCGTGCCTTGCAGTGTGTGTGTGTCTGCCGTGTGTACAGACTGCGCTGCCTATGATGTGGGGTGAGCGTGAACACCGCTGCAGGGCGGGCCGGGGGGCTCGAAGTGGACACCCGACCCCCCCACCCTGAAGACAAGCCTCAGTGTAATCCCGACATTCCTCTCGGTAATGAGCTCTGGAGCCGGGGGTCTCGGGAAGGAAATGAAACAAACACGAGGATTGTGATGGGATTGGATTCCCAGCAGGAAGCAGGGGCTCGCACCTCCACTGCCCCTCTCATTCTCTTAGATACCAGCCAGGCAATTTTTGTTCCAGGTCAGTAAAAGCAAATGGGCTAAAATAGTACAGAACCCAAGGAAAGTGCCTCACAAAGATAAACATCTTAAAAAACAAGAAAAGTAAAATACCTAGGAAAATGTACTTTAAAATATCTAGGCAGCATGTGGGATGAACTGTTGAATGTTGATTTAGGAGTCAGTTTACCGTCTGCCTAGTGGTGGCATCCATGGAGATGTGTACAGCAACTATCTAGGACTGTCACATCGTCGTTATCGCGACGGTCCCATCCCATCTCTTCTGTTGTGCCCACTACCATATCTCAGAGTGTCTAGTGCCACCCACTTTAGTTGTGCCCATCAATAAAATTACGTTTTTATGACTGATGGCCGATGATTTAGCCATGATATATCTCTTATGAACACAGACTTACAGGCCATCTTAGGAATACTATCAACAAATCACGTTGCAACGTCAGCAACTACAGAGTAGCACATCGGAATAAGTGCTACTTTCAAATTGCACATTATCTAGCATCGAAAAGTGTGTCACTTTCACTTAAAAGCCTGAGTAATCACCGATGTGAGTAGCAATGGAAGACAGCCTATAGCAGCCTGTGCCTACTTTTGCCCTATCCAGTAGCAGTGGAGCGCAAAGGTAAAGAGGGGGAGCAAGAATGAAAACTGAGGGTATGGGCCAGGTGAGACGAGAAAGAAGGGGTGAAAGAGAGGGGGAGGGAGCAAAGAAGTCACAGGTGGGAAAGAAGTAAAGGGTAGTAGGGGGTGAGAGAAACTGGGCGAATGAAAGTGAAAGGTGGAGAAAAGTAGAGAGGAGTGAGCAGGAGAGAAAGAGGGAGGGTGAATGCGCGAGAAATAGGGCGAGATAGGAAGGGGAAGAAAGACAGTGTCTGGTAGAACGAAAGTATGAGAGTTAGAGAGAGAAGAGAGGGCTAGGAAGGGAGAGAGGGCGACAAGAGAGAACTAGAGAGGCAGGGTGCTAGAGAGATACGAAGATGGAAAGAGAGGGACGGGGGGAGAAGAGACTGGGCTGATGAGAGAGATATCGATAAGGAGAGAAAGATGTGTGTGTATGCGTGAGAGAGAGGATGAGTGAATGAGGCACAGAAAGGAGGGGGCATGAGAAACAGAAAGCTGAATGGGACAGTGGAAAGAGTGAATTAGGAAGGAAGATAGAGGAGCTAAAAGCGGCAAAACACAACTAAGAGAGGGAGAATTGGGAGGCAGAAAGAGTGTTAGGAAGGGCGGGTGACGGATGGGGTCACTGGAGGCCGCTTTATGAAGGTCCAGGGCCAAATGAAATGCCGCAAAATTGCCGCTAAATTTCCATATTTGTGCCGCTAAATTTCCATTTTTGTGCCGCTAAATTTGCTAATCCATGCCGCTATATCCTGGGGGGTCTGACTGGAGACTGAAGCTTGAGAGTTGTACAATTTATTTGAAGACACAGCTTCTAGAAATAATCAATGATAGCATAAAAACCACGTAGTACTTGGCCCTGTACCCAGCATTCTCTTGAAAGTCACATGGGCCAGTTTGAGTTTTACAAAGTACAGTCTAGAGCTGCTATGAGAGAGGCTTTGCTTTAAGTACACTTTTGAGCTGAGGCAGATTGCATAGAAAAGGTTTAGAAAAGGTTAAGCACATATTATTGGGCACACTCACTCACCACTGCATGTATGATATCCTGAAAGTACAAATTTAAACACCCTAAATGCAGTGGAGATAAAACAATGTCAGAGAAAACATAACATTTCAAATAGCGTATATAACTTTAAATGTAAAGAGGAAAAAGCATTTCATAACAGCAGAATATACAATGGAGGAGCAGAATCTAAGTACATGAAACCTAAGTACATAAAACAAGGGCTATCTCGAGTAACCCCTGGGAAAAACTCCTGTCAGACACTCAAGTGCAGACGCGGAGTAGTTCAACGATACTCAGCCTTTTATATTGTTCAGGGGTGAGGGGCCTATGGTCACGCTATATCACGTCACCTCGAACCACATATCCTTCTGTCGCCTCTCACGCCCCTGTCTGGTGACTTTCCCATCATTGGTGTAAATGTGACTACCTTCTCGTAATTGTGTGGCACATACGTTAGCCTAGACTGAGTTCCTGCCATTCTGACTGGAAGTTTGTCATTAATCAGAAATGTGTTATTGTTGCTTCGAAAGGGTTCTATTCATGTGTCAATCAGGCAGTTTGCGATAATATTTCGCCACAATTATCCTCAGTTTATCGGATATCTTGCTTGACGTAGTTGTTGTGCGAGCTTCCCTTATTCTATTCATGGCTTAGGTGGGGGACGTGGGGTATGTTGCAAGATTTATTGAGGAACTTGACTTCTACAGATTGTGGGAAATGTACAATGAGGTGGGGCCTGGTAGGGGTGCGGGTCCTTGCAGACAAGAGCAGCTGGGTGAAGCTCGGGTCAGACCTGCTTTCTGCTTCTGCTTAAGCTAAGAGAAAATGGCAGTGCTCAGGGCAACGTAACTGAGGCCTGTAACTTCTAAACAGCAGGGCCTACACAGGGGTCATGTTGTGCAGGTGATAGGTGTGTCCTTGGATAGCTATGCAGGTAAAAATTCACCCTCCAACATTCCCCCCTCTGGTTAAAATTATTGAACCAATCAACATCTCGAACATCATACGAACTGCATACTTAGCTGGAGATGGGGGAAGTGGCCAGGGCGAGTTATAAAGAAGTAGCTCCTAAATCCTCACCTGGTCCTCCTAATCTCTTACACATTTGTCTCATAGGGAGGTTCTGACTTTCAGAGGGGACCTGCTCTAAGTGAGGGTCGGGGACAGTACGCTCTATGTTCAACACTGCTATCTCTACATCTTCCCCTTGTCCCCCGTGCATACCTGTGTTCACATCTGTGTAGTTCATCTCAACTCTTTTAGACCTTATTTTTCTAACATAATGCAAAATAATCTGTGTTCCGCAATACACAACTACAAGCACACATAATATAGGCACTATAAATTTTAGTACTGCAGATAGCCATAAAGGCGTCCAGTCCAAGTTGGACCAATTACTTAAAACATCTGCTTTTGCACTTCCATCCTCAGGTATCTGTCTCCCAAATTGTCCAAATCCCCAATGGCCTTTGTAAGTGTTCTGTTATCCGCATCATCGGCCAATATCAAGGCACAGCAGAACGAATTTCCCATCCTGGCGCATCCACCACTAGTCATCGCAATTAACTGGTCTAAAACATAGCGTTGTTTCAGAACCATGAGTCTCAAAGGTCGTAGTTCTTCTTTCACGGCGTTGAACCCATCACGGGTGTTGTTAACAAGCTGCATCAGTTCATATCTCGTTACTTGGTGCCATCGGGCATTGTCTTTGGTCTGGAACATGGGGATAACTCCCCCAAGGTAAAGTTCAGCATCCTTGAAATCTTCCGGAATCTCATGGAATGTGTCATCTGAGGAGTACTTTTTGACTTCTCTTTTTCGGTGGTGGAGCAGGGTGACATCACCTGCCATTGGGTGTGTATGGATGTGGGAAATGTTCGTTGCTGGGACGACGAGATGCCATTATCCGCATCGTCACGATAGAACAAAGTCCTTGCCATTGGGGAGGCAATTGCAGGTACATATTTTCTCAGCAGATCCGTAGATGCCAATGAGGATGGATGTGCCGTACTTCATGTCCGAATTAAATCTAGTGCTCTTGCAATTGGCATTCCTGCCCACAGGTACCGTCCCATTACCTAGGAAGCAAAGGAGAGGAGACTTTTAGCTTGTATGCTCTTTTCTGTGTGTATGGTGTACCTTTACTGGATGTGTATCCTCTAGTTTCCCTACCCCATATCTCAGCACACTCCCTCTCTATCTCCTCATTTAAATTATATTTGTGCTCTTGTCCTACAGTTGTGCTACCTAAGGAGGCTGCTTTACATATCAAGTCATGTGGACCATTCCATTTGATATTGAAATAAATGCTGGCCTTCAGGTGTAGAATAGGTCTCCACTGACAAGGGCATGTGTCATGGGTGTGGTTACATTGGTGATGTTCAGGTGAGTGGTATTTGGATGTGGGTGTTGGGAAGGTGAAGTACCCTAGTTTCTTATAGTGATGTTCCCAAATCTGCATTATGTCGGCAGGTACTTTCATATCACGGTAAACCTCCATTCTCCTTTCAATTTCCAATGTATTAGTCATCACCCTGAATGGTACATACTAGTCATCCCACTCTGTGGTATTTACGAATGCATCATCCACTTTGGCTGAGTGGAGCTGTATCTGACCATGTATGCGGCAAAGAAACAGGTGTAGGAGACATTTGGCTGTGGGTGGTGGGACTTATTTAGGAAAGAGCGATCTATCTGCGCCTACAGCGTGTGGAATGTGGGAACATACAAGGCAAGACTCATTTGTGACCTTTCTTCCAACCTCCCTCATGTGTCTATACCACATGTTGTTATCTAACAATGCATTGTATATACCATAATCCTCCCCTGACATACTGGGGCGCTGGGAATGAAAATCAGGCATAGAGTGCTGGTCGAAGGTGTACACAACTGTCTTTTGGAAATTACTGATCCAGTCTGGAATTCGCAAAGCCTATTCTTGCTTACGTTGGATACACGATGTATATCTAACTGGCACTATCTCGCCACTCAGTCTATGTCTAAGACTTCTTTTATTTTTACGGGATCGTCTTGGTGTACCTGGCACAGTGGGGGTCAAGATGATATCGAGTGCCAAGTCCCTTCCTGTAGGGTCAGCATGGGGTACAGAAGGTGTCAAGACAGGCACAGAGGTGTCATAGCTACTACTGGTGCTTTTCCCAGTTTGCTCGTTATCAGGAAGTGTCTTAGGCATGGGTAGCTCTGTGGTCGTGACAAATTTCATATTACTAGTAGCTCCTCTCTCTCTCTCTGATCGCACTGCTAACCAGTGAAATGCTGTTACTGCAGCTACAAACATAAAAAAGAAAATAATAGCTGTACATATCTTTTTAATTGAAAGCTTGACATGGAGGGTTGTTCTGTTGCTGCGTCTCAGTCCGTAGGCCATCATACGATCTCCACTTCCTTGATCTTGGATCGTTAACTGGCACATGATGTCTTCTTTGCTGTCAATGCTCAGATTTTGGACGGTGACGGGTGGAACCTCAAAAAGTCCATTTGCAAGTGTTCATTGAATTGAAATTTCTCCACTTCCGAACTGCTTCATAAAAAGATGTGTGTCCCAAAGCAGATAGGCGGAAGTTCATCAGGGATAGGACGCTTGTCTTTGTCTTTGATATCTGAATGAAAAAGAACTTTGGAGCACGCATTAGTGCACATAAATGAACAACAATTCATCGCTTACAATATCAGAAAAGGGCCCAGTGACTTCTTTTAAGTCTTGCGGAGAGAATAACCACATCTATTGATCTGTCAATGACAAGCCGGTGAGACTTGAACAGGCCGTTAAGGCTCTTACCCTAACATTGTCACAGTGCCTGAAAAATGAAAAATGAAAATAAAATGACTGTCACTGTCACTGCGGGTCACTGCAACAGCATCCAGTAATCCCCAGTGACATATGACCTCATGAAGTAGGAAGGTAGCTGCGGCCTTCGCGTCACAATGGACACACGGTCCAACTCAAATCCACCGTGAAAAAGGGCACACCACTAACATGATGTGTCTTTATCTTAGGCATCTGTCTCTCCAAAAAGGACTCTAAAAGGACACAAAGAGTTGTATCTGTTCATGTGCATTGGGATTGAACCACTCTGTCTGCAAAGTAGTGGACATGATATCACGAGGGACATGTGTAAGAAGGTGTAACTGAGTGAGTGCTATTTGTAAAAAGCCTTCCTGTCCTTGTGTGTCTGAAAATTAAACAAATAAAATCTTATTCCTCTGTACTCCCCTCTTCTTCCACAGCTCTTTTCCTTCAGGTGGGGCACTTCCCTGTATCTCTCTAAGGTGCAGCTGTGCAATGAAATCATAGTGCTGAGTATTATCAATGGTGTCACATTCTAGTCTGACAATGTTGTAATACTGAGCATTGCTTATTCCCTGTATTCGTACTTTTAACATTGAAATCTATTTTATATCTGCATTAATTTGCTTTTCCCTAGCACTGGGCATGTGTGAAGTAATAGCTGTACACGGCGGTGCATATCTGGAAACGTATTCCTTATCTCTTCTTATTGTTTGCTGCCAACTACAGGAAGCCTGTTTCCTCTTTTGGCTCTACGCCCAGAATATGCACTCTGGCCAGAAACGCTACTTATGAACATGGCCCGAAAATAAAAAGAAACTCTATTAATTTGTCTGTATTTTATAATATCTGAAAACATGTGTTGTCTCTATTTGCAATATGCAAAATATACGTGTTGTATTATAAAATAAAGAATTATTTGTAATGTATATGTTCACTCAAAATAGTATATTGATGATAAACAGCAGATCTTTATTGTATTCCAACTCAAGGTATTCTTTGAATCCACCTCAGAAGGATGAAATGCTCTAGCAGCACATGATCTCGTAACTCGTGATATTTATTTATCTGAAAAGAAATGTGATGCAACTAGTGTGCATTCCATTCCATCGTTTTATCTCTGGCTTGTGCCTGTGTCAGCTGCTGCTGAATTTTGGGACGTGTGAGTGAATCATTCTATTTAGTTGCTCAGTCTTGCATTATTAGGTGAAATTTACAGTGTGTGTGAATTATATGTGACCATTCACATAACATAACTATCTATTTCTATATAGAAAATGCAAACATAAAATTGACAGTCTGCGTGCATTTGGGAACCGTAAAGGGCATTGTGCCATTTTCATTGAAACATATTCTCATATTTAATTTGGCCATTAGACCATGTGGACTGTGGTGTATAAAGTAGACGCTGTTGAATACTTCTATTTGTACTAACTCTGTGAAAGGGACCCTTAATATCGCCCCAGAGAAATCTAGTGTGTTTGCGCTCTGGTTGGAGATGGGCAGTGCCCCCTCCTTGATACAGGAGAATGTGGCACCTGTGTCAATCAAAAAACTATACATGTTATTAATCCTGACATTCACAATGGGGTCCTCTCTAATGTCAATAAGGGAAACACTAGAGTTGGCTGTGGGCTCATCCTAACTTGAATTGCCTCCAGCCTTGTGCTGCTGGATGGTGCCCTGTGAAACCGAATTGAAGGGGGGCAGTACTGTAGCTCCCTGTGATACAGGAGCTTGTGTCTGGGACACCAGTTTGTACACAGGCATGTGTTGCTGAGGTAGCTGTTGTTGTATTTGATCATTTGTTACCTGTGCGTTACCTCCTAGCATATTTAAGGCACTTTGTGAAACATTAGTGACAGTAGTCACTTGACTCACTGGTGAAGCTAGCCTAACTGCATCATCAAGAGTCTTTCTTTTCTTTACTTTCTGCTGTTCTAGTTCCGCAGCTGTGTTCTCAATAGCTTATTGCTTTGTTTGTGACATTAGAGATCCTATGTCTGAGACATCTGGAAACTTCTGGCGCAGTTCGTTCCATAGCGCTGATCTTATTTTATTGAAAGGATCACCTTCTAATTCTGAATTAGTGGTGCAAAGCCTTGTGTCGATGCGTGAAAACATATCCTCTGCATCCTTTCCAATCAGTGTCATTTTCAAAGGCTTGTATCCACTTTTCCGCACCCTCTGTGAGGGGTGGGAGTTCTCTCTTCAGTTTTTCTTTGTCCGTTAGGGACCAAGTGACTGAGGAAGGGGGGTCATTGACCTCTTTCGACAGCAGGGGCAGCTGGTGCTTTTCCCCTGTAAGTCCTGTGCGACCGTACCTGCGTGCGTATTTCTTCCAGACCCTTAGGCCTTGGCGCATGTAGGTGTAGTTCCAATCATCATCTCCTGCTTCTTGCAAGATACATTCTTCTGCAGTGGCCATTTGCTCTGGCTCAAAAGATCCTTCTCGGGGCCAGACATTCTCTTGAAATGCATTAGCCTTTGTCCAGTCTGCCAAGTTATCTGAGAATGGAATGACATAAAGGTCACTCCCTTCTCCAAGTATTACTATCTCATTTGGCGTCAGACCACTGGTCAATGGCTGTCTTGGCCTGTAAAGGGCAATGTTGTTCAGTTCTCTAGATCTTGCTGTACGCAGGCGTGTTGTACCTGATACATCATATTCCTGTGGGATGTTCTCAGGTCGCCCTTCGTTACCTAACATAGTAACACATTCTATCTCTCTTCTTCTCTGCCTTCTCCTCTTTTCTGCCTGTTCAAACAATTTTGGCAGATCCAAATAGTCTTGCTCTAGCTGTGGTGTCATTGGTATATGTGGTGTAACTACTAGAGGGGATGCCTGAGGCATAGGCGTAGGTGGTCGTGTCACCTGAGTGTTAAAATTAATGACTGCAGACGGAGCTTGGGGTACACTTAAGTTGGCTGCGAGAGAGACTGCCATGTTGATCTGTGGTGGGGCTGCACTTTGTGCTTCCTGATGCAAGTCTATCCATGGCCCTTGCTGTGGCATGATAGTTGGGACCCCACCACTGTGTGGCTCTACCTCCTTCATACTGCTAGCTACTTCATTTGGTGCTGGTCGTTTCTTTGCACCCATATGCTCAGTCATTCTATCCCCTATACTGGCTAGGTATAATGCAAGTTGCTGGCGTGCTGCTGTATTTTCTATGGGGCTTCTCGAGTACTGTTTGTGTGACATGTCCTCTTCTTCTTTACCTGTTCTTTGGCATATGTCACTTTCTGTCCTAGTCCTGCTAATGTCTCCCTCAGTTACTACCTCAGAGGGATACTGTTCGCTGTCTCTCTTTACATCATTGAACTGTAGCAGGTGCTTTTCCTCTCTATTAGGACCTGTGTCAAGGGGCTGCCACTCATTATACTGACTCTGTGTATTGCAATGCTGGTGGCTCGGGAATCGGAATGGGCCATAATGTCTAGTTCTTGTTCTTGGAGTATCGTCATTCTCAGTGAGGGATGTAGGTGCTGGGCGGTCAGGTCTGGGGAGTGACATGTGGGAGGCCTCATGGCTCTCTTTGTTTTCTTCCTGCTGGGGGCTGCAGAGTTGGATACGTCTCATTTTTATTATCAATAGTGTGTCAATTTGGCCTGGCATTCCTGATGCTGCATCCTGCAGTACTGGGCTTTGGGAGCTTAGGGATAGCTGACCCGATGTACTCTCTGGTGTACTATCTCGTGAATTGTCTGGGATGTCTGGGGCTAAGGCATCGTCATGGGCTACGGCTGCCTGGACATCTGATAAGAGTTCTATGTCAGTCTTTATACCTCGTCCTAAATTAATGTCATCTGCGTCATAGGCTGGTGGATGTGCTGTGGGTGTTGACATTATTCTCCTGTATTGAGTGTAAGCAGGGGTAAGAGTGTAACGCCACCGGGTGTTATTGTCAGCCTTACCTGCTGCAAGGATGTTACGTCAATTCCTAGGGCTGAGATTAGTGTCAAAATGACTGTACATGTCAGGGGTGAGACAGACTCAGGGGATGTTGCTGTACCTTCAGAAAGGGCAACAATACAGCCGTTCACTATGTGTACTGTGATCTGTAGTCTTGTGTTTTGCCTGGGCTGTCTGCTCATCTCCTAGAGTCGAGTTATCTTTGAGGTGGGCTATCTGTAGCAGTGAATGTGGCGAAACTAATCTCCTTTTAAAATGCTGTTTTGTAAATATGCCCACATTTCTGGATAATGCGTCGTGGAAGGGTGTCTTTGTAACAGTCCTGTGAGTCTTGGTGATGGCTGCTCTGCTGCTGGTCATGTAACTCGTGGGCGTGATGCTCACAGCCTAGTAGAGTGAGGGTATCCTATGGATCTCCCTGCCCCTCCGGGCAGCTGGTGCTTGGAGAAGGCGGTGTGAGTGAACACTGGTGAGCAGTATCAGGGCTTTTCGCTACTTACTACACTACCTACTGACTGAAGTGTAAGTTGTGTGTTATCAGTGGGGGATGTACACGTTGGCACTGGGAGGCACACTTTCACTAGATGCAATGTAGATGCCCTTATCTCAGTACCCTGTGTGAGTGGGATTCCCAATAAGTCCCACGCTCTAGATATTAGGGAAATTTCGCTTCTGTTATATTTTCTATGAGTTTGTTCACCCACGTTCTGCACTGATACAATTTTATTGTCTAATATGTGTAGAACTACCTCAACTATTTGTTTTCCACTATAGCTCATGTATGTACCGGACATCTGGCTGACCTCCTGTCAGTTGTTTTCGGGAGTGGGGCAGTTTACCACAAGCACGATGCTTCTGTGATGACTGATTACCTCCTACACTCATGTAACCTATTCATTAGCGTGGAATGCAGTTAAAAAAAGAAACATTCTTATTTAGTCTAAACGATCTGTAGAAAAAATAAAATAACGCAGAGCACTTCCCTGAGACTTCCCTCGCAAAGCCTGCAGTGCTTTGTGGAGGGAAGGGGAAATCCTGTATTGCCAGGTGGGCACACAGGGGAGCAGCAGCAAGAAGAAAAGGAAACAATATGTCAGTGTGACAGCCGTGGCGCTTGAAATGCTGTAGCTTATAGACTTTCTTCAGTTAGTCAGTGGCAGATCAACGTACATGGGATACACCAAAATACATTTACAATCTCCCTAGTTATTGGATCTCGCTAAAACATATCCCAGTTTTCAAATGATGGCCACAAAATATATTAGCAGCAGTTTCTACTTAACGGGCCCCTTCCCTAAACAATAATATTGGTATGGGGCCAGACAACACAGTGTTACACAGAAATGCGATGTTCACAGTTTATAATCAGTCAAGGAAAGATAAACGATCATAATGCACTTATATATCAATAGTATACTTTTGCTATGGTCAGCCTCTGTGCCAGCCAGTGACTCCTAACAAAAGAGACCATGAAAACAGTAAGGATCACACAAGAGTTCTTGTTCTATGAACCTAAATACATTCACCATTAAACACTAGGTGCTAACATGCAGGTCTGTGTTTGAACAGATATTTAATAAGAGCATAAGTAAAATGTAAACATTTCAACAATTATATTACAAAAAATCACGCTCTATGGCCACTAGAGTGTGCTAGAATATTCCTTATACATATGGGGTGCACCAACAATAATTAACAAACCACGTTTAGCTTGGCAAAAATATAATGCCTACAATATGAGTAAATAAACTTGCTAGTCCCGCACAGAACTCTTCCCTGGACATACAGCAGGGGATATCACCGCTAGATTAAGGAAAGATCAAAGGTCACGGTAGCTAATCGGACCTGCTGAAATTCCTTCTTTCTCATGGACTACTGACATGAGAGATTTCCTCGTCTCTGTCGCTCCTAACAGAGGATCACTTGCACGAATATATCGAAAAGATGCCAGACGCAACTCTTCCTTCCCTGTAACTTCAGAGGTTCCCTTTAAGCAGTAAGATGTATAATTCACCTTCACTCTTCCTTGACACCCTATTGTTGGTGTATCAAAGGCCCTCCCCCAGAGAGGAGGCTCCACCATAAGCTGAGAGACCTGCCACGTGCGGCTCTCCTTCCCTGTATTCTATATGCAACAGGGGCTCCCTTTAACCGCTAAATAAATGCTGAATAAAAAGCTAAAAATAAGGATGACAACCACAATCCTTCTTTGTATTTACACGAGGCTTAGCAATAACATGCGACTATTCACAAAGCAAAGAGGAACACATGAATCTCAGTAATAATCACCCAACTGTCAGGTTCAGTCTCCACATGGCACACAATCCCTTCCTCTGCGTGGAATCATATAACAAGGTTAACAGACAGGAAGCCTGGACCATTGGCAGAAGCACTGCTGCACTACAACACTGAACACCATTCGGCCGCCACCCAAGAGAGAGGCACCGCAGCGGCGGGCAGACACAATAATATGTATGCTTACCCGTCAGCGCTGAGGTCTCCTCACAATGGTTCAGCAGGACGGTTGCGCAGGATCGTCTAGCAGTTTAGTACTTCCTCCTTAGGACCCAGCTGCATCCTGTCAGTTTAACTCCTTATTATCACGTCGAGGTCACCAAAATGTCGGAGGGGATGATTAATTAGGGGCAGGAGGGGCCAGGGGACTCAGAGCAGCCGCTCAGAAGCCGCGCTGGGGAGACCGTGAGAGAGAACCAAGGGAAATGGCACACCTTAATTTGTAACCGGTGCTCCTGGAACGCTTGCTCTAAAAACAGGAAAAAACATATATATGAGCCACTGGAGACTGAAGCTTGAGAGTTGTACAATTTATTTGAAGACACAGCTTCTAGAAATAATCAATGATAGCATAAAAACCACGTAGTACTTGGCCCTGTACCCAGCATTCTCTTGAAAGTCACATGGGCCAGTTTGAGTTTTACAAAGTACAGTCTAGAGCTGCTATGAGAGAGGCTTTGCTTTAAGTACACTTTTGAGCTGAGGCAGATTGCATAGAAAAGGTTTAGAAAAGGTTAAGCACATATTATTGGGCACACTCACTCACCACTGCATGTATGATATCCTGAAAGTACAAATTTAAACACCCTAAATGCAGTGGAGATAAAACAATGTCAGAGAAAACATAACATTTCAAATAGCGTATATAACTTTAAATGTAAAGAGGAAAAAGCATTTCATAACAGCAGAATATACAATGGAGGAGCAGAATCTAAGTACATGAAACCTAAGTACATAAAACAAGGGCTATCTCGAGTAACCCCTGGGAAAAACTCCTGTCAGACACTCAAGTGCAGACGCGGAGTAGTTCAACGATACTCTGGCGGACCAGCCTTTTATATTGTTCAGGGGTGAGGGGCCTATGGTCACGCTATATCACGTCACCTCGAACCACATATCCTTCTGTCGCCTCTCACGCCCCTGTCTGGTGACTTTCCCATCATTGGTGTAAATGTGACTACCTTCTCGTAATTGTGTGGCACATACGTTAGCCTAGACTGAGTTCCTGCCATTCTGACTGGAAGTTTGTCATTAATCAGAAATGTGTTATTGTTGCTTCGAAAGGGTTCTATTCATGTGTCAATCAGGCAGTTTGCGATAATATTTCGCCACAATTATCCTCAGTTTATCGGATATCTTGCTTGACGTAGTTGTTGTGCGAGCTTCCCTTATTCTATTCATGGCTTAGGTGGGGGACGTGGGGTATGTTGCAAGATTTATTGAGGAACTTGACTTCTACAGCTTGTGGGAAATGTACAATGAGGTGGGGCCTGGTAGGGGTGCGGGTCCTTGCAGACAAGAGCAGCTGGGTGAAGCTCGGGTCAGACCTGCTTTCTGCTTCTGCTTAAGCTAAGAGAAAATGGCAGTGCTCAGGGCAACGTAACTGAGGCCTGTAACTTCTAAACAGCAGGGCCTACACAGGGGTCATGTTGTGCAGGTGATAGGTGTGTCCTTGGATAGCTATGCAGGTAAAAATTCACCCTCCAACAAATTCGTCAGAGATTCCCAATTGGAGAGAAAAGAACTTGTCCTGTCCCCAAGGGTTACCAATGAGGCTGAAATGATTCATATCTGTTGAACTTGATCCAAGGCCAAAATTTCCTTGGTTGTGGAAATTTGCTCTCCCATATTTGCCTCCAACTCCTCAGCCTTTGCAGGGGAAGAATGTGCCTCATGTTGAGTCTGGCCAACTGCGACATCTGGCTTGGAAGCCTCAGGAAGGGCCTTCTGATATGGTTCACCTGAGTGATTGCCTTTTTTTATTGTCCAGCCCGGCCAAAAAGATGAGGAATTGAACACTCACTTCTCTAAGGCCTTGAAGGTGTATACGAATTTGCCCAAATTTTTCACAAACTTGAAGGCAAAAAATAGTATATTTGCCATAGGGCCTGCCTCAGCGGTCACCAGGTCTGCAAGCTTCGGATTGATTCTGATGAGGATCAACCTGCCTCGTTCTACTGAAATGAAATGAAATTGGGTTTTTAAAGCACTTGAATGCCCAAGGGCGTCTTGGCGTTAGTCTATCACAGATTGGTTGGTACGGTGGACACAACTGAGGAGCTATAGATTAAAAAGCCAGGATTCAAGATTCTTTCTAAAAGAAGACAAGGATGGGCTGGTCTTTAGTTGAAGCAGTAATGCATTCCACAGTTTGGTTGTTCCATGGATAAAGCCTCTACCACCACAGCATACTCTTTTAAATTTGGGTACTGTACGGTTGACTGCTGTAGAGGACTATAGTGGCCTAGAAGTAGTGTATTTAAATAAATTCTTTTTGAAATAGTCAGGGCCCTCATCATGTAAGGATTTATATGCGAAGCAAAGCGCCTTGAAATCTGTTCACCTCTGCACTGGCAACCAATGGTGATCAACCAGCGCCTTAGAAACAGATTTGTGCCTGGGTTTTCCAAGCAATAAGCAAGCAGCAGAGTTCTGCAGAATCTGTAACTTATTGAGAAGGCGTTTCTGTAGATAAATGTACAGACCATTGCAATTGTCCAGTTGAGAAAGGGTAAGGGCTGTTTTTACTAGTTTCCTCATGTCCAGGGGGATGAAAGGCAGAATCTTTCTTAGAATTGTTCGAGTGAGAACAATACTGGAGGTAATTGCATTCACCTGCTTGTCAAAGGACAGATGGATTTAAAAAATGACATCCAAGTTCTTCACTTTTGTTACTGGGATCGGGATCGAGCCTAAATCAGATTGCCACCAATTAGGGGACCAGAAAGATAAAATGGTTTCCTAACAGCAATACTTCAGTTTTGTTGGAATTTAATTTTAGGCAATTACTCAACATCCTGCTGTTGACTTGTTGCATACATTTAAGGACGTTGGCAGCTGATTCTTGGTGATTACTAGAGACTGAAACTATAACTTGAGTATCCTCAGCATAGGTGATGACCGAGAAGCTCACTTTTCGGATCAAGTTGTCTAGGGGAGTGACATTTAAATTAAACAGAGTAGGGCTCAATGAGTAGCCCTGTTGAACACCACAAGGAAGTGAGAAAGGAGGATAGTAAGGCTTCGAGGCGGTCAATCACAACCTTGTGATTGACCATTTTGAAAGCGGCAGAAAGAGAAAGTAGAATGAGGGCTGCTTGATTTCCATTGTCCAGCAAAGCCCTTAACACCTCCGTGATTGTGATTAAGGCCGACCCAGTACTATGCTGGCCACAAAACCCAAATTGAGAGTGATCCAGTAGATTGTTGGATTCCATGAATAGGCTCAATTCCTTATTATTGGCCTTTTCACAATTTTAGCAGGAAAGGGATGTCTCGAGATAAGGCCACTGAAGGATCCACATGTAGGGCATCATTAGGATCCGCCCGCCATACTGAAGGTAAAAGGAACCGCCGGCCGTATGTGCGGGGGTCCCGTGGGTGATATTAGGATGCGCTGGCGGGCGCATCCTGCATTTTAACATTGCGGCAGGCGGTGCATTCAGCACCGCCCGCCGCAATGCCAAAAATGCATGTCGTGCATGTGCATGCACAATGTGGCAGGCACCGCGCGGTGCCTGCCATGTTGTGCATACACATGTAGGGGGGTATCATAGGTACCCCCATGTGCCCCCCAACCCCTCAACATCCTGGGGGCCCACAATTGGCCCCCAAAGTCGAAATCCGCATGCCTTTCTGTGGCGGCAACACTGCCACAGAAAGGCTCCCTCCCGCCACAGAAAGGCGCCTGCATCCTGATATGGATGGTAGTGTCTAGCGGCGGAGGGTCTTCCTGTCTGCTGCGGTCCCCCCGCCATACTAATATGGCGGGGGTAAATGGGTGGCCAGCGGGCTAGGATGTAGGGCGGATCGCCACCGCCATGCTGGCGGTGGCGATCCGCCCTACATCCTAATGGGCCCCGTGGTTTCTTTAAGCGCGGTAGAATTGAGGCAACTTTCAAGTTTGATAGAAAGAAACCCTGCAAGAACATTTAATTGAAGATCGGTGTAAATAAACTGGCTACAGTGGCAGACACTGTATGAAGAGTCGCCAGGGGACAGGGATCCAACGGAGACCTGGATCGAGTAGCAAGAATGAAGTCCCGCACTTGGTCTGACAATAGCGAAGAAAAAAAAGAAAAGGATGAAGGAATAGCAGCAAGTAAGCTCTACAACTAAATCTGAAAGGTACAGTTTGCATTGCCTAGAAGGCAAAGAGGGCATTGCGTCCAACCCGCTAAAACGGCGGGGTCGATAGCCTTGCCTGCATCCTTCACTTGGGATCACTGACAGAATATCGACAACAACAATATCGACCTACAGAAATATCAGGACATAAATATCGTTGTAAAAAATATCGACCTCCTATCTTCATAATGGTAAGTACTAAAATATCGAAAATATCGAAACAAATATTTAGTTGTAAAATATAACGATGTATAAAATATCATTTTTTATATGTATAACAATAATGTAAAATAAATGAAATAATACAGTTAACTTAAAAAAATATTTAGATTTATTTGTAAATGTTAACAATTATAATTAATAAATTGAATGTTAACAAATTAAACATACATATATAAAATGTAATCTATATATTTACTTAAAAACAATAATTAAATAATAATTTTAATTACTTTAGAAATGTTTAAAATATATTAAAAATTATAAATAAATATATATACATACACCTGTAACATAAACCTTAAAAAAATTATATATTATAAATTAAATTACTAAAATATTTAATCTTTTTAAACCTACATTTTGCACTACATTGAGGGTAACAGTAGAAAAAGTGTTGGAGAGCGGAGGTGTAAAAATTACTATTCCCACTCCAGCAAGAGCAACAGTAGGGAAAGTGTTGGATAGCGTATAAGTAAGAGTTACTATTCCCACTCCAGGGAATGCACCAGTAGGGAAAGTTTAGGATAGCGGATACGTAAAAAATACTATTCCCACTTCTGAGAATGCAGCAGTAGGGTAAGTGTTGGATAGCAAAGGATTAAAATTTACTATTCCAACTCCTGCGAGTGCAACAGTAGGGAAAGTGTTGAATAGCGTAGAGGCAAAAATTAGTACTCCCACTCCAGTGAATATAATAGTAGGGAAAGTGTTGGATAACGAAGGGGAATAATTTACTATTCCCACTCCAATGAGTGCAACAGTAGGGAAAGTGTTGGATAGCAAAGGATTAAAATGTACTAGTCCAACTCCTGCAAGTGCAACAGTAGGGAAAGTGTTGGATAGTGGAGAGGTAAAAATTAGTACTCCCACTCCAGTGAATACAATAGTAGGGAAAGTGTTGGATAATGAAGGGGAATCATTTTCTCTTCCCACTCCAATGAGTGCAACAGTAGGGAAAGTGTTGGATAGCGAAGGATTAAAATGTACTATTCCAACTCCTGCGAGTGCAACAGTAGGGAAAGTGTTGGATAGCGGAGACGTAAAAATGAGTACTCTCACTCCAGTGAATACAATAGTACGGAACGTGTGGGATAGCGTAGGGGATAAAATTACTATTCCCACTCCAGCGAGTGCAAAGGTAGGGAAAGTGCTGGATAGCGGAGGGGAACGCATTACCATTCCCACTCCAGCAAGTGGAGCAGTAGGGAAAGTGTTGGATAGCTTAGGGGAACAAATTACTATTCCCACTCCAACGACTGTAACAGTAGGGAAAGTGTTGGATAGCGGAGGGGAAAAAATTACTATTCCCACTCCAGCGAGTGCAACAATAGGGAAAGTGTTGGAAAGCAGAGGGGTAAAAATTACTATTCCCACTCTAACGAGTGCAACAGTAGGGAATGTGTTGGATAGCAGAGGGGATAAAATTACTATTCCCACTCCAGCGAGTGCATCAGTAGGGAAAGTGTTGGATAGCAGAGGGGGATAAACTACTATTCCCACTGCAGCAGAGGGGGAAAACTACTATTCCCACTCCAGCGAGTGCAACAGTAGAGAAAGTGTTGGATAGCGGATGGGAAAAAATTACTATTCCCACTCCAGTGAGTGCAACAGTAGGGAAAGTGTTGGATAACGGAGGGGTATTGAAAAGAAGAGCATCTCATGCATCCATGGTCAGGTAAGAGTATGCTTTATTCAGTCCAGTAACAGCGGCTCCCCGGCAGCAACCGCCCGACCTGGCACCCCAGAATAGAAACCACAATGAACGCTCCAAGGTGGAATGGAGCACGAGGGGACAGACGAGCTGGGACAGAACCCAACACCCCCCCCTCCCTTCATAACAAAAGAGAAAGCAAAGAAAGAAAAAATAGGAACGCAAGAAAACAAGAAAAAGGAAAATAAGAAGGAAAATAAAGCAAGAAACATGTTCAGAACATTATATCCTAATATAACATTGTATGCAACAAAATATTTATAGCATTTCATTCAAATGATAACATTTTATAATCTTAAAATTTGATAGGAGCAGATTTCACCCTTGAAGAGCACTCCTTACAGGAATAATGTTAGACCCTGAAGAAACACGCCTTTCAGGAATAAGATTAGACCGTGAAACGATCTCACCACGGATACTTGAAGAATCAACACAAGGAGGAAAATGAACCCCGAACCTTTTGTTGACATGATCAAGCATGGACTCAGGAACAATGGAGACTTTTATTCCAAATCCTTCCAATATTAAGCACAACAACATGATCTCTCACATCTGACACCCTTTTGGGAGATGAAAATCGGGACTCCCCCTTGCGAATAAAACCTGGGTTCTTCAACCTCACCCAATCTCCAACTTTAATTTTGAGCGAAGAAGAAACAGAAGATCTGGTGTCATACTTGGCCTGGACAGCAGCCCTGATAACAGTTACCACAGCCAAACCCTGAGTGTTCACAACTCTCCTGGACATCCACTCTTTGTTTAGCTTAGTCCCCGCAACTCTTCCCCGTAAAAGAGCAAACGGAGCAACACCAGTAGAAACATGAGGAGTAGTTCTCACTGCCCACAACATATTACAAACAGCCCGGCGCTAATGCAAACTAACCCTGGGCGTAGTTCGCGAAGTAGCGCTACGCGAAGTGCACTTCGCACTACGCGAACTTCACGTAGCACTACGCGAGCTGCGTAGTAGCATGTTCGCACTGTGCACGATGCGTTTTCAATGATTGCACAGTGCGGACAAGAATCCGGCACTGTGCAAGCATTGAAAACGGCATCTTGCACAGTGCGAGCTGTAGTTTTCTGCTGCTCGAGTAGATTATTACTCGAGCTAAAGCTTTCTCAACGCCAACAGGTAGTTTCTCATTGAGAGTGGTCGCGAGCATGCGCAACCACTCACAATGAGAAACCTGACCTCCCCGCGTTGAGAATCTCGCCGGGATGTCATTTTGCTTGCTCGCGGTCGCGAACATGACGTTCAGGACCGCGAACAAGCAAAAAATGACCGCTGCACTATGCTACGCTGCACTGCGCATGCTCGCACTGTGCTACGTGCAGCTCGCGTAGTGCGAAGTTGCGCAAACTCCGCGAGCGTAGCGTAGTGCTTCGCCCAGGGTTAATGCAAACCATTCACCAAAGCGAGTTGGAGGTGTTCTTTAACAACACGGTTGAAACGCTCAACCAAGCCGTTACTACGAGGATGATAAAGTGATGTGCAAACGTGTTTAATTCCAGCCTCCATGAAAAACCTAGCCATTTCAGTAGAAACCAATTGGGTCCCATTATCGGACACAATTTCCTCAGGAAAACCCTCCCTAAGAAAAACGTCCTGTAAAAAATTGATGACCACAGAAGAATTTATATTGTCGACAAATCTTACCTCAGGCCATTTGGACATATAGTCAAACAAGACAAGGGCATACCTAGGAGAGGTACCAATAAGACCAAATGAACCAGCAATGTCCAATGCTACGGGAGAAGGACGTGTCACTTGAGACTTATCACTGGTAACACACACACAACAATCACAAACAAAATGCTCAACATTCTTGTCAAGGGCTGGCCACCAGAAATCTTGCCGGACTCTGCGTTTCATCGCCCGAATACCAGGATGCCCCTCATGAGCAAGACTTAAAACCTTACTCTGAGTAGAAAAAGGAACAACAAGTAAACCGCCTCTTCTGAAGATTCCATCCACAACAGACAACTCATCGTTGACTCTTTTGTATGGTACCAACTCAGAAGGACAATCTTTATCACAAAGCCACACACCACCTAAGAAATCAATAACCTTCACAACATCAGCATCAAGCGAAATACTTTCCAACCATTCACCTTCAGACAAAGCACTCCCCACACTACCATTCAAAGGGCCCACAGCACAAACCACTTGAAAATCGTCGCACTCAGAATCATCCATTGCACAGGAGAGAGGTAGTCTGGACAGACAATCAACTATTAGATTTTTCGCTCCGGGCACATATTCAAGATGATAACGAAATTCCTGTAGTCTAAACTGCCATTTCGAGATCCGAGGGGTAGCTCTGTCTCCACCTTTGGTGGTAAATAAATCAGGAAATATTTAAAATGCAAAACCCCTCACCACATGCCTAAAGCCTCCTTCTCTAAGTACTTTCAGCACCTCTTAGAGTCCTGGAGGCAAAAGCAATAGTCTCTTCCCGACCATTGGTCTCTTCAGGAGAACAATTCCCAAACCCACATTACTTGCATCAGTGGATATTATCCATAAATCATTGATGTTAAACAACTTTAAAGGGCAAGCACACACAATATCTTGCTTGATGGTTTCAACATTTTTGTTACAGACATCGTCCCACCTAAATTTGGAATTTTTCTTTAGTAGATTCCGCATAGCAGCCGTTTTGGTGGAAAAGTTAATAACAAATTTGGAGTAATACTCCACTAACCCAAGGTATGAACGAAATTGATCTGTGTTTAACGGAACAGGTGGATTTTGAATGGCATCAATAATCTTGAGTTTAGGCTCAATCCCCTTGTGCGAGATATAAAGGCCAAGGTAGTCAACACCATCTCAAAGAAACTTGCATTTGTCCTCCCTTAAGGTTAAACCACTGGTGCTTATAATGCTCAAAACTAGTTTGACTCTTTCATCATGCTCGGGCTCAGTCTTCCCGTGAATAAGGACGTCATCCTGTAAGAAAACCACCCCGGGAATGTCTTTAAACAGGTTGTTCATTAATCTCTGAAAAACGGCCGAAGCCAACGCAAGACCAAAAGGCATGCGGATGTAACGGAAAGCATCCTCAGGCGTTACGAAAGATGTTAAGTGCCTGGACTCTTTACACAACTCAACTTGATGGTAAGCATATGAGATGTCAAGGGAAGTGAAAAATCTGGCACCTTCAAAAGTGGACAACATCTCATTTATGTTTGGAAGTGGTTGACAATCAATCCAAATGTTCGTGTTAAGGTCTCTCAGGTCAACACACATCCTAAGACTGTTATCGGACTTGCGTGCTAAAACTATGGGAGCGAGCCACTCGGAACACTCTATAGGCTCTATGACTCACGCAGCACACAGCGGTTCAAGTTCCTTTTTGAGTTCAGGACGCAGACTCAAAGGTACTTTATGCACCTTATGAGCTACAGCCTTAGCATCATCTTTGAGTACGATACGGTGCTGGAAACCCTTAAGCATCCCAAGGTCACATTTGAACACTTCAGGAAACATCTGTGCCCACTTAACATTAGAAATTTGCGACACAGGAGGAGGAAGAATTGCATTAGACAAAGAACTGTAAAATTGACACAACGTGCTATGGGATACAACCATGTCAGGATGATTGGGATCCAAAACAATGTTCAAATCCCCTTGTTTATCCCACTCCAATAAGTTTAACCACGAATATAACACCTGAAGTGTGATCTGAGTTGAAAACCAAATTTGCAGAAAAATTGCCAAGTACTTTTACACTTGCCACCATAAGCAAAGATTTTGATGGTAGAAGGCTCAAGCAGAGTACAGGAAATTTTACTAAAGTCAAGAGCATTGATTAGAGTAAAAGGAGATCCAGAATCTGCAAGGAACTTGAGACTCACACCATCAATAGCTATTTGGCAAGAAGGAGATTTCCTTTTGTGAAGACCAGCCAACGAGGATAGTTCAACAACACCAGTGTCAAAAGACGAAGAAGGAAATAACATTAATAAATAATATGATTCTTCGTCAGAATCTTCAGTAATTGTCTTCACAATTTGAGTTTGAGATTGGGATTTCTTGATAAAGACAGCTTTGCACATCCTGGAATAATGACCTTTGTTTCCACTTTTGTAACAAGTTTGATTAAGAGCAAAACAAAATTTCGCATTGCCAAGATGCGATTTACTCCCACAGCGAAAACACATTAAATAATTTTTTTCCGGCTTGCCCTTAGCCGAAACAGGCGATGTAATAGGGCGGGAAACTTTAGGTAAAGGGACATTGGGTTTGGGAGGTGGCCTGGAGTTCAAAAGTTTTACTTCGGTGGATGAGGAGGTCGCACCCATCTCTTTAACACAAAACTGCAAATGCTCTATACTTTTGGCTAATGTGAGAGCCATCTCTAAATCAGGATCCCCAGAAGAAAGTAACTTTTCTTGAATTTTTTTGTTACAAGTTTTTTCAATTAACTGATCGCATATAATTTCGTCTCTAAACTCCCTGTAATTGCAATTGATGGCAAGAATACGAAGAGCTGCAACAAAGTCATTTATTGATTCACCAGGAGTTTGAGCTCGTTGAAGGAACTTATGGCGTTCAAGTACAACATTCCTCTTAGGAGAGAACCCTTTGTCTAAAGTTTTCACAAGATAAGCATAGTCATCAACAAGGAGTGAATCACCATTGTCACCACCGCTCACTAAAGTGTTAACAACTTCCAAAGGTAAAGTCTTTGAAATATTCCTCCCTTCAGTACCAAATTATAAACTAAAAGAGCTCTTTTTTTTTAAGTAAAAGTTTCACCATCAATAGCCTCCAAGTAAGCCTCAAATGTGTCTTTCCACTGTTCTCAAGGCACTGGTCGAGTTCCAGCTGACTGCAAAAAGGGCGGAGATACCACAACACGATCCATGTGCGTAGGTGAGTTGCTGCCCCAGAGATTCACGGATAAAACAAAAACAAAAAGGAACTGTCTAAAGTGCCTATTGTAAGAAAAACAGTTGTTTCTGCAGAGTTAACTGTAAATAGCAAATCGGTCAGGGCAGAAAAGGTCATAAGTACTGGCAAAAATTATGATTGAAGATGTGAGCATTTCCATAAACAGTGAAGAATGCTGAAAAGGGGTTAACAATGAGCAGAACAAGGCGTTAAACGTATATGCACTCTACTATAAGGCTGTGCGCATCAGCGAAAGGCAGAACATTTTTGAAAAGATGTGGAGATCAAAATCAAGGCTGTGCGCATCAGCGATGTGGAGCAGTTAAGAAAGACTGTGCGTGTAAAAATGAAAGCCGTGCGCATCAGCGATGAATGGGGAAAACTGAGCGCATACGATGAAAGGCTGTGCGCATCAGCGAAATACAGCCAAGCGTTGCTATGGCAATGGGGGAAATCAAAATGGCTGCACGCATCGTTAGGATGTCGCTCATTCGTCGTCGGGCAAGTCAGGCAGGATTCACGTTGCGCGCAGACCGTGGGGAGGACGATGACGTGAGAGGAGAGCTCGATCGCGCACAGGAAGTAATATACTAAACAGTACCATAGAAGTAAACTGTGAGGAATCCAATGGACAACCAGCAGGCACCGGGATCCACCACGATGAGGGAAAGTCGAAACCTGTCCCAGCTCATGTGTCCCTTTCGTACTCCATTCCACCTTGGATCGTTCATTGTGGTTTCTATTCTGGGGTTCCAGGTCGGGCAGTTGCTGCCAGGGAGCTGCTGTTACTGGACTGAATAAAGCATACTCTTACCTGACCATGGCTTCTTTTCAGTGGCGACGAGGATGGGGTGGAGCACGAGGGGACACACGAGCTCGGACAGAACCCAACAGGTATCAATTACTCTTCCCACTTCTGCGAATGCAGCAGTAGGAAAAGTGTTGGATAGCGAAGGGGATAAAATTACTATTCCCACTCCAGCGAATACAACTGTAGGGAAAGTGTTGGATAGCGGAGGGGAAAAAACTACTATTCCCATTCCAGCGATTGCAAAAGTAGGGAAAGTGTTGGATAGTGGAAGGGTAAAAATGACTATTCCGACTGAAGAAAATTCAAATTTAAAAATAAACAAAATATCAATTACAATACAAAACATAATAAAGAAACAAAAAACAAAACATACAAAAATATAAAAAATTACAAAACATATAAACATATAATAATGTTAAAAAAATATAAAAATTACATACAAAGATTAATTTAAACAAAATGTAAAATAATTTACAAACAAATAATAATTTTGTAATAGAAATTATTCATAATCAAAAACATTAACTATTAAATAAATAGCATATTTTTTGTACCTGCCCTGTAACCACACACAATTTAAAACACACATCTAAATTAAAAAAAGTGTACCTCCATAATTAACACAAATAATTATCAATTAAACAAATATTCTTAATTAATAACACATTAAAACAGATAAAAATTAATGTACTAACCAAACATTACCCCTATAGAACCAAGTACCCAAACAAAATAAAAATAAAAAATTACCAAAAATATTTATCAATAAACGAATCTTAATGATCAAGTAATGATTAATTGATTTAAACTAAATTAGTTTCCACACTCTACCCCAATAAACACCACAACACACACCTAAAAATAATTACACAATTTCCACAAGTAATTTTACATTAATAAATTAATGTCAATTAACCACAAATTATTAATTAATGTAATTATTTTTACTTCCGACCATTTACCACTATAAATTCCACAACTCACACATCAAATTAATTACATAATTGCATATTTAAATGTTAATTAGTTAATTAGCTTTCATTAAAAAATAATTAATTAATTATTAATAAATTACCTACCTCCTATTTCCCTATAAACCCCACCACCCATTTCTAAAAACATGACACAATTTTTTGTTTTTTACATTTTTTTAGGCGTTTTCTATAGCACTGGCCAGACCCGAGGGTATCGGAGCGCTTTACAGCAGGATGGGGAATAGTCAAATACAGAATAAAAGAACAAAATACACGTAAACATAAGTGTTCAGAGGATACAATTGAGTTGAGCGCCTGAGGTGCGACGTTGAGGTTGAGGGATCAAGGGATCCGAGGTCGCCATTGAGGTAGAGCGGTCAGGGTGTATTCTCGATGTATCGACAAAGTTTTACCCTGAGATTTTCTCCTGGTGGTAATGATCCCAGGCGATAGGATGGGGAGAAGGGATAAGGTAGGTTGTAGGTGCGCGATGTCTGATGACTGCCAGGTGGAAGCGTGTGAGTCATGTAATTGAGTTTGGGAAGG
Organism: Lissotriton helveticus; assembly: GCF_964261635.1. Classification (NCBI taxonomy): domain Eukaryota; kingdom Metazoa; phylum Chordata; class Amphibia; order Caudata; family Salamandridae; genus Lissotriton; species Lissotriton helveticus. The sequence goes on along the minus strand of NC_136057.1, from coordinate 1,645,021,845 downwards.
CACGGTTGAGGTAGAGGACATTTAGGCGGCTTTTGAACTTTGGAAAGGAAGGGGTAGTTCTTATGTCCGCAGGGATGGCTTTCCAGATCTTAGGAGCGTTGCCTGCAAAAGAGCGGGCTGCGGTTTTTTGTTTGTTTGTTTTCAGGGTGATAAGTAGGAGGAAGTTGGAACTCCTGAGACTTCTAGACTGGCCGGCTTTCTTGAGTTTAGAAGCTAGGTATTACGGTTTCCCTGTGTGCAAGGCTTTGTGTGTCAGGCAGGCAGTTCTGAAGCTGGCCCGCATTTCCACTGGGAGCCATTTTAGATCTCTGAGTGCGGAAGATATGTGGTCGAATTTTTTGACTCCGGAGACCATTCTAGCAGCTGCATTGAGGGTAGTTTTTAGGGGTGCTAGGCGGGAGAGAGCTCTACCGGAGAGGATTGCGTTCCCATAGTCCAGTCTAGACAACACCAGAGATTTTAATTAACGATTAATTCATTAATTATTGACAATTTTACAAACAACTGATAAATAATTATTAATAAAGTAATTCCCACAATTAACACTATAAAATACAATTAAAAAAAATTATATAAAATATATTAATATATATATATATATTAAAATTAAATTACTTCCCAACCTACTCCCCTAGCAACGCACAACCCGTTCCTAAAAAAATAAACAATTAACACAATTACCAATTAATTATTAATAATTAACAACCAATAAATAAATAATTACTAATGAATTAATTCCCACAATTAACAGTATAACATATTGAATACATAAATATGAATTAATTAAAAATAAGAATAATTTAATTATAATTAAATTACTTCCCACCCTATGCCCCTATAAACCCACAGCCCGCTCCTAAAAAATTATACAATTAACATATTTACCAATTCATTAATTAATAAAAATTAACAGCTATTTATTAATTAATTAATAATAAATTAAGTATCACAATTACCAATATAGAATCTAAATAAAATAAATACTAATAAATAAAAATTAATATTTAATTTATTATAATTAAATTACTTACCACTCTATTCCCTATAAACCCACAACCCGCTAGGGGACTGAAATGCAAAATTTAATGAAAGTCAAATTAATAACTACAAAAAAATTAACACATATATTAAAAAACAAAAGAAATACTTAGACAAAAAAGAAGATACATACATTGAAAATATATACTAAATGCATAACACTAACTAAAAAAATGATCTTTTTAACAACAATATTTTTGCAAACAATATTAATGACTTTCGAAATTTAAAAAAAATGATATTTCTTACCTTAAATTCGATAGTCTGGACCACAATATTTCAAAGTCGATATTAGTGCAAGCCGACACTTCCAACTCAATATTCTGACTCTATACCCTACATTTGGACGACAATCTCCAGAATTTTGCAGAGGGGACTTGCTAGGTCTAGGGCTTTGTCCCGACAGTCTTTCCAGGGTCTGTTGATCCCTTTCTTGGAGTATTTGGAGGAACTCTTTAGGAATGTTGCCAAATGTGGGTAGGGTTCAGGAGTCTCTGCCACTTTGTTTAGAAAGTCTGGCCTGGGGCTTTCCTAGCGCAGACAGTTACGAACATTTCTGTTACAACTTTTATACAGCTGTCTCTCCAAAAGAAGAGATTGGGTCCTAGTCAGTGGAACTGAGATGGACAGCCTTCAACAATTCCCTCAACCTCTACCACCACCTGCTGAGAGCAACAAAGAAGCCAGCCCTTGTCCCATGCACATTCTTTGTTTTCTGAAAACATGACTAGTCTTATGTCCGTGGCGGTTAGTTTTGTTAATGGTCTGTTGGTAACCAACAGAGCGTACTCACTTGGACTACGCTAAACAAAATCGGCACTATTACCAAGTCAAAATCAACTAAACTAACCGCAACGGACATAAGACTAGTCGTGTTTTCAGAAAACGGGGAATTTCACCCAATATACAGGAATGTGTGAACCTGGACAGAATTAAAACCGGCTCAAAGAAAAGCCTACCTCAAGTAAAAAAACAGCCCTGAGGAAGTCGCTGGTACTTTCCTTTGGCAACGAAACACGTGTTGACTAAAGACCAAGAATTCTATGAACAAATTGAAGAATACAAGAAAACCAAGAAACTGGAGATTTTGTTATTTAATGTTATTACATCCGGGTCAATGGAGACAAAACTTTTCTCCTTCTTTGCGGCAAGAGGCGGCATAAGTACAATTCTTGTTCCTTCAACGGCCAGGACAGGTACAGGCTTTTTGTACGATGGCCCAAATTCATTTTTGTCCACAATCTTTTCTCTGACCAGATCACAGACTTTAGGTACGCAGACAGGTTTTGCTGTGACTGACTTGACTTCCCCAGTGGCGGTCCGCTTTACTTAGCGTTCGTATATAAGTGTGATTTGTATGCTTTGGGTACTGTTTCGCCTTCATTGTATGTTAGGTAGGTGTACCCAGATTGACCTGCAACTGTACGGATCAAGTGGTTGCGGACATTTAAGCCTGTCTGTAAGTGTTTTGAAGCTATCAATGTCAAGTTGTAGGGAACTAAGGGTGTCTGTGTGCGCCTGTGTCCAATGCCTAACAGAAAAATCAGGTCTTATGAGGTCGTAGAAAGGATTAACCCTTTCTGCGTAATCCAAAATGTATGTTCTACCAAAATTCAGGAATCCTAGTATGGATTGTAAATTTTTTAATGATTTTGGAGGTTGGAGCAGCGCAAACATTTCTAAAAAATTAGCTGCCAGGCTTTTTCCTTCACTTGAAAGCTCATATCCCAAAAATAGGACATTGAGGTGGGTTATTTTTGATGTTTTAAAGATGAACTTGTAGCCCTCAGAGGCAAATCCCAAAATTATGGTGCTCACCTGGTCAAGTGTTCCTCTAGGTCCTCCTCCATCAGACAAATATCATCTACATATGAAAATGCCTCTTCATCCAGATTTTGGAGTAACTCAGTTTTTCTAGCCGAGAACAACCCTGGGCTGTTCTTATACCCTTGGGAGAGTTGACAAAATTAACGCTGGGACCCTAACGCCGAGAATGCTGTCAAATATCTGCTCTCAGGTGCTGTATACTGGCAGAAAAATCTATTCGAGATATCTAGTGTTGTTTTGTATTTTTTCCACACAAAATGTTATTCATTAACCCCTTGGGTGTGGCCTCGATTCTGCGCCTGTGCGGCCGTTTTGAAGAGTGGGCGGGTTCATGACGGCCCCCAGCCGTCATCAGCACACGAGCACTGTGATGCATGACGGAAGGGGGCCGCCATGAGCACGCCAGGGGTTAATGCGGCACTATGTGTGTTTTGTACTGCAAATGTTTTTGTGCATGAGTTAAGATGTCTGTAATCTAAAACTAGACGGTATGAGTTGTCTGGGTTAATTACGGGAAATAAAGGATTATTCATTGAAGAAGTGCAAGTTTCAATCACCCCCTGATATTCAAGTTGATATAAGTTCTTTCTGACCTTATCAAAAGACACCAGAGCACATCATGTTATAATTACTCTCATCCTCCGTGCAATTTGCACTCTTCTGCAGTGAATGTTCTTATATTAAAGAGTTCCCAATCAATAAAAATCAAGTAGTGTAGCTCAATCACATTTTATTCAATTTTCTGACACAATGTTCCACAACCGACACGCGTTTTGCCCTATCAGGCCTTCCTCAAGGCTCGCTGGCAATATAATTCACACCCTATTAGTCTCTGCAGGTATGAATAAAAGATCCAATGTCTAAGATACTTGATGTAAGATTCACATCTTATTCTCTGCACCAAATCGTGCACTTCTTGTGTCAACTGCTAATCCTTTGAGTTCAACCCCTGTATGGAGCCATGATATGTTCCATCACGGGGTAAGCTTTTCCTCAGCGTCCATGCATGTCCAAGATCCGAAGTTCTCCCTGACCTGTTTCTTAGCTTCTTGCCTAATTTGATATTGTCTCTGTGGAGTCGGAGTAGATTTTAATGATATCATGTGGTGAGTTGAATCCCCATCCCATCCAACATGGTTATGATATAATGCAGGAGTAAGGACTACTGCCCACTCCAGCGTGTATGTGTGTTTTAAGTATTGGGGAACCAGGTCAATAAAAAGCTGGCATAATTACTGTTTCTCCCTTTGGGCAATCCATAACAATAGTAGGCGGCCAATCTCTTTCAGCTAAAAACATTCGTAGTCAAAAGTCAGGTTCTCCCAAAAGAGACCTTTAATTTTTTTGGGTTTGTCTCCTTCCATTTGGAGTGTTATTTCATGTAACCAATGTGAGACGCTTACCCTAGTATTATACTTCCTTTCGGAGGGCTCCTGTTGAGGAGACCTTCCTTTGGATTGAAATCTATTGTTTTTATTCTTTTGTTGTTTGTTATTATCCAATTTTTCCTTGGAAGAAGGAGGTGCTTGCTTCATGTTATCCTTCTCAGGACCACCCATAAGTTGAGGGTTTATTGCTCTAGCCCCCAAACTGTCTCTACCTCATTCAGCATAAGCTGTTTCAATTATTTACGGTGATTTATGTTCCTGTTGTAAAGGAGTGAACTCCCTAGGCGTTGGTGAATTGCCACTGATGCTGCTTCCCCTTTAATATTCGCTAGTATTATAGTTGATACATGTGCAAAATTACCTAGTAATTTCACCCCTAAGTTTAGAGCAGGTTCTGCACCATACTCATTCTGTATTTGTCCTAATACATCTGGTATTACTGCTAATGACGGCATACCATGAGTCCTGGTGTATATTGCAGTGAAAACTGTACCCCAAGAGGTACAATCCTCTATCTGGGGTGTAATCCCCATGAGCAAGCAAATTGTTAACACTTTGGGGTTGATTCCGATCCGGTAAAAAGCACTCCGTTTAGCTGTACAGAGCGTTTTTCCCGTACGAATCGTACACCAACAACATCCCCGTCCGAACGAGCAAGTACGATCCTAACCGAAAGCGCCACTCCGTACGACTCGTACCAAACACCGTACAACTAGAAAGTACATACGGATTCGCTCCGGCCGACGCAGGACGCCACGTCCGTATGTAAATAGGCAGCCATTTCTGGACAAGGAAGTACGATCCGTGTTGACGACACTCCGTACGGCCCTTATGCTACGAGAGCTGTAAACTGCCGTAAAACCAGAGTCCGCCATGAACTGCACCCCGGTACGCGACATTCACGACATGAACCCCATCGACCGTGTCATCCGAGCCCTGTACACCTACGACCTCATACATAGAAACCGACGACGGCGCAGACGGTGAGTACAACCCACCGCAACAACGGAAGTATACCTGTACGGTGCGCCACACGCCAGCGCATATCACCATTGCAATAGTGATACGTGCCGCACACACGTCTGAAATCTCGGGGTACGGTGCGTCACACGCTAGCGCATATCATCATAGCAATAGTGATACATGCCGCACACACGTCAGAAATCTCGTGGTACGGTGCATCACACACCAGCGCATATCACCATTGCAATAGGAATACGTGCTGCAGACACGTCAGAAATCTCGGGGTACGGTGTGTCACACGCTAGCGCATATCACCATTGCAATAGTGATACGTGCCGCACACACGCCGACATATGTGGGTACGGTTCGTCACATCTGAGTGGTGGTTGGAAAAGACCCCCAGCAGTGCCCAACAGTATAGGGGGTGGGTGCAGAGTACCCCCAGCAGTGCCCAAGGGTATAGGGGGTGGGTGCAGAGGACCCCCAGCAGTGCCCAAGGGTATAGGGGGTGGGTGCAGAGGACCCCCAGCAGTGCCCAACTGTGCCCAACAGTATAGGGGGTGGGTGCAGAGGACTCCCAGCAGTGCCCAACAGTATAGGGGGTGGGTGCAGAGTACCCCCAGCAGTTCCCAACAGTGCCCAACAGAATAGGGGGTGGGTGCAGATGACTCCCAGCAGTGCCCAGACATAAGAGGGGTGGGTGCTGAGGACCACCAGCAGTGCCCAACAGTGCCCAACAGTATAGGGGGTGGGTGCAGGGGACCCCCAGCAGTGCCCAGCAGTGCCCAACAGTAGAGGGGGTGGGCGCAGAGTACCCCCAGCAGTGCCCAACAGTGCATCAACAGAATAGGGGGTGGATGCAGAGGACTCCCAGCAGTGCCCAGCCGTAAGAGGGGTGGGTGCTGAGGACCCCCAGCAGTGCCCAACAGTGCCCAACAGTATAGGGGTGGGTGCAGAGGACCCCCAGCAGTGCCCAAAAGTACCCAACAGAATAGGGGGTGGGTGCAGAGGACCCCCAGCAGTGCCCAAGGGTATAGGGGGTAGGTGCAGAGGACCCCCAGCAGTGCCCAACAGTATAGGGGGTGGGTGCAGAGGACCCCCAGCAGTGCCCAAGGGTATAGGGGGTGGGTGCAGAGGACCCCCAGCAGTGCCCAAGGGTATAGGGGGTGGGTGCAGAGGACCCCCAGCAGTGCCCAGCAGTGCCCTGCAGTGCCCAACAGTATAGGGGGTGGATGCAGAGGACTCCCAGCAGTGCCCAACAGTATAGGGGGTGGGTGCAGAGGACCCCCAGCAGTGTCCAAGGGTATAGGGGGTGGGTGCAGAGGACCCGCAGCAGTGCCCAACAGTGCCCAACAACATAGGGGTTGGGTGCAGAGGACCCCCAGCAGTGCCCAAGGGTATAGGGGGTGAGTGCAGAGGACCCCCAGCAGTGCCCAAGGGTGTAGGGGGTGGGTGCAGAGGACCCCCAGCAGTGCCCAACAGTGCCCAACAGTATAGGGGGTGTGTGCAGAGGACCCCCAGCAGGGCCCTGCAGTGCCCAACAGTATAGGGGGTGGGTGCAGAGGACTCCCCGCAGTGCCCAACAGTGCCCAACAGTATAGGGGGTGGGTGCAGAGGACCCCAAGCAGTGCCCAAGGGTATAGGGAGTGGGTGCAGAGGACCCCCAGCAGTGCCCAACAGTGCCCAACAGTATAGGGGGTGGGTGCAGAGGACCCCCAGCAGTGCCCAAGGGTATAGGGGGTGGGTGCAGAGGACCCCCAGCAGTGCCCAACACTATAGGGGGTGGGTGCAGAGGACTCCCAGCAGTGCCCAGCAGTGCCCAACAGTATAGGGGTGGGTGCAGAGTACCCCCAGCAATGCCCAACAGTGCCAAACAGAATAGGGGGTGGATACAGAGGACTCCCAGCAGTGCCCAGACATAAGAGGGGTGGGTGCTGAGGACCCCCAGCAGTGCCCAGCAGTGCCCAACAGTAGAGGGGGTGGGTGCAGAGTACCCCCAGCAGTGCCCAGACATAAGAGGGGTGGGTACAGAGTACCCCCAGCAGTGCCCAACAGGGCACTGCTGTAGAGGACTCCCAGCAGTGCCCAGACATAAGAGGGGTGGGTGCTGAGGACCCCCAGCAGTGCCCAACAGTATAGGGGGTGGGTGGAGAGGACCCCCAGCAGTGCTCAAGGGTATAGGGGGTGGGTGCAGAGGACCCCCAGCAGTGCCCAACAGTGCCCAAAAGTATAGGGGGTGGGTGTAGAGGACCCCCAGCAGTGCCTAAGGGTATAGGGGGTGGGTGCAGAGGATCCCCAGCAGTGCCCAACAGTGCCCAACAGAATAGGGGCTGGGTGCAGAGGACTCCCAGCAGTGCCCAGACATAGGGGTGTGCCTTTCCAACATCATACAACAACTACATGCCTGTATGTGTACACCCCTAACTTGTGACACTCATGATAGTTGCATATCAACACATCACTCTCAGCAGTGACCTACTCCACGGAGAATGGTCTCCTGTCACACACTGAGTGACACACCACATGTGGTTGTTTTGTCAGATCCCACAGGCATATCCACCCATGTAGTTTGCTGGCACATCCTCCCCCCCCTCCAGCATGACTGAATAGTGTGTAGTCATGCAACAGACCACTATACAAATGAAGCACAAATGGAATTAGGAAGAGTCATGTACATCCCGGACATGATGTGGCTGTCCATGTGGTGAAACATGTACTCCCTCATGGAAGGAACAGGGTAGGAAAGCCCTAGATACAAAGCAGCCTAATGTGTTTTTTTAACACAAATTTTAAATGTGACAATCTGAATCATGAGGTCAAGGCGGATAAAATTGTCATGCATAGTGTGGAAAATTATGATGTACTCCCTGAAGGCATTACTACACACTACAAACCCAAGCACAGTGAGTAGCATGGATTGCACTGACCAATTGTCAGATAGCATTTGTGAGCAGGCATGGCCTTTGCGCAAGTGAATATACTAATCAATGGAAAATCCATACTGAAGTCACCACAACAATTGTGCAGCTGTCTGTAGTGAAGATCTCATGTGTCACAGAGGAAGGGACACTCTTTTGGATAATGTCTGTATGCAAACTGCACACACACAAATCTAGATAATTATCAGAAACATTGGGATAGCACAGAGATACCATGGTCCACCTCATTCCGATCTGAAAAAATGACATCTTTCACAATACCAAAACATTTACATTACACCAACTTGTAGGCACACAGCACCTAAAGCAATTCCCTGAAATGCAATAGTCCAGAATGAAAAATAAAATGCTTTATTCAGCGCCAATACGTCAAAGAAGAAATAAATGAGTCCAGGCTCACAGAAGGCCAATGGCCAGTCCAAAATACTGTCCATAACAGTGGTGACTTCGTGGAGGCTATCACCCCAAAACTTGCCTGCACATGTTGGACTTAGAGGTCTGTGGACCCATGGGGGGCATCATCGGAGTCTGGATCCGGCACCGCGGGGACAGGAGAGGGAAGGGTATGTGTAGTGGGCGCAAGTGGGGAGGATTCCTCCACAGTGGCAGGTGTAGCGCAAAAGGTTGCAACATATTCAGCGCTGCACACTGCTGCCAGCTCAGACAGGCTACCACCTGAACCCGGGGACACAATGGGAGTGGAGGTAGAGGGCTGTGAGTCAGGTGTAGGGTGTCTGTGGGTGGGTGTGTGATGTCTGTCCCCTGTCCCTGTGAGTGTGCGTACATCCCCCTGAGATTGGGTGAATGGAGGTCTGCGCTTAGACTTACGTGTGGGTGTGCTCGGTGTCTCTGTTGGGGTGTGTGATCTTGTGCGTCTGCGTGTATGGTGGACAGGGATGGGAGAGGGGGATGTGGACGGGTCAGAAGGAGTGGGGGGGATTGACGCTGCAGTATGGCAAGTGCTGCCGTCAGTGTTGAGTCCATGGACGCCAAACTCCGACGTTGATCAGACATGTCAGCTGACATGCCCTCCATGAAAGACAACAACTGTATCATGATTTGTGTTTGGCCATGGAGGACAGTCAGCATTGACGCCTGACCAACTTGAATCAGCCGGAGTAGGTCAACAGACTCAGCACTGAGGGCAGCAGGGGAGACAGGGGCAGGGGCTGCGGTGCCGGGGACAAAGGAGACACGGGGGGTAAAATGGACTCTAGGGCCCCTATCAACTTTTAGGGTGGAGATGGGTCTGGAGGAGGAGGGGACAGACATAGTTGCAGTAGATGGCATAGCTGCATATTCCCCCTCCTCCTGGGAGTCAGAATCCGAGCCCTCTGCATGGTAGGAGGTGTCGTGCTCATGAGGTCCGGCCGCCTGACTCCCCTCACCCTCTGTGCCACTGCCTCCCTCCGACTCCTCAAAGTTGGTGGCACTGTTGCTGGGTCCCTCTGTCCGTTCTGTGCCTGTGTCTCCTCAAGGTTGTGGTGATGATGCTGTTGGCAATGATGAAAAGAACAATATATCAGTCACCTGTCCACATCATACATATCAGCAACAAATAATTTGGGGGCATTTCTAATCATGGCATGCATCATGAGTCACATGCCACATAACTCTGCACAAATATAAGCCTAGTAATGCGCAATTTTAATAGACACAACGCTCATTGTATACAAAGATCAAAGTCACAGACCAGGCCACAACTTGGATTACAGTCACAATGATGAGCCACTGCCTGTCAACAGGATAGGTGTTGAGCAATCACCGTCAAGTTGCCCACTCTGCCACCCAAGGCCAGAGATGGACATGCTCAAATCTGTTTTAGCCTGTGCCACATGGGAACAGTCTTGCCTGGACAGCCATGTGATGCCATCCCTGGAGCTGAAACAAGTTTGCCATCACCTCTCACTGCCATCACAGCTGTATACAGCCAGGCTTGTGTGAAACACAGATGTGTATACAAACAAGCATGGCTGAAGACGGCTGTAATGCCAGAAAGTTGTAGCAGGAATCTTGTTAACAGTCCAGGGAAGGCATGGCTTGACAATTATGGCTAGACTGTTCCCATGAGGCACATGGATAGACAGATTTACACATGGCCATGTTTGAACTTGGGGGCAGAGTGTGCAACAGAGAGGTGATGGGTAAAAATCTGAGCTGTTGACTGTGTGTGAGTATATGATTGGTACAGAGGCTCCCTCCATCACCAGACACTTTAGTGAAACTCCTCACAGTGGCATCTATCCCCAGACCATACAGTTGCTGGCACATAACACACACTGGCTGTCAAGTGAAGTGACACACATGAACAAAATCAAGAAAATGGCAAAGCTAATGTGCCTACAATTGTTAATGTCAGAAACATTGATACATTATTGACACATCTGCAACCAGATGTGAAAAGTGAATACAGTAGTGTGGACACCAAGCCAAAACTGCGTTGCACCACCAATACATACATGTATCATAAAACGCTGTTGAAAAATCATCTCTGGGAGCCAATAACATTGCCTGTAAATTCTACAATGACTACATTCTCCAGCAGCTCAGACTAAGTGCATAGTGACAAGTCCACTTCAGATATGACATCCTCAGCACACCACTGACAAGGCCAAACAGTTGGTCCCATCACACCTCCCATGCACAACATCCCAATCACTCCGTCAATGTGAGTAATACTGCCCAAGTAGTGGAAAATATGAATCTGGCTCTCAATAACTGGGAAGCTATATAAAGTAAGCCAAGGTCACATTGTTTTGCTGCACATCAAAATTAGTCCCAAAGAACTTGCAACATTTCTTGTGAATATGCACACGCGCACTGCCCAGTGTGAGTATGCACAAGCCTAAATTTGTATAAATGGACAGTGTGCACATGTAGCTAACTCATGAGAAATACAAAGCATACCAAGGACAAAGGCCACTGATGCAGACCCGTGCAGAACTCCTTGTTGAGACTCATGATCAGTGCCAAGCTATCATGAAGGGCAACCACAGTGCACAGGTTGTTGAACAGTTAAGGTATCAACAAGTGTCACAGACCCCCCTCCAACATGATGATGTGCTAATCAATATGCATACTAATACCTTTCTTCCCTAGGAGGACATTCACAAATATGAAAAAGACAAAGCAGCGGCCAAATGTGGAGGAGGGAAAGGGATGTAAAAGAGCATTAGCTTCAAAAGGGGCTTCGAAAAGACAATGCATAAAGTGCCGGTCTGACCACACCACCCCAACCATGGGAATGTTACCAGGCTTCCAAACACTGCAGGTATCATGTGACACACATGACAGCAAACAGACATGTACCTACCCCCTCCTTGTTGCTGTCCCTCCTGAATCTGCCTATGGAGGTCAGGGAAAACAACGACCAGGACCCAGAGCAGGTTGGGGGTGAGGTGACGTGTGCCGCCATGCCGGCGTGGAGCCTCAAGCTTCAGCTGAACCCGGGCGATACGGCGGGTCCAGCACCGGATGTCCTGCCACCTCTTGCGGATGTTCCAGACCCTGCGGTAAGGTCCCCCCTCAGACCTGACATCCCTGACAGCCCTGGCAATGCCCAGCCAGATGTCCTCCTTCTCATGGGCAGATACCTGTCAGGAATACAAAGTGAAAGTACATCAGTACACCTGCTCCATGTCCCAAAGAGACACACTTGCCCCACTTTGATGATAACAACAGGGCAGAGGATGCAGACAGGACTAGTATCATTGTTCATGTGAATGTGGCCTGTGAGCAAACAACAATGCACTACATGTCTGTGAAAGGCAACAGATGCCCTAGGGCTTTAAAACTACTCACTGAGCATGGTTAACACTGAACAAGATATGCTTTTGCAGGGTGGTGTACAGCACGTGACATGCTGGCACATATCCCACTACACCTAAGAACTCTAAGCAGACCACACATTCTCAAGTGAATGTACTTAGCACAATGCCGGTAAGCAGTAAACACTATTTAGATACATCAGTCACTGCATGGTAGATATTTTAATGTACACACCAGGCACTGTCTCTAAACTACATTGCATCTCTCAGTCCCATAAAAACACAATGACTGCAGTGACACTCACACATTCATCACTCACCTGATCCCCTGGTTCCCCATACAGCTTGCTGTAGTTGGGTAGGAGAGCATCCAGCAGGGCCTGGTTCTCCTACTCACTGAATGCAGGTGCCCTCTCCATGCTCAGCAAAATCTGGGTCCAGGGAATGCAGAGACAGCAGCTGTGTTGTCCACTCCTATGTTGTGCAGACAAGTGCCCCCTCACAGCCACATGCAGCCTTACATCTCTGCTGCTGAGGGGCTGTCATTCTCAGGAAGCCAGTGTGATAGGTCACATTACTTTGCATCCTATGTTTCATCCAATCCCATTCCACATAAGGCCCTGACACACATTTGCATGGTTTGAAATTTTAGCTCTAGCTACACAACAAACATTGCAACATTGTATAGTTTTGGCCAACTGAATTTTGCAGGTCACCTGTAGCACACTCAAATCTCTGTTTCCTTGACAACCAGTCTCCATTCTGTGCATCCAACTCGTCCCCTAGGTGTTCCCTATGTATTCTCAGGCATCCACACACAAGTACGGTGCGTGATTCGTTGCAAACGCCATGTTTCGATAGTGATACGACCCGTACACACGCACGCACCAGTGGGGTACGCTCCAGATTTGTATCGCGTATGGACACAATGCATTGGTGAGACGACCCGTACACACGCACGCACCAGTGGGGTACGCTCCACACGCGTATTGCGACAATGATTTGGTGAGACGACCCGTACACACGCACGCATCAGTGGGGTACGCTCCAGACTTGTATCGCGTATGGGCACAATGCATTGGTGAGACGACCCGTACACACGCACGCACCAGTGGGGTACGCTCCAGACTTGTATCGCGTATGGGCACAATGCATTGGTGAGACGACCCATACACACGCACGCACCAGTGGGGTATGCTCCAGACTTGTATCGCGTATGGGCACAATGCATTGGTGAGACGACTCGTACACACGCACACACCAGTGGGGTACGCTCAACATGCGTATGGCCACAATGCATTGGTGACGCGACCCGTACACACGCACGCACCAGTGGGGTACGCTCCAGACTTGTATCGCGTATGGGCACAATGCATTGGTGAGACGACCCGTACACACGCACGCACCAGTGGGGTACGCTCCAGACTTGTATCGCGTATGGGCACAATGCATTGGTGAGACGACCCATACACACGCACCAGTGGGGTATGCTCCAGACTTGTATCGCGTATGGGCACAATGCATTGGTGAGACGACTCGTACACACGCACACACCAGTGGGGTATGCTCAACACGCGTATGGCCACAATGCATTGGTGAGACGACCCGTACACACGCACGCACCAGTGGGGTACGCCCCAGACTTGTATCGCGTTTGGGCACAATGCATTGGTGAGACGACTCGTACACACGCACACACCAGTGGGGTACGCTCCACACACGTATGGCCACAATGCATTGGTGAGACGACCCGTACACACGCACGCACCAGTGGGGTACGCTCCAGACTTGTATCGCGTATGGGCACAATGCATTGGTGAGACGACTCGTACACACGCACACACCAGTGGGGTTCGCTCCACACGCGTATGGCTACAATGCATTGGTGAGACGACCCGTACACACGCACGCACCAGTGGGGTACTGGGCGTATCACATGCTCCAGTGAATGCATGTGTACAGTGCGTTCCACAAGCTCACGCATGGCACCATTACTACTGTGACAACAGGAAAACACATGGCAGGGATGTGGGTGTGAGGTGATCATGAGGATGTCCATGTATGTTTTTGTATGGCAGACCTACATGAGCAGGCCCCCGGTGTGGCACACAGTCATATAGCAGAGGGCATGTGAACTAGTGGCACTGTTGATGTGTGATGGGCTGTGGAGACATGACATTTGTGACGGCCTACTATGTGGTTTACATTACCTTGACACTTGTCACATGAGTAACATAATGAACATGTTGTTATTCACATGAACACTGTGATGGCACACACTTCATTACGGCCATCTGTCACATGATGCCAGGGACAGGGGCACTGTCTCACTGTACCAATTGACGCTATGCATGACCCTGTGTGACAATGTAATGTGTGTGCCATGTAATATATTGGACATGCTGTTTGTATCGGGTAAACGTCATACTCTATCTATGATGGGTCTGTGTCGTGATAGCAAGTGTCTCACATGTACGCACACCATGCCACAGGGGCATTTCAGCAGCTCATGTGTGTGATGGCATCATAGAGCATTTGTGCCTAAAACGGGTGGCATGCTGAACGTAGCAAGGTACACTCACGTATCGTCGGAAGAGTGATGGAATCTGGAAATGGGCGGATAAATAGCGGTCATATATCGTATTCAAATATACACTGGTATAATTCAAATCCCGTTAAATAACATTAAATAACATGCAGCTAGATGCCGACTTACTTGATATTTGTTAAGCTATGCGTGTAAGTTATCCGTCAGGTACTGTTGTCGGGGTCTGTATCCTTCGGCGTGGAGACGCGGAAGAGAAATCATTGTTCTGCAGCTGTGTGTTCATAGATATAGAAGGTGGACTAACGCGATTCTATGTATGGCGGCCATATTGTGTGGGTGTCGAGATGCACGATAAATTAAAAAGTGTGGTAGCCATGTTGTGTAAGTGTCTGTACACATGCAAGGTCTAAGAAAAAGTGTAAGATTTAATATCAACAGTTCGCACTGTCTTTGTAAATAATGAATAATATTTAAACAGAAATCTAAAGAAAATAATATAAATTATACACAAAACATTATACACAAAACATTCAATGAGTTATACGAATAGTACTCATTATAGCAGCACTAATAGAAGTCCTGTATGCGACATATTATGTTCTGATGGGTGCTTATAGGAAACATGAAAAATCTAATCGGTCATTTAATCCCATCGGCTTCATGGATTGCATTTTAAAGATCCATGCGATCTC